>NW_026292711.1:0-1200000 GCF_023091745.1 Budorcas taxicolor
AGGATCCCTCATCTCGAGCTACGAGGCGGAAACGGGGCTCCTCTGGATGTGGGCGGGACCCTCGTGATTCCTCTCGAGTGGAGACGGCTAGGTCGGGGAACTTCTTGATTTGCACCAAGGGTGTGAAGGACCCTTTCGAAGTTCCAGAGGTGAGGTGTGATCAGCCTCGAGACGCCTCAGCGGAAATGGGCCTCATCTCGCCTGGAGGGGAGAACCTCCTGGATTTTCTCGAGTTGCGGCAGGTCTTCTCGAGTTACGACGGGGACCTCAGGGACCCGCTCTGGTGGCCTCAGGAAAGGCCAGTCCCCATGCGAGTTGCTAGGGGACCTCTCGGGATTCCTCTCCCGTCCATGCCGGGGCCTCAGTCCTTGTGTGGAGTCGGGGCCGGAACCTGAGGATTCCTCCCCAGTGTTGCCATGGATCTTGGGGTGCTTCTGAGTCTCCCGAGGGGAGTCAGGCCTCGTCTCGTGTGGGGGCATGCACGTGCGCTTTTCTCCCGAGCTGCAGCAGTAGTGTCACACTTCCTGTCACGTGGATCAAGGGATCTGTGGCTTTCCCTCGAGGCTGTCCCTCGAGGCTTTCCCACGAGGCTTTCCCACAGGGCTGTGCCACGTGCCACCTTGGTGGGAGTCGATCCTCGGCGTGAAAGACGAGCCGGTGAAGGGAAAAGAGGTTCCTCTGGAATGGACTGAGACATCTGGGGGACTCTTGGAATGGTGGCACGACCCTGGAGTTCCTCTCGCCGTTCCTGTTGAGAGGGCCTCCTCTTCACATGCGACGGGAACGCCGGGAACTCTTTCCCGACGAAGCAGGGAAAGGATCCCTCATCTCGAGCTACGAGGCGGAAACGGGGCTCCTCTGGATGTGGGCGGGACCCTCGTATTCCTCTCGAGTGGAGACGGCTAGGTCGGGGAACTTCTTGATTTGCACCAAGGGTGTGAAGGACCCTTTCGAAGTTCCAGAGGTGAGGTGTGATCCGCCTCGAGACGCCTCAGCGGAAATGGGCCTCATCTCGCCTGGAGGGGAGAACCTCCTGGATTTTCTCGAGTTGCGGCAGGTCTTCTCGAGTTACGACGGGGATCTCAGGGACCCGCTCTGGTGGCCTCAGGAAAGGCCAGTCCCCATGCGAGTTGCTAGGGGACCTCTCGGGATTCCTCTTGCGTCCATGCCGGGGCCTCAGTCCTTGTGTGGAGTCGGGGCCGGAACCTGAGGATTCCTCCCCAGTGTTGCCATGGATCTTGGGGTGCTTCTGAGTCTCCCCAGGGGAGTCAGGCCTCGTCTCGAGTGGGGGCATGCACGTGCGCTTTCCTCCCGAGCTGCAGCAGTAGTGTCACGCTTCCTGTCACGTGGATCAAGGGATCTGTGGCTTTCCCTCGAGGCTGTCCCTCGAGGCTTTCCCACGAGGCTTTCCCACAGGGCTGTGCCACGTGCCACCTTGGTGGGAGTCGATCCTCGGCGTGAAAGACGAGCCGGTGAAGGGAAAAGAGGTTCCTCTGGAATGGACTGAGACATCTGGGGGACTCTTGGAATGGTGGCACGACCCTGGAGTTCCTCTCGCCGTTCCTGTTGAGAGGGCCTCCTCTTCACATGCGACGGGAACGCCGGGAACTCTTTCCCGACGAAGCAGGGAAAGGATCCCTCATCTCGAGCTACGAGGCGGAAACGGGGCTCCTCTGGATGTGGGCGGGACCCTCGTGATTCCTCTCGAGTGGAGACGGCTAGGTCGGGGAACTTCTTGATTTGCACCAAGGGTGTGAAGGACCCTTTCGAAGTTCCAGAGGTGAGGTGTGATCAGCCTCGAGACGCCTCAGCGGAAATGGGCCTCATCTCGCCTGGAGGGGAGAACCTCCTGGATTTTCTCGAGTTGCGGCAGGTCTTCTCGAGTTACGACGGGGACCTCAGGGACCCGCTCTGGTGGCCTCAGGAAAGGCCAGTCCCCATGCGAGTTGCTAGGGGACCTCTCGGGATTCCTCTCCCGTCCATGCCGGGGCCTCAGTCCTTGTGTGGAGTCGGGGCCGGAACCTGAGGATTCCTCCCCAGTGTTGCCATGGATCTTGGGGTGCTTCTGAGTCTCCCCAGGGGAGTCAGGCCTCGTCTCGAGTGGGGGCATGCACGTGCGCTTTCCTCCCTTGCTGCAGCAGTAGTGTCACGCTTCCTGTCACGTGGATCAAGGGATCTGTGGCTTTCCCTCGAGGCTGTCCCTCGAGGCTTTCCCACGAGGCTTTCCCACAGGGCTGTGCCACGTGCCACCTTGGTGGGAGTCGATCCTCGGCGTGAAAGACGAGCTGGTGAAGGGAAAAGAGGTTCCTCTGGAATGGACTGAGATATCTGGGGGACTCTTGGAATGGTGGCACGACCCTGGAGTTCCTCTCACCGTTCCTATTGAGAGGGCCTCCTCTTCACATGCGACGGGAACGCCGGGAACTCTTTTCCGACGAAGCAGGGAAAGGATCCCTCATCTCGAGCTACGAGGCGGAAACGGGGCTCCTCTGGATGTGGGCGGGACCCTCGTGATTCCTCTCGAGTGGAGACGGCTAGGTCGGGGAACTTCTTGATTTGCACCAAGGGTGTGAAGGACCCTTTCGAAGTTCCAGAGGTGAGGTGTGATCCGCCTCGAGACGCCTCAGCGGAAATGGGCCTCATCTCGCCTGGAGGGGAGAACCTCCTGGATTTTCTCGAGTTGCGGCAGGTCTTCTCGAGTTACGACGGGGACCTCAGGGACCCGCTCTGGTGGCCTCAGGAAAGGCCAGTCCCCATGCGAGTTGCTAGGGGACCTCTCGGGATTCCTCTCCCGTCCATGCCGGGGCCTCAGTCCTTGTGTGGAGTCGGGGCCGGAACCTGAGGATTCCTCCCCAGTGTTGCCATGGACCTTGGGGTGCTTCTGAGTCTCCCCAGGGGAGTCAGGCCTCGTCTCGAGTGGGGGCATGCACGTGCGCTTTCCTCCCGAGCTGCAGCAGTAGTGTCACGCTTCCTGTCACGTGGATCAAGGGATCTGTGGCTTTCCCTCGAGGCTGTCCCTCGAGGCTTTCCCACGAGGCTTTCCCACAGGGCTGTGCCACGTGCCACCTTGGTGGGAGTCGATCCTCGGCGTGAAAGACGAGCCGGTGAAGGGAAAAGAGGTTCCTCTGGAATGGACTGAGACATCTGGGGGACTCTGGGAATGGTGGCACGACCCTGGAGTTCCTCTCGCCGTTCCTGTTGAGAGGGCCTCCTCTTCACATGCGACGGGAACGCCGGGAACTCTTTCCCGACGAAGCAGGGAAAGGATCCCTCATCTCGAGCTACGAGGCGGAAACGGGGCTCCTCTGGATGTGTGCGGGACCCTCGTGATTCCTCTCGAGTGGAGACGGCTAGGTCGGGGAACTTCTTGATTTGCACCAAGGGTGTGAAGGACCCTTTCGAAGTTCCAGAGGTGAGGTGTGATCAGCCTCGAGACGCCTCAGCGGAAATGGGCCTCATCTCGCCTGGAGGGGAGAACCTCCTGGATTTTCTCGAGTTGCGGCAGGTCTTCTCGAGTTACGACGGGGACCTCAGGGACCCGCTCTGGTGGCCTCAGGAAAGGCCAGTTCCCATGCGAGTTGCTAGGGGACCTCTCGGGATTCCTCTCCCGTCCATGCCGGGGCCTCAGTCCTTGTGTGGAGTCGGGGCCGGAACCTGAGGATTCCTCCCCAGTGTTGCCATGGATCTTGGGGTGCTTCTGAGTCTCCCCAGGGGAGTCAGGCCTCGTCTCGAGTGGGGGCATGCACGTGCGCTTTCCTCCCGAGCTGCAGCAGTAGTGTCACGCTTCCTTTCACGTGGATCAAGGGATCTGTGGCTTTCCCTCGAGGCTGTCCCTCGAGGCTTTCCCACGAGGCTTTCCCACAGGGCTGTGCCACGTGCCACCTTGGTGGGAGTCGATCCTCGGCGTGAAAGACGAGCCGGTGAAGGGAAAAGAGGTTCTTCTGGAATGGACTGAGACATCTGGGGGACTCTGGGAATGGTGGCACGACCCTGGAGTTCCTCTCGCCGTTCCTGTTGAGAGGGCCTCCTCTTGAGATGCGACGGGAACGCCGGGAACTCTTTCCCGACGAAGCAGGGAAAGGATCCCTCATCTCGAGCTACGAGGCGGAAACGGGGCTCCTCTGGATGTGGGCGGGACCCTCGTGATTCCTCTCGAGTGGAGACGGCTAGGTCGGGGAACTTCTTGATTTGCACCAAGGGTGTGAAGGACCCTTTCGAAGTTCCAGAGGTGAGGTGTGATCAGCCTCGAGACGCCTCAGCGGAAATGGGCCTCATCTCGCCTGGAGGGGAGAACCTCCTGGATTTTCTCGAGTTGCGGCAGGTCTTCTCGAGTTACGACGGGGACCTCCGGGACCTGCTCTGGTGGCCTCATGAAAGGCCAGTCCCCATGCGAGTTGCTAGGGGACCTCTCGGGATTCCTCTCCCGTCCATGCCGGGGCCTCAGTCCTTGTGTGGAGTCGGGGCCGGAACCTGAGGATTCCTCTCCAGTGTTGCCATGGATCTTGGGGTGCTTCTGAGTCTCCCCAGGGGAGTCAGGCCTCGTCTCGAGTGGGGGCATGCACGTGCGCTTTCCTCCCGAGCTGCAGCAGTAGTGTCACGCTTCCTGTCACGTGGATCAAGGGATCTGTGGCTTTCCCTCGAGGCTGTCCCTCGAGGCTTTCCCACGAGGCTTTCCCACAGGGCTGTGCCACGTGCCACCTTGGTGGGAGTCGATCCTCGGCGTGAAAGACGAGCCGGTGAAGGGAAAAGAGGTTCCTCTGGAATGGACTGAGACATCTGGGGGACTCTTGGAATGGTGGCACGACCCTGGAGTTCCTCTCGCCGTTCCTGTTGAGAGGGCCTCCTCTTCACATGCGACGGGAACGCCGGGAACTCTTTCCCGACGAAGCAGGGAAAGGATCCCTCATCTCGAGCTACGAGGCGGAAACGGGGCTCCTCTGGATGTGGGCGGGACCCTCGTGATTCCTCTCGAGTGGAGACGGCTAGGTCGGGGAACTTCTTGATTTGCACCAAGGGTGTGAAGGACCCTTTCGAAGTTCCAGAGGTGAGGTGTGATCAGCCTCGAGACGCCTCAGCGGAAATGGGCCTCATCTCGCCTGGAGGGGAGAACCTCCTGGATTTTCTCGAGTTGCGGCAGGTCTTCTCGAGTTACGACGGGGACCTCAGGGACCCGCTCTGGTGGCCTCAGGAAAGGCCAGTCCCCATGCGAGTTGCTAGGGGACCTCTCGGGATTCCTCTCCCGTCCATGCCGGGGCCTCAGTCCTTGTGTGGAGACGGGGCCGGAACCTGAGGATTCCTCTCCAGTGTTGCCATGGATCTTGGGGTGCTTCTGAGTCTCCCCAGGGGAGTCAGGCCTCGTCTCGAGTGGGGGCATGCACGTGCGCTTTCCTCCCGAGCTGCAGCAGTAGTGTCACGCTTCCTGTCACGTGGATCAAGGGATCTGTGGCTTTCCCTCGAGGCTGTCCCTCGAGGCTTTCCCACGAGGCTTTCCCACAGGGCTGTGCCACGTGCCACCTTGGTGGGAGTCGATCCTCGGCGTGAAAGACGAGCCGGTGAAGGGAAAAGAGGTTCCTCTGGAATGGACTGAGACATCTGGGGGACTCTTGGAATGGTGGCACGACCCTGGAGTTCCTCTCGCCGTTCCTGTTGAGAGGGCCTCCTCTTCACATGCGACGGGAACGCCGGGAACTCTTTCCCGACGAAGCAGGGAAAGGATCCCTCATCTCGAGCTACGAGGCGGAAACGGGGCTCCTCTGGATGTGGGCGGGACCCTCGTGATTCCTCTCGAGTGGAGACGGCTAGGTCGGGGAACTTCTTGATTTGCACCAAGGGTGTGAAGGACCCTTTCGAAGTTCCAGAGGTGAGGTGTGATCAGCCTCGAGACGCCTCAGCGGAAATGGGCCTCATCTCGCCTGGAGGGGAGAACCTCCTGGATTTTCTCGAGTTGCGGCAAGTCTTCTCGAGTTACGACGGGGACCTCAGGGACCCGCTCTGATGGCCTCAGGAAAGGCCAGTCCCCATGCGAGTTGCTAGGGGACCTCTCGGGATTCCTCTCCCGTCCATGCCGGGGCCTCAGTCCTTGTGTGGAGTCGGGGCCGGAACCTGAGGATTCCTCCCCAGTGTTGCCATGGATCTTGGGGTGCTTCTGAGTCTCCCCAGGGGAGTCAGGCCTCGTCTCGAGTGGGGGCATGCACGTGCGCTTTCCTCCCGAGCTGCAGCAGTAGTGTCACGCTTCCTTTCACGTGGATCAAGGGATCTGTGGCTTTCCCTCGAGGCTGTCCCTCGAGGCTTTCCCACGAGGCTTTCCCACAGGGCTGTGCCACGTGCCACCTTGGTGGGAGTCGATCCTCGGCGTGAAAGACGAGCCGGTGAAGGGAAAAGAGGTTCTTCTGGAATGGACTGAGACATCTGGGGGACTCTGGGAATGGTGGCACGACCCTGGAGTTCCTCTCGCCGTTCCTGTTGAGAGGGCCTCCTCTTGAGATGCGACGGGAACGCCGGGAACTCTTTCCCGACGAAGCAGGGAAAGGATCCCTCATCTCGAGCTACGAGGCGGAAACGGGGCTCCTCTGGATGTGGGCGGGACCCTCGTGATTCCTCTCGAGTGGAGACGGCTAGGTCGGGGAACTTCTTGATTTGCACCAAGGGTGTGAAGGACCCTTTCGAAGTTCCAGAGGTGAGGTGTGATCAGCCTCGAGACGCCTCAGCGGAAATGGGCCTCATCTCGCCTGGAGGGGAGAACCTCCTGGATTTTCTCGAGTTGCGGCAGGTCTTCTCGAGTTACGACGGGGACCTCCGGGACCTGCTCTGGTGGCCTCATGAAAGGCCAGTCCCCATGCGAGTTGCTAGGGGACCTCTCGGGATTCCTCTCCCGTCCATGCCGGGGCCTCAGTCCTTGTGTGGAGTCGGGGCCGGAACCTGAGGATTCCTCTCCAGTGTTGCCATGGATCTTGGGGTGCTTCTGAGTCTCCCCAGGGGAGTCAGGCCTCGTCTCGAGTGGGGGCATGCACGTGCGCTTTCCTCCCGAGCTGCAGCAGTAGTGTCACGCTTCCTGTCACGTGGATCAAGGGATCTGTGGCTTTCCCTCGAGCCTGTCCCTTGAGGCTTTCCCACGAGGCTTTCCCACAGGGCTGTGCCACGTGCCACCTTGGTGGGAGTCGATCCTCGGCGTGAAAGACGAGCCGGTGAAGGGAAAAGAGGTTCCTCTGGAATGGACTGAGACATCTGGGGGACTCTTGGAATGGTGGCACGACCCTGGAGTTCCTCTCGCCGTTCCTGTTGAGAGGGCCTCCTCTTCACATGCGACGGGAACGCCGGGAACTCTTTCCCGACGAAGCAGGGAAAGGATCCCTCATCTCGAGCTACGAGGCGGAAACGGGGCTCCTCTGGATGTGGGCGGGACCCTCGTGATTCCTCTCGAGTGGAGACGGCTAGGTCGGGGAACTTCTTGATTTGCACCAAGGGTGTGAAGGACCCTTTCGAAGTTCCAGAGGTGAGGTGTGATCAGCCTCGAGACGCCTCAGCGGAAATGGGCCTCATCTCGCCTGGAGGGGAGAACCTCCTGGATTTTCTCGAGTTGCGGCAGGTCTTCTCGAGTTACGACGGGGACCTCAGGGACCCGCTCTGATGGCCTCAGGAAAGGCCAGTCCCCATGCGAGTTGCTAGGGGACCTCTCGGGATTCCTCTCCCGTCCATGCCGGGGCCTCAGTCCTTGTGTGGAGTCGGGGCCGGAACCTGAGGATTCCTCCCCAGTGTTGCCATGGATCTTGGGGTGCTTCTGAGTCTCCCCAGGGGAGTCAGGCCTCGTCTCGAGTGGGGGCATGCACGTGCGCTTTCCTCCCGAGCTGCAGCAGTAGTGTCACGCTTCCTTTCACGTGGATCAAGGGATCTGTGGCTTTCCCTCGAGGCTGTCCCTCGAGGCTTTCCCACGAGGCTTTCCCACAGGGCTGTGCCACGTGCCACCTTGGTGGGAGTCGATCCTCGGCGTGAAAGACGAGCCGGTGAAGGGAAAAGAGGTTCTTCTGGAATGGACTGAGACATCTGGGGGACTCTGGGAATGGTGGCACGACCCTGGAGTTCCTCTCGCCGTTCCTGTTGAGAGGGCCTCCTCTTGAGATGCGACGGGAACGCCGGGAACTCTTTCCCGACGAAGCAGGGAAAGGATCCCTCATCTCGAGCTACGAGGCGGAAACGGGGCTCCTCTGGATGTGGGCGGGACCCTCGTGATTCCTCTCGAGTGGAGACGGCTAGGTCGGGGAACTTCTTGATTTGCACCAAGGGTGTGAAGGACCCTTTCGAAGTTCCAGAGGTGAGGTGTGATCAGCCTCGAGACGCCTCAGCGGAAATGGGCCTCATCTCGCCTGGAGGGGAGAACCTCCTGGATTTTCTCGAGTTGCGGCAGGTCTTCTCGAGTTACGACGGGGACCTCCGGGACCTGCTCTGGTGGCCTCATGAAAGGCCAGTCCCCATGCGAGTTGCTAGGGGACCTCTCGGGATTCCTCTCCCGTCCATGCCGGGGCCTCAGTCCTTGTGTGGAGTCGGGGCCGGAACCTGAGGATTCCTCTCCAGTGTTGCCATGGATCTTGGGGTGCTTCTGAGTCTCCCCAGGGGAGTCAGGCCTCGTCTCGAGTGGGGGCATGCACGTGCGCTTTCCTCCCGAGCTGCAGCAGTAGTGTCACGCTTCCTGTCACGTGGATCAAGGGATCTGTGGCTTTCCCTCGAGCCTGTCCCTTGAGGCTTTCCCACGAGGCTTTCCCACAGGGCTGTGCCACGTGCCACCTTGGTGGGAGTCGATCCTCGGCGTGAAAGACGAGCCGGTGAAGGGAAAAGAGGTTCCTCTGGAATGGACTGAGACATCTGGGGGACTCTTGGAATGGTGGCACGACCCTGGAGTTCCTCTCGCCGTTCCTGTTGAGAGGGCCTCCTCTTCACATGCGACGGGAACGCCGGGAACTCTTTCCCGACGAAGCAGGGAAAGGATCCCTCATCTCGAGCTACGAGGCGGAAACGGGGCTCCTCTGGATGTGGGCGGGACCCTCGTGATTCCTCTCGAGTGGAGACGGCTAGGTCGGGGAACTTCTTGATTTGCACCAAGGGTGTGAAGGACCCTTTCGAAGTTCCAGAGGTGAGGTGTGATCAGCCTCGAGACGCCTCAGCGGAAATGGGCCTCATCTCGCCTGGAGGGGAGAACCTCCTGGATTTTCTCGAGTTGCGGCAGGTCTTCTCGAGTTACGACGGGGACCTCAGGGACCCGCTCTGGTGGCCTCAGGAAAGGCCAGTCCCCATGCGAGTTGCTAGGGGACCTCTCGGGATTCCTCTCCCGTCCATGCCGGGGCCTCAGTCCTTGTGTGGAGTCGGGGCCGGAACCTGAGGATTCCTCTCCAGTGTTGCCATGGATCTTGGGGTGCTTCTGAGTCTCCCCAGGGGAGTCAGGCCTCGTCTCGAGTGGGGGCATGCACGTGCGCTTTCCTCCCGAGCTGCAGCAGTAGTGTCACGCTTCCTGTCACGTGGATCAAGGGTTCTGTGGCTTTCCCTCGAGGCTGTCCCTCGAGGCTTTCCCACGAGGCTTTCCCACAGGGCTGTGCCACGTGCCACCTTGGTGGGAGTCGATCCTCGGCGTGAAAGACGAGCCGGTGAAGGGAAAAGAGGTTCCTCTGGAATGGACTGAGACATCTGGGGGACTCTTGGAATGGTGGCACGACCCTGGAGTTCCTCTCGCCGTTCCTGTTGAGAGGGCCTCCTCTTCACATGCGACGGGAACGCCGGGAACTCTTTCCCGACGAAGCAGGGAAAGGATCCCTCATCTCGAGCTACGAGGCGGAAACGGGGCTCCTCTGGATGTGGGCGGGACCCTCGTGATTCCTCTCGAGTGGAGACGGCTAGGTCGGGGAACTTCTTGATTTGCACCAAGGGTGTGAAGGACCCTTTCGAAGTTCCAGAGGTGAGGTGTGATCAGCCTCGAGACGCCTCAGCGGAAATGGGCCTCATCTCGCCTGGAGGGGAGAACCTCCTGGATTTTCTCGAGTTGCGGCAGGTCTTCTCGAGTTACGACGGGGACCTCAGGGACCCGCTCTGGTGGCCTCAGGAAAGGCCAGTCCCCATGCGAGTTGCTAGGGGACCTCTCGGGATTCCTCTCCCGTCCATGCCGGGGCCTCAGTCCTTGTGTGGAGTCGGGGCCGGAACCTGAGGATTCCTCCCCAGTGTTGCCATGGATCTTGGGGTGCTTCTGAGTCTCCCCAGGGGAGTCAGGCCTCGTCTCGAGTGGGGGCATGCACGTGCGCTTTCCTCCCGAGCTGCAGCAGTAGTGTCACGCTTCCTTTCACGTGGATCAAGGGATCTGTGGCTTTCCCTCGAGGGTGTCCCTCGAGGCTTTCCCACGAGGCTTTCCCACAGGGCTGTGCCACGTGCCACCTTGGTGGGAGTCGATCCTCGGCGTGAAAGACGAGCCGGTGAAGGGAAAAGAGGTTCTTCTGGAATGGACTGAGACATCTGGGGGACTCTGGGAATGGTGGCACGACCCTGGAGTTCCTCTCGCCGTTCCTGTTGAGAGGGCCTCCTCTTGAGATGCGACGGGAACGCCGGGAACTCTTTCCCGACGAAGCAGGGAAAGGATCCCTCATCTCGAGCTACGAGGCGGAAACGGGGCTCCTCTGGATGTGGGCGGGACCCTCGTGATTCCTCTCGAGTGGAGACGGCTAGGTCGGGGAACTTCTTGATTTGCACCAAGGGTGTGAAGGACCCTTTCGAAGTTCCAGAGGTGAGGTGTGATCAGCCTCGAGACGCCTCAGCGGAAATGGGCCTCATCTCGCCTGGAGGGGAGAACCTCCTGGATTTTCTCGAGTTGCGGCAGGTCTTCTCGAGTTACGACGGGGACCTCCGGGACCTGCTCTGGTGGCCTCATGAAAGGCCAGTCCCCATGCGAGTTGCTAGGGGACCTCTCGGGATTCCTCTCCCGTCCATGCCGGGGCCTCAGTCCTTGTGTGGAGTCGGGGCCGGAACCTGAGGATTCCTCTCCAGTGTTGCCATGGATCTTGGGGTGCTTCTGAGTCTCCCCAGGGGAGTCAGGCCTCGTGTCGAGTGGGGGCATGCACGTGCGCTTTCCTCCCGAGCTGCAGCAGTAGTGTCACGCTTCCTGTCACGTGGATCAAGGGATCTGTGGCTTTCCCTCGAGGCTGTCCCTCGAGGCTTTCCCACGAGGCTTTCCCACAGGGCTGTGCCACGTGCCACCTTGGTGGGAGTCGATCCTCGGCGTGAAAGACGAGCCGGTGAAGGGAAAAGAGGTTCCTCTGGAATGGACTGAGACATCTGGGGGACTCTTGGAATGGTGGCACGACCCTGGAGTTCCTCTCGCCGTTCCTGTTGAGAGGGCCTCCTCTTCACATGCGACGGGAACGCCGGGAACTCTTTCCCGACGAAGCAGGGAAAGGATCCCTCATCTCGAGCTACGAGGCGGAAACGGGGCTCCTCTGGATGTGGGCGGGACCCTCGTGATTCCTCTCGAGTGGAGACGGCTAGGTCGGGGAACTTCTTGATTTGCACCAAGGGTGTGAAGGACCCTTTCGAAGTTCCAGAGGTGAGGTGTGATCAGCCTCGAGACGCCTCAGCGGAAATGGGCCTCATCTCGCCTGGAGGGGAGAACCTCCTGGATTTTCTCGAGTTGCGGCAGGTCTTCTCGAGTTACGACGGGGACCTCAGGGACCCGCTCTGGTGGCCTCAGGAAAGGCCAGTCCCCATGCGAGTTGCTAGGGGACCTCTCGGGATTCCTCTCCCGTCCATGCCGGGGCCTCAGTCCTTGTGTGGAGTCGGGGCCGGAACCTGAGGATTCCTCTCCAGTGTTGCCATGGATCTTGGGGTGCTTCTGAGTCTCCCCAGGGGAGTCAGGCCTCGTCTCGAGTGGGGGCATGCACGTGCGCTTTCCTCCCGAGCTGCAGCAGTAGTGTCACGCTTCCTGTCACGTGGATCAAGGGATCTGTGGCTTTCCCTCGAGGCTGTCCCTCGAGGCTTTCCCACGAGGCTTTCCCACAGGGCTGTGCCACGTGCCACCTTGGTGGGAGTCGATCCTCGGCGTGAAAGACGAGCCGGTGAAGGGAAAAGAGGTTCCTCTGGAATGGACTGAGACATCTGGGGGACTCTTGGAATGGTGGCACGACCCTGGAGTTCCTCTCGCCGTTCCTGTTGAGAGGGCCTCCTCTTCACATGCGACGGGAACGCCGGGAACTCTTTCCCGACGAAGCAGGGAAAGGATCCCTCATCTCGAGCTACGAGGCGGAAACGGGGCTCCTCTGGATGTGGGCGGGACCCTCGTGATTCCTCTCGAGTGGAGACGGCTAGGTCGGGGAACTTCTTGATTTGCACCAAGGGTGTGAAGGACCCTTTCGAAGTTCCAGAGGTGAGGTGTGATCAGCCTCGAGACGCCTCAGCGGAAATGGGCCTCATCTCGCCTGGAGGGGAGAACCTCCTGGATTTTCTCGAGTTGCGGCAGGTCTTCTCGAGTTACGACGGGGACCTCAGGGACCCGCTCTGGTGGCCTCAGGAAAGGCCAGTCCCCATGCGAGTTGCTAGGGGACCTCTCGGGATTCCTCTCCCGTCCATGCCGGGGCCTCAGTCCTTGTGTGGAGTCGGGGCCGGAACCTGAGGATTCCTCCCCAGTGTTGCCATGGATCTTGGGGTGCTTCTGAGTCTCCCCAGGGGAGTCAGGCCTCGTCTCGAGTGGGGGCATGCACGTGCGCTTTCCTCCCGAGCTGCAGCAGTAGTGTCACGCTTCCTTTCACGTGGATCAAGGGATCTGTGGCTTTCCCTCGAGGCTGTCCCTCGAGGCTTTCCCACGAGGCTTTCCCACAGGGCTGTGCCACGTGCCACCTTGGTGGGAGTCGATCCTCGGCGTGAAAGACGAGCCGGTGAAGGGAAAAGAGGTTCTTCTGGAATGGACTGAGACATCTGGGGGACTCTGGGAATGGTGGCACGACCCTGGAGTTCCTCTCGCCGTTCCTGTTGAGAGGGCCTCCTCTTGAGATGCGACGGGAACGCCGGGAACTCTTTCCCGACGAAGCAGGGAAAGGATCCCTCATCTCGAGCTACGAGGCGGAAACGGGGCTCCTCTGGATGTGGGCGGGACCCTCGTGATTCCTCTCGAGTGGAGACGGCTAGGTCGGGGAACTTCTTGATTTGCACCAAGGGTGTGAAGGACCCTTTCGAAGTTCCAGAGGTGAGGTGTGATCAGCCTCGAGACGCCTCAGCGGAAATGGGCCTCATCTCGCCTGGAGGGGAGAACCTCCTGGATTTTCTCGAGTTGCGGCAGGTCTTCTCGAGTTACGACGGGGACCTCCGGGACCTGCTCTGGTGGCCTCATGAAAGGCCAGTCCCCATGCGAGTTGCTAGGGGACCTCTCGGGATTCCTCTCCCGTCCATGCCGGGGCCTCAGTCCTTGTGTGGAGTCGGGGCCGGAACCTGAGGATTCCTCTCCAGTGTTGCCATGGATCTTGGGGTGCTTCTGAGTCTCCCCAGGGGAGTCAGGCCTCGTCTCGAGTGGGGGCATGCACGTGCGCTTTCCTCCCGAGCTGCAGCAGTAGTGTCACGCTTCCTGTCACGTGGATCAAGGGATCTGTGGCTTTCCCTCGAGGCTGTCCCTCGAGGCTTTCCCACGAGGCTTTCCCACAGGGCTGTGCCACGTGCCACCTTGGTGGGAGTCGATCCTCGGCGTGAAAGACGAGCCGGTGAAGGGAAAAGAGGTTCCTCTGGAATGGACTGAGACATCTGGGGGACTCTTGGAATGGTGGCACGACCCTGGAGTTCCTCTCGCCGTTCCTGTTGAGAGGGCCTCCTCTTGAGATGCGACGGGAACGCCGGGAACTCTTTCCCGACGAAGCAGGGAAAGGATCCCTCATCTCGAGCTACGAGGCGGAAACGGGGCTCCTCTGGATGTGGGCGGGACCCTCGTGATTCCTCTCGAGTGGAGACGGCTAGGTCGGGGAACTTCTTGATTTGCACCAAGGGTGTGAAGGACCCTTTCGAAGTTCCAGAGGTGAGGTGTGATCAGCCTCGAGACGCCTCAGCGGAAATGGGCCTCATCTCGCCTGGAGGGGAGAACCTCCTGGATTTTCTCGAGTTGCGGCAGGTCTTCTCGAGTTACGACGGGGACCTCAGGGACCCGCTCTGGTGGCCTCAGGAAAGGCCAGTCCCCATGCGAGTTGCTAGGGGACCTCTCGGGATTCCACTCCCGTCCATGCCGGGGCCTCAGTCCTTGTGTGGAGTCGGGGCCGGAACCTGAGGATTCCTCCCCAGTGTTGCCATGGATCTTGGGGTGCTTCTGAGTCTCCCCAGGGGAGTCAGGCCTCGTCTCGAGTGGGGGCATGCACGTGCGCTTTCCTCCCGATCTGCAGAAGTAGTGTCACGCTTCCTGTCACGTGGATCAAGGGATCTGTGGCTTTCCCTCGAGGCTGTCCCTCGAGGCTTTCCCACGAGGCTTTCCCACAGGGCTGTGCCACGTGCCACCTTGGTGGGAGTCGATCCTCGGCGTGAAAGACGAGCCGGTGAAGGGAAAAGAGGTTCCTCTGGAATGGACTGAGACATCTGGGGGACTCTTGGAATGGTGGCACGACCCTGGAGTTCCTCTCGCCGTTCCTGTTGAGAGGGCCTCCTCTTGAGATGCGACGGGAAGGCCGGGAACTCTTTCCCGACGAAGCAGGGAAAGGATCCCTCATCTCGAGCTACGAGGCTGAAACGGGGCTCCTCTGGATGTGTGCGGGACCCTCGTGATTCCTCTCGAGTGGAGACGGGTATGTCGGGGAACTTTTGGATTTGCACCAAGGGTGTGAAGGACCCTTTCGAAGTTCCAGAGGTGAGGTGTGATCAGCCTCGAGACGCCTCAGCGGAAATGGGCCTCATCTCGCCTGGAGGGGAGAACCTCCTGGATTTTCTCGAGTTGCGGCAGGTCTTCTCGACTTACGACGGGGACCTCAGGGACCCGGTCTGGTGGCCTCAGGAAAGGCCAGTCCCCATGCGAGTTGCTAGGGACCATCTCGGGATCCCTCTCCCGTCCATGCCGGGGCTTAAGACCTTGTGTGGAGTCGGGGCCGGAACCTGAGGATTCCTCTGCAGTGTTGCCATGGATCTTGGGGTGCTTCTCAGTCTCCCCAGGGGAGTCAGGCATCGTCTCGAGTGGGGGCATGCACGTGCGCTTTCCTCCCGAGCTGCAGCAGTAGTGTCACGCTTCCTGTCACATGGATCAAGGGATCTGTGGCTTTCCCTCGTGGCTGTCCCTCGAGGCTTTCCCATGAGGCTTTCCCAGAGGGCTGTGCCACGTGCAATCTTGGTGGGAGTCGATCCTCGGCGTGAAAGATGAGCCGGTGAAGGGAAAAGAGGTTCCTCTGGAATGGACTGAAACATCTGGGGGACTCTTGGAATGGTGGCACGTCCCTGGCGTTCCTCTCGCCGTTCCTGTTGAGAGGGCCTCCTCTTGAGATGCGACGGGAAGGCCGGGAACTCTTTCCCGACGAAGCAGGGAAAGGATCCCTCATCTCGAGCTACGAGGCGGAAACGGGGCTCCTCTGGATGTGGGCGGGACCCTCGTGATTCCTCTCGAGTGGAGATGGCTAGGTCGGGGAACTTCTTGATTTGCACCAAGGGTGTGAAGGACCCTTTCGAAGTTCCAGAGGTGAGGTGTGATCAGCCTCGAGACGCCTCAGCGGAAATGGGCCTCATCTCGCCTGGAGGGGAGAACCTCCTGGATTTTCTCGAGTTGCGGCAGGTCTTCTCGAGTTACGACGGGGACCTCAGGGACCCGCTCTGGTGGCCTCAGGAAAGGCCAGTCCCCATGCGAGTTGCTAGGGTCCCTCTCGGGATTCCTCTCCCATCCATGCCGGGGCCTCAGTCCGTGTGTGGAGTCGGGGCCGGAACCTGAGGATTCCTCTCCAGTGTTGCCATGGATCGTGCGGTGCTTCTGAGTCTCCCCAGGGGAGTCAGGCCTCGTCTCGAGTGGGGGCATGCACGTGCGCTTTCCTCCCAAGCTGCAGCAGTAGTGTCACGCTTCCTGTCACGAGGATCAAGGGATCTGTGGCTTTCCCTCGAGGCTGTCCCTCGAGGCTTTCCCACGAGGCTTTCCCACAGGGCTGTGCCACGTGCCACCTTGGTGTGAGTCGATCCTCGGCGTGAAAGACGAGCCGGTGAAGGGAAAAGAGGTTCCTCTGGAATGGACTGAGACATCTGGGGGACTCTTGGAATGGTGGCACGGCCCTGGAGTTCCTCTCGCCGTTCCTGTTGAGAGGGCCTCCTCTTGAGATGCGACGGGAAGGCCGGGAACTCTTTCCCGACGAAGCAGGGAAAGGATCCCTCATCTCGAGCTACGAGGCGGAAACGGGGCTTCTCTGGATGTGTGCGGGACCCTCGTGTTTCCTCTCGAGTGGAGACGGCTATGTCGGGGAACTTCTTGATTTGCACCAAGGGTGTGAAGGACCCTTTCGAAGTTCCAGAGGTGAGGTGTGATCAGCCTCGAGACGCCTCAGCGGAAATGGGCCTCATCTCGCCTGGAGGGGAGAACCTCCTGGATTTTCTCGAGTTGCGGCAGGTCTTCTCGAGGTACGACGGGGACCTCAGGGACCCGCTCTGGTGGCCTCAGGAAAGGCCAGTCCCCATGCGAGTTGCTAGGGGACCTCTCGGGATTCCTCTCCCGTCCAAGCCGGGGCCTCAGTCCTTGTGTGGAGTCGGGGCCGGAACCTGAGGATTCCTCTCCATTGTTGACATGGATCTTGGGGTGCTTCTGAGTCTCCCCAGGGGAGTCAGGCCTCGTCTCGAGTGGGGGCATGCACGTGCGCTTTCCTCCCGAGCTGCAGCAGTAGTGTCACGCTTCCTGTCACGTGGATCAAGGGATCTGTGGCTTACCCTCGAGGCTGTCCCTCGAGGCTTTCCCACGAGGCTTTCCCACAGGGCTGTGCCACGTGCCACCTTGGTGTGAGTCGATCCTCGGCGTGAAAGATGAGCCGGTGAAGGGAAAAGAGGTTCCTCTGGAATGGACTGAGACATCTGGGGGACTCTTGGAATGGTGGCACGACCCTGGAGTTCCTCTCGCCGTTCCTGTTGAGAGGGCCTCCTCTTGAGATGCGACGGGAAGGCCGGGAACTCTTTCCCAACGAAGCAGGGAAAGGATGCCTCATCTCGAGCTATGAGGCGGAAACGGGGCTCCTCTGGATGTGGGCGGGACCCTCGTGATTCCTCTCGAGTGGAGACGGGTATGTCGGGAACTTCTTGATTTGCACCAAGGGTGTGAAGGACCCTATCGAAGTTCCAGAGGGGAGGTGTGATCAGCCTCGAGACGCCTCAGCGGAAATGGGCCTCATCTCGCCTGGAGGGGAGAACCTCCTGGATTTTCTCGAGTTGCGGCAGGTCTTCTCGAGTTACGACGGGGACCTCAGGGACCCGCTCTGGTGGCCTCAGGAAAGGCCAGTCCCCATGCGAGTTGCTAGGGGACCTCTCGGGATTCCTCTCCCGTCCATGCCGGGGCCTCAGTCCTTGTGTGGAGTCGGGGCCGGAACCTGAGGATTCCTCTCCAGTGTTGCCATGGATCTTGGGGTGCTTCTGAGTCTCCCCAGGGGAGTCAGGCCTCGTCTCGAGTGGGGGCATGCACGTGCGCTTTCCTCCCGAGCTGCAGCAGTAGTGTCACGCTTCCTGTCACGTGGATCAAGGGATCTGTGGCTTTCCCTCGAGGCTGTCCCTCGAGGCTTTCCCACGAGGCTTTCCCGCAGGGCTGTGCCACGTGCCACCTTGGTGGGAGTCGATCCTCGGCGTGAAAGACGAGCCGGTGAAGGGAAAAGAGGTTCCTCTGGAATGGACTGAGACATCTGGGGGACTCTTGGAATGGTGGCACGACCCTGGAGTTCCTCTCGCCGTTCCTGTTGAGAGGGCCTCCTCTTGAGATGCGACGGGAAGGCCGGGAACTCTTTCCCGACGAAGCAGGGAAAGGATCCCTCATCTCGAGCTACGAGGCGGAAACGGGGCTCCTCTGGATGTGGGCGGGACCCTCGTGATTCCTCTCGAGTGGAGACGGGTATGTCGGGGAACTTCTTGATTTGCAGCAAGTGTGTGAAGGAGCCTTTCAAAGTTCCAGAGGTGAGGTGTGATCAGCCTTGTCGAGACGCCTCAGCGGAAAAGGGCCTCATCTCGCCTGGAGGGGAGAACCTCCTGGATTTTCTCGACTTGCGGCAGGTCTTCTCGAGTTACGACAGGGACCTAAGGGACCCGCTCTGGTGGCCTCAGGAAAGGCCAGTCCCCATGCGAGTTGCTAGGGGACCTCTCGGGATTCCTCTCCCATCCATGCCGGGGCCTCAGTCCTTGTGTGGAGTCGGGGCCGGAACCTGAGGATTCCTCTCCAGTGTTGCCATGGATCTTGGGGTGCTTCTGAGTCTCCCCAGGGGAGTCAGGCCTCGTCTCGAGTGGGGGCATGCACGTGCGCTTTCCTCCCGAGCTGCAGCAGTAGTGTCACGCTTCCTGTCACGTGGATCAAGGGATCTGTGGCTTTCCCTCGAGGCTGTCCCTCGAGGCTTTCCCACGAGGCTTTCCCACAGGGATGTGCCACGTGTCACCTTGGTGTGAGTCGATCCTCGGCGTGAAAGACGAGCCGGTGAAGGGAAAAGAGGTTCCTCTGGAATGGACTGAGATATCTGGGGGACTCTTGGAATGGTGGCACGACCCTGGAGTTCCTCTCGCCGTTCCTGTTGAGAGGGCCTCCTCTTGAGATGAGATGGGAACGCCGGGAACTCTTTCCCGTCGAAGCAGGGAAAGAATCCCTCATCTCAAGCTACGAGTCGGAAACGGGGCTCCTCTGGATGTGGGCGGGACCCTCGTGATTCCTCTCGAGTGGAGACGGCTAGGTCGGGGAACTTCTTGATTTGCACCAAGGGTGTGAAGGACCCTTTCGAAGTTCCAGAGGTGAGGTGTGATCAGCCTCGAGACGCCTCAGCGGAAATGGGCCTCATCTCGCCTGGAGGGGAGAACCTCCTGGATTTTCTCGACTTGCGGCAGGTCTTCTCGAGTTACGACAGGGACCTCAGGGACCCGCTCTGGTGGCCTCAGGAAAGGCCAATCCTCATGCGAGTTGCTAGGGGATCTCTCGGGATTCCTCTCCCGTCCATTGCGGGGCGTCAGTCCTTGTGTGGAGTCGGTGCCGGAACCTGAGGATTCCTCTCCAGTGTTGCCATGGATCTTGGGGTGCTTCTGAGTCTCCCCAGGGGAGTCAGGCCTCGTCTCGAGTGGGGGCATGCACGTGCACTTTCCTCCCGAGCTGCAGCAGTAGTGTCACGCTTCCTGTCACGTGGATCAAGGGATCTGTGGCTTTCCCTCGAGGCTGTCCCTCGAGGCTTTCCCACGAGGCTTTCCCACAGGGCTGTGCCACGTGCCACCTTGGTGTGAGTCGATCCTCGGCCTGAAAGACGAGCTGGTGAAGGGAAAAGAGGTTCCTCTGGAATGGACTGAGACATCTGGGGGACTCTTGGAATGGTGGCACGACCCTGGAGTTCCTCTCGCCGTTCCTGTTGAGAGGGCCTCCTCTTGAGATGCGACGGGAAGGCCGGGAACTCTTTCCCAAAGAAGCAGGGAAAGGATGCCTCATCTCGAGCTATGAGGCGGAAACGGGGCTCCTCTGGATGTGGGCGGGACCCTCGTGATTCCTCTCGAGTGGAGACGGCTAGGTCGGGGAAATTCTTGATTTGCACCAAGGGTGTGAAGGACCCTTTCGAAGTTCCAGAGGTGAGGTGTGATCAGCCTCGAGACGCCTCAGCGGAAATGGGCCTCATCTCGCCTGGAGGGGAGAACCTCCTGGATTTTCTCGAGTTGCGGCAGGTCTTCTCGAGTTACGACGGGGACCTCCGGGACCTGCTCTGGTGGCCTCATGAAAGGCCAGTCCCCATGCGAGTTGCTAGGGGACCTCTCGGGATTCCTCTCCCGTCCATGCCGGGGCCTCAGTCCTTGTGTGGAGTCGGGGCCGGAACCTGAGGATTCCTCTCCAGTGTTGCCATGGATCTTGGGGTGCTTCTGAGTCTCCCCAGGGGAGTCAGGCCTCGTCTCGAGTGGGGGCATGCACGTGCGCTTTCCTCCCGAGCTGCAGCAGTAGTGTCACGCTTCCTGTCACGTGGATCAAGGGATCTGTGGCTTTCCCTCGAGGCTGTCCCTCGAGGCTTTCCCACGAGGCTTTCCCACAGGGCTGTGCCACGTGCCACCTTGGTGGGAGTCGATCCTCGGCGTGAAAGACGAGCCGGTGAAGGGAAAAGAGGTTCCTCTGGAATGGACTGAGACATCTGGGGGACTCTTGGAATGGTGGCACGACCCTGGAGTTCCTCTCGCCGTTCCTGTTGAGAGGGCCTCCTCTTGAGATGCGACGGGAACGCCGGGAACTCTTTCCCGACGAAGCAGGGAAAGGATCCCTCATCTCGAGCTACGAGGCGGAAACGGGGCTCCTCTGGATGTGGGCGGGACCCTCGTGATTCCTCTCGAGTGGAGACGGCTAGGTCGGGGAACTTCTTGATTTGCACCAAGGGTGTGAAGGACCCTTTCGAAGTTCCAGAGGTGAGGTGTGATCAGCCTCGAGACGCCTCAGCGGAAATGGGCCTCATCTCGCCTGGAGGGGAGAACCTCCTGGATTTTCTCGAGTTGCGGCAGGTCTTCTCGAGTTACGACGGGGACCTCAGGGACCCGCTCTGGTGGCCTCAGGAAAGGCCAGTCCCCATGCGAGTTGCTAGGGGACCTCTCGGGATTCCTCTCCCGTCCATGCCGGGGCCTCAGTCCTTGTGTGGAGTCGGGGCCGGAACCTGAGGATTCCTCTCCAGTGTTGCCATGGATCTTGGGGTGCTTCTGAGTCTCCCCAGGGGAGTCAGGCCTCGTCTCGAGTGGGGGCATGCACGTGCGGTTTCCTCCCGAGCTGCAGCAGTAGTGTCACGCTTCCTGTCACGTGGATCAAGGGATCTGTGGCTTTCCCTCGAGGCTGTCCCTCGAGGCTTTCCCACGAGGCTTTCCCACAGGGCTGTGCCACGTGCCACCTTGGTGGGAGTCGATCCTTGGCGTGAAAGACGAGCCGGTGAAGGGAAAAGAGGTTCCTCTGGAATGGACTGAGACATCTGGGGGACTCTTGGAATGGTGGCACGACCCTGGAGTTCCTCTCGCCGTTCCTGTTGAGAGGGCCTCCTCTTCACATGCGACGGGAACGCCGGGAACTCTTTCCCGACGAAGCAGGGAAAGGATCCCTCATCTCGAGCTACGAGGCGGAAACGGGGCTCCTCTGGATGTGGGCGGGACCCTCGTGATTCCTCTCGAGTGGAGACGGCTAGGTCGGGGAACTTCTTGATTTGCACCAAGGGTGTGAAGGACCCTTTCGAAGTTCCAGAGGTGAGGTGTGATCAGCCTCGAGACGCCTCAGCGGAAATGGGCCTCATCTCGCCTGGAGGGGAGAACCTCCTGGATTTTCTCGAGTTGCGGCAGGTCTTCTCGAGTTACGACGGGGACCTCAGGGACCCGCTCTGGTGGCCTCAGGAAAGGCCAGTCCCCATGCGAGTTGCTAGGGGACCTCTCGGGATTCCTCTCCCGTCCATGTCGGGGCCTCAGTCCTTGTGTGGAGTCGGGGCCGGAACCTGAGGATTCCTCCCCAGTGTTGCCATGGATCTTGGGGTGCTTCTGAGTCTCCCCAGGGGAGTCAGGCCTCGTCTCGAGTGGGGGCATGCACGTGCGCTTTCCTCCCGAGCTGCAGCAGTAGTGTCACGCTTCCTTTCACGTGGATCAAGGGATCTGTGGCTTTCCCTCGAGGCTGTCCCTCGAGGCTTTCCCACGAGGCTTTCCCACAGGGCTGTGCCACGTGCCACCTTGGTGGGAGTCGATCCTCGGCGTGAAAGACGAGCCGGTGAAGGGAAAAGAGGTTCTTCTGGAATGGACTGAGACATCTGGGGGACTCTGGGAATGGTGGCACGACCCTGGAGTTCCTCTCGCCGTTCCTGTTGAGAGGGCCTCCTCTTGAGATGCGACGGGAACGCCGGGAACTCTTTCCCGACGAAGCAGGGAAAGGATCCCTCATCTCGAGCTACGAGGCGGAAACGGGGCTCCTCTGGATGTGGGCGGGACCCTCGTGATTCCTCTCGAGTGGAGACGGCTAGGTCGGGGAACTTCTTGATTTGCACCAAGGGTGTGAAGGACCCTTTCGAAGTTCCAGAGGTGAGGTGTGATCAGCCTCGAGACGCCTCAGCGGAAATGGGCCTCATCTCGCCTGGAGGGGAGAACCTCCTGGATTTTCTCGAGTTGCGGCAGGTCTTCTCGAGTTACGACGGGGACCTCCGGGACCTGCTCTGGTGGCCTCATGAAAGGCCAGTCCCCATGCGAGTTGCTAGGGGACCTCTCGGGATTCCTCTCCCGTCCATGCCGGGGCCTCAGTCCTTGTGTGGAGTCGGGGCCGGAACCTGAGGATTCCTCTCCAGTGTTGCCATGGATCTTGGGGTGCTTCTGAGTCTCCCCAGGGGAGTCAGGCCTCGTCTCGAGTGGGGGCATGCACGTGCGCTTTCCTCCCGAGCTGCAGCAGTAGTGTCACGCTTCCTGTCACGTGGATCAAGGGATCTGTGGCTTTCCCTCGAGGCTGTCCCTCGAGGCTTTCCCACGAGGCTTTACCACAGGGCTGTGCCACGTGCCACCTTGGTGGGAGTCGATCCTCGGCGTGAAAGACGAGCCGGTGAAGGGAAAAGAGGTTCCTCTGGAATGGACTGAGACATCTGGGGGACTCTTGGAATGGTGGCACGACCCTGGAGTTCCTCTCGCCGTTCCTGTTGAGAGGGCCTCCTCTTGAGATGCGACGGGAACGCCGGGAACTCTTTCCCGACGAAGCAGGGAAAGGATCCCTCATCTCGAGCTACGAGGCGGAAACGGGGCTCCTCTGGATGTGGGCGGGACCCTCGTGATTCCTCTCGAGTGGAGACGGCTAGGTCGGGGAACTTCTTGATTTGCACCAAGGGTGTGAAGGACCCTTTCGAAGTTCCAGAGGTGAGGTGTGATCAGCCTCGAGACGCCTCAGCGGAAATGGGCCTCATCTCGCCTGGAGGGGAGAACCTCCTGGATTTTCTCGAGTTGCGGCAGGTCTTCTCGAGTTACGACGGGGACCTCAGGGACCCGCTCTGGTGGCCTCAGGAAAGGCCAGTCCCCATGCGAGTTGCTAGGGGACCTCTCGGGATTCCTCTCCCGTCCATGCCGGGGCCTCAGTCCTTGTGTGGAGTCGGGGCCGGAACCTGAGGATTCCTCTCCAGTGTTGCCATGGATCTTGGGGTGCTTCTGAGTCTCCCCAGGGGAGTCAGGCCTCGTCTCGAGTGGGGGCATGCACGTGCGCTTTCCTCCCGAGCTGCAGCAGTAGTGTCACGCTTCCTGTCACGTGGATCAAGGGATCTGTGGCTTTCCCTCGAGGCTGTCCCTCGAGGCTTTCCCACGAGGCTTTCCCACAGGGCTGTGCCACGTGCCACCTTGGTGGGAGTCGATCCTCGGCGTGAAAGACGAGCCGGTGAAGGGAAAAGAGGTTCCTCTGGAATGGACTGAGACATCTGGGGGACTCTTGGAATGGTGGCACGACCCTGGAGTTCCTCTCGCCGTTCCTGTTGAGAGGGCCTCCTCTTCACATGCGACGGGAACGCCGGGAACTCTTTCCCGACGAAGCAGGGAAAGGATCCCTCATCTCGAGCTACGAGGCGGAAACGGGGCTCCTCTGGATGTGGGCGGGACCCTCGTGATTCCTCTCGAGTGGAGACGGCTAGGTCAGGGAACTTCTTGATTTGCACCAAGGGTGTGAAGGACCCTTTCGAAGTTCCAGAGGTGAGGTGTGATCCGCCTCGAGACGCCTCAGCGTAAATGGGCCTCATCTCGCCTGGAGGGGAGAACCTCCTGGATTTTCTCGAGTTGCGGCAGGTCTTCTCGAGTTACGACGGGGACCTCAGGGACCCGCTCTGGTGGCCTCAGGAAAGGCCAGTCCCCATGCGAGTTGCTAGGGGACCTCTCGGGATTCCTCTCCCGTCCATGCCGGGGCCTCAGTCCTTGTGTGGAGTCGGGGCCGGAACCTGAGGATTCCTCCCCAGTGTTGCCATGGACCTTGGGGTGCTTCTGAGTCTCCCCAGGGGAGTCAGGCCTCGTCTCGAGTGGGGGCATGCACGTGCGCTTTCCTCCCGAGCTGCAGCAGTAGTGTCACGCTTCCTGTCACGTGGATCAAGGGATCTGTGGCTTTCCCTCGAGGCTGTCCCTCGAGGCTTTCCCACGAGGCTTTCCCACAGGGCTGTGCCACGTGCCACCTTGGTGGGAGTCGATCCTCGGCGTGAAAGACGAGCCGGTGAAGGGAAAAGAGGTTCCTCTGGAATGGACTGAGACATCTGGGGGACTCTGGGAATGGTGGCACGACCCTGGAGTTCCTCTCGCCGTTCCTGTTGAGAGGGCCTCCTCTTCACATGCGACGGGAACGCCGGGAACTCTTTCCCGACGAAGCAGGGAAAGGATCCCTCATCTCGAGCTACTAGGCGGAAACGGGGCTCCTCTGGATGTGGGCGGGACCCTCGTGATTCCTCTCGAGTGGAGACGGCTAGGTCGGGGAACTTCTTGATTTTCACCAAGGGTGTGAAGGACCCTTTCGAAGTTCCAGAGGTGAGGTGTGATCAGCCTCGAGACGCCTCAGCGGAAATGGGCCTCATCTCGCCTGGAGGGGAGAACCTCCTGGATTTTCTCGAGTTGCGGCAGGTCTTCTCGAGTTACGACGGGGACCTCAGGGACCCGCTCTGTTGGCCTCAGGAAAGGCCAGTCCCCATGCGAGTTGCTAGGGGACCTCTCGGGATTCCTCTCCCGTCCATGCCGGGGCCTCAGTCCTTGTGTGGAGTCGGGGCCGGAACCTGAGGATTCCTCTCCAGTGTTGCCATGGATCTTGGGGTGCTTCTGAGTCTCCCCAGGGGAGTCAGGCCTCGTCTCGAGTGGGGGCATGCACGTGCGCTTTCCTCCCGAGCTGCAGCAGTAGTGTCACGCTTCCTGTCACGTGGATCAAGGGATCTGTGGCTTTCCCTCGAGGCTGTCCCTCGAGGCTTTCCCACGAGGCTTTACCACAGGGCTGTGCCACGTGCCACCTTGGTGGGAGTCGATCCTCGGCGTGAAAGACGAGCCGGTGAAGGGAAAAGAGGTTCCTCTGGAATGGACTGAGACATCTGGGGGACTCTTGGAATGGTGGCACGACCCTGGAGTTCCTCTCGCCGTTCCTGTTGAGAGGGCCTCCTCTTGAGATGCGACGGGAACGCCGGGAACTCTTTCCCGACGAAGCAGGGAAAGGATCCCTCATCTCGAGCTACGAGGCGGAAACGGGGCTCCTCTGGATGTGGGCGGGACCCTCGTGATTCCTCTCGAGTGGAGACGGCTAGGTCGGGGAACTTCTTGATTTGCACCAAGGGTGTGAAGGACCCTTTCGAAGTTCCAGAGGTGAGGTGTGATCAGCCTCGAGACGCCTCAGCGGAAATGGGCCTCATCTCGCCTGGAGGGGAGAACCTCCTGGATTTTCTCGAGTTGCGGCAGGTCTTCTCGAGTTACGACGGGGACCTCAGGGACCCGCTCTGGTGGCCTCAGGAAAGGCCAGTCCCCATGCGAGTTGCTAGGGGACCTCTCGGGATTCCTCTCCCGTCCATGCCGGGGCCTCAGTCCTTGTGTGGAGTCGGGGCCGGAACCTGAGGATTCCTCTCCAGTGTTGCCATGGATCTTGGGGTGCTTCTGAGTCTCCCCAGGGGAGTCAGGCCTCGTCTCGAGTGGGGGCATGCACGTGCGCTTTCCTCCCGAGCTGCAGCAGTAGTGTCACGCTTCCTGTCACGTGGATCAAGGGATCTGTGGCTTTCCCTCGAGGCTGTCCCTCGAGGCTTTCCCACGAGGCTTTCCCACAGGGCTGTGCCACGTGCCACCTTGGTGGGAGTCGATCCTCGGCGTGAAAGACGAGCCGGTGAAGGGAAAAGAGGTTCCTCTGGAATGGACTGAGACATCTGGGGGACTCTTGGAATGGTGGCACGACCCTGGAGTTCCTCTCGCCGTTCCTGTTGAGAGGGCCTCCTCTTCACATGCGACGGGAACGCCGGGAACTCTTTCCCGACGAAGCAGGGAAAGGATCCCTCATCTCGAGCTACGAGGCGGAAACGGGGCTCCTCTGGATGTGGGCGGGACCCTCGTGATTCCTCTCGAGTGGAGACGGCTAGGTCAGGGAACTTCTTGATTTGCACCAAGGGTGTGAAGGACCCTTTCGAAGTTCCAGAGGTGAGGTGTGATCCGCCTCGAGACGCCTCAGCGTAAATGGGCCTCATCTCGCCTGGAGGGGAGAACCTCCTGGATTTTCTCGAGTTGCGGCAGGTCTTCTCGAGTTACGACGGGGACCTCAGGGACCCGCTCTGGTGGCCTCAGGAAAGGCCAGTCCCCATGCGAGTTGCTAGGGGACCTCTCGGGATTCCTCTCCCGTCCATGCCGGGGCCTCAGTCCTTGTGTGGAGTCGGGGCCGGAACCTGAGGATTCCTCCCCAGTGTTGCCATGGACCTTGGGGTGCTTCTGAGTCTCCCCAGGGGAGTCAGGCCTCGTCTCGAGTGGGGGCATGCACGTGCGCTTTCCTCCCGAGCTGCAGCAGTAGTGTCACGCTTCCTGTCACGTGGATCAAGGGATCTGTGGCTTTCCCTCGAGGCTGTCCCTCGAGGCTTTCCCACGAGGCTTTCCCACAGGGCTGTGCCACGTGCCACCTTGGTGGGAGTCGATCCTCGGCGTGAAAGACGAGCCGGTGAAGGGAAAAGAGGTTCCTCTGGAATGGACTGAGACATCTGGGGGACTCTGGGAATGGTGGCACGACCCTGGAGTTCCTCTCGCCGTTCCTGTTGAGAGGGCCTCCTCTTCACATGCGACGGGAACGCCGGGAACTCTTTCCCGACGAAGCAGGGAAAGGATCCCTCATCTCGAGCTACTAGGCGGAAACGGGGCTCCTCTGGATGTGGGCGGGACCCTCGTGATTCCTCTCGAGTGGAGACGGCTAGGTCGGGGAACTTCTTGATTTGCACCAAGGGTGTGAAGGACCCTTTCGAAGTTCCAGAGGTGAGGTGTGATCAGCCTCGAGACGCCTCAGCGGAAATGGGCCTCATCTCGCCTGGAGGGGAGAACCTCCTGGATTTTCTCGAGTTGCGGCAGGTCTTCTCGAGTTACGACGGGGACCTCAGGGACCCGCTCTGTTGGCCTCAGGAAAGGCCAGTCCCCATGCGAGTTGCTAGGGGACCTCTCGGGATTCCTCTCCCGTCCATGCCGGGGCCTCAGTCCTTGTGTGGAGTCGGGGCCGGAACCTGAGGATTCCTCTCCAGTGTTGCCATGGATCTTGGGGTGCTTCTGAGTCTCCCCAGGGGAGTCAGGCCTCGTCTCGAGTGGGGGCATGCACGTGCGCTTTCCTCCCGAGCTGCAGCAGTAGTGTCACGCTTCCTGTCACGTGGATCAAGGGATCTGTGGCTTTCCCTCGAGGCTGTCCCTCGAGGCTTTCCCACGAGGCTTTCCCACAGGGCTGTGCCACGTGCCACCTTGGTGGGAGTCGATCCTCGGCGTGAAAGACGAGCCGGTGAAGGGAAAAGAGGTTCCTCTGGAATGGACTGAGACATCTGGGGGACTCTTGGAATGGTGGCACGACCCTGGAGTTCCTCTCGCCGTTCCTGTTGAGAGGGCCTCCTCTTCACATGCGACGGGAACGCCGGGAACTCTTTCCCGACGAAGCAGGGAAAGGATCCCTCATCTCGAGCTACGAGGCGGAAACGGGGCTCCTCTGGATGTGGGCGGGACCCTCGTGATTCCTCTCGAGTGGAGACGGCTAGGTCAGGGAACTTCTTGATTTGCACCAAGGGTGTGAAGGACCCTTTCGAAGTTCCAGAGGTGAGGTGTGATCCGCCTCGAGACGCCTCAGCGGAAATGGGCCTCATCTCGCCTGGAGGGGAGAACCTCCTGGATTTTCTCGAGTTGCGGCAGGTCTTCTCGAGTTACGACGGGGACCTCAGGGACCCGCTCTGGTGGCCTCAGGAAAGGCCAGTCCCCATGCGAGTTGCTAGGGGACCTCTCGGGATTCCTCTTCCGTCCATGCCGGGGCCTCAGTCCTTGTGTGGAGTCGGGGCCGGAACCTGAGGATTCCTCCCCAGTGTTGCCATGGATCTTGGGGTGCTTCTGAGTCTCCCCAGGGGAGTCAGGCCTCGTCTCGAGTGGGGGCATGCACGTGCGCTTTCCTCCCGAGCTGCAGCAGTAGTGTCACGCTTCCTGTCACGTGGATCAAGGGATCTGTGGCTTTCCCTCGAGGCTGTCCCTCGAGGCTTTCCCACGAGGCTTTCCCACAGGGCTGTGCCACGTGCCACCTTGGTGGGAGTCGATCCTCGGCGTGAAAGACGAGCCGGTGAAGGGAAAAGAGGTTCCTCTAGAATGGACTGAGACATCTGGGGGACTCTGGGAATGGTGGCACGACCCTGGAGTTCCTCTCGCCGTTCCTGTTGAGAGGGCCTCCTCTTGAGATGCGACGGGAACGCCGGGAACTCTTTCCCGACGAAGCAGGGAAAGGATCCCTCATCTCGAGCTACGAGGCGGAAACGGGGCTCCTCTGGATGTGGGCGGGACCCTCGTGATTCCTCTCGAGTGGAGACGGCTAGGTCGGGGAACTTCTTGATTTGCACCAAGGGTGTGAAGGACCCTTTCGAAGTTCCAGAGGTGAGGTGTGATCCGCCTCGAGACGCCTCAGCGGAAATGGGCCTCATCTCGCCTGGAGGGGAGAACCTCCTGGATTTTCTCGAGTTGCGGCAGGTCTTCTCGAGTTACGACGGGGACCTCAGGGACCCGCTCTGGTGGCCTCAGGAAAGGCCAGTCCCCATGCGAGTTGCTAGGGGACCTCTCGGGATTCCTCTCCCGTCCATGCCGGGGCCTCAGTCCTTGTGTGGAGTCGGGGCCGGAACCTGAGGATTCCTCCCCAGTGTTGCCATGGACCTTGGGGTGCTTCTGAGTCTCCCCACGGGAGTCAGGCCTCGTCTCGAGTGGGGGCATGCACGTGCGCTTTCCTCCCGAGCTGCAGCAGTAGTGTCACGCTTCCTGTCACGTGGATCAAGGGATCTGTGGCTTTCCCTCGAGGCTGTCCCTCGAGGCTTTCCCACGAGGCTTTCCCACAGGGCTGTGCCACGTTCCACCTTGGTGGGAGTCGATCCTCGGCGTGAAAGACGAGCCGGTGAAGGGAAAAGAGGTTCCTCTGGAATGGACTGAGATATCTGGATGACTCTGGGAATGGTGGCACGACCCTGGAGTTCCTCTCGCCGTTCCTGTTGAGAGGGCCTCCTCTTGAGATGCGACGGGAACGCCGGGAACTCTTTCCCGACGAAGCAGGGAAAGGATCCCTCATCTCGAGCTACTAGGCGGAAACGGGGCTCCTCTGGATGTGGGCGGGACCCTCGTGATTCCTCTCGAGTGGAGACGGCTAGGTCGGGGAACTTCTTGATTTGCACCAAGGGTGTGAAGGACCCTTTCGAAGTTCCAGAGGTGAGGTGTGATCAGCCTCGAGACGCCTCAGCGGAAATGGGCCTCATCTCGCCTGGAGGGGAGAACCTCCTGGATTTTCTCGAGTTGCGGCAGGTCTTCTCGAGTTACGACGGGGACCTCAGGGACCCGCTCTGGTGGCCTCAGGAAAGGCCAGTCCCCATGCGAGTTGCTAGGGGACCTCTCGGGATTCCTCTCCCGTCCATGCCGGGGCCTCAGTCCTTGTGTGGAGTCGGGGCCGGAACCTGAGGATTCCTCTCCAGTGTTGCCATGGATCTTGGGGTGCTTCTGAGTCTCCCCAGGGGAGTCAGGCCTCGTCTCGAGTGGGGGCATGCACGTGCGCTTTCCTCCCGAGCTGCAGCAGTAGTGTCACGCTTCCTGTCACGTGGATCAAGGGATCTGTGGCTTTCCCTCGAGGCTGTCCCTCGAGGCTTTCCCACGAGGCTTTCCCACAGGGCTGTGCCACGTGCCACCTTGGTGGGAGTCGATCCTCGGCGTGAAAGACGAGCCGGTGAAGGGAAAAGAGGTTCCTCTGGAATGGACTGAGACATCTGGGGGACTCTTGGAATGGTGGCACGACCCTGGAGTTCCTCTCGCCGTTCCTGTTGAGAGGGCCTCCTCTTCACATGCGACGGGAACGCCGGGAACTCTTTCCCGACGAAGCAGGGAAAGGATCCCTCATCTCGAGCTACGAGGCGGAAACGGGGCTCCTCTGGATGTGGGCGGGACCCTCGTGATTCCTCTCGAGTGGAGACGGCTAGGTCAGGGAACTTCTTGATTTGCACCAAGGGTGTGAAGGACCCTTTCGAAGTTCCAGAGGTGAGGTGTGATCCGCCTCGAGACGCCTCAGCGTAAATGGGCCTCATCTCGCCTGGAGGGGAGAACCTCCTGGATTTTCTCGAGTTGCGGCAGGTCTTCTCGAGTTACGACGGGGACCTCAGGGACCCGCTCTGTTGGCCTCAGGAAAGGCCAGTCCCCATGCGAGTTGCTAGGGGACCTCTCGGGATTCCTCTCCCGTCCATGCCGGGGCCTCAGTCCTTGTGTGGAGTCGGGGCCGGAACCTGAGGATTCCTCCCCAGTGTTGCCATGGTTCTTGGGGTGCTTCTGAGTCTCCCCAGGGGAGTCAGGCCTCGTCTCGAGTGGGGGCATGCACGTGCGCTTTCCTCCCGAGCTGCAGCAGTAGTGTCACGCTTCCTGTCACGTGGATCAAGGGATCTGTGGCTTTCCCTCGAGGCTGTCCCTCGAGGCTTTCCCACGAGGCTTTCCCACAGGGCTGTGCCACGTGCCACCTTGGTGGGAGTCGATCCTCGGCGTGAAAGACGAGCCGGTGAAGGGAAAAGAGGTTCCTCTGGAATGGACTGAGACATCTGGGGGACTCTGGGAATGGTGGCACGACCCTGGAGTTCCTCTCGCCGTTCCTGTTGAGAGGGCCTCCTCTTGAGATGCGACGGGAACGCCGGGAACTCTTTCCCGACGAAGCAGGGAAAGGATCCCTCATCTCGAGCTACGAGGCGGAAACGGGGCTCCTCTGGATGTGGGCGGGACCCTCGTGATTCCTCTCGAGTGGAGACGGCTAGGTCGGGGAACTTCTTGATTTGCACCAAGGGTGTGAAGGACCCTTTCGAAGTTCCAGAGGTGAGGTGTGATCCGCCTCGAGACGCCTCAGCGGAAATGGGCCTCATCTCGCCTGGAGGGGAGAACCTCCTGGATTTTCTCGAGTTGCGGCAGGTCTTCTCGAGTTACGACGGGGACCTCAGGGACCCGCTCTGGTGGCCTCAGGAAAGGCCAGTCCCCATGCGAGTTGCTAGGGGACCTCTCGGGATTCCTCTCCCGTCCATGCCGGGGCCTCAGTCCTTGTGTGGAGTCGGGGCCGGAACCTGAGGATTCCTCTCCAGTGTTGCCATGGATCTTGGGGTGCTTCTGAGTCTCCCCAGGGGAGTCAGGCCTCGTCTCGAGTGGGGGCATGCACGTGCGCTTTCCTCCCGAGCTGCAGGAGTAGTGTCACGCTTCCTGTCACGTGGATCAAGGGATCTGTGGCTTTCCCTCGAGGCTGTCCCTCGAGGCTTTCCCACGAGGCTTTCCCACAGGGCTGTGCCACGTGCCACCTTGGTGGGAGTCGATCCTCGGCGTGAAAGACGAGCCGGTGAAGGGAAAAGAGGTTCCTCTGGAATGGACTGAGACATCTGGGGGACTCTTGGAATGGTGGCATGACCCTGGAGTTCCTCTCGCCGTTCCTGTTGAGAGGGCCTCCTCTTCACATGCGACGGGAATGCCGGGAACTCTTTCCCGACGAAGCAGGGAAAGGATCCCTCATCTCGAGCTACGAGGCGGAAACGGGGCTCCTCTGGATGTGGGCGGGACCCTCGTGATTCCTCTCGAGTGGAGACGGCTAGGTCGGGGAACTTCTTGATTTGCACCAAGGGTGTGAAGGACCCTTTCGAAGTTCCAGAGGTGAGGTGTGATCTGCCTCGAGACGCCTCAGCGGAAATGGGCCTCATCTCGCCTGGAGGGGAGAACCTCCTGGATTTTCTCGAGTTGCGGCAGGTCTTCTCGAGTTACGACGGGGACCTCAGGGACCCGCTCTGGTGGCCTCAGGAAAGGCCAGTCCCCATGCGAGTTGCTAGGGGACCTCTCGGGATTCCTCTCCCGTCCATGCCGGGGCCTCAGTCCTTGTGTGGAGTCGGGGCCGGAACCTGAGGATTCCTCTCCAGTGTTGCCATGGATCTTGGGGTGCTTCTGAGTCTCCCCAGGGGAGTCAGGCCTCGTCTCGAGTGGGGGCATGCACGTGCGCTTTCCTCCCGAGCTGCAGGAGTAGTGTCACGCTTCCTGTCACGTGGATGAAGGGATCTGTGGCTTTCCCTCGAGGCTGTCCCTCGAGGCTTTCCCACGAGGCTTTCCCACAGGGCTGTGCCACGTGCCACCTTGGTGGGAGTCGATCCTCGGCGTGAAAGACGAGCCGGTGAAGGGAAAAGAGGTTCCTCTGGAATGGACTGAGACATCTGGGGGACTCTTGGAATGGTGGCACGACCCTGGAGTTCCTCTCGCCGTTCCTGTTGAGAGGGCCTACTCTTGAGATGCGACGGGAACGCCGGGAACTCTTTCCCGACGAAGCAGGGAAAGGATCCCTCATCTCGAGCTACGAGGCGGAAACGGGGCTCCTCTGGATGTGGGCGGGACCCTCGTGATTCCTCTCGAGTGGAGACGGCTAGGTCGGGGAACTTCTTGATTTGCACCAAGGGTGTGAAGGACCCTTTCGAAGTTCCAGAGGTGAGGTGTGATCCGCCTCGAGACGCCTCATCGGAAATGGGCCTCATCTCGCCTGGAGGGGAGAACCTCCTGGATTTTCTCGAGTTGCGGCAGGTCTTCTCGAGTTACGACGGGGACCTCAGGGACCCGCTCTGGTGGCCTCAGGAAAGGCCAGTTCCCATGCGAGTTGCTCAGGGACCTCTCGGGATTCCTCTCCCGTCCATGCCGGGGCCTCAGTCCTTGTGTGGAGTCGGGGCTGGAACCTGAGGATTCCTCTCCAGTGTTGCCATGGATCTTGGGGTGCTTCTGAGTCTCCCCAGGGGAGTCAGGCCTCGTCTCGAGTGGTGGCATGCACGTGCGCTTTCCTCCCGAGCTGCAGCAGTAGTGTCACGCTTCCTGTCACGTGGATCAAGGGATCTGTGGCTTTCCCTCGAGGCTGTCCCTCGAGGCTTTCCCACGAGGCTTTCCCACAGGGCTGTGCCACGTGCCACCTTGGTGGGAGTCGATCCTCGGCGTGAAAGACGTGCCGGTGAAGGGAAAAGAGGTTCCTCTGGAATGGACTGAGACATCTGGGGGACTCTTGGAATGGTGGCACGACCCTGGAGTTCCTCTCGCCGTTCCTGTTGAGAGGGCCTCCTCTTCACATGCGACGGGAACGCCGGGAACTCTTTCCCGACGAAGCAGGGAAAGGATCCCTCATCTCGAGCTATGAGGCGGAAACGGGGCTCCTCTGGATGTGGGCGGGACCCTCGTGATTCCTCTCGAGTGGAGACGGCTAGGTCGGGGAACTTCTTGATTTGCACCAAGGGTGTGAAGGACCCTTTCGAAGTTCCAGAGGTGAGGTGTGATCCGCCTCGAGACGCCTCATCGGAAATGGGCCTCATCTCGCCTGGAGGGGAGAACCTCCTGGATTTTCTCGAGTTGCGGCAGGTCTTCTCGAGTTACGACGGGGACCTCAGGGACCCGCTCTGGTGGCCTCAGGAAAGGCCAGTCCCCATGCGAGTTGCTAGGGGACCTCTCGGGATTCCTCTCCCGTCCATGCCGGGGCCTCAGTCCTTGTGTGGAGTCGGGGCCGGAACCTGAGGATTCCTCTCCAGTGTTGCCATGGATCTTGGGGTGCTTCTGAGTCTCCCCAGGGGAGTCAGGCCTCGTCTCGAGTGGGGGCATGCACGTGCGCTTTCCTCCCGAGCTGCAGCAGTAGTGTCACGCTTCCTGTCACGTGGATCAAGGGATCTGTGGCTTTCCCTCGAGGCTGTCCCTCGAGGCTTTCCCACGAGGCTTTCCCACAGGGCTGTGCCACGTGCCACCTTGGTGTGAGTCGATCCTCGGCGTGAAAGACGAGCCGGTGAAGGGAAAAGAGGTTCCTCTGGAATGGACTGAGACATCTGGGGGACTCTTGGAATGGTGGCACGACCCTGGAGTTCCTCTCGCCGTTCCTGTTGAGAGGGCCTCCTCTTGAGATGCGACGGGAACGCCGGGAACTCTTTCCCGACGAAGCAGGGAAAGGATCCCTCATCTCGAGCTACGAGGCGGAAACGGGGCTCCTCTGGATGTGGGCGGGACCCTCGTGATTCCTCTCGAGTGGAGACGGCTAGGTCGGGGAACTTCTTGATTTGCACCAAGGGTGTGAAGGACCCTTTCGAAGTTCCAGAGGTGAGGTGTGATCAGCCTCGAGACGCCTCAGCGGAAATGGGCCTCATCTCGCCTGGAGGGGAGAACCTCCTGGATTTTCTCGAGTTGCGGCAGGTCTTCTCGAGTTACGACGGGGACCTCAGGGACCCGCTCTGGTGGCCTCAGGAAAGGCCAGTCCCCATGCGAGTTGCTAGGGGACCTCTCGGGATTCCTCTCCCGTCCATGCCGGGGCCTCAGTCCTTGTGTGGAGTCGGGGCCGGAACCTGAGGATTCCTCCCCAGTGTTGCCATGGATCTTGGGGTGCTTCTGAGTCTCCCCAGGGGAGTCAGGCCTCTTCTCGAGTGGGGGCATGCACGTGCGCTTTCCTCCCGAGCTACAGCAGTAGTGTCACGCTTCCTGTCACGTGGATCAAGGGATCTGTGGCTTTCCCTCGAGGCTGTCCCTCGAGGCTTTCCCACGAGGCTTTCCCACAGGGCTGTGCCACGTGCCACCTTGGTGGGAGTCGATCCTCGGCGTGAAAGACGAGCCGGTGAAGGGAAAAGAGGTTCCTCTGGAATGGACTGAGACATCTGGGGGACTCTGGGAATGGTGGCACGACCCTGGAGTTCCTCTCGCCGTTCCTTTTGAGAGGGCCTCCTCTTCACATGCGACGGGAACGCCGGGAACTCTTTCCCGACGAATCAGGGAAAGGATCCCTCATCTCGAGCTACGAGGCAGAAACGGGGCTCCTCTGGATGTGGGCGGGACCCTCGTGATTCCTCTCGAGTGGAGACGGCTAGGTCGGGGAACTTCTTGATTTGCACCAAGGGTGTGAAGGACCCTTTCGAAGTTCCAGAGGTGAGGTGTGATCCGCCTCGAGACGCCTCAGCGGAAATGGGCCTCATCTCGCCTGGAGGGGAGAACCTCCTGGATTTTCTCGAGTTGCGGCAGGTCTTCTCGAGTTACGACGGGGACCTCAGGGACCCGCTCTGGTGGCCTCAGGAAAGGCCAGTCCCCATGCGAGTTGCTAGGGGACCTCTCGGGATTCCTCTCCCGTCCATGCCGGGGCCTCAGTCCTTGTGTGGAGTCGGGGCCGGAACCTGAGGATTCCTCTCCAGTGTTGCCATGGATCTTGGGGTGCTTCTGAGTCTCCCCAGGGGAGTCAGGCCTCGTCTCGAGTGGGGGCATGCACGTGTGCTTTCCTCCCGAGCTGCAGCAATAGTGTCACGCTTCCTGTCACGTGGATCAAGGGATCTGTGGCTTTCCCTCGAGGCTGTCCCTCGAGGCTTTCCCACGAGGCTTTCCCACAGGGCTGTGCCACGTGCCACCTTGGTGGGAGTCGATCCTCGGCGTGAAAGACGAGCCGGTGAAAGGAAAAGAGGTTCCTCTGGAATGGACTGAGACATCTGGGGGACTCTTGGAATGGTGGCACGACCCTGGAGTTCCTCTCGCCGTTCCTGTTGAGAGGGCCTCCTCTTGAGATGCGACGGGAACGCCGGGAACTCTTTCCCGACGAAGCAGGGAAAGGATCCCTCATCTCGAGCTACGAGGCGGAAACGGGGCTCCTCTGGATGTGGGCGGGACCCTCGTGATTCCTCTCGAGTGGAGACGGCTAGGTCGGGGAACTTCTTGATTTGCACCAAGGGTGTGAAGGACCCTTTCGAAGTTCCAGAGGTGAGGTGTGATCAGCCTCGAGACGCCTCAGCGGAAATGGGCCTCATCTCGCCTGGAGGGGAGAACCTCCTGGATTTTCTCGAGTTGCGGCAGGTCTTCTCGAGTTACGACGGGGACCTCAGGGACCCGCTCTGGTGGCCTCAGGAAAGGCCAGTCCCCATGCGAGTTGCTAGGGGACCTCTCGGGATTCCTCTCCCGTCCATGCCGGGGCCTCAGTCCTTGTGTGGAGTCGGGGCCGGAACCTGAGGATTCCTCTCCAGTGTTGCCATGGATCTTGGGGTGCTTCTGAGTCTCCCCAGGGGAGTCAGGCCTCGTCTCGAGTGGGGGCATGCACGTGCGCTTTCCTCCCGAGCTGCAGCAGTAGTGTCACGCTTCCTGTCACGTGGATCAAGGGATCTGTGGCTTTCCCTCGAGGCTGTCCCTCGAGGCTTTCCCACGAGGCTTTCCCACAGGGCTGTGCCACGTGCCACCTTGGTGGGAGTCGATCCTCGGCGTGAAAGACGAGCCGGTGAAGGGAAAAGAGGTTCCTCTGGAATGGACTGAGACATCTGGGGGACTCTTGGAATGGTGGCACGACCCTGGAGTTCCTCTCGCTGTTCCTGTTCAGAGGGCCTCCTCTTCACATGCGACGGGAACGCCGGGAACTCTTTCCCGACGAAGCAGGGAAAGGATCCCTCATCTCGAGCTACGAGGCGGAAACGGGGCTCCTCTGGATGTGGGCGGGACCCTCGTGATTCCTCTCGAGTGGAGACGGCTAGGTCGGGGAACTTCTTGATTTGCACCAAAGGTGTGAAGGACCCTTTCGAAGTTCCAGAGGTGAGGTGTGATCCGCCTCGAGACGCCTCAGCGGAAATGGGCCTCATCTCGCCTGGAGGGGAGAACCTCCTGGATTTTCTCGAGTTGCGGCAGGTCTTCTCGAGTTACGACGGGGACCTCAGGGACCCGCTCTGGTGGCCTCAGGAAAGGCCAGTCCCCATGCGAGTTGCTAGGGGACCTCTCGGGATTCCTCTCCCGTCCATGCCGGGGCCTCAGTCCTTGTGTGGAGTCGGGGCCGGAACCTGAGGATACCTCCCCAGTGTTGCCATGGATCTTGGGGTGCTTCTGAGTCTCCCCAGGGGAGTCAGGCCTCGTCTCGAGTGGGGGCATGCACGTGCGCTTTCCTCCCGAGCTGCAGCAGTAGTGTCACGCTTCCTGTCACGTGGATCAAGGGATCTGTGGCTTTCCCTCGAGGCTGTCCCTCGAGGCTTTCCCACGAGGCTTTCCCACAGGGCTGTGCCACGTGCCACCTTGGTGGGAGTCGATCCTCGGCGTGAAAGACGAGCCGGTGAAGGGAAAAGAGGTTCCTCTGGAATGGACTGAGACATCTGGGGGACTCTTGGAATGGTGGCACGACCCTGGAGTTCCTCTCGCCGTTCCTGTTGAGAGGGCCTCCTCTTCACATGCGACGGGAACGCCGGGAACTCTTTCCCGACGAAGCAGGGAAAGGATCCCTCATCTCGAGCTACGAGGCGGAAACGGGGCTCCTCTGGATGTGGGCGGGACCCTCGTGATTCCTCTCGAGTGGAGACGGCTAGGTCGGGGAACTTCTTGATTTGCACCAAGGGTGTGAAGGACCCTTTCGAAGTTCCAGAGGTGAGGTGTGATCCGCCTCGAGACGCCTCATCGGAAATGGGCCTCATCTCGCCTGGAGGGGAGAACCTCCTGGATTTTCTCGAGTTGCGGCAGGTCTTCTCGAGTTACGACGGGGACCTCAGGGACCCGCTCTGGTGGCCTTAGGAAAGGCCAGTTCCCAGGCGAGTTGCTCAGGGACCTCTCGGGATTCCTCTCCCGTCCATGCCGGGGCCTCAGTCCTTGTGTGGAGTCGGGGCCGGAACCTGAGGATTCCTCTCCAGTGTTGCCATGGATCTTGGGGTGCTTCTGAGTCTCCCCAGGGGAGTCAGGCCTCGTCTCGAGTGGGGGCATGCACGTGCGCTTTCCTCCCGAGCTTCAGCAGTAGTGTCACGCTTCCTGTCACGTGGATCAAGGGATCTGTGGCTTTCCCTCGAGGCTGTCCCTCGAGGCTTTCCCACGAGGCTTTCCCACAGGGCTGTGCCACGTGCCACCTTGGTGGGAGTCGATCCTCGGCGTGAAAGACGAGCCGGTGAAGGGAAAAGAGGTTCCTCTGGAATGGACTGAGACATCTGGGGGACTCTGGGAATGGTGGCACGAACCTGGAGTTCCTCTCGCCGTTCCTGTTGAGAGGGCCTCCTCTTGAGATGCGACGGGAACGCTGGGAACTCTTTCCCGACGAAGCAGGGAAAGGATCCCTCATCTCGAGCTACGAGGCGGAAACGGGGCTCCTCTGGATGTGGGCGGGACCCTCGTGATTCCTCTCGAGTGGAGACGGCTAGGTCGGGGAACTTCTTGATTTGCACCAAGGGTGTGAAGGACCCTTTCGAAGTTCCAGAGGTGAGGTGTGATCCGCCTCGAGACGCCTCAGCGGAAATGGGCCTCATCTCGCCTGGAGGGGAGAACCTCCTGGATTTTCTCGAGTTGCGGCAGGTCTTCTCGAGTTACGACGGGGACCTCAGGGACCCGCTCTGGTGGCCTCAGGAAAGGCCAGTCCCCATGCGAGTTGCTAGGGGACCTCTCGGGATTCCTCTCCCGTCCATGCCGGGGCCTCAGTCCTTGTGTGGAGTCGGGGCCGGAACCTGAGGATTCCTCTCCAGTGTTGCCATGGATCTTGGGGTGCTTCTGAGTCTCCCCAGGGGAGTCAGGCCTCGTCTCGAGTGGGGGCATGCACGTGCGCTTTCTTCCCGAGCTGCAGCAGTAGTGTCACGCTTCCTGTCACGTGGATCAAGGGATCTGTGGCTTTCCCTCGAGGCTGTCCCTCGAGGCTTTCCCACGAGGCTTTCCCACAGGGCTGTGCCACGTGCCACCTTGGTGGGAGTCGATCCTCGGCGTGAAAGACGAGCCGGTGAAGGGAAAAGAGGTTCCTCTGGAATGGACTGAGACATCTGGGGGACTCTTGGAATGGTGGCACGACCCTGGAGTTCCTCTCGCCGTTCCTGTTGAGAGGGCCTCCTCTTCACATGCGACGGGAACGCCGGGAACTCTTTCCCGACGAAGCAGGGAAAGGATCCCTCATCTCGAGCTACGAGGCGGAAACGGGGCTCCTCTGGATGTGGGCGGGACCCTCGTGATTCCTCTCGAGTGGAGACGGCTAGGTCGGGGAACTTCTTGATTTGCACCAAGGGTGTGAAGGACCCTTTCGAAGTTCCAGAGGTGAGGTGTGATCCGCCTCGAGACGCCTCATCGGAAATGGGCCTCATCTCGCCTGGAGGGGAGAACCTCCTGGATTTTCTCGAGTTGCGGCAGGTCTTCTCGAGTTACGACGGGGACCTCAGGGACCCGCTCTGGTGGCCTCAGGAAAGGCCAGTTCCCATGCGAGTTGCTCAGGGACCTCTCGGGATTCCTCTCCCGTCCATGCCGGGGCCTCAGTCCTTGTGTGGAGTCGGGGCTGGAACCTGAGGATTCCTCTCCAGTGTTGCCATGGATCTTGGGGTGCTTCTGAGTCTCCCCAGGGGAGTCAGGCCTCGTCTCGAGTGGGGGCATGCACGTGCGCTTTCCTCCCGAGCTGCAGCAGTAGTGTCACGCTTCCTGTCACGTGGATCAAGGGATCTGTGGCTTTCCCTCGAGGCTGTCCCTCGAGGCTTTCCCACGAGGCTTTCCCACAGGGCTGTGCCACGTGCCACCTTGGTGGGAGTCGATCCTCGGCGTGAAAGACGAGCCGGTGAAGGGAAAAGAGGTTCCTCTGGAATGGACTGAGACATCTGGGGGACTCTTGGAATGGTGGCACGACCCTGGAGTTCCTCTCGCCGTTCCTGTTGAGAGGGCCTCCTCTTCACATGCGACGGGAACGCCGGGAACTCTTTCCCGACGAAGCAGGGAAAGGATCCCTCATCTCGAGCTATGAGGCGGAAACGGGGCTCCTCTGGATGTGGGCGGGACCCTCGTGATTCCTCTCGAGTGGAGACGGCTAGGTCGGGGAACTTCTTGATTTGCACCAAGGGTGTGAAGGACCCTTTCGAAGTTCCAGAGGTGAGGTGTGATCCGCCTCGAGACGCCTCATCGGAAATGGGCCTCATCTCGCCTGGAGGGGAGAACCTCCTGGATTTTCTCGAGTTGCGGCAGGTCTTCTCGAGTTACGACGGGGACCTCAGGGACCCGCTCTGGTGGCCTCAGGAAAGGCCAGTCCCCATGCGAGTTGCTAGGGGACCTCTCGGGATTCCTCTCCCGTCCATGCCGGGGCCTCAGTCCTTGTGTGGAGTCGGGGCCGGAACCTGAGGATTCCTCTCCAGTGTTGCCATGGATCTTGGGGTGCTTCTGAGTCTCCCCAGGGGAGTCAGGCCTCGTCTCGAGTGGGGGCATGCACGTGCGCTTTCCTCCCGAGCTGCAGCAGTAGTGTCACGCTTCCTGTCACGTGGATCAAGGGATCTGTGGCTTTCCCTCGAGGCTGTCCCTCGAGGCTTTCCCACGAGGCTTTCCCACAGGGCTGTGCCACGTGCCACCTTGGTGTGAGTCGATCCTCGGCGTGAAAGACGAGCCGGTGAAGGGAAAAGAGGTTCCTCTGGAATGGACTGAGACATCTGGGGGACTCTTGGAATGGTGGCACGACCCTGGAGTTCCTCTCGCCGTTCCTGTTGAGAGGGCCTCCTCTTGAGATGCGACGGGAACGCCGGGAACTCTTTCCCGACGAAGCAGGGAAAGGATCCCTCATCTCGAGCTACGAGGCGGAAACGGGGCTCCTCTGGATGTGGGCGGGACCCTCGTGATTCCTCTCGAGTGGAGACGGCTAGGTCGGGGAACTTCTTGATTTGCACCAAGGGTGTGAAGGACCCTTTCGAAGTTCCAGAGGTGAGGTGTGATCCGCCTCGAGACGCCTCAGCGGAAATGGGCCTCATCTCGCCTGGAGGGGAGAACCTCCTGGATTTTCTCGAGTTGCGGCAGGTCTTCTCGAGTTACGACGGGGACCTCAGGGACCCGCTCTGGTGGCCTCAGGAAAGGCCAGTCCCCATGCGAGTTGCTAGGGGACCTCTCGGGATTCCTCTCCCGTCCATGCCGGGGCCTCAGTCCTTGTGTGGAGTCGGGGCCGGAACCTGAGGATTCCTCCCCAGTGTTGCCATGGATCTTGGGGTGCTTCTGAGTCTCCCCAGGGGAGTCAGGCCTCTTCTCGAGTGGGGGCATGCACGTGCGCTTTCCTCCCGAGCTACAGCAGTAGTGTCACGCTTCCTGTCACGTGGATCAAGGGATCTGTGGCTTTCCCTCGAGGCTGTCCCTCGAGGCTTTCCCACGAGGCTTTCCCACAGGGCTGTGCCACGTGCCACCTTGGTGGGAGTCGATCCTCGGCGTGAAAGACGAGCCGGTGAAGGGAAAAGAGGTTCCTCTGGAATGGACTGAGACATCTGGGGGACTCTGGGAATGGTGGCACGACCCTGGAGTTCCTCTCGCCGTTCCTGTTGAGAGGGCCTCCTCTTCACATGCGACGGGAACGCCGGGAACTCTTTCCCGACGAATCAGGGAAAGGATCCCTCATCTCGAGCTACGAGGCAGAAACGGGGCTCCTCTGGATGTGGGCGGGACCCTCGTGATTCCTCTCGAGTGGAGACGGCTAGGTCGGGGAACTTCTTGATTTGCACCAAGGGTGTGAAGGACCCTTTCGAAGTTCCAGAGGTGAGGTGTGATCCGCCTCGAGACGCCTCAGCGGAAATGGGCCTCATCTCGCCTGGAGGGGAGAACCTCCTGGATTTTCTCGAGTTGCGGCAGGTCTTCTCGAGTTACGACGGGGACCTCAGGGACCCGCTCTGGTGGCCTCAGGAAAGGCCAGTCCCCATGCGAGTTGCTAGGGGACCTCTCGGGATTCCTCTCCCGTCCATGCCGGGGCCTCAGTCCTTGTGTGGAGTCGGGGCCGGAACCTGAGGATTCCTCTCCAGTGTTGCCATGGATCTTGGGGTGCTTCTGAGTCTCCCCAGGGGAGTCAGGCCTCGTCTCGAGTGGGGGCATGCACGTGTGCTTTCCTCCCGAGCTGCAGCAGTAGTGTCACGCTTCCTGTCACGTGGATCAAGGGATCTGTGGCTTTCCCTCGAGGCTGTCCCTCGAGGCTTTCCCACGAGGCTTTCCCACAGGGCTGTGCCACGTGCCACCTTGGTGGGAGTCGATCCTCGGCGTGAAAGACGAGCCGGTGAAAGGAAAAGAGGTTCCTCTGGAATGGACTGAGACATCTGGGGGACTCTTGGAATGGTGGCACGACCCTGGAGTTCCTCTCGCCGTTCCTGTTGAGAGGGCCTCCTCTTGAGATGCGACGGGAACGCCGGGAACTCTTTCCCGACGAAGCAGGGAAAGGATCCCTCATCTCGAGCTACGAGGCGGAAACGGGGCTCCTCTGGATGTGGGCGGGACCCTCGTGATTCCTCTCGAGTGGAGACGGCTAGGTCGGGGAACTTCTTGATTTGCACCAAGGGTGTGAAGGACCCTTTCGAAGTTCCAGAGGTGAGGTGTGATCAGCCTCGAGACGCCTCAGCGGAAATGGGCCTCATCTCGCCTGGAGGGGAGAACCTCCTGGATTTTCTCGAGTTGCGGCAGGTCTTCTCGAGTTACGACGGGGACCTCAGGGACCCGCTCTGGTGGCCTCAGGAAAGGCCAGTCCCCATGCGAGTTGCTAGGGGACCTCTCGGGATTCCTCTCCCGTCCATGCCGGGGCCTCAGTCCTTGTGTGGAGTCGGGGCCGGAACCTGAGGATTCCTCTCCAGTGTTGCCATGGATCTTGGGGTGCTTCTGAGTCTCCCCAGGGGAGTCAGGCCTCGTCTCGAGTGGGGGCATGCACGTGCGCTTTCCTACCGAGCTGCAGCAGTAGTGTCACGCTTCCTGTCACGTGGATCAAGGGATCTGTGGCTTTCCCTCGAGGCTGTCCCTCGAGGCTTTCCCACGAGGCTTTCCCACAGGGCTGTGCCACGTGCCACCTTGGTGGGAGTCGATCCTCGGCGTGAAAGACGAGCCGGTGAAGGGAAAAGAGGTTCCTCTGGAATGGACTGAGACATCTGGGGGACTCTTGGAATGGTGGCACGACCCTGGAGTTCCTCTCGCTGTTCCTGTTGAGAGGGCCTCCTCTTCACATGCGACGGGAACGCCGGGAACTCTTTCCCGACGAAGCAGGGAAAGGATCCCTCATCTCGAGCTACGAGGCGGAAACGGGGCTCCTCTGGATGTGGGCGGGACCCTCGTGATTCCTCTCGAGTGGAGACGGCTAGGTCGGGGAACTTCTTGATTTGCACCAAAGGTGTGAAGGACCCTTTCGAAGTTCCAGAGGTGAGGTGTGATCCGCCTCGAGACGCCTCAGCGGAAATGGGCCTCATCTCGCCTGGAGGGGAGAACCTCCTGGATTTTCTCGAGTTGCGGCAGGTCTTCTCGAGTTACGACGGGGACCTCAGGGACCCGCTCTGGTGGCCTCAGGAAAGGCCAGTCCCCATGCGAGTTGCTAGGGGACCTCTCGGGATTCCTCTCCCGTCCATGCCGGGGCCTCAGTCCTTGTGTGGAGTCGGGGCCGGAACCTGAGGATACCTCCCCAGTGTTGCCATGGATCTTGGGGTGCTTCTGAGTCTCCCCAGGGGAGTCAGGCCTCGTCTCGAGTGGGGGCATGCACGTGCGCTTTCCTCCCGAGCTGCAGCAGTAGTGTCACGCTTCCTGTCACGTGGATCAAGGGATCTGTGGCTTTCCCTCGAGGCTGTCCCTCGAGGCTTTCCCACGAGGCTTTCCCACAGGGCTGTGCCACGTGCCACCTTGGTGGGAGTCGATCCTCGGCGTGAAAGACGAGCCGGTGAAGGGAAAAGAGGTTCCTCTGGAATGGACTGAGACATCTGGGGGACTCTTGGAATGGTGGCACGACCCTGGAGTTCCTCTCGCCGTTCCTGTTGAGAGGGCCTCCTCTTCACATGCGACGGGAACGCCGGGAACTCTTTCCCGACGAAGCAGGGAAAGGATCCCTCATCTCGAGCTACGAGGCGGAAACGGGGCTCCTCTGGATGTGGGCGGGACCCTCGTGATTCCTCTCGAGTGGAGACGGCTAGGTCGGGGAACTTCTTGATTTGCACCAAGGGTGTGAAGGACCCTTTCGAAGTTCCAGAGGTGAGGTGTGATCCGCCTCGAGACGCCTCATCGGAAATGGGCCTCATCTCGCCTGGAGGGGAGAACCTCCTGGATTTTCTCGAGTTGCGGCAGGTCTTCTCGAGTTACGACGGGGACCTCAGGGACCCGCTCTGGTGGCCTCAGGAAAGGCCAGTTCCCAGGCGAGTTGCTCAGGGACCTCTCGGGATTCCTCTCCCGTCCATGCCGGGGCCTCAGTCCTTGTGTGGAGTCGGGGCCGGAACCTGAGGATTCCTCTCCAGTGTTGCCATGGATCTTGGGGTGCTTCTGAGTCTCCCCAGGGGAGTCAGGCCTCGTCTCGAGTGGGGGCATGCACGTGCGCTTTCCTCCCGAGCTTCAGCAGTAGTGTCACGCTTCCTGTCACGTGGATCAAGGGATCTGTGGCTTTCCCTCGAGGCTGTCCCTCGAGGCTTTCCCACGAGGCTTTCCCACAGGGCTGTGCCACGTGCCACCTTGGTGGGAGTCGATCCTCGGCGTGAAAGACGAGCCGGTGAAGGGAAAAGAGGTTCCTCTGGAATGGACTGAGACATCTGGGGGACTCTGGGAATGGTGGCACGAACCTGGAGTTCCTCTCGCCGTTCCTGTTGAGAGGGCCTCCTCTTGAGATGCGACGGGAACGCTGGGAACTCTTTCCCGACGAAGCAGGGAAAGGATCCCTCATCTCGAGCTACGAGGCGGAAACGGGGCTCCTCTGGATGTGGGCGGGACCCTCGTGATTCCTCTCGAGTGGAGACGGCTAGGTCGGGGAACTTCTTGATTTGCACCAAGGGTGTGAAGGACCCTTTCGAAGTTCCAGAGGTGAGGTGTGATCCGCCTCGAGACGCCTCAGCGGAAATGGGCCTCATCTCGCCTGGAGGGGAGAACCTCCTGGATTTTCTCGAGTTGCGGCAGGTCTTCTCGAGTTACGACGGGGACCTCAGGGACCCGCTCTGGTGGCCTCAGGAAAGGCCAGTCCCCATGCGAGTTGCTAGGGGACCTCTCGGGATTCCTCTCCCGTCCATGCCGGGGCCTCAGTCCTTGTGTGGAGTCGGGGCCGGAACCTGAGGATTCCTCTCCAGTGTTGCCATGGATCTTGGGGTGCTTCTGAGTCTCCCCAGGGGAGTCAGGCCTCGTCTCGAGTGGGGGCATGCACGTGCGCTTTCTTCCCGAGCTGCAGCAGTAGTGTCACGCTTCCTGTCACGTGGATCAAGGGATCTGTGGCTTTCCCTCGAGGCTGTCCCTCGAGGCTTTCCCACGAGGCTTTCCCACAGGGCTGTGCCACGTGCCACCTTGGTGGGAGTCGATCCTCGGCGTGAAAGACGAGCCGGTGAAGGGAAAAGAGGTTCCTCTGGAATGGACTGAGACATCTGGGGGACTCTTGGAATGGTGGCACGACCCTGGAGTTCCTCTCGCCGTTCCTGTTGAGAGGGCCTCCTCTTCACATGCGACGGGAACGCCGGGAACTCTTTCCCGACGAAGCAGGGAAAGGATCCCTCATCTCGAGCTACGAGGCGGAAACGGGGCTCCTCTGGATGTGGGCGGGACCCTCGTGATTCCTCTCGAGTGGAGACGGCTAGGTCGGGGAACTTCTTGATTTGCACCAAGGGTGTGAAGGACCCTTTCGAAGTTCCAGAGGTGAGGTGTGATCCGCCTCGAGACGCCTCATCGGAAATGGGCCTCATCTCGCCTGGAGGGGAGAACCTCCTGGATTTTCTCGAGTTGCGGCAGGTCTTCTCGAGTTACGACGGGGACCTCAGGGACCCGCTCTGGTGGCCTCAGGAAAGGCCAGTTCCCAGGCGAGTTGCTCAGGGACCTCTCGGGATTCCTCTCCCGTCCATGCCGGGGCCTCAGTCCTTGTGTGGAGTCGGGGCCGGAACCTGAGGATTCCTCTCCAGTGTTGCCATGGATCTTGGGGTGCTTCTGAGTCTCCCCAGGGGAGTCAGGCCTCGTCTCGAGTGGGGGCATGCACGTGCGCTTTCCTCCCGAGCTTCAGCAGTAGTGTCACGCTTCCTGTCACGTGGATCAAGGGATCTGTGGCTTTCCCTCGAGGCTGTCCCTCGAGGCTTTCCCACGAGGCTTTCCCACAGGGCTGTGCCACGTGCCACCTTGGTGGGAGTCGATCCTCGGCGTGAAAGACGAGCCGGTGAAGGGAAAAGAGGTTCCTCTGGAATGGACTGAGACATCTGGGGGACTCTGGGAATGGTGGCACGAACCTGGAGTTCCTCTCGCCGTTCCTGTTGAGAGGGCCTCCTCTTGAGATGCGACGGGAACGCTGGGAACTCTTTCCCGACGAAGCAGGGAAAGGATCCCTCATCTCGAGCTACGAGGCGGAAACGGGGCTCCTCTGGATGTGGGCGGGACCCTCGTGATTCCTCTCGAGTGGAGACGGCTAGGTCGGGGAACTTCTTGATTTGCACCAAGGGTGTGAAGGACCCTTTCGAAGTTCCAGAGGTGAGGTGTGATCCGCCTCGAGACGCCTCAGCGGAAATGGGCCTCATCTCGCCTGGAGGGGAGAACCTCCTGGATTTTCTCGAGTTGCGGCAGGTCTTCTCGAGTTACGACGGGGACCTCAGGGACCCGCTCTGGTGGCCTCAGGAAAGGCCAGTCCCCATGCGAGTTGCTAGGGGACCTCTCGGGATTCCTCTCCCGTCCATGCCGGGGCCTCAGTCCTTGTGTGGAGTCGGGGCCGGAACCTGAGGATACCTCTCCAGTGTTGCCATGGATCTTGGGGTGCTTCTGAGTCTCCCCAGGGGGGTCAGGCCTCGTCTCGAGTGGGGGCATGCACGTGCGCTTTCCTCCCGACCTGCAGCAGTAGTGTCACGCTTCCTGTCACGTGGATCAAGGGATCTGTGGCTTTCCCTCGAGGCTGTCCCTCGAGGCTTTCCCACGAGGCTTTCCCACAGGGCTGTGCCACGTGCCACCTTGGTGTGAGTCGATCCTCGGCGTGAAAGACGAGCCGGTGAAGGGAAAAGAGGTTCCTCTGGAATGGACTGAGACATCTGGGGGACTCTTGGAATGGTGGCACGACCCTGGAGTTCCTCTCGCCGTTCCTGTTGAGAGGGCCTCCTCTTGAGATGCGACGGGAACGCCGGGAACTCTTTCCCGACGAAGCAGGGAAAGGATCCCTCATCTCGAGCTACGAGGCGGAAACGGGGCTCCTCTGGATGTGGGCGGGACCCTCGTGATTCCTCTCGAGTGGAGACTGCTAGGTCGGGGAACTTCTTGATTTGCACCAAGGGTGTGAAGGACCCTTTCGAAGTTCCAGAGGTGAGGTGTGATCCGCCTCGAGACGCCTCAGCGGAAATGGGCCTCATCTCGCCTGGAGGGGAGAACCTCCTGGATTTTCTCGAGTTGCGGCAGGTCTTCTCGAGTTACGACGGGGACCTCAGGGACCCGCTCTGGTGGCCTCAGGAAAGGCCAGTCCCCATGCGAGTTGCTAGGGGACCTCTCGGGATTCCTCTCCCGTCCATGCCGGGGCCTCAGTCCTTGTGTGGAGTCAGGGCCGGAACCTGAAGATTCCTCTCCAGTGTTGCCATGGATCTTGGGGTGCTTCTGAGTCTCCCCAGGGGAGTCAGGCCTCGTCTCGAGTGGGGGCATGCACGTGCGCTTTCCTCCCGAGCTGCAGCAGTAGTGTCACGCTTCCTGTCACGTGGATCAAGGGATCTGTGGCTTTCCCTCGAGGCTGTCCCTCGAGGCTTTCCCACGAGGCTTTCCCACAGGGCTGTGCCACGTGCCACCTTGGTGGGAGTCGATCCTCGGCGTGAAAGACGAGCCGGTGAAGGGAAAAGAGGTTCCTCTGGAATGGACTGAGACATCTGGGGGACTCTTGGAATGGTGGCACGACCCTGGAGTTCCTCTCGCCGTTCCTGTTGAGAGGGCCTCCTCTTGAGATGCGACGGGAACGCCGGGAACTCTTTCCCTACGAAGCAGGGAAAGGATCCCTCATCTCGAGCTACGAGGCGGAAACGGGGCTCCTCTGGATGTGGGCGGGACCCTCGTGATTCCTCTCGAGTGGAGACGGCTAGGTCGGGGAGCTTCTTGATTTGCACCAAGGGTGTGAAGGACCCTTTCGAAGTTCCAGAGGTGAGGTGTGATCAGCCTCGAGACGCCTCAGCGGAAATGGGCCTCATCTCGCCTGGAGGGGAGAACCTCCTGGATTTTCTCGAGTTGCGGCAGGTCTTCTCGAGTTACGACGGGGACCTCAGGGACCCGCTCTGGTGGCCTCAGGAAAGGACAGTCCCCATGCGAGTTGCTAGGGGACCTCTCGGGATTCCTCTCCCATCCATGCCGGGGCCTCAGTCCTTGTGTGGAGTCGGGGCCGGAACCTGAGGATTCCTCCCCAGTGTTGCCATGGATCTTGGGGTGCTTCTGAGTCTCCCCAGGGGAGTCAGGCCTCGTCTCGAGTGGGGGCATGCACGTGCGCTTTCCTCCCGAGCTGCAGCAGTAGTGTCACGCTTCCTGTCACGTGGATCAAGGGATCTGTGGCTTTCCCTCGAGGCTGTCCCTCGAGGCTTTCCCACGAGGCTTTCCCACAGGGCTGTGCCACGTGCCACCTTGGTGGGAGTCGATCCTCGGCGTGAAAGACGAGCCGGTGAAGGGAAAAGAGGTTCCTCTGGAATGGACTGAGACATCTGGGGGACTCTGGGAATGGTGGCACGAACCTGGAGTTCCTCTCGCCGTTCCTGTTGAGAGGGCCTCCTCTTGAGATGCGACGGGAACGCTGGGAACTCTTTCCCGACGAAGCAGGGAAAGGATCCCTCATCTCGAGCTACGAGGCGGAAACGGGGCTCCTCTGGATGTGGGCGGGACCCTCGTGATTCCTCTCGAGTGGAGACGGCTAGGTCGGGGAACTTCTTGATTTGCACCAAGGGTGTGAAGGACCCTTTCGAAGTTCCAGAGGTGAGGTGTGATCCGCCTCGAGACGCCTCAGCGGAAATGGGCCTCATCTCGCCTGGAGGGGAGAACCTCCTGGATTTTCTCGAGTTGCGGCAGGTCTTCTCGAGTTACGACGGGGACCTCAGGGACCCGCTCTGGTGGCCTCAGGAAAGGCCAGTCCCCATGCGAGTTGCTAGGGGACCTCTCGGGATTCCTCTCCCGTCCATGCCGGGGCCTCAGTCCTTGTGTGGAGTCGGGGCCGGAACCTGAGGATTCCTCTCCAGTGTTGCCATGGATCTTGGGGTGCTTCTGAGTCTCCCCAGGGGAGTCAGGCCTCGTCTCGAGTGGGGGCATGCACGTGCGCTTTCCTCCCGACCTGCAGCAGTAGTGTCACGCTTCCTGTCACGTGGATCAAGGGATCTTTGGCTTTCCCTCGAGGCTGTCCCTCGAGGCTTTCCCACGAGGCTTTCCCACAGGGCTGTGCCACGTGCCACCTTGGTGGGAGTCGATCCTCGGCGTGAAAGACGAGCCGGTGAAGGGAAAAGAGTTTCCTCTGGAATGGACTGAGACATCTGGGGGACTCTTGGAATGGTGGCACGACCCTGGAGTTCCTCTCGCCGTTCCTGTTGAGAGGGCCTCCTCTTGAGATGCGACGGGAACGCCGGGAACTCTTTCCCGACGAAGCAGGGAAAGGATCCCTCATCTCGAGCTACGAGGCGGAAACGGGGCTCCTCTGGATGTGGGCGGGACCCTCGTGATTCCTCTCGAGTGGAGACTGCTAGGTCGGGGAACTTCTTGATTTGCACCAAGGGTGTGAAGGACCCTTTCGAAGTTCCAGAGGTGAGGTGTGATCCGCCTCGAGACGCCTCAGCGGAAATGGGCCTCATCTCGCCTGGAGGGGAGAACCTCCTGGATTTTCTCGAGTTGCGGCAGGTCTTCTCGAGTTACGACGGGGACCTCAGGGACCCGCTCTGGTGGCCTCAGGAAAGGCCAGTCCCCATGCGAGTTGCTAGGGGACCTCTCGGGATTCCTCTCCCGTCCATGCCGGGGCCTCAGTCCTTGTGTGGAGTCAGGGCCGGAACCTGAGGATTCCTCTCCAGTGTTGCCATGGACCTTGGGGTGCTTCTGAGTCTCCCCAGGGGAGTCAGGCCTCGTCTCGAGTGGGGGCATGCACGTGCGCTTTCCTCCCGAGCTGCAGCAGTAGTGTCACGCTTCCTGTCACGTGGATCAAGGGATCTGTGGCTTTCCCTCGAGGCTGTCCCTCGAGGCTTTCCCACGAGGCTTTCCCACAGGGCTGTGCCACGTGCCACCTTGGTGGGAGTCGATCCTCGGCGTGAAAGACGAGCCGGTGAAGGGAAAAGAGGTTCCTCTGGAATGGACTGAGACATCTGGGGGACTCTTGGAATGGTGGCACGACCCTGGAGTTCCTCTCGCCGTTCCTGTTGAGAGGGCCTCCTCTTCACATGCGACGGGAACGCCGGGAACTCTTTCCCGACGAAGCAGGGAAAGGATCCCTCATCTCGAGCTACAAGGCGGAAACGGGGCTCCTCTGGATGTGGGCGGGACCCTCGTGATTCCTCTCGAGTGGAGACGGCTAGGTCGGGGAACTTCTTGATTTGCACCAAGGGTGTGAAGGACCCTTTCGAAGTTCCAGAGGTGAGGTGTGATCCGCCTCGAGACGCCTCAGCGGAAATGGGCCTCATCTCGCCTGGAGGGGAGAACCTCCTGGATTTTCTCGAGTTGCGGCAGGTCTTCTCGAGTTACGACGGGGACCTCAGGGACCCGCTCTGGTGGCCTCAGGAAAGGCCAGTCCCCATGCGAGTTGCTAGGGGACCTCTCGGGATTCCTCTCCCGTCCATGCCGGGGCCTCAGTCCTTGTGTGGAGTCGGGGCCGGAACCTGAGGATTCCTCTCCAGTGTTGCCATGGATCTTGGGGTGCTTCTGAGTCTCCCGAGGGGAGTCAGGCCTCGTCTCGTGTGGGGGCATGCACGTGCGCTTTCCTCCCGAGCTGCAGCAGTAGTGTCACGCTTCCTGTCACGTGGATCAAGGCATCTGTGGCTTTCCCTCGAGGCTGTCCCTCGAGGCTTTCCCACGAGGCTTTCCCACAGGGCTGTGCCACGTGCCACCTTGGTGGGAGTCGATCCTCGGCGTGAAAGACGAGCCGGTGAAGGGAAAAGAGGTTCCTCTGGAATGGACTGAGACATCTGGGGGACTCTAGGAATGGTGGCACGACCCTGGAGTTCCTCTCGCCGTTCCTGTGCAGAGGGCCTCCTCTTGAGATGCGACGGGAACGCCGGGAACTCTTTCCCGACGAAGCAGGGAAAGGATCCCTCATCTCGAGCTACGAGGCGGAAACGGGGCTCCTCTGGATGTGGGCGGGACCCTCGTGATTCCTCTCGAGTGGAGACGGCTAGGTCGGGGAACTTCTTGATTTGCACCAAGGGTGTGAAGGACCCTTTCGAAGTTCCAGAGGTGAGGTGTGATCAGCCTCGAGACGCCTCAGCGGAAATGGGCCTCATCTCGCCTGGAGGGGAGAACCTCCTGGATTTTCTCGAGTTGCGGCAGGTCTTCTCGAGTTACGACGGGGACCTCAGGGACCCGCTCTGGTGGCCTCAGGAAAGGCCAGTCCCCATGCGAGTTGCTAGGGGACCTCTCGGGATTCCTCTCCCGTCCATGCCGGGGCCTCAGTCCTTGTGTGGAGTCGGGGCCGGAACCTGAGGATTCCTCTCCAGTGTTGCCATGGATCTTGGGGTGCTTCTGAGTCTCCCCAGGGGAGTCAGGCCTCGTCTCGAGTGGGGGCATGCACGTGCGCTTTCCTACCGAGCTGCAGCAGTAGTGTCACGCTTCCTGTCACGTGGATCAAGGGATCTGTGGCTTTCCCTCGAGGCTGTCCCTCGAGGCTTTCCCACGAGGCTTTCCCACAGGGCTGTGCCATGTGCCACCTTGGTGGGAGTCGATCCTCGGCGTGAAAGACGAGCCGGTGAAGGGAAAAGAGGTTCCTCTGGAATGGACTGAGACATCTGGGGGACTCTTGGAATGGTGGCACGACCCTGGAGTTCCTCTCGCCGTTCCTGTTGAGAGGGCCTCCTCTTCACATGCGACGGGAACGCCGGGAACTCTTTCCCGACGAAGCAGGGAAAGGATCCCTCATCTCGAGCTACGAGGCGGAAACGGGGCTCCTCTGGATGTGGGCGGGACCCTCGTGATTCCTCTCGAGTGGAGACGGCTAGGTCGGGGAACTTCTTGATTTGCACCAAGGGTGTGAAGGACCCTTTCGAAGTTCCAGAGGTGAGGTGTGATCAGCCTCGAGACGCCTCAGCGGAAAAGGGCCTCATCTCGCCTGGAGGGGAGAACCTCCTGGATTTTCTCGAGTTGCGGCAGGTCTTCTCGAGTTACGACGGGGACCTCAGGGACCCGCTCTGGTGGCCTCAGGAAAGGCCAGTCCCCATGCGAGTTGCTAGGGGACCTCTCGGGATTCCTCTCCCGTCCATGCCGGGGCCTCAGTCCTTGTGTGGAGTCGGGGCCGGAACCTGAGGATTCCTCTCCAGTGTTGCCATGGATCTTGGGGTGCTTCTGAGTCTCCCCAGGGGAGTCAGGCCTCGTCTCGAGTGGGGGCATGCACGTGCGCTTTCCTACCGAGCTGCAGCAGTAGTGTCACGCTTCCTGTCACGTGGATCAAGGGATCTGTGGCTTTCCCTCGAGGCTGTCCCTCGAGGCTTTCCCACGAGGCTTTCCCACAGGGCTGTGCCACGTGCCACCTTGGTGGGAGTCGATCCTCGGCGTGAAAGACGAGCCGGTGAAGGGAAAAGAGGTTCCTCTGGAATGGACTGAGACATCTGGGGGACTCTTGGAATGGTGGCACGACCCTGGAGTTCCTCTCGCCGTTCCTGTGCAGAGGGCCTCCTCTTGAGATGCGACGGGAACGCCGGGAACTCTTTCCCGACGAAGCAGGGAAAGGATCCCTCATCTCGAGCTACGAGGCGGAAACGGGGCTCCTCTGGATGTGGGCGGGACCCTCGTGATTCCTCTCGAGTGGAGACGGCTAGGTCGGGGAACTTCTTGATTTGCACCAAGGGTGTGAAGGACCCTTTCGAAGTTCCAGAGGTGAGGTGTGATCAGCCTCGAGACGCCTCAGCGGAAATGGGCCTCATCTCGCCTGGAGGGGAGAACCTCCTGGATTTTCTCGAGTTGCGGCAGGTCTTCTCGAGTTACGACGGGGACCTCAGGGACCCGCTCTGGTGGCCTCAGGAAAGGCCAGTCCCCATGCGAGTTGCTAGGGGACCTCTCGGGATTCCTCTCCCGTCCATGCCGGGGCCTCAGTCCTTGTGTGGAGTCGGGGCCGGAACCTGAGGATTCCTCTCCAGTGTTGCCATGGATCTTGGGGTGCTTCTGAGTCTCCCCAGGGGAGTCAGGCCTCGTCTCGAGTGGGGGCATGCACGTGCGCTTTCCTCCCGAGCTGCAGCAGTAGTGTCATGCTTCCTTTCACGTGGATCAAGGGATCTGTGGCTTTCCCTCGAGGCTGTCCCTCGAGGCTTTCCCACGAGGCTTTCCCACAGGGCTGTGCCACGTGCCACCTTGGTGGGAGTCGATCCTCGGCGTGAAAGACGAGCCGGTGAAGGGAAAAGAGGTTCCTCTGGAATGGACTGAGACATCTGGGGGACTCTTGGAATGGTGGCACGACCCTGGAGTTCCTCTCGCCGTTCCTGTTGAGAGGGCCTCCTCTTCACATGCGACGGGAACGCCGGGAACTCTTTCCCGACGAAGCAGGGAAAGGATCCCTCATCTCGAGCTACGAGGCGGAAACGGGGCTCCTCTGGATGTGGGCGGGACCCTCGTGATTCCTCTCGAGTGGAGACGGCTAGGTCGGGGAACTTCTTGATTTGCACCAAGGGTGTGAAGGACCCTTTCGAAGTTCCAGAGGTGAGGTGTGATCCGCCTCGAGACGCCTCAGCGGAAATGGGCCTCATCTCGCCTGGAGGGGAGAACCTCCTGGATTTTCTCGAGTTGCGGCAGGTCTTCTCGAGTTACGACGGGGACCTCAGGGACCCGCTCTGGTGGCCTCAGGAAAGGCCAGTCCCCATGCGAGTTGCTAGGGGACCTCTCGGGATTCCTCTCCCGTCCATGCCGGGGCCTCAGTCCTTGTGTGGAGTCAGGGCCGGAACCTGAGGATTCCTCTCCAGTGTTGCCATGGATCTTGGGGTGCTTCTGAGTCTCCCCAGGGGAGTCAGGCCTCGTCTCGAGTGGGGGCATGCACGTGCGCTTTCCTCCCGAGCTGCAGCAGTAGTGTCACGCTTCCTGTCACGTGGATCAAGGGATCTGTGGCTTTCCCTCGAGGCTGTCCCTCGAGGCTTTCCCACGAGGCTTTCCCACAGGGCTGTGCCACGTGCCACCTTGGTGGGAGTCGATCCTCGGCGTGAAAGACGAGCCGGTGAAGGGAAAAGAGGTTCCTCTGGAATGGACTGAGACATCTGGGGGACTCTTGGAATGGTGGCACGACCCTGGAGTTCCTCTCGCCGTTCCTGTTGAGAGGGCCTCCTCTTCACATGCGACGGGAACGCCGGGAACTCTTTCCCGACGAAGCAGGGAAAGGATCCCTCATCTCGAGCTACGAGGCGGAAACGGGGCTCCTCTGGATGTGGGCGGGACCCTCGTGATTCCTCTCGAGTGGAGACGGCTAGGTCGGGGAACTTCTTGATTTGCACCAAGGGTGTGAAGGACCCTTTCGAAGTTCCAGAGGTGAGGTGTGATCCGCCTCGAGACGCCTCAGCGGAAATGGGCCTCATCTCGCCTGGAGGGGAGAACCTCCTGGATTTTCTCGAGTTGCGGCAGGTCTTCTCGAGTTACGACGGGGACCTCAGGGACCCGCTCTGGTGGCCTCAGGAAAGGCCAGTCCCCATGCGAGTTGCTAGGGGACCTCTCGGGATTCCTCTCCCGTCCATGCCGGGGCCTCAGTCCTTGTGTGGAGTCGGGGCCGGAACCTGAGGATTCCTCTCCAGTGTTGCCATGGATCTTGGGGTGCTTCTGAGTCTCCCCAGGGGAGTCAGGCCTCGTCTCGAGTGGGGGCATGCACGTGCGCTTTCCTCCCGAGCTGCAGCAGTAGTGTCACGCTTCCTGTCACGTGGATCAAGGGATCTGTGGCTTTCCCTCGAGGCTGTCCCTCGAGGCTTTCCCACGTGGCTTTCCCACAGGGCTGTGCCACGTGCCACCTTGGTGGGAGTCGATCCTCGGCGTGAAAGACGAGCCGGTGAAGGGAAAAGAGGTTCCTCTGGAATGGACTGAGACATCTGGGGGACTCTTGGAATGGTGGCACGACCCTGGACTTCCTCTCGCCGTTCCTGTGCAGAGGGCCTCCTCTTGAGATGCGACGGGAACGCCGGGAACTCTTTCGCGACGAAGCAGTGAAAGGATCCCTCATCTCGAGCTACGAGGCGGAAACGGGGCTCCTCTGGATGTGGGCGGGACCCTCGTGATTCCTCTCGAGTGGAGACGGCTAGGTCGGGGAACTTCTTGATTTGCACCAAGGGTGTGAAGGACCCTTTCGAAGTTCCAGAGGTGAGGTGTGATCAGCCTCGAGACGCCTCAGCGGAAATGGGCCTCATCTCGCCTGGAGGGGAGAACCTCCTGGATTTTCTCGAGTTGCGGCAGGTCTTCTCGAGTTACGACGGGGACCTCAGGGACCCGCTCTGGTGGCCTCAGGAAAGGCCAGTCCCCATGCGAGTTGCTAGGGGACCTCTCGGGATTCCTCTCCCGTCCATGCCGGGGCCTCAGTCCTTGTGTGGAGTCGGGGCCGGAACCTGAGGATTCCTCTCCAGTGTTGCCATGGATCTTGGGGTGCTTCTGAGTCTCCCCAGGGGAGTCAGGCCTCGTCTCGAGTGGGGGCATGCACGTGCGCTTTCCTCCCGAGCTGCAGCAGTAGTGTCACGCTTCCTGTCACGTGGATCAAGGGATCTGTGGCTTTCCCTCGAGGCTGTCCCTCGAGGCTTTCCCACGAGGCTTTCCCACAGGGCTGTGCCACGTGCCACCTTGGTGGGAGTCGATCCTCGGCGTGAAAGACGAGCCGGTGAAGGGAAAAGAGGTTCCTCTGGAATGGACTGAGACATCTGGGGGACTCTTGGAATGGTGGCACGACCCTGGAGTTCCTCTCGCCGTTCCTGTGCAGAGGGCATCCTCTTGAGATGCGACGGGAACGCCGGGAACTCTTTCCCGACGAAGCAGGGAAAGGATCCCTCATCTTGAGCTACGAGGCGGAAACGGGGCTCCTCTGGATGTGGGCGGGACCCTCGTGATTCCTCTCGAGTGGAGACGGCTAGGTCGGGGAACTTCTTGATTTGCACCAAGGGTGTGAAGGACCCTTTCGAAGTTCCAGAGGTGAGGTGTGATCCGCCTCGAGACGCCTCAGCGGAAATGGGCCTCATCTCGCCTGGAGGGGAGAACCTCCTGGATTTTCTCGAGTTGCGGCAGGTCTTCTCGAGTTACGACGGCGACCTCAGGGACCCGCTCTGGTGGCCTCAGGAAAGGCCAGTCCCCATGCGAGTTGCTAGGGGACCTCTCGGGATTCCTCTCCCGTCCATGCCGGGGCCTCAGTCCTTGTGTGGAGTCGGGGCCGGAACCTGAGGATTCCTCTCCAGTGTTGCCATGGATCTTGGGGTGCTTCTGAGTCTCCCCAGGGGAGTCAGGCCTCGTCTCGAGTGGGGGCATGCACGTGCGCTTTCCTCCCGAGCTGCAGCAGTAGTGTCACGCTTCCTGTCACGTGGATCAAGGGATCTGTGGCTTTCCCTCGAGGCTGTCCCTCGAGGCTTTCCCACGAGGCTTTCCCACAGGGCTGTGCCACGTGCCACCTTGGTGGGAGTCGATCCTCGGCGTGAAAGACGAGCCGGTGAAGGGAAAAGAGGTTCCTCTGGAATGGACTGAGACATCTGGGGGACTCTTGGAATGGTGGCACGACCCTGGAGTTCCTCTCGCCGTTCCTGTTGAGAGGGCCTCCTCTTCACATGCGACGGGAACGCCGGGAACTCTTTCCCGACGAAGCAGGGAAAGGATCCCTCATCTCGAGCTACGAGGCAGAAACGGGGCTCCTCTGGATGTGGGCGGGACCCTCGTGATTCCTCTCGAGTGGAGACGGCTAGGTCGGGGAACTTCTTGATTTGCACCAAGGGTGTGAAGGACCCTTTCGAAGTTCCAGAGGTGAGGTGTGATCAGCCTCGAGACGCCTCAGCGGAAATGGGCCTCATCTCGCCTGGAGGGGAGAACCTCCTGGATTTTCTCGAGTTGCGGCAGGTCTTCTCGAGTTACGACGGGGACCTCAGGGACCCGCTCTGGTGGCCTCAGGAAAGGCCAGTCCCCATGCGAGTTGCTAGGGGACCTCTCGGGATTCCTCTCCCGTCCATGCCGGGGCCTCAGTCCTTGTGTGGAGTCGGGGCCGGAACCTGAGGATTCCTCTCCAGTGTTGCCATGGATCTTGGGGTGCTTCTGAGTCTCCCCAGGGGAGTCAGGCCTCGTCTCGAGTGGGGGCATGCACGTGCGCTTTCCTCCCGAGCTGCAGCAGTAGTGTCACGCTTCCTGTCACGTGGATCAAGGGATCTGTGGCTTTCCCTCGAGGCTGTCCCTCGAGGCTTTCCCACGAGGCTTTCCCACAGGGCTGTGCCACGTGCCACCTTGGTGGGAGTCGATCCTCGGCGTGAAAGACGAGCCGGTGAAGGGAAAAGAGGTTCCTCTGGAATGGACTGAGACATCTGGGGGACTCTTGGAATGGTGGCACGACCCTGGAGTTCCTCTCGCCGTTCCTGTTGAGAGGGCCTCCTCTTGAGATGCGACGGGAACGCCGGGAACTCTTTCCCGACGAAGCAGGGAAAGGATCCCTCATCTCGAGCTACGAGGCGGAAACGGGGCTCCTCTGGATGTGGGCGGGACCCTCGTGATTCCTCTCGAGTGGAGACGGCTAGGTCGGGGAACTTCTTGATTTGCACCAAGGGTGTGAAGGACCCTTTCGAAGTTCCAGAGGTGAGGTGTGATCCGCCTCGAGACGCCTCAGCGGAAATGGGCCTCATCTCGCCTGGAGGGGAGAACCTCCTGGATTTTCTCGAGTTGCGGCAGGTCTTCTCGAGTTACGACGGGGACCTCAGGGACCCGCTCTGGTGGCCTCAGGAAAGGCCAGTCCCCATGCGAGTTGCTAGGGGACCTCTCGGGATTCCTCTCCCGTCCATGCCGGGGCCTCAGTCCTTGTGTGGAGTCGGGGCCGGAACCTGAGGATTCCTCTCCAGTGTTGCCATGGATCTTGGGGTGCTTCTGAGTCTCCCCAGGGGAGTCAGGCCTCGTCTCGAGTGGGGGCATGCACGTGTGCTTTCCTCCCGAGCTGCAGCAGTAGTGTCACGCTTCCTGTCACGTGGATCAAGGGATCTGTGGCTTTCCCTCGAGGCTGTCCCTCGAGGCTTTCCCACGAGGCTTTCCCACAGGGCTGTGCCACGTGCCACCTTGGTGGGAGTCGATCCTCGGCGTGAAAGACGAGCCGGTGAAGGGAAAAGAGGTTCCTCTGGAATGGACTGAGACATCTGGGGGACTCTGGGAATGGTGGCACGACCCTGGAGTTCCTCTCGCCGTTCCTGTTGAGAGGGCCTCCTCTTGAGATGCGACGGGAACGCCGGGAACTCTTTCCCGACGAAGCAGGGAAAGGATCCCTCATCTCGAGCTACGAGGCGGAAACGGGGCTCCTCTGGATGTGGGCGGGACCCTCGTGATTCCTCTCGAGTGGAGACGGCTAGGTCGGGGAACTTCTTGATTTGCACCAAGGGTGTGAAGGACCCTTTCGAAGTTCCAGAGGTGAGGTGTGATCCGCCTCGAGATGCCTCAGCGGAAATGGGCCTCATCTCGCCTGGAGGGGAGAACCTCCTGGATTTTCTCGAGTTGCGGCAGGTCTTCTCGAGTTACGACAGGGACCTCAGGGACCCGCTCTGGTGGCCTCAGGAAAGGCCAGTCCCCATGCGAGTTGCTAGGGGACCTCTCGGGATTCCTCTCCCGTCCATGCCGGGGCCTCAGTCCTTGTGTGGAGTCGGGGCCGGAACCTGAGGATTCCTCTCCAGTGTTGCCATGGATCTTGGGGTGCTTCTGAGTCTCCCCAGGGGAGTCAGGCCTCGTCTCGATTGGGGGCATGCACGTGCGCTTTCCTCCCGATCTGCAGCAGTAGTGTCACGCTTCCTGTCACGTGGATCAAGGGATCTGTGGCTTTCCCTCGAGGCTGTCCCTCGAGGCTTTCCCACGAGGCTTTCCCACAGGGCTGTGCCACGTGCCACCTTGGTGGGAGTCGATCCTCGGCGTGAAAGACGAGCCGGTGAAGGGAAAAGAGGTTCCTCTGGAATGGACTGAGACATCTGGGGGACTCTTGGAATGGTGGCACGACCCTGGAGTTCCTCTCGCCGTTCCTGTTGAGAGGGCCTCCTCTTGAGATGCGACGGGAACGCCGGGAACTCTTTCCCGACGAAGCAGGGAAAGGATCCCTCATCTCGAGCTACGAGGTGGAAACGGGGCTCCTCTGGATGTGGGCGGGACCCTCGTGATTCCTCTCGAGTGGAGACGGCTAGGTCGGGGAACTTCTTGATTTGCACCAAGGGTGTGAAGGACCCTTTCGAAGTTCCAGAGGTGAGGTGTGATCCGCCTCGAGACGCCTCAGCGGAAATGGGCCTCATCTCGCCTGGAGGGGAGAACCTCCTGGATTTTCTCGAGTTGCGGCAGGTCTTCTCGAGTTACGACGGGGACCTCAGGGACCCGCTCTGGTGGCCTCAGGAAAGGCCAGTCCCCATGCGAGTTGCTAGGGGACCTCTCGGGATTCCTCTCCCGTCCATGCCGGGGCCTCAGTCCTTGTGTGCAGTCGGGGCCGGAACCTGAGGATTCCTCTCCAGTGTTGCCATGGATCTTGGGGTGCTTCTGAGTCTCCCCAGGGGAGTCAGGCCTCGTCTCGAGTGGGGGCATGCACGTGCGCTTTCCTCCCGAGCTGCAGCAGTAGTGTCACGCTTCCTGTCACGTGGATCAAGGGATCTGTGGCTTTCCCTCGAGGCTGTCCCTCGAGGCTTTCCCACGAGGCTTTCCCACAGGGCTGTGCCACGTGCCACCTTGGTGTGAGTCGATCCTCGGCATGTAAGACGAGCCGGTGAAGGGAAAAGAGGTCCGTCTGGAATGGACTGAGACATCTGGGGGACTCTTGGAATGGTGGCACGACCCTGGAGTTCCTCTCGCCGTTCCTGTTGAGAGGGCCTCCTCTTCACATGCGACGGGAACGCCGGGAACTCTTTCCCGACGAAGCAGGGAAAGGATCCCTCATCTCGAGCTACGAGGCGGAAACGGGGCTCCTCTGGATGTGGGCGGGACCCTCGTGATTCCTCTCGAGTGGAGACGGCTAGGTCGGGGAACTTCTTGATTTGCACCAAGGGTGTGAAGGACCCTTTCGAAGTTCCAGAGGTGAGGTGTGATCCGCCTCGAGACGCCTCAGCGGAAATGGGCCTCATCTTGCCTGGAGGGGAGAACCTCCTGGATTTTCTCGAGTTGCGGCAGGTCTTCTCGAGTTACGACGGGGACCTCAGGGACCCGCTCTGGTGGCCTCAGGAAAGGCCAGTCCCCATGCGAGTTGCTAGGGGACCTCTCGGGATTCCTCTCCCGTCCATGCCGGGGCCTCAGTCCTTGTGTGGAGTCGGGGCCGGAACCTGAGGATTCCTCCCCAGTGTTGCCATGGATCTTGGGGTGCTTCTGAGTCTCCCCAGGGGAGTCAGGCCTCGTCTCGAGTGGGGGCATGCACGTGCGCTTTCCTCCCGAGCTGCAGCAGTAGTGTCACGCTTCCTGTCACGTGGATCAAGGGATCTGTGGCTTTCCCTCGAGGCTGTCCCTCGAGGCTTTCCCACGAGGCTTTCCCACAGGGCTGTGCCACGTGCCACCTTGGTGGGAGTCGATCCTCGGCGTGAAAGACGAGCCAGTGAAGGGAAAAGAGGTTCCTCTGGAATGGACTGAGACATCTGGGGGACTCTTGGAATGGTGGCACGACCCTGGAGTTCCTCTCGCCGTTCCTGTTGAGAGGGCCTCCTCTTCACATGCGACGGGAACGCCGGGAACTCTTTCCCGACGAAGCAGGGAAAGGATCCCTCATCTCGAGCTACGAGGCGGAAACGGGGCTCCTCTGGATGTGGGCGGGACCCTCGTGATTCCTCTCGAGTGGAGACGGCTAGGTCGGGGAACTTCTTGATTTGCACCAAGGGTGTGAAGGACCCTTTCGAAGTTCCGGAGGTGAGGTGTGATCCGCCTCGAGACGCCTCAGCGGAAATGGGCCTCATCTCGCCTGGAGGGGAGAACCTCCTGGATTTTCTCGAGTTGCGGCAGGTCTTCTCGAGTTACGACGGGGACCTCAGGGACCCGCTCTGGTGGCCTCAGGAAAGGCCAGTCCCCATGCGAGTTGCTAGGGGACCTCTCGGGATTCCTCTCCCGTCCATGCCGGGGCCTCAGTCCTTGTGTGGAGTCGGGGCCGGAACCTGAGGATTCCTCTCCAGTGTTGCCATGGATCTTGGGGTGCTTCTGAGTCTCCCCAGGGGAGTCAGGCCTCGTCTCGAGTGGGGGCATGCACGTGCGCTTTCCTCCCGAGCTGCAGCAGTAGTGTCACGCTTCCTGTCACGTGGATCAAGGGATCTGTGGCTTTCCCTCGAGGCTGTCCCTCGAGGCTTTCCCACGAGGCTTTCCCACAGGGCTGTGCCACGTGCCACCTTGGTGGGAGTCGATCCTCGGCGTGAAAGACGAGCCGGTGAAGGGAAAAGAGGTTCCTCTGGAATGGACTGAGACATCTGGGGGACTCTTGGAATGGTGGCACGACCCTGGAGTTCCTCTCGCTGTTCCTGTTGAGAGGGCCTCCTCTTGAGATGCGACGGGAACGCCGGGAACTCTTTCCCGACGATGCAGGGAAAGGATCCCTCATCTCGAGCTACGAGGCGGAAACGGGGCTCCTCTGGATGTGGGCGGGACCCTCGTGATTCCTCTCGAGTGGAGACGGCTAGGTCGGGGAACTTCTTGATTTGCACCAAGGGTGTGAAGGACCCTTTCGAAGTTCCAGAGGTGAGGTGTGATCCGCCTCGAGACGCCTCATCGGAAATGGGCCTCATCTCGCCTGGAGGGGAGAACCTCCTGGATTTTCTCGAGTTGCGGCAGGTCTTCTCGAGTTACGACGGGGACCTCAGGGACCCGCTCTGGTGGCCTCAGGAAAGGCCAGTCCCCATGCGAGTTGCTAGGGGACCTCTCGGGATTCCTCTCCCGTCCATGCCGGGGCCTCAGTCCTTGTGTGGAGTCGGGGCCGGAACCTGAGGATTCCTCTCCAGTGTTGCCATGGATCTTGGGGTGCTTCTGAGTCTCCCCAGGGGAGTCAGGCCTCGTCTCGAGTGGGGGCATGCACGTGCGCTTTCCTCCCGAGCTGCAGCAGTAGTGTCACGCTTCCTGTCACGTGGATCAAGGGATCTGTGGCTTTCCCTCGAGGCTGTCCCTCGAGGCTTTCCCACGAGGCTTTCCCACAGGGCTGTGCCACGTGCCACCTTGGTGGGAGTCGATCCTCGGCGTGAAAGACGAGCCGGTGAAGGGAAAAGAGGTTCCTCTGGAATGGACTGAGACATCTGGGGGACTCTTGGAATGGTGGCACGACCCTGGAGTTCCTCTCGCTGTTCCTGTTGAGAGGGCCTCCTCTTGAGATGCGACGGGAACGCCGGGAACTCTTTCCCGACGATGCAGGGAAAGGATCCCTCATCTCGAGCTACGAGGCGGAAACGGGGCTCCTCTGGATGTGGGCGGGACCCTCGTGATTCCTCTCGAGTGGAGACGGCTAGGTCGGGGAACTTCTTGATTTTCACCAAGGGTGTGAAGGACCCTTTCGAAGTTCCAGAGGTGAGGTGTGATCCGCCTCGAGACGCCTCAGCGGAAATGGGCCTCATCTCGCCTGGAGGGGAGAACCTCCTGGATTTTCTCGAGTTGCGGCAGGTCTTCTCGAGTTACGACGGGGACCTCAGGGACCCGCTCTGGTGGCCTCAGGAAAGGCCAGTCCCCATGCGAGTTGCTAGGGGACCTCTCGGGATTCCTCTCCCGTCCATGCCGGGGCCTCAGTCCTTGTGTGGAGTCGGGGCCGGAACCTGAGGATTCCTCTCCAGTGTTGCCATGGATCTTGGGGTGCTTCTGAGTCTCCCCAGGGGAGTCAGGCCTCGTCTCGAGTGGGGGCATGCACGTGCGCTTTCCTCCCGAGCTGCAGCAGTAGTGTCACGCTTCCTGTCACGTGGATCAAGGGATCTGTGGCTTTCCCTCGAGGCTGTCCCTCGAGGCTTTCCCACGAGGCTTTCCCACAGGGCTGTGCCACGTGCCACCTTGGTGGGAGTCGATCCTCGGCGTGAAAGACGAGCCGGTGAAGGGAAAAGTGGTTCCTCTGGAATGGACTGAGACATCTGGGGGACTCTTGGAATGGTGGCACGACCCTGGAGTTCCTCTCGCCGTTCCTGTTGAGAGGGCCTCCTCTTCACATGCGACGGGAACGCCGGGAACTCTTTCCCGACGAAGCAGGGAAAGGATCCCTCATCTCGAGCTACGAGGCGGAAACGGGGCTCCTCTGGATGTGGGCGGGACCCTCGTGATTCCTCTCGAGTGGAGACGGCTAGGTCGGGGAACTTCTTGATTTGCACCAAGGGTGTGAAGGACCCTTTCGAAGTTCCAGAGGTGAGGTGTGATCCGCCTCGAGACGCCTCATCGGAAATGGGCCTCATCTCGCCTGGAGGGGAGAACCTCCTGGATTTTCTCGAGTTGCGGCAGGTCTTCTCGAGTTACGACGGGGACCTCAGGGACCCGCTCTGGTGGCCTCAGGAAAGGCCAGTCCCCATGCGAGTTGCTAGGGGACCTCTCGGGATTCCTCTCCCGTCCATGCCGGGGCCTCAGTCCTTGTGTGGAGTCGGGGCCGGAACCTGAGGATTCCTCTCCAGTGTTGCCATGGATCTTGGGGTGCTTCTGAGTCTCCCCAGGGGAGTCAGGCCTCGTCTCGAGTGGGGGCATGCACGTGCGCTTTCCTCCCGAGCTGCAGCAGTAGTGTCACGCTTCCTGTCACGTGGATCAAGGGATCTGTGGCTTTCCCTCGAGGCTGTCCCTCGAGGCTTTCCCACGAGGCTTTCCCACAGGGCTGTGCCACGTGCCACCTTGGTGGGAGTCGATCCTCGGCGTGAAAGACGAGCCGGTGAAGGGAAAAGAGGTTCCTCTGAAATGGACTGAGACATCTGGGGGACTCTTGGAATGGTGGCACGACCCTGGAGTTCCTCTCGCTGTTCCTGTTGAGAGGGCCTCCTCTTGAGATGCGACGGGAACGCCGGGAACTCTTTCCCGACGATGCAGGGAAAGGATCCCTCATCTCGAGCTACGAGGCGGAAACGGGGCTCCTCTGGATGTGGGCGGGACCCTCGTGATTCCTCTCGAGTGGAGACGGCTAGGTCGGGGAACTTCTTGATTTTCACCAAGGGTGTGAAGGACCCTTTCGAAGTTCCAGAGGTGAGGTGTGATCCGCCTCGAGACGCCTCAGCGGAAATGGGCCTCATCTCGCCTGGAGGGGAGAACCTCCTGGATTTTCTCGAGTTGCGGCAGGTCTTCTCGAGTTACGACGGGGACCTCAGGGACCCGCTCTGGTGGCCTCAGGAAAGGCCAGTCCCCATGCGAGTTGCTAGGGGACCTCTCGGGATTCCTCTCCCGTCCATGCCGGGGCCTCAGTCCTTGTGTGGAGTCGGGGCCGGAACCTGAGGATTCCTCTCCAGTGTTGCCATGGATCTTGGGGTGCTTCTGAGTCTCCCCAGGGGAGTCAGGCCTCGTCTCGAGTGGGGGCATGCACGTGCGCTTTCCTCCCGAGCTGCAGCAGTAGTGTCACGCTTCCTGTCACGTGGATCAAGGGATCTGTGGCTTTCCCTCGAGGCTGTCCCTCGAGGCTTTCCCACGAGGCTTTCCCACAGGGCTGTGCCACGTGCCACCTTGGTGGGAGTCGATCCTCGGCGTGAAAGACGAGCCGGTGAAGGGAAAAGAGGTTCCTCTGGAATGGACTGAGACATCTGGGGGACTCTTGGAATGGTGGCACGATCCTGGAGTTCCTCTCGCTGTTCCTGTTGAGAGGGCCTCCTCTTGAGATGCGACGGGAACGCCGGGAACTCTTTCCCGACGATGCAGGGAAAGGATCCCTCATCTCGAGCTACGAGGCGGAAACGGGGCTCCTCTGGATGTGGGCGGGACCCTCGTGATTCCTCTCGAGTGGAGACGGCTAGGTCGGGGAACTTCTTGATTTTCACCAAGGGTGTGAAGGACCCTTTCGAAGTTCCAGAGGTGAGGTGTGATCAGCCTCGAGACGCCTCAGCGGAAATGGGCCTCATCTCGCCTGGAGGGGAGAACCTCCTGGATTTTCTCGAGTTGCGGCAGGTCTTCTCGAGTTACGACGGGGACCTCAGGGACCCGCTCTGGTGGCCTCAGGAAAGGCCAGTCCCCATGCGAGTTGCTAGGGGACCTCTCGGGATTCCTCTCCCGTCCATGCCGGGGCCTCAGTCCTTGTGTGCAGTCGGGGCCGGAACCTGAGGATTCCTCTCCAGTGTTGCCATGGATCTTGGGGTGCTTCTGAGTCTCCCCAGGGGAGTCAGGCCTCGTCTCGAGTGGGGGCATGCACGTGCGCTTTCCTCCCGAGCTGCAGCAGTAGTGTCACGCTTCCTGTCACGTGGATCAAGGGATCTGTGGCTTTCCCTCGAGGCTGTCCCTCGAGGCTTTCCCACGAGGCTTTCCCACAGGGCTGTGCCACGTGCCACCTTGGTGGGAGTCGATCCTCGGCGTGAAAGACGAGCCGGTGAAGGGAAAAGAGGTTCCTCTGGAATGAACTGAGACATCTGGGGGACTCTTGGAATGGTGGCACGACCCTGGAGTTCCTCTCGCCGTTCCTGTTGAGAGGGCCTCCTCTTGAGATGCGACGGGAACGACGGGAACTCTTTCCCGACGAAGCAGGGAAAGGATCCCTCATCTCGAGCTACGAGGCGGAAACGGGGCTCCTCTGGATGTGGGCGGGACCCTCGTGATTCCTCTCGAGTGGAGACGGCTAGGTCGGGGGACTTCTTGATTTACACCAAGGGTGTGAAGGACCCTTTCGAAGTTCCAGAGGTGAGGTGTGATCAGCCTGGAGACGCCTCAGCGGAAATGGGCCTCATCTCGCCTGGAGGGGAGAACCTCCTGGATTTTCTCGAGTTGCGGCAGGTCTTCTCGAGTTACGACGGGGACCTCAGGGACCCGCTCTGGTGGCCTCAGGAAAGGCCAGTCCCCATGCGAGTTGCTAGGGGACCTCTCGGGATTCCTCTCCCGTCCATGCCGGGGCCTCAGTCCTTGTGTGGAGTCGGGGCCGGAACCTGAGGATTCCTCTCCAGTGTTGCCATGGATCTTGGGGTGCTTCTGAGTCTCCCCAGGGGAGTCAGGCCTCGTCTCGAGTGGGGGCATGCACGTGCGCTTTCCTCCCGAGCTGCAGCAGTAGTGTCACGCTTCCTGTCACGTGGATCAAGGGATCTGTGGCTTTCCCTCGAGGCTGTCCCTCGAGGCTTTCCCACGAGGCTTTCCCACAGGGCTGTGCCACGTGCCACCTTGGTGGGAGTCGATCCTCGGCGTGAAAGACGAGCCGGTGAAGGGAAAAGAGGTTCCTCTGGAATGGACTGAGACATCTGGGGGACTCTTGGAATGGTGGCACGACCCTGGAGTTCCTCTCGCCGTTCCTGTTGAGAGGGCCTCCTCTTGAGATGCGACGGGAACGCCGGGAACTCTTTCCCGACGAAGCAGGGAAAGGATCCCTCATCTCGAGCTACGAGGCGGAAACGGGGCTCCTCTGGATGTGGGCGGGACCCTCGTGATTCCTCTCGAGTGGAGACGGCTAGGTCGGGGAACTTCTTGATTTGCACCAAGGGTGTGAAGGACCCTTTCGAAGTTCCAGAGGTGAGGTGTGATCAGCCTCGAGACGCCTCAGCGGAAATGGGCCTCATCTCGCCTGGAGGGGAGAACCTCCTGGATTTTCTCGAGTTGCGGCAGGTCTTCTCGAGTTACGACGGGGACCTCAGGGACCCGCTCTGGTGGCCTCAGGAAAGGCCAGTCCCCATGCGAGTTGCTAGGGGACCTCTCGGGATTCCTCTGCCGTCCATGCCGGGGCCTCAGTCCTTGTGTGGAGTCGGGGCCGGAACCTGAGGATTCCTCTCCAGTGTTGCCATGGATCTTGGGGTGCTTCTGAGTCTCCCCAGGGGAGTCAGGCCTCGTCTCGAGTGGGGGCATGCACGTGCGCTTTCCTCCCGAGCTGCAGCAGTAGTGTCACGCTTCCTGTCACGTGGATCAAGGGATCTGTGGCTTTCCCTCGAGGCTGTCCCTCGAGGCTTTCCCACGAGGCTTTCCCACAGGGCTGTGCCACGTGCCACCTTGGTGGGAGTCGATCCTCGGCGTGAAAGACGAGCCGGTGAAGGGAAAAGAGGTTCCTCTGGAATGGACTGAGACATCTGGGGGACTCTTGGAATGGTGGCACGACCCTGGAGTTCCTCTCGCCGTTCCTGTTGAGAGGGCCTCCTCTTGAGATGCGACGGGAACGCCGGGAACTCTTTCCCGACGATGCAGGGAAAGGATCCCTCATCTCGAGCTACGAGGCGGAAACGGGGCTCCTCTGGATGTGGGCGGGACCCTCGTGATTCCTCTCGAGTGGAGACGGCTAGGTCGGGGAACTTCTTGATTTGCACCAAGGGTGTGAAGGACCCTTTCGAAGTTCCAGAGGTGAGGTGTGATCCGCCTCGAGACGCCTCATCGGAAATGGGCCTCATCTCGCCTGGAGGGGAGAACCTCCTGGATTTTCTCGAGTTGCGGCAGGTCTTCTCGAGTTACGACGGGGACCTCAGGGACCCGCTCTGGTGGCCTCAGGAAAGGCCAGTCCCCATGCGAGTTGCTATGGGACCTCTTGGGATTCCTCTCCCGTCCATGCCGGGGCCTCAGTCCTTGTGTGGAGTCGGGGCCGGAACCTGAGGATTCCTCTCCAGTGTTGCCATGGATCTTGGGGTGCTTCTGAGTCTCCCCAGGGGAGTCAGGCCTCATCTCGAGTGGGGGCATGCACGTGCGCTTTCCTCCCGAGCTGCAGCAGTAGTGTCACGCTTCCTGTCACGTGGATCAAGGGATCTGTGGCTTTCCCTCGAGCCTGTCCCTCGAGGCTTTCCCACGAGGCTTTCCCACAGGGCTGTGCCACGTGCCACCTTGGTGGGAGTCGATCCTCGGCGTGAAAGACGAGCCGGTGAAGGGAAAAGAGGTTCCTCTGGAATGGACTGAGACATCTGGGGGACTCTTGGAATGGTGGCACGACCCTGGAGTTCCTCTCGCCGTTCCTGTTGAGAGGGCCTCCTCTTCACATGCGACGGGAACGCCGGGAACTCTTTCCCGACGAAGCAGGGAAAGGATCCCTCATCTCGAGCTACGAGGCGGAAACGGGGCTCCTCTGGATGTGGGCGGGACCCTCGTGATTCCTCTCGAGTGGAGACGGCTAGGTCGGGGAACTTCTTGATTTGCACCAAGGGTGTGAAGGACCCTTTCGAAGTTCCAGAGGTGAGGTGTGATCAGCCTCGAGACGCCTCAGCGGAAATGGGCCTCATCTCGCCTGGAGGGGAGAACCTCCTGGATTTTCTCGAGTTGCGGCAGGTCTTCTCGAGTTACGACGGGGACCTCAGGGACCCGCTCTGGTGGCCTCAGGAAAGGCCAGTCCCCATGCGAGTTGCTAGGGGACCTCTCGGGATTCCTCTCCCGTCCATGCCGGGGCCTCAGTCCTTGTGTGGAGTCGGGGCCGGAACCTGAGGATTCCTCTCCAGTGTTGCCATGGATCTTGGGGTGCTTCTGAGTCTCCCCAGGGGAGTCAGGCCTCGTCTCGAGTGGGGGCATGCACGTGCGCTTTCCTCCCGAGCTGCAGCAGTAGTGTCACGCTTCCTGTCACGTGGATCAAGGGATCTGTGGCTTTCCCTCGAGGCTGTCCCTCGAGGCTTTCCCACGAGGCTTTCCCACAGGGCTGTGCCACGTGCCACCTTGGTGGGAGTCGATCCTCGGCGTGAAAGACGAGCCGGTGAAGGGAAAAGAGGTTCCTCTGGAATGGACTGAGACATCTGGGGGACTCTTGGAATGGTGGCACGACCCTGGAGTTCCTCTCGCCGTTCCTGTTGAGAGGGCCTCCTCTTGAGATGCGACGGGAACGCCGGGAACTCTTTCCCGACGATGCAGGGAAAGGATCCCTCATCTCGAGCTACGAGGCGGAAACGGGGCTCCTCTGGATGTGGGCGGGACCCTCGTGATTCCTCTCGAGTGGAGACGGCTAGGTCGGGGAACTTCTTGATTTGCACCAAGGGTGTGAAGGACCCTTTCGAAGTTCCAGAGGTGAGGTGTGATCAGCCTCGAGACGCCTCAGCGGAAATGGGCCTCATCTCGCCTGGAGGGGAGAACCTCCTGGATTTTCTCGAGTTGCGGCAGGTCTTCTCGAGTTACGACGGGGACCTCAGGGACCCGCTCTGTTGGCCTCAGGAAAGGCCAGTCCCCATGCGAGTTGCTAGGGGACCTCTCGGGATTCCTCTGCCGTCCATGCCGGGGCCTCAGTCCTTGTGTGCAGTCGGGGCCGGAACCTGAGGATTCCTCTCCAGTGTTGCCATGGATCTTGGGGTGCTTCTGAGTCTCCCCAGGGGAGTCAGGCCTCGTCTCGAGTGGGGGCATGCACGTGCGCTTTCCTCCCGAGCTGCAGCAGTAGTGTCACGCTTCCTGTCACGTGGATCAAGGGATCTGTGGCTTTCCCTCGAGGCTGTCCCTCGAGGCTTTCCCACGAGGCTTTCCCACAGGGCTGTGCCACGTGCCACCTTGGTGGGAGTCGATCCTCGGCGTGAAAGACGAGCCGGTGAAGGGAAAAGAGGTTCCTCTGGAATGGACTGAGACATCTGGGGGACTCTTGGAATGGTGGCACGATCCTGGAGTTCCTCTCGCTGTTCCTGTTGAGAGGGCCTCCTCTTGAGATGCGACGGGAACGCCGGGAACTCTTTCCCGACGATGCAGGGAAAGGATCCCTCATCTCGAGCTACGAGGCGGAAACGGGGCTCCTCTGGATGTGGGCGGGACCCTCGTGATTCCTCTCGAGTGGAGACGGCTAGGTCGGGGAACTTCTTGATTTTCACCAAGGGTGTGAAGGACCCTTTCGAAGTTCCAGAGGTGAGGTGTGATCAGCCTCGAGACGCCTCAGCGGAAATGGGCCTCATCTCGCCTGGAGGGGAGAACCTCCTGGATTTTCTCGAGTTGCGGCAGGTCTTCTCGAGTTACGACGGGGACCTCAGGGACCCGCTCTGGTGGCCTCAGGAAAGGCCAGTCCCCATGCGAGTTGCTAGGGGACCTCTCGGGATTCCTCTCCCGTCCATGCCGGGGCCTCAGTCCTTGTGTGCAGTCGGGGCCGGAACCTGAGGATTCCTCTCCAGTGTTGCCATGGATCTTGGGGTGCTTCTGAGTCTCCCCAGGGGAGTCAGGCCTCGTCTCGAGTGGGGGCATGCACGTGCGCTTTCCTCCCGAGCTGCAGCAGTAGTGTCACGCTTCCTGTCACGTGGATCAAGGGATCTGTGGCTTTCCCTCGAGGCTGTCCCTCGAGGCTTTCCCACGAGGCTTTCCCACAGGGCTGTGCCACGTGCCACCTTGGTGGGAGTCGATCCTCGGCGTGAAAGACGAGCCGGTGAAGGGAAAAGAGGTTCCTCTGGAATGAACTGAGACATCTGGGGGACTCTTGGAATGGTGGCACGACCCTGGAGTTCCTCTCGCCGTTCCTGTTGAGAGGGCCTCCTCTTGAGATGCGACGGGAACGCCGGGAACTCTTTCCCGACGAAGCAGGGAAAGGATCCCTCATCTCGAGCTACGAGGCGGAAACGGGGCTCCTCTGGATGTGGGCGGGACCCTCGTGATTCCTCTCGAGTGGAGACGGCTAGGTCGGGGGACTTCTTGATTTACACCAAGGGTGTGAAGGACCCTTTCGAAGTTCCAGAGGTGAGGTGTGATCAGCCTCGAGACGCCTCAGCGGAAATGGGCCTCATCTCGCCTGGAGGGGAGAACCTCCTGGATTTTCTCGAGTTGCGGCAGGTCTTCTCGAGTTACGACGGGGACCTCAGGGACCCGCTCTGGTGGCCTCAGGAAAGGCCAGTCCCCATGCGAGTTGCTAGGGGACCTCTCGGGATTCCTCTCCCGTCCATGCCGGGGCCTCAGTCCTTGTGTGGAGTCGGGGCCGGAACCTGAGGATTCCTCTCCAGTGTTGCCATGGATCTTGGGGTGCTTCTGAGTCTCCCCAGGGGAGTCAGGCCTCGTCTCGAGTGGGGGCATGCACGTGCGCTTTCCTCCCGAGCTGCAGCAGTAGTGTCACGCTTCCTGTCACGTGGATCAAGGGATCTGTGGCTTTCCCTCGAGGCTGTCCCTCGAGGCTTTCCCACGAGGCTTTCCCACAGGGCTGTGCCACGTGCCACCTTGGTGGGAGTCGATCCTCGGCGTGAAAGACGAGCCGGTGAAGGGAAAAGTGGTTCCTCTGGAATGGACTGAGACATCTGGGGGACTCTTGGAATGGTGGCACGACCCTGGAGTTCCTCTCGCCGTTCCTGTTGAGAGGGCCTCCTCTTCACATGCGACGGGAACGCCGGGAACTCTTTCCCGACGAAGCAGGGAAAGGATCCCTCATCTCGAGCTACGAGGCGGAAACGGGGCTCCTCTGGATGTGGGCGGGACCCTCGTGATTCCTCTCGAGTGGAGACGGCTAGGTCGGGGAACTTCTTGATTTGCACCAAGGGTGTGAAGGACCCTTTCGAAGTTCCAGAGGTGAGGTGTGATCAGCCTCGAGACGCCTCAGCGGAAATGGGCCTCATCTCGCCTGGAGGGGAGAACCTCCTGGATTTTCTCGAGTTGCGGCAGGTCTTCTCGAGTTACGACGGGGACCTCAGGGACCCGCTCTGGTGGCCTCAGGAAAGGCCAGTCCCCATGCGAGTTGCTAGGGGACCTCTCGGGATTCCTCTCCCGTCCATGCCGGGGCCTCAGTCCTTGTGTGGAGTCGGGGCCGGAACCTGAGGATTCCTCCCCAGTGTTGCCATGGATCTTGGGGTGCTTCTGAGTCTCCCCAGGGGAGTCAGGCCTCGTCTCGAGTGGGGGCATGCACGTGCGCTTTCCTCCCGAGCTGCAGCAGTAGTGTCACGCTTCCTGTCACGTGGATCAAGGGATCTGTGGCTTTCCCTCGAGGCTGTCCCTCGAGGCTTTCCCACGAGGCTTTCCCACAGGGCTGTGCCACGTGCCACCTTGGTGGGAGTCGATCCTCGGCGTGAAAGACGAGCCGGTGAAGGGAAAAGAGGTTCCTCTGGAATGGACTGAGACATCTGGGGGACTCTTGGAATGGTGGCACGACCCTGGAGTTCCTCTCGCCGTTCCTGTTGAGAGGGCCTCCTCTTGAGATGCGACGGGAACGCCGGGAACTCTTTCCCGACGATGCAGGGAAAGGATCCCTCATCTCGAGCTACGAGGCGGAAACGGGGCTCCTCTGGATGTGGGCGGGACCCTCGTGATTCCTCTCGAGTGGAGACGGCTAGGTCGGGGAACTTCTTGATTTGCACCAAGGGTGTGAAGGACCCTTTCGAAGTTCCAGAGGTGAGGTGTGATCCGCCTCGAGACGCCTCATCGGAAATGGGCCTCATCTCGCCTGGAGGGGAGAACCTCCTGGATTTTCTCGAGTTGCGGCAGGTCTTCTCGAGTTACGACGGGGACCTCAGGGACCCGCTCTGGTGGCCTCAGGAAAGGCCAGTCCCCATGCGAGTTGCTATGGGACCTCTTGGGATTCCTCTCCCGTCCATGCCGGGGCCTCAGTCCTTGTGTGGAGTCGGGGCCGGAACCTGAGGATTCCTCTCCAGTGTTGCCATGGATCTTGGGGTGCTTCTGAGTCTCCCCAGGGGAGTCAGGCCTCATCTCGAGTGGGGGCATGCACGTGCGCTTTCCTCCCGAGCTGCAGCAGTAGTGTCACGCTTCCTGTCACGTGGATCAAGGGATCTGTGGCTTTCCCTCGAGCCTGTCCCTCGAGGCTTTCCCACGAGGCTTTCCCACAGGGCTGTGCCACGTGCCACCTTGGTGGGAGTCGATCCTCGGCGTGAAAGACGAGCCGGTGAAGGGAAAAGAGGTTCCTCTGGAATGGACTGAGACATCTGGGGGACTCTTGGAATGGTGGCACGACCCTGGAGTTCCTCTCGCCGTTCCTGTTGAGAGGGCCTCCTCTTCACATGCGACGGGAACGCCGGGAACTCTTTCCCGACGAAGCAGGGAAAGGATCCCTCATCTCGAGCTACGAGGCGGAAACGGGGCTCCTCTGGATGTGGGCGGGACCCTCGTGATTCCTCTCGAGTGGAGACGGCTAGGTCGGGGAACTTCTTGATTTGCACCAAGGGTGTGAAGGACCCTTTCGAAGTTCCAGAGGTGAGGTGTGATCAGCCTCGAGACGCCTCAGCGGAAATGGGCCTCATCTCGCCTGGAGGGGAGAACCTCCTGGATTTTCTCGAGTTGCGGCAGGTCTTCTCGAGTTACGACGGGGACCTCAGGGACCCGCTCTGGTGGCCTCAGGAAAGGCCAGTCCCCATGCGAGTTGCTAGGGGACCTCTCGGGATTCCTCTCCCGTCCATGCCGGGGCCTCAGTCCTTGTGTGGAGTCGGGGCCGGAACCTGAGGATTCCTCTCCAGTGTTGCCATGGATCTTGGGGTGCTTCTGAGTCTCCCCAGGGGAGTCAGGCCTCGTCTCGAGTGGGGGCATGCACGTGCGCTTTCCTCCCGAGCTGCAGCAGTAGTGTCACGCTTCCTGTCACGTGGATCAAGGGATCTGTGGCTTTCCCTCGAGGCTGTCCCTCGAGGCTTTCCCACGAGGCTTTCCCACAGGGCTGTGCCACGTGCCACCTTGGTGGGAGTCGATCCTCGGCGTGAAAGACGAGCCGGTGAAGGGAAAAGAGGTTCCTCTGGAATGGACTGAGACATCTGGGGGACTCTTGGAATGGTGGCACGACCCTGGAGTTCCTCTCGCCGTTCCTGTTGAGAGGGCCTCCTCTTGAGATGCGACGGGAACGCCGGGAACTCTTTCCCGACGATGCAGGGAAAGGATCCCTCATCTCGAGCTACGAGGCGGAAACGGGGCTCCTCTGGATGTGGGCGGGACCCTCGTGATTCCTCTCGAGTGGAGACGGCTAGGTCGGGGAACTTCTTGATTTTCACCAAGGGTGTGAAGGACCCTTTCGAAGTTCCAGAGGTGAGGTGTGATCAGCCTCGAGACGCCTCAGCGGAAATGGGCCTCATCTCGCCTGGAGGGGAGAACCTCCTGGATTTTCTCGAGTTGCGGCAGGTCTTCTCGAGTTACGACGGGGACCTCAGGGACCCGCTCTGTTGGCCTCAGGAAAGGCCAGTCCCCATGCGAGTTGCTAGGGGACCTCTCGGGATTCCTCTGCCGTCCATGCCGGGGCCTCAGTCCTTGTGTGCAGTCGGGGCCGGAACCTGAGGATTCCTCTCCAGTGTTGCCATGGATCTTGGGGTGCTTCTGAGTCTCCCCAGGGGAGTCAGGCCTCGTCTCGAGTGGGGGCATGCACGTGCGCTTTCCTCCCGAGCTGCAGCAGTAGTGTCACGCTTCCTGTCACGTGGATCAAGGGATCTGTGGCTTTCCCTCGAGGCTGTCCCTCGAGGCTTTCCCACGAGGCTTTCCCACAGGGCTGTGCCACGTGCCACCTTGGTGGGAGTCGATCCTCGGCGTGAAAGACGAGCCGGTGAAGGGAAAAGAGGTTCCTCTGGAATGGACTGAGACATCTGGGGGACTCTTAGAATGGTGGCACGACCCTGGAGTTCCTTTCGCCGTTCCTGTTGAGAGGGCCTCCTCTTGAGATGCGACGGGAACGCCGGGAACTCTTTCCCGACGAAGCAGGGAAAGGATCCCTCATCTCGAGCTACGAGGCGGAAACGGGGCTCCTCTGGAAGTGGGCGGGCCCCTCGTGATTCCTCTCGAGTGGAGACGGCTAGGTCGGGGAACTTCTTGATTTGCACCAAGGGTGTGAAGGACCCTTTCGAAGTTCCAGAGGTGAGGTGTGATCAGCCTCGAGACGCCTCAGCGGAAATGGGCCTCATCTCGCCTGGAGGGGAGAACCTCCTGGATTTTCTCGAGTTGCGGCAGGTCTTCTCGAGTTACGACGGGGACCTCAGGGACCCGCTCTGGTGGCCTCAGGAAAGGCCAGTCCCCATGCGAGTTGCTAGGGGACCTCTCGGGATTCCTCTCCCGTCCATGCCGGGGCCTCAGTCCTTGTGTGGAGTCGGGGCCGGAACCTGAGGATTCCTCTCCAGTGTTGCCATGGATCTTGGGGTGCTTCTGAGTCTCCCCAGGGGAGTCAGGCCTCGTCTCGAGTGGGGGCATGCACGTGCGCTTTCCTCCCGAGCTGCAGCAGTAGTGTCACGCTTCCTGTCACGTGGATCAAGGGATCTGTGGCTTTCCCTCGAGGCTGTCCCTCGAGGCTTTCCCACGAGGCTTTCCCACAGGGCTGTGCCACGTGCCACCTTGGTGGGAGTCGATCCTCGGCGTGAAAGACGAGCCGGTGAAGGGAAAAGAGGTTCCTCTGGAATGGACTGAGACATCTGGGGGACTCTTGGAATGGTGGCACGACCCTGGAGTTCCTCTCGCCGTTCCTGTTGAGAGGGCCTCCTCTTGAGATGCGACGGGAACGCCGGGAACTCTTTCCCGACGAAGCAGGGAAAGGATCCCTCATCTCGAGCTACGAGGCGGAAACGGGGCTCCTCTGGATGTGGGCGGGACCCTCGTGATTCCTCTCGAGTGGAGACGGCTAGGTCGGGGAACTTCTTGATTTGCACCAAGGGTGTGAAGGACCCTTTCGAAGTTCCAGAGGTGAGGTGTGATCAGCCTCGAGACGCCTCAGCGGAAATGGGCCTCATCTCGCCTGGAGGGGAGAACCTCCTGGATTTTCTCGAGTTGCGGCAGGTCTTCTCGAGTTACGACGGGGACCTCAGGGACCCGCTCTGGTGGCCTCAGGAAAGGCCAGTCCCCATGCGAGTTGCTAGGGGACCTCTCGGGATTCCTCTCCCGTCCATGCCGGGGCCTCAGTCCTTGTGTGGAGTCGGGGCCGGAACCTGAGGATTCCTCTCCAGTGTTGCCATGGATCTTGGGGTGCTTCTGAGTCTCCCCAGGGGAGTCAGGCCTCGTCTCGAGTGGGGGCATGCACGTGCGCTTTCCTCCCGAGCTGCAGCAGTAGTGTCACGCTTCCTGTCACGTGGATCAAGGGATCTGTGGCTTTCCCTCGAGGCTGTCCCTCGAGGCTTTCCCACGAGGCTTTCCCACAGGGCTGTGCCACGTGCCACCTTGGTGGGAGTCGATCCTCGGCGTGAAAGACGAGCCGGTGAAGGGAAAAGAGGTTCCTCTGGAATGGACTGAGACATCTGGGGGACTCTTGGAATGGTGGCACGACCCTGGAGTTCCTCTCGCCGTTCCTGTTGAGAGGGCCTCCTCTTGAGATGCGACGGGAACGCCGGGAACTCTTTCCCGACGATGCAGGGAAAGGATCCCTCATCTCGAGCTACGAGGCGGAAACGGGGCTCCTCTGGATGTGGGCGGGACCCTCGTGATTCCTCTCGAGTGGAGACGGCTAGGTCGGGGAACTTCTTGATTTTCACCAAGGGTGTGAAGGACCCTTTCGAAGTTCCAGAGGTGAGGTGTGATCAGCCTCGAGACGCCTCAGCGGAAATGGGCCTCATCTCGCCTGGAGGGGAGAACCTCCTGGATTTTCTCGAGTTGCGGCAGGTCTTCTCGAGTTACGACGGGGACCTCAGGGACCCGCTCTGTTGGCCTCAGGAAAGGCCAGTCCCCATGCGAGTTGCTAGGGGACCTCTCGGGATTCCTCTCCCGTCCATGCCGGGGCCTCAGTCCTTGTGTGCAGTCGGGGCCGGAACCTGAGGATTCCTCTCCAGTGTTGCCATGGATCTTGGGGTGCTTCTGAGTCTCCCCAGGGGAGTCAGGCCTCGTCTCGAGTGGGGGCATGCACGTGCGCTTTCCTCCCGAGCTGCAGCAGTAGTGTCACGCTTCCTGTCACGTGGATCAAGGGATCTGTGGCTTTCCCTCGAGGCTGTCCCTCGAGGCTTTCCCACGAGGCTTTCCCACAGGGCTGTGCCACGTGCCACCTTGGTGGGAGTCGATCCTCGGCGTGAAAGACGAGCCGGTGAAGGGAAAAGAGGTTCCTCTGGAATGGACTGAGACATCTGGGGGACTCTTGGAATGGTGGCACGACCCTGGAGTTCCTCTCGCCGTTCCTGTTGAGAGGGCCTCCTCTTCACATGCGACGGGAACGCCGGGAACTCTTTCCCGACGAAGCAGGGAAAGGATCCCTCATCTCGAGCTACGAGGCGGAAACGGGGCTCCTCTGGATGTGGGCGGGACCCTCGTGATTCCTCTCGAGTGGAGACGGCTAGGTCGGGGAACTTCTTGATTTGCACCAAGGGTGTGAAGGACCCTTTCGAAGTTCCAGAGGTGAGGTGTGATCCGCCTCGAGACGCCTCAGCGGAAATGGGCCTCATCTCGCCTGGAGGGGAGAACCTCCTGGATTTTCTCGAGTTGCGGCAGGTCTTCTCGAGTTACGACGGGGACCTCAGGGACCCGCTCTGGTGGCCTCAGGAAAGGCCAGTCCCCATGCGAGTTGCTAGGGGACCTCTCGGGATTCCTCTCCCGTCCATGCCGGGGCCTCAGTCCTTGTGTGGAGTCGGGGCCGGAACCTGAGGATTCCTCTCCAGTGTTGCCATGGATCTTGGGGTGCTTCTGAGTCTCCCCAGGGGAGTCAGGCCTCGTCTCGAGTGGGGGCATGCACGTGCGCTTTCCTCCCGAGCTGCAGCAGTAGTGTCACGCTTCCTGTCACGTGGATCAAGGGATCTGTGGCTTTCCCTCGAGGCTGTCCCTCGAGGCTTTCCCACGAGGCTTTCCCACAGGGCTGTGCCACGTGCCACCTTGGTGGGAGTCGATCCTCGGCGTGAAAGACGAGCCGGTGAAGGGAAAAGAGGTTCCTCTGGAATGGACTGAGACATCTGGGGGACTCTTGGAATGGTGGCACGACCCTGGAGTTCCTCTCGCCGTTCCTGTTGAGAGGGCCTCCTCTTGAGATGCGACGGGAACGCCGGGAACTCTTTCCCGACGATGCAGGGAAAGGATCCCTCATCTCGAGCTACGAGGCGGAAACGGGGCTCCTCTGGATGTGGGCGGGACCCTCGTGATTCCTCTCGAGTGGAGACGGCTAGGTCGGGGAACTTCTTGATTTTCACCAAGGGTGTGAAGGACCCTTTCGAAGTTCCAGAGGTGAGGTGTGATCAGCCTCGAGACGCCTCAGCGGAAATGGGCCTCATCTCGCCTGGAGGGGAGAACCTCCTGGATTTTCTCGAGTTGCGGCAGGTCTTCTCGAGTTACGACGGGGACCTCAGGGACCCGCTCTGTTGGCCTCAGGAAAGGCCAGTCCCCATGCGAGTTGCTAGGGGACCTCTCGGGATTCCTCTCCCGTCCATGCCGGGGCCTCAGTCCTTGTGTGCAGTCGGGGCCGGAACCTGAGGATTCCTCTCCAGTGTTGCCATGGATCTTGGGGTGCTTCTGAGTCTCCCCAGGGGAGTCAGGCCTCGTCTCGAGTGGGGGCATGCACGTGCGCTTTCCTCCCGAGCTGCAGCAGTAGTGTCACGCTTCCTGTCACGTGGATCATGGGATCTGTGGCTTTCCCTCGAGGCTGTCCCTCGAGGCTTTCCCACGAGGCTTTCCCACAGGGCTGTGCCACGTGCCACCTTGGTGGGAGTCGATCCTCGGCGTGAAAGACGAGCCGGTGAAGGGAAAAGAGGTTCCTCTGGAATGGACTGAGACATCTGGGGGACTCTTAGAATGGTGGCACGACCCTGGAGTTCCTTTCGCCGTTCCTGTTGAGAGGGCCTCCTCTTGAGATGCGACGGGAACGCCGGGAACTCTTTCCCGACGAAGCAGGGAAAGGATCCCTCATCTCGAGCTACGAGGCGGAAACGGGGCTCCTCTGGAAGTGGGCGGGCCCCTCGTGATTCCTCTCGAGTGGAGACGGCTAGGTCGGGGAACTTCTTGATTTGCACCAAGGGTGTGAAGGACCCTTTCGAAGTTCCAGAGGTGAGGTGTGATCAGCCTCGAGACGCCTCAGCGGAAATGGGCCTCATCTCGCCTGGAGGGGAGAACCTCCTGGATTTTCTCGAGTTGCGGCAGGTCTTCTCGAGTTACGACGGGGACCTCAGGATCCCTCTCTGGTGGCCTCAGGAAAGGCCAGTCCCCATGCGAGTTGCTAGGGGACCTCTCGGGATTCCTCTCCCGTCCATGCCGGGGCCTCAGTCCTTGTGTGGAGTCGGGGCCGGAACCTGAGGATTCCTCTCCAGTGTTGCCATGGATCTTGGGGTGCTTCTGAGTCTCCCCAGGGGAGTCAGGCCTCGTCTCGAGTGGGGGCATGCACGTGCGCTTTCCTCCCGAGCTGCAGCAGTAGTGTCACGCTTCCTGTCACGTGGATCAAGGGATCTGTGGCTTTCCCTCGAGGCTGTCCCTCGAGGCTTTCCCACGAGGCTTTCCCACAGGGCTGTGCCACGTGCCACCTTGGTGGGAGTCGATCCTCGGCGTGAAAGACGAGCCGGTGAAGGGAAAAGAGGTTCCTCTGGAATGGACTGAGACATCTGGGGGACTCTTGGAATGGTGGCACGACCCTGGAGTTCCTCTCGCCGTTCCTGTTGAGAGGGCCTCCTCTTGAGATGCGACGGGAACGCCGGGAACTCTTTCCCGACGAAGCAGGGAAAGGATCCCTCATCTCGAGCTACGAGGCGGAAACGGGGCTCCTCTGGATGTGGGCGGGACCCTCGTGATTCCTCTCGAGTGGAGACGGCTAGGTCGGGGAACTTCTTGATTTGCACCAAGGGTGTGAAGGACCCTTTCGAAGTTCCAGAGGTGAGGTGTGATCAGCCTCGAGACGCCTCAGCGGAAATGGGCCTCATCTCGCCTGGAGGGGAGAACCTCCTGGATTTTCTCGAGTTGCGGCAGGTCTTCTCGAGTTACGACGGGGACCTCAGGGACCCGCTCTGGTGGCCTCAGGAAAGGCCAGTCCCCATGCGAGTTGCTAGGGGACCTCTCGGGATTCCTCTGCCGTCCATGCCGGGGCCTCAGTCCTTGTGTGGAGTCGGGGCCGGAACCTGAGGATTCCTCTCCAGTGTTGCCATGGATCTTGGGGTGCTTCTGAGTCTCCCCAGGGGAGTCAGGCCTCGTCTCGAGTGGGGGCATGCACGTGCGCTTTCCTCCCGAGCTGCAGCAGTAGTGTCACGCTTCCTGTCACGTGGATCAAGGGATCTGTGGCTTTCCCTCGAGGCTGTCCCTCGAGGCTTTCCCACGAGGCTTTCCCACAGGGCTGTGCCACGTGCCACCTTGGTGGGAGTCGATCCTCGGCGTGAAAGACGAGCCGGTGAAGGGAAAAGAGGTTCCTCTGGAATGGACTGAGACATCTGGGGGACTCTTGGAATGGTGGCACGACCCTGGAGTTCCTCTCGCCGTTCCTGTTGAGAGGGCCTCCTCTTGAGATGCGACGGGAACGCCGGGAACTCTTTCCCGACGAAGCAGGGAAAGGATCCCTCATCTCGAGCTACGAGGCGGAAACGGGGCTCCTCTGGAAGTGGGCAGGCCCCTCGTGATTCCTCTCGAGTGGAGACGGCTAGGTCGGGGAACTTCTTGATTTGCACCAAGGGTGTGAAGGACCCTTTCGAAGTTCCAGAGGTGAGGTGTGATCAGCCTCGAGACGCCTCAGCGGAAATGGGCCTCATCTCGCCTGGAGGGGAGAACCTCCTGGATTTTCTCGAGTTGCGGCAGGTCTTCTCGAGTTACGACGGGGACCTCAGGGACCCGCTCTGGTGGCCTCAGGAAAGGCCAGTCCCCATGCGAGTTGCTAGGGGACCTCTCGGGATTCCTCTCCCGTCCATGCCGGGGCCTCAGTCCTTGTGTGGAGTCGGGGCCGGAACCTGAGGATTCCTCTCCAGTGTTGCCATGGATCTTGGGGTGCTTCTGAGTCTCCCCAGGGGAGTCAGGCCTCGTCTCGAGTGGGGGCATGCACGTGCGCTTTCCTCCCGAGCTGCAGCAGTAGTGTCACGCTTCCTGTCATGTGGATCAAGGGATCTGTGGCTTTCCCTCGAGGCTGTCCCTCGAGGCTTTCCCACGAGGCTTTCCCACAGGGCTGTGCCACGTGCCACCTTGGTGGGAGTCGATCCTCGGCGTGAAAGACGAGCCGGTGAAGGGAAAAGTGGTTCCTCTGGAATGGACTGAGACATCTGGGGGACTCTTGGAATGGTGGCACGACCCTGGAGTTCCTCTCGCCGTTCCTGTTGAGAGGGCCTCCTCTTGAGATGCGACGGGAACGCCGGGAACTCTTTCACGACGAAGCAGGGAAAGGATCCCTCATCTCGAGCTACGAGGCGGAAACGGGGCTCCTCTGGATGTGGGCGGGACCCTCGTGATTCCTCTCGAGTGGAGACGGCTAGGTCGGGGAACTTCTTGATTTGCACCAAGGGTGTGAAGGACCCTTTCGAAGTTCCAGAGGTGAGGTGTGATCCGCCTCGAGACGCCTCATCGGAAATGGGCCTCATCTCGCCTGGAGGGGAGAACCTCCTGGATTTTCTCGAGTTGCGGCAGGTCTTCTCGAGTTACGACGGGGACCTCAGGGACCCGCTCTGGTGGCCTCAGGAAAGGCCAGTCCCCATGCGAGTTGCTAGGGGACCTCTCGGGATTCCTCTCCCGTCCATGCCGGGGCCTCAGTCCTTGTGTGCAGTCGGGGCCGGAACCTGAGGATTCCTCTCCAGTGTTGCCATGGATCTTGGGGTGCTTCTGAGTCTCCCCAGGGGAGTCAGGCCTCGTCTCGAGTGGGGGCATGCACGTGCGCTTTCCTCCCGAGCTGCAGCAGTAGTGTCACGCTTCCTGTCACGTGGATCAAGGGATCTGTGGCTTTCCCTCGAGGCTGTCCCTCGAGGCTTTCCCACGAGGCTTTCCCACAGGGCTGTGCCACGTGCCACCTTGGTGGGAGTCGATCCTCGGCGTGAAAGACGAGCCGGTGAAGGGAAAAGAGGTTCCTCTGGAATGGACTGAGACATCTGGGGGACTCTTGGAATGGTGGCACGACCCTGGAGTTCCTCTCGCCGTTCCTGTTGAGAGGGCCTCCTCTTGAGATGCGACGGGAACGCCGGGAACTCTTTCCCTCCCGACGAAGCAGGGAAAGGATCCCTCATCTCGAGCTACGAGGCGGAAACGGGGCTCCTCTGGATGTGGGCGGGACCCTCGTGATTCCTCTCGAGTGGAGACGGCTAGGTCGGGGGACTTCTTGATTTGCACCAAGGGTGTGAAGGACCCTTTCGAAGTTCCAGAGGTGAGGTGTGATCAGCCTCGAGACGCCTCAGCGGAAATGGGCCTCATCTCGCCTGGAGGGGAGAACCTCCTGGATTTTCTCGAGTTGCGGCAGGTCTTCTCGAGTTACGACGGGGACCTCAGGGACCCGCTCTGGTGGCCTCAGGAAAGGCCAGTCCCCATGCGAGTTGCTAGGGGACCTCTCGGGATTCCTCTCCCGTCCATGCCGGGGCCTCAGTCCTTGTGTGGAGTCGGGGCCGGAACCTGAGGATTCCTCTCCAGTGTTGCCATGGATCTTGGGGTGCTTCTGAGTCTCCCCAGGGGAGTCAGGCCTCGTCTCGAGTGGGGGCATGCACGTGCGCTTTCCTCCCGAGCTGCAGCAGTAGTGTCACGCTTCCTGTCACGTGGATCAAGGGATCTGTGGCTTTCCCTCGAGGCTGTCCCTCGAGGCTTTCCCACGAGGCTTTCCCACAGGGCTGTGCCACGTGCCACCTTGGTGGGAGTCGATCCTCGGCGTGAAAGACGAGCCGGTGAAGGGAAAAGTGGTTCCTCTGGAATGGACTGAGACATCTGGGGGACTCTTGGAATGGTGGCACGACCCTGGAGTTCCTCTCGCCGTTCCTGTTGAGAGGGCCTCCTCTTCACATGCGACGGGAACGCCGGGAACTCTTTCCCGACGAAGCAGGGAAAGGATCCCTCATCTCGAGCTACGAGGCGGAAACGGGGCTCCTCTGGATGTGGGCGGGACCCTCGTGATTCCTCTCGAGTGGAGACGGCTAGGTCGGGGAACTTCTTGATTTGCACCAAGGGTGTGAAGGACCCTTTCGAAGTTCCAGAGGTGAGGTGTGATCAGCCTCGAGACGCCTCATCGGAAATGGGCCTCATCTCGCCTGGAGGGGAGAACCTCCTGGATTTTCTCGAGTTGCGGCAGGTCTTCTCGAGTTACGACGGGGACCTCAGGGACCCGCTCTGGTGGCCTCAGAAAAGGCCAGTCCCCATGCGAGTTGCTAGGGGACCTCTCGGGATTCCTCTCCCGTCCATGCCGGGGCCTCAGTCCTTGTGTGGAGTCGGGGCCGGAACCTGAGGATTCCTCTCCAGTGTTGCCATGGATCTTGGGGTGCTTCTGAGTCTCCCCAGGGGAGTCAGGCCTCGTCTCGAGTGGGGGCATGCACGTGCGCTTTCCTCCCGAGCTGCAGCAGTAGTGTCACGCTTCCTGTCACGTGGATCAAGGGATCTGTGGCTTTCCCTCGAGGCTGTCCCTCGAGGCTTTCCCACGAGGCTTTCCCACAGGGCTGTGCCACGTGCCACCTTGGTGGGTGTCGATCCTCGGCGTGAAAGACGAGCCGGTGAAGGGAAAAGTGGTTCCTCTGGAATGGACTGAGACATCTGGGGGACTCTTGGAATGGTGGCACGACCCTGGAGTTCCTCTCGCCGTTCCTGTTGAGAGGGCCTCCTCTTCACATGCGACGGGAACGCCGGGAACTCTTTCCCGACGAAGCAGGGAAAGGATCCCTCATCTCGAGCTACGAGGCGGAAACGGGGCTCCTCTGGATGTGGGCGGGACCCTCGTGATTCCTCTCGAGTGGAGACGGCTAGGTCGGGGAACTTCTTGATTTGCACCAAGGGTGTGAAGGACCCTTTCGAAGTTCCAGAGGTGAGGTGTGATCAGCCTCGAGACGCCTCAGCGGAAATGGGCCTCATCTCGCCTGGAGGGGAGAACCTCCTGGATTTTCTCGAGTTGCGGCAGGTCTTCTCGAGTTACGACGGGGACCTCAGGGACCCGCTCTGGTGGCCTCAGGAAAGGCCAGTCCCCATGCGAGTTGCTAGGGGACCTCTCGGGATTCCTCTCCCGTCCATGCCGGGGCCTCAGTCCTTGTGTGGAGTCGGGGCCGGAACCTGAGGATTCCTCCCCAGTGTTACCATGGATCTTGGGGTGCTTCTGAGTCTCCCCAGGGGAGTCAGGCCTCGTCTCGAGTGGGGGCATGCACGTGCGCTTTCCTCCCGAGCTGCAGCAGTAGTGTCACGCTTCCTGTCACGTGGATCAAGGGATCTGTGGCTTTCCCTCGAGGCTGTCCCTCGAGGCTTTCGCACGAGGCTTTCCCACAGGGCTGTGCCACGTGCCACCTTGGTGGGAGTCGATCCTCGGCGTGAAAGACGAGCCGGTGAAGGGAAAAGAGGTTCCTCTGGAATGGACTGAGACATCTGGGGGACTCTTGGAATGGTGGCACGACCCTGGAGTTCCTCTCGCCGTTCCTGTTGAGAGGGCCTCCTCTTCACATGCGACGGGAACGCCGGGAACTCTTTCCCGACGAAGCAGGGAAAGGATCCCTCATCTCGAGCTACGAGGCGGAAACGGGGCTCCTCTGGATGTGGGCGGGACCCTCGTGATTCCTCTCGAGTGGAGACGGCTAGGTCGGGGAACTTCTTGATTTGGACCAAGGGTGTGAAGGACCCTTTCGAAGTTCCGGAGGTGAGGTGTGATCAGCCTCGAGACGCCTCATCGGAAATGGGCCTCATCTCGCCTGGAGGGGAGAACCTCCTGGATTTTCTCGAGTTGCGGCAGGTCTTCTCGAGTTACGACGGGGACCTCAGGGACCCGCTCTGGTGGCCTCAGGAAAGGCCAGTCCCCATGCGAGTTGCTAGGGGACCTCTCGGGATTCCTCTCCCGTCCATGCCGGGGCCTCAGTCCTTGTGTGGAGTCGGGGCCGGAACCTGAGCATTCCTCTCCAGTGTTGCCATGGATCTTGGGGTGCTTCTGAGTCTCCCCAGGGGAGTCAGGCCTCGTCTCGAGTGGGGGCATGCACGTGCGCTTTCCTCCCGAGCTGCAGCAGTAGTGTCACGCTTCCTGTCACGTGGATCAAGGGATCTGTGGCTTTCCCTCGAGGCTGTCCCTCGAGGCTTTCCCACGAGGCTTTCCCACAGGGCTGTGCCACGTGCCACCTTGGTGGGAGTCGATCCTCGGCGTGAAAGACGAGCCGGTGAAGGGAAAAGAGGTTCCTCTGGAATGGACTGAGACATCTGGGGGACTCTTGGAATGGTGGCACGACCCTGGAGTTCCTCTCGCTGTTCCTGTTGAGAGGGCCTCCTCTTGAGATGCGACGGGAACGCCGGGAACTCTTTCCCGACGATGCAGGGAAAGGATCCCTCATCTCGAGCTACGAGGCGGAAACGGGGCTCCTCTGGATGTGGGCGGGACCCTCGTGATTCCTCTCGAGTGGAGACGGCTAGGTCGGGGAACTTCTTGATTTTCACCAAGGGTGTGAAGGACCCTTTCGAAGTTCCAGAGGTGAGGTGTGATCAGCCTCGAGACGCCTCAGCGGAAATGGGCCTCATCTCGCCTGGAGGGGAGAACCTCCTGGATTTTCTCGAGTTGCGGCAGGTCTTCTCGAGTTACGACGGGGACCTCAGGGACCCGCTCTGGTGGCCTCAGGAAAGGCCAGTCCCCATGCGAGTTGCTTGGCGACCTCTCGGGATTCCTCTCCCGTCCATGCCGGGGCCTCAGTCCTTGTGTGCAGTCGGGGCCGGAACCTGAGGATTCCTCTCCAGTGTTGCCATGGATCTTGGGGTGCTTCTGAGTCTCCCCAGGGGAGTCAGGCCTCGTCTCGAGTGGGGGCATGCACGTGCGCTTTCCTCCCGAGCTGCAGCAGTAGTGTCACGCTTCCTGTCACGTGGATCAAGGGATCTGTGGCTTTCCCTCGAGGCTGTCCCTCGAGGCTTTCCCACGAGGCTTTCCCACAGGGCTGTGCCACGTGCCACCTTGGTGGGAGTCGATCCTCGGCGTGAAAGACGAGCCGGTGAAGGGAAAAGAGGTTCCTCTGGAATGGACTGAGACATCTGGGGGACTCTTGGAATGGTGGCACGACCCTGGAGTTCCTCTCGCCGTTCCTGTTGAGAGGGCCTCCTCTTGAGATGCGACGGGAACGCCGGGAACTCTTTCCCGACGAAGCAGGGAAAGGATCCCTCATCTCGAGCTACGAGGCGGAAACGGGGCTCCTCTGGATGTGGGCGGGACTCTCGTGATTCCTCTCGAGTGGAGACGGCTAGGTCGGGGGACTTCTTGATTTGCACCAAGGGTGTGAAGGACCCTTTCGAAGTTCCAGAGGTGAGGTGTGATCAGCCTCGAGACGCCTCATCCGAAATGGGCCTCATCTCGCCTGGAGGGGAGAACCTCCTGGATTTTCTCGAGTTGCGGCAGGTCTTCTCGAGTTACGACGGGGACCTCAGGGACCCGCTCTGGTGGCCTCAGGAAAGGCCAGTCCCCATGCGAGTTGCTAGGGGACCTCTCGGGATTCCTCTCCCGTCCATGCCGGGGCCTCAGTCCTTGTGTGGAGTCGGGGCCGGAACCTGAGGATTCCTCTCCAGTGTTACCATGGATCTTGGGGTGCTTCTGAGTCTCCCCAGGGGAGTCAGGCCTCGTCTCGAGTGGGGGCATGCACGTGCGCTTTCCTCCCGAGCTGCAGCAGTAGTGTCACGCTTCCTGTCACGTGGATCAAGGGATCTGTGGCTTTCCCTCGAGGCTGTCCCTCGAGGCTTTCCCACGAGGCTTTCCCACAGGGCTGTGCCACGTGCCACCTTGGTGGGAGTCGATCCTCGGCGTGAAAGACGAGCCGGTGAAGGGAAAAGTGGTTCCTCTGGAATGGACTGAGACATCTGGGGGACTCTTGGAATGGTGGCACGACCCTGGAGTTCCTCTCGCCGTTCCTGTTGAGAGGGCCTCCTCTTCACATGCGACGGGAACGCCGGGAACTCTTTCCCGGCGAAGCAGGGAAAGGATCCCTCATCTCGAGCTACGAGGCGGAAACGGGGCTCCTCTGGATGTGGGCGGGACCCTCGTGATTCCTCTCGAGTGGAGACGGCTAGGTCGGGGAACTTCTTGATTTGCACCAAGGGTGTGAAGGACCCTTTCGAAGTTCCAGAGGTGAGGTGTGATCCGCCTCGAGACGCCTCATCGGAAATGGGCCTCATCTCGCCTGGAGGGGAGAACCTCCTGGATTTTCTCGAGTTGCGGCAGGTCTTCTCGAGTTACGACGGGGACCTCAGGGACCCGCTCTGGTGGCCTCAGGAAAGGCCAGTCCCCATGCGAGTTGCTATGGGACTTCTTGGGATTCCTCTCCCGTCCATGCCGGGGCCTCAGTCCTTGTGTGGAGTCGGGGCCGGAACCTGAGGATTCCTCTCCAGTGTTGCCATGGATCTTGGGGTGCTTCTGAGTCTCCCCAGGGGAGTCAGGCCTCATCTCGAGTGGGGGCATGCACGTGCGCTTTCCTCCCGAGCTGCAGCAGTAGTGTCACGCTTCCTGTCACGTGGATCAAGGGATCTGTGGCTTTCCCTCGAGGCTGTCCCTCGAGGCTTTCCCACGAGGCTTTCCCACAGGGCTGTGCCACGTGCCACCTTGGTGGGAGTCGATCCTCGGCGTGAAAGACGAGCCGGTGAAGGGAAAAGAGGTTCCTCTGGAATGGACTGAGACATCGGGGGACTCTTGGAATGGTGGCACGACCCTGGAGTTCCTCTCGCCGTTCCTGTTGAGAGGGCCTCCTCTTGAGATGCGACGGGAACGCCGGGAACTCTTTCCCGACGAAGCAGGGAAAGGATCCCTCATCTCGAGCTACGAGGCGGAAACGGGGCTCCTCTGGATGTGGGCGGGACCCTCGTGATTCCTCTCGAGTGGAGACGGCTAGGTCGGGGAACTTCTTGATTTGCACCAAGGGTGTGAAGGACCCTTTCGAAGTTCCAGAGGTGAGGTGTGATCAGCCTCGAGACGCCTCAGCGGAAATGGGCCTCATCTCGCCTGGAGGGGAGAACCTCCTGGATTTTCTCGAGTTGCGGCAGGTCTTCTCGAGTTACGACGGGGACCTCAGGGACCCGCTCTGGTGGCCTCAGGAAAGGCCAGTCCCCATGCGAGTTGCTAGGGGACCTCTCGGGATTCCTCTCCCGTCCATGCCGGGGCCTCAGTCCTTGTGTGCAGTCGGGGCCGGAACCTGAGGATTCCTCTCCAGTGTTGCCATGGATCTTGGGGTGCTTCTGAGTCTCCCCAGGGGAGTCAGGCCTCGTCTCGAGTGGGGGCATGCACGTGCGCTTTCCTCCCGAGCTGCAGCAGTAGTGTCACGCTTCCTGTCACGTGGATCAAGGGATCTGTGGCTTTCCCTCGAGGCTGTCCCTCGAGGCTTTCCCACGAGGCTTTCCCACAGGGCTGTGCCACGTGCCACCTTGGTGGGAGTCGATCCTCGGCGTGAAAGACGAGCCGGTGAAGGGAAAAGAGGTTCCTCTGGAATGGACTGAGACATCTGGGGGACTCTTGGAATGGTGGCACGACCCTGGAGTGCCTCTCGCCGTTCCTGTTGAGAGGGCCTCCTCTTCACATGCGACGGGAACGCCGGGAACTCTTTCCCGACGAAGCAGGGAAAGGATCCCTCATCTCGAGCTACGAGGCGGAAACGGGGCTCCTCTGGATGTGGGCGGGACCCTCGTGATTCCTCTCGAGTGGAGACGGCTAGGTCGGGGAACTTCTTGATTTGCACCAAGGGTGTGAAGGACCCTTTCGAAGTTCCAGAGGTGAGGTGTGATCAGCCTCGAGACGCCTCAGCGGAAATGGGCCTCATCTCGCCTGGAGGGGAGAACCTCCTGGATTTTCTCGAGTTGCGGCAGGTCTTCTCGAGTTACGACGGGGACCTCAGGGACCCGCTCTGGTGGCCTCAGGAAAGGCCAGTCCCCATGCGAGTTGCTAGGGGACCTCTCGGGATTCCTCTCCCGTCCATGCCGGGGCCTCAGTCCTTGTGTGGAGTCGGGGCCGGAACCTGAGGATTCCTCTCCAGTGTTGCCATGGATCTTGGGGTGCTTCTGAGTCTCCCCAGGGGAGTCAGGCCTCGTCTCGAGTGGGGGCATGCACGTGCGCTTTCCTCCCGAGCTGCAGCAGTAGTGTCACGCTTCCTGTCACGTGGATCAAGGGATCTGTGGCTTTCCCTCGAGGCTGTCCCTCGAGGCTTTCCCACGAGGCTTTCCCACAGGGCTGTGCCACGTGCCACCTTGGTGGGAGTCGATCCTCGGCGAGAAAGACGAGCCGGTGAAGGGAAAAGAGGTTCCTCTGGAATGGACTGAGACATCTGGGGGACTCTTGGAATGGTGGCACGACCCTGGAGTTCCTCTCGCCGTTCCTGTTGAGAGGGCCTCCTCTTGAGATGCGACGGGAACGCTGGGAACTCTTTCCCGACGATGCAGGGAAAGGATCCCTCATCTCGAGCTACGAGGCGGAAACGGGGCTCCTCTGGATGTGGGCGGGACCCTCGTGATTCCTCTCGAGTGGAGACGGCTAGGTCGGGGAACTTCTTGATTTGCACCAAGGGTGTGAAGGACCCTTTCGAAGTTCCAGAGGTGAGGTGTGATCAGCCTCGAGACGCCTCAGCGGAAATGGGCCTCATCTCGCCTGGAGGGGAGAACCTCCTGGATTTTCTCGAGTTGCGGCAGGTCTTCTCGAGTTACGACGGGGACCTCAGGGACCCGCTCTGTTGGCCTCAGGAAAGGCCAGTCCCCATGCGAGTTGCTAGGGGACCTCTCGGGATTTCTCTCCCGTCCATGCCGGGGCCTCAGTCCTTGTGTGCAGTCGGGGCCGGAACCTGAGGATTCCTCTCCAGTGTTGCCATGGATCTTGGGGTGCTTCTGAGTCTCCCCAGGGGAGTCAGGCCTCGTCTCGAGTGGGGGCATGCACGTGCGCTTTCCTCCCGAGCTGCAGCAGTAGTGTCACGCTTCCTGTCACGTGGATCAAGGGATCTGTGGCTTTCCCTCGAGGCTGTCCCTCGAGGCTTTCCCACGAGGCTTTCCCACAGGGCTGTGCCACGTGCCACCTTGGTGGGAGTCGATCCTCGGCGTGAAAGACGAGCCGGTGAAGGGAAAAGAGGTTCCTCTGGAATGGACTGAGACATCTGGGGGACTCTTAGAATGGTGGCACGACCCTGGAGTTCCTCTCGCCGTTCCTGTTGAGAGGGCCTCCTCTTGAGATGCGACGGGAACGCCGGGAACTCTTTCCCGACGAAGCAGGGAAAGGATCCCTCATCTCGAGCTACGAGGCGGAAACGGGGCTCCTCTGGATGTGGGCGGGACCCTCGTGATTCCTCTCGAGTGGAGACGGCTAGGTCGGGGAACTTCTTGATTTGCACCAAGGGTGTGAAGGACCCTTTCGAAGTTCCAGAGGTGAGGTGTGATCAGCCTCGAGACGCCTCAGCGGAAATGGGCCTCATCTCGCCTGGAGGGGAGAACCTCCTGGATTTTCTCGAGTTGCGGCAGGTCTTCTCGAGTTACGACGGGGACCTCAGGGACCCGCTCTGGTGGCCTCAGGAAAGGCCAGTCGCCATGCGAGTTGCTAGGGGACCTCTCGGGATTCCTCTCCCGTCCATGCCGGGGCCTCAGTCCTTGTGTGGAATCGGGGCCGGAACCTGAGGATTCCTCTCCAGTGTTGCCATGGATCTTGGGGTGCTTCTGAGTCTCCCCAGGGGAGTCAGGCCTCGTCTCGAGTGGGGGCATGCACGTGCGCTTTCCTCCCGAGCTGCAGCAGTAGTGTCACGCTTCCTGTCACGTGGATCAAGGGATCTGTGGCTTTCCCTCGAGGCTGTCCCTCGAGGCTTTCCCAGGAGGCTTTCCCACAGGGCTGTGCCACGTGCCACCTTGGTGGGAGTCGATCCTCGGCGTGAAAGACGAGCCGGTGAAGGGAAAAGTGGTTCCTCTGGAATGGACTGAGACATCTGGGGGACTCTTGGAATGGTGGCACGACCCTGGAGTTCCTCTCGCCGTTCCTGTTGAGAGGGCCTCCTCTTGAGATGCGACGGGAACGCCGGGAACTCTTTCCCGACGAAGCAGGGAAAGGATCCCTCATCTCGAGCTACGAGGCGGAAACGGGGCTCCTCTGGATGTGGGCGGGACCCTCGTGATTCCTCTCGAGTGGAGACGGCTAGGTCGGGGAACTTCTTGATTTGCACCAAGGGTGTGAAGGACCCTTTCGAAGTTCCAGAGGTGAGGTGTGATCCGCCTCGAGACGCCTCATCGGAAATGGGCCTCATCTCGCCTGGAGGGGAGAACCTCCTGGATTTTCTCGAGTTGCGGCAGGTCTTCTCGAGTTACGACGGGGACCTCAGGGACCCGCTCTGGTGGCCTCAGGAAAGGCCAGTCCCCATGCGAGTTGCTAGGGGACCTCTTGGGATTCCTCTCCCGTCCATGCCGGGGCCTCAGTCCTTGTGTGGAGTCGGGGCCGGAACCTGAGGATTCCTCTCCAGTGTTGCCATGGATCTTGGGGTGCTTCTGAGTCTCCCCAGGGGAGTCAGGCCTCATCTCGAGTGTGGGCATGCACGTGCGCTTTCCTCCCGAGCTGCAGCAGTAGTGTCACGCTTCCTGTCACGTGGATCAAGGGATCTGTGGCTTTCCCTCGAGGCTGTCCCTCGAGGCTTTCCCACGAGGCTTTCCCACAGGGCTGTGCCACGTGCCACCTTGGTGGGAGTCGATCCTCGGCGTGAAAGACGAGCCGGTGAAGGGAAAAGAGGTTCCTCTGGAATGGACTGAGACATCTGGGGGACTCTTGGAATGGTGGCACGACCCTGGAGTTCCTCTCGCCGTTCCTGTTGAGAGGGCCTCCTCTTGAGATGCGACGGGAACGCCGGGAACTCTTTCCCGACGAAGCAGGGAAAGGATCCCTCATCTCGAGCTACGAGGCGGGAACGGGGCTCCTCTGGATGTGGGCGGGACCCTCGTGATTCCTCTCGAGTGGAGACGGCTAGGTCGGGGAACTTCTTGATTTGCACCAAGGGTGTGAAGGACCCTTTCGAAGTTCCAGAGGTGAGGTGTGATCAGCCTCGAGACGCCTCAGCGGAAATGGGCCTCATCTCGCCTGGAGGGGAGAACCTCCTGGATTTTCTCGAGTTGCGGCAGGTCTTCTCGAGTTACGACGGGGACCTCAGGGACCCGCTCTGGTGGCCTCAGGAAAGGCCAGTCCCCATGCGAGTTGCTAGGGGACCTCTCGGGATTCCTCTCCCGTCCATGCCGGGGCCTCAGTCCTTGTGTGGAGTCGGGGCCGGAACCTGAGGATTCCTCTCCAGTGTTGCCATGGATCTTGGGGTGCTTCTGAGTCTCCCCAGGGGAGTCAGGCCTCGTCTCGAGTGGGGGCATGCACGTGCGCTTTCCTCCCGAGCTGCAGCAGTAGTGTCACGCTTCCTGTCACGTGGATCAAGGGATCTGTGGCTTTCCCTCGAGGCTGTCCCTCGAGGCTTTCCCACGAGGCTTTCCCACAGGGCTGTGCCACGTGCCACCTTGGTGGGAGTCGATCCTCGGCGTGAAAGACGAGCCGGTGAAGGGAAAAGAGGTTCCTCTGGAATGGACTGAGACATCTGGGGGACTCTTGGAATGGTGGCACGACCCTGGAGTTCCTCTCGCCGTTCCTGTTGAGAGGGCCTCCTCTTGAGATGCCACGGGAAGGCCGGGAACTCTTTCCCGACGATGCAGGGAAAGGATCCCTCATCTCGAGCTACGAGGCGGAAACGGGGCTCCTCTGGATGTGGGCGGGACCCTCGTGATTCCTCTCGAGTGGAGACGGCTAGGTCGGGGAACTTCTTGATTTTCACCAAGGGTGTGAAGGACCCTTTCGAAGTTCCAGAGGTGAGGTGTGATCAGCCTCGAGACGCCTCAGCGGAAATGGGCCTCATCTCGCCTGGAGGGGAGAACCTCCTGGATTTTCTCGAGTTGCGGCAGGTCTTCTCGAGTTACGACGGGGACCTCAGGGACCCGCTCTGGTGGCCTCAGGAAAGGCCAGTCCCCATGCGAGTTGCTAGGGGACCTCTCGGGATTCCTCTCCCGTCCATGCCGGGGCCTCAGTCCTTGTGTGGAGTCGGGGCCAGAACCTGAGGATTCCTCTCCAGTGTTGCCATGGATCTTGGGGTGCTTCTGAGTCTCCCCAGGGGAGTCAGGCCTCGTCTCGAGTGGGGGCATGCACGTGCGCTTTCCTCCCGAGCTGCAGCAGTAGTGTCACGCTTCCTGTCACGTGGATCAAGGGATCTGTGGCTTTCCCTCGAGGCTGTCCCTCGAGGCTTTCCCACGAGGCTTTCCCACAGGGCTGTGCCACGTGCCACCTTGGTGGGAGTCGATCCTCGGCGTGAAAGACGAGCCGGTGAAGGGAAAAGAGGTTCCTCTGGAATGGACTGAGACATCTGGGGGACTCTTGGAATGGTGGCACGACCCTGGAGTTCCTCTCGCCGTTCCTGTTGAGAGGGCCTCCTCTTGAGATGCGACGGGAACGCCGGGAACTCTTTCCCGACGAAGCAGGGAAAGGATCCCTCATCTCGAGCTACGAGGCGGAAACGGGGCTCCTCTGGATGTGGGCGGGACCCTCGTGATTCCTCTCGAGTGGAGACGGCTAGGTCGGGGGACTTCTTGATTTGCACCAAGGGTGTGAAGGACCCTTTCGAAGTTCCAGAGGTGAGGTGTGATCAGCCTCGTGATGCCTCATCGGAAATGGGCCTCATCTCGCCTGGAGGGGAGAACCTCCTGGATTTTCTCGAGTTGCGGCAGGTCTTCTCGAGTTACGACGGGGACCTCAGGGACCCGCTCTGGTGGCCTCAGGAAAGGCCAGTCCCCATGCGAGTTGCTAGGGGACCTCTCGGGATTCCTCTCCCGTCCATGCCGGGGCCTCAGTCCTTGTGTGGAGTCGGGGCCGGAACCTGAGGATTCCTCTCCAGTGTTGCCATGGATCTTGGGGTGCTTCTGAGTCTCCCCAGGGGAGTCAGGCCTCGTCTCGAGTGGGGGCATGCACGTGCGCTTTCCTCCCGAGCTGCAGCAGTAGTGTCACGCTTCCTGTCACGTGGATCAAGGGATCTGTGGCTTTCCCTCGAGGCTGTCCCTCGAGGCTTTCCCACGAGGCTTTCCCACAGGGCTGTGCCACGTGCCACCTTGGTGGGAGTCGATCCTCGGCGTGAAAGACGAGCCGGTGAAGGGAAAAGTGGTTCCTCTGGAATGGACTGAGACATCTGGGGGACTCTTGGAATGGTGGCACGACCCTGGAGTTCCTCTCGCCGTTCCTGTTGAGAGGGCCTCCTCTTCACATGCGACGGGAACGCCGGGAACTCTTTCCCGACGAAGCAGGGAAAGGATCCCTCATCTCGAGCTACGAGGCGGAAACGGGGCTCCTCTGGATGTGGGCGGGACCCTCGTGATTCCTCTCGAGTGGAGACGGCTAGGTCGGGGAACTTCTTGATTTGCACCAAGGGTGTGAAGGACCCTTTCGAAGTTCCAGAGGTGAGGTGTGATCAGCCTCGAGACGCCTCAGCGGAAATGGGCCTCATCTCGCCTGGAGGGGAGAACCTCCTGGATTTTCTCGAGTTGCGGCAGGTCTTCTCGAGTTACGACGGGGACCTCAGGGACCCGCTCTGGTGGCCTCAGGAAAGGCCAGTCCCCATGCGAGTTGCTAGGGGACCTCTCGGGATTCCTCTCCCGTCCATGCCGGGGCCTCAGTCCTTGTGTGGAGTCGGGGCCGGAACCTGAGGATTCCTCTCCAGTGTTGCCATGGATCTTGGGGTGCTTCTGAGTCTCCCCAGGGGAGTCAGGCCTCGTCTCGAGTGGGGGCATGCACGTGCGCTTTCCTCCCGAGCTGCAGCAGTAGTGTCACGCTTCCTGTCACGTGGATCAAGGGATCTGTGGCTTTCCCTCGAGGCTGTCCCTCGAGGCTTTCCCACGAGGCTTTCCCACAGGGCTGTGCCACGTGCCACCTTGGTGGGAGTCGATCCTCGGCGTGAAAGACGAGCCGGTGAAGGGAAAAGTGGTTCCTCTGGAATGGACTGAGACATCTGGGGGACTCTTGGAATGGTGGCACGACCCTGGAGTTCCTCTCGCCGTTCCTGTTGAGAGGGCCTCCTCTTCACATGCGACGGGAACGCCGGGAACTCTTTCCCGACAAAGCAGGGAAAGGATCCCTCATTTCGAGCTACGAGGCGGAAACGGGGCTCCTCTGGATGTGGGCGGGACCCTCGTGATTCCTCTCGAGTGGAGACGGCTAGGTCGGGGAACTTCTTGATTTGCACCAAGGGTGTGAAGGACCCTTTCGAAGTTCCAGAGGTGAGGTGTGATCAGCCTCGAGACGCCTCAGCGGAAATGGGCCTCATCTCGCCTGGAGGGGAGAACCTCCTGGATTTTCTCGAGTTGCGGCAGGTCTTCTCGAGTTACGACGGGGACCTCAGGGACCCGCTCTGGTGGCCTCAGGAAAGGCCAGTCCCCATGCGAGTTGCTAGGGGACCTCTCGGGATTCCTCTCCCGTCCATGCCGGGGCCTCAGTCCTTGTGTGGAGTCGGGGCCGGAACCTGAGGATTCCTCTCCAGTGTTGCCATGGATCTTGGGGTGCATCTGAGTCTCCCCAGGGGAGTCAGGCCTCGTCTCGAGTGGGGGCATGCACGTGCGCTTTCCTCCCGAGCTGCAGCAGTAGTGTCACGCTTCCTGTCACGTGGATCAAGGGATCTGTGGCTTTCCCTCGAGGCTGTCCCTCGAGGCTTTCCCACGAGGCTTTCCCACAGGGCTGTGCCACGTGCCACCTTGGTGGGAGTCGATCCTCGGCGTGAAAGACGAGCCGGTGAAGGGAAAAGAGGTTCCTCTGGAATGGACTGAGACATCTGGGGGACTCTTGGAATGGTGGCACGACCCTGGAGTTCCTCTCGCCGTTCCTGTTGAGAGGGCCTCCTCTTGAGATGCGACGGGAACGCCGGGAACTCTTTCCCGACGATGCAGGGAAAGGATCCCTCATCTCGAGCTACGAGGCGGAAACGGGGCTCCTCTGGATGTGGGCGGGACCCTCGTGATTCCTCTCGAGTGGAGACGGCTAGGTCGGGGAACTTCTTGATTTTCACCAAGGGTGTGAAGGACCCTTTCGAAGTTCCAGAGGTGAGGTGTGATCAGCCTCGAGACGCCTCAGCGGAAATGGGCCTCATCTCGCCTGGAGGGGAGAACCTCCTGGATTTTCTCGAGTTGCGGCAGGTCTTCTCGAGTTACGACGGGGACCTCAGGGACCCGCTCTGGTGGCCTCAGGAAAGGCCAGTCCCCATGCGAGTTGCTAGGGGACCTCTCGGGATTCCTCTCCCGTCCATGCCGGGGCCTCAGTCCTTGTGTGCAGTCGGGGCCGGAACCTGAGGATTCCTCTCCAGTGTTGCCATGGATCTTGGGGTGCTTCTGAGTCTCCCCAGGGGAGTCAGGCCTCGTCTCGAGTGGGGGCATGCACGTGCGCTTTCCTCCCGAGCTGCAGCAGTAGTGTCACGCTTCCTGTCACGTGGATCAAGGGATCTGTGGCTTTCCCTCGAGGCTGTCCCTCGAGGCTTTCCCACGAGGCTTTCCCACAGGGCTGTGCCACGTGCCACCTTGGTGGGAGTCGATCCTCGGCGTGAAAGACGAGCCGGTGAAGGGAAAAGAGGTTCCTCTGGAATGGACTGAGACATCTGGGGGACTCTGGGAATGGTGGCACGACCCTGGAGTTCCTCTCGCCGTTCCTGTTGAGAGGGCCTCCTCTTGAGATGCGACGGGAACGCCGGGAACTCTTTCCCGACGAAGCAGGGAAAGGATCCCTCATCTCGAGCTACGAGGCGGAAACGGGGCTCCTCTGGATGTGGGCGGGACCCTCGTGATTCCTCTCGAGTGGAGACGGCTAGGTCGGGGGACTTCTTGATTTGCACCAAGGGTGTGAAGGACCCTTTCAAAGTTCCAGAGGTGAGGTGTGAACAGCCTCGAGATGCCTCATCGGAAATGGGCCTCATCTCGCCTGGAGGGGAGAACCTCCTGGATTTTCTCGAGTTGCGGCAGGTCTTCTCGAGTTACGACGGGGACCTCAGGGACCGGCTCTGGTGGCCTCAGGAAAGGCCAGTCCCCATGCGAGTTGCTAGGGGACCTCTCGGGATTCCTCTCCCGTCCATGCCGGGGCCTCAGTCCTTGTGTGGAGTCGGGGCCGGAACCTGAGGATTCCTCTCCAGTGTTGCCATGGATCCTGGGGTGCTTCTGAGTCTCCCCAGGGGAGTCAGGCCTCGTCTCGAGTGGGGGCATGCACGTGCGCTTTCCTCCCGAGCTGCAGCAGTAGTGTCACGCTTCCTGTCACGTGGATCAAGGGATCTGTGGCTTTCCCTCGAGGCTGTCCCTCGAGGCTTTCCCACGAGGCTTTCCCACAGGGCTGTGCCACGTGCCACCTTGGTGGGAGTCGATCCTCGGCGTGAAAGACGAGCCGGTGAAGGGAAAAGTGGTTCCTCTGGAATGGACTGAGACATCTGGGGGACTCTTGGAATGGTGGCACGACCCTGGAGTTCCTCTCGCCGTTCCTGTTGAGAGGGCCTCCTCTTCACATGCGACGGGAACGCCGGGAACTCTTTCCCGACGAAGCAGGGAAAGGATCCCTCATCTCGAGCTACGAGGCGGAAACGGGGCTCCTCTGGATGTGGGCGGGACCCTCGTGATTCCTCTCGAGTGGAGACGGCTAGGTCGGGGAACTTCTTGATTTGCACCAAGGGTGTGAAGGACCCTTTCGAAGTTCCAGAGGTGAGGTGTGATCAGCCTCGAGACGCCTCAGCGGAAATGGGCCTCATCTCGCCTGGAGGGGAGAACCTCCTGGATTTTCTCGAGTTGCGGCAGGTCTTCTCGAGTTACGACGGGGACCTCAGGGACCCGCTCTGGTGGCCTCAGGAAAGGCCAGTCCCCATGCGAGTTGCTAGGGGACCTCTCGGGATTCCTCTCCCGTCCATGCCGGGGCCTCAGTCCTTGTGTGGAGTCGGGGCCGGAACCTGAGGATTCCTCTCCAGTGTTGCCATGGATCTTGGGGTGCTTCTGAGTCTCCCCAGGGGAGTCAGGCCTCGTCTCGAGTGGGGGCATGCACGTGCGCTTTCCTCCCGAGCTGCAGCAGTAGTGTCACGCTTCCTGTCACGTGGATCAAGGGATCTGTGGCTTTCCCTCGAGGCTGTCCCTCGAGGCTTTCCCACGAGGCTTTCCCACAGGGCTGTGCCACGTGCCACCTTGGTGGGAGTCGATCCTCGGCGTGAAAGACGAGCCGGTGAAGGGAAAAGTGGTTCCTCTGGAATGGACTGAGACATCTGGGGGACTCTTGGAATGGTGGCACGACCCTGGAGTTCCTCTCGCCGTTCCTGTTGAGAGGGCCTCCTCTTCACATGCGACGGGAACGCCGGGAACTCTTTCCCGACGAAGCAGGGAAAGGATCCCTCATCTCGAGCTACGAGGCGGAAACGGGGCTCCTCTGGATGTGGGCGGGACCCTCGTGATTCCTCTCGAGTGGAGACGGCTAGGTCGGGGAACTTCTTGATTTGCACCAAGGGTGTGAAGGACCCTTTCGAAGTTCCAGAGGTGAGGTGTGATCAGCCTCGAGACGCCTCAGCGGAAATGGGCCTCATCTCGCCTGGAGGGGAGAACCTCCTGGATTTTCTCGAGTTGCGGCAGGTCTTCTCGAGTTACGACGGGGACCTCAGGGACCCGCTCTGGTGGCCTCAGGAAAGGCCAGTCCCCATGCGAGTTGCTAGGGGACCTCTCGGGATTCCTCTCCCGTCCATGCCGGGGTCTCAGTCCTTGTGTGCAGTCGGGGCCGGAACCTGAGGATTCCTCTCCAGTGTTGCCATGGATCTTGGGGTGCTTCTGAGTCTCCCCAGGGGAGTCAGGCCTCGTCTCGAGTGGGGGCATGCACGTGCGCTTTCCTCCCGAGCTGCAGCAGTAGTGTCACGCTTCCTGTCACGTGGATCAAGGGATCTGTGGCTTTCCCTCGAGGCTGTCCCTCGAGGCTTTCCCACGAGGCTTTCCCACAGGGCTGTGCCACGTGCCACCTTGGTGGGAGTCGATCCTCGGCGTGAAAGACGAGCCGGTGAAGGGAAAAGAGGTTCCTCTGGAATGGACTGAGACATCTGGGGGACTCTTGGAATGGTGGCACGACCCTGGAGTTCCTCTCAGCCGTTCCTGTTGAGAGGGCCTCCTCTTGAGATGCGACGGGAACGCCGGGAACTCTTTCCCGACGAAGCAGGGAAAGGATCCCTCATCTCGAGCTACGAGGCGGAAACGGGGCTCCTCTGGATGTGGGCGGGACCCTCGTGATTCCTCTCGAGTGGAGACGGCTAGGTCGGGGAACTTCTTGATTTGCACCAAGGGTGTGAAGGACCCTTTCGAAGTTCCAGAGGTGAGGTGTGATCAGCCTCGAGACGCCTCAGCGGAAATGGGCCTCATCTCGCCTGGAGGGGAGAACCTCCTGGATTTTCTCGAGTTGCGGCAGGTCTTCTCGAGTTACGACGGGGACCTCAGGGACCCGCTCTGGTGGCCTCAGGAAAGGCCAGTCCCCATGCGAGTTGCTAGGGGACCTCTCGGGATTCCTCTCCCGTCCATGCCGCGGCCTCAGTCCTTGTGTGGAGTCGGGGCCGGAACCTGAGGATTCCTCTCCAGTGTTGCCATGGATCTTGGGGTGCTTCTGAGTCTCCCCAGGGGAGTCAGGCCTCGTCTCGAGTGGGGGCATGCACGTGCGCTTTCCTCCCGAGCTGCAGCAGTAGTGTCACGCTTCCTGTCACGTGGATCAAGGGATCTGTGGCTTTCCCTCGAGGCTGTCCCTCGAGGCTTTCCCACGAGGCTTTCCCACAGGGCTGTGCCACGTGCCACCTTGGTGGGAGTCGATCCTCGGCGTGAAAGACGAGCCGGTGAAGGGAAAAGAGGTTCCTCTGGAATGGACTGAGACATCTGGGGGACTCTTGGAATGGTGGCACGACCCTGGAGTTCCTCTCGCCGTTCCTGTTGAGAGGGCCTCCTCTTCACATGCGACGGGAACGCCGGGAACTCTTTCCCGACGAAGCAGGGAAAGGATCCCTCATCTCGAGCTACGAGGCGGAAACGGGGCTCCTCTGGATGTGGGCGGGACCCTCGTGATTCCTCTCGAGTGGAGACGGCTAGGTCGGGGGACTTCTTGATTTGCACCAAGGGTGTGAAGGACCCTTTCGAAGTTCCAGAGGTGAGGTGTGATCAGCCTCGAGACGCCTCATCGGAAATGGGCCTCATCTCGCCTGGAGGGGAGAACCTCCTGGATTTTCTCGAGTTGCGGCAGGTCTTCTCGAGTTACGACGGGGACCTCAGGGACCCGCTCTGGTGGCCTCAGGAAAGGCCAGTCCCCATGCGAGTTGCTAGGGGACCTCTCGGGATTCCTCTCCCGTCCATGCCGGGGCCTCAGTCCTTGTGTGGAGTCGGGGCCGGAACCTGAGGATTCCTCTCCAGTGTTGCCATGGATCTTGGGGTGCTTCTGAGTCTCCCCAGGGGAGTCAGGCCTCGTCTCGAGTGGGGGCATGCACGTGCGCTTTCCTCCCGAGCTGCAGCAGTAGTGTCACGCTTCCTGTCACGTGGATCAAGGGATCTGTGGCTTTCCCTCGAGGCTGTCCCTCGAGGCTTTCCCACGAGGCTTTCCCACAGGGCTGTGCCACGTGCCACCTTGGTGGGAGTCGATCCTCGGCGTGAAAGACGAGCCGGTGAAGGGAAAAGTGGTTCCTCTGGAATGGACTGAGACATCTGGGGGACTCTTGGAATGGTGGCACGACCCTGGAGTTCCTCTCGCCGTTCCTGTTGAGAGGGCCTCCTCTTCACATGCGACGGGAACGCCGGGAACTCTTTCCCGAAGAAGCAGGGAAAGGATCCCTCATCTCGAGCTACGAGGCGGAAACGGGGCTCCTCTGGATGTGGGCGGGACCCTCGTGATTCCTCTCGAGTGGAGACGGCTAGGTCGGGGAACTTCTTGATTTGCACCAAGGGTGTGAAGGACCCTTTCGAAGTTCCAGAGGTGAGGTGTGATCAGCCTCGAGACGCCTCAGCGGAAATGGGCCTCATCTCGCCTGGAGGGGAGAACCTCCTGGATTTTCTCGAGTTGCGGCAGGTCTTCTCGAGTTACGACGGGGACCTCAGGGACCCGCTCTGGTGGCCTCAGGAAAGGCCAGTCCCCATGCGAGTTGCTAGGGGACCTCTCGGGATTCCTCTCCCGTCCATGCCGCGGCCTCAGTCCTTGTGTGGAGTCGGGGCCGGAACCTGAGGATTCCTCTCCAGTGTTGCCATGGATCTTGGGGTGCTTCTGAGTCTCCCCAGGGGAGTCAGGCCTCGTCTCGAGTGGGGGCATGCACGTGCGCTTTCCTCCCGAGCTGCAGCAGTAGTGTCACGCTTCCTGTCACGTGGATCAAGGGATCTGTGGCTTTCCCTCGAGGCTGTCCCTCGAGGCTTTCCCACGAGGCTTTCCCACAGGGCTGTGCCAGGTGCCACCTTGGTGGGAGTCGATCCTCGGCGTGAAAGACGAGCCGGTGAAGGGAAAAGAGGTTCCTCTGGAATGGACTGAGACATCTGGGGGACTCTTGGAATGGTGGCACGACCCTGGAGTTCCTCTCGCCGTTCCTGTTGAGAGGGCCTCCTCTTCACATGCGACGGGAACGCCGGGAACTCTTTCCCGACGAAGCAGGGAAAGGATCCCTCATCTCGAGCTACGAGGCGGAAACGGGGCTCCTCTGGATGTGGGCGGGACCCTCGTGATTCCTCTCGAGTGGAGACGGCTAGGTCGGGGAACTTCTTGATTTGCACCAAGGGTGTGAAGGACCCTTTCGAAGTTCCAGAGGTGAGGTGTGATCAGCCTCGAGACGCCTCAGCGGAAATGGGCCTCATCTCGCCTGGAGGGGAGAACCTCCTGGATTTTCTCGAGTTGCGGCAGGTCTTCTCGAGTTACGACGGGGACCTCAGGGACCCGCTCTGGTGGCCTCAGGAAAGGCCAGTCCCCATGCGAGTTGCTAGGGGACCTCTCAGGATTCCTCTCCCGTCCATGCCGGGGCCTCAGTCCTTGTGTGGAGTCGGGGCCGGAACCTGAGGATTCCTCTCCAGTGTTGCCATGGATCTTGGGGTGCTTCTGAGTCTCCCCAGGGGAGTCAGGCCTCGTCTCGAGGGGGGGCATGCACGTGCGCTTTCCTCCCGAGCTGCAGCAGTAGTGTCACGCTTCCTGTCACGTGGATCAAGGGATCTGTGGCTTTCCCTCGAGGCTGTCCCTCGAGGCTTTCCCACGAGGCTTTCCCACAGGGCTGTGCCACGTGCCACCTTGGTGGGAGTCGATCCTCGCCAAGAAAGACGAGCCGGTGAAGGGAAAAGAGGTTCCTCTGGAATGGACTGAGACATCTGGGGGACTCTTGGAATGGTGGCACGACCCTGGAGTTCCTCTCGCCGTTCCTGTTGAGAGGGCCTCCTCTTGAGATGCGACGGGAACGCCGGGAACTCTTTCCCGACGAAGCAGGGAAAGGATCCCTCATCTCGAGCTACGAGGCGGAAACGGGGCTCCTCTGGATGTGGGCGGGACCCTCGTGATTCCTCTCGAGTGGAGACGGCTAGGTCGGGGAACTTCTTGATTTGCACCAAGGGTGTGAAGGACCCTTTCGAAGTTCCAGAGGTGAGGTGTGATCAGCCTCGAGACGCCTCAGCGGAAATGGGCCTCATCTCGCCTGGAGGGGAGAACCTCCTGGATTTTCTCGAGTTGCGGCAGGTCTTCTCGAGTTACGACGGGGACCTCAGGGACCCGCTCTGGTGGCCTCAGGAAAGGCCAGTCCCCATGCGAGTTGCTAGGGGACCTCTCGGGATTCCTCTCCCGTCCATGCCGGGGCCTCAGTCCTTGTGTGGAGTCGGGGCCGGAACCTGAGGATTCCTCTCCAGTGTTGCCATGGATCTTGGGGTGCTTCTGAGTCTCCCCAGGGGAGTCAGGCCTCGTCTCGAGTGGGGGCATGCACGTGCGCTTTCCTCCCGAGCTGCAGCAGTAGTGTCACGCTTCCTGTCACGTGGATCAAGGGATCTGTGGCTTTCCCTCGAGGCTGTCCCTCGAGGCTTTCCCACGAGGCTTTCCCACAGGGCTGTGCCACGTGCCACCTTGGTGGGAGTCGATCCTCGGCGTGAAAGACGAGCCGGTGAAGGGAAAAGTGGTTCCTCTGGAATGGACTGAGACATCTGGGGGACTCTTGGAATGGTGGCACGACCCTGGAGTTCCTCTCGCCGTTCCTGTTGAGAGGGCCTCCTCTTCACATGCGACGGGAACGCCGGGAACTCTTTCCCGACGAAGCAGGGAAAGGATCCCTCATCTCGAGCTACGAGGCGGAAACGGGGCTCCTCTGGATGTGGGCGGGACCCTCGTGATTCCTCTCGAGTGGAGACGGCTAGGTCGGGGAACTTCTTGATTTGCACCAAGGGTGTGAAGGACCCTTTCGAAGTTCCAGAGGTGAGGTGTGATCAGCCTCGAGACGCCTCAGCGGAAATGGGCCTCATCTCGCCTGGAGGGGAGAACCTCCTGGATTTTCTCGAGTTGCGGCAGGTCTTCTCGAGTTACGACGGGGACCTCAGGGACCCGCTCTGGTGGCCTCAGGAAAGGCCAGTCCCCATGCGAGTTGCTAGGGGACCTCTCAGGATTCCTCTCCCGTCCATGCCGGGGCCTCAGTCCTTGTGTGGAGTCGGGGCCGGAACCTGAGGATTCCTCTCCAGTGTTGCCATGGATCTTGGGGTGCTTCTGAGTCTCCCCAGGGGAGTCAGGCCTCGTCTCGAGGGGGGGCATGCACGTGCGCTTTCCTCCCGAGGTGCAGCAGTAGTGTCACGCTTCCTGTCACGTGGATCAAGGGATCTGTGGCTTTCCCTCGAGGCTGTCCCTCGAGGCTTTCCCACGAGGCTTTCCCACAGGGCTGTGCCACGTGCCACCTTGGTGGGAGTCGATCCTCGCCAAGAAAGACGAGCCGGTGAAGGGAAAAGAGGTTCCTCTGGAATGGACTGAGACATCTGGGGGACTCTTGGAATGGTGGCACGACCCTGGAGTTCCTCTCGCCGTTCCTGTTGAGAGGGCCTCCTCTTGAGATGCGACGGGAACGCCGGGAACTCTTTCCCGACGAAGCAGGGAAAGGATCCCTCATCTCGAGCTACGAGGCGGAAACGGGGCTCCTCTGGATGTGGGCGGGACCCTCGTGATTCCTCTCGAGTGGAGACGGCTAGGTCGGGGAACTTCTTGATTTGCACCAAGGGTGTGAAGGACCCTTTCGAAGTTCCAGAGGTGAGGTGTGATCAGCCTCGAGACGCCTCAGCGGAAATGGGCCTCATCTCGCCTGGAGGGGAGAACCTCCTGGATTTTCTCGAGTTGCGGCAGGTCTTCTCGAGTTACGACGGGGACCTCAGGGACCCGCTCTGGTGGCCTCAGGAAAGGCCAGTCCCCATGCGAGTTGCTAGGGGACCTCTCGGGATTCCTCTCCCGTCCATGCCGGGGCCTCAGTCCTTGTGTGGAGTCGGGGCCGGAACCTGAGGATTCCTCTCCAGTGTTGCCATGGATCTTGGGGTGCTTCTGAGTCTCCCCAGGGGAGTCAGGCCTCGTCTCGAGTGGGGGCATGCACGTGCGCTTTCCTCCCGAGCTGCAGCAGTAGTGTCACGCTTCCTGTCACGTGGATCAAGGGATCTGTGGCTTTCCCTCGAGGCTGTCCCTCGAGGCTTTCCCACGAGGCTTTCCCACAGGGCTGTGCCACGTGCCACCTTGGTGGGAGTCGATCCTCGGCGTGAAAGACGAGCCGGTGAAGGGAAAAGTGGTTACTCTGGAATGGACTGAGACATCTGGGGGACTCTTGGAATGGTGGCACGACCCTGGAGTTCCTCTCGCCGTTCCTGTTGAGAGGGCCTCCTCTTGAGATGCGACGGGAACGCTGGGAACTCTTTCCCGACGAAGCAGGGAAAGGATCCCTCATCTCGAGCTACGAGGCGGAAACGGGGCTCCTCTGGATGTGGGCGGGACCCTCGTGATTCCTCTCGAGTGGAGACGGCTAGGTCGGGGAACTTCTTGATTTGCACCAAGGTTGTGAAGGACCCTTTCGAAGTTCCAGAGGTGAGGTGTGATCCGCCTCGAGACGCCTCAGCGGAAATGGGCCTCATCTCGCCTGGAGGGGAGAACCTCCTGGATTTTCTCGAGTTGCGGCAGGTCTTCTCGAGTTACGACGGGGACCTCAGGGACCCGCTCTGGTGGCCTCAGGAAAGGCCAGTCCCCATGCGAGTTGCTAGGGGACCTCTCGGGATTCCTCTCCCGTCCATGCCGGGGCCTCAGTCCTTGTGTGGAGTCGGGGCCGGAACCTGAGGATTCCTCTCCAGTGTTGCCATGGATCTTGGGGTGCTTCTGAGTCTCCCCAGGGGAGTCAGGCCTCGTCTCGAGTGGGGGCATGCACGTGCGCTTTCCTCCCGAGCTGCAGCAGTAGTGTCACGCTTCCTGTCACGTGGATCAAGGGATCTGTGGCTTTCCCTCGAGGCTGTCCCTCGAGGCTTTCCCACGAGGCTTTCCCACAGGGCTGTGCCACGTGCCACCTTGGTGGGAGTCGATCCTCGGCGTGAAAGACGAGCCGGTGAAGGGAAAAGAGGTTCCTCTGGAATGGACTGAGACATCTGGGGGACTCTTGGAATGGTGGCACGACCCTGGAGTTCCTCTCGCCGTTCCTGTTGAGAGGGCCTCCTCTTCACATGCGACGGGAACGCCGGGAACTCTTTCCCGACGAAGCAGGGAAAGGATCCCTCATCTCGAGCTACGAGGCGGAAACGGGGCTCCTCTGGATGTGGGCGGGACCCTCGTGATTCCTCTCGAGTGGAGACGGCTAGGTCCGGGGACTTCTTGATTTGCACCAAGGGTGTGAAGGACCCTTTCGAAGTTCCAGAGGTGAGGTGTGATCAGCCTCGAGACGCCTCATCGGAAATGGGCCTCATCTCGCCTGGAGGGGAGAACCTCCTGGATTTTCTCGAGTTGCGGCAGGTCTTCTCGAGTTACGACGGGGACCTCAGGGACCCGCTCTGGTGGCCTCAGGAAAGGCCAGTCCCCATGCGAGTTGCTAGGGGACCTCTCGGGATTCCTCTCCCGTCCATGCCGGGGCCTCAGTCCTTGTGTGGAGTCGGGGCCGGAACCTGAGGATTCCTCTCCAGTGTTGCCATGGATCTTGGGGTGCTTCTGAGTCTCCCCAGGGGAGTCAGGCCTCGTCTCGAGTGGGGGCATGCACGTGCGCTTTCCTCCCGAGCTGCAGCAGTAGTGTCACGCTTCCTGTCACGTGGATCAAGGGATCTGTGGCTTTCCCTCGAGGCTGTCCCTCGAGGCTTTCCCACGAGGCTTTCCCACAGGGCTGTGCCACGTGCCACCTTGGTGGGAGTCGATCCTCGGCGTGAAAGACGAGCCGGTGAAGGGAAAAGTGGTTCCTCTGGAATGGACTGAGACATCTGGGGGACTCTTGGAATGGTGGCACGACCCTGGAGTTCCTCTCGCCGTTCCTGTTGAGAGGGCCTCCTCTTCACATGCGTCGGGAACGCCGGGAACTCTTTCCCGAAGAAGCAGGGAAAGGATCCCTCATCTCGAGCTACGAGGCGGAAACGGGGCTCCTCTGGATGTGGGCGGGACCCTCGTGATTCCTCTCGAGTGGAGACGGCTAGGTCGGGGAACTTCTTGATTTGCACCAAGGGTGTGAAGGACCCTTTCGAAGTTCCAGAGGTGAGGTGTGATCAGCCTCGAGACGCCTCAGCGGAATTGGGCCTCATCTCGCCTGGAGGGGAGAACCTCCTGGATTTTCTCGAGTTGCGGCAGGTCTTCTCGAGTTACGACGGGGACCTCAGGGACCCGCTCTGGTGGCCTCAGGAAAGGCCAGTCCCCATGCGAGTTGCTAGGGGACCTCTCGGGATTCCTCTCCCGTCCATGCCGGGGCCTCAGTCCTTGTGTGGAGTCGGGGCCGGAACCTGAGGATTCCTCTCCAGTGTTGCCATGGATCTTGGGGTGCTTCTGAGTCTCCCCAGGGGAGTCAGGCCTCGTCTCGAGTGGGGGCATGCACGTGCGCTTTCCTCCCGAGCTGCAGCAGTAGTGTCACGCTTCCTGTCACGTGGATCAAGGGATCTGTGGCTTTCCCTCGAGGCTGTCCCTCGAGGCTTTCCCACGAGGCTTTCCCACAGGGCTGTGCCAGGTGCCACCTTGGTGGGAGTCGATCCTCGGCGTGAAAGACGAGCCGGTGAAGGGAAAAGAGGTTCCTCTGGAATGGACTGAGACATCTGGGGGACTCTTGGAATGGTGGCACGACCCTGGAGTTCCTCTCGCCGTTCCTGTTGAGAGGGCCTCCTCTTCACATGCGACGGGAACGCCGGGAACTCTTTCCCGACGAAGCAGGGAAAGGATCCCTCATCTCGAGCTACGAGGCGGAAACGGGGCTCCTCTGGATGTGGGCGGGACCCTCGTGATTCCTCTCGAGTGGAGACGGCTAGGTCGGGGAACTTCTTGATTTGCACCAAGGGTGTGAAGGACCCTTTCGAAGTTCCAGAGGTGAGGTGTGATCAGCCTCGAGACGCCTCAGCGGAAATGGGCCTCATCTCGCCTGGAGGGGAGAACCTCCTGGATTTTCTCGAGTTGCGGCAGGTCTTCTCGAGTTACGACGGGGACCTCAGGGACCCGCTCTGGTGGCCTCAGGAAAGGCCAGTCCCCATGCGAGTTGCTAGGGGACCTCTCAGGATTCCTCTCCCGTCCATGCCGGGGCCTCAGTCCTTGTGTGGAGTCGGGGCCGGAACCTGAGGATTCCTCTCCAGTGTTGCCATGGATCTTGGGGTGCTTCTGAGTCTCCCCAGGGGAGTCAGGCCTCGTCTCGAGTGGGGGCATGCACGTGCGCTTTCCTCCCGAGCTGCAGCAGTAGTGTCACGCTTCCTGTCACGTGGATCAAGGGATCTGTGGCTTTCCCTCGAGGCTGTCCCTCGAGGCTTTCCCACGAGGCTTTCCCACAGGGCTGTGCCACGTGCCACCTTGGTGGGAGTCGATCCTCGCCATGAAAGACGAGCCGGTGAAGGGAAAAGAGGTTCCTCTGGAATGGACTGAGACATCTGGGGGACTCTTGGAATGGTGGCACGACCCTGGAGTTCCTCTCGCCGTTCCTGTTGAGAGGGCCTCCTCTTGAGATGCGACGGGAACGCCGGGAACTCTTTCCCGACGATGCAGGGAAAGGATCCCTCATCTCGAGCTACGAGGCGGAAACGGGGCTCCTCTGGATGTGGGCGGGACCCTCGTGATTCCTCTCGAGTGGAGACGGCTAGGTCGGGGAACTTCTTGATTTTCACCAAGGGTGTGAAGGACCCTTTCGAAGTTCCAGAGGTGAGGTGTGATCAGCCTCGAGACGCCTCAGCGGAAATGGGCCTCATCTCGCCTGGAGGGGAGAACCTCCTGGATTTTCTCGAGTTGCGGCAGGTCTTCTCGAGTTACGACGGGGACCTCAGGGACCCGCTCTGTTGGCCTCAGGAAAGGCCAGTCCCCATGCGAGTTGCTAGGGGACCTCTCGGGATTCCTCTCCCGTCCATGCCGGGGTCTCAGTCCTTGTGTGCAGTCGGGGCCGGAACCTGAGGATTCCTCTCCAGTGTTGCCATGGATCTTGGGGTGCTTCTGAGTCTCCCCAGGGGAGTCAGGCCTCGTCTCGAGTGGGGGCATGCACGTGCGCTTTCCTCCCGAGCTGCAGCAGTAGTGTCACGCTTCCTGTCACGTGGATCAAGGGATCTGTGGCTTTCCCTCGAGGCTGTCCCTCGAGGCTTTCCCACGAGGCTTTCCCACAGGGCTGTGCCACGTGCCACCTTGGTGGGAGTCGATCCTCGGCGTGAAAGACGAGCCGGTGAAGGGAAAAGAGGTTCCTCTGGAATGGACTGAGACATCTGGGGGACTCTTAGAATGGTGGCACGACCCTGGAGTTCCTCTCGCCGTTCCTGTTGAGAGGGCCTCCTCTTGAGATGCGACGGGAACGCCGGGAACTCTTTCCCGACGAAGCAGGGAAAGGATCCCTCATCTCGAGCTACGAGGCGGAAACGGGGCTCCTCTGGATGTGGGCGGGACCCTCGTGATTCCTCTCGAGTGGAGACGGCTAGGTCGGGGAACTTCTTGATTTGCACCAAGGGTGTGAAGGACCCTTTCGAAGTTCCAGAGGTGAGGTGTGATCAGCCTCGAGACGCCTCAGCGGAAATGGGCCTCATCTCGCCTGGAGGGGAGAACCTCCTGGATTTTCTCGAGTTGCGGCAGGTCTTCTCGAGTTACGACGGGGACCTCAGGGACCCGCTCTGTTGGCCTCAGGAAAGGCCAGTCCCCATGCGAGTTGCTAGGGGACCTCTCGGGATTCCTCTCCCGTCCATGCCGGGGTCTCAGTCCTTGTGTGCAGTCGGGGCCGGAACCTGAGGATTCCTCTCCAGTGTTGCCATGGATCTTGGGGTGCTTCTGAGTCTCCCCAGGGGAGTCAGGCCTCGTCTCGAGTGGGGGCATGCACGTGCGCTTTCCTCCCGAGCTGCAGCAGTAGTGTCACGCTTCCTGTCACGTGGATCAAGGGATCTGTGGCTTTCCCTCGAGGCTGTCCCTCGAGGCTTTCCCACGAGGCTTTCCCACAGGGCTGTGCCACGTGCCACCTTGGTGGGAGTCGATCCTCGGCGTGAAAGACGAGCCGGTGAAGGGAAAAGAGGTTCCTCTGGAATGGACTGAGACATCTGGGGGACTCTTAGAATGGTGGCACGACCCTGGAGTTCCTCTCGCCGTTCCTGTTGAGAGGGCCTCCTCTTGAGATGCGACGGGAACGCCGGGAACTCTTTCCCGACGAAGCAGGGAAAGGATCCCTCATCTCGAGCTACGAGGCGGAAACGGGGCTCCTCTGGATGTGGGCGGGACCCTCGTGATTCCTCTCGAGTGGAGACGGCTAGGTCGGGGAACTTCTTGATTTGCACCAAGGGTGTGAAGGACCCTTTCGAAGTTCCAGAGGTGAGGTGTGATCAGCCTCGAGACGCCTCAGCGGAAATGGGCCTCATCTCGCCTGGAGGGGAGAACCTCCTGGATTTTCTCGAGTTGCGGCAGGTCTTCTCGAGTTACGACGGGGACCTCAGGGACCCGCTCTGGTGGCCTCAGGAAAGGCCAGTCCCCATGCGAGTTGCTAGGGGACCTCTCGGGATTCCTCTCCCGTCCATGCCGGGGCCTCAGTCCTTGTGTGGAGTCGGGGCCGGAACCTGAGGATTCCTCTCCAGTGTTGCCATGGATCTTGGGGTGCTTCTGAGTCTCCCCAGGGGAGTCAGGCCTCGTCTCGAGTGGGGGCATGCACGTGCGCTTTCCTCCCGAGCTGCAGCAGTAGTGTCACGCTTCCTGTCACGTGGATCAAGGGATCTGTGGCTTTCCCTCGAGGCTGTCCCTCGAGGCTTTCCCACGAGGCTTTCCCACAGGGCTGTGCCACGTGCCACCTTGGTGGGAGTCGATCCTCGGCGTGAAAGACGAGCCGGTGAAGGGAAAAGAGGTTCCTCTGGAATGGACTGAGACATCTGGGGGACTCTTGGAATGGTGGCACGACCCTGGAGTTCCTCTCGCCGTTCCTGTTGAGAGGGCCTCCTCTTGAGATGCCACGGGAATGCCGGGAACTCTTTCCCGACGATGCAGGGAAAGGATCCCTCATCTCGAGCTACGAGGCGGAAACGGGGCTCCTCTGGATGTGGGCGGGACCCTCGTGATTCCTCTCGAGTGGAGACGGCTAGGTCGGGGAACTTCTTGATTTTCACCAAGGGTGTGAAGGACCCTTTCAAAGTTCCAGAGGTGAGGTGTGATCAGCCTCGAGACGCCTCAGCGGAAATGGGCCTCATCTCGCCTGGAGGGGAGAACCTCCTGGATTTTCTCGAGTTGCGGCAGGTCTTCTCGAGTTACGACGGGGACCTCAGGGACCCGCTCTGGTGGCCTCAGGAAAGGCCAGTCCCCATGCGAGTTGCTAGGGGACCTCTCGGGATTCCTCTCCCGTCCATGCCGGGGCCTCAGTCCTTGTGTGGAGTCGGGGCCGGAACCTGAGGATTCCTCTCCAGTGTTGCCATGGATCTTGGGGTGCTTCTGAGTCTCCCCAGGGGAGTCAGGCCTCGTCTCGAGTGGGGGCATGCACGTGCGCTTTCCTCCCGAGCTGCAGCAGTAGTGTCACGCTTCCTGTCACGTGGATCAAGGGATCTGTGGCTTTCCCTCGAGGCTGTCCCTCGAGGCTTTCCCACGAGGCTTTCCCACAGGGCTGTGCCACGTGCCACCTTGGTGGGAGTCGATCCTCGGCGTGAAAGACGAGCCGGTGAAGGGAAAAGAGGTTCCTCTGGAATGGACTGAGACATCTGGGGGACTCTTGGAATGGTGGCACGACCCTGGAGTTCCTCTCGCCGTTCCTGTTGAGAGGGCCTCCTCTTGAGATGCGACGGGAACGCCGGGAACTCTTTCCTGACGAAGCAGGGAAAGGATCCCTCATCTCGAGCTACGAGGCGGAAACGGGGCTCCTCTGGATGTGGGAGGGACCCTCGTGATTCCTCTCGAGTGGAGACGGCTAGGTCCGGGGACTTCTTGATTTGCACCAAGGGTGTGAAGGACCCTTTCGAAGTTACAGAGGTGAGGTGTGATCAGCCTCGAGACGCCTCATCGGAAATGGGCCTCATCTCGCCTGGAGGGGAGAACCTCCTGGATTTTCTCGAGTTGCGGCAGGTCTTCTCGAGTTACGACGGGGACCTCAGGGACCCGCTCTGGTGGCCTCAGGAAAGGCCAGTCCCCATGGGAGTTGCTAGGGGACCTCTCGGGATTCCTCTCCCGTCCATGCCGGGGCCTCAGTCCTTGTGTGGAGTCGGGGCCGGAACCTGAGGATTCCTCTCCAGTGTTGCCATGGATCTTGGGGTGCTTCTGAGTCTCCCCAGGGGAGTCAGGCCTCGTCTCGAGTGGGGGCATGCACGTGCGCTTTCCTCCCGAGCTGCAGCAGTAGTGTCACGCTTCCTGTCACGTGGATCAAGGGATCTGTGGCTTTCGCTCGAGGCTGTCCCTCGAGGCTTTCCCACGAGGCTTTCCCACAGGGCTGTGCCACGTGCCACCTTGGTGGGAGTCGATCCTCGGCGTGAAAGACGAGCCGGTGAAGGGAAAAGTGGTTCCTCTGGAATGGACTGAGACATCTGGGGGACTCTTGGAATGGTGGCACGACCCTGGAGTTCCTCTCGCCGTTCCTGTTGAGAGGGCCTCCTCTTGAGATGCGACGGGAACGCCGGGAACTCTTTCCCGACGAAGCAGGGAAAGGATCCCTCATCTCGAGCTACGAGGCGGAAACGGGGCTCCTCTGGATGTGGGCGGGACCCTCGTGATTCCTCTCGAGTGGAGACGGCTAGGTCGGGGAACTTCTTGATTTGCACCAAGGGTGTGAAGGACCCTTTCGAAGTTCCAGAGGTGAGGTGTGATCAGCCTCGAGACTCCTCAGCGGAAATGGGCCTCATCTCGCCTGGAGGGGAGAACCTCCTGGATTTTCTCGAGTTGCGGCAGGTCTTCTCGAGTTACGACGGGGACCTCAGGGACCCGCTCTGGTGGCCTCAGGAAAGGCCAGTCCCCATGCGAGTTGCTAGGGGACCTCTCGGGATTCCTCTCCCGTCCATGCCGGGGCCTCAGTCCTTGTGTGGAGTCGGGGCCGGAACCTGAGGATTCCTCTCCAGTGTTGCCATGGATCTTGGGGTGCTTCTGAGTCTCCCCAGGGGAGTCAGGCCTCGTCTCGAGTGGGGGCATGCACGTGCGCTTTCCTCCCGAGCTGCAGCAGTAGTGTCACGCTTCCTGTCACGTGGATCAAGGGATCTGTGGCTTTCCCTCGAGGCTGTCCCTCGAGGCTTTCCCACGAGGCTTTCCCACAGGGCTGTGCCACGTGCCACCTTGGTGGGAGTCGATCCTCGGCGTGAAAGACGAGCCGGTGAAGGGAAAAGAGGTTCCTCTGGAATGGACTGAGACATCTGGGGGACTCTTGGAATGGTGGCACGACCCTGGAGTTCCTCTCGCCGTTCCTGTTGAGAGGGCCTCCTCTTGAGATGCGACGGGAAGGCCGGGAACTCTTTCCCGACGAAGCAGGGAAAGGATCCCTCATCTCGAGCTACGAGGCGGAAACGGGGCTCCTCTGGATGTGGGCGGGACCCTCGTGATTCCTCTCGAGTGGAGACGGCTAGGTCGGGGAACTTCTTGATTTGCACCAAGGGTGTGAAGGACCCTTTCGAAGTTCCAGAGGTGAGGTGTGATCAGCCTCGAGACGCCTCAGCGGAAATGGGCCTCATCTCGCCTGGAGGGGAGAACCTCCTGGATTTTCTCGAGTTGCGGCAGGTCTTCTCGAGTTACGACGGGGACCTCAGGGACCCGCTCTGGTGGCCTCAGGAAAGGCCAGTCCCCATGCGAGTTGCTAGGGGACCTCTCGGGATTCCTCTCCCGTCCATGCCGGGGCCTCAGTCCTTGTGTGGAGTCGGGGCCGGAACCTGAGGATTCCTCTCCAGTGTTGCCATGGATCTTGGGGTGCTTCTGAGTCTCCCCAGGGGAGTCAGGCCTCGTCTCGAGTGGGGGCATGCACGTGCGCTTTCCTCCCGAGCTGCAGCAGTAGTGTCACGCTTCCTGTCACGTGGATCAAGGGATCTGTGGCTTTCCCTCGAGGCTGTCCCTCGAGGCTTTCCCACGAGGCTTTCCCACAGGGCTGTGCCACGTGCCACCTTGGTGGGAGTCGATCCTCGGCGTGAAAGACGAGCCGGTGAAGGGAAAAGAGGTTCCTCTGGAATGGACTGAGACATCTGGGGGACTCTTGGAATGGTGGCACGACCCTGGAGTTCCTCTCGCCGTTCCTGTTGAGAGGGCCTCCTCTTGAGATGCGACGGGAACGCCGGGAACTCTTTCCTGACGAAGCAGGGAAAGGATCCCTCATCTCGAGCTACGAGGCGGAAACGGGGCTCCTCTGGATGTGGGAGGGACCCTCGTGATTCCTCTCGAGTGGAGACGGCTAGGTCCGGGGACTTCTTGATTTGCACCAAGGGTGTGAAGGACCCTTTCGAAGTTACAGAGGTGAGGTGTGATCAGCCTCGAGACGCCTCATCGGAAATGGGCCTCATCTCGCCTGGAGGGGAGAACCTCCTGGATTTTCTCGAGTTGCGGCAGGTCTTCTCGAGTTACGACGGGGACCTCAGGGACCCGCTCTGGTGGCCTCAGGAAAGGCCAGTCCCCATGGGAGTTGCTAGGGGACCTCTCGGGATTCCTCTCCCGTCCATGCCGGGGCCTCAGTCCTTGTGTGGAGTCGGGGCCGGAACCTGAGGATTCCTCTCCAGTGTTGCCATGGATCTTGGGGTGCTTCTGAGTCTCCCCAGGGGAGTCAGGCCTCGTCTCGAGTGGGGGCATGCACGTGCGCTTTCCTCCCGAGCTGCAGCAGTAGTGTCACGCTTCCTGTCACGTGGATCAAGGGATCTGTGGCTTTCGCTCGAGGCTGTCCCTCGAGGCTTTCCCACGAGGCTTTCCCACAGGGCTGTGCCACGTGCCACCTTGGTGGGAGTCGATCCTCGGCGTGAAAGACGAGCCGGTGAAGGGAAAAGTGGTTCCTCTGGAATGGACTGAGACATCTGGGGGACTCTTGGAATGGTGGCACGACCCTGGAGTTCCTCTCGCCGTTCCTGTTGAGAGGGCCTCCTCTTCACATGCGACGGGAACGCCGGGAACTCTTTCCCGACGAAGCAGGGAAAGGATCCCTCATCTCGAGCTACGAGGCGGAAACGGGGCTCCTCTGGATGTGGGCGGGACCCTCGTGATTCCTCTCGAGTGGAGACGGCTAGGTCGGGGAACTTCTTGATTTGCACCAAGGGTGTGAAGGACCCTTTCGAAGTTCCAGAGGTGAGGTGTGATCAGCCTCGAGACTCCTCAGCGGAAATGGGCCTCATCTCGCCTGGAGGGGAGAACCTCCTGGATTTTCTCGAGTTGCGGCAGGTCTTCTCGAGTTACGACGGGGACCTGAGGGACCCGCTCTGGTGGCCTCAGGAAAGGCCAGTCCCCATGCGAGTTGCTAGGGGACCTCTCGGGATTCCTCTCCCGTCCATGCCGGGGCCTCAGTCCTTGTGTGGAGTCGGGGCCGGAACCTGAGGATTCCTCTCCAGTGTTGCCATGGATCTTGGGGTGCTTCTGAGTCTCCCCAGGGGAGTCAGGCCTCGTCTCGAGTGGGGGCATGCACGTGCGCTTTCCTCCCGAGCTGCAGCAGTAGTGTCACGCTTCCTGTCACGTGGATCAAGGGATCTGTGGCTTTCCCTCGAGGCTGTCCCTCGAGGCTTTCCCACGAGGCTTTCCCACAGGGCTGTGCCACGTGCCACCTTGGTGGGAGTCGATCCTCGGCGTGAAAGACGAGCCGGTGAAGGGAAAAGAGGTTCCTCTGGAATGGACTGAGACATCTGGGGGACTCTTGGAATGGTGGCACGACCCTGGAGTTCCTCTCGCCGTTCCTGTTGAGAGGGCCTCCTCTTGAGATGCGACGGGAAGGCCGGGAACTCTTTCCCGACGAAGCAGGGAAAGGATCCCTCATCTCGAGCTACGAGGCGGAAACGGGGCTCCTCTGGATGTGGGCGGGACCCTCGTGATTCCTCTCGAGTGGAGACGGCTAGGTCGGGGAACTTCTTGATTTGCACCAAGGGTGTGAAGGACCCTTTCGAAGTTCCAGAGGTGAGGTGTGATCAGCCTCGAGACGCCTCAGCGGAAATGGGCCTCATCTCGCCTGGAGGGGAGAACCTCCTGGATTTTCTCGAGTTGCGGCAGGTCTTCTCGAGTTACGACGGGGACCTCAGGGACCCGCTCTGGTGGCCTCAGGAAAGGCCAGTCCCCATGCGAGTTGCTAGGGGACCTCTCGGGATTCCTCTCCCGTCCATGCCGGGGCCTCAGTCCTTGTGTGGAGTCGGGGCCGGAACCTGAGGATTCCTCTCCAGTGTTGCCATGGATCTTGGGGTGCTTCTGAGACTCCCCAGGGGAGTCAGGCCTCGTCTCGAGTGGGGGCATGCACGTGCGCTTTCCTCCCGAGCTGCAGCAGTAGTGTCACGCTTCCTGTCACGTGGATCAAGGGATCTGTGGCTTTCCCTCGAGGCTGTCCCTCGAGGCTTTCCCACGAGGCTTTCCCACAGGGCTGTGCCACGTGCCACCTTGGTGGGAGTCGATCCTCGGCGTGAAAGACGAGCCGGTGAAGGGAAAAGAGGTTCCTCTGGAATGGACTGAGACATCTGGGGGACTCTTGGAATGGTGGCACGACCCTGGAGTTCCTCTCGCCGTTCCTGTTGAGAGGGCCTCCTCTTGAGATGCGACGGGAACGCCGGGAACTCTTTCCCGACGATGCAGGGAAAGGATCCCTCATCTCGAGCTACGAGGCGGAAACGGGGCTCCTCTGGATGTGGGCGGGACCCTCGTGATTCCTCTCGAGTGGAGACGGCTAGGTCGGGGAACTTCTTGATTTTCACCAAGGGTGTGAAGGACCCTTTCGAAGTTCCAGAGGTGAGGTGTGATCAGCCTCGAGACGCCTCAGCGGAAATGGGCCTCATCTCGCCTGGAGGGGAGAACCTCCTGGATTTTCTCGAGTTGCGGCAGGTCTTCTCGAGTTACGACGGGGACCTCAGGGACCCGCTCTGTTGGCCTCAGGAAAGGCCAGTCCCCATGCGAGTTGCTAGGGGACCTCTCGGGATTCCTCTCCCGTCCATGCCGGGGTCTCAGTCCTTGTGTGCAGTCGGGGCCGGAACCTGAGGATTCCTCTCCAGTGTTGCCATGGATCTTGGGGTGCTTCTGAGTCTCCCCAGGGGAGTCAGGCCTCGTCTCGAGTGGGGGCATGCACGTGCGCTTTCCTCCCGAGCTGCAGCAGTAGTGTCACGCTTCCTGTCACGTGGATCAAGGGATCTGTGGCTTTCCCTCGAGGCTGTCCCTCGAGGCTTTCCCACGAGGCTTTCCCACAGGGCTGTGCCACGTGCCACCTTGGTGGGAGTCGATCCTCGGCGTGAAAGACGAGCCGGTGAAGGGAAAAGAGGTTCCTCTGGAATGGACTGAGACATCTGGGGGACTCTTAGAATGGTGGCACGACCCTGGAGTTCCTCTCGCCGTTCCTGTTGAGAGGGCCTCCTCTTGAGATGCGACGGGAACGCCGGGAACTCTTTCCCGACGAAGCAGGGAAAGGATCCCTCATCTCGAGCTACGAGGCGGAAACGGGGCTCCTCTGGATGTGGGCGGGACCCTCGTGATTCCTCTCAAGTGGAGACGGCTAGGTCGGGGAACTTCTTGATTTGCACCAAGGGTGTGAAGGACCCTTTCGAAGTTCCAGAGGTGAGGTGTGATCAGCCTCGAGACGCCTCAGCGGAAATGGGCCTCATCTCGCCTGGAGGGGAGCACCTCCTGGATTTTCTCCAGTTGCGGCAGGTCTTCTCGAGTTACGACGGGGACCTCAGGGACCCGCTCTGGTGGCCTCAGGAAAGGCCAGTCCCCATGCGAGTTGCTAGGGGACCTCTCGGGATTCCTCTCCCGTCCATGCCGGGGCCTCAGTCCTTGTGTGGAGTCGGGGCCGGAACCTGAGGATTCCTCTCCAGTGTTGCCATGGATCTTGGGGTGCTTCTGAGTCTCCCCAGGGGAGTCAGGCCTCGTCTCGAGTGGGGGCATGCACGTGCGCTTTCCTCCCGAGCTGCAGCAGTAGTGTCACGCTTCCTGTCACGTGGATCAAGGGATCTGTGGCTTTCCCTCGAGGCTGTCCCTCGAGGCTTTCCCACGAGGCTTTCCCACAGGGCTGTGCCACGTGCCACCTTGGTGGGAGTCGATCCTCGGCGTGAAAGACGAGCCGGTGAAGGGAAAAGAGGTTCCTCTGGAATGGACTGAGACATCTGGGGGACTCTTGGAATGGTGGCACGACCCTGGAGTTCCTCTCGCCGTTCCTGTTGAGAGGGCCTCCTCTTGAGATGCGACGGGAACGCCGGGAACTCTTTCCCGACGATGCAGGGAAAGGATCCCTCATCTCGAGCTACGAGGCGGAAACGGGGCTCCTCTGGATGTGGGCGGGACCCTCGTGATTCCTCTCGAGTGGAGACGGCTAGGTCGGGGAACTTCTTGATTTGCACCAAGGGTGTGAAGGACCCTTTCGAAGTTCCAGAGGTGAGGTGTGATCAGCCTCGAGACGCCTCAGCGGAAATGGGCCTCATCTCGCCTGGAGGGGAGAACCTCCTGGATTTTCTCGAGTTGCGGCAGGTCTTCTCGAGTTACGACGGGGACCTCAGGGACCCGCTCTGGTGGCCTCAGGAAAGGCCAGTCCCCATGCGAGTTGCTAGGGGACCTCTCGGGATTCCTCTCCCGTCCATGCCGGGGCCTCAGTCCTTGTGTGCAGTCGGGGCCGGAACCTGAGGATTCCTCTCCAGTGTTGCCATGGATCTTGGGGTGCTTCTGAGTCTCCCCAGGGGAGTCAGGCCTCGTCTCGAGTGGGGGCATGCACGTGCGCTTTTCTCCCGAGCTGCAGCAGTAGTGTCACGCTTCCTGTCACGTGGATCAAGGGATCTGTGGCTTTCCCTCGAGGCTGTCCCTCGAGGCTTTCCCACGAGGCTTTCCCACAGGGCTGTGCCACGTGCCACCTTGGTGGGAGTCGATCCTCGGCGTGAAAGACCAGCCGGTGAAGGGAAAAGAGGTTCCTCTGGAATGGACTGAGACATCTGGGGGACTCTTAGAATGGTGGCACGACCCTGGAGTTCCTCTCGCCGTTCCTGTTGAGAGGGCCTCCTCTTGAGATGCGACGGGAACGCCGGGAACTCTTTCCCGACGAAGCAGGGAAAGGATCCCTCATCTCGAGCTACGAGGCGGAAACGGGGCTCCTCTGGATGTGGGCGGGACCCTCGTGATTCCTCTCGAGTGGAGACGGCTAGGTCGGGGAACTTCTTGATTTGCACCAAGGGTGTGAAGGACCCTTTCGAAGTTCCAGAGGTGAGGTGTGATCAGCCTCGAGACGCCTCAGCGGAAATGGGCCTCATCTCGCCTGGAGGGGAGAACCTCCTGGATTTTCTCGAGTTGCGGCAGGTCTTCTCGAGTTACGACGGGGACCTCAGGGACCCGCTCTGGTGGCCTCAGGAAAGGCCAGTCCCCATGCGAGTTGCTAGGGGACCTCTCGGGATTCCTCTCCCGTCCATGCCGGGGCCTCAGTCCTTGTGTGGAGTCGGGGCCGGAACCTGAGGATTCCTCTCCAGTGTTGCCATGGATCTTGGGGTGCTTCAGAGTCTCCCCAGGGGAGTCAGGCCTCGTCTCGAGTGGGGGCATGCACGTGCGCTTTCCTCCCGAGCTGCAGCAGTAGTGTCACGCTTCCTGTCACGTGGATCAAGGGATCTGTGGCTTTCCCTCGAGGCTGTCCCTCGAGGCTTTCCCACGAGGCTTTCCCACAGGGCTGTGCCACGTGCCACCTTGGTGGGAGTCGATCCTCGGCGTGAAAGACGAGCCGGTGAAGGGAAAAGAGGTTCCTCTGGAATGGACTGAGACATCTGGGGGACTCTTAGAATGGTGGCACGACCCTGGAGTTCCTCTCGCCGTTCCTGTTGAGAGGGCCTCCTCTTGAGATGCGACGGGAACGCCGGGAACTCTTTCCCGACGAAGCAGGGAAAGGATCCCTCATCTCGAGCTACGAGGCGGAAACGGGGCTCCTCTGGATGTGGGCGGGACCCTCGTGATTCCTCTCAAGTGGAGACGGCTAGGTCGGGGAACTTCTTGATTTGCACCAAGGGTGTGAAGGACCCTTTCGAAGTTCCAGAGGTGAGGTGTGATCAGCCTCGAGACGCCTCAGCGGAAATGGGCCTCATCTCACCTGGAGGGGAGAACCTCCTGGATTTTCTCGAGTTGCGGCAGGTCTTCTCGAGTTACGACGGGGACCTCAGGGACCCGCTCTGGTGGCCTCAGGAAAGGCCAGTCCCCATGCGAGTTGCTAGGGGACTTCTCGGGATTCCTCTCCCGTCCATGCCGGGGCCTCAGTCCTTGTGTGGAGTCGGGGCCGGAACCTGAGGATTCCTCTCCAGTGTTGCCATGGATCTTGGGGTGCTTCTGAGTCTCCCCAGGGGAGTCAGGCCTCGTCTCGAGTGGGGGCATGCACGTGCGCTTTCCTCCCGAGCTGCAGCAGTAGTGTCACGCTTCCTGTCACGTGGATCAAGGGATCTGTGGCTTTCCCTCGAGGCTGTCCCTCGAGGCTTTCCCACGAGGCTTTCCCACAGGGCTGTGCCACGTGCCACCTTGGTGGGAGTCGATCCTCGGCGTGAAAGACGAGCCGGTGAAGGGAAAAGAGGTTCCTCTGGAATGGACTGAGACATCTGGGGGACTCTTGGAATGGTGGCACCACCCTGGAGTTCCTCTCGCCGTTCCTGTTGAGAGGGCCTCCTCTTGAGATGCGACGGGAACGCCGGGAACTCTTTCCCGACGATGCAGGGAAAGGATCCCTCATCTCGAGCTACGAGGCGGAAACGGGGCTCCTCTGGATGTGGGCGGGACCCTCGTGATTCCTCTCGAGTGGAGACGGCTAGGTCGGGAACTTCTTGATTTGCACCAAGGGTGTGAAGGACCCTTTCGAAGTTCCAGAGGTGAGGTGTGATCAGCCTCGAGACGCCTCAGCGGAAATGGGCCTCATCTCGCCTGGAGGGGAGAACCTCCTGGATTTTCTCGAGTTGCGGCAGGTCTTCTCGAGTTACGACGGGGACCTCAGGGACCCGCTCTGTTGGCCTCAGGAAAGGCCAGTCCCCATGCGAGTTGCTAGGGGACCTCTCGGGATTCCTCTCCCGTCCATGCCGGGGCCTCAGTCCTTGTGTGCAGTCGGGGCCGGAACCTGAGGATTCCTCTCCAGTGTTGCCATGGATCTTGGGGTGCTTCTGAGTCTCCCCAGGGGAGTCAGGCCTCGTCTCGAGTGGGGGCATGCACGTGCGCTTTTCTCCCGAGCTGCAGCAGTAGTGTCACGCTTCCTGTCACGTGGATCAAGGGATCTGTGGCTTTCCCTCGAGGCTGTCCCTCGAGGCTTTCCCACGAGGCTTTCCCACAGGGCTGTGCCACGTGCCACCTTGGTGGGAGTCGATCCTCGGCGTGAAAGACCAGCCGGTGAAGGGAAAAGAGGTTCCTCTGGAATGGACTGAGACATCTGGGGGACTCTTAGAATGGTGGCACGACCCTGGAGTTCCTCTCGCCGTTCCTGTTGAGAGGGCCTCCTCTTGAGATGCGACGGGAACGCCGGGAACTCTTTCCCGACGAAGCAGGGAAAGGATCCCTCATCTCGAGCTTCGAGGCGGAAACGGGGCTCCTCTGGATGTGGGCGGGACCCTCGTGATTCCTCTCGAGTGGAGACGGCTAGGTCGGGGAACTTCTTGATTTGCACCAAGGGTGTGAAGGACCCTTTCGAAGTTCCAGAGGTGAGGTGTGATCAGCCTCGAGACGCCTCATCGGAAATGGGCCTCATCTCGCCTGGAGGGGAGAACCTCCTGGATTTTCTCGAGTTGCGGCAGGTCTTCTCGAGTTACGACGGGGACCTCAGGGACCCGCTCTGGTGGCCTCAGGAAAGGCCAGTCCCCATGCGAGTTGCTAGGGGACCTCTCGGGATTCCTCTCCCGTCCATGCCGGGGCCTCAGTCCTTGTGTGGAGTCGGGGCCGGAACCTGAGGATTCCTCTCCAGTGTTGCCATGGATCTTGGGGTGCTTCTGAGTCTCCCCAGGGGAGTCAGGCCTCGTCTCGAGTGGGGGCATGCACGTGCGCTTTCCTCCCGAGCTGCAGCAGTAGTGTCACGCTTCCTGTCACGTGGATCAAGGGATCTGTGGCTTTCCCTCGAGGCTGTCCCTCGAGGCTTTCCCACGAGGCTTTCCCACAGGGCTGTGCCACGTGCCACCTTGGTGGGAGTCGATCCTCGGCGTGAAAGACGAGCCGGTGAAGGGAAAAGTGGTTCCTCTGGAATGGACTGAGACATCTGGGGGACTCTTGGAATGGTGGCACGACCCTGGAGTTCCTCTCGCCGTTCCTGTTGAGAGGGCCTCCTCTTGAGATGCGACGGGAACGCCGGGAACTCTTTCCCGACGAAGCAGGGAAAGGATCCCTCATCTCGAGCTACGAGGCGGAAACGGGGCTCCTCTGGATGTGGGCGGGACCCTCGTGATTCCTCTCGAGTGGAGACGGCTAGGTCGGGGAACTTCTTGATTTGCACCAAGGGTGTGAAGGACCCTTTCGAAGTTCCAGAGGTGAGGTGTGATCCGCCTCGAGACGCCTCATCGGAAATGGGCCTCATCTCGCCTGGAGGGTAGAACCTCCTGGATTTTCTCGAGTTGCGGCAGGTCTTCTCGAGTTACGACGGGGACCTCAGGGACCCGCTCTGGTGGCCTCAGGAAAGGCCAGTCCCCATGCGAGTTGCTAGGGGACCTCTTGGGATTCCTCTCCCGTCCATGCCGGGGCCTCAGTCCTTGTGTGGAGTCGGGGCCGGAACCTGAGGATTCCTCTCCAGTGTTGCCATGGATCTTGGGGTGCTTCTGAGTCTCCCCAGGGGAGTCAGGCCTCATCTCGAGTGGGGGCATGCACGTGCGCTTTCCTCCCGAGCTGCAGCAGTAGTGTCACGCTTCCTGTCACGTGGATCAAGGGATCTGTGGCTTTCCCTCGAGGCTGTCCCTCGAGGCTTTCCCACGAGGCTTTCCCACAGGGCTGTGCCACGTGCCACCTTGGTGGGAGTCGATCCTCGGCGTGAAAGACGAGCCGGTGAAGGGAAAAGAGGTTCCTCTGGAATGGACTGAGACATCTGGGGGACTCTTGGAATGGTGGCACGACCCTGGAGTTCCTCTCGCCGTTCCTGTTGAGAGGGCCTCCTCTTGAGATGCGACGGGAACGCCGGGAACTCTTTCCCGACGAAGCAGGGAAAGGATCCCTCATCTCGAGCTACGAGGCGGAAACGGGGCTGCTCTGGATGTGGGCGGGACCCTCGTGATTCCTCTCGAGTGGAGACGGCTAGGTCGGGGAACTTCTTGATTTGCACCAAGGGTGTGAAGGACCCTTTCCAAGTTCCAGAGGTGAGGTGTGATCAGCCTCGAGACGCCTCAGCGGAAATGGGCCTCATCTCGCCTGGAGGGGAGAACCTCCTGGATTTTCTCGAGTTGCGGCAGGTCTTCTCGAGTTACGACGGGGACCTCAGGGACCCGCTATGGTGGCCTCAGGAAAGGCCAGTCCCCATGCGAGTTGCTAGGGGACCTCTCGGGATTCCTCTCCCGTCCATGCCGGGGCCTCAGTCCTTGTGTGGAGTCGGGGCCGAAACCTGAGGATTCCTCTCCAGTGTTGCCATGGATCTTGGGGTGCTTCTGAGTCTCCCCAGGGGAGTCAGGCCTCGTCTCGAGTGGGGGCATGCACGTGCGCTTTTCTCCCGAGCTGCAGCAGTAGTGTCACGCTTCCTGTCACGTGGATCAAGGGATCTGTGGCTTTCCCTCGAGGCTGTCCCTCGAGGCTTTCCCACGAGGCTTTCCCACAGGGCTGTGCCACGTGCCACCTTGGTGGGAGTCGATCCTCGGCGTGAAAGACGAGCCGGTGAAGGGAAAAGAGGTTCCTCTGGAATGGACTGAGACATCTGGGGGACTCTTGGAATGGTGGCACGACCCTGGAGTTCCTCTCGCCGTTCCTGTTGAGAGGGCCTCCTCTTCACATGCGACGGGAACGCCGGGAACTCTTTCCCGACGAAGCAGGGAAAGGATCCCTCATCTCGAGCTACGAGGCGGAAACGGGGCTCCTCTGGATGTGGGCGGGACCCTCGTGATTCCTCTCGAGTGGAGACGGCTAGGTCGGGGAACTTCTTGATTTTCACCAAGGGTGTGAAGGACCCTTTCGAAGTTCCAGAGGTGAGGTGTGATCAGCCTCGAGACGCCTCAGCGGAAATGGGCCTCATCTCGCCTGGAGGGGAGAACCTCCTGGATTTTCTCGAGTTGCGGCAGGTCTTCTCGAGTTACGATGGGGACCTCAGGGACCCGCTCTGGTGGCCTCAGGAAAGGCCAGTCCCCATGCGAGTTGCTAGGGGACCTCTCGGGATTCCTCTCCCGTCCATGCCGGGTCCTCAGTCCTTGTGTGGATTCGGGGCCGGAACCTGAGGATTCCTCTCCAGTGTTGCCATGGATCTTGGGGTGCTTCTGAGTCTCCCCAGGGGAGTCAGGCCTCGTCTCGAGTGGGGGCATGCACGTGCGCTTTCCTCCCGAGCTGCAGCAGTAGTGTCACGCTTCCTGTCACGTGGATCAAGGGATCTGTGGCTTTCCCTCGAGGCTGTCCCTCGAGGCTTTCCCACGAGGCTTTCCCACAGGGCTGTGCCACGTGCCACCTTGGTGGGAGTCGATCCTCGGCGTGAAAGACGAGCCGGTGAAGGGAAAAGAGGTTCCTCTGAAATGGACTGAGACATCTGGGGGACTCTTGGAATGGTGGCACGACCCTGGAGTTCCTCTCGCCGTTCCTGTTGAGAGGGCCTCCTCTTGAGATGCGACGGGAACGCCGGGAACTCTTTCCCGACGATGCAGGGAAAGGATCCCTCATCTCGAGCTACGAGGCGGAAACGGGGCTCCTCTGGATGTGGGCGGGACCCTCGTGATTCCTCTCGAGTGGAGACGGCTAGGTCGGGGAACTTCTTGATTTTCACCAAGGGTGTGAAGGACCCTTTCGAAGTTCCAGAGGTGAGTTGTGATCAGCCTCGAGACGCCTCAGCGGAAATGGGCCTCATCTCGCCTGGAGGGGAGACCCTCCTGGATTTTCTCGAGTTGCGTCAGGTCTTCTCGAGTTACGACGGGGACCTCTGGGACCCGCTCTGGTGGCCTCAGGAAAGGCCAGTCCCCATGCGAGTTGCTAGGGGACCTCTCGGGATTCCTCTCCCGTCCATGCCGGGGCCTCAGTCCTTGTGTGGAGTCGGGGCCGGAACCTGAGGATTCCTCTCCAGTGTTGCCATGGATCTTGGGGTGCTTCTGAGTCTCCCCAGGGGAGTCAGGCCTCGTCTCGAGTGGGGGCATGCACGTGCGCTTTCCTCCCGAGCTGCAGCAGTAGTGTCACGCTTCCTGTCACGTGGATCAAGGGATCTGTGGCTTTCCCTCGAGGCTGTCCCTCGAGGCTTTCCCACGAGGCTTTCCCACAGGGCTGTGCCACGTGCCACCTTGGTGGGAGTCGATCCTCGGCGTGAAAGACGAGCCGGTGAAGGGAAAAGAGGTTCCTCTGGAATGGACTGAGACATCTGGGGGACTCTTGGAATGGTGGCACGACCCTGGAGTTCCTCTCGCCGTTCCTGTTGAGAGGGCCTCCTCTTGAGATGCGACGGGAACGCCGGGAACTCTTTCCCGACGAAGCAGGGAAAGGATCCCTCATCTCGAGCTACGAGGCGGAAACGGGGCTGCTCTGGATGTGGGCGGGACCCTCGTGATTCCTCTCGAGTGGAGACGGCTAGGTCGGGGAACTTCTTGATTTGCACCAAGGGTGTGAAGGACCCTTTCCAAGTTCCAGAGGTGAGGTGTGATCAGCCTCGAGACGCCTCAGCGGAAATGGGCCTCATCTCGCCTGGAGGGGAGAACCTCCTGGATTTTCTCGAGTTGCGGCAGGTCTTCTCGAGTTACGACGGGGACCTCAGGGACCCGCTATGGTGGCCTCAGGAAAGGCCAGTCCCCATGCGAGTTGCTAGGGGACCTCTCGGGATTCCTCTCCCGTCCATGCCGGGGCCTCAGTCCTTGTGTGGAGTCGGGGCCGAAACCTGAGGATTCCTCTCCAGTGTTGCCATGGATCTTGGGGTGCTTCTGAGTCTCCCCAGGGGAGTCAGGCCTCGTCTCGAGTGGGGGCATGCACGTGCGCTTTCCTCCCGAGCTTCAGCAGTAGTGTCACGCTTCCTGTCACGTGGATCAAGGGATCTGTGGCTTTCCCTCGAGGCTGTCCCTCGAGGCTTTCCCACGAGGCTTTCCCACAGGGCTGTGCCACGTGCCACCTTGGTGGGAGTCGATCCTCGGCGTGAAAGACGAGCCGGTGAAGGGAAAAGAGGTTCCTCTGGAATGGACTGAGACATCTGGGGGACTCTTGGAATGGTGGCACGACCCTGGAGTTCCTCTCGCCGTTCCTGTTGAGAGGGCCTCCTCTTCACATGCGACGGGAACGCCGGGAACTCTTTCCCGACGAAGCAGGGAAAGGATCCCTCATCTCGAGCTACGAGGCGGAAACGGGGCTCCTCTGGATGTGGGCGGGACCCTCGTGATTCCTCTCGAGTGGAGACGGCTAGGTCGGGGAACTTCTTGATTTGCACCAAGGGTGTGAAGGACCCTTTCGAAGTTCCAGAGGTGAGGTGTGATCAGCCTCGAGACGCCTCAGCGGAAATGGGCCTCATCTCGCCTGGAGGGGAGAACCTCCTGGATTTTCTCGAGTTGCGGCAGGTCTTCTCGAGTTACGACGGGGACCTCAGGGACCCGCTCTGGTGGCCTCAGGAAAGGCCAGTCCCCATGCGAGTTGCTCAGGGACCTCTCGGGATTCCTCTCCCGTCCATGCCGGGTCCTCAGTCCTTGTGTGGATTCGGGGCCGGAACCTGAGGATTCCTCTCCAGTGTTGCCATGGATCTTGGGGTGCTTCTGAGTCTCCCCAGGGGAGTCAGGCCTCGTCTCGAGTGGGGGCATGCACGTGCGCTTTCCTCCCGAGCTGCAGCAGTAGTGTCACGCTTCCTGTCACGTGGATCAAGGGATCTGTGGCTTTCCCTCGAGGCTGTCCCTCGAGGCTTTCCCACGAGGCTTTCCCACAGGGCTGTGCCACGTGCCACCTTGGTGGGAGTCGATCCTCGGCGTGAAAGACGAGCCGGTGAAGGGAAAAGAGGTTCCTCTGGAATGGACTGAGACATCTGGGGGACTCTTGGAATGGTGGCACGACCCTGGAGTTCCTCTCGCCGTTCCTGTTGAGAGGGCCTCCTCTTGAGATGCGACGGGAACGCCGGGAACTCTTTCCCGACGATGCAGGGAAAGGATCCCTCATCTCGAGCTACGAGGCGGAAACGGGGCTCCTCTGGATGTGGGCGGGACCCTCGTGATTCCTCTCGAGTGGAGACGGCTAGGTCGGGGAACTTCTTGATTTTCACCAAGGGTGTGAAGGACCCTTTCGAAGTTCCAGAGGTGAGGTGTGATCAGCCTCGAGACGCCTCAGCGGAAATGGGCCTCATCTCGCCTGGAGGGGAGAACCTCCTGGATTTTCTCGAGTTGCGGCAGGTCTTCTCGAGTTACGACGGGGACCTGAGGGACCCGCTCTGGTGGCCTCAGGAAAGGCCAGTCCCCATGCGAGTTGCTAGGGGACCTCTCGGGATTCCTCTCCCGTCCATGCCGGGGCCTCAGTCCTTGTGTGGAGTCGGGGCCGGAACCTGAGGATTCCTCTCCAGTGTTGCCATGGATCTTGGGGTGCTTCTGAGTCTCCCCAGGGGAGTCAGGCCTCGTCTCGAGTGGGGGCATGCACGTGTGCTTTCCTCCCGAGCTGCAGCAGTAGTGTCACGCTTCCTGTCACGTGGATCAAGGGATCTGTGGCTTTCCCTCGAGGCTGTCCCTCGAGGCTTTCCCACGAGGCTTTCCCACAGGGCTGTGCCACGTGCCACCTTGGTGGGAGTCGATCCTCGGCGTGAAAGACGAGCCGGTGAAGGGAAAAGAGGTTCCTCTGGAATGGACTGAGACATCTGGGGGACTCTTGGAATGGTGGCACGACCCTGGAGTTCCTCTCGCCGTTCCTGTTGAGAGGGCCTCCTCTTGAGATGCGACGGGAACGCCGGGAACTCTTTCCCGACGAAGCAGGGAAAGGATCCCTCATCTCGAGCTACGAGGCGGAAACGGGGCTGCTCTGGATGTGGGCGGGACCCTCGTGATTCCTCTCGAGTGGAGACGGCTAGGTCGGGGAACTTCTTGATTTGCACCAAGGGTGTGAAGGACCCTTTCCAAGTTCCAGAGGTGAGGTGTGATCAGCCTCGAGACGCCTCAGCGGAAATGGGCCTCATCTCGCCTGGAGGGGAGAACCTCCTGGATTTTCTCGAGTTGCGGCAGGTCTTCTCGAGTTACGACGGGGACCTCAGGGACCCGCTATGGTGGCCTCAGGAAAGGCCAGTCCCCATGCGAGTTGCTAGGGGACCTCTCGGGATTCCTCTCCCGTCCATGCCGGGGCCTCAGTCCTTGTGTGGAGTCGGGGCCGAAACCTGAGGATTCCTCTCCAGTGTTGCCATGGATCTTGGGGTGCTTCTGAGTCTCCCCAGGGGAGTCAGGCCTCGTCTCGAGTGGGGGCATGCACGTGCGCTTTCCTCCCGAGCTGCAGCAGTAGTGTCACGCTTCCTGTCACGTGGATCAAGGGATCTGTGGCTTTCCCTCGAGGCTGTCCCTCGAGGCTTTCCCACGAGGCTTTCCCACAGGGCTGTGCCACGTGCCACCTTGGTGGGAGTCGATCCTCGGCGTGAAAGACGAGCCGGTGAAGGGAAAAGAGGTTCCTCTGGAATGGACTGAGACATCTGGGGGACTCTTGGAATGGTGGCACGACCCTGGAGTTCCTCTCGCCGTTCCTGTTGAGAGGGCCTCCTCTTCACATGCGACGGGAACGCCGGGAACTCTTTCCCGACGAAGCAGGGAAAGGATCCCTCATCTCGAGGTACGAGGCGGAAACGGGGCTCCTCTGGATGTGGGCGGGACCCTCGTGATTCCTCTCGAGTGGAGACGGCTAGGTCGGGGAACTTCTTGATTTGCACCAAGGGTGTGAAGGACCCTTTCGAAGTTCCAGAGGTGAGGTGTGATCAGCCTCGAGACGCCTCAGCGGAAATGGGCCTCATCTCGCCTGGAGGGGAGAACCTCCTGGATTTTCTCGAGTTGCGGCAGGTCTTCTCGAGTTACGACGGGGACCTCAGGGACCCGCTCTGGTGGCCTCAGGAAAGGCCAGTCCCCATGCGAGTTGCTAGGGGACCTCTCGGGATTCCTCTCCCGTCCATGCCGGGGCCTCAGTCCTTGTGTGGAGTCGGGGCCGGAACCTGAGGATTCCTCTCCAGTGTTGCCATGGATCTTGGGGTGCTTCTGAGTCTCCCCAGGGGAGTCAGGCCTCGTCTCGAGTGGGGGCATGCACGTGCGCTTTCCTCCCGAGCTGCAGCAGTAGTGTCACGCTTCCTGTCACGTGGATCAAGGGATCTGTGGCTTTCCCTCGAGGCTGTCCCTCGAGGCTTTCCCACGAGGCTTTCCCACAGGGCTGTGCCACGTGCCACCTTGGTGGGAGTCGATCCTCGGCGTGAAAGACGAGCCGGTGAAGGGAAAAGAGGTTCCTCTGGAATGGACTGAGACATCTGGGGGACTCTTGGAATGGTGGCACGACCCTGGAGTTCCTCTCGCCGTTCCTGTTGAGAGGGCCTCCTCTTGAGATGCGACGGGAACGCCGGGAACTCTTTCCCGAAGATGCAGGGAAAGGATCCCTCATCTCGAGCTACGAGGCGGAAACGGGGCTCCTCTGGATGTGGGCGGGACCCTCGTGATTCCTCTCGAGTGGAGACGGCTAGGTCGGGGAACTTCTTGATTTTCACCAAGGGTGTGAAGGACCCTTTCGAAGTTCCAGAGGTGAGGTGTGATCAGCCTCGAGACGCCTCAGCGGAAATGGGCCTCATCTCGCCTGGAGGGGAGAACCTCCTGGATTTTCTCGAGTTGCGGCAGGTCTTCTCGAGTTACGACGGGGACCTCAGGGACCCGCTCTGGTGGCCTCAGGAAAGGCCAGTCCCCATGCGAGTTGCTAGGGGACCTCTCGGGATTCCTCTCCCGTCCATGCCGGGGCCTCAGTCCTTGTGTGGAGTCGGGGCCGGAACCTGAGGATTCCTCTCCAGTGTTGCCATGGATCTTGGGGTGCTTCTGAGTCTCCCCAGGGGAGTCAGGCCTCGTCTCGAGTGGGGGCATGCACGTGCGCTTTCCTCCCGAGCTGCAGCAGTAGTGTCACGCTTCCTGTCACGTGGATCAAGGGATCTGTGGCTTTCCCTCGAGGCTGTCCCTCGAGGCTTTCCCACGAGGCTTTCCCACAGGGCTGTGCCACGTGCCACCTTGGTGGGAGTCGATCCTCGGCGTGAAAGACGAGCCGGTGAAGGGAAAAGAGGTTCCTCTGGAATGGACTGAGACATCTGGGGGACTCTTGGAATGGTTGCACGACCCTGGAGTTCCTCTCGCCGTTCCTGTTGAGAGGGCCTCCTCTTGAGATGCGACGGGAACGCCGGGAACTCTTTCCCGACGATGCAGGGAAAGGATCCCTCATCTCGAGCTACGAGGCGGAAACGGGGCTCCTCTGGATGTGGGCGGGACCCTCGTGATTCCTCTCGAGTGGAGACGGCTAGGTCGGGGAACTTCTTGATTTTCACCAAGGGTGTGAAGGACCCTTTCGAAGTTCCAGAGGTGAGGTGTGATCAGCCTCGAGACGCCTCAGCGGAAATGGGCCTCATCTCGCCTGGAGGGGAGAACCTCCTGGATTTTCTCGAGTTGCGGCAGGTCTTCTCGAGTTACGACGGGGACCTCAGGGACCCGCTCTGGTGGCCTCAGGAAAGGCCAGTCCCCATGCGAGTTGCTAGGGGACCTCTCGGGATTCCTCTCCCGTCCATGCCGGGGCCTCAGTCCTTGTGTGGAGTCGGGGCCGGAACCTGAGGATTCCTCTCCAGTGTTGCCATGGATCTTGGGGTGCTTCTGAGTCTCCCCAGGGGAGTCAGGCCTCGTCTCGAGTGGGGGCATGCACGTGCGCTTTCCTCCCGAGCTGCAGCAGTAGTGTCACGCTTCCTGTCACGTGGATCAAGGGATCTGTGGCTTTCCCTCGAGGCTGTCCCTCGAGGCTTTCCCACGAGGCTTTCCCACAGGGCTGTGCCACGTGCCACCTTGGTGGGAGTCGATCCTCGGCGTGAAAGACGAGCCGGTGAAGGGAAAAGAGGTTCCTCTGGAATGGACTGAGACATCTGGGGGACTCTTAGAATGGTGGCACGACCCTGGAGTTCCTCTCGCCGTTCCTGTTGAGAGGGCCTCCTCTTGAGATGCGACGGGAACGCCGGGAACTCTTTCCCGACGATGCAGGGAAAGGATCCCTCATCTCGAGCTACGAGGCGGAAACGGGGCTCCTCTGGATGTGGGCGGGACCCTCGTGATTCCTCTCGAGTGGAGACGGCTAGGTCGGGGAACTTCTTGATTTGCACCAAGGGTGTGAAGGACCCTTTCGAAGTTCCAGAGGTGAGGTGTGATCAGCCTCGAGACGCCTCAGCGGAAATGGGCCTCATCTCGCCTGGAGGGGAGAACCTCCTGGATTTTCTCGAGTTGCGGCAGGTCTTCTCGAGTTACGACGGGGACCTCAGGGACCCGCTCTGTTGGCCTCAGGAAAGGCCAGTCCCCATGCGAGTTGCTAGGGGACCTCTCGGGATTCCTCTCCCGTCCATGCCGGGGCCTCAGTCCTTGTGTGGATTCGGGGCCGGAACCTGAGGATTCCTCTCCAGTATTGCCATGGATCTTGGGGTGCTTCTGAGTCTCCCCAGGGGAGTCAGGCCTCGTCTCGAGTGGGGGCATGCACGTGCGCTTTCCTCCCGAGCTGCAGCAGTAGTGTCACGCTTCCTGTCACGTGGATCAAGGGATCTGTGGCTTTCCCTCGAGGCTGTCCCTCGAGGCTTTCCCACGAGGCTTTCCCACAGGGCTGTGCCACGTGCCACCTTGGTGGGAGTCGATCCTCGGCGTGAAAGACGAGCCGGTGAAGGGAAAAGAGGTTCCTCTGGAATGGACTGAGACATCTGGGGGACTCTTGGAATGGTGGCACGACCCTGGAGTTCCTCTCGCCGTTCCTGTTGAGAGGGCCTCCCCTTCACATGCGACGGAAACGCCGGGAACTCTTTCCCGACGAAGCAGGGAAAGGATCCCTCATCTCGAGCTACGAGGCGGAAACGGGGCTCCTCTGGATGTGGGCGGGACCCTCGTGATTCCTCTCGAGTGGAGACGGCTAGGTCGGGGAACTTCTTGATTTGCACCAAGGGTGTGAAGGACCCTTTCGAAGTTCCAGAGGTGAGGTGTGATCCGCCTCGAGACGCCTCAGCGGAAATGGGCCTCATCTCGCCTGGAGGGGAGAACCTCCTGGATTTTCTCGAGTTGCGGCAGGTCTTCTCGAGTTACGACGGGGACCTCAGGGACCCGCTCTGGTGGCCTCAGGAAAGGCCAGTCCCCATGCGAGTTGCTAGGGGACCTCTCGGGATTCCTCTCCCGTCCATGCCGGGGCCTCAGTCCTTGTGTGGAGTCGGGGCCGGAACCTGAGGATTCCTCTCCAGTGTTGCCATGGATTTTGGGGTGCTTCTGAGTCTCCCCAGGGGAGTCAGGCCTCGTCTCGAGTGGGGGCATGCACGTGCGCTTTCCTGCCGAGCTGCAGCAGTAGTGTCACGCTTCCTGTCACGTGGATCAAGGGATCTGTGGCTTTCCCTCGAGGCTGTCCCTCGAGGCTTTCCCACGAGGCTTTCCCACAGGGCTGTGCCACGTGCCACCTTGGTGGGAGTCGATCCTCGGCGTGAAAGACGAGCCGGTGAAGGGAAAAGAAGTTCCTCTGGAATGGACTGAGACATCTGGGGGACTCTTGGAATGGTGGCACGATCCTGGAGTTCCTCTCGCCGTTCCTGTTGAGAGTGCCTCCTCTTCACATGCGACGGGAACACCGGGAACTCTTTCCCGACGAAGCAGGGAAAGGATCCCTCATCTCGAGCTACGAGGCGGAAACGGGGCTCCTCTGGATGTGGGCGGGACCCTCGTGATTCCTCTCGAGTGGAGACGGCTAGGTCGGGGAACTTCTTGATTTGCACCAAGGGTGTGAAGGACCCTTTCGAAGTTCCAGAGGTGAGGTGTGATCCGCCTCGAGACGCCTCAGCGGAAATGGGCCTCATCTCGCCTGGAGGGGAGAACCTCCTGGATTTTCTCGAGTTGCGGCAGGTCTTCTCGAGTTACGACGGGGACCTCAGGGACCCGCTCTGGTGGCCTCAGGAAAGGCCAGTCCCCATGCGAGTTGTTAGGGGACCTCTCGGGATTCCTCTCCCGTCCATGCCGGGGCCTCAGTCCTTGTGTGGAGTCGGGGCCGGAACCTGAGGATTCCTCTCCAGTGTTGCCATGGATCTTGGGGTGCTTCTGAGTCTCCCCAGGGGAGTCAGGCCTCGTCTCGAGTGGGGGCATGCACGTGCGCTTTCCTCCCGAGCTGCAGCAGTAGTGTCACGCTTCCTGTCACGTGGATCAAGGGATCTGTGGCTTTCCCTCGAGGCTGTCCCTCGAGGCTTTCCCACGAGGCTTTCCCACAGGGCTGTGCCACGTGCCACCTTGGTGGGAGTCGATCCTCGGCGTGAAAGACGAGCCGGTGAGGGAAAAGAGGTTCCTCTGGAATGGACTGGGACATCTGGGGGACTCTTGGAATGGTGGCACGACCCTGGAGTTCCTCTCGCCGTTCCTGTTGAGAGGGCCTCCTCTTGAGATGCGACGGGAACGCCGGGAACTCTTTCCCGACGAAGCAGGGAAAGGATCCCTCATCTCGAGCTACGAGGCAGAAACGGGGCTCGTCTGGATGTGGGCGGGACCCTCGTGATTCCTCTCGAGTGGAGACGGCTAGGTCGGGGAACTTCTTGATTTGCACCAAGGGTGTGAAGGACCCTTTCGAAGTTCCAGAGGTGAGGTGTGATCAGCCTCGAGACGCCTCAGCGGAAATGGGCCTCATCTCGCCTGGAGGGGAGAACCTCCTGGATTTTCTCGAGTTGCGGCAGGTCTTCTCGAGTTACGACGGGGACCTCAGGGACCCGCTCTGGTGGCCTCAGGAAAGGCCAGTCCCCATGCGAGTTGCTAGGGGACCTCTCGGGATTCCTCTCCCGTCCATGCCGGGGCCTCAGTCCTTGTGTGGAGTCGGGGCCGGAACCTGAGGATTCCTCTCCAGTGTTGCCATGGATCTTGGGGTGCTTCTGAGTCTCCCCAGGGGAGTCAGGCCTCGTCTCGAGTGGGGGCATGCACGTGCGGTTTCCTCCCGAGCTGCAGCAGTTGTGTCACGCTTCCTGTCACGTGGATTAAGGGATCTGTGGCTTTCCCTCGAGGCTGTCCCTCGAGGCTTTCCCACGAGGCTTTCCCACAGGGCTGTGCCACGTGCCACCTTGGTGGGAGTCGATCCTCGGCATGAAAGACGAGCCGGTGAAGGGAAAAGAGGTTCCTCTGGAATGGACTGAGACATCTGGGGGACTCTGGGAATGGTGGCACGACCCTGGAGTTCCTCTCGCCGTTCCTGTTGAGAGGGCCTCCTCTTGAGATGCGACGGGAACGCCGGGAACTCTTTCCCGACGAAGCAGGGAAAGGATCCCTCATCTCGAGCTACGAGGCGGAAACGGGGCTCCTCTGGATGTGGGCGGGACCTTCGTGATTCCTCTCGAGTGGAGACGGCTAGGTCGGGGAACTTCTTGATTTGCACCAAGGGTGTGAAGGACCCTTTCGAAGTTCCAGAGGTGAGGTGTGATCAGCCTCGAGACGCCTCAGCGGAAATGGGCCTCATCTCGCCTGGAGGGGAGAACCTCCTGGATTTTCTCGAGTTGCGGCAGGTCTTCTCGAGTTACGACGGGGACCTCAGGGACCCGCTCTGGTGGCCTCAGGAAAGGCCAGTCCCCATGCGAGTTGCTAGGGGACCTCTCGGGATTCCTCTCCCGTCCATGCCGGGGCCTCAGTCCTTGTGTGGAGTCGGGGCCGGAACCTGAGGATTCCTCTCCAGTGTTGCCATGGATCTTGGGGTGCTTCTGAGTCTCCCCAGGGGAGTCAGGCCTCGTCTCGAGTGGGGGCATGCACGTGCGGTTTCCTCCCGAGCTGCAGCAGTTGTGTCACGCTTCCTGTCACGTGGATTAAGGGATCTGTGGCTTTCCCTCGAGGCTGTCCCTCGAGGCTTTCCCACGAGGCTTTCCCACAGGGCTGTGCCACGTGCCACCTTGGTGGGAGTCGATCCTCGGCGTGAAAGACGAGCCGGTGAAGGGAAAAGAGGTTCCTCTGGAATGGACTGAGACATCTGGATGACTCTTGGAATGGTGGCACGACCCTGGAGTTCCTCTCGCCGTTCCTGTTGAGAGGGCCTCCTCTTGAGATGCGACGGGAACGCCGGGAACTCTTTCCCGACGATGCAGGGAAAGGATCCCTCATCTCGAGCTACGAGGCGGAAACGGGGCTCCTCTGGATGTGGGCGGGACCCTCGTGATTCCTCTCGAGTGGAGACGGCTAGGTCGGGGAACTTCTTGATTTTCACCAAGGGTGTGAAGGACCCTTTCGAAGTTCCAGAGGTGAGGTGTGATCAGCCTCGAGACGCCTCAGCGGAAATGGGCCTCATCTCGCCTGGAGGGGAGAACCTCCTGGATTTTCTCGAGTTGCGGCAGGTCTTCTCGAGTTACGACGGGGACCTCAGGGACCCGCTCTGTTGGCCTCAGGAAAGGCCAGTCCCCATGCGAGTTGCTAGGGGACCTCTCGGGATTCCTCTCCCGTCCATGCCGGGGTCTCAGTCCTTGTGTGCAGTCGGGGCCGGAACCTGAGGATTCCTCTCCAGTGTTGCCATGGATCTTGGGGTGCTTCTGAGTCTCCCCAGGGGAGTCAGGCCTCGTCTCGAGTGGGGGCATGCACGTGCGCTTTCCTCCCGAGCTGCAGCAGTAGTGTCACGCTTCCTGTCACGTGGATCAAGGGATCTGTGGCTTTCCCTCGAGGCTGTCCCTCGAGGCTTTCCCACGAGGCTTTCCCACAGGGCTGTGCCACGTGCCACCTTGGTGGGAGTCGATCCTCGGCGTGAAAGACGAGCCGGTGAAGGGAAAAGAGGTTCCTCTGGAATGGACTGAGACATCTGGGGGACTCTTGGAATGGTGGCACGACCCTGGAGTTCCTCTCGCCGTTCCTGTTGAGAGGGCCTCCCCTTCACATGCGACGGAAACGCCGGGAACTCTTTCCCGACGAAGCAGGGAAAGGATCCCTCATCTCGAGCTACGAGGCGGAAACGGGGCTCCTCTGGATGTGGGCGGGACCCTCGTGATTCCTCTCGAGTGGAGACGGCTAGGTCGGGGAACTTCTTGATTTGCACCAAGGGTGTGAAGGACCCTTTCGAAGTTCCAGAGGTGAGGTGTGATCCGCCTCGAGACGCCTCAGCGGAAATGGGCCTCATCTCGCCTGGAGGGGAGAACCTCCTGGATTTTCTCGAGTTGCGGCAGGTCTTCTCGAGTTACGACGGGGACCTCAGGGACCCGCTCTGGTGGCCTCAGGAAAGGCCAGTCCCCATGCGAGTTGCTAGGGGACCTCTCGGGATTCCTCTCCCGTCCATGCCGGGGCCTCAGTCCTTGTGTGGAGTCGGGGCCGGAACCTGAGGATTCCTCTCCAGTGTTGCCATGGATCTTGGGGTGCTTCTGAGTCTCCCCAGGGGAGTCAGGCCTCGTCTCGAGTGGGGGCATGCACGTGCGCTTTCCTGCCGAGCTGCAGCAGTAGTGTCACGCTTCCTGTCACGTGGATCAAGGGATCTGTGGCTTTCCCTCGAGGCTGTCCCTCGAGGCTTTCCCACGAGGCTTTCCCACAGGGCTGTGCCACGTGCCACCTTGGTGGGAGTCGATCCTCGGCGTGAAAGACGAGCCGGTGAAGGGAAAAGAAGTTCCTCTGGAATGGACTGAGACATCTGGGGGACTCTTGGAATGGTGGCACGATCCTGGAGTTCCTCTCGCCGTTCCTGTTGAGAGGGCCTCCTCTTCACATGCGACGGGAACACCGGGAACTCTTTCCCGACGAAGCAGGGAAAGGATCCCTCATCTCGAGCTACGAGGCGGAAACGGGGCTCCTCTGGATGTGGGCGGGACCCTCGTGATTCCTCTCGAGTGGAGACGGCTAGGTCGGGGAACTTCTTGATTTGCACCAAGGGTGTGAAGGACCCTTTCGAAGTTCCAGAGGTGAGGTGTGATCCGCCTCGAGACGCCTCAGCGGAAATGGGCCTCATCTCGCCTGGAGGGGAGAACCTCCTGGATTTTCTCGAGTTGCGGCAGGTCTTCTCGAGTTACGACGGGGACCTCAGGGACCCGCTCTGGTGGCCTCAGGAAAGGCCAGTCCCCATGCGAGTTGCTAGGGGACCTCTCGGGATTCCTCTCCCGTTCATGCCGGGGCCTCAGTCCTTGTGTGGAGTCGGGGCCGGAACCTGAGGATTCCTCTCCAGTGTTGCCATGGATCTTGGGGTGCTTCTGAGTCTCCCCAGGGGAGTCAGGCCTCGTCTCGAGTGGGGGCATGCACGTGCGCTTTCCTCCCGAGCTGCAGCAGTAGTGTCACGCTTCCTGTCACGTGGATCAAGGGATCTGTGGCTTTCCCTCGAGGCTGTCCCTCGAGGCTTTCCCACGAGGCTTTCCCACAGGGCTGTGCCACGTGCCACCTTGGTGGGAGTCGATCCTCGGCGTGAAAGACGAGCCGGTGAGGGAAAAGAGGTTCCTCTGGAATGGACTGGGACATCTGGGGGACTCTTGGAATGGTGGCACGACCCTGGAGTTCCTCTCGCCGTTCCTGTTGAGAGGGCCTCCTCTTGAGATGCGACGGGAACGCCGGGAACTCTTTCCCGACGAAGCAGGGAAAGGATCCCTCATCTCGAGCTACGAGGCAGAAACGGGGCTCGTCTGGATGTGGGCGGGACCCTCGTGATTCCTCTCGAGTGGAGACGGCTAGGTCGGGGAACTTCTTGATTTGCACCAAGGGTGTGAAGGACCCTTTCGAAGTTCCAGAGGTGAGGTGTGATCAGCCTCGAGACGCCTCAGCGGAAATGGGCCTCATCTCGCCTGGAGGGGAGAACCTCCTGGATTTTCTCGAGTTGCGGCAGGTCTTCTCGAGTTACGACGGGGACCTCAGGGACCCGCTCTGGTGGCCTCAGGAAAGGCCAGTCCCCATGCGAGTTGCTAGGGGACCTCTCGGGATTCCTCTCCCGTCCATGCCGGGGCCTCAGTCCTTGTGTGGAGTCGGGGCCGGAACCTGAGGATTCCTCTCCAGTGTTGCCATGGATCTTGGGGTGCTTCTGAGTCTCCCCAGGGGAGTCAGGCCTCGTCTCGAGTGGGGGCATGCACGTGCGGTTTCCTCCCGAGCTGCAGCAGTTGTGTCACGCTTCCTGTCACGTGGATTAAGGGATCTGTGGCTTTCCCTCGAGGCTGTCCCTCGAGGCTTTCCCACGAGGCTTTCCCACAGGGCTGTGCCACGTGCCACCTTGGTGGGAGTCGATCCTCGGCATGAAAGACGAGCCGGTGAAGGGAAAAGAGGTTCCTCTGGAATGGACTGAGACATCTGGGGGACTCTGGGAATGGTGGCACGACCCTGGAGTTCCTCTCGCCGTTCCTGTTGAGAGGGCCTCCTCTTGAGATGCGACGGGAACGCCGGGAACTCTTTCCCGACGAAGCAGGGAAAGGATCCCTCATCTCGAGCTACGAGGCGGAAACGGGGCTCCTCTGGATGTGGGCGGGACCTTCGTGATTCCTCTCGAGTGGAGACGGCTAGGTCGGGGAACTTCTTGATTTGCACCAAGGGTGTGAAGGACCCTTTCGAAGTTCCAGAGGTGAGGTGTGATCAGCCTCGAGACGCCTCAGCGGAAATGGGCCTCATCTCGCCTGGAGGGGAGAACCTCCTGGATTTTCTCGAGTTGCGGCAGGTCTTCTCGAGTTACGACGGGGACCTCAGGGACCCGCTCTGGTGGCCTCAGGAAAGGCCAGTCCCCATGCGAGTTGCTAGGGGACCTCTCGGGATTCCTCTCCCGTCCATGCCGGGGCCTCAGTCCTTGTGTGGAGTCGGGGCCGGAACCTGAGGATTCCTCTCCAGTGTTGCCATGGATCTTGGGGTGCTTCTGAGTCTCCCCAGGGGAGTCAGGCCTCGTCTCGAGTGGGGGCATGCACGTGCGGTTTCCTCCCGAGCTGCAGCAGTTGTGTCACGCTTCCTGTCACGTGGATTAAGGGATCTGTGGCTTTCCCTCGAGGCTGTCCCTCGAGGCTTTCCCACGAGGCTTTCCCACAGGGCTGTGCCACGTGCCACCTTGGTGGGAGTCGATCCTCGGCGTGAAAGACGAGCCGGTGAAGGGAAAAGAGGTTCCTCTGGAATGGACTGAGACATCTGGGGGACTCTTGGAATGGTGGCACGACCCTGGAGTTCCTCTCGCCGTTCCTGTTGAGAGGGCCTCCTCTTGAGATGCGACGGGAACGCCGGGAACTCTTTCCCGACGATGCAGGGAAAGGATCCCTCATCTCGAGCTACGAGGCGGAAACGGGGCTCCTCTGGATGTGGGCGGGACCCTCGTGATTCCTCTCGAGTGGAGACGGCTAGGTCGGGGAACTTCTTGATTTTCACCAAGGGTGTGAAGGACCCTTTCGAAGTTCCAGAGGTGAGGTGTGATCAGCCTCGAGACGCCTCAGCGGAAATGGGCCTCATCTCGCCTGGAGGGGAGAACCTCCTGGATTTTCTCGAGTTGCGGCAGGTCTTCTCGAGTTACGACGGGGACCTCAGGGACCCGCTCTGTTGGCCTCAGGAAAGGCCAGTCCCCATGCGAGTTGCTAGGGGACCTCTCGGGATTCCTCTCCCGTCCATGCCGGGGTCTCAGTCCTTGTGTGCAGTCGGGGCCGGAACCTGAGGATTCCTCTCCAGTGTTGCCATGGATCTTGGGGTGCTTCTGAGTCTCCCCAGGGGAGTCAGGCCTCGTCTCGAGTGGGGGCATGCACGTGCGCTTTCCTCCCGAGCTGCAGCAGTAGTGTCACGCTTCCTGTCACGTGGATCAAGGGATCTGTGGCTTTCCCTCGAGGCTGTCCCTCGAGGCTTTCCCACGAGGCTTTCCCACATGGCTGTGCCACGTGCCACCTTGGTGGGAGTCGATCCTCGGCGTGAAAGACGAGCCGGTGAAGGGAAAAGAGGTTCCTCTGGAATGGACTGAGACATCTGGGGGACTCTTAGAATGGTGGCACGACCCTGGAGTTCCTCTCGCCGTTCCTGTTGAGAGGGCCTCCTCTTGAGATGCGACGGGAACTCCGGGAACTCTTTCCCGACGAAGCAGGGAAAGGATCCCTCATCTCGAGCTACGAGGCGGAAACGGGGCTCCTCTGGATGTGGGCGGGACCCTCGTGATTCCTCTCGAGTGGAGACGGCTAGGTCGGGGAACTTCTTGATTTGCACCAAGGGTGTGAAGGACCCTTTCGAAGTTCCAGAGGTGAGGTGTGATCAGCCTCGAGACGCCTCAGCGGAAATGGGCCTCATCTCGCCTGGAGGGGAGAACCTCCTGGATTTTCTCGAGTTGCGGCAGGTCTTCTCGAGTTACGACGGGGACCTCAGGGACCCGCTCTGGTGGCCTCAGGAAAGGCCAGTCCCCATGCGAGTTGCTAGGGGACCTCTCGGGATTCCTCTCCCGTCCATGCCGGGGCCTCAGTCCTTGTGTGGAGTCGGGGCCGGAACCTGAGGATTCCTCTCCAGTGTTGCCATGGATCTTGGGGTGCTTCTGAGTCTCCCCAGGGGAGTCAGGCCTCGTCTCGAGTGGGGGCATGCACGTGCGCTTTCCTCCCGAGCTGCAGCAGTAGTGTCACGCTTCCTGTCACGTGGATCAAGGGATCTGTGGCTTTCCCTCGAGGCTGTCCCTCGAGGCTTTCCCACGAGGCTTTCCCACAGGGCTGTGCCACGTGCCACCTTGGTGGGAGTCGATCCTCGGCGTGAAAGACGAGCCGGTGAAGGGAAAAGTGGTTCCTCTGGAATGGACTGAGACATCTGGGGGACTCTTGGAATGGTGGTACGACCCTGGAGTTCCTCTCGCCGTTCCTGTTGAGAGGGCCTCCTCTTGAGATGCGACGGGAACGCCGGGAACTCTTTCCCGACGAAGCAGGGAAAGGATCCCTCATCTCGAGCTACGAGGCGGAAACGGGGCTCCTCTGGATGTGGGCGGGACCCTCGTGATTCCTCTCGAGTGGAGACGGCTAGGTCGGGGAACTTCTTGATTTGCACCAAGGGTGTGAAGGACCCTTTCGAAGTTCCAGAGGTGAGGTGTGATCCGCCTCGAGACGCCTCATCGGAAATGGGCCTCATCTCGCCTGGAGGGGAGAACCTCCTGGATTTTCTCGAGTTGCGGCAGGTCTTCTTGAGTTACGACGGGGACCTCAGGGACCCGCTCTGGTGGCCTCAGGAAAGGCCAGTCCCCATGCGAGTTGCTAGGGGACCTCTTGGGATTCCTCTCCCGTCCATGCCGGGGCCTCAGTCCTTGTGTGGAGTCGGGGCCGGAACCTGAGGATTCCTCTCCAGTGTTGCCATGGATCTTGGGGTGCTTCTGAGTCTCCCCAGGGGAGTCAGGCCTCATCTCGAGTGGGGGCATGCACGTGCGCTTTCCTCCCGAGCTGCAGCAGTAGTGTCACGCTTCCTGTCACGTGGATCAAGGGATCTGTGGCTTTCCCTCGAGGCTGTCCCTCGAGGCTTTCCCACGAGGCTTTCCCACAGGGCTGTGCCACGTGCCACCTTGGTGGGAGTCGATCCTCGGCGTGAAAGACGAGCCGGTGAAGGGAAAAGAGGTTCCTCTGGAATGGACTGAGACATCTGGGGGACTCTTGGAATGGTGGCACGACCCTGGAGTTCCTCTCGCCGTTCCTGTTGAGAGGGCCTCCTCTTGAGATGCGACGGGAACGCCGGGAACTCTTTCCCGACGAAGCAGGGAAAGGATCCCTCATCTCGAGCTACGAGGCGGAAACGGGGCTCCTCTGGATGTGGGCGGGACCCTCGTGATTCCTCTCGAGTGGAGACGGCTAGGTCGGGGAACTTCTTGATTTGCACCAAGGGTGTGAAGGACCCTTTCGAAGTTCCAGAGGTGAGGTGTGATCAGCCTCGAGACGCCTCAGCGGAAATGGGCCTCATCTCGCCTGGAGGGGAGAACCTCCTGGATTTTCTCGAGTTGCGGCAGGTCTTCTCGAGTTACGACGGGGACCTCAGGGACCCGCTCTGGTGGCCTCAGGAAAGGCCAGTCCCCATGCGAGTTGCTAGGGGACCTCTTGGGATTCCTCTCCCGTCCATGCCGGGGCCTCAGTCCTTGTGTGGAGTCGGGGCCGGAACCTGAGGATTCCTCTCCAGTGTTGCCATGGATCTTGGGGTGCTTCTGAGTCTCCCCAGGGGAGTCAGGCCTCGTCTCGAGTGGGGGCATGCACGTGCGCTTTCCTCCCGAGCTGCAGCAGTAGTGTCACGCTTCCTGTCACGTGGATCAAGGGATCTGTGGCTTTCCCTCGAGGCTGTCCCTCGAGGCTTTCCCACGAGGCTTTCCCACAGGGCTGTGCCACGTGCCACCTTGGTGGGAGTCGATCCTCGGCGTGAAAGACGAGCCGGTGAAGGGAAAAGAGGTTCCTCTGGAATGGACTGAGACATCTGGGGGACTCTTGGAATGGTGGCACGACCCTGGAGTTCCTCTCGCCGTTCCTGTTGAGAGGGCCTCCTCTGGAGATGCCACGGGAACGCCGGGAACTCTTTCCCGACGATGCAGGGAAAGGATCCCTCATCTCGAGCTACGAGGCGGAAACGGGGCTCCTCTGGATGTGGGCGGGACCCTCGTGATTCCTCTCGAGTGGAGACGGCTAGGTCGGGGAACTTCTTGATTTTCACCAAGGGTGTGAAGGACCCTTTCGAAGTTCCAGAGGTGAGGTGTGATCAGCCTCGAGACGCCTCAGCGGAAATGGGCCTCATCTCGCCTGGAGGGGAGAACCTCCTGGATTTTCTCGAGTTGCGGCAGGTCTTCTCGAGTTACGACGGGGACCTCAGGGACCCGCTCTGGTGGCCTCAGGAAAGGCCAGTCCCCATGCGAGTTGCTAGGGGACCTCTCGGGATTCCTCTCCCGTCCATGCCGGGGCCTCAGTCCTTGTGTGCAGTCGGGGCCGGAACCTGAGGATTCCTCTCCAGTGTTGCCATGGATCTTGGGGTGCTTCTGAGTCTCCCCAGGGGAGTCAGGCCTCGTCTCGAGTGGGGGCATGCACGTGCGCTTTCCTCCCGAGCTGCAGCAGTAGTGTCACGCTTCCTGTCACGTGGATCAAGGGATCTGTGGCTTTCCCTCGAGGCTGTCCCTCGAGGCTTTCCCACGAGGCTTTCCCACAGGGCTGTGCCACGTCCCACCTTGGTGGGAGTCGATCCTCGGCGTGAAAGACGAGCCGGTGAAGGGAAAAGAGGTTCCTCTGGAATGGACTGAGACATCTGGGGGACTCTTGGAATGGTGGCACGACCCTGGAGTTCCTCTCGCCGTTCCTGTTGAGAGGGCCTCCTCTTGAGATGCGACGGGAACGCCGGGAACTCTTTCCTGACGAAGCAGGGAAAGGATCCCTCATCTCGAGCTACGAGGCGGAAACGGGGCTCCTCTGGATGTGGGCGGGACCCTCGTGATTCCTCTCGAGTGGAGACGGCTAGGTCGGGGGACTTCTTGATTTGCACCAAGGGTGTGAAGGACCCTTTCGAAGTTCCAGAGGTGCGGTGTGATCAGCCTCGAGACGCCTCATCGGAAATGGGCCTCATCTCGCCTGGAGGGGAGAACCTCCTGGATTTTCTCGAGTTGCGGCAGGTCTTCTCGAGTTACGACGGGGACCTCAGGGACCCGCTCTGGTGGCCTCAGGAAAGGCCAGTCCCCATGCGAGTTGCTAGGGGACCTCTCGGGATTCCTCTCCCGTCCATGCCGGGGCCTCAGTCCTTGTGTGGAGTCGGGGCCGGAACCTGAGGATTCCTCTCCAGTGTTGCCATGGATCTTGGGGTGCTTCTGAGTCTCCCCAGGGGAGTCAGGCCTCGTCTCGAGTGGGGGCATGCACGTGCGCTTTCCTCCCGAGCTGCAGCAGTAGTGTCACGCTTCCTGTCACGTGGATCAAGGGATCTGTGGCTTTCGCTCGAGGCTGTCCCTCGAGGCTTTCCCACGAGGCTTTCCCACAGGGCTGTGCCACGTGCCACCTTGGTGGGAGTCGATCCTCGGCGTGAAAGACGAGCCGGTGAAGGGAAAAGTGGTTCCTCTGGAATGGACTGAGACATCTGGGGGACTCTTGGAATGGTGGCACGACCCTGGAGTTCCTCTCGCCGTTCCTGTTGAGAGGGCCTCCTCTTCACATGCGACGGGAACGCCGGGAACTCTTTCCCGACGAAGCAGGGAAAGGATCCCTCATCTCCAGCTACGAGGCGGAAACGGGGCTCCTCTGGATGTGGGCGGGACCCTCGTGATTCCTCTCGAGTGGAGACGGCTAGGTCGGGGAACTTCTTGATTTGCACCAAGGGTGTGAAGGACCCTTTCGAAGTTCCAGAGGTGAGGTGTGATCAGCCTCGAGACGCCTCAGCGGAAATGGGCCTCATCTCGCCTGGAGGGGAGAACCTCCTGGATTTTCTCGAGTTGCGGCAGGTCTTCTCGAGTTACGACGGGGACCTCAGGGACCCGCTCTGGTGGCCTCAGGAAAGGCCATTCCCCATGCGAGTTGCTAGGGGACCTCTCGGGATTCCTCTCCCGTCCATGCCGGGGCCTCAGTCCTTGTGTGGAGTCGGGGCCGGAACCTGAGGATTCCTCTCCAGTGTTGCCATGGATCTTGGGGTGCTTCTGAGTCTCCCCAGGGGAGTCAGGCCTCGTCTCGAGTGGGGGCATGCACGTGCGATTTCCTCCCGAGCTGCAGCAGTAGTGTCACGCTTCCTGTCACGTGGATCAAGGGATCTGTGGCTTTCGCTCGAGGCTGTCCCTCGAGGCTTTCCCACGAGGCTTTCCCACAGGGCTGTGCCACGTGCCACCTTGGTGGGAGTCGATCCTCGGCGTGAAAGACGAGCCGGTGAAGGGAAAAGTGGTTCCTCTGGAATGGACTGAGACATCTGGGGGACTCTTGGAATGGTGGCACGACCCTGGAGTTCCTCTCGCCGTTCCTGTTGAGAGGGCCTCCTCTTCACATGCGACGGGAACGCCGGGAACTCTTTCCCGACGAAGCAGGGAAAGGATCCCTCATCTCCAGCTACGAGGCGGAAACGGGGCTCCTCTGGATGTGGGCGGGACCCTCGTGATTCCTCTCGAGTGGAGACGGCTAGGTCGGGGAACTTCTTGATTTGCACCAAGGGTGTGAAGGACCCTTTCGAAGTTCCAGAGGTGAGGTGTGATCAGCCTCGAGATGCCTCAGCGGAAATGGGCCTCATCTCGCCTGGAGGGGAGAACCTCCTGGATTTTCTCGAGTTGCGGCAGGTCTTCTCGAGTTACGACGGGGACCTCAGGGACCCGCTCTGGTGGCCTCAGGAAAGGCCAGTCCCCATGCGAGTTGCTAGGGGACCTCTCGGGATTCCTCTCCCGTCCATGCCGGGGCCTCAGTCCTTGTGTGGAGTCGGGGCCGGAACCTGAGGATTCCTCTCCAGTGTTGCCATGGATCTTGGGGTGCTTCTGAGTCTCCCCAGGGGAGTCAGGCCTCGTCTCGAGTGGGGGCATGCACGTGCGCTTTCCTCCCGAGCTGCAGCAGTAGTGTCACGCTTCCTGTCACGTGGATCAAGGGATCTGTGGCTTTCCCTCGAGGCTGTCCCTCGAGGCTTTCCCACGAGGCTTTCCCACAGGGCTGTGCCACGTGCCACCTTGGTGGGAGTCGATCCTCGGCGTGAAAGACGAGCCGGTGAAGGGAAAAGAGGTTCTTCTGGAATGGACTGAGACATCTGGGGGACTCTTGGAATGGTGGCACGACCCTGGAGTTCCTCTCGCCGTTCCTGTTGAGAGGGCCTCCTCTTCACATGCGACGGGAACGCCGGGAACTCTTTCCCGACGAAGCAGGGAAAGGATCCCTCATCTCGAGCTACGAGGCGGAAACGGGGCTCCTCTGGATGTGGGCGGGACCCTCGTGATTCCTCTCGAGTGGAGACGGCTAGGTCGGGGAACTTCTTGATTTGCACCAAGGGTGTGAAGGAGCCTTTCGAAGTTCCAGAGGTGAGGTGTGATCAGCCTCGAGACGCCTCAGCGGAAATGGGCCTCATCTCGCCTGGAGGGGAGAACCTCCTGGATTTTCTCGAGTTGCGGCAGGTCTTCTCGAGTTACGACGGGGACCTCAGGGACCCGCTCTGGTGGCCTCAGGAAAGGCCAGTCCCCATGCGAGTTGCTAGGGGACCTCTCGGGATTCCTCTCCCGTCCATGCCGGGGCCTCAGTCCTTGTGTGGAGTCGGGGCCGGAACCTGAGGATTCCTCTCCAGTGTTGCCATGGATCTTGGGGTGCTTCTGAGTCTCCCCAGGGGAGTCAGGCCTCGTCTCGAGTGGGGGCATGCACGTGCGCTTTCCTCCCGAGCTGCAGCAGTAGTGTCACGCTTCCTGTCACGTGGATCAAGGGATCTGTGGCTTTCCCTCGAGGCTGTCCCTCGAGGCTTTCCCACGAGGCTTTCCCACAGGGCTGTGCCACGTGCCACCTTGGTGGGAGTCGATCCTCGGCGTGAAAGACGAGCCGGTGAAGGGAAAAGAGGTTCCTCTGGAATGGACTGAGACATCTGGGGGACTCTTGGAATGGTGGCACGACCCTGGAGTTCCTCTCGCCGTTCCTGTTGAGAGGGCCTCCTCTTGAGATGCGACGGGAACGCCGGGAACTCTTTCCCGACGATGCAGGGAAAGGATCCCTCATCTCGAGCTACGAGGCGGAAACGGGGCTCCTCTGGATGTGGGCGGGACCCTCGTGATTCCTCTCGAGTGGAGACGGCTAGGTCGGGGAACTTCTTGATTTGCACCAAGGGTGTGAAGGACCCTTTCGAAGTTCCAGAGGTGAGGTGTGATCAGCCTCGAGACGCCTCAGCGGAAATGGGCCTCATCTCGCCTGGAGGGGAGAACCTCCTGGATTTTCTCGAGTTGCGGCAGGTCTTCTCGAGTTACGACGGGGACCTCAGGGACCCGCTCTGGTGGCCTCAGGAAAGGCCAGTCCCCATGCGAGTTGCTAGGGGACCTCTTGGGATTCCTCTCCCGTCCATGCCGGGGCCTCAGTCCTTGTGTGGAGTCGGGGCCGGAACCTGAGGATTCCTCTCCAGTGTTGCCATGGATCTTGGGGTGCTTCTGAGTCTCCCCAGGGGAGTCAGGCCTCGTCTCGAGTGGGGGCATGCACGTGCGCTTTCCTCCCGAGCTGCAGCAGTAGTGTCACGCTTCCTGTCACGTGGATCAAGGGATCTGTGGCTTTCCCTCGAGGCTGTCCCTCGAGGCTTTCCCACGAGGCTTTCCCACAGGGCTGTGCCACGTGCCACCTTGGTGGGAGTCGATCCTCGGCGTGAAAGACGAGCCGGTGAAGGGAAAAGAGGTTCCTCTGGAATGGACTGAGACATCTGGGGGACTCTTGGAATGGTGGCACGACCCTGGAGTTCCTCTCGCCGTTCCTGTTGAGAGGGCCTCCTCTTGAGATGCGACGGGAACGCCGGGAACTCTTTCCCGACGATGCAGGGAAAGGATCCCTCATCTCGAGCTACGAGGCGGAAACGGGGCTCCTCTGGATGTGGGCGGGACCCTCGTGATTCCTCTCGAGTGGAGACGGCTAGGTCGGGGAACTTCTTGATTTTCACCAAGGGTGTGAAGGACCCTTTCGAAGTTCCAGAGGTGAGGTGTGATCAGCCTCGAGACGCCTCAGCGGAAATGGGCCTCATCTCGCCTGGAGGGGAGAACCTCCTGGATTTTCTCGAGTTGCGGCAGGTCTTCTCGAGTTACGACGGGGACCTCAGGGACCCGCTCTGGTGGCCTCAGGAAAGGCCAGTCCCCATGCGAGTTGCTAGGGGACCTCTCGGGATTCCTCTCCCGTCCATGCCGGGGCCTCAGTCCTTGTGTGCAGTCGGGGCCGGAACCTGAGGATTCCTCTCCAGTGTTGCCATGGATCTTGGGGTGCTTCTGAGTCTCCCCAGGGGAGTCAGGCCTCGTCTCGAGTGGGGGCATGCACGTGCGCTTTCCTCCCGAGCTGCAGCAGTAGTGTCACGCTTCCTGTCACGTGGATCAAGGGATCTGTGGCTTTCCCTCGAGGCTGTCCCTCGAGGCTTTCCCACGAGGCTTTCCCACAGGGCTGTGCCACGTGCCACCTTGGTGTGAGTCGATCCTCGGCGTGAAAGACGAGCCGGTGAAGGGAAAAGAGGTTCCTCTGGAATGGACTGAGACATCTGGGGGACTCTTGGAATGGTGGCACGACCCTGGAGTTCCTCTCGCCGTTCCTGTTGAGAGGGCCTCCTCTTGAGATGCGACGGGAACGCCGGGAACTCTTTCCTGACGAAGCAGGGAAAGGATCCCTCATCTCGAGCTACGAGGCGGAAACGGGGCTCCTCTGGATGTGGGCGGGACCCTCGTGATTCCTCTCGAGTGGAGACGGCTAGGTCGGGGGACTTCTTGATTTGCACCAAGGGTGTGAAGGACCCTTTCGAAGTTCCAGAGGTGAGGTGTGATCAGCCTCGAGACGCCTCATCGGAAATGGGCCTCATCTCGCCTGGAGGGGAGAACCTCCTGGATTTTCTCGAGTTGCGGCAGGTCTTCTCGAGTTACGACGGGGACCTCAGGGACCCGCTCTGGTGGCCTCAGGAAAGGCCAGTCCCCATGCGAGTTGCTAGGGGACCTCTCGGGATTCCTCTCCCGTCCATGCCGGGGCCTCAGTCCTTGTGTGGAGTCGGGGCCGGAACCTGAGGATTCCTCTCCAGTGTTGCCATGGATCTTGGGGTGCTTCTGAGTCTCCCCAGGGGAGTCAGGCCTCGTCTCGAGTGGGGGCATGCACGTGCGCTTTCCTCCCGAGCTGCAGCAGTAGTGTCACGCTTCCTGTCACGTGGATCAAGGGATCTGTGGCTTTCGCTCGAGGCTGTCCCTCGAGGCTTTCCCACGAGGCTTTCCCACAGGGCTGTGCCACGTGCCACCTTGGTGGGAGTCGATCCTCGGCGTGAAAGACGATCCGGTGAAGGGAAAAGTGGTTCCTCTGGAATGGACTGAGACATCTGGGGGACTCTTGGAATGGTGGCACGACCCTGGAGTTCCTCTCGCCGTTCCTGTTGAGAGGGCCTCCTCTTCACATGCGACGGGAACGCCGGGAACTCTTTCCCGACGAAGCAGGGAAAGGATCCCTCATCTCCAGCTACGAGGCGGAAACGGGGCTCCTCTGGATGTGGGCGGGACCCTCGTGATTCCTCTCGAGTGGAGACGGCTAGGTCGGGGAACTTCTTGATTTGCACCAAGGGTGTGAAGGACCCTTTCGAAGTTCCAGAGGTGAGGTGTGATCAGCCTCGAGACGCCTCAGCGGAAATGGGCCTCATCTCGCCTGGAGGGGAGAACCTCCTGGATTTTCTCGAGTTGCGGCAGGTCTTCTCGAGTTACGACGGGGACCTCAGGGACCCGCTCTGGTGGCCTCAGGAAAGGCCAGTCCCCATGCGAGTTGCTAGGGGACCTCTCGGGATTCCTCTCCCGTCCATGCCGGGGCCTCAGTCCTTGTGTGGAGTCGGGGCCGGAACCTGAGGATTCCTCTCCAGTGTTGCCATGGATCTTGGGGTGCTTCTGAGTCTCCCCAGGGGAGTCAGGCCTCGTCTCGAGTGGGGGCATGCACGTGCGCTTTCCTCCCGAGCTGCAGCAGTAGTGTCACGCTTCCTGTCACGTGGATCAAGGGATCTGTGGCTTTCCCTCGAGGCTGTCCCTCGAGGCTTTCCCACGAGGCTTTCCCACAGGGCTGTGCCACGTGCCACCTTGGTGGGAGTCGATCCTCGGCGTGAAAGACGAGCCGGTGAAGGGAAAAGAGGTTCTTCTGGAATGGACTGAGACATCTGGGGGACTCTTGGAATGGTGGCACGACCCTGGAGTTCCTCTCGCCGTTCCTGTTGAGAGGGCCTCCTCTTCACATGCGACGGGAACGCCGGGAACTCTTTCCCGACGAAGCAGGGAAAGGATCCCTCATCTCGAGCTACGAGGCGGAAACGGGGCTCCTCTGGATGTGGGCGGGACCCTCGTGATTCCTCTCGAGTGGAGACGGCTAGGTCGGGGAACTTCTTGATTTGCACCAAGGGTGTGAAGGACCCTTTCGAAGTTCCAGAGGTGAGGTGTGATCAGCCTCGAGACGCCTCAGCGGAAATGGGCCTCATCTCGCCTGGAGGGGAGAACCTCCTGGATTTTCTCGAGTTGCGGCAGGTCTTCTCGAGTTACGACGGGGACCTCAGGGACCCGCTCTGGTGGCCTCAGGAAAGGCCAGTCCCCATGCGAGTTGCTAGGGGACCTCTCGGGATTCCTCTCCCGTCCATGCCGGGGCCTCAGTCCTTGTGTGGAGTCGGGGCCGGAACCTGAGGATTCCTCTCCAGTGTTGCCATGGATCTTGGGGTGCTTCTGAGTCTCCCCAGGGGAGTCAGGCCTCGTCTCGAGTGGGGGCATGCACGTGCGCTTTCCTCCCGAGCTGCAGCAGTAGTGTCACGCTTCCTGTCACGTGGATCAAGGGATCTGTGGCTTTCCCTCGAGGCTGTCCCTCGAGGCTTTCCCACGAGGCTTTCCCACAGGGCTGTGCCACGTGCCACCTTGGTGGGAGTCGATCCTCGGCGTGAAAGACGAGCCGGTGAAGGGAAAAGAGGTTCCTCTGGAATGGACTGAGACATCTGGGGGACTCTTGGAATGGTGGCACGACCCTGGAGTTCCTCTCGCCGTTCCTGTTGAGAGGGCCTCCTCTTGAGATGCGACGGGAACGCCGGGAACTCTTTCCCGACGATGCAGGGAAAGGATCCCTCATCTCGAGCTACGAGGCGGAAACGGGGCTCCTCTGGATGTGGGCGGGACCCTCGTGATTCCTCTCGAGTGGAGACGGCTAGGTCGGGGAACTTCTTGATTTTCACCAAGGGTGTGAAGGACCCTTTCGAAGTTCCAGAGGTGAGGTGTGATCAGCCTCGAGACGCCTCAGCGGAAATGGGCCTCATCTCGCCTGGAGGGGAGAACCTCCTGGATTTTCTCGAGTTGCGGCAGGTCTTCTCGAGTTACGACGGGGACCTCAGGGACCCGCTCTGTTGGCCTCAGGAAAGGCCAGTCCCCATGCGAGTTGCTAGGGGACCTCTCGGGATTCCTCTCCCGTCCATGCCGGGGTCTCAGTCCTTGTGTGCAGTCGGGGCCGGAACCTGAGGATTCCTCTCCAGTGTTGCCATGGATCTTGGGGTGCTTCTGAGTCTCCCCAGGGGAGTCAGGCCTCGTCTCGAGTGGGGGCATGCACGTGCGCTTTCCTCCCGAGCTGCAGCAGTAGTGTCACGCTTCCTGTCACGTGGATCAAGGGATCTGTGGCTTTCCCTCGAGGCTGTCCCTCGAGGCTTTCCCACGAGGCTTTCCCACAGGGCTGTGCCACGTGCCACCTTGGTGGGAGTCGATCCTCGGCGTGAAAGACGAGCCGGTGAAGGGAAAAGAGGTTCCTCTGGAATGGACTGAGACATCTGGGGGACTCTTAGAATGGTGGCACGACCCTGGAGTTCCTCTCGCCGTTCCTGTTGAGAGGGCCTCCTCTTGAGATGCGACGGGAACGCCGGGAACTCTTTCCCGACGAAGCAGGGAAAGGATCCCTCATCTCGAGCTACGAGGCGGAAACGGGGCTCCTCTGGATGTGGGCGGGACCCTCGTGATTCCTCTCGAGTGGAGACGGCTAGGTCGGGGAACTTCTTGATTTGCACCAAGGGTGTGAAGGACCCTTTCGAAGTTCCAGAGGTGAGGTGTGATCAGCCTCGAGACGCCTCAGCGGAAATGGGCCTCATCTCGCCTGGAGGGGAGAACCTCCTGGATTTTCTCGAGTTGCGGCAGGTCTTCTCGAGTTACGACGGGGACCTCAGGGACCCGCTCTGGTGGCCTCAGGAAAGGCCAGTCCCCATGCGAGTTGCTAGGGGACCTCTCGGGATTCCTCTCCCGTCCATGCCGGGGCCTCAGTCCTTGTGTGGAGTCGGGGCCGGAACCTGAGGATTCCTCTCCAGTGTTGCCATGGATCTTGGGGTGCTTCTGAGTCTCCCCAGGGGAGTCAGGCCTCGTCTCGAGTGGGGGCATGCACGTGCGCTTTCCTCCCGAGCTGCAGCAGTAGTGTCACGCTTCCTGTCACGTGGATCAAGGGATCTGTGGCTTTCGCTCGAGGCTGTCCCTCGAGGCTTTCCCACGAGGCTTTCCCACAGGGCTGTGCCACGTGCCACCTTGGTGGGAGTCGATCCTCGGCGTGAAAGACGATCCGGTGAAGGGAAAAGTGGTTCCTCTGGAATGGACTGAGACATCTGGGGGACTCTTGGAATGGTGGCACGACCCTGGAGTTCCTCTCGCCGTTCCTGTTGAGAGGGCCTCCTCTTCACATGCGACGGGAACGCCGGGAACTCTTTCCCGACGAAGCAGGGAAAGGATCCCTCATCTCCAGCTACGAGGCGGAAACGGGGCTCCTCTGGATGTGGGCGGGACCCTCGTGATTCCTCTCGAGTGGAGACGGCTAGGTCGGGGAACTTCTTGATTTGCACCAAGGGTGTGAAGGACCCTTTCGAAGTTCCAGAGGTGAGGTGTGATCAGCCTCGAGACGCCTCAGCGGAAATGGGCCTCATCTCGCCTGGAGGGGAGAACCTCCTGGATTTTCTCGAGTTGCGGCAGGTCTTCTCGAGTTACGACGGGGACCTCAGGGACCCGCTCTGGTGGCCTCAGGAAAGGCCAGTCCCCATGCGAGTTGCTAGGGGACCTCTCGGGATTCCTCTCCCGTCCATGCCGGGGCCTCAGTCCTTGTGTGGAGTCGGGGCCGGAACCTGAGGATTCCTCTCCAGTGTTGCCATGGATCTTGGGGTGCTTCTGAGTCTCCCCAGGGGAGTCAGGCCTCGTCTCGAGTGGGGGCATGCACGTGCGCTTTCCTCCCGAGCTGCAGCAGTAGTGTCACGCTTCCTGTCACGTGGATCAAGGGATCTGTGGCTTTCCCTCGAGGCTGTCCCTCGAGGCTTTCCCACGAGGCTTTCCCACAGGGCTGTGCCACGTGCCACCTTGGTGGGAGTCGATCCTCGGCGTGAAAGACGAGCCGGTGAAGGGAAAAGAGGTTCTTCTGGAATGGACTGAGACATCTGGGGGACTCTTGGAATGGTGGCACGACCCTGGAGTTCCTCTCGCCGTTCCTGTTGAGAGGGCCTCCTCTTCACATGCGACGGGAACGCCGGGAACTCTTTCCCGACGAAGCAGGGAAAGGATCCCTCATCTCGAGCTACGAGGCGGAAACGGGGCTCCTCTGGATGTGGGCGGGACCCTCGTGATTCCTCTCGAGTGGAGACGGCTAGGTCGGGGAACTTCTTGATTTGCACCAAGGGTGTGAAGGACCCTTTCGAAGTTCCAGAGGTGAGGTGTGATCAGCCTCGAGACGCCTCAGCGGAAATGGGCCTCATCTCGCCTGGAGGGGAGAACCTCCTGGATTTTCTCGAGTTGCGGCAGGTCTTCTCGAGTTACGACGGGGACCTCAGGGACCCGCTCTGGTGGCCTCAGGAAAGGCCAGTCCCCATGCGAGTTGCTAGGGGACCTCTCGGGATTCCTCTCCCGTCCATGCCGGGGCCTCAGTCCTTGTGTGGAGTCGGGGCCGGAACCTGAGGATTCCTCTCCAGTGTTGCCATGGATCTTGGGGTGCTTCTGAGTCTCCCCAGGGGAGTCAGGCCTCGTCTCGAGTGGGGGCATGCACGTGCGCTTTCCTCCCGAGCTGCAGCAGTAGTGTCACGCTTCCTGTCACGTGGATCAAGGGATCTGTGGCTTTCCCTCGAGGCTGTCCCTCGAGGCTTTCCCACGAGGCTTTCCCACAGGGCTGTGCCACGTGCCACCTTGGTGGGAGTCGATCCTCGGCGTGAAAGACGAGCCGGTGAAGGGAAAAGAGGTTCCTCTGGAATGGACTGAGACATCTGGGGGACTCTTGGAATGGTGGCACGACCCTGGAGTTCCTCTCGCCGTTCCTGTTGAGAGGGCCTCCTCTTGAGATGCGACGGGAACGCCGGGAACTCTTTCCCGACGATGCAGGGAAAGGATCCCTCATCTCGAGCTACGAGGCGGAAACGGGGCTCCTCTGGATGTGGGCGGGACCCTCGTGATTCCTCTCGAGTGGAGACGGCTAGGTCGGGGAACTTCTTGATTTTCACCAAGGGTGTGAAGGACCCTTTCGAAGTTCCAGAGGTGAGGTGTGATCAGCCTCGAGACGCCTCAGCGGAAATGGGCCTCATCTCGCCTGGAGGGGAGAACCTCCTGGATTTTCTCGAGTTGCGGCAGGTCTTCTCGAGTTACGACGGGGACCTCAGGGACCCGCTCTGTTGGCCTCAGGAAAGGCCAGTCCCCATGCGAGTTGCTAGGGGACCTCTCGGGATTCCTCTCCCGTCCATGCCGGGGTCTCAGTCCTTGTGTGCAGTCGGGGCCGGAACCTGAGGATTCCTCTCCAGTGTTGCCATGGATCTTGGGGTGCTTCTGAGTCTCCCCAGGGGAGTCAGGCCTCGTCTCGAGTGGGGGCATGCACGTGCGCTTTCCTCCCGAGCTGCAGCAGTAGTGTCACGCTTCCTGTCACGTGGATCAAGGGATCTGTGGCTTTCCCTCGAGGCTGTCCCTCGAGGCTTTCCCACGAGGCTTTCCCACAGGGCTGTGCCACGTGCCACCTTGGTGGGAGTCGATCCTCGGCGTGAAAGACGAGCCGGTGAAGGGAAAAGAGGTTCCTCTGGAATGGACTGAGACATCTGGGGGACTCTTAGAATGGTGGCACGACCCTGGAGTTCCTCTCGCCGTTCCTGTTGAGAGGGCCTCCTCTTGAGATGCGACGGGAACGCCGGGAACTCTTTCCCGACGAAGCAGGGAAAGGATCCCTCATCTCGAGCTACGAGGCGGAAACGGGGCTCCTCTGGATGTGGGCGGGACCCTCGTGATTCCTCTCGAGTGGAGACGGCTAGGTCGGGGAACTTCTTGATTTGCACCAAGGGTGTGAAGGACCCTTTCGAAGTTCCAGAGGTGAGGTGTGATCAGCCTCGAGACGCCTCAGCGGAAATGGGCCTCATCTCGCCTGGAGGGGAGAACCTCCTGGATTTTCTCGAGTTGCGGCAGGTCTTCTCGAGTTACGACGGGGACCTCAGGGACCCGCTCTGGTGGCCTCAGGAAAGGCCAGTCCCCATGCGAGTTGCTAGGGGACCTCTCGGGATTCCTCTCCCGTCCATGCCGGGGCCTCAGTCCTTGTGTGGAGTCGGGGCCGGAACCTGAGGATTCCTCTCCAGTGTTGCCATGGATCTTGGGGTGCTTCTGAGTCTCCCCAGGGGAGTCAGGCCTCGTCTCGAGTGGGGGCATGCACGTGCGCTTTCCTCCCGAGCTGCAGCAGTAGTGTCACGCTTCCTGTCACGTGGATCAAGGGATCTGTGGCTTTCCCTCGAGGCTGTCCCTCGAGGCTTTCCCACGAGGCTTTCCCACAGGGCTGTGCTACGTGCCACCTTGGTGGGAGTCGATCCTCGGCGTGAAAGACGAGCCGGTGAAGGGAAAAGAGGTTCCTCTGGAATGGACTGAGACATCTGGGGGACTCTTGGAATGGTGGCACGACCCTGGAGTTCCTCTCGCCGTTCCTGTTGAGAGGGCCTCCTCTTGAGATGCGACGGGAACGCCGGGAACTCTTTCCCGACGATGCAGGGAAAGGATCCCTCATCTCGAGCTACGAGGCGGAAACGGGGCTCCTCTGGATGTGGGCGGGACCCTCGTGATTCCTCTCGAGTGGAGACGGCTAGGTCGGGGAACTTCTTGATTTTCACCAAGGGTGTGAAGGACCCTTTCGAAGTTCCAGAGGTGAGGTGTGATCAGCCTCGAGACGCCTCAGCGGAAATGGGCCTCATCTCGCCTGGAGGGGAGAACCTCCTGGATTTTCTCGAGTTGCGGCAGGTCTTCTCGAGTTACGACGGGGACCTCAGGGACCCGCTCTGTTGGCCTCAGGAAAGGCCAGTCCCCATGCAAGTTGCTAGGGGACCTCTCGGGATTCCTCTCCCGTCCATGCCGGGGTCTCAGTCCTTGTGTGCAGTCGGGGCCGGAACCTGAGGATTCCTCTCCAGTGTTGCCATGGATCTTGGGGTGCTTCTGAGTCTCCCCAGGGGAGTCAGGCCTCGTCTCGAGTGGGGGCATGCACGTGCGCTTTCCTCCCGAGCTGCAGCAGTAGTGTCACGCTTCCTGTCACGTGGATCAAGGGATCTGTGGCTTTCCCTCGAGGCTGTCCCTCGAGGCTTTCCCACGAGGCTTTCCCACAGGGCTGTGCCACGTGCCACCTTGGTGGGAGTCGATCCTCGGCGTGAAAGACGAGCCGGTGAAGGGAAAAGAGGTTCCTCTGGAATGGACTGAGACATCTGGGGGACTCTTAGAATGGTGGCACGACCCTGGAGTTCCTCTCGCCGTTCCTGTTGAGAGGGCCTCCTCTTGAGATGCGACGGGAACGCCGGGAACTCTTTCCCGACGAAGCAGGGAAAGGATCCCTCATCTCGAGCTACGAGGCGGAAACGGGGCTCCTCTGGATGTGGGCGGGACCCTCGTGATTCCATTCGAGTGGAGACGGCTAGGTCGGGGAACTTCTTGATTTGCACCAAGGGTGTGAAGGACCCTTTCGAAGTTCCAGAGGTGAGGTGTGATCAGCCTCGAGACGCCTCAGCGGAAATGGGCCTCATCTCGCCTGGAGGGGAGAACCTCCTGGATTTTCTCGAGTTGCGGCAGGTCTTCTCGAGTTACGACGGGGACCTCAGGGACCCGCTCTGTTGGCCTCAGGAAAGGCCAGTCCCCATGCGAGTTGCTAGGGGACCTCTCGGGATTCCTCTCCCGTCCATGCCGGGGTCTCAGTCCTTGTGTGCAGTCGGGGCCGGAACCTGAGGATTCCTCTCCAGTGTTGCCATGGATCTTGGGGTGCTTCTGAGTCTCCCCAGGGGAGTCAGGCCTCGTCTCGAGTGGGGGCATGCACGTGCGCTTTCCTCCCGAGCTGCAGCAGTAGTGTCACGCTTCCTGTCACGTGGATCAAGGGATCTGTGGCTTTCCCTCGAGGCTGTCCCTCGAGGCTTTCCCACGAGGCTTTCCCACAGGGCTGTGCCACGTGCCACCTTGGTGGGAGTCGATCCTCGGCGTGAAAGACGAGCCGGTGAAGGGAAAAGAGGTTCCTCTGGAATGGACTGAGACATCTGGGGGACTCTTGGAATGGTGGCACGACCCTGGAGTTCCTCTCGCCGTTCCTGTTGAGAGGGCCTCCTCTTGAGATGCGACGGGAACGCCGGGAACTCTTTCCCGACGATGCAGGGAAAGGATCCCTCATCTCGAGCTACGAGGCGGAAACGGGGCTCCTCTGGATGTGGGCGGGACCCTCGTGATTCCTCTCGAGTGGAGACGGCTAGGTCGGGGAACTTCTTGATTTTCACCAAGGGTGTGAAGGACCCTTTCGAAGTTCCAGAGGTGAGGTGTGATCAGCCTCGAGACGCCTCATCGGAAATGGGCCTCATCTCGCCTGGAGGGGAGAACCTCCTGGATTTTCTCGAGTTGCGGCAGGTCTTCTCGAGTTACGACGGGGACCTCAGGGACCCGCTCTGTTGGCCTCAGGAAAGGCCAGTCCCCATGCGAGTTGCTAGGGGACCTCTCGGGATTCCTCTCCCGTCCATGCCGGGGCCTCAGTCCTTGTGTGCCGTCGGGGCCGGAACCTGAGGATTCCTCTCCAGTGTTGCCATGGATCTTGGGGTGCTTCTGAGTCTCCCCAGGGGAGTCAGGCCTCGTCTCGAGTGGGGGCATGCACGTGCGCTTTTCTCCCGAGCTGCAGCAGTAGTGTCACGCTTCCTGTCACGTGGATCAAGGGATCTGTGGCTTTCCCTCGAGGCTGTCCCTCGAGGCTTTCCCACGAGGCTTTCCCACAGGGCTGTGCCACGTGCCACCTTGGTGGGAGTCGATCCTCGGCGTGAAAGACGAGCCGGTGAAGGGAAAAGAGGTTCCTCTGGAATGGACTGAGACATCTGGGGGACTCTTAGAATGGTGGCACGACCCTGGAGTTCCTCTCGCCGTTCCTGTTGAGAGGGCCTCCTCTTGAGATGCGACGGGAACGCCGGGAACTCTTTCCCGACGAAGCAGGGAAAGGATCCCTCATCTCGAGCTACGAGGCGGAAACGGGGCTCCTCTGGATGTGGGCGGGACCCTCGTGATTCCTCTCGAGTGGAGACGGCTAGGTCGGGGAACTTCTTGATTTGCACCAAGGGTGTGAAGGACCCTTTCGAAGTTCCAGAGGTGAGGTGTGATCCGCCTCGAGACGCCTCAGCGGAAATGGGCCTCATCTCGCCTGGAGGGGAGAACCTCCTGGATTTTCTCGAGTTGCGGCAGGTCTTCTCGAGTTACGACGGGGACCTCAGGGACCCGCTCTGGTGGCCTCAGGAAAGGCCAGTCCCCATGCGAGTTGCTAGGGGACCTCTCGGGATTCCTCTCCCGTCCATGCCGGGGCCTCAGTCCTTGTGTGGAGTCGGGGCCGGAACCTGAGGATTCCTCTCCAGTGTTGCCATGGATCTTGGGGTGCTTCTGAGTCTCCCCAGGGGAGTCAGGCCTCGTCTCGAGTGGGGGCATGCACGTGCGCTTTCCTCCCGAGCTGCAGCAGTAGTGTCACGCTTCCTGTCACGTGGATCAAGGGATCTGTGGCTTTCCCTCGAGGCTGTCCCTCGAGGCTTTCCCACGAGGCTTTCCCACAGGGCTGTGCCACGTGCCACCTTGGTGGGAGTTGATCCTCGGCGTGAAAGACGAGCCGGTGAAGGGAAAAGAGGTTCCTCTGGAATGGACTGAGACATCTGGGGGACTCTTGGAATGGTGGCACGACCCTGGAGTTCCTCTCGCCGTTCCTGTTGAGAGGGCCTCCTCTTGAGATGCGACGGGAACGCCGGGAACTCTTTCCCGACGAAGCAGGGAAAGGATCCCTCATCTCGAGCTACGAGGCGGAAACGGGGCTCCTCTGGATGTGGGCGGGACCCTCGTGATTCCTCTCGAGTGGAGACGGGTATGTCGGGGAACTTCTTGATTTGCACCAAGGGTGTGAAGGACCCTTTCGAAGTTCCAGAGGTGAGGTGTGATCAGCCTCGAGACGCCTCAGCGGAAATGGGCCTCATCTCGCCTGGAGGGGAGAACCTCCTGGATTTTCTCGAGTTGCGGCAGGTCTTCTCGAGTTACGACGGGGACCTCAGGGACCCGCTCTGGTGGCCTCAGGAAAGGCCAGTCCCCATGCGAGTTGCTAGGGGACCTCTCGGGATTCCTCTCCCGTCCATGCCGGGGCCTCAGTCCTTGTGTGGAGTCGGGGCCGAAACCTGAGGATTCCTCTCCAGTGTTGCCATGGATCTTGGGGTGCTTCTGAGTCTCCCCAGGGGAGTCAGGCCTCGTCTCGAGTGGGGGCATGCACGTGCGCTTTCCTCCCGAGCTGCAGCAGTAGTGTCACGCTTCCTGTCACGTGGATCAAGGGATCTGTGGCTTTCCCTCGAGGCTGTCCCTCGAGGCTTTCCCACGAGGCTTTCCCACAGGGCTGTGCCACGTGCCACCTTGGTGGGAGTCGATCCTCGGCGTGAAAGACGAGCCGGTGAAGGGAAAAGAGGTTCCTCTGGAATGGACTGAGACATCTGGGGGACTCTTGGAATGGTGGCACGACCCTGGAGTTCCTCTCGCCGTTCCTGTTGAGAGGGCCTCCTCTTGAGATGCGACGGGAACGCCGGGAACTCTTTCCCGACGAAGCAGGGAAAGGATCCCTCATCTCGAGCTACGAGGCGGAAACGGGGCTCCTCTGGATGTGGGCGGGACCCTCGTGATTCCTCTCGAGTGGAGACGGCTAGGTCGGGGAACTTCTTGATTTGCACCAAGGGTGTGAAGGACCCTTTCGAAGTTCCAGAGGTGAGGTGTGATCAGCCTCGAGACGCCTCAGCCAAAATGGGCCTCATCTCGCCTGGAGGGGAGAACCTCCTGGATTTTCTCGAGTTGCGGCAGGTCTTCTCGAGTTACGACGGGGACCTCAGGGACCCGCTCTGGTGGCCTCAGGAAAGGCCAGTCCCCATGCGAGTTGCTAGGGGACCTCTCGGGATTCCTCTCCCGTCCATGCCGGGGCCTCAGTCCTTGTGTGGAGTCGGGGCCGGAACCTGAGGATTCCTCTCCAGTGTTGCCATGGATCTTGGGGTGCTTCTGAGTCTCCCCAGGGGAGTCAGGCCTCGTCTCGAGTGGGGGCATGCACGTGCGCTTTCCTCCCGAGCTGCAGCAGTAGTGTCACGCTTCCTGTCACGTGGATCAAGGGATCTGTGGCTTTCCCTCGAGGCTGTCCCTCGAGGCTTTCCCACGAGGCTTTCCCACAGGGCTGTGCCACGTGCCACCTTGGTGGGAGTCGATCCTCGGCGTGAAAGACGAGCCGGTGAAGGGAAAAGAGGTTCCTCTGGAATGGACTGAGACATCTGGGGGACTCTTGGAATGGTGGCACGACCCTGGAGTTCCTCTCGCCGTTCCTGTTGAGAGGGCCTCCTCTTGAGATGCGACGGGAACGCCGGGAACTCTTTCCCGACGAAGCAGGGAAAGGATCCCTCATCTCGAGCTACGAGGCGGAAACGGGGCTCCTCTGGATGTGGGCGGGACCCTCGTGATTCCTCTCGAGTGGAGACGGCTAGGTCGGGGAACTTCTTGATTTGCACCAAGGGTGTGAAGGACCCTTTCGAAGTTCCAGAGGTGAGGTGTGATCAGCCTCGAGACGCCTCAGCGGAAATGGGCCTCATCTCGCCTGGAGGGGAGAACCTCCTGGATTTTCTCGAGTTGCGGCAGGTCTTCTCGAGTTACGACGGGGACCTCAGGGACCCGCTCTGGTGGCCTCAGGAAAGGCCAGTCCCCATGCGAGTTGCTAGGGGACCTCTCGGGATTCCTCTCCCGTCCATGCCGGGGCCTCAGTCCTTGTGTGGAGTCGGGGCCGGAACCTGAGGATTCCTCTCCAGTGTTGCCATGGATCTTGGGGTGCTTCTGAGTCTCCCCAGGGGAGTCAGGCCTCGTCTCGAGTGGGGGCATGCACGTGCGCTTTCCTCCCGAGCTGCAGCAGTAGTGTCACGCTTCCTGTCACGTGGATCAAGGGATCTGTGGCTTTCCCTCGAGGCTGTCCCTCGAGGCTTTCCCACGAGGCTTTCCCACAGGGCTGTGCCACGTGCCACCTTGGTGGGAGTCGATCCTCGGCGTGAAAGACGAGCCGGTGAAGGGAAAAGAGGTTCCTCTGGAATGGACTGAGACATCTGGGGGACTCTTGGAATGGTGGCACGACCCTGGAGTTCCTCTCGCCGTTCCTGTTGAGAGGGCCTCCTCTTGAGATGCGACGGGAACGCCGGGAACTCTTTCCCGACGATGCAGGGAAAGGATCCCTCATCTCGAGCTACGAGGCGGAAACGGGGCTCCTCTGGATGTGGGCGGGACCCTCGTGATTCCTCTCGAGTGGAGACGGCTAGGTCGGGGAACTTCTTGATTTTCACCAAGGGTGTGAAGGACCCTTTCGAAGTTCCAGAGGTGAGGTGTGATCAGCCTCGAGACGCCTCAGCGGAAATGGGCCTCATCTCGCCTGGAGGGGAGAACCTCCTGGATTTTCTCGAGTTGCGGCAGGTCTTCTCGAGTTACGACGGGGACCTCAGGGACCCGCTCTGTTGGCCTCAGGAAAGGCCAGTCCCCATGCGAGTTGCTAGGGGACCTCTCGGGATTCCTCTCCCGTCCATGCCGGGGCCTCAGTCCTTGTGTGCAGTCGGGGCCGGAACCTGAGGATTCCTCTCCAGTGTTGCCATGGATCTTGGGGTTCTTCTGAGTCTCCCCAGGGGAGTCAGGCCTCGTCTCGAGTGGGGGCATGCACGTGCGCTTTCCTCCCGAGCTGCAGCAGTAGTGTCACGCTTCCTGTCACGTGGATCAAGGGATCTGTGGCTTTCCCTCGAGGCTGTCCCTCGAGGCTTTCCCACGAGGCTTTCCCACAGGGCTGTGCCACGTGCCACCTTGGTGGGAGTCGATCCTCGGCGTGAAAGACCAGCCGGTGAAGGGAAAAGAGGTTCCTCTGGAATGGACTGAGACATCTGGGGGACTCTTAGAATGGTGGCACGACCCTGGAGTTCCTCTCGCCGTTCCTGTTGAGAGGGCCTCCTCTTGAGATGCGACGGGAACGCCGGGAACTCTTTCCCGACGAAGCAGGGAAAGGATCCCTCATCTCGAGCTACGAGGCGGAAACGGGGCTCCTCTGGATGTGGGCGGGACCCTCGTGATTCCTCTCGAGTGGAGACGGCTAGGTCGGGGAACTTCTTGATTTGCACCAAGGGTGTGAAGGACCCTTTCGAAGTTCCAGAGGTGAGGTGTGATCAGCCTCGAGACGCCTCAGCGGAAATGGGCCTCATCTCGCCTGGAGGGGAGAACCTCCTGGATTTTCTCGAGTTGCGGCAGGTCTTCTCGAGTTACGACGGGGACCTCAGGGACCCGCTCTGGTGGCCTCAGGAAAGGCCAGTCCCCATGCGAGTTGCTAGGGGACCTCTCGGGATTCCTCTCCCGTCCATGCCGGGGCCTCAGTCCTTGTGTGGAGTCGGGGCCGGAACCTGAGGATTCCTCTCCAGTGTTGCCATGGATCTTGGGGTGCTTCTGAGTCTCCCCAGGGGAGTCAGGCCTCGTCTCGAGTGGGGGCATGCACGTGCGCTTTCCTCCCGAGCTGCAGCAGTAGTGTCACGCTTCCTGTCACGTGGATCAAGGGATCTGTGGCTTTCCCTCGAGGCTGTCCCTCGAGGCTTTCCCACGAGGCTTTCCCACAGGGCTGTGCCACGTGCCACCTTGGTGGGAGTCGATCCTCGGCGTGAAAGACGAGCCGGTGAAGGGAAAAGAGGTTCCTCTGGAATGGACTGAGACATCTGGGGGACTCTTGGAATGGTGGCACGACCCTGGAGTTCCTCTCGCCGTTCCTGTTGAGAGGGCCTCCTCTTGAGATGCGACGGGAACGCCGGGAACTCTTTCCCGACGATGCAGGGAAAGGATCCCTCATCTCGAGCTACGAGGCGGAAACGGGGCTCCTCTGGATCTGGACGGGACCCTCGTGATTCCTCTCGAGTGGAGACGGCTAGGTCGGGGAACTTCTTGATTTTCACCAAGGGTGTGAAGGACCCTTTCGAAGTTCCAGAGGTGAGGTGTGATCAGCCTCGAGACGCCTCAGCGGAAATGGGCCTCATCTCGCCTGGAGGGGAGAACCTCCTGGATTTTCTCGAGTTGCGGCAGGTCTTCTCGAGTTACGACGGGGACCTCAGGGACCCGCTCTGTTGGCCTCAGGAAAGGCCAGTCCCCATGCGAGTTGCTAGGGGACCTCTCGGGATTCCTCTCCCGTCCATGCCGGGGCCTCAGTCCTTGTGTGGATTCGGGGCAGGAACCTGAGGATTCCTCTCCAGTATTGCCATGGATCTTGGGGTGCTTCTGAGTCTCCCCAGGGGAGTCAGGCCTCGTCTCGAGTGGGGGCATGCACGTGCGCTTTCCTCCCGAGCTGCAGCAGTAGTGTCACGCTTCCTGTCACGTGGATTAAGGGATCTGTGGCTTTCCCTCGAGGCTGTCCCTCGAGGCTTTCCCACGAGGCTTTCCCACAGGGCTGTGCCACGTGCCACCTTGGTGTGAGTCGATCCTCGGCGTGAAAGACGAGCCGGTGAAGGGAAAAGAGGTTCCTCTGGAATGGACTGAGACATCTGGGGGACTCTTGGAATGGTGGCACGACCCTGGAGTTCCTCTCGCCGTTCCTGTTGAGAGGGCCTCCCCTTCACATGCGACGGAAACGCCGGGAACTCTTTCCCGACGAAGCAGGGAAAGGATCCCTCATCTCGAGCTACGAGGCGGAAACGGGGCTCCTCTGGATGTGGGCGGGACCCTCGTGATTCCTCTCGAGTGGAGACGGCTAGGTCGGGGAACTTCTTGATTTGCACCAAGGGTGTGAAGGACCCTTTCGAAGTTCCAGAGGTGAGGTGTGATCCGCCTCGAGACTCCTCAGCGGAAATGGGCCTCATCTCGCCTGGAGGGGAGAACCTCCTGGATTTTCTCCAGTTGCGGCAGGTCTTCTCGAGTTACGACGGGGACCTCAGGGACCCGCTCTGGTGGCCTCAGGAAAGGCCAGTCCCCATGCGAGTTGCTAGGGGACTTCTCGGGATTCCTCTCCCGTCCATGCCGGGGCCTCAGTCCTTGTGTGGAGTCGGGGCCGGAACCTGAGGATTCCTCTCCAGTGTTGCCATGGATCTTGGGGTGCTTCTGAGTCTCCCCAGGGGAGTCAGGCCTCGTCTCGAGTGGGGGCATGCACGTGCGCTTTCCTGCCGAGCTGCAGCAGTAGTGTCACGCTTCCTGTCACGTGGATCAAGGGATCTGTGGCTTTCCCTCGAGGCTGTCCCTCGAGGCTTTCCCACGAGGCTTTCCCACAGGGCTGTGCCACGTGCCACCTTGGTGTGAGTCGATCCTCGGTGTGAAAGACGAGCCGGTGAAGGGAAAAGAGGTTCCTCTGGAATGGACTGAGACATCTGGGGGACTCTTGGAATGGTGGCACGACCCTGGAGTTCCTCTCGCCGTTCCTGTTGAGAGGGCCTCCCCTTCACATGCGACGGAAACGCCGGGAACTCTTTCCCGACGAAGCAGGGAAAGGATCCCTCATCTCGAGCTACGAGGCGGAAACGGGGCTCCTCTGGATGTGGGCGGGACCCTCGTGATTCCTCTCGAGTGGAGACGGCTAGGTCGGGGAACTTCTTGATTTGCACCAAGGGTGTGAAGGACCCTTTCGAAGTTCCAGAGGTGAGGTGTGATCAGCCTCGAGACTCCTCAGCGGAAATGGGCCTCATCTCGCCTGGAGGGGAGAACCTCCTGGATTTTCTCCAGTTGCGGCAGGTCTTCTCGAGTTACGACGGGGACCTCAGGGACCCGCTCTGGTGGCCTCAGGAAAGGCCAGTCCCCATGCGAGTTGCTAGGGGACTTCTCGGGATTCCTCTCCCGTCCATGCCGGGGCCTCAGTCCTTGTGTGGAGTCGGGGCCGGAACCTGAGGATTCCTCTCCAGTGTTGCCATGGATCTTGGGGTGCTTCTGAGTCTCCCCAGGGGAGTCAGGCCTCGTCTCGAGTGGGGGCATGCACGTGCGCTTTCCTGCCGAGCTGCAGCAGTAGTGTCACGCTTCCTGTCACGTGGATCAAGGGATCTGTGGCTTTCCCTCGAGGCTGTCCCTCGAGGCTTTCCCACGAGGCTTTCCCACAGGGCTGTGCCACGTGCCACCTTGGTGGGAGTCGATCCTCGGCGTGAAAGACGAGCCGGTGAAGGGAAAAGAGGTTCCTCTGGAATGGACTGAGACATCTGGGGGACTCTTGGAATGGTGGCACGACCCTGGAGTTCCTCTCGCCGTTCCTGTTGAGAGGGCCTCCTCTTCACATGCGACGGGAACGCCGGGAACTCTTTCCCGACGAAGCAGGGAAAGGATCCCTCATCTCGAGCTACGAGGCGGAAACGGGGCTCCTCTGGATGTGGGCGGGACCCTCGTGATTCCTCTCGAGTGGAGACGGCTAGGTCGGGGAACTTCTTGATTTGCACCAAGGGTGTGAAGGACCCTTTCGAAGTTCCAGAGGTGAGGTGTGATCCGCCTCGAGACGCCTCAGCGGAAATGGGCCTCATCTCGCCTGGAGGGGAGAACCTCCTGGATTTTCTCGAGTTGCGGCAGGTCTTCTCGAGTTACGACGGGGACCTCAGGGACCCGCTCTGGTGGCCTCAGGAAAGGCCAGTCCCCATGCGAGTTGCTAGGGGACCTCTCGGGATTCCTCTCCCGTCCATGCCGGGGCCTCAGTCCTTGTGTGGAGTCGGGGCCGGAACCTGAGGATTCCTCTCCAGTGTTGCCATGGATCTTGGGGTGCTTCTGAGTCTCCCCAGGGGAGTCAGGCCTCGTCTCGAGTGGGGGCATGCACGTGCACTTTCCTCCCGATCTGCAGCAGTAGTGTCACGCTTCCTGTCACGTGGATCAAGGGATCTGTGGTTTCCCTCGAGGCTGTCCCTCGAGGCTTTCCCACGAGGCTTTCCCACAGGGCTGTGCCAGGTGCCACCTTGGTGGGAGTCGATCCTCGGCGTGAAAGACGAGCCGGTGAAGGGAAAAGAGGTTCCTCTGGAATGGACTGAGACATCTGGGGGACTCTTGGAATGGTGGCACGACCCTGGAGTTCCTCTCGCCGTTCCTGTTGAGAGGGCCTCCTCTTGAGATGCGACGGGAACGCCGGGAACTCTTTCCCGACGAAGCAGGGAAAGGATCCCTCATCTCGAGCTACGAGGCGGAAACGGGGCTCCTCTGGATGTGGGCGGGACCCTCGTGATTCCTCTCGAGTGGAGACGGGTATGTCGGGGAACTTCTTGATTTGCACCAAGGGTGTGAAGGTCCCTTTCGAAGTTCCAGAGGGGAGGTGTGATCAGCCTCGAGACGCCTCAGCGGAAATGGGCCTCATCTCGCCTGGAGGGGAGAACCTCCTGGATTTTCTCGAGTTGCGGCAGGTCTTCTCGAGTTACGACGGGGACCTCAGGGACCCGCTCTGGTGGCCTCAGGAAAGGCCAGTCCCCATGCGAGTTGCTAGGGGACCTCTCGGGATTCCTCTCCCGTCCATGCCGGGGCCTCAGTCCTTGTGTGGAGTCGGGGCCGGAACCTGAGGATTCCTCTCCAGTGTTGCCATGGATCTTGGGGTGCTTCTGAGTCTCCCCAGGGGAGTCAGGCCTCGTCTCGAGTGGGGGCATGCACGTGCGCTTTCCTGCCGAGCTGCAGCAGTAGTGTCACGCTTCCTGTCACGTGGATCAAGGGATCTGTGGCTTTCCCTCGAGGCTGTCCCTCGAGGCTTTCCCACGAGGCTTTCCCACAGGGCTGTGCCACGTGCCACCTTGGTGTGAGTCGATCCTCGGTGTGAAAGACGAGCCGGTGAAGGGAAAAGAGGTTCCTCTGGAATGGACTGAGACATCTGGGGGACTCTTGGAATGGTGGCACGACCCTGGAGTTCCTCTCGCCGTTCCTGTTGAGAGGGCCTCCCCTTCACATGCGACGGAAACGCCGGGAACTCTTTCCCGACGAAGCAGGGAAAGGATCCCTCATCTCGAGCTACGAGGCGGAAACGGGGCTCCTCTGGATGTGGGCGGGACCCTCGTGATTCCTCTCGAGTGGAGACGGCTAGGTCGGGGAACTTCTTGATTTGCACCAAGGGTGTGAAGGACCCTTTCGAAGTTCCAGAGGTGAGGTGTGATCCGCCTCGAGACTCCTCAGCGGAAATGGGCCTCATCTCGCCTGGAGGGGAGAACCTCCTGGATTTTCTCCAGTTGCGGCAGGTCTTCTCGAGTTACGACGGGGACCTCAGGGACCCGCTCTGGTGGCCTCAGGAAAGGCCAGTCCCCATGCGAGTTGCTAGGGGACTTCTCGGGATTCCTCTCCCGTCCATGCCGGGGCCTCAGTCCTTGTGTGGAGTCGGGGCCGGAACCTGAGGATTCCTCTCCAGTGTTGCCATGGATCTTGGGGTGCTTCTGAGTCTCCCCAGGGGAGTCAGGCCTCGTCTCGAGTGGGGGCATGCACGTGCGCTTTCCTGCCGAGCTGCAGCAGTAGTGTCACGCTTCCTGTCACGTGGATCAAGGGATCTGTGGCTTTCCCTCGAGGCTGTCCCTCGAGGCTTTCCCACGAGGCTTTCCCACAGGGCTGTGCCACGTGCCACCTTGGTGGGAGTCGATCCTCGGCGTGAAAGACGAGCCGGTGAAGGGAAAAGAGGTTCCTCTGGAATGGACTGAGACATCTGGGGGACTCTTGGAATGGTGGCACGACCCTGGAGTTCCTCTCGCCGTTCCTGTTGAGAGGGCCTCCTCTTCACATGCGACGGGAACGCCGGGAACTCTTTCCCGACGAAGCAGGGAAAGGATCCCTCATCTCGAGCTACGAGGCGGAAACGGGGCTCCTCTGGATGTGGGCGGGACCCTCGTGATTCCTCTCGAGTGGAGACGGCTAGGTCGGGGAACTTCTTGATTTGCACCAAGGGTGTGAAGGACCCTTTCGAAGTTCCAGAGGTGAGGTGTGATCCGCCTCGAGACGCCTCAGCGGAAATGGGCCTCATCTCGCCTGGAGGGGAGAACCTCCTGGATTTTCTCGAGTTGCGGCAGGTCTTCTCGAGTTACGACGGGGACCTCAGGGACCCGCTCTGGTGGCCTCAGGAAAGGCCAGTCCCCATGCGAGTTGCTAGGGGACCTCTCGGGATTCCTCTCCCGTCCATGCCGGGGCCTCAGTCCTTGTGTGGAGTCGGGGCCGGAACCTGAGGATTCCTCTCCAGTGTTGCCATGGATCTTGGGGTGCTTCTGAGTCTCCCCAGGGGAGTCAGGCCTCGTCTCGAGTGGGGGCATGCACGTGCACTTTCCTCCCGATCTGCAGCAGTAGTGTCACGCTTCCTGTCACGTGGATCAAGGGATCTGTGGTTTCCCTCGAGGCTTTCGCTCGAGGCTTTCCCACGAGGCTTCCCACAGGGCTGTGCCAGGTGCCACCTTGGTGGGAGTCGATCCTCGGCGTGAAAGACGAGCCGGTGAAGGGAAAAGAGGTTCCTCTGGAATGGACTGAGACATCTGGGGGACTCTTGGAATGGTGGCACGACCCTGGAGTTCCTCTCGCCGTTCCTGTTGAGAGGGCCTCCTCTTGAGATGCGACGGGAACGCCGGGAACTCTTTCCCGACGAAGCAGGGAAAGGATCCCTCATCTCGAGCTACGAGGCGGAAACGGGGCTCCTCTGGATGTGGGCGGGACCCTCGTGATTCCTCTCGAGTGGAGACGGGTATGTCGGGGAACTTCTTGATTTGCACCAAGGGTGTGAAGGTCCCTTTCGAAGTTCCAGAGGGGAGGTGTGATCAGCCTCGAGACGCCTCAGCGGAAATGGGCCTCATCTCGCCTGGAGGGGAGAACCTCCTGGATTTTCTCGAGTTGCGGCAGGTCTTCTCGAGTTACGACGGGGACCTCAGGGACCCGCTCTGGTGGCCTCAGGAAAGGCCAGTCCCCATGCGAGTTGCTAGGGGACCTCTCGGGATTCCTCTCCCGTCCATGCCGGGGCCTCAGTCCTTGTGTGGAGTCGGGGCCGGAACCTGAGGATTCCTCTCCAGTGTTGCCATGGATCTTGGGGTGCTTCTGAGTCTCCCCAGGGGAGTCAGGCCTCGTCTCGAGTGGGGGCATGCACGTGCGCTTTCCTCCCGAGCTGCAGCAGTAGTGTCACGCTTCCTTTCACGTGGATCAAGGGATCTGTGGCTTTCCCTCGAGGCTGTCCCTCGAGGCTTTCCCACGAGGCTTTCCCACAGGGCTGTGCCACGTGCCACCTTGGTGGGAGTCGATCCTCGGCGTGAAAGACGAGCCGGTGAAGGGAAAAGAGGTTCCTCTGGAATGGACTGAGACATCTGGGGGACTCTTGGAATGGTGGCACGACCCTGGAGTTCCTCTCGCCGTTCCTGTTGAGAGGGCCTCCTCTTGAGATGCGACGGGAACGCCGGGAACTCTTTCCCGACGAAGCAGGGAAAGGATCCCTCATCTCGAGCTACGAGGCGGAAACGGGGCTCCTCTGGATGTGGGCGGGACCCTCGTGATTCCTCTCGAGTGGAGACGGCTAGGTCGGGGAACTTCTTGATTTTCACCAAGGGTGTGAAGGACCCTTTCGAAGTTCCAGAGGTGAGGTGTGATCAGCCTCGAGACGCCTCAGCGGAAATGGGCCTCATCTCGCCTGGAGGGGAGAACCTCCTGGATTTTCTCGAGTTGCGGCAGGTCTTCTCGAGTTACGACGGGGACCTCAGGGACCCGCTCTGGTGGCCTCAGGAAAGGCCAGTCCCCATGCGAGTTGCTAGGGGACCTCTCGGGATTCCTCTCCCGTCCATGCCGGGGCCTCAGTCCTTGTGTGGAGTCGGGGCCGGAACCTGAGGATTCCTCCCCAGTGTTGCCATGGATCTTGGGGTGCTTCTGAGTCTCCCCAGGGGAGTCAGGCCTCGTCTCGAGTGGGGGCATGCACGTGCGCTTTCCTCCCGAGCTGCAGCAGTAGTGTCACGCTTCCTGTCACGTGGATCAAGGGATCTGTGGCTTTCCCTCGAGGCTGTCCCTCGAGGCTTTCCCACGAGGCTTTCCCACAGGGCTGTGCCACGTGCCACCTTGGTGGGAGTCGATCCTCGGCGTGAAGGACGAGCCGGTGAAGGGAAAAGAGGTTCCTCTGGAATGGACTGAGACATCTGGGGGACTCTTGGAATGGTGGCACGACCCTGGAGTTCCTCTCGCCGTTCCTGTTGAGAGGGCCTCCTCTTCACATGCGACGGGAACGCCGGGAACTCTTTCCCGACGAAGCAGGGAAAGGATCCCTCATCTCGAGCTACGAGGCGGAAACGGGGCTCCTCTGGATGTGGGCGGGACCCTCGTGATTCCTCTCGAGTGGAGACGGCTAGGTCGGGGAACTTCTTGATTTGCACCAAGGGTGTGAAGGACCCTTTCGAAGTTCCAGAGGTGAGGTGTGATCAGCCTCGAGACGCCTCAGCGGAAATGGGCCTCATCTCGCCTGGAGGGGAGAACCTCCTGGATTTTCTCGAGTTGCGGCAGGTCTTCTCGAGTTACGACGGGGACCTCAGGGACCCGCTCTGGTGGCCTCATGAAAGGCCAGTCCCCATGCGAGTTGCTAGGGGACCTCTCGGGATTCCTCTCCCGTCCATGCCGGGGCCTCAGTCCTTGTGTAGAGTCGGGGCCGGAACCTGAGGATTCCTCTCCAGTGTTGCCATGGATCTTGGGGTGCTTCTGAGTCTCCCCAGGGGAGTCAGGCCTCGTCTCGAGTGGGGGCATGCACGTGCGCTTTCCTCCCGAGCTGCAGCAGTAGTGTCACGCTTCCTGTCACGTGGATCAAGGGATCTGTGGCTTTCCCTCGAAGCTGTCCCTCGAGGCTTTCCCACGAGGCTTTCCCACAGGGCTGTGCCACGTGCCACCTTGGTGGGAGTCGATCCTCGGCGTGAAAGACGAGCCGGTGAAGGGAAAAGAGGTTCCTCTGGAATGGACTGAGACATCTGGGGGACTCTTGGAATGGTGGCACGACCCTGGAGTTCCTCTCGCCGTTCCTGTTGAGAGGGCCTCCTCTTCACATGCGACGGGAACGCCGGGAACTCTTTCCCGACGAAGCAGGGAAAGGATCCCTCATCTCGAGCTACGAGGCGGAAACGGGGCTCCTCTGGATGTGGGCGGGACCCTCGTGATTCCTCTCGAGTGGAGACGGCTAGGTCGGGGAACTTCTTGATTTGCACCAAGGGTGTGAAGGACCCTTTCGAAGTTCCAGAGGTGAGGTGTGATCAGCCTCGAGACGCCTCAGCGGAAATGGGCCTCATCTCGCCTGGAGGGGAGAACCTCCTGGATTTTCTCGAGTTGCGGCAGGTCTTCTCGAGTTACGACGGGGACCTCAGGGACCCGCTCTGGTGGCCTCAGGAAAGGCCAGTCCCCATGCGAGTTGCTAGGGGACCTCTCGGGATTCCTCTCCCGTCCATGCCGGGGCCTCAGTCCTTGTGTGGAGTCGGGGCCGGAACCTGAGGATTCCTCTCCAGTGTTGCCATGGATCTTGGGGTGCTTCTGAGTCTCCCCAGGGGAGTCAGGCCTCGTCTCGAGTGGGGGCATGCACGTGCGCTTTCCTCCCGAGCTGCAGCAGTAGTGTCACGCTTCCTGTCACGTGGTTCAAGGGATCTGTGGCTTTCCCTCGAGGCTGTCCCTCGAGGCTTTCCCACGAGGCTTTCCCACAGGGCTGTGCCACGTGCCACCTTGGTGGGAGTCGATCCTCGGCGTGAAAGACGAGCCGGTGAAGGGAAAAGAGGTTCCTCTGGAATGGACTGAGACATCTGGGGGACTCTTGGAATGGTGGCACGACCCTGGAGTTCCTCTCGCCGTTCCTGTTGAGAGGGCCTCCTCTTCACATGCGACGGGAACGCCGGGAACTCTTTCCCGACGAAGCAGGGAAAGGATCCCTCATCTCGAGCTACGAGGCGGAAACGGGGCTCCTCTGGATGTGGGCGGGACCCTCGTGATTCCTCTCGAGTGGAGACGGCTAGGTCGGGGAACTTCTTGATTTGCACCAAGGGTGTGAAGGACCCTTTCGAAGTTCCAGAGGTGAGGTGTGATCCGCCTCGAGACGCCTCAGCGGAAATGGGCCTCATCTCGCCTGGAGGGGAGAACCTCCTGGATTTTCTCGAGTTGCGGCAGGTCTTCTCGAGTTACGACGGGGACCTCAGGGACCCGCTCTGGTGGCCTCAGGAAAGGCCAGTCCCCATGCGAGTTGCTAGGGGACCTCTCGGGATTCCTCTCCCGTCCATGCCGGGGCCTCAGTCCTTGTGTGGAGTCGGGGCCGGAACCTGAGGATTCCTCCCCAGTGTTGCCATGGACCTTGGGGTGCTTCTGAGTCTCCCCAGGGGAGTCAGGCCACGTCTCGAGTGGGGGCATGCACGTGCGCTTTCCTCCCGAGCTGCAGCAGTAGTGTCACGCTTCCTGTCACGTGGATCAAGGGATCTGTGGCTTTCCCTCGAGGCTGTCCCTCGAGGCTTTCCCACGAGGCTTTCCCACAGGGCTGTGCCACGTGCCACCTTGGTGGGAGTCGATCCTCGGCGTGAAAGACGAGCCGGTGAAGGGAAAAGAGGTTCCTCTGGAATGGACTGAGACATCTGGGGGACTCTTGGAATGGTGGCACGACCCTGGAGTTCCTCTCGCCGTTCCTGTTGAGAGGGCCTCCTCTTCACATGCGACGGGAACGCCGGGAACTCTTTCCCGACGAAGCAGGGAAAGGATCCCTCATCTCGAGCTACGAGGCGGAAACGGGGCTCCTCTGGATGTGGGCGGGACCCTCGTGATTCCTCTCGAGTGGAGACGGCTAGGTCGGGGAACTTCTTGATTTGCACCAAGGGTGTGAAGGACCCTTTCGAAGTTCCAGAGGTGAGGTGTGATCAGCCTCGAGACGCCTCAGCGGAAATGGGCCTCATCTCGCCTGGAGGGGAGAACCTCCTGGATTTTCTCGAGTTGCGGCAGGTCTTCTCGAGTTACGACGGGGACCTCAGGGACCCGCTCTGGTGGCCTCAGGAAAGGCCAGTCCCCATGCGAGTTGCTCGGGGACCTCTCGGGATTCCTCTCCCGTCCATGCCGGGGCCTCAGTCCTTGTGTGGAGTCGGGGCCGGAACCTGAGGATTCCTCTCCAGTGTTGCCATGGATCTTGGGGTGCTTCTGAGTCTCCCCAGGGGAGTCAGGCCTCGTCTCGAGTGGGGGCATGCACGTGCGCTTTCCTCCCGAGCTGCAGCAGTAGTGTCACGCTTCCTGTCACGTGGATCAAGGGATCTGTGGCTTTCCCTCGAGGCTGTCCCTCGAGGCTTTGCCACGAGGCTTTCCCACAGGGCTGTGCCACGTGCCACCTTGGTGGGAGTCGATCCTCGGCGTGAAAGACGAGCCGGTGAAGGGAAAAGAGGTTCCTCTGGAATGGACTGAGACATCTGGGGGACTCTTGGAATGGTGGCACGACCCTGGAGTTCCTCTCGCCGTTCCTGTTGAGAGGGCCTCCTCTTCACATGCGACGGGAACGCCGGGAACTCTTTCCCGACGAAGCAGGGAAAGGATCCCTCATCTCGAGCTACGAGGCGGAAACGGGGCTCCTCTGGATGTGGGCGGGACCCTCGTGATTCCTCTCGAGTGGAGACGGCTAGGTCGGGGAACTTCTTGATTTGCACCAAGGGTGTGAAGGACCCTTTCGAAGTTCCAGAGGTGAGGTGTGATCAGCCTCGAGACGCCTCAGCGGAAATGGGCCTCATCTCGCCTGGAGGGGAGAACCTCCTGGATTTTCTCGAGTTGCGGCAGGTCTTCTCGAGTTACGACGGGGACCTCAGGGACCCGCTCTGGTGGCCTCAGGAAAGGCCAGTCCCCATGCGAGTTGCTAGGGGACCTCTCGGGATTCCTCTCCCGTCCATGCCGGGGCCTCAGTCCTTGTGTGGAGTCGGGGCCGGAACCTGAGGATTCCTCTCCAGTGTTGCCATGGATCTTGGGGTGCTTCTGAGTCTCCCCAGGGGAGTCAGGCCTCGTCTCGAGTGGGGGCATGCACGTGCGCTTTCCTCCCGTGCTGCAGCAGTAGTGTCACGCTTCCTGTCACGTGGTTCAAGGGATCTGTGGCTTTCCCTCGAGGCTGTCCCTCGAGGCTTTCCCACGAGGCTTTCCCACAGGGCTGTGCCACGTGCCACCTTGGTGGGAGTCGATCCTCGGCGTGAAAGACGAGCCGGTGAAGGGAAAAGAGGTTCCTCTGGAATGGACTGAGACATCTGGGGGACTCTTGGAATGGTGGCACGACCCTGGAGTTCCTCTCGCCGTTCCTGTTGAGAGGGCCTCCTCTTCACATGCGACGGGAACGCCGGGAACTCTTTCCCGACGAAGCAGGGAAAGGATCCCTCATCTCGAGCTACGAGGCGGAAACGGGGCTCCTCTGGATGTGGGCGGGACCCTCGTGATTCCTCTCGAGTGGAGACGGCTAGGTCGGGGAACTTCTTGATTTGCACCAAGGGTGTGAAGGACCCTTTCGAAGTTCCAGAGGTGAGGTGTGATCCGCCTCGAGACGCCTCAGCGGAAATGGGCCTCATCTCGCCTGGAGGGGAGAACCTCCTGGATTTTCTCGAGTTGCGGCAGGTCTTCTCGAGTTACGACGGGGACCTCAGGGACCCGCTCTGGTGGCCTCAGGAAAGGCCAGTCCCCATGCGAGTTGCTAGGGGACCTCTCGGGATTCCTCTCCCGTCCATGCCGGGGCCTCAGTCCTTGTGTGGAGTCGGGGCCGGAACCTGAGGATTCCTCCCCAGTGTTGCCATGGACCTTGGGGTGCTTCTGAGTCTCCCCAGGGGAGTCAGGCCACGTCTCGAGTGGGGGCATGCACGTGCGCTTTCCTCCCGAGCTGCAGCAGTAGTGTCACGCTTCCTGTCACGTGGATCAAGGGATCTGTGGCTTTCCCTCGAGGCTGTCCCTCGAGGCTTTCCCACGAGGCTTTCCCACAGGGCTGTGCCACGTGCCACCTTGGTGGGAGTCGATCCTCGGCGTGAAAGACGAGCCGGTGAAGGGAAAAGAGGTTCCTCTGGAATGGACTGAGACATCTGGGGGACTCTTGGAATGGTGGCACGACCCTGGAGTTCCTCTCGCCGTTCCTGTTGAGAGGGCCTCCTCTTCACATGCGACGGGAACGCCGGGAACTCTTTCCCGACGAAGCAGGGAAAGGATCCCTCATCTCGAGCTACGAGGCGGAAACGGGGCTCCTCTGGATGTGGGCGGGACCCTCGTGATTCCTCTCGAGTGGAGACGGCTAGGTCGGGGAACTTCTTGATTTTCACCAAGGGTGTGAAGGACCCTTTCGAAGTTCCAGAGGTGAGGTGTGATCAGCCTCGAGACGCCTCAGCGGAAATGGGCCTCATCTCGCCTGGAGGGGAGAACCTCCTGGATTTTCTCGAGTTGCGGCAGGTCTTCTCGAGTTACGACGGGGACCTCAGGGACCCGCTCTGGTGGCCTCAGGAAAGGCCAGTCCCCATGCGAGTTGCTAGGGGACCTCTCGGGATTCCTCTCCCGTCCATGCCGGGGCCTCAGTCCTTGTGTGGAGTCGGGGCCGGAACCTGAGGATTCCTCTCCAGTGTTGCCATGGATCTTGGGGTGCTTCTGAGTCTCCCCAGGGGAGTCAGGCCTCGTCTCGAGTGGGGGCATGCACGTGCGCTTTCCTCCCGAGCTGCAGCAGTAGTGTCACGCTTCCTGTCACGTGGATCAAGGGATCTGTGGCTTTCCCTCGAGGCTGTCCCTCGAGGCTTTCCCACGAGGCTTTCCCACAGGGCTGTGCCACGTGCCACCTTGGTGGGAGTCGATCCTCGGCGTGAAAGACGAGCCGGTGAAGGGAAAAGAGGTTCCTCTGGAATGGACTGAGACATCTGGGGGACTCTGGGAATGGTGGCACGACCCTGGAGTTCCTCTCGCCGTTCCTGTTGAGAGGGCCTCCTCTTGAGATGCGACGGGAACGCCGGGAACTCTTTCCCGACGAAGCAGGGAAAGGATCCCTCATCTCGAGCTACGAGGTGGAAACGGGGCTCCTCTGGATGTGGGCGGGACCCTCGTGATTCCTCTCGAGTGGAGACGGCTAGGTCGGGGAACTTCTTGATTTGCACCAAGGGTGTGAAGGACCCTTTCGAAGTTCCAGAGGTGAGGTGTGATCAGCCTCGAGACGCCTCAGCGGAAATGGGCCTCATCTCGCCTGGAGGGGAGAACCTCCTGGATTTTCTCGAGTTGCGGCAGGTCTTCTCGAGTTACGACGGGGACCTCAGGGACCCGCTCTGGTGGCCTCAGGAAAGGCCAGTCCCCATGCGAGTTGCTCAGGGACCTCTCGGGATTCCTCCCCGTCCATGCCGGGGCCTCAGTCCTTGTGTGGAGTCGGGGCGGAACCTGAGGATTCCTCTCCAGTGTTGCCATGGATCTTGGGGTGCTTCTGAGTCTCCCCAGGGGAGTCAGGCCTCGTCTCGAGTGGGGGCATGCACGTGCGCTTTCCTCCCGAGCTGCAGCAGTAGTGTCACGCTTCCTGTCACGTGGATCAAGGGATCTGTGGCTTTCCCTCGAGGCTGTCCCTCGAGGCTTTCCCACGAGGCTTTCCCACAGGGCTGTGCCACGTGCCACCTTGGTGGGAGTCGATCCTCGGCGTGAAAGACAAGCCGGTGAAGGGAAAAGAGGTTCCTCTGGAATGGACTGAGACATCTGGGGGACTCTTGGAATGGTGGCACGACCCTGGAGTTCCTCTCGCCGTTCCTGTTGAGAGGGCCTCCTCTTCACATGCGACGGGAACGCCGGGAACTCTTTCCCGACGAAGCAGGGAAAGGATCCCTCATCTCGAGCTACGAGGCGGAAACGGGGCTCCTCTGGATGTGGGCGGGACCCTCGTGATTCCTCTCGAGTGGAGACAGCTAGGTCGGGGAACTTCTTGATTTGCACCAAGGGTGTGAAGGAGCCTTTCGAAGTTCCAGAGGTGAGGTGTGATCCGCCTCGAGACGCCTCAGCGGAAATGGGCCTCATCTCGCCTGGAGGGGAGAACCTCCTGGATTTTCTCGAGTTGCGGCAGGTCTTCTCGAGTTACAACGGGGACCTCAGGGACCCGCTCTGGTGGCCTCAGGAAAGGCCAGTCCCCATGCGAGTTGCTAGGGGACCTCTCGGGATTCCTCTCCCGTCCATGCCGGGGCCTCAGTCCTTGTGTGGAGTCGGGGCCGGAACCTGAGGATTCCTCCCCAGTGTTGCCATGGATCTTGGGGTGCTTCTGAGTCTCCCCAGGGGAGTCAGGCCTCGTCTCGAGTGGGGGCATGCACGTGCGCTTTCCTCCCGAGCTGCAGCAGTAGTGTCACGCTTCCTGTCACGTGGATCAAGGGATCTGTGGCTTTCCCTCGAGGCTGTCCCTCGAGGCTTTCCCACGAGGCTTTCCCACAGGGCTGTGCCACGTGCCACCTTGGTGGGAGTCGATCCTCGGCGTGAAAGACGAGCCGGTGAAGGGAAAAGAGGTTCCTCTGGAATGGACTGAGACATCTGGGGGACTCTGGGAATGGTGGCACGACCCTGGAGTTCCTCTCGCCGTTCCTGTTGAGAGGGCCTCCTCTTCACATGCGACGGGAACGCCGGGTACTCTTTCCCGACGAAGCAGGGAAAGGATCCCTCATCTCGAGCTACGAGGCGGAAACGGGGCTCCTCTGGATGTGGGCGGGACCCTCGTGATTCCTCTCGAGTGGAGACGGCTAGGTCGGGGAACTTCTTGATTTGCACCAAGGGTGTGAAGGACCCTTTCGAAGTTCCAGAGGTGAGGTGTGATCCGCCTCGAGACGCCTCAGCGGAAATGGGCCTCATCTCGCCTGGAGGGGAGAACCTCCTGGATTTTCTCGAGTTGCGGCAGGTCTTCTCGAGTTACGACGGGGACCTCAGGGACCCGCTCTGGTGGCCTCAGGAAAGGCCAGTCCCCATGCGAGTTGCTAGGGGACCTCTCGGGATTCCTCTCCCGTCCATGCCGGGGCCTCAGTCCTTGTGTGGAGTCGGGGCCGGAACCTGAGGATTCCTCTCCAGTGTTGCCATGGATCTTGGGGTGCTTCTGAGACTCCCCAGGGGAGTCAGGCCTCGTCTCGAGTGGGGGCATGCACGTGCGCTTTCCTCCCGAGCTGCAGCAGTAGTGTCACGCTTCCTGTCACGTGGATCAAGGGATCTGTGGCTTTCCCTCGAGGCTGTCCCTCGAGGCTTTCCCACGAGGCTTTCCCACAGGGCTGTGCCACGTGCCACCTTGGTGGGAGTCGATCCTCGGCGTGAAAGACGAGCCGGTGAAGGGAAAAGAGGTTCCTCTGGAATGGACTGAGACATCTGGGGGACTCTTGGAATGGTGGCACGACCCTGGAGTTCCTCTCGCCGTTCCTGTTGAGAGGGCCTCCACTTGAGATGCGACGGGAACGCCGGGAACTCTTTCCCGACGAAGCAGGGAAAGGATCCCTCATCTCGAGCTACGAGGCGGAAACGGGGCTCCTCTGGATGTGGGCGGGACCCTCGTGATTCCTCTCGAGTGGAGACGGCTAGGTCAGGGAACTTCTTGATTTGCACCAAGGGTGTGAAGGACCCTTTCGAAGTTCCAGAGGTGAGGTGTGATCCGCCTCGAGACGCCTCAGCGGAAATGGGCCTCATCTCGCCTGGAGGGGAGAACCTCCTGGATTTTCTCGATTTGCGGCAGGTCTTCTCGAGTTACGACGGGGACCTCAGGGACCCGCTCTGGTGGCCTCAGGAAAGGCCAGTCCCCATGCGAGTTGCTAGGGGACCTCTCGGGATTCCTCTCCCGTCCATGCCGGGGCCTCAGTCCTTGTGTGGAGTCGGGGCCGGAACCTGAGGATTCCTCTCCAGTGTTGCCATGGATCTTGGGGTGCTTCTGAGTCTCCCCAGGGGAGTCAGGCCTCGTCTCGAGTGGGGGCATGCACGTGCGCTTTCCTCCCGAGCTGCAGTAGTAGTGTCACGCTTCCTGTCACGTGGATCAAGGGATCTGTGGCTTTTCCTCGAGGCTGTCCCTCGAGGCTTTCCCACGAGGCTTTCCCACAGGGCTGTGCCACGTGCCACCTTGGTGGGAGTCGATCCTCGGCGTGAAAGACGAGCCGGTGAAGGGAAAAGAGGTTCCTCTGGAATGGACTGAGACATCTGGGGGACTCTTGGAATGGTGGCACGACCCTGGAGTTCCTCTCGCCGTTCCTGTTGAGAGGGCCTCCTCTTCACATGCGACGGGAACGCCGGGAAATCTTTCCCGACGAAGCAGGGAAAGGATCCCTCATCTCGAGCTAAGAGGCGGAAACGGGGCTCCTCTGGATGTGGGCGGGACCCTCGTGATTCCTCTCGAGTGGAGACGGCTAGGCCGGGGAACTTCTTGATTTGCACCAAGGGTGTGAAGGACCCTTTCGAAGTTCCAGAGGTGAGGTGTGATCCGCCTCGAGACGCCTCATCGGAAATGGGCCTCATCTCGCCTGGAGGGGAGAACCTCCTGGATTTTCTCGAGTTGCGGCAGGTCTTCTCGAGTTACGACGGGGACCTCAGGGACCCGCTCTGGTGGCCTCAGGAAAGGCCAGTCCCCATGCGAGTTGCTCGGGGACCTCTCGTGATTCCTCTCCCGTCCATGCCGGGGCCTCAGTCCTTGTGTGGAGTCGGGGCCGGAACCTGAGGATTCCTCTCCAGTGTTGCCATGGATCTTGGGGTGCTTCTGAGTCTCCCCAGGGGAGTCAGGCCTCGTCTCGAGTGGGGGCATGCACGTGCGCTTTCCTCCCGAGCTGCAGCAGTAGTGTCACGCTTCCTGTCACGTGGATCAAGGGATCTGTGGCTTTCCCTCGAGGCTGTCCCTCGAGGCTTTCCCACGAGGCTTTCCCACAGGGCTGTGCCACGTGCCACCTTGGTGGGAGTCGATCCTCGGCGTGAAAGACGAGCCGGTGAAGGGAAAAGAGGTTCCTCTGGAATGGACTGAGACATCTGGGGGACTCTTGGAATGGTGGCACGACCCTGGAGTTCCTCTCGCCGTTCCTGTTGAGAGGGCCTCCTCTTCACATGCGACGGGAACGCCGGGAACTCTTTCCCGACGAAGCAGGGAAAGGATCCCTCATCTCGAGCTACGAGGCGGAAACGGGGCTCCTCTGGATGTGGGCGGGACCCTCGTGATTCCTCTCGAGTGGAGACGGCTAGGTCGGGGAACTTCTTGATTTGCACCAAGGGTGTGAAGGACCCTTTCGAAGTTCCAGAGGTGAGGTGTGATCCGCCTCGAGACGCCTCAGCGGAAATGGGCCTCATCTCGCCTGGAGGGGAGAACCTCCTGGATTTTCTCGAGTTGCGGCAGGTCTTCTCGAGTTACGACGGGGACCTCAGGGACCCGCTCTGGTGGCCTCAGGAAAGGCCAGTCCCCATGCGAGTTGCTAGGGGACCTCTCGGGATTCCTCTCCCGTCCATGCCGGGGCCTCAGTCCTTGTGTGGAGTCGGGGCCGGAACCTGAGGATTCCTCTCCAGTGTTGCCATGGATCTTGGGGTGCTTCTGAGTCTCCCCAGGGGAGTCAGGCCTCGTCTCGAGTGGGGGCATGCACGTGCGCTTTCCTCCCGAGCTGCAGCAGTAGTGTCACGCTTCCTGTCACGTGGATCAAGGGATCTGTGGCTTTCCCTCGAGGCTGTCCCTCGAGGCTTTCCCACGAGGCTTTCCCACAGGGCTGTGCCACGTGCCACCTTGGTGGGAGTCGATCCTCGGCGTGAAAGACGAGCCGGTGAAGGGAAAAGAGGTTCCTCTGGAATGGACTGAGACATCTGGGGGACTCTTGGAATGGTGGCACGACCCTGGAGTTCCTCTCGCCGTTCCTGTTGAGAGGGCCTCCTCTTCACATGCGACGGGAACGCCGGGAACTCTTTCCCGACGAAGCAGGGAAAGGATCCCTCATCTCGAGCTACGAGGCGGAAACGGGGCTCCTCTGGATGTGGGCGGGACCCTCGTGATTCCTCTCGAGTGGAGACGGCTAGGTCGGGGAACTTCTTGATTTGCACCAAGGGTGTGAAGGACCCTTTCGAAGTTCCAGAGGTGAGGTGTGATCCGCCTCGAGACGCCTCAGCGGAAATGGGCCTCATCTCGCCTGGAGGGGAGAACCTCCTGGATTTTCTCGAGTTGCGGCAGGTCTTCTCGAGTTACGACGGGGACCTCAGGGACCCGCTCTGGTGGCCTCAGGAAAGGCCAGTCCCCATGCGAGTTGCTAGGGGACCTCTCGGGATTCCTCTCCTGTCCATGCCGGGGCCTCAGTCCTAGTGTGGAGTCGGGGCCGGAACCTGAGGATTCCTCCCCAGTGTTGCCATGGACCTTGGGGTGCTTCTGAGTCTCCCCAGGGGAGTCAGGCCTCGTCTCGAGTGGGGGCATGCACGTGCGCTTTCCTCCCGAGCTGCAGCAGTAGTGTCACGCTTCCTGTCACGTGGATCAAGGGATCTGTGGCTTTCCCTCGAGGCTGTCCCTCGAGGCTTTCCCACGAGGCTTTCCCACAGGGCTGTGCCACGTGCCACCTTGGTGGGAGTCGATCCTCGGCGTGAAAGACGAGCCGGTGAAGGGAAAAGAGGTTCCTCTGGAATGGACTGAGACATCTGGGGGACTCTGGGAATGGTGGCACGACCCTGGAGTTCCTCTCGCCGTTCCTGTTGAGAGGGCCTCCTCTTCACATGCGACGGGAACGCCGGGAACTCTTTCCCGACGAAGCAGGGAAAGGATCCCTCATCTCGAGCTACGAGGCGGAAACGGGGCTCCTCTGGATGTGGGCGGGACCCTCGTGATTCCTCTCGAGTGGAGACAGCTAGGTCGGGGAACTTCTTGATTTGCACCAAGGGTGTGAAGGAGCCTTTCGAAGTTCCAGAGGTGAGGTGTGATCCGCCTCGAGACGCCTCAGCGGAAATGGGCCTCATCTCGCCTGGAGGGGAGAACCTCCTGGATTTTCTCGAGTTGCGGCAGGTCTTCTCGAGTTACAACGGGGACCTCAGGGACCCGCTCTGGTGGCCTCAGGAAAGGCCAGTCCCCATGCGAGTTGCTAGGGGACCTCTCGGGATTCCTCTCCCGTCCATGCCGGGGCCTCAGTCCTTGTGTGGAGTCGGGGCCGGAACCTGAGGATTCCTCCCCAGTGTTGCCATGGATCTTGGGGTGCTTCTGAGTCTCCCCAGGGGAGTCAGGCCTCGTCTCGAGTGGGGGCATGCACGTGCGCTTTCCTCCCGAGCTGCAGCAGTAGTGTCACGCTTCCTGTCACGTGGATCAAGGGATCTGTGGCTTTCCCTCGAGGCTGTCCCTCGAGGCTTTCCCACGAGGCTTTCCCACAGGGCTGTGCCACGTGCCACCTTGGTGGGAGTCGATCCTCGGCGTGAAAGACGAGCCGGTGAAGGGAAAAGAGGTTCCTCTGGAATGGACTGAGACATCTGGGGGACTCTGGGAATGGTGGCACGACCCTGGAGTTCCTCTCGCCGTTCCTGTTGAGAGGGCCTCCTCTTCACATGCGACGGGAACGCCGGGTACTCTTTCCCGACGAAGCAGGGAAAGGATCCCTCATCTCGAGCTACGAGGCGGAAACGGGGCTCCTCTGGATGTGGGCGGGACCCTCGTGATTCCTCTCGAGTGGAGACGGCTAGGTCGGGGAACTTCTTGATTTGCACCAAGGGTGTGAAGGACCCTTTCGAAGTTCCAGAGGTGAGGTGTGATCCGCCTCGAGACGCCTCAGCGGAAATGGGCCTCATCTCGCCTGGAGGGGAGAACCTCCTGGATTTTCTCGAGTTGCGGCAGGTCTTCTCGAGTTACGACGGGGACCTCAGGGACCCGCTCTGGTGGCCTCAGGAAAGGCCAGTCCCCATGCGAGTTGCTAGGGGACCTCTCGGGATTCCTCTCCCGTCCATGCCGGGGCCTCAGTCCTTGTGTGGAGTCGGGGCCGGAACCTGAGGATTCCTCTCCAGTGTTGCCATGGATCTTGGGGTGCTTCTGAGACTCCCCAGGGGAGTCAGGCCTCGTCTCGAGTGGGGGCATGCACGTGCGCTTTCCTCCCGAGCTGCAGCAGTAGTGTCACGCTTCCTGTCACGTGGATCAAGGGATCTGTGGCTTTCCCTCGAGGCTGTCCCTCGAGGCTTTCCCACGAGGCTTTCCCACAGGGCTGTGCCACGTGCCACCTTGGTGGGAGTCGATCCTCGGCGTGAAAGACGAGCCGGTGAAGGGAAAAGAGGTTCCTCTGGAATGGACTGAGACATCTGGGGGACTCTTGGAATGGTGGCACGACCCTGGAGTTCCTCTCGCCGTTCCTGTTGAGAGGGCCTCCACTTGAGATGCGACGGGAACGCCGGGAACTCTTTCCCGACGAAGCAGGGAAAGGATCCCTCATCTCGAGCTACGAGGCGGAAACGGGGCTCCTCTGGATGTGGGCGGGACCCTCGTGATTCCTCTCGAGTGGAGACGGCTAGGTCAGGGAACTTCTTGATTTGCACCAAGGGTGTGAAGGACCCTTTCGAAGTTCCAGAGGTGAGGTGTGATCCGCCTCGAGACGCCTCAGCGGAAATGGGCCTCATCTCGCCTGGAGGGGAGAACCTCCTGGATTTTCTCGAGTTGCGGCAGGTCTTCTCGAGTTACGACGGGGACCTCAGGGACCCGCTCTGGTGGCCTCAGGAAAGGCCAGTCCCCATGCGAGTTGCTAGGGGACCTCTCGGGATTCCTCTCCCGTCCATGCCGGGGCCTCAGTCCTTGTGTGGAGTCGGGGCCGGAACCTGAGGATTCCTCTCCAGTGTTGCCATGGATCTTGGGGTGCTTCTGAGTCTCCCCAGGGGAGTCAGGCCTCGTCTCGAGTGGGGGCATGCACGTGCGCTTTCCTCCCGAGCTGCAGCAGTAGTGTCACGCTTCCTGTCACGTGGATCAAGGGATCTGTGGCTTTTCCTCGAGGCTGTCCCTCGAGGCTTTCCCACGAGGCTTTCCCACAGGGCTGTGCCACGTGCCACCTTGGTGGGAGTCGATCCTCGGCGTGAAAGACGAGCCGGTGAAGGGAAAAGAGGTTCCTCTGGAATGGACTGAGACATCTGGGGGACTCTTGGAATGGTGGCACGACCCTGGAGTTCCTCTCGCCGTTCCTGTTGAGAGGGCCTCCTCTTCACATGCGACGGGAACGCCGGGAAATCTTTCCCGACGAAGCAGGGAAAGGATCCCTCATCTCGAGCTAAGAGGCGGAAACGGGGCTCCTCTGGATGTGGGCGGGACCCTCGTGATTCCTCTCGAGTGGAGACGGCTAGGCCGGGGAACTTCTTGATTTGCACCAAGGGTGTGAAGGACCCTTTCGAAGTTCCAGAGGTGAGGTGTGATCCGCCTCGAGACGCCTCATCGGAAATGGGCCTCATCTCGCCTGGAGGGGAGAACCTCCTGGATTTTCTCGAGTTGCGGCAGGTCTTCTCGAGTTACGACGGGGACCTCAGGGACCCGCTCTGGTGGCCTCAGGAAAGGCCAGTCCCCATGCGAGTTGCTCGGGGACCTCTCGTGATTCCTCTCCCGTCCATGCCGGGGCCTCAGTCCTTGTGTGGAGTCGGGGCCGGAACCTGAGGATTCCTCTCCAGTGTTGCCATGGATCTTGGGGTGCTTCTGAGTCTCCCCAGGGGAGTCAGGCCTCGTCTCGAGTGGGGGCATGCACGTGCGCTTTCCTCCCGAGCTGCAGCAGTAGTGTCACGCTTCCTGTCACGTGGATCAAGGGATCTGTGGCTTTCCCTCGAGGCTGTCCCTCGAGGCTTTCCCACGAGGCTTTCCCACAGGGCTGTGCCACGTGCCACCTTGGTGGGAGTCGATCCTCGGCGTGAAAGACGAGCCGGTGAAGGGAAAAGAGGTTCCTCTGGAATGGACTGAGACATCTGGGGGACTCTTGGAATGGTGGCACGACCCTGGAGTTCCTCTCGCCGTTCCTGTTGAGAGGGCCTCCTCTTCACATGCGACGGGAACGCCGGGAACTCTTTCCCGACGAAGCAGGGAAAGGATCCCTCATCTCGAGCTACGAGGCGGAAACGGGGCTCCTCTGGATGTGGGCGGGACCCTCGTGATTCCTCTCGAGTGGAGACGGCTAGGTCGGGGAACTTCTTGATTTGCACCAAGGGTGTGAAGGACCCTTTCGAAGTTCCAGAGGTGAGGTGTGATCCGCCTCGAGACGCCTCAGCGGAAATGGGCCTCATCTCGCCTGGAGGGGAGAACCTCCTGGATTTTCTCGAGTTGCGGCAGGTCTTCTCGAGTTACGACGGGGACCTCAGGGACCCGCTCTGGTGGCCTCAGGAAAGGCCAGTCCCCATGCGAGTTGCTAGGGGACCTCTCGGGATTCCTCTCCCGTCCATGCCGGGGCCTCAGTCCTTGTGTGGAGTCGGGGCCGGAACCTGAGGATTCCTCTCCAGTGTTGCCATGGATCTTGGGGTGCTTCTGAGTCTCCCCAGGGGAGTCAGGCCTCGTCTCGAGTGGGGGCATGCACGTGCGCTTTCCTCCCGAGCTGCAGCAGTAGTGTCACGCTTCCTGTCACGTGGATCAAGGGATCTGTGGCTTTCCCTCGAGGCTGTCCCTCGAGGCTTTCCCACGAGGCTTTCCCACAGGGCTGTGCCACGTGCCACCTTGGTGGGAGTCGATCCTCGGCGTGAAAGACGAGCCGGTGAAGGGAAAAGAGGTTCCTCTGGAATGGACTGAGACATCTGGGGGACTCTTGGAATGGTGGCACGACCCTGGAGTTCCTCTCGCCGTTCCTGTTGAGAGGGCCTCCTCTTCACATGCGACGGGAACGCCGGGAACTCTTTCCCGACGAAGCAGGGAAAGGATCCCTCATCTCGAGCTACGAGGCGGAAACGGGGCTCCTCTGGATGTGGGCGGGACCCTCGTGATTCCTCTCGAGTGGAGACGGCTAGGTCGGGGAACTTCTTGATTTGCACCAAGGGTGTGAAGGACCCTTTCGAAGTTCCAGAGGTGAGGTGTGATCCGCCTCGAGACGCCTCAGCGGAAATGGGCCTCATCTCGCCTGGAGGGGAGAACCTCCTGGATTTTCTCGAGTTGCGGCAGGTCTTCTCGAGTTACGACGGGGACCTCAGGGACCCGCTCTGGTGGCCTCAGGAAAGGCCAGTCCCCATGCGAGTTGCTAGGGGACCTCTCGGGATTCCTCTCCTGTCCATGCCGGGGCCTCAGTCCTAGTGTGGAGTCGGGGCCGGAACCTGAGGATTCCTCCCCAGTGTTGCCATGGACCTTGGGGTGCTTCTGAGTCTCCCCAGGGGAGTCAGGCCTCGTCTCGAGTGGGGGCATGCACGTGCGCTTTCCTCCCGAGCTGCAGCAGTAGTGTCACGCTTCCTGTCACGTGGATCAAGGGATCTGTGGCTTTCCCTCGAGGCTGTCCCTCGAGGCTTTCCCACGAGGCTTTCCCACAGGGCTGTGCCACGTGCCACCTTGGTGGGAGTCGATCCTCGGCGTGAAAGACGAGCCGGTGAAGGGAAAAGAGGTTCCTCTGGAATGGACTGAGACATCTGGGGGACTCTGGGAATGGTGGCACGACCCTGGAGTTCCTCTCGCCGTTCCTGTTGAGAGGGCCTCCTCTTCACATGCGACGGGAACGCCGGGAACTCTTTCCCGACGAAGCAGGGAAAGGATCCCTCATCTCGAGCTACGAGGCGGAAACGGGGCTCCTCTGGATGTGGGCGGGACCCTCGTGATTCCTCTCGAGTGGAGACGGCTAGGTCGGGGAACTTCTTGATTTGCACCAAGGGTGTGAAGGACCCTTTCGAAGTTCCAGAGGTGAGGTGTGATCAGCCTCGAGACGCCTCAGCGGAAATGGGCCTCATCTCGCCTGGAGGGGAGAACCTCCTGGATTTTCTCGAGTTGCGGCAGGTCTTCTCGAGTTACGACGGGGACCTCAGGGACCCGCTCTGGTGGCCTCAGGAAAGGCCAGTCCCCATGCGAGTTGCTAGGGGACCTCTCGGGATTCCTCTCCCGTCCATGCCGGGGCCTCAGTCCTTGTGTGGAGTCGGGGCCGGAACCTGAGGATTCCTCTCCAGTGTTGCCATGGATCTTGGGGTGCTTCTGAGTCTCCCCAGGGGAGTCAGGCCTCGTCTCGAGTGGGGGCATGCACGTGCGCTTTCCTCCCGAGCTGCAGCAGTAGTGTCACGCTTCCTGTCACGTGGATCAAGGGATCTGTGGCTTTCCCTCGAGGCTGTCCCTCGAGGCTTTCCCACGAGGCTTTCCCACAGGGCTGTGCCACGTGCCACCTTGGTGGGAGTCGATCCTCGGCGTGAAAGACGAGCCGGTGAAGGGAAAAGAGGTTCCTCTGGAATGGACTGAGACATCTGGGGGACTCTTGGAATGGTGGCACGACCCTGGAGTTCCTCTCGCCGTTCCTGTTGAGAGGGCCTCCTCTTCACATGCGACGGGAACGCCGGGAACTCTTTCCCGACGAAGCAGGGAAAGGATCCCTCATCTCGAGCTACGAGGCGGAAACGGGGCTCCTCTGGATGTGGGCGGGACCCTCGTGATTCCTCTCGAGTGGAGACGGCTAGGTCGGGGAACTTCTTGATTTGCACCAAGGGTGTGAAGGACCCTTTCGAAGTTCCAGAGGTGAGGTGTGATCCGCCTCGAGACGCCTCAGCGGAAATGGGCCTCATCTTGCCTGGAGGGGAGAACCTCCTGGATTTTCTCGAGTTGCGGCAGGTCTTCTCGAGTTACGACGGGGACCTCAGGGACCCGCTCTTGTGGCCTCAGGAAAGGCCAGTCCCCATGCGAGTTGCTAGGGGACCTCTCGGGATTCCTCTCCCGTCCATGCCGGGGCCTCAGTCCTTGTGTGGAGTCGGGGCCGGAACCTGAGGATTCCTCTCCAGTGTTGCCATGGATCTTGGGGTGCTTCTGAGTCTCCCCAGGGGAGTCAGGCCTCGTCTCGAGTGGGGGCATGCACGTGCGCTTTCCTCCCGAGCTGCAGCAGTAGTGTCACGCTTCCTGTCACGTGGATCAAGGGATCTGTGGCTTTCCCTCGAGGCTGTCCCTCGAGGCTTTCCCACGAGGCTTTCCCACAGGGCTGTGCCACGTGCCACCTTGGTGGGAGTCGATCCTCGGCGTGAAAGACGAGCCGGTGAAGGGAAAAGAGGTTCCTCTGGAATGGACTGAGACATCTGGGGGACTCTTGGAATGGTGGCACGACCCTGGAGTTCCTCTCGCCGTTCCTGTTGAGAGGGCCTCCTCTTCACATGCGACGGGAACGCCGGGAACTCTTTCCCGACGAAGCAGGGAAAGGATCCCTCATCTCGAGCTACGAGGCGGAAACGGGGCTCCTCTGGATGTGGGCGGGACCCTCGTGATTCCTCTCGAGTGGAGACGGCTAGGTCGGGGAACTTCTTGATTTGCACCAAGGGTGTGAAGGACCCTTTCGAAGTTCCAGAGGTGAGGTGTGATCCGCCTCGAGACGCCTCAGCGGAAATGGGCCTCATCTCGCCTGGAGGGGAGAACCTCCTGGATTTTCTCGAGTTGCGGCAGGTCTTCTCGAGTTACGACGGGGACCTCAGGGACCCGCTCTGGTGGCCTCAGGAAAGGCCAGTCCCCATGCGAGTTGCTAGGGGACCTCTCGGGATTCCTCTCCTGTCCATGCCGGGGCCTCAGTCCTAGTGTGGAGTCGGGGCTGGAACCTGAGGATTCCTCCCCAGTGTTGCCATGGACCTTGGGGTGCTTCTGAGTCTCCCCAGGGGAGTCAGGCCTCGTCTCGAGTGGGGGCATGCACGTGCGCTTTCCTCCCGAGCTGCAGCAGTAGTGTCACGCTTCCTGTCACGTGGATCAAGGGATCTGTGGCTTTCCCTCGAGGCTGTCCCTCGAGGCTTTCCCACGAGGCTTTCCCACAGGGCTGTGCCACGTGCCACCTTGGTGGGAGTCGATCCTCGGCGTGAAAGACGAGCCGGTGAAGGGAAAAGAGGTTCCTCTGGAATGGACTGAGACATCTGGGGGACTCTTGGAATGGTGGCACGACGCTGGAGTTCCTCTCGCCGTTCCTGTTGAGAGGGCCTCCTCTTGAGATGCGACGGGAACGCCGGGAACTCTTTCCCGACGAAGCAGGGAAAGGATCCCTCATCTCGAGCTACGAGGCGGAAACGGGGCTCCTCTGGATGTGGGCGGGACCCTCGTGATTCCTCTCGAGTGGAGACGGCTAGGTCGGGGAACTTCTTGATTTGCACCAAGGGTGTGAAGGACCCTTTCGAAGTTCCAGAGGTGAGGTGTGATCCGCCTCGAGACGCCTCAGCGGAAATGGGCCTCATCTCGCCTGGAGGGGAGAACCTCCTGGATTTTCTCGAGTTGCGGCAGGTCTTCTCGAGTTACGACGGGGACCTCAGGGACCCGCTCTGGTGGCCTCAGGAAAGGCCAGTCCCCATGCGAGTTGCTAGGGGACCTCTCGGGATTCCTCTCCCGTCCATGCCGGGGCCTCAGTCCTTGTGTGGAGTCGGGGCCGGAACCTGAGGATTCCTCTCCAGTGTTGCCATGGATCTTGGGGTGCTTCTGAGTCTCCCCAGGGGAGTCAGGCCTCGTCTCGAGTGGGGGCATGCACGTGCGCTTTCCTCCCGAGCTGCAGCAGTAGTGTCACGCTTCCTGTCACGTGGATCAAGGGATCTGTGGCTTTCCCTCGAGGCTGTCCCTCGAGGCTTTCCCACGAGGCTTTCCCACAGGGCTGTGCCACGTGCCACCTTGGTGGGAGTCGATCCTCGGCGTGAAAGACGAGCCGGTGAAGGGAAAAGAGGTTCCTCTGGAATGGACTGAGACATCTGGGGGACTCTTGGAATGGTGGCACGACCCTGGAGTTCCTCTCGCCGTTCCTGTTGAGAGGGCCTCCTCTTCACATGCGACGGGAACGCCGGGAACTCTTTCCCGATGAAGCAGGGAAAGGATCCCTCATCTCGAGCTACGAGGCGGAAACGGGGCTCCTCTGGATGTGGGCGGGACCCTCGTGATTCCTCTCGAGTGGAGACGGCTAGGTCGGGGAACTTCTTGATTTGCACCAAGGGTGTGAAGGACCCTTTCGAAGTTCCAGAGGTGAGGTGTGATCCGCCTCGAGACGCCTCAGCGGAAATGGGCCTCATCTCGCCTGGAGGGGAGAACCTCCTGGATTTTCTCGAGTTGCGACAGGTCTTCTCGAGTTACGACGGGGACCTCAGGGACCCGCTCTGGTGGCCTCAGGAAAGGCCAGTCCCCATGCGAGTTGCTCAGGGACCTCTCGGGATTCCTCCCCGTCCATGCCGGGGCCTCAGTCCTTGTGTGGAGTCGGGGCGGAACCTGAGGATTCCTCTCCAGTGTTGCCATGGATCTTGGGGTGCTTCTGAGTCTCCCCAGGGGAGTCAGGCCTCGTCTCGAGTGGGGGCATGCACGTGCGCTTTCCTCCCGAGCTGCAGCAGTAGTGTCACGCTTCCTGTCACGTGGATCAAGGGATCTGTGGCTTTCCCTCGAGGCTGTCCCTCGAGGCTTTCCCACGAGGCTTTCCCACAGGGCTGTGCCACGTGCCACCTTGGTGGGAGTCGATCCTCGGCGTGAAAGACGAGCCGGTGAAGGGAAAAGAGGTTCCTCTGGAATGGACTGAGACATCTGGGGGACTCTTGGAATGGTGGCACGACCCTGGAGTTCCTCTCGCCGTTCCTGTTGAGAGGGCCTCCTCTTCACATGCGACGGGAACGCCGGGAACTCTTTCCCGACGAAGCAGGGAAAGGATCCCTCATCTCGAGCTACGAGGCGGAAACGGGGCTCCTCTGGATGTGGGCGGGACCCTCGTGATTCCTCTCGAGTGGAGACAGCTAGGTCGGGGAACTTCTTGATTTGCACCAAGGGTGTGAAGGAGCCTTTCGAAGTTCCAGAGGTGAGGTGTGATCCGCCTCGAGACGCCTCAGCCGAAATGGGCCTCATCTCGCCTGGAGGGGAGAACCTCCTGGATTTTCTCGAGTTGCGGCAGGTCTTCTCGAGTTACAACGGGGACCTCAGGGACCCGTTCTGGTGGCCTCAGGAAAGGCCAGTCCCCATGCGAGTTGCTAGGGGACCTCTCGGGATTCCTCTCCCGTCCATGCCGGGGCCTCAGTCCTTGTGTGGAGTCGGGGCCGGAACCTGAGGATTCCTCCCCAGTGTTGCCATGGATCTTGGGGTGCTTCTGAGTCTCCCCAGGGGAGTCAGGCCTCGTCTCGAGTGGGGGCATGCACGTGCGCTTTCCTCCCAAGCTGCAGCAGTAGTGTCACGCTTCCTGTCACGTGGATCAAGGGATCTGTGGCTTTCCCTCGAGGCTGTCCCTTGAGGCTTTCCCACGAGGCTTTCCCACAGGGCTGTGCCACGTGCCACCTTGGTGGGAGTCGATCCTCGGCGTGAAAGACGAGCCGGTGAAGGGAAAAGAGGTTCCTCTGGAATGGACTGAGACATCTGGGGGACTCTGGGAATGGTGGCACGACCCTGGAGTTCCTCTCGCCGTTCCTGTTGAGAGGGCCTCCTCTTGAGATGCGACGGGAACGCCGGGTACTCTTTCCCGACGAAGCAGGGAAAGGATCCCTCATCTCGAGCTACGAGGCGGAAACGGGGCTCCTCTGGATGTGGGCGGGACCCTCGTGATTCCTCTCGAGTGGAGACGGCTAGGTCGGGGAACTTCTTGATTTGCACCAAGGGTGTGAAGGACCCTTTCGAAGTTCCAGAGGTGAGGTGTGATCCGCCTCGAGACGCCTCAGCGGAAATGGGCCTCATCTCGCCTGGAGGGGAGAACCTCCTGGATTTTCTCGAGTTGCGGCAGGTCTTCTCGAGTTACGACGGGGACCTCAGGGACCCGCTCTGGTGGCCTCAGGAAAGGCCAGTCCCCATGCGAGTTGCTAGGGGACCTCTCGGGATTCCTCTCCCGTCCATGCCGGGGCCTCAGTCCTTGTGTGGAGTCGGGGCCGGAACCTGAGGATTCCTCTCCAGTGTTGCCATGGATCTTGGGGTGCTTCTGAGACTCCCCAGGGGAGTCAGGCCTCGTCTCGAGTGGGGGCATGCACGTGCGCTTTCCTCCCGTGCTGCAGCAGTAGTGTCACGCTTCCTGTCACGTGGATCAAGGGATCTGTGGCTTTCCCTCGAGGCTGTCCCTCGAGGCTTTCCCACGAGGCTTTCCCACAGGGCTGTGCCACGTGCCACCTTGGTGGGAGTCGATCCTCGGCGTGAAAGACGAGCCGGTGAAGGGAAAAGAGGTTCCTCTGGAATGGACTGAGACATCTGGGGGACTCTTGGAATGGTGGCACGACCCTGGAGTTCCTCTCGCCGTTCCTGTTGAGAGGGCCTCCACTTGAGATGCGACGGGAACGCCGGGAACTCTTTCCCGACGAAGCAGGGAAAGGATCCCTCATCTCGAGCTACGAGGCGGAAACGGGGCTCCTCTGGATGTGGGCGGGACCCTCGTGATTCCTCTCGAGTGGAGACGGCTAGGTCGGGGAACTTCTTGATTTGCACCAAGGGTGTGAAGGACCCTTTCGAAGTTCCAGAGGGGAGGTGTGATCAGCCTCGAGACGCCTCAGCGGAAATGGGCCTCATCTCGCCTGGAGGGGAGAACCTCCTGGATTTTCTCGAGTTGCGGCAGGTCTTCTCGAGTTACGACGGGGACCTCAGGGACCCGCTCTGGTGGCCTCAGGAAAGGCCAGTCCCCATGCGAGTTGCTCGGGGACCTCTCGGGATTCCTCTCCCGTCCATGCCGGGGCCTCAGTCCTTGTGTGGAGTCGGGGCCGGAACCTGAGGATTCCTCTCCAGTGTTGCCATGGATCTTGGGGTGCTTCTGAGTCTCCCCAGGGGAGTCAGGCCTCGTCTCGAGTGGGGGCATGCACGTGCGCTTTCCTCCCGAGCTGCAGCAGTAGTGTCACGCTTCCTGTCACGTGGATCAAGGGATCTGTGGCTTTCCCTCGAGGCTGTCCCTCGAGGCTTTCCCACGAGGCTTTCCCACAGGGCTGTGCCACGTGCCACCTTGGTGGGAGTCGATCCTCGGCGTGAAAGACGAGCCAGTGAAGGGAAAAGAGGTTCCTCTGGAATGGACTGAGACATCTGGGGGACTCTGGGAATGGTGGCACGACCCTGGAGTTCCTCTCGCCGTTCCTGTTGAGAGGGCCTCCTCTTGAGATGCGACGGGAACGCTGGGAACTCTTTTCCGACGAAGCAGGGAAAGGATCCCTCATCTCGAGCTACGAGGCGGAAACGGGGCTCCTCTGGATGTGGGCGGGACCCTCGTGATTCCTCTCGAGTGGAGACTGCTAGGTCGGGGAACTTCTTGATTTGCACCAAGGGTGTGAAGGACCCTTTCGAAGTTCCAGAGGTGAGGTGTGATCCGCCTCGAGACGCCTCAGCGGAAATGGGCCTCATCTCGCCTGGAGGGGAGAACCTCCTGGATTTTCTCGAGTTGCGGCAGGTCTTCTCGAGTTACAACGGGGACCTCAGGGACCCGCTCTGGTGGCCTCAGGAAAGGCCAGTCCCCATGCGAGTTGCTAGGGGACCTCTCGGGATTCCTCTCCCGTCCATGCCGGGGCCTCAGTCCTTGTGTGGAGTCGGGGCCGGAACCTGAGGATTCCTCTCCAGTGTTGCCATGGATCTTGGGGTGCTTCTGAGTCTCCCCAGGGGAGTCAGGCCTCGTCTCGAGTGGGGGCATGCACGTGCGCTTTCCTCCCGAGCTGCAGCAGTAGTGTCACGCTTCCTGTCACGTGGATCAAGGGATCTGTGGCTTTCCCTCGAGGCTGTCCCTCGAGGCTTTCCCACGAGGCTTTCCCACAGGGCTGTGCCACGTGCCACCTTGGTGGGAGTCGATCCTCGGCGTGAAAGACGAGCCGGTGAAGGGAAAAGAGGTTCCTCTGGAATGGACTGAGACATCTGGGGGACTCTTGGAATGGTGGCACGACGCTGGAGTTCCTCTCGCCGTTCCTGTTGAGAGGGCCTCCTCTTGAGATGCGACGGGAACGCCGGGAACTCTTTCCCGACGAAGCAGGGAAAGGATCCCTCATCTCGAGCTACGAGGCGGAAACGGGGCTCCTCTGGATGTGGGCGGGACCCTCGTGATTCCTCTCGAGTGGAGACGGCTAGGTCGGGGAACTTCTTGATTTGCACCAAGGGTGTGAAGGACCCTTTCGAAGTTCCAGAGGTGAGGTGTGATCCGCCTCGAGACGCCTCAGCGGAAATGGGCCTCATCTCGCCTGGAGGGGAGAACCTCCTGGATTTTCTCGAGTTGCGGCAGGTCTTCTCGAGTTACGACGGGGACCTCAGGGACCCGCTCTGGTGGCCTCAGGAAAGGCCAGTCCCCATGCGAGTTGCTAGGGGACCTCTCGGGATTCCTCTCCCGTCCATGCCGGGGCCTCAGTCCTTGTGTGGAGTCGGGGCCGGAACCTGAGGATTCCTCTCCAGTGTTGCCATGGATCTTGGGGTGCTTCTGAGTCTCCCCAGGGGAGTCAGGCCTCGTCTCGAGTGGGGGCATGCACGTGCGCTTTCCTCCCGAGCTGCAGCAGTAGTGTCACGCTTCCTGTCACGTGGATCAAGGGATCTGTGGCTTTCCCTCGAGGCTGTCCCTCGAGGCTTTCCCACGAGGCTTTCCCACAGGGCTGTGCCACGTGCCACCTTGGTGGGAGTCGATCCTCGGCGTGAAAGACGAGCCGGTGAAGGGAAAAGAGGTTCCTCTGGAATGGACTGAGACATCTGGGGGACTCTTGGAATGGTGGCACGACCCTGGAGTTCCTCTGGCCGTTCCTGTTGAGAGGGCCTCCTCTTGAGATGCGACGGGAACGCCGGGAACTCTTTCCCGACGAAGCAGGGAAAGGATCCCTCATCTCGAGCTACGAGGCGGAAACGGGGCTCCTCTGGATGTGGGCGGGACCCTCGTGATTCCTCTCGAGTGGAGACTGCTAGGTCGGGGAACTTCTTGATTTGCACCAAGGGTGTGAAGGACCCTTTCGAAGTTCCAGAGGTGAGGTGTGATCCGCCTCGAGACGCCTCAGCGGAAATGGGCCTCATCTCGCCTGGAGGGGAGAACCTCCTGGATTTTCTCGAGTTGCGGCAGGTCTTCTCGAGTTACGACGGGGACCTCAGGGACCCGCTCTGGTGGCCTCAGGAAAGGCCAGTCCCCATGCGAGTTGCTAGGGGACCTCTCGGGATTCCTCTCCCGTCCATGCCGGGGCCTCAGTCCTTGTGTGGAGTCGGGGCCGGAACCTGAGGATTCCTCTCCAGTGTTGCCATGGATCTTGGGGTGCTTCTGAGTCTCCCCAGGGGAGTCAGGCCTCGTCTCGAGTGGGGGCATGCACGTGCGCTTTCCTCCCGAGCTGCAGCAGTAGTGTCACGCTTCCTGTCACGTGGATCAAGGGATCTGTGGCTTTCCCTCGAGGCTGTCCCTCGAGGCTTTCCCACGAGGCTTTCCCACAGGGCTGTGCCACGTGCCACCTTGGTGGGAGTCGATCCTCGGCGTGAAAGACGAGCCGGTGAAGGGAAAAGAGGTTCCTCTGGAATGGACTGAGACATCTGGGGGACTCTTGGAATGGTGGCACGACCCTGGAGTTCCTCTCGCCGTTCCTGTTGAGAGGGCCTCCTCTTCACATGCGACGGGAACGCCGGGAACTCTTTCCCGATGAAGCAGGGAAAGGATCCCTCATCTCGAGCTACGAGGCGGAAACGGGGCTCCTCTGGATGTGGGCGGGACCATCGTGATTCCTCTCGAGTGGAGACGGCTAGGTCGGGGAACTTCTTGATTTGCACCAAGGGTGTGAAGGACCCTTTCGAAGTTCCAGAGGTGAGGTGTGATCCGCCTCGAGACGCCTCAGCGGAAATGGGCCTCATCGCGCCTGGAGGGGAGAACCTCCTGGATTTTCTCGAGTTGCGACAGGTCTTCTCGAGTTACGACGGGGACCTCAGGGACCCGCTCTGGTGGCCTCAGGAAAGGCCAGTCCCCATGCGAGTTGCTCAGGGACCTCTCGGGATTCCTCCCCGTCCATGCCGGGGCCTCAGTCCTTGTGTGGAGTCGGGGCGGAACCTGAGGATTCCTCTCCAGTGTTGCCATGGATCTTGGGGTGCTTCTGAGTCTCCCCAGGGGAGTCAGGCCTCGTCTCGAGTGGGGGCATGCACGTGCGCTTTCCTCCCGAGCTGCAGCAGTAGTGTCACGCTTCCTGTCACGTGGATCAAGGGATCTGTGGCTTTCCCTCGAGGCTGTCCCTCGAGGCTTTCCCACGAGGCTTTCCCACAGGGCTGTGCCACGTGCCACCTTGGTGGGAGTCGATCCTCGGCGTGAAAGACGAGCCGGTGAAGGGAAAAGAGGTTCCTCTGGAATGGACTGAGACATCTGGGGGACTCTTGGAATGGTGGCACGACCCTGGAGTTCCTCTCGCCGTTCCTGTTGAGAGGGCCTCCTCTTCACATGCGACGGGAACGCCGGGAACTCTTTCCCGACGAAGCAGGGAAAGGATCCCTCATCTCGAGCTACGAGGCGGAAACGGGGCTCCTCTGGATGTGGGCGGGACCCTCGTGATTCCTCTCGAGTGGAGACAGCTAGGTCGGGGAACTTCTTGATTTGCACCAAGGGTGTGAAGGAGCCTTTCGAAGTTCCAGAGGTGAGGTGTGATCCGCCTCGAGACGCCTCAGCCGAAATGGGCCTCATCTCGCCTGGAGGGGAGAACCTCCTGGATTTTCTCGAGTTGCGGCAGGTCTTCTCGAGTTACAACGGGGACCTCAGGGACCCGCTCTGGTGGCCTCAGGAAAGGCCAGTCCCCATGCGAGTTGCTAGGGGACCTCTCGGGATTCCTCTCCCGTCCATGCCGGGGCCTCAGTCCTTGTGTGGAGTCGGGGCCGGAACCTGAGGATTCCTCCCCAGTGTTGCCATGGATCTTGGGGTGCTTCTGAGTCTCCCCAGGGGAGTCAGGCCTCGTCTCGAGTGGGGGCATGCACGTGCGCTTTCCTCCCAAGCTGCAGCAGTAGTGTCACGCTTCCTGTCACGTGGATCAAGGGATCTGTGGCTTTCCCTCGAGGCTGTCCCTTGAGGCTTTCCCACGAGGCTTTCCCACAGGGCTGTGCCACGTGCCACCTTGGTGGGAGTCGATCCTCGGCGTGAAAGACGAGCCGGTGAAGGGAAAAGAGGTTCCTCTGGAATGGACTGAGACATCTGGGGGACTCTGGGAATGGTGGCACGACCCTGGAGTTCCTCTCGCCGTTCCTGTTGAGAGGGCCTCCTCTTGAGATGCGACGGGAACGCCGGGTACTCTTTCCCGACGAAGCAGGGAAAGGATCCCTCATCTCGAGCTACGAGGCGGAAACGGGGCTCCTCTGGATGTGGGCGGGACCCTCGTGATTCCTCTCGAGTGGAGACGGCTAGGTCGGGGAACTTCTTGATTTGCACCAAGGGTGTGAAGGACCCTTTCGAAGTTCCAGAGGTGAGGTGTGATCCGCCTCGAGACGCCTCAGCGGAAATGGGCCTCATCTCGCCTGGAGGGGAGAACCTCCTGGATTTTCTCGAGTTGCGGCAGGTCTTCTCGAGTTACGACGGGGACCTCAGGGACCCGCTCTGGTGGCCTCAGGAAAGGCCAGTCCCCATGCGAGTTGCTAGGGGACCTCTCGGGATTCCTCTCCCGTCCATGCCGGGGCCTCAGTCCTTGTGTGGAGTCGGGGCCGGAACCTGAGGATTCCTCTCCAGTGTTGCCATGGATCTTGGGGTGCTTCTGAGACTCCCCAGGGGAGTCAGGCCTCGTCTCGAGTGGGGGCATGCACGTGCGCTTTCCTCCCGTGCTGCAGCAGTAGTGTCACGCTTCCTGTCACGTGGATCAAGGGATCTGTGGCTTTCCCTCGAGGCTGTCCCTCGAGGCTTTCCCACGAGGCTTTCCCACAGGGCTGTGCCACGTGCCACCTTGGTGGGAGTCGATCCTCGGCGTGAAAGACGAGCCGGTGAAGGGAAAAGAGGTTCCTCTGGAATGGACTGAGACATCTGGGGGACTCTTGGAATGGTGGCACGACCCTGGAGTTCCTCTCGCCGTTCCTGTTGAGAGGGCCTCCACTTGAGATGCGACGGGAACGCCGGGAACTCTTTCCCGACGAAGCAGGGAAAGGATCCCTCATCTCGAGCTACGAGGCGGAAACGGGGCTCCTCTGGATGTGGGCGGGACCCTCGTGATTCCTCTCGAGTGGAGACGGCTAGGTCGGGGAACTTCTTGATTTGCACCAAGGGTGTGAAGGACCCTTTCGAAGTTCCAGAGGGGAGGTGTGATCAGCCTCGAGACGCCTCAGCGGAAATGGGCCTCATCTCGCCTGGAGGGGAGAACCTCCTGGATTTTCTCGAGTTGCGGCAGGTCTTCTCGAGTTACGACGGGGACCTCAGGGACCCGCTCTGGTGGCCTCAGGAAAGGCCAGTCCCCATGCGAGTTGCTCGGGGACCTCTCGGGATTCCTCTCCCGTCCATGCCGGGGCCTCAGTCCTTGTGTGGAGTCGGGGCCGGAACCTGAGGATTCCTCTCCAGTGTTGCCATGGATCTTGGGGTGCTTCTGAGTCTCCCCAGGGGATTCAGGCCTCGTCTCGAGTGGGGGCATGCACGTGCGCTTTCCTCCCGAGCTGCAGCAGTAGTGTCACGCTTCCTGTCACGTGGATCAAGGGATCTGTGGCTTTCCCTCGAGGCTGTCCCTCGAGGCTTTCCCACGAGGCTTTCCCACAGGGCTGTGCCACGTGCCACCTTGGTGGGAGTCGATCCTCGGCGTGAAAGACGAGCCGGTGAAGGGAAAAGAGGTTCCTCTGGAATGGACTGAGACATCTGGGGGACTCTTGGAATGGTGGCACGACCCTGGAGTTCCTCTCGCCGTTCCTGTTGAGAGGGCCTCCTCTTCACACGCGACGGGAACGCCGGGAACTCTTTCCCGACGAAGCAGGGAAAGGATCCCTCATCTCGAGCTACGAGGCGGAAACGGGGCTCCTCTGGATGTGGGCGGGACCCTCGTGATTCCTCTCGAGTGGAGACGGCTAGGTCGGGGAACTTCTTGATTTGCACCAAGGGTGTGAAGGACCCTTTCGAAGTTCCAGAGGTGAGGTGTGATCCGCCTCGAGACGCCTCAGCGGAAATGGGCCTCATCTCGCCTGGAGGGGAGAACCTCCTGGATTTTCTCGAGTTGCGGCAGGTCTTCTCGAGTTACGACGGGGACCTCAGGGACCCGCTCTGGTGGCCTCAGGAAAGGCCAGTCCCCATGCGAGTTGCTAGGGGACCTCTCGGGATTCCTCTCCTGTCCATGCCGGGGCCTCAGTCCTTGTGTGGAGTCGGGGCCGGAACCTGAGGATTCCTCCCCAGTGTTGCCATGGACCTTGGGGTGCTTCTGAGTCTCCCCAGGGGAGTCAGGCCTCGTCTCGAGTGGGGGCATGCACGTGCGCTTTCCTCCCGAGCTGCAGCAGTAGTGTCACGCTTCCTGTCACGTGGATCAAGGGATCTGTGGCTTTCCCTCGAGTCTGTCCCTCGAGGCTTTCCCACGAGGCTTTCCCACAGGGCTGTGCCACGTGCCACCTTGGTGGGAGTCGATCCTCGGCGTGAAAGACGAGCCGGTGAAGGGAAAAGAGGTTCCTCTGGAATGGACTGAGACATCTGGGGGACTCTGGGAATGGTGGCACGACCCTGGAGTTCCTCTCGCCGTTCCTGTTGAGAGGGCCTCCTCTTCACATGCGACGGGAACGCCGGGAACTCTTTCCCGACGAAGCAGGGAAAGGATCCCTCATCTCGAGCTACGAGGTGGAAACGGGGCTCCTCTGGATGTGGGCGGGACCCTCGTGATTCCTCTCGAGTGGAGACGGCTAGGTCGGGGAACTTCTTGATTTGCACCAAGGGTGTGAAGGACCCTTTCGAAGTTCCAGAGGTGAGGTGTGATCAGCCTCGAGACGCCTCAGCGGAAATGGGCCTCATCTCGCCTGGAGGGGAGAACCTCCTGGATTTTCTCGAGTTGCGGCAGGTCTTCTCGAGTTACGACGGGGACCTCAGGGACCCGCTCTGGTGGCCTCAGGAAAGGCCAGTCCCCATGCGAGTTGCTAGGGGACCTCTCGGGATTCCTCTCCCGTCCATGCCGGGGCCTCAGTCCTTGTGTGGAGTCGGGGCCGGAACCTGAGGATTCCTCTCCAGTGTTGCCATGGATCTTGGGGTGCTTCTGAGTCTCCCCAGGGGAGTCAGGCCTCGTCTCGAGTGGGGGCATGCACGTGCGCTTTCCTCCCGAGCTGCAGCAGTAGTGTCACGCTTCCTGTCACGTGGATCAAGGGATCTGTGGCTTTCCCTCGAGGCTGTCCCTCGAGGCTTTCCCACGAGGCTTTCCCACAGGGCTGTGCCACGTGCCACCTTGGTGGGAGTCGATCCTCGGCGTGAAAGACGAGCCGGTGAAGGGAAAAGAGGTTCCTCTGGAATGGACTGAGACATCTGGGGGACTCTTGGAATGGTGGCACGACCCTGGAGTTCCTCTCGCCGTTCCTGTTGAGAGGGCCTCCTCTTCACATGCGACGGGAACGCCGGGAACTCTTTCCCGACGAAGCAGGGAAAGGATCCCTCATCTCGAGCTACGAGGCGGAAACGGGGCTCCTCTGGATGTGGGCGGGACCCTCGTGATTCCTCTCGAGTGGAGACGGCTAGGTCGGGGAACTTCTTGATTTGCACCAAGGGTGTGAAGGACCCTTTCGAAGTTCCAGAGGTGAGGTGTGATCCGCCTCGAGACGCCTCATCGGAAATGGGCCTCATCTCGCCTGGATGGGAGAACCTCCTGGATTTTCTCGAGTTGCGGCAGGTCTTCTCGAGTTACGACGGGGACCTCAGGGACCCGCTCTGGTGGCCTCAGGAAAGGCCAGTCCCCATGCGAGTTGCTCAGGGACCTCTCGGGATTCCTCCCCGTCCATGCCGGGGCCTCAGTCCTTGTGTGGAGTCGGGGCGGAACCTGAGGATTCCTCTCCAGTGTTGCCATGGATCTTGGGGTGCTTCTGAGTCTCCCCAGGGGAGTCAGGCCTCGTCTCGAGTGGGGGCATGCACGTGCGCTTTCCTCCCGAGCTGCAGCAGTAGTGTCACGCTTCCTGTCACGTGGATCAAGGGATCTGTGGCTTTCCCTCGAGGCTGTCCCTCGAGGCTTTCCCACGAGGCTTTCCCACAGGGCTGTGCCACGTGCCACCTTGGTGGGAGTCGATCCTCGGCGTGAAAGACGAGCCGGTGAAGGGAAAAGAGGTTCCTCTGGAATGGACTGAGACATCTGGGGGACTCTTGGAATGGTGGCACGACCCTGGAGTTCCTCTCGCCGTTCCTGTTGAGAGGGCCTCCTCTTCACATGCGACGGGAACGCCGGGAACTCTTTCCCGACGAAGCAGGGAAAGGATCCCTCATCTCGAGCTACGAGGCGGAAACGGGGCTCCTCTGGATGTGGGCAGGACCCTCGTGATTCCTCTCGAGTGGAGACAGCTAGGTCGGGGAACTTCTTGATTTGCACCAAGGGTGTGAAGGAGCCTTTCGAAGTTCCAGAGGTGAGGTGTGATCCGCCTCGAGACGCCTCAGCGGAAATGGGCCTCATCTCGCCTGGAGGGGAGAACCTCCTGGATTTTCTCGAGTTGCGGCAGGTCTTCTCGAGTTACAACGGGGACCTCAGGGACCCGCTCTGGTGGCCTCAGGAAAGGCCAGTCCCCATGCGAGTTGCTAGGGGACCTCTCAGGATTCCTCTCCCGTCCATGCCGGGGCCTCAGTCCTTGTGTGGAGTCGGGGCCGGAACCTGAGGATTCCTCCCCAGTGTTGCCATGGATCTTGGGGTGCTTCTGAGTCTCCCCAGGGGAGTCAGGCCTCGTCTCGAGTGGGGGCATGCACGTGCGCTTTCCTCCCGAGCTGCAGCAGTAGTGTCACGCTTCCTGTCACGTGGATCAAGGGATCTGTGGCTTTCCCTCGAGGCTGTCCCTTGAGGCTTTCCCACGAGGCTTTCCCACAGGGCTGTGCCACGTGCCCCCTTGGTGGGAGTCGATCCTCGGCGTGAAAGACGAGCCGGTGAAGGGAAAAGAGGTTCCTCTGGAATGGACTGAGACATCTGGGGGACTCTGGGAATGGTGGCACGACCCTGGAGTTCCTCTCGCCGTTCCTGTTGAGAGGGCCTCCTCTTGAGATGCGACGGGAACGCCGGGTACTCTTTCCCGACGAAGCAGGGAAAGGATCCCTCATCTCGAGCTACGAGGCGGAAACGGGGCTCCTCTGGATGTGGGCGGGACCCTCGTTATTCCTCTCGAGTGGAGACGGCTAGGTCGGGGAACTTCTTGATTTGCACCAAGGGTGTGAAGGACCCTTTCGAAGTTCCAGAGGTGAGGTGTGATCCGCCTCGAGACGCCTCATCGGAAATTGGCCTCATCTCGCCTGGAGGGGAGAACCTCCTGGATTTTCTCGAGTTGCGGCAGGTCTTCTCGAGTTACGACGGGGACCTCAGGGACCCGCTCTGGTGGCCTCAGGAAAGGCCAGTCCCCATGCGAGTTGCTAGGGGACCTCTCGGGATTCCTCTCCCGTCCATGCCGGGGCCTCAGTCCTTGTGTGGAGTCGGGGCCGGAACCTGAGGATTCCTCTCCAGTGTTGCCATGGATCTTGGGGTGCTTCTGAGTCTCCCCAGGGGAGTCAGGCCTCGTCTCGAGTGGGGGCATGCACGTGCGCTTTCCTCCCGAGCTGCAGCAGTAGTGTCACGCTTCCTGTCACGTGGATCAAGGGATCTGTGGCTTTTCCTCGAGGCTGTCCCTCGAGGCTTTCCCACGAGGCTTTCCCACAGGGCTGTGCCACGTGCCACCTTGGTGGGAGTCGATCCTCGGCGTGAAAGACGAGCCGGTGAAGGGAAAAGAGGTTCCTCTGGAATGGACTGAGACATCTGGGGGACTCTTGGAATGGTGGCACGACCCTGGAGTTCCTCTCGCCGTTCCTGTTGAGAGGGCCTCCTCTTCACATGCGACGGGAACGCCGGGAACTCTTTCCCGACGAAGCAGGGAAAGGATCCCTCATCTCGAGCTAAGAGGCGGAAACGGGGCTCCTCTGGATGTGGGCGGGACCCTCGTGATTACTCTCGAGTGGAGACGGCTAGGTCGGGGAACTTCTTGATTTGCACCAAGGGTGTGAAGGACAGTTTCGAAGTTCCAGAGGTGAGGTGTGATCCGCCTCGAGACGCCTCATCGGAAATGGGCCTCATCTCGCCTGGAGGGGAGAACCTCCTGGATTTTCTCGAGTTGCGGCAGGTCTTCTCGAGTTACGACGGGGACCTCAGGGACCCGCTCTGGTGGCCTCAGGAAAGGCCAGTCCCCATGCGAGTTGCTCGGGGACCTCTCGGGATTCCTCTCCCGTGCATGCCGGGGCCTCAGTCCTTGTGTGGAGTCGGGGCCGGAACCTGAGGATTCCTCTCCAGTGTTGCCATGGATCTTGGGGTGCTTCTGAGTCTCCCCAGGGGAGTCAGGCCTCGTCTCGAGTGGGGGCATGCACGTGCGCTTTCCTCCCGAGCTGCAGCAGTAGTGTCACGCTTCCTGTCACGTGGATCAAGGGATCTGTGGCTTTCCCTCGAGGCTGTCCCTCGAGGCTTTCCCACGAGGCTTTCCCACAGGGCTGTGCCACGTGCCACCTTGGTGGGAGTCGATCCTCGGCGTGAAAGACGAGCCGGTGAAGGGAAAAGAGGTTCCTCTGGAATGGACTGAGACATCTGGGGGACTCTTGGAATGGTGGCACGACCCTGGAGTTCCTCTCGCCGTTCCTGTTGAGAGGGCCTCCTCTTCACACGCGACGGGAACGCCGGGAACTCTTTCCCGACGAAGCAGGGAAAGGATCCCTCATCTCGAGCTACGAGGCGGAAACGGGGCTCCTCTGGATGTGGGCGGGACCCTCGTGATTCCTCTCGAGTGGAGACGGCTAGGTCGGGGAACTTCGTGATTTGCACCAAGGGTGTGAAGGACCCTTTCGAAGTTCCAGAGGTGAGGTGTGATCCGCCTCGAGACGCCTCAGCGGAAATGGGCCTCATCTCGCCTGGAGGGGAGAACCTCCTGGATTTTCTCGAGTTGCGGCAGGTCTTCTCGAGTTACGACGGGGACCTCAGGGACCCGCTCTGGTGGCCTCAGGAAAGGCCAGTCCCCATGCGAGTTGCTCGGGGACCTCTCGGGATTCCTCTCCCGTGCATGCCGGGGCCTCAGTCCTTGTGTGGAGTCGGGGCCGGAACCTGAGGATTCCTCTCCAGTGTTGCCATGGATCTTGGGGTGCTTCTGAGTCTCCCCAGGGGAGTCAGGCCTCGTCTCGAGTGGGGGCATGCACGTGCGCTTTCCTCCCGAGCTGCAGCAGTAGTGTCACGCTTCCTGTCACGTGGATCAAGGGATCTGTGGCTTTCCCTCGAGGCTGTCCCTCGAGGCTTTCCCACGAGGCTTTCCCACAGGGCTGTGCCACGTGCCACCTTGGTGGGAGTCGATCCTCGGCGTGAAAGACGAGCCGGTGAAGGGAAAAGAGGTTCCTCTGGAATGGACTGAGACATCTGGGGGACTCTTGGAATGGTGGCACGACCCTGGAGTTCCTCTCGCCGTTCCTGTTGAGAGGGCCTCCTCTTCACACGCGACGGGAACGCCGGGAACTCTTTCCCGACGAAGCAGGGAAAGGATCCCTCATCTCGAGCTACGAGGCGGAAACGGGGCTCCTCTGGATGTGGGCGGGACCCTCGTGATTCCTCTCGAGTGGAGACGGCTAGGTCGGGGAACTTCTTGATTTGCACCAAGGGTGTGAAGGACCCTTTCGAAGTTCCAGAGGTGAGGTGTGATCCGCCTCGAGACGCCTCAGCGGAAATGGGCCTCATCTCGCCTGGAGGGGAGAACCTCCTGGATTTTCTCGAGTTGCGGCAGGTCTTCTCGAGTTACGACGGGGACCTCAGGGACCCGCTCTGGTGGCCTCAGGAAAGGCCAGTCCCCATGCGAGTTGCTAGGGGACCTCTCGGGATTCCTCTCCCGTCCATGCCGGGGCCTCAGTCCTTGTGTGGAGTCGGGGCCGGAACCTGAGGATTCCTCCCCAGTGTTGCCATGGACCTTGGGGTGCTTCTGAGTCTCCCCAGGGGAGTCAGGCCTCGTCTCGAGTGGGGGCATGCACGTGCGCTTTCCTCCCGAGCTGCAGCAGTAGTGTCACGCTTCCTGTCACGTGGATCAAGGGATCTGTGGCTTTCCCTCGAGGCTGTCCCTCGAGGCTTTCCCACGAGGCTTTCCCACAGGGCTGTGCCACGTGCCACCTTGGTGGGAGTCGATCCTCGGCGTGAAAGACGAGCCGGTGAAGGGAAAAGAGGTTCCTCTGGAATGGACTGAGACATCTGGGGGACTCTTGGAATGGTGGCACGACCCTGGAGTTCCTCTCGCCGTTCCTGTTGAGAGGGCCTCCTCTTCACATGCGACGGGAACGCCGGGAACTCTTTCCCGACGAAGCAGGGAAAGGATCCCTCATCTCGAGCTAAGAGGCGGAAACGGGGCTCCTCTGGATGTGGGCGGGACCCTCGTGATTACTCTCGAGTGGAGACGGCTAGGTCGGGGAACTTCTTGATTTGCACCAAGGGTGTGAAGGACAGTTTCGAAGTTCCAGAGGTGAGGTGTGATCCGCCTCGAGACGCCTCATCGGAAATGGGCCTCATCTCGCCTGGAGGGGAGAACCTCCTGGATTTTCTCGAGTTGCGGCAGGTCTTCTCGAGTTACGACGGGGACCTCAGGGACCCGCTCTGGTGGCCTCAGGAAAGGCCAGTCCCCATGCGAGTTGCTCGGGGACCTCTCGGGATTCCTCTCCCGTGCATGCCGGGGCCTCAGTCCTTGTGTGGAGTCGGGGCCGGAACCTGAGGATTCCTCTCCAGTGTTGCCATGGATCTTGGGGTGCTTCTGAGTCTCCCCAGGGGAGTCAGGCCTCGTCTCGAGTGGGGGCATGCACGTGCGCTTTCCTCCCGAGCTGCAGCAGTAGTGTCACGCTTCCTGTCACGTGGATCAAGGGATCTGTGGCTTTCCCTCGAGGCTGTCCCTCGAGGCTTTCCCACGAGGCTTTCCCACAGGGCTGTGCCACGTGCCCCCTTGGTGGGAGTCGATCCTCGGCGTGAAAGACGAGCCGGTGAAGGGAAAAGAGGTTCCTCTGGAATGGACTGAGACATCTGGGGGACTCTTGGAATGGTGGCACGACCCTGGAGTTCCTCTCGCCGTTCCTGTTGAGAGGGCCTCCTCTTCACACGCGACGGGAACGCCGGGAACTCTTTCCCGACGAAGCAGGGAAAGGATCCCTCATCTCGAGCTACGAGGCGGAAACGGGGCTCCTCTGGATGTGGGCGGGACCCTCGTGATTCCTCTCGAGTGGAGACGGCTAGGTCGGGGAACTTCGTGATTTGCACCAAGGGTGTGAAGGACCCTTTCGAAGTTCCAGAGGTGAGGTGTGATCCGCCTCGAGACGCCTCAGCGGAAATGGGCCTCATCTCGCCTGGAGGGGAGAACCTCCTGGATTTTCTCGAGTTGCGGCAGGTCTTCTCGAGTTACGACGGGGACCTCAGGGACCCGCTCTGGTGGCCTCAGGAAAGGCCAGTCCCCATGCGAGTTGCTCGGGGACCTCTCGGGATTCCTCTCCCGTGCATGCCGGGGCCTCAGTCCTTGTGTGGAGTCGGGGCCGGAACCTGAGGATTCCTCTCCAGTGTTGCCATGGATCTTGGGGTGCTTCTGAGTCTCCCCAGGGGAGTCAGGCCTCGTCTCGAGTGGGGGCATGCACGTGCGCTTTCCTCCCGAGCTGCAGCAGTAGTGTCACGCTTCCTGTCACGTGGATCAAGGGATCTGTGGCTTTCCCTCGAGGCTGTCCCTCGAGGCTTTCCCACGAGGCTTTCCCACAGGGCTGTGCCACGTGCCACCTTGGTGGGAGTCGATCCTCGGCGTGAAAGACGAGCCGGTGAAGGGAAAAGAGGTTCCTCTGGAATGGACTGAGACATCTGGGGGACTCTTGGAATGGTGGCACGACCCTGGAGTTCCTCTCGCCGTTCCTGTTGAGAGGGCCTCCTCTTCACACGCGACGGGAACGCCGGGAACTCTTTCCCGACGAAGCAGGGAAAGGATCCCTCATCTCGAGCTACGAGGCGGAAACGGGGCTCCTCTGGATGTGGGCGGGACCCTCGTGATTCCTCTCGAGTGGAGACGGCTAGGTCGGGGAACTTCTTGATTTGCACCAAGGGTGTGAAGGACCCTTTCGAAGTTCCAGAGGTGAGGTGTGATCCGCCTCGAGACGCCTCAGCGGAAATGGGCCTCATCTCGCCTGGAGGGGAGAACCTCCTGGATTTTCTCGAGTTGCGGCAGGTCTTCTCGAGTTACGACGGGGACCTCAGGGACCCGCTCTGGTGGCCTCAGGAAAGGCCAGTCCCCATGCGAGTTGCTAGGGGACCTCTCGGGATTCCTCTCCCGTCCATGCCGGGGCCTCAGTCCTTGTGTGGAGTCGGGGCCGGAACCTGAGGATTCCTCCCCAGTGTTGCCATGGACCTTGGGGTGCTTCTGAGTCTCCCCAGGGGAGTCAGGCCTCGTCTCGAGTGGGGGCATGCACGTGCGCTTTCCTCCCGAGCTGCAGCAGTAGTGTCACGCTTCCTGTCACGTGGATCAAGGGATCTGTGGCTTTCCTTCGAGGCTGTCCCTCGAGGCTTTCCCACGAGGCTTTCCCACAGGGCTGTGCCACGTGCCACCTTGGTGGGAGTCGATCCTCGGCGTGAAAGACGAGCCGGTGAAGGGAAAAGAGGTTCCTCTGGAATGGACTGAGACATCTGGGGGACTCTGGGAATGGTGGCACGACCCTGGAGTTCCTCTCGCCGTTCCTGTTGAGAGGGCCTCCTCTTCACATGCGACGGGAACGCCGGGAACTCTTTCCCGACGAAGCAGGGAAAGGGTCCCTCATCTCGAGCAACGAGGCGGAAACGGGGTTCCTCTGGATGTGGGCGGGACCCTCGTGATTCCTCTCGAGTGGAGACGGCTAGGTCGGGGAACTTCTTGATTTGCACCAAGGGTGTGAAGGACCCTTTCGAAGTTCCAGAGGTGAGGTGTGATCAGCCTCGAGACGCCTCAGCGGAAATGGGCCTCATCTCGCCTGGAGGGGAGAACCTCCTGGATTTTCTCGAGTTGCGGCAGGTCTTCTCGAGTTACGACGGGTACCTCAGGGACCCGCTCTGGTGGCCTCAGGAAAGGCCAGTCCCCATGCGAGTTGCTAGGGGACCTCTCGGGATTCCTCTCCCGTCCATGCCGGGGCCTCAGTCCTTGTGTGCAGTCGGGGCCGGAACCTGAGGATTCCTCTCCAGTGTTGCCATGGATCTTGGGGTGCTTCTGAGTCTCCCCAGGGGAGTCAGGCCTCGTCTCGAGTGGGGGCATGCACGTGCGCTTTCCTCCCGAGCTGCAGCAGTAGTGTCACGCTTCCTGTCACGTGGATCAAGGGATCTGTGGCTTTCCCTCGAGGCTGTCCCTCGAGGCTTTCCCACGAGGCTTTCCCACAGGGCTGTGCCACGTGCCACCTTGGTGGGAGTCGATCCTCGGCGTGAAAGACGAGCCGGTGAAGGGAAAAGAGGTTCCTCTGGAATGGACTGAGACATCTGGGGGACTCTGGGAATGGTGGCACGACCCTGGAGTTCCTCTCGCCGTTCCTGTTGAGAGGGCCTCCTCTTCACATGCGACGGGAACGCCGGGAACTCTTTCCCGACGAAGCAGGGAAAGGATCCCTCATCTCGAGCTACGAGGCGGAAACGGGGCTCCTCTGGATGTGGGCGGGACCCTCGTGATTCCTCTCGAGTGGAGACGGCTAGGTCAGGGAACTTCTTGATTTGCACCAAGGGTGTGAAGGACCCTTTCGAAGTTCCAGAGGTGAGGTGTGATCCGCCTCGAGACGCCTCAGCGGAAATGGGCCTCATCTCGCCTGGAGGGGAGAACCTCCTGGATTTTCTCGAGTTGCGGCAGGTCTTCTCGAGTTACGACGGGGACCTCAGGGACCCGCTCTGGTGGCCTCAGGAAAGGCCAGTCCCCATGCGAGTTGCTAGGGGACCTCTCGGGATTCCTCTCCCGTCCATGCCGGGGCCTCAGTCCTTGTGTGGAGTCGGGGCCGGAACCTGAGGATTCCTCCCCAGTGTTGCCATGGATCTTGGGGTGCTTCTGAGTCTCCCCAGGGGAGTCAGGCCTCGTCTCGAGTGGGGGCATGCACGTGCGCTTTCCTCCCGAGCTGCAGCAGTAGTGTCACGCTTCCTGTCACGTGGATCAAGGGATCTGTGGCTTTCCCTCGAGGCTGTCCCTCGAGGCTTTCCCACGAGGCTTTCCCACAGGGCTGTGCCACGTGCCACCTTGGTGGGAGTCGATCCTCGGCGTGAAAGACGAGCCGGTGAAGGGAAAAGAGGTTCCTCTGGAATGGACTGAGACATCTGGGGGACTCTGGGAATGGTGGCACGACCCTGGAGTTCCTCTCGCCGTTCCTGTTGAGAGGGCCTCCTCTTGAGATGCGACGGGAACGCCGGGAACTCTTTCCCGACGAAGCAGGGAAAGGATCCCTCATCTCGAGCTACGAGGTGGAAACGGGGCTCCTCTGGATGTGGGCGGGACCCTCGTGATTCCTCTCGAGTGGAGACGGCTAGGTCGGGGAACTTCTTGATTTGCACCAAGGGTGTGAAGGACCCTTTCGAAGTTCCAGAGGTGAGGTGTGATCAGCCTCGAGACGCCTCAGCGGAAATGGGCCTCATCTCGCCTGGAGGGGAGAACCTCCTGGATTTTCTCGAGTTGCGGCAGGTCTTCTCGAGTTACGACGGGGACCTCAGGGACCCGCTCTGGTGGCCTCAGGAAAGGCCAGTCCCCATGCGAGTTGCTAGGGGACCTCTCGGGATTCCTCTCCCGTCCATGCCGGGGCCTCAGTCCTTGTGTGGAGTCGGGGCCGGAACCTGAGGATTCCTCTCCAGTGTTGCCATGGATCTTGGGGTGCTTCTGAGTCTCCCCAGGGGAGTCAGGCCTCGTCTCGAGTGGGGGCATGCACGTGCGCTTTCCTCCCGAGCTGCAGCAGTAGTGTCACGCTTCCTGTCACGTGGATCAAGGGATCTGTGGCTTTCCCTCGAGGCTGTCCCTCGAGGCTTTCCCACGAGGCTTTCCCACAGGGCTGTGCCACGTGCCACCTTGGTGGGAGTCGATCCTCGGCGTGAAAGACGAGCCGGTGAAGGGAAAAGAGGTTCCTCTGGAATGGACTGAGACATCTGGGGGACTCTTGGAATGGTGGCACGACCCTGGAGTTCCTCTCGCCGTTCCTGTTGAGAGGGCCTCCTCTTCACATGCGACGGGAACGCCGGGAACTCTTTCCCGACGAAGCAGGGAAAGGATCCCTCATCTCGAGCTACGAGGCGGAAACGGGGCTCCTCTGGATGTGGGCGGGACCCTCGTGATTCCTCTCGAGTGGAGACAGCTAGGTCGGGGAACTTCTTGATTTGCACCAAGGGTGTGAAGGAGCCTTTCGAAGTTCCAGAGGTGAGGTGTGATCCGCCTCGAGACGCCTCAGCGGAAATGGGCCTCATCTCGCCTGGAGGGGAGAACCTCCTGGATTTTCTCGAGTTGCGGCAGGTCTTCTCGAGTTACAACGGGGACCTCAGGGACCCGCTCTGGTGGCCTCAGGAAAGGCCAGTCCCCATGCGAGTTGCTAGGGGACCTCTCGGGATTCCTCTCCCGTCCATGCCGGGGCCTCAGTCCTTGTGTGGAGTCGGGGCCGGAACCTGAGGATTCCTCCCCAGTGTTGCCATGGATCTTGGGGTGCTTCTGAGTCTCCCCAGGGGAGTCAGGCCTCGTCTCGAGTGGGGGCATGCACGTGCGCTTTCCTCCCGAGCTGCAGCAGTAGTGTCACGCTTCCTGTCACGTGGATCAAGGGATCTGTGGCTTTCCCTCGAGGCTGTCCCTCGAGGCTTTCCCACGAGGCTTTCCCACAGGGCTGTGCCACGTGCCACCTTGGTGGGAGTCGATCCTCGGCGTGAAAGACGAGCCGGTGAAGGGAAAAGAGGTTCCTCTGGAATGGACTGAGACATCTGGGGGACTCTTGGAATGGTGGCACGACCCTGGAGTTCCTCTCGCCGTTCCTGTGCAGAGGGCCTCCTCTTGAGATGCGACGGGAACGCCGGGAACTCTTTCCCGACGAAGCAGGGAAAGGATCCCTCATCTCGAGCTACGAGGCGGAAACGGGGCTCCTCTGGATGTGGGCGGGACCCTCGTGATTCCTCTCGAGTGGAGACGGCTAGGTCGGGGAACTTCTTGATTTGCACCAAGGGTGTGAAGGACCCTTTCGAAGTTCCAGAGGTGAGGTGTGATCCGCCTCGAGACGCCTCAGCGGAAATGGGCCTCATCTCGCCTGGAGGGGAGAACCTCCTGGATTTTCTCGAGTTGCGGCAGGTCTTCTCGAGTTACGACGGGGACCTCAGGGACCCGCTCTGGTGGCCTCAGGAAAGGCCAGTCCCCATGCAAGTTGCTAGGGGACCTCTCGGGATTCCTCTCCCGTCCATGCCGGGGCCTCAGTCCTTGTGTGGATTCGGGGCCGGAACCTGAGGATTCCTCTCCAGTGTTGCCATGGATCTTGGGGTGCTTCTGAGTCTCCCCAGGGGAGTCAGGCCTCGTCTCGAGTGGGGGCATGCACGTGCGCTTTCCTCCCGAGCTGCAGCAGTAGTGTCACGCTTCCTGTCACGTGGATCAAGGGATCTGTGGCTTTCCCTCGAGGCTGTCCCTCGAGGCTTTCCCACGAGGCTTTCCCACAGGGCTGTGCCACGTGCCACCTTGGTGGGAGTCGATCCTCGGCGTGAAAGACGAGCCGGTGAAGGGAAAAGAGGTTCCTCTGGAATGGACTGAGACATCTGGGGGACTCTGGGAATGGTGGCACGACCCTGGAGTTCCTCTCGCCGTTCCTGTTGAGAGGGCCTCCTCTTGAGATGCGACGGGAACGCCGGGAACTCTTTCCCGACGAAGCAGGGAAAGGATCCCTCATCTCGAGCTACGAGGCGGAAACGGGGCTCCTCTGGATGTGGGCGGGACCCTCGTGATTCCTCTCGAGTGGAGACGGCTAGGTCGGGGAACTTCTTGATTTTCACCAAGGGTGTGAAGGACCCTTTCGAAGTTCCAGAGGTGAGGTGTGATCAGCCTCGAGACGCCTCAGCGGAAATGGGCCTCATCTCGCCTGGAGGGGAGAACCTCCTTGATTTTCTCGAGTTGCGGCAGGTCTTCTCGAGTTACGACGGGGACCTCAGGGACCCGCTCTGGTGGCCTCAGGAAAGGCCAGTCCCCATGCGAGTTGCTAGGGGACCTCTCGGGATTCCTCTCCCGTCCATGCCGGGGCCTCAGTCCTTGTGTGGAGTCGGGGCCGGAACCTGAGGATTCCTCTCCAGTGTTGCCATGGATCTTGGGGTGCTTCTGAGTCTCCCCAGGGGAGTCAGGCCTCGTCTCGAGTGGGGGCATGCACGTGCACTTTCCTCCCGAGCTGCAGCAGTAGTGTCACGCTTCCTGTCACGTGGATCAAGGGATCTGTGGCTTTCCCTCGAGGCTGTCCCTCGAGGCTTTCCCACGAGGCTTTCCCACAGGGCTGTGCCACGTGCCACCTTGGTGGGAGTCGATCCTCGGCGTGAAAGACGAGCCGGTGAAGGGAAAAGAGGTTCCTCTGGAATGGACTGAGACATCTGGGGGACTCTTGGAATGGTGGCACGACCCTGGAGTTCCTCTCGCCGTTCCTGTTGAGAGGGCCTCCTCTTCACATGCGACGGGAACGCCGGGAACTCTTTCCCGACGAAGCAGGGAAAGGATCCCTCATCTCGAGCTACGAGGCGGAAACGGGGCTCCTCTGGATGTGGGCGGGACCCTCGTGATTCCTCTCGAGTGGAGACGGCTAGGTCGGGGAACTTCTTGATTTGCACCAAGGGTGTGAAGGACCCTTTCGAAGTTCCAGAGGTGAGGTGTGATCCGCCTCGAGACGCCTCATCGGAAATGGGCCTCATCTCGCCTGGAGGGGAGAACCTCCTGGATTTTCTCGAGTTGCGGCAGGTCTTCTCGAGTTACGACGGGGACCTCAGGGACCCGCTCTGGTGGCCTCAGGAAAGGCCAGTCCCCATGCGAGTTGCTCGGGGACCTCTCGGGATTCCTCTCCCGTCCATGCCGGGGCCTCAGTCCTTGTGTGGAGTCGGGGCCGGAACCTGAGGATTCCTCTCCAGTGTTGCCATGGATCTTGGGGTGCTTCTGAGTCTCCCCAGGGGAGTCAGGCCTCGTCTCGAGTGGGGGCATGCACGTGCGCTTTCCTCCCGAGCTGCAGCAGTAGTGTCACGCTTCCTGTCACGTGGATCAAGGGATCTGTGGCTTTCCCTCGAGGCTGTCCCTCGAGGCTTTCCCACGAGGCTTTCCCACAGGGCTGTGCCACGTGCCACCTTGGTGGGAGTCGATCCTCGGCGTGAAAGACGAGCCGGTGAAGGGAAAAGAGGTTCCTCTGGAATGGACTGAGACATCTGGGGGACTCTTGGAATGGTGGCACGACCCAGGAGTTCCTCTCGCCGTTCCTGTTGAGAGGGCCTCCTCTTCACATGCGACGGGAACGCCGGGAACTCTTTCCCGACGAAGCAGGGAAAGGATCCCTCATCTCGAGCTACGAGGCGGAAACGGGGCTCCTCTGGATGTGGGCGGGACCCTCGTGATTCCTCTCGAGTGGAGACAGCTAGGTCGGGGAACTTCTTGATTTGCACCAAGGGTGTGAAGGACCCTTTCGAAGTTCCAGAGGTGAGGTGTGATCCGCCTCGAGACGCCTCAGCGGAAATGGGCCTCATCTCGCCTGGAGGGGAGAACCTCCTGGATTTTCTCGAGTTGCGGCAGGTCTTCTCGAGTTACAACGGGGACCTCAGGGACCCGCTCTGGTGGCCTCAGGAAAGGCCAGTCCCCATGCGAGTTGCTAGGGGACCTCTCGGGATTCCTCTCCCGTCCATGCCGGGGCCTCAGTCCTTGTGTGGAGTCGGGGCCGGAACCTGAGGATTCCTCCCCAGTGTTGCCATGGATCTTGGGGTGCTTCTGAGTCTCCTCAGGGGAGTCAGGCCTCGTCTCGAGTGGGGGCATGCACGTGCGCTTTCCTCCCGAGCTGCAGCAGTAGTGTCACGCTTCCTGTCACGTGGATCAAGGGATCTGTGGCTTTCCCTCGAGGCTGTCCCTCGAGGCTTTCCCACGAGGCTTTCCCACAGGGCTGTGCCACGTGCCACCTTGGTGGGAGTCGATCCTCGGCGTGAAAGACGAGCCGGTGAAGGGAAAAGAGGTTCCTCTGGAATGGACTGAGACATCTGGGGGACTCTGGGAATGGTGGCACGACCCTGGAGTTCCTCTCGCCGTTCCTGTTGAGAGGGCCTCCTCTTGAGATGCGACGGGAACGCTGGGAACTCTTTCCCGACGAAGCAGGGAAAGGATCCCTCATCTCGAGCTACGAGGCGGAAACGGGGCTCCTCTGGATGTGGGCGGGACCCTCGTGATTCCTCTCGAGTGGAGACTGCTAGGTCGGGGAACTTCTTGATTTGCACCAAGGGTGTGAAGGACCCTTTCGAAGTTCCAGAGGTGAGGTGTGATCCGCCTCGAGACGCCTCAGCGGAAATGGGCCTCATCTCGCCTGGAGGGGAGAACCTCCTGGATTTTCTCGAGTTGCGGCAGGTCTTCTCGAGTTACAACGGGGACCTCACGGACCCGCTCTGGTGGCCTCAGGAAAGGCCAGTCCCCATGCGAGTTGCTAGGGGACCTCTCGGGATTCCTCTCCCGTCCATGCCGGGGCCTCAGTCCTTGTGTGGAGTCGGGGCCGGAACCTGAGGATTCCTCCCCAGTGTTGCCATGGATCTTGGGGTGCTTCTGAGTCTCCCCAGGGGAGTCAGGCCTCGTCTCGAGTGGGGGCATGCACGTGCGCTTTCCTCCCGAGCTGCAGCAGTAGTGTCACGCTTCCTGTCACGTGGATCAAGGGATCTGTGGCTTTCCCTCGAGGCTGTCCCTTGAGGCTTTCCCACGAGGCTTTCCCACAGGGCTGTGCCACGTGCCACCTTGGTTGGAGTCGATCCTCGGCGTGAAAGACGAGCCGGTGAAGGGAAAAGAGGTTCCTCTGGAATGGACTGAGACATCTGGGGGACTCTGGGAATGGTGGCACGACCCTGGAGTTCCTCTCGCCGTTCCTGTTGAGAGGGCCTCCTCTTGAGATGCGACGGGAACGCCGGGAACTCTTTCCCGACGAAGCAGGGAAAGGATCCCTCATCTCGAGCTACGAGGCGGAAACGGGGCTCCTCTGGATGTGGGCGGGACCCTCGTGATTCCTCTCGAGTGGAGACGGCTGGGTCGGGGAACTTCTTGATTTGCACCAAGGGTGTGAAGGACCCTTTCGAAGTTCCAGAGGTGAGGTGTGATCCGCCTCGAGACGCCTCAGCGGAAATGGGCCTCATCTCGCCTGGAGGGGAGAACCTCCTGGATTTTCTCGAGTTGCGGCACGTCTTCTCGAGTTACAACGGGGACCTCAGGGACCCGCTCTGGTGGCCTCAGGAAAGGCCAGTCCCCATGCGAGTTGCTAGGGGACCTCTCGGGATTCCTCTCCCGTCCATGCCGGGGCCTCAGTCCTTGTGTGGAGTCGGGGCCGGAACCTGAGGATTCCTCTCCAGTGTTGCCATGGATCTTGGGGTGCTTCTGAGTCTCCCCAGGGGAGTCAGGCCTGGTCTCGAGTGGGGGCATGCACGTGCGCTTTCCTCCTGAGCTGCAGCAGTAGTGTCACGCTTCCTGTCACGTGGATCAAGGGATCTGTGGCTTTCCCTCGAGGCTGTCCCTCGAGGCTTTCCCACGAGGCTTTCCCACAGGGCTGTGCCACGTGCCACCTTGGTGGGAGTCGATCCTCGGCGTGAAAGACGAGCCGGTGAAGGGAAAAGAGGTTCCTCTGGAATGGACTGAGACATCTGGGGGACTCTTGGAATGGTGGCACGACCCTGGAGTTCCTCTCGCCGTTCCTGTTGAGAGGGCCTCCTCTTGAGATGCGACGGGAACGCCGGGAACTCTTTCCCGACGAAGCAGGGAAAGGATCCCTCATCTCGAGCTATGAGGCGGAAACGGGGCTCCTCTGGATGTGGGCGGGACCCTCGTGATTCCTCTCGAGTGGAGACGGCTAGGTCGGGGAACTTCTTGATTTGCACCAAGGGTGTGAAGGACCCTTTCGAAGTTCCAGAGGTGAGGTGTGATCCGCTTCGAGACGCCTCAGCGGAAATGGGCCTCATCTCGCCTGGAGGGGAGAACCTCCTGGATTTTCTCGAGTTGCGGCAGGTCTTCTCGAGTTACGACGGGGACCTCAGGGACCCGCTCTGGTGGCCTCAGGAAAGGCCAGTCCCCATGCAAGTTGCTAGGGGACCTCTCGGGATTCCTCTCCCGTCCATGCCGGGGCCTCAGTCCTTGTGTGGATTCGGGGCCGGAACCTGAGGATTCCTCTCCAGTGTTGCCATGGATCTTGGGGTGCTTCTGAGTCTCCCCAGGGGAGTCAGGCCTCGTCTCGAGTGGGGGCATGCACGTGCGCTTTCCTCCCGAGCTGCAGCAGTAGTGTCACGCTTCCTGTCACGTGGATCAAGGGATCTGTGGCTTTCCCTCGAGGCTGTCCCTCGAGGCTTTCCCACGAGGCTTTCCCACAGGGCTGTGCCACGTGCCACCTTGGTGGGAGTCGATCCTCGGCGTGAAAGACAAGCCGGTGAAGGGAAAAGAGGTTCCTCTGGAATGGACTGAGACATCTGGGGGACTCTGGGAATGGTGGCACGACCCTGGAGTTCCTCTCGCCGTTCCTGTTGAGAGGGCCTCCTCTTGAGATGCGACGGGAACGCCGGGAACTCTTTCCCGACGAAGCAGGGAAAGGATCCCTCATCTCGAGCTACGAGGCGGAAACGGGGCTCCTCTGGATGTGGGCGGGACCCTCGTGATTCCTCTCGAGTTGAGACAGGTATGTCGGGGAACTTCTTGATTTGCACCAAGGGTGTGAAGGACCCTTTCGAAGTTCCAGAGTTGAGGTGTGATCAGCCTCGAGACGCCTCATCGGAAATGGGCCTCATCTCGCCTGGAGGGGAGAACCTCTTGGATTTTCTCGAGTTGCGGCAGGTCTTCTCGTGTTACGACGGGGACCACAGGGACCCGCTCTGGTGGCCTCAGGAAAGGCCAGTCGCCATGCGAGTTGCTAGGGGACCTCTCGGGATTCCTCTCCCGTCCATGCCGGGGCCTCAGTCCTTGTGTGGAGTCGGGGCCGGAACCTGAGGATTCCTTTCCAGTGTTGCCTTGGATCTTGAGGTGCTTCTGAGACTCCTCAGGTCTGTCAGGCCTCGTCTCGAGTGGGGGCATGCACGTGCGCTTTCCTCCCGAGCTGCAGCAGTAGTGTCACGCTTCCTGTCACGTGGATCAAGGGATCTGTGGCTTTCCCTCGAGGCTGTCCCTCGAGGCTTTCCCACGAGGCTTTCCCACAGGGCTGTGCCACGTGCCACCTTGGTGTGAGTCGATCCTCGGCGTGAAAGACGCGCCGGTGAAGGGAAAAGAGGTTCCTCTGGAATGGACTGCGACATCTGGGGGACTCTTGGAATGGTGACACGACCCTGGAGTTCCTCTCACCGTTCCTGTTGAGACGGCCTCCTCTTGAGATGCGACGGGAACGCCGGGAACTCTTTCCCGACGAAGCAGGGAAAGGATCCCTCATCTCGAGCTACGAGGCGGAAACGGGGCTCCTCTGGATGTGGACGGGACCCTCGTGTTTCCTCTCGAGTTGAGACAGGTATGTCGGGGAACTTCTTGATTTGCACCAAGGGTGTGAAGGACCCTTTCGAAGTTCCAGAGTTGAGGTGTGATCAGCCTCGAGACGCCTCATCGGAAATGGGCCTCATCTCGCCTGGAGGGGAGAACCTCTTGGATTTTCTCGAGTTGCGGCAGGTCTTCTCGTGTTACGACGGGGACCACAGGGACCCGCTCTGGTGGCCTCAGGAAAGGCCAGTCGCCATGCGAGTTGCTAGGGGACCTCTCGGGATTCCTCTCCCGTCCATGCCGGGGCCTCAGTCCTTGTGTGGAGTCGGGGCCGGAACCTGAGGATTCCTCTCCAGTGTTGCCTTGGATCTTGAGGTGCTTCTGAGACTCCTCAGGTCTGTCAGGCCTCGTCTCGAGTGGGGGCATGCACGTGCGCTTTCCTCCCGAGCTGCAGCAGTAGTGTCACGCTTCCTGTCACGTGGATCAAGGGATCTGTGGCTTTCCCTCGAAGCTGTCCCTCGAGGCTTTCCCACGAGGCTTTCCCACAGGGCTGTGCCACGTGCCACCTTGGTGTGAGTCGATCCTCGGCGTGAAAGACGAGCCGGTGAAGGGAAAAGAGGTTCCTTTGGAATGGACTGAGACATCTGTGGGACTTTTGGAATGGTGGCACGACCCTGGAGTTCCTCTCGCCGTTCCTGTTGAGAGGGCCTCCTCTTGAGATGCGACGGGAACGCCGGGAACTCTTTCCCAACGAAGCAGGGAAAGGATCCCTCATCTCCAGCTACGAGGAGGAAACGGGGCTCCTCTGGATGTGGGCGGGACCCACGTGATTCCTCTCGAGTGGAGACAGCTAGGTCGGGGAACTTCTTGATTTGCACCAAGGGTGTGAAGGACCCTTTCGAAGTTCCAGAGGTGAGGTGTGATCAGCCTCGAGACGCCTCAGCAGAAATGGGCCTCATCTCGCCTGGAGGGGAGATCCTCCTGGATTTTCTCGAGTTGCGGCAGGTCTTCTCGAGTTACGACGGGGACCACAGGGACCCGCTCTGCTGGCCTCAGGAAAGGCCAGTCCCCATGCGAGTTGCTAGGGGACCTCTCGGGATTCCTCTCCCGTCCATGCCGGGGCCTCAGTCCTTGTGTGGAATCGGGGCCGGAACCTGAGCATTCCTCTCCAGTGTTGCCATGGATCTTGGGGTGCTTCTGAGTCTCCCCAGGGGAGTCAGGCCTCGTCTCGAGTGGGGGCATGCACGTGCGCTTTCCTCCCGAGCTGCAGCAGTAGTGTCACGCTTCCTGTCACGTGGATCAAGGGATCTGTGGCTTTCCCTCGAGGCTGTCCCTCGAGGCTTTCCCACGAGGCTTTCCCACAGGGCTGTGCCACGTGCCACCTTGGTGTGAGTCGATCCTCGGCGTGAAAGACGCGCCGGTGAAGGGAAAAGAGGTTCCTCTGGAATGGACTGAGACATCTGGGGGACTCTTGGAATGGTGACACGACCCTGGAGTTCCTCTCACCGTTCCTGTTGAGACGGCCTCCTCTTGAGATGCGACGGGAACGCCGGGAACTCTTTCCCGACGAAGCAGGGAAAGGATCCCTCATCTCGAGCTACGAGGCGGAAACGGGGCTCCTCTGGATGTGGACGGGACCCTCGTGTTTCCTCTCGAGTTGAGACAGGTATGTCGGGGAACTTCTTGATTTGCACCAAGGGTGTGAAGGACCCTTTCGAAGTTCCAGAGGTGAGGTGTGATCAGCCTCGAGACGCCTCATCGGAAATGGGCCTCATCTCGCCTGGAGGGGAGAACCTCTTGGATTTTCTCGAGTTGCGGCAGGTCTTCTCGTGTTACGACGGGGACCTCAGGGACCCGCTCTGGTGGCCTCAGGAAAGGCCAGTCGCCATGCGAGTTGCTAGGGGACCTCTCGGGATTCCTCTCCCGTCCATGCCGGGGCCTCAGTCCTTGTGTGGAGTCGGGGCCGGAACCTGAGGATTCCTTTCCAGTGTTGCCTTGGATCTTGAGGTGCTTCTGAGACTCCTCAGGTCTGTCAGGCCTCGTCTCGAGTGGGGGTATGCACGTGCGCATTCCTCCCAAGCTGCAGCAGTAGTGTCACGCTTCCTGTCACGTGGATCAAGGGATCTGTGGCTTTGCCTCGAGGCTGTCCCTCGAGGCTTTCCCACGAGGCTTTCCCCCAGGGCTGTGCCACGTGCCACCTTGGTGTGAGTCGATCCTCGGCGTGAAAGACGAGCCGGTGTAGGGAAAAGAGGTTCCTCTGGTATGGACTGACACATCTGGGGGACTCTTGGAATGGTGGCACGACCCTGGAGTTCCTCTCGCCGTTCCTGTTGAGAGGGCCTCCTCTTGAGATGCGACGGGAACCCGGGAACTCTTTCCCGACGAAGCAGGGAAAGGATCCCTCATCTCGAGCTACGAGGCGGAAACGGGGCTCCTCTGGATGTGGGCGGGACCCTCGTGTTTCCTCTCGAGTGGAGACGGGTATGTCGGGGAACTTCTTGATATGCACCAAGGGTGTGAAGGACCCTTTCGAAGTTCCAGAGGTGAGGTGTGATCAGCCTCGAGACGCCTCAGCGGAAATGGGCCTCATCTCGCCTGGAGGGGAGAACCTCTTGGATTTTCTCGAGTTTTGGCAGGTCTTCTCGAGTTACGACGGGGACCTCAGGGACCCGCTATGGTGGCCTCAGGAAAGGCCAGTCCCCATGCGAGTTGCTAGGGGACCTCTCGGGATTCCTCTCCCGTCCATGCCGGGGCCTCAGTCCTTGTGTGGAGTCGGGGCCGGAACCTGAGGATTCCTCTCCAGTGTTGCCATGGATCTTGGGGTGCTTCTGAGTCTCCCCAGGGGAGTCAGGCCTCGTCTCGAGTGGGGGCATGCAGGTGCGCTTTCCTCCCGAGCTGCAGCAGTAGTGTCACGCTTCCTGTCACGTGGATCAAGGGATCTGTGGCTTTCCCTCGAAGCTGTCCCTCGAGGCTTTCCCACGAGGCTTTCCCACAGGGCTGTGCCACGTGCCACCTTGGTGTGAGTCGATCCTCGGCGTGAAAGACGAGCCGGTGAAGGGAAAAGAGGTTCCTCTGGAATGGACTGAGACATCTGTGGGACTCTTGGAATGGTGGCACGACCCTGGAGTTCCTCTCGCCGTTCCTGTTGAGAGGGCCTCCTCTTGAGATGCGACGGGAACGCCGGGAACTCTTTCCCAACGAAGCAGGGAAAGGATCCCTCATCTCGAGCTACGAGGCGGAAACGGGGCTCCTCTGGATGTGGGCGGGACCCACGTGATTCCTCTCGAGTGGAGACGGCTAGGTCGGGGAACTTCTTGATTTGCACCAAGGGTGTGAAGGACCCTTTCGAAGTTCCAGAGGTGAGGTGTGATCAGCCTCGAGACGCCTCAGCGGAAATGGGCCTCATCTCGCCTGGAGGGGAGATCCTCCTGGATTTTCTCGAGTTGCGGCAGGTCGTCTCGAGTTACGACGGGGACCACAGGGACCCGCTCTGCTGGCCTCAGGAAAAGCCAGTCGCCATGCGAGTTGCTAGGGGACCTCTCGGGATTCCTCTCCCGTCCATGCCGGGGCCTCAGTCCTTGTGTGGAGTCGGGGCCGGAACCTGAGCATTCCTCTCCAGTGTTGCCATGGATCTTGGGGTGCTTCTCAGTCTCCCCAGGGGAGTCAGGCCTCGTCTCGAGTGGGGGCATGCACGTGCGCTTTCCTCCCGAGCTGCAGCAGTAGTGTCACGCTTCCTGTCACGTGGATCAAGGGATCTGTGGCTTTCCCTCGAGGCTGTCCCTCGAGGCTTTCCCACGAGGCTTTCCCACAGGGCTGTGCCACGTGCCACCTTGGTGTGAGTCGATCCTCGGCGTGAAAGACGCGCCGGTGAAGGGAAAAGAGGTTCCTCTGGAATGGACTGAGACATCTGGGGGACTCTTGGAATGGTGACACGACCCTGGAGTTCCTCTCACCGTTCCTGTTGAGACGGCCTCCTCTTGAGATGCGACGGGAACGCCGGGAACTCTTTCCCGACGAAGCAGGGAAAGGATCCCTCATCTCGAGCTACGAGGCGGAAACGGGGCTCCTCTGGATGTGGAAGGGACCCTCGTGTTTCCTCTCGAGTTGAGACAGGTATGTCGGGGAACTTCTTGATTTGCACCAAGGGTGTGAAGGACCCTTTCGAAGTTCCAGAGTTGAGGTGTGATCAGCCTCGAGACGCCTCATCGGAAATGGGCCTCATCTCGCCTGGAGGGGAGAACCTCTTGGATTTTCTCGAGTTGCGGCAGGTCTTCTCGTGTTTCGACGGGGACCACAGGGACCCGCTCTGGTGGCCTCAGGAAAGGCCAGTCGCCATGCGAGTTGCTAGGGGACCTCTCGGGATTCCTCTCCCGTCCATGCCGGGGCCTCAGTCCTTGTGTGGAGTCGGGGCCGGAACCTGAGGATTCCTTTCCAGTGTTGCCTTGGATCTTGAGGTGCTTCTGAGACTCCTCAGGTCTGTCAGGCCTCGTCTCGAGTGGGGGCATGCACGTGCGCTTTCCTCCCGAGCTGCAGCAGTAGTGTCACGCTTCCTGTCACGTGGATCAAGGGATCTGTGGCTTTCCCTCGAGGCTGTCCCTCGAGGCTTTCCCACGAGGCTTTCCCACAGGGCTGTGCCACGTGCCACCTTGGTGTGAGTCGATCCTCGGCGTGAAAGACGCGCCGGTGAAGGGAAAAGAGGTTCCTCTGGAATGGACTGCGACATCTGGGGGACTCTTGGAATGGTGACACGACCCTGGAGTTCCTCTCACCGTTCCTGTTGAGACGGCCTCCTCTTGAGATGCGACGGGAACGCCGGGAACTCTTTCCCGACGAAGCAGGGAAAGGATCCCTCATCTCGAGCTACGAGGCGGAAACGGGGCTCCTCTGGATGTGGACGGGACCCTCGTGTTTCCTCTCGAGTTGAGACAGGTATGTCGGGGAACTTCTTGATTTGCACCAAGGGTGTGAAGGACCCTTTCGAAGTTCCAGAGTTGAGGTGTGATCAGCCTCGAGACGCCTCATCGGAAATGGGCCTCATCTCGCCTGGAGGGGAGAACCTCTTGGATTTTCTCGAGTTGCGGCAGGTCTTCTCGTGTTACGACGGGGACCACAGGGACCCGCTCTGGTGGCCTCAGGAAAGGCCAGTCGCCATGCGAGTTGCTAGGGGACCTCTCGGGATTCCTCTCCCGTCCATGCCGGGGCCTCAGTCCTTGTGTGGAGTCGGGGCCGGAACCTGAGGATTCCTCTCCAGTGTTGCCTTGGATCTTGAGGTGCTTCTGAGACTCCTCAGGTCTGTCAGGCCTCGTCTCGAGTGGGGGCATGCACGTGCGCTTTCCTCCCGAGCTGCAGCAGTAGTGTCACGCTTCCTGTCACGTGGATCAAGGGATCTGTGGCTTTCCCTCGAAGCTGTCCCTCGAGGCTTTCCCACGAGGCTTTCCCACAGGGCTGTGCCACGTGCCACCTTGGTGTGAGTCGATCCTCGGCGTGAAAGACGAGCCGGTGAAGGGAAAAGAGGTTCCTTTGGAATGGACTGAGACATCTGTGGGACTTTTGGAATGGTGGCACGACCCTGGAGTTCCTCTCGCCGTTCCTGTTGAGAGGGCCTCCTCTTGAGATGCGACGGGAACGCCGGGAACTCTTTCCCAACGAAGCAGGGAAAGGATCCCTCATCTCGAGCTACGAGGAGGAAACGGGGCTCCTCTGGATGTGGGCGGGACCCACGTGATTCCTCTCGAGTGGAGACAGCTAGGTCGGGGAACTTCTTGATTTGCACCAAGGGTGTGAAGGACCCTTTCGAAGTTCCAGAGGTGAGGTGTGATCAGCCTCGAGACGCCTCAGCAGAAATGGGCCTCATCTCGCCTGGAGGGGAGATCCTCCTGGATTTTCTCGAGTTGCGGCAGGTCTTCTCGAGTTACGACGGGGACCACAGGGACCCGCTCTGCTGGCCTCAGGAAAGGCCAGTCCCCATGCGAGTTGCTAGGGGACCTCTCGGGATTCCTCTCCCGTCCATGCCGGGGCCTCAGTCCTTGTGTGGAATCGGGGCCGGAACCTGAGCATTCCTCTCCAGTGTTGCCATGGATCTTGGGGTGCTTCTGAGTCTCCCCAGGGGAGTCAGGCCTCGTCTCGAGTGGGGGCATGCACGTGCGCTTTCCTCCCGAGCTGCAGCAGTAGTGTCACGCTTCCTGTCACGTGGATCAAGGGATCTGTGGCTTTCCCTCGAGGCTGTCCCTCGAGGCTTTCCCACGAGGCTTTCCCACAGGGCTGTGCCACGTGCCACCTTGGTGTGAGTCGATCCTCGGCGTGAAAGACGCGCCGGTGAAGGGAAAAGAGGTTCCTCTGGAATGGACTGAGACATCTGGGGGACTCTTGGAATGGTGACACGACCCTGGAGTTCCTCTCACCGTTCCTGTTAAGAGGGCCTCCTCTTTAGATGCGACGGGAACGCCGGGAACTCTTTCCCGACGAAGCAGGGAAAGGATCCCTCATCTCGAGCTACGAGGCGGAAACGGGGCTCCTCTGGATGTGGACGGGACCCTCGTGTTTCCTCTCGAGTTGAGACAGGTATGTCGGGGAACTTCTTGATTTGCACCAAGGGTGTGAAGGACCCTTTCGAAGTTCCAGAGGTGAGGTGTGATCAGCCTCGAGACGCCTCATCGGAAATGGGCCTCATCTCGCCTGGAGGGGAGAACCTCTTGGATTTTCTCGAGTTGCGGCAGGTCTTCTCGTGTTACGACGGGGACCTCAGGGACCCGCTCTGGTGGCCTCAGGAAAGGCCAGTCGCCATGCGAGTTGCTAGGGGACCTCTCGGGATTCCTCTCCCGTCCATGCCGGGGCCTCAGTCCTTGTGTGGAGTCGGGGCCGGAACCTGAGGATTCCTTTCCAGTGTTGCCTTGGATGTTGAGGTGCTTCTGAGACTCCTCAGGTCTGTCAGGCCTCGTCTCGAGTGGGGGTATGCACGTGCGCATTCCTCCCAAGCTGCAGCAGTAGTGTCACGCTTCCTGTCACGTGGATCAAGGGATCTGTGGCTTTGCCTCGAGGCTGTCCCTCGAGGCTTTCCCACGAGGCTTTCCCCCAGGGCTGTGCCACGTGCCACCTTGGTGTGAGTCGATCCTCGGCGTGAAAGACGAGCCGGTGTAGGGAAAAGAGGTTCCTCTGGTATGGACTGACACATCTGGGGGACTCTTGGAATGGTGGCACGACCCTGGAGTTCCTCTCGCCTTTCCTGTTGAGAGGGCCTCCTCTTGAGATGCGACGGGAACCCGGGAACTCTTTCCCGACGAAGCAGGGAAAGGATCCCTCATCTCGAGCTACGAGGCGGAAACGGGGCTCCTCTGGATGTGGGCGGGACCCTCGTGTTTCCTCTCGAGTGGAGACGGGTATTTCGGGGAACTTCTTGATATGCACCAAGGGTGTGAAGGACCCTTTCGAAGTTCCAGAGGTGAGGTGTGATCAGCCTCGAGACGCCTCAGCGGAAATGGGCCTCATCTCGCCTGGAGGGGAGAACCTCTTGGATTTTCTCGAGTTTTGGCAGGTCTTCTCGAGTTACGACGGGGACCTCAGGGACCCGATATGGTGGCCTCAGGAAAGGCCAGTCCCCATGCGAGTTGCTAGGGGACCTCTCGGGATTCCTCTCCCGTCCATGCCGGGGCCTCAGTCCTTGTGTGGAGTCGGGGCCGGAACCTGAGGATTCCTCTCCAGTGTTGCCATGGATCTTGGGGTGCTTCTGAGTCTCCCCAGGGGAGTCAGGCCTCGTCTCGAGTGGGGGCATGCAGGTGCGCTTTCCTCCCGAGCTGCAGCAGTAGTGTCACGCTTCCTGTCACGTGGATCAAGGGATCTGTGGCTTTCCCTCGAAGCTGTCCCTCGAGGCTTTCCCACGAGGCTTTCCCACAGGGCTGTGCCACGTGCCACCTTGGTGTGAGTCGATCCTCGGCGTGAAAGACGAGCCGGTGAAGGGAAAAGAGGTTCCTCTGGAATGGACTGAGACATCTGTGGGACTCTTGGAATGGTGGCACGACCCTGGAGTTCCTCTCGCCGTTCCTGTTGAGAGGGCCTCCTCTTGAGATGCGACGGGAACGCCGGGAACTCTTTCCCAACGAAGCAGGGAAAGGATCCCTCATCTCGAGCTACGAGGCGGAAACGGGGCTCCTCTGGATGTGGGCGGGACCCACGTGATTCCTCTCGAGTGGAGACGGCTAGGTCGGGGAACTTCTTGATTTGCACCAAGGGTGTGAAGGACCCTTTCGAAGTTCCAGAGGTGAGGTGTGATCAGCCTCGAGACGCCTCAGCGGAAATGGGCCTCATCTCGCCTGGAGGGGAGATCCTCCTGGATTTTCTCGAGTTGCGGCAGGTCTTCTCGAGTTACGACGGGGACCACAGGGACCCGCTCTGCTGGCCTCAGGAAAGGCCAGTCCCCATGCGAGTTGCTAGGGGACCTCTCGGGATTCCTCTCCCGTCCATGCCGGGGCCTCAGTCCTTGTGTGGAATCGGGGCCGGAACCTGAGCATTCCTCTCCAGTGTTGCCATGGATCTTGGGGTGCTTCTGAGTCTCCCCAGGGGAGTCAGGCCTCGTCTCGAGTGGGGGCATGCACGTGCGCTTTCCTCCCGAGCTGCAGCAGTAGTGTCACGCTTCCTGTCACGTGGATCAAGGGATCTGTGGCTTTCCCTCGAGGCTGTCCCTCGAGGCTTTCCCACGAGGCTTTCCCACAGGGCTGTGCCACGTGCCACCTTGGTGTGAGTCGATCCTCGGCGTGAAAGACGCGCCGGTGAAGGGAAAAGAGGTTCCTCTGGAATGGACTGAGACATCTGGGGGACTCTTGGAATGGTGACACGACCCTGGAGTTCCTCTCACCGTTCCTGTTAAGAGGGCCTCCTCTTTAGATGCGACGGGAACGCCGGGAACTCTTTCCCGACGAAGCAGGGAAAGGATCCCTCATCTCGAGCTACGAGGCGGAAACGGGGCTCCTCTGGATGTGGACGGGACCCTCGTGTTTCCTCTCGAGTTGAGACAGGTATGTCGGGGAACTTCTTGATTTGCACCAAGGGTGTGAAGGACCCTTTCGAAGTTCCAGAGGTGAGGTGTGATCAGCCTCGAGACGCCTCATCGGAAATGGGCCTCATCTCGCCTGGAGGGGAGAACCTCTTGGATTTTCTCGAGTTGCGGCAGGTCTTCTCGTGTTACGACGGGGACCTCAGGGACCCGCTCTGGTGGCCTCAGGAAAGGCCAGTCGCCATGCGAGTTGCTAGGGGACCTCTCGGGATTCCTCTCCCGTCCATGCCGGGGCCTCAGTCCTTGTGTGGAGTCGGGGCCGGAACCTGAGGATTCCTTTCCAGTGTTGCCTTGGATGTTGAGGTGCTTCTGAGACTCCTCAGGTCTGTCAGGCCTCGTCTCGAGTGGGGGTATGCACGTGCGCATTCCTCCCAAGCTGCAGCAGTAGTGTCACGCTTCCTGTCACGTGGATCAAGGGATCTGTGGCTTTGCCTCGAGGCTGTCCCTCGAGGCTTTCCCACGAGGCTTTCCCCCAGGGCTGTGCCACGTGCCACCTTGGTGTGAGTCGATCCTCGGCGTGAAAGACGAGCCGGTGTAGGGAAAAGAGGTTCCTCTGGTATGGACTGACACATCTGGGGGACTCTTGGAATGGTGGCACGACCCTGGAGTTCCTCTCGCCGTTCCTGTTGAGAGGGCCTCCTCTTGAGATGCGACGGGAACCCGGGAACTCTTTCCCGACGAAGCAGGGAAAGGATCCCTCATCTCGAGCTACGAGGCGGAAACGGGGCTCCTCTGGATGTGGGCGGGACCCTCGTGTTTCCTCTCGAGTGGAGACGGGTATTTCGGGGAACTTCTTGATATGCACCAAGGGTGTGAAGGACCCTTTCGAAGTTCCAGAGGTGAGGTGTGATCAGCCTCGAGACGCCTCAGCGGAAATGGGCCTCATCTCGCCTGGAGGGGAGAACCTCTTGGATTTTCTCGAGTTTTGGCAGGTCTTCTCGAGTTACGACGGGGACCTCAGGGACCCGCTATGGTGGCCTCAGGAAAGGCCAGTCCCCATGCGAGTTGCTAGGGGACCTCTCGGGATTCCTCTCCCGTCCATGCCGGGGCCTCAGTCCTTGTGTGGAGTCGGGGCCGGAACCTGAGGATTCCTCTCCAGTGTTGCCATGGATCTTGGGGTGCTTCTGAGTCTCCCCAGGGGAGTCAGGCCTCGTCTCGAGTGGGGGCATGCAGGTGCGCTTTCCTCCCGAGCTGCAGCAGTAGTGTCACGCTTCCTGTCACGTGGATCAAGGGATCTGTGGCTTTCCCTCGAAGCTGTCCCTCGAGGCTTTCCCACGAGGCTTTCCCACAGGGCTGTGCCACGTGCCACCTTGGTGTGAGTCGATCCTCGGCGTGAAAGACGAGCCGGTGAAGGGAAAAGAGGTTCCTCTGGAATGGACTGAGACATCTGTGGGACTCTTGGAATGGTGGCACGACCCTGGAGTTCCTCTCGCCGTTCCTGTTGAGAGGGCCTCCTCTTGAGATGCGACGGGAACGCCGGGAACTCTTTCCCAACGAAGCAGGGAAAGGATCCCTCATCTCGAGCTACGAGGCGGAAACGGGGCTCCTCTGGATGTGGGCGGGACCCACGTGATTCCTCTCGAGTGGAGACGGCTAGGTCGGGGAACTTCTTGATTTGCACCAAGGGTGTGAAGGACCCTTTCGAAGTTCCAGAGGTGAGGTGTGATCAGCCTCGAGACGCCTCAGCGGAAATGGGCCTCATCTCGCCTGGAGGGGAGATCCTCCTGGATTTTCTCGAGTTGCGGCAGGTCGTCTCGAGTTACGACGGGGACCACAGGGACCCGCTCTGCTGGCCTCAGGAAAGGCCAGTCCCCATGCGAGTTGCTAGGGGACCTCTCGGGATTCCTCTCCCGTCCATGCCGGGGCCTCAGTCCTTGTGTGGAATCGGGGCCGGAACCTGAGCATTCCTCTCCAGTGTTGCCATGGATCTTGGGGTGCTTCTGAGTCTCCCCAGGGGAGTCAGGCCTCGTCTCGAGTGGGGGCATGCACGTGCGCTTTCCTCCCGAGCTGCAGCAGTAGTGTCACGCTTCCTGTCACGTGGATCAAGGGATCTGTGGCTTTCCCTCGAGGCTGTCCCTCGAGGCTTTCCCACGAGGCTTTCCCACAGGGCTGTGCCACGTGCCACCTTGGTGTGAGTCGATCCTCGGCGTGAAAGACGCGCCGGTGAAGGGAAAAGAGGTTCCTCTGGAATGGACTGAGACATCTGGGGGACTCTTGGAATGGTGACACGACCCTGGAGTTCCTCTCACCGTTCCTGTTGAGAGGGCCTCCTCTTGAGATGCGACGGGAACGCCGGGAACTCTTTCCCGACGAAGCAGGGAAAGGATCCCTCATCTCGAGCTACGAGGCGGAAACGGGGCTCCTCTGGATATGGACGGGACCCTCGTGTTTCCTCTCGAGTTGAGACAGGTATGTCGGGGAACTTCTTGATTTGCACCAAGGGTGTGAAGGACCCTTTCGAAGTTCCAGAGGTGAGGTGTGATCAGCCTCGAGACGCCTCATCGGAAATGGGCCTCATCTCGCCTGGAGGGGAGAACCTCTTGGATTTTCTCGAGTTGCGGCAGGTCTTCTCGTGTTACGACGGGGACCTCAGGGACCCGCTCTGGTGGCCTCAGGAAAGGCCAGTCGCCATGCGAGTTGCTAGGGGACCTCTCGGGATTCCTCTCCCGTCCATGCCGGGGCCTCAGTCCTTGTGTGGAGTCGGGGCCGGAACCTGAGGATTCCTTTCCAGTGTTGCCTTGGATCTTGAGGTGCTTCTGAGACTCCTCAGGTCTGTCAGGCCTCGTCTCGAGTGGGGGCATGCACGTGCGCTTTCCTCCCGAGCTGCAGCAGTAGTGTCACGCTTCCTGTCACGTGGATCAAGGGATCTGTGGCTTTCCCTCGAAGCTGTCCCTCGAGGCTTTCCCACGAGGCTTTCCCACAGGGCTGTGCCACGTGCCACCTTGGTGTGAGTCGATCCTCGGCGTGAAAGACGAGCCGGTGAAGGGAAAAGAGGTTCCTTTGGAATGGATTGAGACATCTGTGGGACTTTTGGAATGGTGGCACGACCCTGGAGTTCCTCTCGCCGTTCCTGTTGAGAGGGCCTCCTCTTGAGATGCGACGGGAACGCCGGGAACTCTTTCCCAACGAAGCAGGGAAAGGATCCCTCATCTCGAGCTACGAGGCGGAAACGGGGCTCCTCTGGATGTGGGCGGGACCCACGTGATTCCTCTCGAGTGGAGACGGCTAGGTCGGGGAACTTCTTGATTTGCACCAAGGGTGTGAAGGACCCTTTCGAAGTTCCAGAGGTGAGGTGTGATCAGCCTCGAGACGCCTCAGCGGAAATGGGCCTCATCTCGCCTGGAGGGGAGAACCTCCTGGATTTTCTCGAGTTGCGGTAGGTCTTCTCGAGTTACGACGGGGACCTCAGGGACCCGCTCTGGTGGCCTCAGGAAAGGCCAGTCCCCATGCGAGTTGCTAGGGGACCTCTCGGGATTCCTCTCCCGTCCATGCCGGGGCCTCAGTCATTGTGTGGAGTCGGGCCGGAACCTGAGGATTCCTCTCCAGTGTTGCCATGGATCTTGGGGTGCTTCTGAGTCTCCCCAGGGGAGTCAGGCCTCGTCTCGAGTGGGGGCATGCACGTGCACTTTCCTCCCGAGCTGCAGCAGTAGTGTCACGCTTCCTGTCACGTGGATCAAGGGATCTGTGGCTTTCCCTCGAGGCTGTCCCTCGAGGCTTTCCCACGAGGCTTTCCCACAGGGCTGTGCCACGTGCCACCTTGGTGTGAGTCGATCCTCGGCGTGAAAGACGAGCCGGTGAAGGGAAAAGAGGTTCCTCTGGAATGGACTGAGACATCTGGGGGACTCTTGGAATGGTGGCACGACCCTGGAGTTCCTCTCGCCGTTCCTGTTGAGAGGGCCTCCTCTTGAGATGCGACGGGAACGCCGGGAACTCTTTCCCGACGAAGCAGGGAAAGGATCCCTCATCTCGAGCTACGAGGCGGAAACGGGGCTCCTCTGGATGTGGGCGGGACCCTCGTGATTCCTCTCGAGTGGAGACGGCTAGGTCGGGGAACTTCTTGATTTGCACCAAGGGTGTGAAGGACCCTTTCGAAGTTCCAGAGGTGAGGTGTGATCAGCCTCGAGACGCCTCAGCGGAAATGGGCCTCATCTCGCCTGGAGGGGAGAACCTCCTGGATTTTCTCGAGTTGCGGCAGGTCTTCTCGAGTTACGACGGTGACCTCAGGGACCCGCTCTGGTGGCCTCAGGAAAGGCCAGTCCCCATGCGAGTTGCTAGGGGACCTCTCGGGATTCCTCTCCCGTCCATGCCGGGGCCTCAGTCATTGTGTGGAGTCGGGCCGGAACCTGAGGATTCCTCTCCAGTGTTGCCATGGATCTTGGGGTGCTTCTGAGTCTCCCCAGGGGAGTCAGGCCTCGTCTCGAGTGGGGGCATGCACGTGCGCTTTCCTCCCGAGCTGCAGCAGTAGTGTCACGCTTCCTGTCACGTGGATCAAGGGATCTGTGGCTTTCCCTCGAGGCTGTCCCTCGAGGCTTTCCCACGAGGCTTTCCCACAGGGCTGTGCCACGTGCCACCTTGGTGTGAGTCGATCCTCGGCGTGAAAGACGAGCCGGTGAAGGGAAAAGAGGTTCCTCTGGAATGGACTGAGACATCTGGGGGACTCTTGGAATGGTGGCACGACCCTGGAGTTCCTCTCGCCGTTCCTGTTGAGAGGGCCTCCTCTTGAGATGCGACGGGAACGCCGGGAACTCTTTCCCGCCGAAGCAGGGAAAGGATCCCTCACCTCGAGCTACGAGGCGGAAACGGGACTCCTCTGGATGTGGGCGGGACCCTCGTGATTCCTCTCGAGTGGAGACGGGTATGTCGGGGAACTTCTGGATTGCATCAAGGGTGTGAAGGACCCTTTCGAAGTTCCAGAGGTGAGGTGTGATCAGCCTCGAGACGCCTCAGCGGAAATGGGCCTCATCTCGCCTGGAGGGGAGAACCTCCTGGATTTTCTCGAGTTGTGGCAGGTCTTCTCGAGTTACGACGGGGACCTCAGGGACCCGCTCTGGTGGCCTCAGGAAAGGCCAGTCCCCATGCGAGTTGCTAGGGGACCTCTCGGGATTCCTCTCCCGTCCATGCCGGGCCCTCAGTCCTTGTGTGGAGTCGGGGCCGGAACCTGAGGATTCCTCTCCAGTGTTGCCATGGATCTTGGGGTGCTTCTGAGTCTCCCCAGGGGAGTCAGGCCTCGTCTCGAGTGGGGGCATGCACGTGCGCTTTCCTCCCGAGCTGCAGCAGTAGTGTCACGCTTCCTGTCACGTGGATCAAGGGATCTGTGGCTTTCCCTCGAGGCTGTCCCTCGAGGCTTTCCCACGAGGCTTTCCCACACAGCTGTGCCACGTGCCACCTTGGTGTGAGTCGATCCTCGGCGTGAAAGACGAGCCGGTGAAGGGAAAAGAGGTTCCTCTGGAATGGACTGAGACATCTGGGGGACTCTTGGAATGGTGGCACGACCCTGGAGTTCCTCTCGCCGTTCCTGTTGAGAGGGCCTCCTCTTGAGATGCGACGGGAACGCCGGGAACTCTTTCCCGACGAAGCAGGGAAAGGATCCCTCACCTCGAGCTACGAGGCGGAAACGGGACTCCTCTGGATGTGGGCGGGACCCTCGTGATTCCTCTCGAGTGGAGACGGCTAGGTCGGGGAACTTCTTGATTTGCACCAAGGGTGTGAAGGACCCTTTCGAAGTTCCAGAGGTGAGGTGTGATCAGCCTCGAGACGCCTCAGCGGAAATGGGCCTCATCTCGCCTGGAGGGGAGAACCTCCTGGATTTTCTCGAGTTGTGGCAGGTCTTCTCGAGTTACGACGGGGACCTCAGGGACCCGCTCTGGTGGCCTCAGGAAAGGCCAGTCCCCATGCGAGTTGCTAGGGGACCTCTCGGGATTCCTCTCCCGTCCATGCCGGGCCCTCAGTCCTTGTGTGGAGTCGGGGCCGGAACCTGAGGATTCCTCTCCAGTGTTGCCATGGATCTTGGGGTGCTTCTGAGTCTCCCCAGGGGAGTCAGGCCTCGTCTCGAGTGGGGGCATGCACGTGCGCTTTCCTCCCGAGCTGCAGCAGTAGTGTCACGCTTCCTGTCACGTGGATCAAGGGATCTGTGGTTTTCCCTCGAGGCTGTCCCTCGAGGCTTTCCCACGAGGCTTTCCCACAGGGCTGTGCCACGTGCCACCTTGGTGTGAGTCGATCCTCGGCGTGAAAGGCGAGCCGGTGAAGGGAAAAGAGGTTCCTCTGGAATGGACTGAGACATCTGGGGGACTCTTGGAATGGTGGCACGACCCTGGAGTTCCTCTCGCCGTTCCTGTTGAGAGGGCCTCCTCTTGAGATGCGACGGGAACGCCGGGAACTCTTTCCCGACGAAGCAGGGAAAGGATCCCACATCTCGAGCTACGAGGCGGAAACGGGGCTCCTCTGGATGTGGGCGGGACCCTCGTGATTCCTCTCGAGTGGAGACGGGTATGTCGGGGAACTTCTGGATTGCATCAAGGGTGTGATGGACCCTTTCGAATTTCCAGAGGTGAGGTGTGATCAGCCTCGAGACGCCTCAGCGGAAATGGGCCTCATCTCGCCTGGAGGGGAGAACCTCCTGGATTTTCTCGAGTTGCGGCAGGTCGTCTCGAGTTACGACGCGGACCACAGGGACCCGCTCTGCTGGCCTCAGGAAAGGCCAGTCCCCATGCGAGTTGCTAGGGGACCTCTCGGGATTCCTCTCCCGTCCATGCCAGGGCCTCAGTCCTTGTGTGGAATCGGGGCCGGAACCTGAGGATTCCTCTCCAGTGTTGCCATGGATCTTGGGGTGCTTCTGAGTCTCCCCAGGGGAGTCAGGCCTCGTCTCGAGTGGGGGCATGCACGTGCGCTTTCCTCCCGAGCTGCAGCAGTAGTGTCACGCTTCCTGTCACGTGGATCAAGGGATCTGTGGCTTTCCCTCGAGGCTGTCCCTCGAGGCTTTCCCACGAGGCTTTCCCACAGGGCTGTGCCACGTGCCACCTTGGTGTGAGTCGATCCTCGGCGTGAAAGACGAGCCGGTGAAGGGAAAAGAGGTTCCTCTGGAATGGACTGAGACATCTGGGGGACTCTTGGAATGGTGGCACGACCCTGGAGTTCCTCTCGCCGTTCCTGTTGAGAGGGCCTCCTCTTGAGATGCGACGGGAACGCCGGGAACTCTTTCCCGACGAAGCAGGGAAAGGATCCCTCATCTCGAGCTACGAGGCGGAAACGGGGCTCCTCTGGATGTGGGCGGGACCCTCGTGATTCCTCTCGAGTGGAGACGGCTAGGTCGGGGAACTTCTTGATTTGCACCAAGGGTGTGAAGGACCCTTTCGAAGTTCCAGAGGTGAGGTGTGATCAGCCTCGAGACGCCTCAGCGGAAATGGGCCTCATCTCGCCTGGAGGGGAGAACCTCCTGGATTTTCTCGAGTTGCGGCAGGTCTTCTCGAGTTACGACGGGGACCTCAGGGACCCGCTCTGGTGGCCTCAGGAAAGGCCAGTCCCCATGCGAGTTGCTAGGGGACCTCTCGGGATTCCTCTCCCGTCCATGCCGGGGCCTCAGTCATTGTGTGGAGTCGGGCCGGAACCTGAGGATTCCTCTCCAGTGTTGCCATGGATCTTGGGGTGCTTCTGAGTCTCCCCAGGGGAGTCAGGCCTCGTCTCGAGTGGGGGCATGCACGTGCGCTTTCCTCCCGAGCTGCAGCAGTAGTGTCACGCTTCCTGTCACGTGGATCAAGGGATCTGTGGCTTTCCCTCGAGGCTGTCCCTCGAGGCTTTCCCACGAGGCTTTCCCACAGGGCTGTGCCACGTGCCACCTTGGTGTGAGTCGATCCTCGGCGTGAAAGACGAGCCGGTGAAGGGAAAAGAGGTTCCTCTGGAATGGACTGAGACATCTGGGGGACTCTTGGAATGGTGGCACGACCCTGGAGTTCCTCTCGCCGTTCCTGTTGAGAGGGCCTCCTCTTGAGATGCGACGGGAACGCCGGGAACTCTTTCCCGACGAAGCAGGGAAAGGATCCCTCATCTCGAGCTACGAGGCGGAAACGGGGCTCCTCTGGATGTGGGCGGGACCCTCGTGATTCCTCTCGAGTGGAGACGGCTAGGTCGGGGAACTTCTTGATTTGCACCAAGGGTGTGAAGGACCCTTTCGAAGTTCCAGAGGTGAGGTGTGATCAGCCTCGAGACGCCTCAGCGGAAATGGGCCTCATCTCGCCTGGAGGGGAGAACCTCCTGGATTTTCTCGAGTTGCGGCAGGTCTTCTCGAGTTACGACGGGGACCTCAGGGACCCGCTCTGGTGGCCTCAGGAAAGGCCAGTCCCCATGCGAGTTGCTAGGGGACCTCTCGGGATTCCTCTCCCGTCCATGCCGGGGCCTCAGTCATTGTGTGGAGTCGGGCCGGAACCTGAGGATTCCTCTCCAGTGTTGCCATGGATCTTGGGGTGCTTCTGAGTCTCCCCAGGGGAGTCAGGCCTCGTCTCGAGTGGGGGCATGCACGTGCGCTTTCCTCCCGAGCTGCAGCAGTAGTGTCACGCTTCCTGTCACGTGGATCAAGGGATCTGTGGCTTTCCCTCGAGGCTGTCCCTCGAGGCTTTCCCACGAGGCTTTCCCACAGGGCTGTGCCACGTGCCACCTTGGTGTGAGTCGATCCTCGGCGTGAAAGACGAGCCGGTGAAGGGAAAAGAGGTTCCTCTGGAATGGACTGAGACATCTGGGGGACTCTTGGAATGGTGGCACGACCCTGGAGTTCCTCTCGCCGTTCCTGTTGAGAGGGCCTCCTCTTGAGATGCGACGGGAACGCCGGGAACTCTTTCCCGACGAAGCAGGGAAAGGATCCCTCATCTCGAGCTACGAGGCGGAAACGGGGCTCCTCTGGATGTGGGCGGGACCCTCGTGATTCCTCTCGAGTGGAGACGGCTAGGTCGGGGAACTTCTTGATTTGCACCAAGGGTGTGAAGGACCCTTTCGAAGTTCCAGAGGTGAGGTGTGATCAGCCTCGAGACGCCTCAGCGGAAATGGGCCTCATCTCGCCTGGAGGGGAGAACCTCCTGGATTTTCTCGAGTTGCGGTAGGTCTTCTCGAGTTACGACGGGGACCTCAGGGACCCGCTCTGGTGGCCTCAGGAAAGGCCAGTCCCCATGCGAGTTGCTAGGGGACCTCTCGGGATTCCTCTCCCGTCCATGCCGGGGCCTCAGTCATTGTGTGGAGTCGGGCCGGAACCTGAGGATTCCTCTCCAGTGTTGCCATGGATCTTGGGGTGCTTCTGAGTCTCCCCAGGGGAGTCAGGCCTCGTCTCGAGTGGGGGCATGCACGTGCGCTTTCCTCCCGAGCTGCAGCAGTAGTGTCACGCTTCCTGTCACGTGGATCAAGGGATCTGTGGCTTTCCCTCGAGGCTGTCCCTCGAGGCTTTCCCACGAGGCTTTCCCACAGGGCTGTGCCACGTGCCATCTTGGTGTGAGTCGATCCTCGGCGTGAAAGACGAGCCGGTGAAGGGAAAAGAGGTTCCTCTGGAATGGACTGAGACATCTGGGGGACTCTTGGAATGGTGGCACGACCCTGGAGTTCCTCTCGCCGTTCCTGTTGAGAGGGCCTCCTCTTGAGATGCGACGGGAACGCCGGGAACTCTTTCCCGACGAAGCAGGGAAAGGATCCCTCACCTCGAGCTACGAGGCGGAAACGGGACTCCTCTGGATGTGGGCGGGACCCTCGTGATTCCTCTCGAGTGGAGACGGGTATGTCGGGGAACTTCTGGATTGCATCAAGGGTGTGAAGGACCCTTTCGAAGTTCCAGAGGTGAGGTGTGATCAGACTCGAGACGCATCAGCGGAAATGGGCCTCATCTCGCCTGGAGGGGAGAACCTCCTGGATTTTCTCGAGTTGTGGCAGGTCTTCTCGAGTTACGACGGGGACCTCAGGGACCCGCTCTGGTGGCCTCAGGAAAGGCCAGTCCCCATGCGAGTTGCTAGGGGACCTCTCGGGATTCCTCTCCCGTCCATGCCGGGCCCTCAGTCCTTGTGTGGAGTCGGGGCCGGAACCTGAGGATTCCTCTCCAGTGTTGCCATGGATCTTGGGGTGCTTCTGAGTCTCCCCAGGGGAGTCAGGCCTCGTCTCGAGTGGGGGCATGCACGTGCGCTTTCCTCCCGAGCTGCAGCAGTAGTGTCACGCTTCCTGTCACGTGGATCAAGGGATCTGTGGTTTTCCCTCGAGGCTGTCCCTCGAGGCTTTCCCACGAGGCTTTCCCACAGGGCTGTGCCACGTGCCACCTTGGTGTGAGTCGATCCTCGGCGTGAAAGACGAGCCGGTGAAGGGAAAAGAGGTTCCTCTGGAATGGACTGAGACATCTGGGGGACTCTTGGAATGGTGGCACGACCCTGGAGTTCCTCTCGCCGTTCCTGTTGAGAGGGCCTCCTCTTGAGATGCGACGGGAACGCCGGGAACTCTTTCCCGACGAAGCAGGGAAAGGATCCCACATCTCGAGCTATGAGGCGGAAACGGGGCTCCTCTGGATGTGGGCGGGACCCTCGTGATTCCTCTCGAGTGGAGACGGGTATGTCGGGGAACTTCTGGATTGCATCAAGGGTGTGAAGGACCCTTTCGAAGTTCCAGAGGTGAGGTGTGATCAGCCTCGAGACGCCTCAGCGGAAATGGGCCTCATCTCGCCTGGAGGGGAGAACCTCCTGGATTTTCTCGAGTTGCGGCAGGTCTTCTCGAGTTACGACGGGGACTTCAGGGACCCGCTCTGGTGGCCTCAGGAAAGGCCAGTCCCCATGCGAGTTGCTAGGGGACCTCTCGGGATTCCTCTCCCGTCCATGCCGGGCCCTCAGTCCTTGTGTGGAGTCGGGGCCGGAACCTGAGGATTCCTCTCCAGTGTTGCCATGGATCTTGGGGTGCTTCTGAGTCTCCCCAGGGGAGTCAGGCCTCGTCTCGAGTGGGGGCATGCACGTGCGCTTTCCTCCCGAGCTGCAGCAGTAGTGTCACGCTTCCTGTCACGTGGATCAAGGGATCTGTGGCTTTCCCTCGAGGCTGTCCCTCGAGGCTTTCCCACGAGGCTTTCCCACAGGGCTGTGCCACGTGCCACCTTGGTGTGAGTCGATCCTCGGCGTGAAAGACGAGCCGGTGAAGGGAAAAGAGGTTCCTCTGGAATGGACTGAGACATCTGGGGGACTCTTGGAATGGTGGCACGACCCTGGAGTTCCTCTCGCCGTTCCTGTTGAGAGGGCCTCCTCTTGAGATGCGACGGGAACGCCGGGAACTCTTTCCCGACGAAGCAGGGAAAGGATCCCTCATCTCGAGCTACGAGGCGGAAACGGGGCTCCTCTGGATGTGGGCGGGACCCTCGTGATTCCTCTCGAGTGGAGACGGCTAGGTCGGGGAACTTCTTGATTTGCACCAAGGGTGTGAAGGACCCTTTCGAAGTTCCAGAGGTGAGGTGTGATCAGCCTCGAGACGCCTCAGCGGAAATGGGCCTCATCTCGCCTGGAGGGGAGAACCTCCTGGATTTTCTCGAGTTGCGGCAGGTCTTCTCGAGTTACGACGGGGACCTCAGGGACCCGCTCTGGTGGCCTCAGGAAAGGCCAGTCCCCATGCGAGTTGCTAGGGGACCTCTCGGGATTCCTCTCCCGTCCATGCCGGGGCCTCAGTCCTTGTGTGGAGTCGGGGCCGGAACCTGAGGATTCCTCTCCAGTGTTGCCATGGATCTTGGGGTGCTTCTGAGTCTCCCCAGGGGAGTCAGGCCTCGTCTCGAGTGGGGGCATGCACGTGCGCTTTCCTCCCGAGCTGCAGCAGTAGTGTCACGCTTCCTGTCACGTGGATCAAGGGATCTGTGGCTTTCCCTCGAGGCTGTCCCTCGAGGCTTTCCCACGAGGCTTTCCCACAGGGCTGTGCCACGTGCCACCTTGGTGTGAGTCGATCCTCGGCGTGAAAGACGAGCCGGTGAAGGGAAAAGAGGTTCCTCTGGAATGGACTGAGACATCTGGGGGACTCTTGGAATGGTGGCACGACCCTGGAGTTCCTCTCGCCGTTCCTGTTGAGAGGGCCTCCTCTTGAGATGCGACGGGAACGCCGGGAACTCTTTCCCGACGAAGCAGGGAAAGGATCCCTCATCTCGAGCTACGAGGCGGAAACGGGGCTCCTCTGGATGTGGGCGGGACCCTCGTGATTCCTCTCGAGTGGAGACGGCTAGGTCGGGGAACTTCTTGATTTGCACCAAGGGTGTGAAGGACCCTTTCGAAGTTCCAGAGGTGAGGTGTGATCAGCCTCGAGACGCCTCAGCGGAAATGGGCCTCATCTCGCCTGGAGGGGAGAACCTCCTGGATTTTCTCGAGTTGCGGTAGGTCTTCTCGAGTTACGACGGGGACCTCAGGGACCCGCTCTGGTGGCCTCAGGAAAGGCCAGTCCCCATGCGAGTTGCTAGGGGACCTCTCGGGATTCCTCTCCCGTCCATGCCGGGGCCTCAGTCCTTGTGTGGAGTCGGGGCCGGAACCTGAGGATTCCTCTCCAGTGTTGCCATGGATCTTGGGGTGCTTCTGAGTCTCCCCAGGGGAGTCAGGCCTCGTCTCGAGTGGGGGCATTCACGTGCGCTTTCCTCCCGAGCTGCAGCAGTAGTGTCACGCTTCCTGTGACGAGAATCAAGGGATCTGTGGCTTTCCCTCGAGGCTGTCCCTCGAGGCTTTCCCACGAGGCTTTCCCACAGGGCTGTGCCACGTGCCACCTTGGTGTGAGTCGATCCTCGGCGTGAAAGACGAGCCGGTGAAGGGAAAAGAGGTTCCTCTGGAATGGACTGAGACATCTGGGGGACTCTTGGAATGGTGGCACGACCCTGGAGTTCCTCTCGCCGTTCCTGTTGAGAGGGCCTCCTCTTGAGATGCGACGGGAACGCCGGGAACTCTTTCCCGACGAAGCAGGGAAAGGATCCCTCATCTCGAGCTACGAGGCGGAAACGGGGCTCCTCTGGATGTGGGCGGGACCCTCGTGATTCCTCTCGAGTGGAGACGGCTAGGTCGGGGAACTTCTTGATTTGCACCAAGGGTGTGAAGGACCCTTTCGAAGTTCCAGAGGTGAGGTGTGATCAGCCTCGAGACGCCTCAGCGGAAATGGGCCTCATCTCGCCTGGAGGGGAGAACCTCCTGGATTTTCTTGAGTTGTGGCAGGTCTTCTCGAGTTACGACGGGGACCTCAGGGACCCGCTCTGGTGGCCTCAGGAAAGGCCAGTCCCCATGCGAGTTGCTAGGGGACCTCTCGGGATTCCTCTCCCGTCCATGCCGGGCCCTCAGTCCTTGTGTGGAGTCGGGGCCGGAACCTGAGGATTCCTCTCCAGTGTTGCCATGGATCTTGGGGTGCTTCTGAGTCTCCCCAGGGGAGTCAGGCCTCGTCTCGAGTGGGGGCATGCACGTGCGCTTTCCTCCCGAGCTGCAGCAGTAGTGTCACGCTTCCTGTCACGTGGATCAAGGGATCTGTGGTTTTCCCTCGAGGCTGTCCCTCGAGGCTTTCCCACGAGGCTTTCCCACAGGGCTGTGCCACGTGCCACCTTGGTGTGATTCGATCCTCGGCGTGAAAGACGAGCCGGTGAAGGGAAAAGAGGTTCCTCTGGAATGGACTGAGACATCTGGGGGACTCTTGGAATGGTGGCACGACCCTGGAGTTCCTCTCGCCGTTCCTGTTGAGAGGGCCTCCTCTTGAGATGCGACGGGAACGCCGGGAACTCTTTCCCGACGAAGCAGGGAAAGGATCCCACATCTCGAGCTACGAGGCGGAAACGGGGCTCCTCTGGATGTGGGCGGGACCCTCGTGATTCCTCTCGAGTGGAGACAGGTATGTCGGGGAACTTCTGGATTGCATCAAGGGTGTGAAGGACCCTTTCGAAGTTCCAGAGGTGAGGTGTGATCAGCCTCGAGACGCCTCAGCGGAAATGGGCCTCATCTCGCCTGGAGGGGAGAACCTCCTGGATTTTCTCGAGTTGTGGCAGGTCTTCTCGAGTTACGACGGGGACCTCAGGGACCCGCTCTGGTGGCCTCAGGAAAGGCCAGTCCCCATGCGAGTTGCTAGGGGACCTCTCGGGATTCCTCTCCCGTCCATGCCGGGGCCTCAGTCCTTGTGTGGAGTCGGGGCCGGAACCTGAGGATTCCTCTCCAGTGTTGCCATGGATCTTGGGGTGCTTCTGAGTCTCCCCAGGGGAGTCAGGCCTCGTCTCGAGTGGGGGCATGCACGTGCGCTTTCCTCCCGAGCTGCAGCAGTAGTGTCACGCTTCCTGTCACGTGGATCAAGGGATCTGTGGCTTTCCCTCGAGGCTGTCCCTCGAGGCTTTCCCACGAGGCTTTCCCACAGGGCTGTGCCACGTGCCACCTTGGTGTGAGTCGATCCTCGGCGTGAAAGACGAGCCGGTGAAGGGAAAAGAGGTTCCTCTGGAATGGACTGAGACATCTGGGGGACTCTTGGAATGGTGGCACGACCCTGGAGTTCCTCTCGCCGTTCCTGTTGAGAGGGCCTCCTCTTGAGATGCGACGGGAAGCCGGGAACTCTTTCCCGACGAAGCAGGGAAAGGATCCCTCATCTCGAGCTACGAGGCGGAAACGGGGCTCCTCTGGATGTGGGCGGGACCCTCGTGATTCCTCTCGAGTGGAGACGGCTAGGTCGGGGAACTTCTTGATTTGCACCAAGGGTGTGAAGGACCCTTTCGAAGTTCCAGAGGTGAGGTGTGATCAGCCTCGAGACGCCTCAGCGGAAATGGGCCTCATCTCGCCTGGAGGGGAGAACCTCCTGGATTTTCTCGAGTTGCGGTAGGTCTTCTCGAGTTACGACGGGGACCTCAGGGACCCGCTCTGGTGGCCTCAGGAAAGGCCAGTCCCCATGCGAGTTGCTAGGGGACCTCTCGGGATTCCTCTCCCGTCCATGCCGGGGCCTCAGTCCTTGTGTGGAGTCGGGGCCGGAACCTGAGGATTCCTCTCCAGTGTTGCCATGGATCTTGGGGTGCTTCTGAGTCTCCCCAGGGGAGTCAGGCCTCGTCTCGAGTGGGGACATGCACGTGCGCTTTCCTCCCGAGCTGCAGCAGTAGTGTCACGCTTCCTGTCACGTGGATCAAGGGATCTGTGGCTTTCCCTCGAGGCTGTCCCTCGAGGCTTTCCCACGAGGCTTTCCCACAGGGCTGTGCCACGTGCCACCTTGGTGTGAGTCGATCCTCGGCGTGAAAGACGAGCCGGTGAAGGGAAAAGAGGTTCCTCTGGAATGGACTGAGACATCTGGGGGACTCTTGGAATGGTGGCACGACCCTGGAGTTCCTCTCGCCGTTCCTGTTGAGAGGGCCTCCTCTTGAGATGCGACGGGAACGCCGGGAACTCTTTCCCGACGAAGCAGGGAAAGGATCCCTCATCTCGAGCTACGAGGCGGAAACGGGGCTCCTCTGGATGTGGGCGGGACCCTCGTGATTCCTCTCGAGTGGAGACGGGTATGTCGGGGAACTTCTTGATTTGCACCAAGGGTGTGAAGGACCCTTTCGAAGTTCCAGAGGTGAGGTGTGATCAGCCTCGAGACGCCTCAGCGGAAATGGGCCTCATCTCGCCTGGAGGGGAGAACCTCCTGGATTTTCTCGAGTTGCGGTAGGTCTTCTCGAGTTACGACGGGGACCTCAGGGACCCGCTCTGGTGGCCTCAGGAAAGGCCAGTCCCCATGCGAGTTGCTAGGGGACCTCTCGGGATTCCTCTCCCGTCCATGCCGGGGCCTCAGTCCTTGTGTGGAGTCGGGGCCGGAACCTGAGGATTCCTCTCCAGTGTTGCCATGGATCTTGGGGTGCTTCTGAGTCTCCCCAGGGGAGTCAGGCCTCGACTCGAGTGGGGGCATGCACGTGCGCTTTCCTCCCGAGCTGCAGCAGTAGTGTCACGCTTCCTGTCACGTGGATCAAGGGATCTGTGGCTTTCCCTCGAGGCTGTCCCTCGAGGCTTTCCCACGAGGCTTTCCCACAGGGCTGTGCCACGTGCCACCTTGGTGTGAGTCGATCCTCGGCGTGAAAGACGAGCCGGTGAAGGGAAAAGAGGTTCCTCTGGAATGGACTGAGACATCTGGGGGACTCTTGGAATGGTGGCACGACCCTGGAGTTCCTCTCGCCGTTCCTGTTGAGAGGGCCTCCTCTTGAGATGCGACGGGAACGCCGGGAACTCTTTCCCGACGAAGCAGGGAAAGGATCCCTCATCTCGAGCTACGAGGCGGAAACGGGGCTCCTCTGGATGTGGGCGGGACCCTCGTGATTCCTCTCGAGTGGAGACGGCTATGTCGGGGAACTTCTTGATTTGCACCAAGGGTGTGAAGGACCCTTTCGAAGTTCCAGAGGTGAGGTGTGATCAGCCTCGAGACGCCTCAGCGGAAATGGGCCTCATCTCGCCTGGAGGGGAGAACCTCCTGGATTTTCTCGAGTTGTGGCAGGTCTTCTCGAGTTACGACGGGGACCTCAGGGACCCGCTCTGGTGGCCTCAGGAAAGGCCAGTCCCCATGCGAGTTGCCAGGGGACCTCTCGGGATTCCTCTCCCGTCCATGCCGGGGCCTCAGTCCTTGTGTGGAGTCGGGGCCGGAACCTGAGGATTCCTCTCCAGTGTTGCCATGGATCTTGGGGTGCTTCTGAGTCTCCCCAGGGGAGTCAGGCCTCGTCTCGAGTGGGGGCATGCACGTGCGCTTTCCTCCCGAGCTGCAGCAGTAGTGTCACGCTTCCTGTCACGTGGATCAAGGGATCTGTGGCTTTCCCTCGAGGCTGTCCCTCGAGGCTTTCCCACGAGGCTTTCCCACAGGGCTGTGCCACGTGCCACCTTGGTGTGAGTCGATCCTCGGCGTGAAAGACGAGCCGGTGAAGGGAAAAGAGGTTCCTCTGGAATGGACTGAGACAGCTGGGGGACTCTTGGAATGGTGGCACGACCCTGGAGTTCCTCTCGCCGTTCCTGTTGAGAGGGCCTCCTCTTGAGATGCGACGGGAACGCCGGGAACTCTTTCCCGACGAAGCAGGGAAAGGATCCCTCATCTCGAGCTACGAGGCGGAAACGGGGCTCCTCTGGATGTGGGCGGGACCCTCGTGATTCCTCTCGAGTGGAGACGGCTATGTCGGGGAACTTCTTGATTTGCACCAAGGGTGTGAAGGAGCCTTTCGAAGTTCCAGAGGTGAGGTGTGATCAGCCTCGAGACGCCTCAGCGGAAATGGGCCTCATCTCGCCTGGAGGGGAGAACCTCCTGGATTTTCTCGAGTTGCGGCAGGTCTTCTCGAGTTACGACGGGGACCTCAGGGACCCGCTCTGGTGGCCTCAGGAAAGGCCAGTCCCCATGCGAGTTGCTAGGGGACTTCTCGGGATTCCTCTCCCGTCCATGCCGGGGGCTCAGTCCTTGTGTGAAGTCGGGGCCGGAACCTGAGGATTCCTCTCCAGTGTTGCCATGGATCTTGGGGTGCTTCTGAGTCTCCCCAGGGGAGTCAGGCCTCGTCTCGAGTGGGGGCATGCACGTGCGGTTTCCTCCCGAGCTGCAGCAGTAGTGTCACGCTTCCTGTCACGTGGATCAAGGGATCTGTGTCTTTCCCTCGAGGCTGTCCCTCGAGGCTTTCCCACGAGGCTTTCCCACAGGGCTGTGCCACGTGCCACCTTGGTGTGAGTCGATCCTCGGCGTGAAAGACGAGCCGGTGAAGGGAAAAGAGGTTCCTCTGGAATGGACTGAGACATCTGGGGGACTCTTGGAATGGTGGCACGACCCTGGAGTTCCTCTCGCCGTTCCTGTTGAGAGGGCCTCCTCTTGAGATGCGACGGGAACGCCGGGAACTCTTTCCCGACGAAGCAGGGAAAGGATCCCTCATCTCGAGCTACGAGGCGGAAACGGGGCTCCTCTGGATGTGGGCGGGACCCTCGTGATTCCTCTCGAGTGGAGACGGCTATGTCGGGGAACTTCTTGATTTGCACCAAGGGTGTGAAGGAGCCTTTCGAAGTTCCAGAGGTGAGGTGTGATCAGCCTCGAGACGCCTCAGCGGAAATGGGCCTCATCTCGCCTGGAGGGGAGAACCTCCTGGATTTTCTCGAGTTGCGGTAGGTCTTCTCGAGTTACGACGGGGACCTCAGGGACCCGCTCTGGTGGCCTCAGGAAAGGCCAGTCCCCATGCGAGTTGCTAGGGGACCTCTCGGGATTCCTCTCCCGTCCATGCCGGGGCCTCAGTCCTTGTGTGGAGTCGGGGCCGGAACCTGAGGATTCCTCTCCAGTGTTGCCATGGATCTTGGGGTGCTTCTGAGTCTCCCCAGGGGAGTCAGGCCTCGTCTCGAGTGGGGGCATGCACGTGCGGTTTCCTCCCGAGCTGCAGCAGTAGTGTCACGCTTCCTGTCACGTGGATCAAGGGATCTGTGGCTTTCCCTCGAGGCTGTCCCTCGAGGCTTTCCCACGAGGCTTTCCCACAGGGCTGTGCCACGTGCCACCTTGGTGTGAGTCGATCCTCGGCGTGAAAGACGAGCCGGTGAAGGGAAAAGAGGTTCCTCTGGAATGGACTGAGACATCTGGGGGACTCTTGGAATGGTGGCACGACCCTGGAGTTCCTCTCGCCGTTCCTGTTGAGAGGGCCTCCTCTTGAGATGCGACGGGAACGCCGGGAACTCTTTCCCGACGAAGCAGGGAAAGGATCCCTCATCTCGAGCTACGAGGCGGAAACGGGGCTCCTCTGGATGTGGGCGGGACCCTCGTGATTCCTCTCGAGTGGAGACGGCTATGTCGGGGAACTTCTTGATTTGCACCAAGGGTGTGAAGGAGCCTTTCGAAGTTCCAGAGGTGAGGTGTGATCAGCCTCGAGACGCCTCAGCGGAAATGGGCCTCATCTCGCCTGGAGGGGAGAACCTCCTGGATTTTCTCGAGTTGCGGTAGGTCTTCTCGAGTTACGACGGGGACCTCAGGGACCCGCTCTGGTGGCCTCAGGAAAGGCCAGTCCCCATGCGAGTTGCTAGGGGACCTCTCGGGATTCCTCTCCCGTCCATGCCGGGGCCTCAGTCCTTGTGTGGAGTCGGGGCCGGAACCTGAGGATTCCTCTCCAGTGTTGCCATGGATCTTGGGGTGCTTCTGAGTCTCCCCAGGGGAGTCAGGCCTCGTCTCGAGTGGGGGCATGCACGTGCGGTTTCCTCCCGAGCTGCAGCAGTAGTGTCACGCTTCCTGTCACGTGGATCAAGGGATCTGTGGCTTTCCCTCGAGGCTGTCCCTCGAGGCTTTCCCACGAGGCTTTCCCACAGGGCTGTGCCACGTGCCACCTTGGTGTGAGTCGATCCTCGGCGTGAAAGACGAGCCGGTGAAGGGAAAAGAGGTTCCTCTGGAATGGACTGAGACATCTGGGGGACTCTTGGAATGGTGGCACGACCCTGGAGTTCCTCTCGCCGTTCCTGTTGAGAGGGCCTCCTCTTGAGATGCGACGGGAACGCCGGGAACTCTTTCCCGACGAAGCAGGGAAAGGATCCCTCATCTCGAGCTACGAGGCGGAAACGGGGCTCCTCTGGATGTGGGCGGGACCCTCGTGATTCCTCTCGAGTGGAGACGGCTATGTCGGGGAACTTCTTGATTTGCACCAAGGGTGTGAAGGAGCCTTTCGAAGTTCCAGAGGTGAGGTGTGATCAGCCTCGAGACGCCTCAGCGGAAATGGGCCTCATCTCGCCTGGAGGGGAGAACCTCCTGGATTTTCTCGAGTTGCGGTAGGTCTTCTCGAGTTACGACGGGGACCTCAGGGACCCGCTCTGGTGGCCTCAGGAAAGGCCAGTCCCCATGCGAGTTGCTAGGGGACCTCTCGGGATTCCTCTCCCGTCCATGCCGGGGGCTCAGTCCTTGTGTGGAGTCGGGGCCGGAACCTGAGGATTCCTCTCCAGTGTTGCCATGGATCTTGGGGTGCTTCTGAGTCTCCCCAGGGGAGTCAGGCCTCGTCTCGAGTGGGGGCATGCACGTGCGCTTTCCTCCCGAGCTGCAGCAGTAGTGTCACGCTTCCTGTCACGTGGATCAAGGGATCTGTGTCTTTCCCTCGAGGCTGTCCCTCGAGGCTTTCCCACGAGGCTTTCCCACAGGGCTGTGCCACGTGCCACCTTGGTGTGAGTCGATCCTCGGCGTGAAAGACGAGCCGGTGAAGGGAAAAGAGGTTCCTCTGGAATGGACTGAGAAATCTGGGGGACTCTTGGAATGGTGGCACGACCCTGGAGTTCCTCTCGCCGTTCCTGTTGAGAGGGCCTCCTCTTGAGATGCGACGGGAACGCCGGGAACTCTTTCCCGACGAAGCAGGGAAAGGATCCCTCATCTCGAGCTACGAGGCGGAAACGGGGCTCCTCTGGATGTGGGCGGGACCCTCGTGATTCCTCTCGAGTGGAGACGGCTATGTCGGGGAACTTCTTGATTTGCACCAAGGGTGTGAAGGACCCTTTCGAAGTTCCAGAGGTGAGGTGTGATCAGCCTCGAGACGCCTCAGCGGAAATGGGCCTCATCTCGCCTGGAGGGGAGAACCTCCTGGATTTTCTCGAGTTGTGGCAGGTCTTCTCGAGTTACGACGGGGACCTCAGGGACCCGCTCTGGTGGCCTCAGGAAAGGCCAGTCCCCATGCGAGTTGCTAGGGGACCTCTCGGGATTCCTCTCCCGTCCATGCCGGGGCCTCAGTCCTTGTGTGGAGTCGGGGCCGGAACCTGAGGATTCCTCTCCAGTGTTGCCATGGATCTTGGGGTGCTTCTGAGTCTCCCCAGGGGAGTCAGGCTTCGTCTCGAGTGGGGGCATGCACGTGCGCTTTCCTCCCGAGCTGCAGCAGTAGTGTCACGCTTCCTGTCACGTGGATCAAGGGATCTGTGGCTTTCCCTCGAGGCTGTCCCTCGAGGCTTTCCCACGAGGCTTTCCCACAGGGCTGTGCCACGTGCCACCTTGGTGTGAGTCGATCCTCGGCGTGAAAGACGAGCCGGTGAAGGGAAAAGAGGTTCCTCTGGAATGGACTGACACATCTGGGGGACTCTTGGAATGGTGGCACGACCCTGGAGTTCCTCTCGCCGTTCCTGTTGAGAGGGCCTCCTCTTGAGATGCGACGGGAACGCCGGGAACTCTTTCCCGACGAAGCAGGGAAAGGATCCCTCATCTCGAGCTACGAGGCGGAAACGGGGCTCCTCTGGATGTGGGCGGGACCCTCGTGATTCCTCTCGAGTGGAGACGGCTATGTCGGGGAACTTCTTGATTTGCACCAAGGGTGTGAAGGAGCCTTTCGAAGTTCCAGAGGTGAGGTGTGATCAGCCTCGAGACGCCTCAGCGGAAATGGGCCTCATCTCGCCTGGAGGGGAGAACCTCCTGGATTTTCTCGAGTTGCGGCAGGTCTTCTCGAGTTACGACGGGGACCTCAGGGACCCGCTCTGGTGTCCTCAGGAAAGGCCAGTCCCCATGCGAGTTGCTAGGGGACTTCTCGGGATTCCTCTCCCGACCATGCCGGGCCCTCAGTCCTTGTGTGGAGTCGGGGCCGGAACCTGAGGATTCCTCTCCAGTGTTGCCATGGATCTTGGGGTGCTTCTGAGTCTCCCCAGGGGAGTCAGGCCTCGACTCGAGTGGGGGCATGCACGTGCGCTTTCCTCCCGAGCTGCAGCAGTAGTGTCACGCTTCCTGTCACGTGGATCAAGGGATCTGTGGCTTTCCCTCGAGGCTGTCCCTCGAGGCTTTCCCACGAGGCTTTCCCACAGGGCTGTGCCACGTGCCACCTTGGTGTGAATCGATCCTCGGCGTGAAAGACGAGCCGGTGAAGGGAAAAGAGGTTCCTCTGGAATGGACTGAGACATCTGGGGGACTCTTGGAATGGTGGCACGACCCTGGAGTTCCTCTCGCCGTTCCTGTTGAGAGGGCCTCCTCTTGAGATGCGACGGGAACGCCGGGAACTCTTTCCCGACGAAGCAGGGAAAGGATCCCTCATCTCGAGCTACGAGGCGGAAACGGGGCTCCTCTGGATGTGGGCGGGACCCTCGTGATTCCTCTCGAGTGGAGACGGCTATGTCGGGGAACTTCTTGATTTGCACCAAGGGTGTGAAGGACCCTTTCGAAGTTCCAGAGGTGAGGTGTGATCAGCCTCGAGACGCCTCAGCGGAAATGGGCCTCATCTCGCCTGGAGGGGAGAACCTCCTGGATTTTCTCGAGTTGTGGCAGGTCTTCTCGAGTTACGACGGGGACCTCAGGGACCCGCTCTGGTGGCCTCAGGAAAGGCCAGTCCCCATGCGAGTTGCTAGGGGACCTCTCGGGATTCCTCTCCCGTCCATGCCGGGGCCTCAGTCCTTGTGTGGAGTCGGGGCCGGAACCTGAGGATTCCTCTCCAGTGTTGCCATGGATCTTGGGGTGCTTCTGAGTCTCCCCAGGGGAGTCAGGCCTCGTCTCGAGTGGGGGCATGCACGTGCGCTTTCCTCCCGAGCTGCAGCAGTAGTGTCACGCTTCCTGTCACGTGGATCAAGGGATCTGTGGCTTTCCCTCGAGGCTGTCCCTCGAGGCTTTCCCACGAGGCTTTCCCACAGGGCTGTGCCACGTGCCACCTTGGTGTGAGTCGATCCTCGGCGTGAAAGACGAGCCGGTGAAGGGAAAAGAGGTTCCTCTGGAATGGACTGAGACATCTGGGGGACTCTTGGAATGGTGGCACGACCCTGGAGTTCCTCTCGCCGTTCCTGTTGAGAGGGCCTCCTCTTGAGATGCGACGGGAACGCCGGGAACTCTTTCCCGACGAAGCAGGGAAAGGATCCCTCATCTCGAGCTACGAGGCGGAAACGGGGCTCCTCTGGATGTGGGCGGGACCCTCGTGATTCCTCTCGAGTGGAGACGGCTATGTCGGGGAAATTCTTGATTTGCACCAAGGGTGTGAAGGAGCCTTTCGAAGTTCCAGAGGTGAGGTGTGATCAGCCTCGAGACGCCTCAGCGGAAATGGGCCTCATCTCGCCTGGAGGGGAGAACCTCCTGGATTTTCTCGAGTTGCGGCAGGTCTTCTCGAGTTACGACGGGGACCTCAGGGACCCGCTCTGGTGGCCTCAGGAAAGGCCAGTCCCCATGCGAGTTGCTAGGGGACTTCTCGGGATTCCTCTCCCGTCCATGCCGGGGGCTCAGTCCTTGTGTGGAGTCGGGGCCGGAACCTGAGGATTCCTCTCCAGTGTTGCCATGGATCTTGGGGTGCTTCTGAGTCTCCCCAGGGGAGTCAGGCCTCGTCTCGAGTGGGGGCATGCACGTGCGGTTTCCTCCCGAGCTGCAGCAGTAGTGTCACGCTTCCTGTCACGTGGATCAAGGGATCTGTGTCTTTCCCTCGAGGCTGTCCCTCGAGGCTTTCCCACGAGGCTTTCCCACAGGGCTGTGCCACGTGCCACCTTGGTGTGAGTCGATCCTCGGCGTGAAAGACGAGCCGGTGAAGGGAAAAGAGGTTCCTCTGGAATGGACTGAGACATCTGGGGGACTCTTGGAATGGTGGCACGACCCTGGAGTTCCTCTCGCCGTTCCTGTTGAGAGGGCCTCCTCTTGAGATGCGACGGGAACGCCGGGAACTCTTTCCCGACGAAGCAGGGAAAGGATCCCTCATCTCGAGCTACGAGGCGGAAACGGGGCTCCACTGGATGTGGGCGGGACCCTCGTGATTCCTCTCGAGTGGAGACGGCTATGTCGGGGAACTTCTTGATTTGCACCAAGGGTGTGAAGGACCCTTTCGAAGTTCCACAGGTGAGGTGTGATCAGCCTCGAGACGCCTCAGCGGAAATGGGCCTCATCTCGCCTGGAGGGGAGAACCTCCTGGATTTTCTCGAGTTGCGGTAGGTCTTCTCGAGTTACGACGGGGACCTCAGGGACCCGCTCTGGTGGCCTCAGGAAAGGCCAGTCCCCATGCGAGTTGCTAGGGGACCTCTCGGGATTCCTCTCCCGTCCATGCCGGGGCCTCAGTCCTTGTGTGGAGTCGGGGCCGGAACCTGAGGATTCCTCTCCAGTGTTGCCATGGATCTTGGGGTGCTTCTGAGTCTCCCCAGGGGAGTCAGGCCTCGTCTCGAGTGGGGGCATGCACGTGCGCTTTCCTCCCGAGCTGCAGCAGTAGTGTCACGCTTCCTGTCACGTGGATCAAGGGATCTGTGGCTTTCCCTCGAGGCTGTCCCTCGAGGCTTTCCCACGAGGCTTTCCCACAGGGCTGTGCCACGTGCCACCTTGGTGTGAGTCGATCCTCGGCGTGAAAGACGAGCCGGTGAAGGGAAAAGAGGTTCCTCTGGAATGGACTGAGACATCTGGGGGACTCTTGGAATGGTGGCACGACCCTGGAGTTCCTCTCGCCGTTCCTGTTGAGAGGGCCTCCTCTTGAGATGCGACGGGAACGCCGGGAACTCTTTCCCGACGAAGCAGGGAAAGGATCCCTCATCTCGAGCTACGAGGCGGAAACGGGGCTCCTCTGGATGTGGGCGGGACCCTCGTGATTCCTCTCGAGTGGAGACGGCTATGTCGGGGAACTTCTTGATTTGCACCAAGGGTGTGAAGGACCCTTTCGAAGTTCCAGAGGTGAGGTGTGATCAGCCTCGAGACGCCTCAGCGGAAATGGGCCTCATCTCGCCTGGAGGGGAGAACCTCCTGGATTTTCTCGAGTTGCGGTAGGTCTTCTCGAGTTACGACGGGGACCTCAGGGACCCGCTCTGGTGGCCTCAGGAAAGGCCAGTCCCCATGCGAGTTGCTAGGGGACCTCTCGGGATTCCTCTCCCGTCCATGCCGGGGCCTCAGTCCTTGTGTGGAGTCGGGGCCGGAACCTGAGGATTCCTCTCCAGTGTTGCCATGGATCTTGGGGTGCTTCTGAGTCTCCCCAGGGGAGTCAGGCCTCGTCTCGAGTGGGGGCATGCACGTGCGCTTTCCTCCCGAGCTGCAGCAGTAGTGTCACGCTTCCTGTCACGTGGATCAAGGGATCTGTGGCTTTCCCTCGAGGCTGTCCCTCGAGGCTTTCCCACGAGGCTTTCCCACAGGGCTGTGCCACGTGCCACCTTGGTGTGAGTCGATCCTCGGCGTGAAAGACGAGCCGGTGAAGGGAAAAGAGGTTCCTCTGGAATGGACTGAGATATCTGGGGGACTCTTGGAATGGTGGCACGACCCTGGAGTTCCTCTCGCCGTTCCTGTTGAGAGGGCCTCCTCTTGAGATGCGACGGGAACGCCGGGAACTCTTTCCCGACGAAGCAGGGAAAGGATCCCTCATCTCGAGCTACGAGGCGGAAACGGGGCTCCTCTGGATGTGGGCGGGACCCTCGTGATTCCTCTCGAGTGGAGACGGCTATGTCGGGGAACTTCTTGATTTGCACCAAGGGTGTGAAGGACCCTTTCGAAGTTCCAGAGGTGAGGTGTGATCAGCCTCGAGACGCCTCAGCGGAAATGGGCCTCATCTCGCCTGGAGGGGAGAACCTCCTGGATTTTCTCGAGTTGTGGCAGGTCTTCTCGAGTTACGACGGGGACCTCAGGGACCCGCTCTGGTGGCCTCAGGAAAGGCCAGTCCCCATGCGAGTTGCTAGGGGACCTCTCGGGATTCCTCTCCCGTCCATGCCGGGGCCTCAGTCCTTGTGTGGAGTCGGGGCCGGAACCTGAGGATTCCTCTCCAGTGTTGCCATGGATCTTGGGGTGCTTCTGAGTCTCCCCAGGGGAGTCAGGCCTCGTCTCGAGTGGGGGCATGCACGTGCGCTTTCCTCCCGAGCTGCAGCAGTAGTGTCACGCTTCCTGTCACGTGGATCAAGGGATCTGTGGCTTTCCCTCGAGGCTGTCCCTCGAGGCTTTCCCACGAGGCTTTCCCACAGGGCTGTGCCACGTGCCACCTTGGTGTGAGTCGATCCTCGGCGTGAAAGACGAGCCAGTGAAGGGAAAAGAGGTTCCTCTGGAATGGACTGAGACATCTGGGGGACTCTTGGAATGGTGGCACGACCCTGGAGTTCCTCTCGCCGTTCCTGTTGAGAGGGCCTCCTCTTGAGATGCGACGGGAACGCCGGGAACTCTTTCCCGACGAAGCAGGGAAAGGATCCCTCATCTCGAGCTACGAGGCGGAAACGGGGCTCCTCTGGATGTGGGCGGGACCCTCGTGATTCCTCTCGAGTGGAGACGGCTATGTCGGGGAAATTCTTGATTTGCACCAAGGGTGTGAAGGAGCCTTTCGAAGTTCCAGAGGTGAGGTGTGATCAGCCTCGAGACGCCTCAGCGGAAATGGGCCTCATCTCGCCTGGAGGGGAGAACCTCCTGGATTTTCTCGAGTTGCGGCAGGTCTTCTCGAGTTACGACGGGGACCTCAGGGACCCGCTCTGGTGGCCTCAGGAAAGGCCAGTCCCCATGCGAGTTGCTAGGGGACCTCTCGGGATTCCTCTCCCGTCCATGCCGGGGCCTCAGTCCTTGTGTGGAGTCGGGGCCGGAACCTGAGGATTCCTCTCCAGTGTTGCCATGGATCTTGGGGTGCTTCTGAGTCTCCCCAGGGGAGTCAGGCCTCGTCTCGAGTGGGCGCATGCACGTGCGCTTTCCTCCCGAGCTGCAGCAGTAGTGTCACGCTTCCTGTCACGTGGATCAAGGGATCTGTGGCTTTCCCTCGAGGCTGTCCCTCGAGGCTTTCCCACGAGGCTTTCCCACAGGGCTGTGCCACGTGCCACCTTGGTGTGAGTCGATCCTCGGCGTGAAAGACGAGCCGGTGAAGGGAAAAGAGGTTCCTCTGGAATGGACTGAGACATCTGGGGGACTCTTGGAATGGTGGCACGACCCTGGAGTTCCTCTCGCCGTTCCTGTTGAGAGGGCCTCCTCTTGAGATGCGACGGGAACGCCGGGAACTCTTTCCCGACGAAGCAGGGAAAGGATCCCTCATCTCGAGCTACGAGGCGGAAACGGGGCTCCTCTGGATGTGGGCGGGACCCTCGTGATTCCTCTCGAGTGGAGACGGCTATGTCGGGGAACTTCTTGATTTGCACCAAGGGTGTGAAGGAGCCTTTCGAAGTTCCAGAGGTGAGGTGTGATCAGCCTCGAGACGCCTCAGCGGAAATGGGCCTCATCTCGCCTGGAGGGGAGAACCTCCTGGATTTTCTCGAGTTGCGGTAGGTCTTCTCGAGTTACGACGGGGACCTCAGGGACCCGCTCTGGTGGCCTCAGGAAAGGCCAGTCCCCATGCGAGTTGCTAGGGGACCTCTCGGGATTCCTCTCCCGTCCATGCCGGGGGCTCAGTCCTTGTGTGGAGTCGGGGCCGGAACCTGAGGATTCCTCTCCAGTGTTGCCATGGATCTTGGGGTGCTTCTGAGTCTCCCCAGGGGAGTCAGGCCTCGTCTCGAGTGGGGGCATGCACGTGCGCTTTCCTCCCGAGCTGCAGCAGTAGTGTCACGCTTCCTGTCACGTGGATCAAGGGATCTGTGTCTTTCCCTCGAGGCTGTCCCTCGAGGCTTTCCCACGAGGCTTTCCCACAGGGCTGTGCCACGTGCCACCTTGGTGTGAGTCGATCCTCGGCGTGAAAGACGAGCCGGTGAAGGGAAAAGAGGTTCCTCTGGAATGGACTGAGACATCTGGGGGACTCTTGGAATGGTGGCACGACCCTGGAGTTCCTCTCGCCGTTCCTGTTGAGAGGGCCTCCTCTTGAGATGCGACGGGAACGCCGGGAACTCTTTCCCGACGAAGCAGGGAAAGGATCCCTCATCTCGAGCTACGAGGCGGAAACGGGGCTCCTCTGGATGTGGGCGGGTCCCTCGTGATTCCTCTCGAGTGGAGACGGCTATGTCGGGGAACTTCTTGATTTGCACCAAGGGTGTGAAGGACCCTTTCGAAGTTCCAGAGGTGAGGTGTGATCAGCCTCGAGACGCCTCAGCGGAAATGGGCCTCATCTCGCCTGGAGGGGAGAACCTCCTGGATTTTCTCGAGTTGTGGCAGGTCTTCTCGAGTTACGACGGGGACCTCAGGGACCCGCTCTGGTGGCCTCAGGAAAGGCCAGTCCCCATGCGAGTTGCTAGGGGACCTCTCGGGATTCCTCTCCCGTCCATGCCGGGGCCTCAGTCCTTGTGTGGAGTCGGGGCCGGAACCTGAGGATTCCTCTCCAGTGTTGCCATGGATCTTGGGGTGCTTCTGAGTCTCCCCAGGGGAGTCAGGCCTCGTCTCGAGTGGGGGCATGCACGTGCGCTTTCCTCCCGAGCTGCAGCAGTAGTGTCACGCTTCCTGTCACGTGGATCAAGGGATCTGTGGCTTTCCCTCGAGGCTGTCCCTCGAGGCTTTCCCACGAGGCTTTCCCACAGGGCTGTGCCACGTGCCACCTTGGTGTGAGTCGATCCTCGGCGTGAAAGACGAGCCGGTGAAGGGAAAAGAGGTTCCTCTGGAATGGACTGAGACATCTGGGGGACTCTTGGAATGGTGGCACGACCCTGGAGTTCCTCTCGCCGTTCCTGTTGAGAGGGCCTCCTCTTGAGATGCGACGGGAACGCCGGGAACTCTTTCCCGACGAAGCAGGGAAAGGATCCCTCATCTCGAGCTACGAGGCGGAAACGGGGCTCCTCTGGATGTGGGCGGGACCCTCGTGATTCCTCTCGAGTGGAGACGGCTATGTCGGGGAACTTCTTGATTTGCACCAAGGGTGTGAAGGAGCCTTTCGAAGTTCCAGAGGTGAGGTGTGATCAGCCTCGAGACGCCTCAGCGGAAATGGGCCTCATCTCGCCTGGAGGGGAGAACCTCCTGGATTTTCTCGAGTTGCGGCAGGTCTTCTCGAGTTACGACGGGGACCTCAGGGACCCGCTCTGGTGGCCTCAGGAAAGGCCAGTCCCCATGCGAGTTGCTAGGGGACCTCTCGGGATTCCTCTCCCGTCCATGCCGGGGCCTCAGTCCTTGTGTGGAGTCGGGGCCGGAACCTGAGGATTCCTCTCCAGTGTTGCCATGGATCCTGGGGTGCTTCTGAGTCTCCCCAGGGGAGTCAGGCCTCGTCTCGAGTGGGGGCATGCACGTGCGCTTTCCTCCCGAGCTGCAGCAGTAGTGTCACGCTTCCTGTCACGTGGATCAAGGGATCTGTGGCTTTCCCTTGAGGCTGTCCCTCGAGGCTTTCCCACGAGGCTTTCCCACAGGGCTGTGCCACGTGCCACCTTGGTGTGAGTCGATCCTCGGCGTGAAAGACGAGCCGGTGAAGGGAAAAGAGGTTCCTCTGGAATGGACTGAGACATCTGGGGGACTCTTGGAATGGTGGCACGACCCTGGAGTTCCTCTCGCCGTTCCTGTTGAGAGGGCCTCCTCTTCACATGCGACGGGAACGCCGGGAACTCTTTCCCGACGAAGCAGGGAAAGGATCCCTCATCTCGAGCTACGAGGCGGAAACGGGGCTCCTCTGGATGTGGGCGGGACCCTCGTGATTCCTCTCGAGTGGAGACGGCTATGTCGGGGAACTTCTTGATTTGCACCAAGGGTGTGAAGGAGCCTTTCGAAGTTCCAGAGGTGAGGTGTGATCAGCCTCGAGACGCCTCAGCGGAAATGGGCCTCATCTCGCCTGGAGGGGAGAACCTCCTGGATTTTCTCGAGTTGCGGTAGGTCTTCTCGAGTTACGACGGGGACCTCAGGGACCCGCTCTGGTGGCCTCAGGAAAGGCCAGTCCCCATGCGAGTTGCTAGGGGACTTCTCGGGATTCCTCTCCCGTCCATGCCGGGGGCTCAGTCCTTGTGTGGAGTCGGGGCCGGAACCTGAGGATTCCTCTCCAGTGTTGCCATGGATCTTGGGGTGCTTCTGAGTCTCCCCAGGGGAGTCAGGCCTCGTCTCGAGTGGGGGCATGCACGTGCGCTTTCCTCCCGAGCTTCAGCAGTCGTGTCATGCTTCCTGTCACGTGGATCAAGGGATCTGTGTCTTTCCCTCGAGGCTGTCCCTCGAGGCTTTCCCACGAGGCTTTCCCACAGGGCTGTGCCACGTGCCACCTTGGTGTGAGTCGATCCTCGGCGTGAAAGACGAGCCGGTGAAGGGAAAAGAGGTTTCTCTGGAATGGACTGTGACATCTGGGGGACTCTTGGAATGGTGGCACGACCCTGGAGTTCCTCTCGCCGTTCCTGTTGAGAGGGCCTCCTCTTGAGATGCGACGGGAACGCCGGGAACTCTTTCCCGACGAAGCAGGGAAAGGATCCCTCATCTCGAGCTACGAGGCGGAAACGGGGCTCCTCTGGATGTGGGCGGGACCCTCGTGATTCCTCTCGAGTGGAGACGGCTATGTCGGGGAACTTCTTGATTTGCACCAAGGGTGTGAAGGAGCCTTTCGAAGTTCCAGAGGTGAGGTGTGATCAGCCTCGAGACGCCTCAGCGGAAATGGGCCTCATCTCGCCTGGAGGGGAGAACCTCCTGGATTTTCTCGAGTTGCGGCAGGTCTTCTCGAGTTACGACGGGGACCTCAGGGACCCGCTCTGGTGGCCTCAGGAAAGGCCAGTCCCCATGCGAGTTGCTAGGGGACCTCTCGGGATTCCTCTCCCGTCCATGCCGGGGCCTCAGTCCTTGTGTGGAGTCGGGGCCGGAACCTGAGGATTCCTCTCCAGTGTTGCCATGGATCTTGGGGTGCTTCTGAGTCTCCCCAGGGGAGTCAGGCCTCGTCTCGAGTGGGGGCATGCACGTGCGCTTTCCTCCCGAGCTGCAGCAGTAGTGTCACGCTTCCTGTCACGTGGATCAAGGGATCTGTGTCTTTCCCTCGAGGCTGTCCCTCGAGGCTTTCCCACGAGGCTTTCCCACAGGGCTGTGCCACGTGCCACCTTGGTGTGAGTCGATCCTCGGCGTGAAAGACGAGACGGTGAAGGGAAAAGAGTTTCCTCTGGAATGGACTGAGACATCTGGGGGACTCTTGGAATGGTGGCACGACCCTGGAGTTCCTCTCGCCGTTCCTGTTGAGAGGGCCTCCTCTTGAGATGCGACGGGAACGCCGGGAACTCTTTCCCGACGAAGCAGGGAAAGGATCCCTCATCTCGAGCTACGAGGCGGAAACGGGGCTCCTCTGGATGTGGGCGGGACCCTCGTGATTCCTCTCGAGTGGAGACGGGTATGTCGGGGAACTTCTGGATTGCATCAAGGGTGTGAAGGACCCTTTCGAAGTTCCAGAGGTGAGGTGTGATCAGCCTCGTGACGCCTCAGCGGAAATGGGCCTCATCTCGCCTGGAGGGGAGAACCTCCTGGATTTTCTCGAGTTGTGGCAGGTCTTCTCGAGTTACGACGGGGACCTCAGGGACCCGCTCTGGTGGCCTCAGGAAAGGCCAGTCCCCATGCGAGTTGCTAGGGGACCTCTCGGGATTCCTCTCCCGTCCATGCCGGGCCCTCAGTCCTTGTGTGGAGTCGGGGCCGGAACCTGAGGATTCCTCTCCAGTGTTGCCATGGATCTTGGGGTGCTTCTGAGTCTCCCCAGGGGAGTCAGGCCTCGTCTCGAGTGGGGGCATGCACGTGCGCTTTCCTCCCGAGCTGCAGCAGTAGTGTCACGCTTCCTGTCACGTGGATCAAGGGATCTGTGGCTTTCCCTCGAGGCTGTCCCTCGAGGCTTTCCCACGAGGCTTTCCCACAGGGCTGTGCCACGTGCCACCTTGGTGTGAGTCGATCCTCGGCGTGAAAGACGAGCCGGTGAAGGGAAAAGAGGTTCCTCTGGAATGGACTGAGACATCTGGGGGACTCTTGGAATGGTGGCACGACCCTGGAGTTCCTCTCGCCGTTCCTGTTGAGAGGGCCTCCTCTTGAGATGCGACGGGAACGCCGGGAACTCTTTCCCGACGAAGCAGGGAAAGGATCCCTCATCTCGAGCTACGAGGCGGAAACGGGGCTCCTCTGGATGTGGGCGGGACCCTCGTGATTCCTCTCGAGTGGAGACGGCTAGGTCGGGGAACTTCTTGATTTGCACCAAGGGTGTGAAGGACCCTTTCGAAGTTCCAGAGGTGAGGTGTGATCAGCCTCGAGACGCCTCAGCGGAAATGGGCCTCATCTCGCCTGGAGGGGAGAACCTCCTGGATTTTCTCGAGTTGCGGCAGGTCTTCTCGAGTTACGACGGGGACCTCAGGGACCCGCTCTGGTGGCCTCAGGAAAGGCCAGTCCCCATGCGAGTTGCTAGGGGACCTCTCGGGATTCCTCTCCCGTCCATGCCGGGGCCTCAGTCCTTGTGTGGAGTCGGGGCCGGAACCTGAGGATTCCTCTCCAGTGTTGCCATGGATCTTGGGGTGCTTCTGAGTCTCCCCAGGGGAGTCAGGCCTCGTCTCGAGTGGGGGCATGCACGTGCGCTTTCCTCCCGAGCTGCAGCAGTAGTGTCACGCTTCCTGTCACGTGGATCAAGGGATCTGTGGCTTTCCCTCGAGGCTGTCCCTCGAGGCTTTCCCACGAGGCTTTCCCACAGGGCTGTGCCACGTGCCACCTTGGTGTGAGTCGATCCTCGGCGTGAAAGACGAGCCGGTGAAGGGAAAAGAGGTTCCTCTGGAATGGACTGAGACATCTGGGTGACTTTTGGAATGGTGGCACGACCCTGGAGTTCCTCTCGCCGTTCCTGTTGAGAGGGCCTCCTCTTGAGATGCGACGGGAACGCCGGGAACTCTTTCCCGACGAAGCAGGGAAAGGATCCCTCATCTCGAGCTACGAGGCGGAAACGGGGCTCCTCTGGATGTGGGCGGGACCCTCGTGATTCCTCTCGAGTGGAGACGGCTAGGTCGGGGAACTTCTTGAATTGCACCAAGGGTGTGAAGGACCCTTTCGAAGTTCCAGAGGTGAGGTGTGATCAGCCTCGAGACGCCTCAGCGGAAATGGGCCTCATCTCGCCTGGAGGGGAGAACCTCCTGGATTTTCTCGAGTGGCGGTAGGTCTTCTCGAGTTACGACGGGGACCTCAGGGACCCGCTCTGGTGGCCTCAGGAAAGGCCAGTCCCCATGCGAGTTGCTAGGGGACCTCTCGGGATTCCTCTCCCGTCCATGCCGGGGCCTCAGACCTTGTGTGGAGTCGGGGCCGGAAACTGAGGATTCCTCTCCAGTGTTGCCATCGATCTTGGGGTGCTTCTGAGTCTCCCCAGGGGAGTCAGGCCTCGTCTCGAGTGGGGGCATTCACGTGTGCTTTCCTCCCGAGCTGCAGCAATAGTGTCACGCTTCCTGTGACGAGGATCAAGGGATCTGTGGCTTTCCCTCGAGGCTGTCCCTCGAGGCTTTCCCACGAGGCTTTCCCACAGGGCTGTGCCACGTGCCACCTTGGTGTGAGTCGATCCTCGGCGTGAAAGACGAGCCGGTGAAGGGAAAAGAGGTTCCTCTGGAATGGACTGAGACATCTGGGGGACTCTTGGAATGGTGGCACGACCCTGGAGTTCCTCTCGCCGTTCCTGTTGAGAGGGCCTCCTCTTGAGATGCGACGGGAACGCCGGGAACTCTTTCCCGACGAAGCAGGGAAAGGATCCCTCATCTCGAGCTACGAGGCGGAAACGGGGCTCCTCTGGATGTGGGCGGGACCCTCGTGATTCCTCTCGAGTGGAGACGGGTATGTCGGGGAACTTCTGGATTGCATCAAGGGTGTGAAGGACCCTTTCGAAGTTCCAGAGGTGAGGTGTGATCAGCCTCGAGACGCCTCAGCGGAAATGGGCCTCATCTCGCCTGGAGGGGAGAACCTCCTGGATTTTCTCGAGTTGCGGTAGGTCTTCTCGAGTTACGACGGGGACCTCAGGGACCCGCTCTGGTGGCCTCAGGAAAGGCCAGTCCCCATGCGAGTTGCTAGGGGACCTCTCGGGATTCCTCTCCCGTCCATGCCGGGGCCTCAGTCCTTGTGTGGAGTCGGGGCCGGAACCTGAGGATTCCTCTCCAGTGTTGCCATGGATCTTGGGGTGCTTCTGAGTCTCCCCAGGGGAGTCAGGCCTCGTCTCGAGTGGGGGCATGCACGTGCGCTTTCCTCCCGAGCTGCAGCAGTAGTGTCACGCTTCCTGTCACGTGGATCAAGGGATCTGTGGTTTTCCCTCGAGGCTGTCCCTCGAGGCTTTCCCACGAGGCTTTCCCACAGGGCTGTGCCACGTGCCACCTTGGTGTGAGTCGATCCTCGGCGTGAAAGACGAGCCGGTGAAGGGAAAAGAGGTTCCTCTGGAATGGACTGAGACATCTGGGGGACTCTTGGAATGGTGGCACGACCCTGGAGTTCCTCTCGCCGTTCCTGTTGAGAGGGCCTCCTCTTGAGATGCGACGGGAACGCCGGGAACTCTTTCCCGACGAAGCAGGGAAAGGATCCCACATCTCGAGCTACGAGGCGGAAACGGGGCTCCTCTGGATGTGGGCGGGACCCTCGTGATTCCTCTCGAGTGGAGACGGGTATCTCGGGGAACTTCTGGATTGCATCAAGGGTGTGAAGGACCCTTTCGAAGTTCCAGAGGTGAGGTGTGATCAGCCTCGAGACGCCTCAGCGGAAATGGGCCTCATCTCGCCTGGAGGGGAGAACCTCCTGGATTTTCTCGAGTTGCGGCAGGTCTTCTCGAGTTACGACGGGGACCTCAGGGACCCGCTCTGGTGGCCTCAGGAAAGGCCAGTCCCCATGCGAGTTGCTAGGGGACCTCTCGGGATTCCTCTCCCGTCCATGCCGGGGCCTCAGTCCTTGTGTGGAGTCGGGGCCAGAAGCTGAGGATTCCTCTCCAGTGTTGCCATGGATCTTGGGGTGCTTCTGAGTCTCCCCAGGGGAGTCAGGCCTCGTCTCGAGTGGGGGCATGCACGTGCGCTTTCCTCCCGAGCTGCAGCAGTAGTGTCACGCTTCCTGTCACGTGGATCAAGGGATCTGTGTCTTTCCCTCGAGGCTGTCCCTCGAGGCTTTCCCACGAGGCTTTCCCACAGGGCTGTGCCACGTGCCACCTTGGTGTGAGTCGATCCTCGGCGTGAAAGACGAGCCGGTGAAGGGAAAAGAGGTTCCTCTGGAATGGACTGAGACATCTGGGGGACTCTTGGAATGGTGGCACGACCCTGGAGTTCCTCTCGCCGTTCCTGTTGAGAGGGCCTCCTCTTGAGATGCGACGTGAACGCCGGGAACTCTTTCCCGACGAAGCAGGGAAAGGATCCCTCATCTCGAGCTACGAGGCGGAAACGGGGCTCCTCTGGATGTGGGCGGGACCCTCGTGATTCCTCTCGAGTGGAGACGGCTATGTCGGGGAACTTCTTGATTTGCACCAAGGGTGTGAAGGACCCTTTCGAAGTTCCAGAGGTGAGGTGTGATCAGCCTCGAGACGCCTCAGCGGAAATGGGCCTCATCTCGCCTGGAGGGGAGAACCTCCTGGATTTTCTCGAGTTGCGGTAGGTCTTCTCGAGTTACGACGGGGACCTCAGGGACCCGCTCTGGTGGCCTCAGGAAAGGCCAGTCCCCATGCGAGTTGCTAGGGGACCTCTCGGGATTCCTCTCCCGTCCATGCCGGGCCCTCAGTCCTTGTGTGGAGTCGGGGCCGGAACCTGAGGATTCCTCTCCAGTGTTGCCATGGATCTTGGGGTGCTTCTGAGTCTCCCCAGGGGAGTCAGGCCTCGTCTCGAGTGGGGGCATGCACGTGCGCTTTCCTCCCGAGCTGCAGCAGTAGTGTCACGCTTCCTGTCACGTGGATCAAGGGATCTGTGGCTTTCCCTCGAGGCTGTCCCTCGAGGCTTTCCCACGAGGCTTTCCCACAGGGCTGTGCCACGTGCCACCTTGGTGTGAGTCGATCCTCGGCGTGAAAGACGAGCCGGTGAAGGGAAAAGAGGTTCCTCTGGAATGGACTGAGACATCTGGGGGACTCTTGGAATGGTGGCACGACCCTGGAGTTCCTCTCGCCGTTCCTGTTGAGAGGGCCTCCTCTTCACATGCGACGGGAACGCCGGGAACTCTTTCCCGACGAAGCAGGGAAAGGATCCCTCATCTCGAGCTACGAGGCGGAAACGGGGCTCCTCTGGATGTGGGCGGGACCCTCGTGATTCCTCTCGAGTGGAGACGGCTAGGTCGGGGAACTTCTTGATTTGCACCAAGGGTGTGAAGGACCCTTTCGAAGTTCCAGAGGTGAGGTGTGATCAGCCTCGAGACGCCTCAGCGGAAATGGGCCTCATCTCGCCTGGAGGGGAGAACCTCCAGGATTTTCTCGAGTTGCGGTAGGTCTTCTCGAGTTACGACGGGGACCTCAGGGACCCGCTCTGGTGGCCTCAGGAAAGGCCAGTCCCCATGCGAGTTGCTAGGGGACCTCTCGGGATTCCTCTCCCGTCCATGCCGGGGCCTCAGTCCTTGTGTGGAGTCGGGGCCGGAAGCTGAGGATTCCTCTCCAGTGTTGCCATGGATCTTGGGGTGCTTCTGAGTCTCCCCAGGGGAGTCAGGCCTCGTCTCGAGTGGGGGCATGCACGTGCGCTTTCCTCCCGAGCTGCAGCAGTAGTGTCACGCTTCCTGTCACGTGGATCAAGGGATCTGTGGCTTTCCCTCGAGGCTGTCCCTCGAGGCTTTCCCACGAGGCTTTCCCACAGGGCTGTGCCACGTGCCACCTTGGTGTGAGTCGATCCTCGGCGTGAAAGACGAGCCGGTGAAGGGAAAAGAGGTTCCTCTGGAATGGACTGAGACATCTGGGGGACTCTTGGAATGGTGGCACGACCCTGGAGTTCCTCTCGCCGTTCCTGTTGAGAGGGCCTCCTCTTGAGATGCGACGGGAACGCCGGGAACTCTTTCCCGACGAAGCAGGGAAAGGATCCCTCATCTCGAGCTACGAGGCGGAAACGGGGCTCCTCTGGATGTGGGCGGGACCCTCGTGATTCCTCTCGAGTGGAGACGGCTAGGTCGGGGAACTTCTTGATTTGCACCAAGGGTGTGAAGGACCCTTTCGAAGTTCCAGAGGTGAGGTGTGATCAGCCTCGAGACGCCTCAGCGGAAATGGGCCTCATCTCGCCTGGAGGGGAGAACCTCCTGGATTTTCTCGAGTTGCGGCAGGTCTTCTCGAGTTACGACGGGGACCTCAGGGACCCGCTCTGGTGGCCTCAGGAAAGGCCAGTCCCCATGCGAGTTGCTAGGGGACCTCTCGGGATTCCTCTCCCGTCCATGCCGGGGCCTCAGTCCTTGTGTGGAGTCGGGGCCGGAACCTGAGGATTCCTCTCCAGTGTTGCCATGGATCTTGGGGTGCTTCTGAGTCTCCCCAGGGGAGTCAGGCCTCGTCTCGAGTGGGGGCATGCACGTGCGCTTTCCTCCCGAGCTGCAGCAGTAGTGTCACGCTTCCTGTCACGTGGATCAAGGGATCTGTGGCTTTCCCTCGAGGCTGTCCCTCGAGGCTTTCCCACGAGGCTTTCCCACAGGGCTGTGCCACGTGCCACCTTGGTGGGTGTCGATCCTCGGCGTGAAAGACGAGCCGGTGAAGGGAAAAGTGGTTCCTCTGGAATGGACTGAGACATCTGGGGGACTCTTGGAATGGTGGCACGACCCTGGAGTTCCTCTCGCCGTTCCTGTTGAGAGGGCCTCCTCTTGAGATGCGACGGGAACGCCGGGAACTCTTTCCCGACGAAGCAGGGGAAGGATCCCTCACCTCGAGCTACGAGGCGGAAACGGGACTCCTCTGGATGTGGGCGGGACCCTCGTGATTCCTCTCGAGTGGAGACGGGTATGTCGGGGAACTTCTGGATTGCATCAAGGGTGTGAAGGACCCTTTCGAAGTTCCAGAGGTGAGGTGTGATCAGCCTCGAGACGCCTCAGCGGAAATGGGCCTCATCTCGCCTGGAGGGGAGAACCTCCTGGATTTTCTCGAGTTGTGGCAGGTCTTCTCGAGTTACGACGGGGACCTCAGGGACCCGCTCTGGTGGCCTCAGGAAAGGCCAGTCCCCATGCGAGTTGCTAGGGGACCTCTCGGGATTCCTCTCCCGTCCATGCCGGGCCCTCAGTCCTTGTGTGGAGTCGGGGCCGGAACCTGAGGATTCCTCTCCAGTGTTGCCATGGATCTTGGGGTGCTTCTGAGTCTCCCCAGGGGAGTCAGGCCTCGTCTCGAGTGGGGGCATGCACGTGCGCTTTCCTCCCGAGCTGCAGCAGTAGTGTCACGCTTCCTGTCACGTGGATCAAGAGATCTGTGGTTTTCCCTCGAGGCTGTCCCTCGAGGCTTTCCCACGAGGCTTTCCCACAGGGCTGTGCCACGTGCCACCTTGGTGTGAGTCGATCCTCGGCGTGAAAGACGAGCCGGTGAAGGGAAAAGAGGTTCCTCTGGAATGGACTGAGACATCTGGGGGACTCTTGGAATGGTGGCACGACCCTGGAGTTCCTCTCGCCGTTCCTGTTGAGAGGGCCTCCTCTTGAGATGCGACGGGAACGCCGGGAACTCTTTCCCGACGAAGCAGGGAAAGGATCCCACATCTCGAGCTACGAGGCGGAAACGGGGCTCCTCTGGATGTGGGCTGGACCCTCGTGATTCCTCTCGAGTGGAGACGGGTATGTCGGGGAACTTCTGGATTGCATCAAGGGTGTGAAGGACCCTTTCGAAGTTCCAGAGGTGAGGTGTGATCAGCCTCGAGACGCCTCAGCGGAAATGGGCCTCATCTCGCCTGGAGGGGAGAACCTCCTGGATTTTCTCGAGTTGCGGCAGGTCTTCTCGAGTTACGACGGGGACCTCAGGGACCCGCTCTGGTGGCCTCAGGAAAGGCCAGTCCCCATGCGAGTTGCTAGGGGACCTCTCGGGATTCCTCTCCCGTCCATGCCGGGGCCTCAGTCCTTGTGTGGAGTCGGGGCCGGAACCTGAGGATTCCTCTCCAGTGTTGCCATGGATCTTGGGGTGCTTCTGAGTCTCCCCAGGGGAGTCAGGCCTCGTCTCGAGTGGGGGCATGCACGTGCGCTTTCCTCCCGAGCTGCAGCAGTAGTGTCACGCTTCCTGTCACGTGGATCAAGGGATCTGTGGCTTTCCCTCGAGGCTGTCCCTCGAGGCTTTCCCACGAGGCTTTCCCACAGGGCTGTGCCACGTGCCACCTTGGTGTGAGTCGATCCTCGGCGTGAAAGACGAGCCGGTGAAGGGAAAAGAGGTTCCTCTGGAATGGACTGAGACATCTGGGGGACTCTTGGAATGGTGGCACGACCCTGGAGTTCCTCTCGCCGTTCCTGTTGAGAGGGCCTCCTCTTGAGATGCGACGTGAACGCCGGGAACTCTTTCCCGACGAAGCAGGGAAAGGATCCCTCATCTCGAGCTACGAGGCGGAAACGGGGCTCCTCTGGATGTGGGCGGGACCCTCGTGATTCCTCTCGAGTGGAGACGGCTATGTCGGGGAACTTCTTGATTTGCACCAAGGGTGTGAAGGACCCTTTCGAAGTTCCAGAGGTGAGGTGTGATCAGCCTCGAGACGCCTCAGCGGAAATGGGCCTCATCTCGCCTGGAGGGGAGAACCTCCTGGATTTTCTCGAGTTGCGGTAGGTCTTCTCGAGTTACGACGGGGACCTCAGGGACCCGCTCTGGTGGCCTCAGGAAAGGCCAGTCCCCATGCGAGTTGCTAGGGGACCTCTCGGGATTCCTCTCCCGTCCATGCCGGGCCCTCAGTCCTTGTGTGGAGTCGGGGCCGGAACCTGAGGATTCCTCTCCAGTGTTGCCATGGATCTTGGGGTGCTTCTGAGTCTCCCCAGGGGAGTCAGGCCTCGTCTCGAGTGGGGGCATGCACGTGCGCTTTCCTCCCGAGCTGCAGCAGTAGTGTCACGCTTCCTGTCACGTGGATCAAGGGATCTGTGGCTTTCCCTCGAGGCTGTCCCTCGAGGCTTTCCCACGAGGCTTTCCCACAGGGCTGTGCCACGTGCCACCTTGGTGTGAGTCGATCCTCGGCGTGAAAGACGAGCCGGTGAAGGGAAAAGAGGTTCCTCTGGAATGGACTGAGACATCTGGGGGACTCTTGGAATGGTGGCACGACCCTGGAGTTCCTCTCGCCGTTCCTGTTGAGAGGGCCTCCTCTTCACATGCGACGGGAACGCCGGGAACTCTTTCCCGACGAAGCAGGGAAAGGATCCCTCATCTCGAGCTACGAGGCGGAAACGGGGCTCCTCTGGATGTGGGCGGGACCCTCGTGATTCCTCTCGAGTGGAGACGGCTAGGTCGGGGAACTTCTTGATTTGCACCAAGGGTGTGAAGGACCCTTTCGAAGTTCCAGAGGTGAGGTGTGATCAGCCTCGAGACGCCTCAGCGGAAATGGGCCTCATCTCGCCTGGAGGGGAGAACCTCCAGGATTTTCTCGAGTTGCGGTAGGTCTTCTCGAGTTACGACGGGGACCTCAGGGACCCGCTCTGGTGGCCTCAGGAAAGGCCAGTCCCCATGCGAGTTGCTAGGGGACCTCTCGGGATTCCTCTCCCGTCCATGCCGGGGCCTCAGTCCTTGTGTGGAGTCGGGGCCGGAAGCTGAGGATTCCTCTCCAGTGTTGCCATGGATCTTGGGGTGCTTCTGAGTCTCCCCAGGGGAGTCAGGCCTCGTCTCGAGTGGGGGCATGCACGTGCGCTTTCCTCCCGAGCTGCAGCAGTAGTGTCACGCTTCCTGTCACGTGGATCAAGGGATCTGTGGCTTTCCCTCGAGGCTGTCCCTCGAGGCTTTCCCACGAGGCTTTCCCACAGGGCTGTGCCACGTGCCACCTTGGTGTGAGTCGATCCTCGGCGTGAAAGACGAGCCGGTGAAGGGAAAAGAGGTTCCTCTGGAATGGACTGAGACATCTGGGGGACTCTTGGAATGGTGGCACGACCCTGGAGTTCCTCTCGCCGTTCCTGTTGAGAGGGCCTCCTCTTGAGATGCGACGGGAACGCCGGGAACTCTTTCCCGACGAAGCAGGGAAAGGATCCCTCATCTCGAGCTACGAGGCGGAAACGGGGCTCCTCTGGATGTGGGCGGGACCCTCGTGATTCCTCTCGAGTGGAGACGGCTAGGTCGGGGAACTTCTTGATTTGCACCAAGGGTGTGAAGGACCCTTTCGAAGTTCCAGAGGTGAGGTGTGATCAGCCTCGAGACGCCTCAGCGGAAATGGGCCTCATCTCGCCTGGAGGGGAGAACCTCCTGGATTTTCTCGAGTTGCGGCAGGTCTTCTCGAGTTACGACGGGGACCTCAGGGACCCGCTCTGGTGGCCTCAGGAAAGGCCAGTCCCCATGCGAGTTGCTAGGGGACCTCTCGGGATTCCTCTCCCGTCCATGCCGGGGCCTCAGTCCTTGTGTGGAGTCGGGGCCGGAACCTGAGGATTCCTCTCCAGTGTTGCCATGGATCTTGGGGTGCTTCTGAGTCTCCCCAGGGGAGTCAGGCCTCGTCTCGAGTGGGGGCATGCACGTGCGCTTTCCTCCCGAGCTGCAGCAGTAGTGTCACGCTTCCTGTCACGTGGATCAAGGGATCTGTGGCTTTCCCTCGAGGCTGTCCCTCGAGGCTTTCCCACGAGGCTTTCCCACAGGGCTGTGCCACGTGCCACCTTGGTGTGAGTCGATCCTCGGCGTGAAAGACGAGCCGGTGAAGGGAAAAGAGGTTCCTCTGGAATGGACTGAGACATCTGGGGGACTCTTGGAATGGTGGCACGACCCTGGAGTTCCTCTCGCCGTTCCTGTTGAGAGGGCCTCCTCTTGAGATGCGACGGGAACGCCGGGAACTCTTTCCCGACGAAGCAGGGAAAGGATCCCTCACCTCGAGCTACGAGGCGGAAACGGGACTCCTCTGGATGTGGGCGGGACCCTCGTGATTCCTCTCGAGTGGAGACGGGTATGTCGGGGAACTTCTGGATTGCATCAAGGGTGTGAAGGACCCTTTCGAAGTTCCAGAGGTGAGGTGTGATCAGCCTCGAGACGCCTCAGCGGAAATGGGCCTCATCTCGCCTGGAGGGGAGAACCTCCTGGATTTTCTCGAGTTGTGGCAGGTCTTCTCGAGTTACGACGGGGACCTCAGGGACCCGCTCTGGTGGCCTCAGGAAAGGCCAGTCCCCATGCGAGTTGCTAGGGGACCTCTCGGGATTCCTCTCCCGTCCATGCCGGGCCCTCAGTCCTTGTGTGGAGTCGGGGCCGGAACCTGAGGATTCCTCTCCAGTGTTGCCATGGATCTTGGGGTGCTTCTGAGTCTCCCCAGGGGAGTCAGGCCTCGTCTCGAGTGGGGGCATGCACGTGCGCTTTCCTCCCGAGCTGCAGCAGTAGTGTCACGCTTCCTGTCACGTGGATCAAGAGATCTGTGGTTTTCCCTCGAGGCTGTCCCTCGAGGCTTTCCCACGAGGCTTTCCCACAGGGCTGTGCCACGTGCCACCTTGGTGTGAGTCGATCCTCGGCGTGAAAGACGAGCCGGTGAAGGGAAAAGAGGTTCCTCTGGAATGGACTGAGACATCTGGGGGACTCTTGGAATGGTGGCACGACCCTGGAGTTCCTCTCGCCGTTCCTGTTGAGAGGGCCTCCTCTTGAGATGCGACGGGAACGCCGGGAACTCTTTCCCGACGAAGCAGGGAAAGGATCCCACATCTCGAGCTACGAGGCGGAAACGGGGCTCCTCTGGATGTGGGCTGGACCCTCGTGATTCCTCTCGAGTGGAGACGGGTATGTCGGGGAACTTCTGGATTGCATCAAGGGTGTGAAGGACCCTTTCGAAGTTCCAGAGGTGAGGTGTGATCAGCCTCGAGACGCCTCAGCGGAAATGGGCCTCATCTCGCCTGGAGGGGAGAACCTCCTGGATTTTCTCGAGTTGCGGCAGGTCTTCTCGAGTTACGACGGGGACCTCAGGGACCCGCTCTGGTGGCCTCAGGAAAGGCCAGTCCCCATGCGAGTTGCTAGGGGACCTCTCGGGATTCCTCTCCCGTCCATGCCGGGGCCTCAGTCCTTGTGTGGAGTCGGGGCCGGAACCTGAGGATTCCTCTCCAGTGTTGCCATGGATCTTGGGGTGCTTCTGAGTCTCCCCAGGGGAGTCAGGCCTCGTCTCGAGTGGGGGCATGCACGTGCGCTTTCCTCCCGAGCTGCAGCAGTAGTGTCACGCTTCCTGTCACGTGGATCAAGGGATCTGTGGCTTTCCCTCGAGGCTGTCCCTCGAGGCTTTCCCACGAGGCTTTCCCACAGGGCTGTGCCACGTGCCACCTTGGTGTGAGTCGATCCTCGGCGTGAAAGACGAGCCGGTGAAGGGAAAAGAGGTTCCTCTGGAATGGACTGAGACATCTGGGGGACTCTTGGAATGGTGGCACGACCCTGGAGTTCCTCTCGCCGTTCCTGTTGAGAGGGCCTCCTCTTGAGATGCGACGGGAACGCCGGGAACTCTTTCCCGACGAAGCAGGGAAAGGATCCCTCATCTCGAGCTACGAGGCGGAAACGGGGCTCCTCTGGATGTGGGCGGGACCCTCGTGATTCCTCTCGAGTGGAGACGGCTAGGTCGGGGAACTTCTTGATTTGCACCAAGGGTGTGAAGGACCCTTTCGAAGTTCCAGAGGTGAGGTGTGATCAGCCTCGAGACGCCTCAGCGGAAATGGGCCTCATCTCGCCTGGAGGGGAGAACCTCCTGGATTTTCTCGAGTTGCGGTAGGTCTTCTCGAGTTACGACGGGGACCTCAGGGACCCGCTCTGGTGGCCTCTGGAAAGGCCAGTCCCCATGCGAGTTGCTAGGGGACCTCTCGGGATTCCTCTCCCGTCCATGCCGGGGCCTCAGTCATTGTGTGGAGTCGGGCCGGAACCTGAGGATTCCTCTCCAGTGTTGCCATGGATCTTGGGGTGCTTCTGAGTCTCCCCAGGGGAGTCAGGCCTCGTCTCGAGTGGGGGCATGCACGTGCGCTTTCCTCCCGAGCTGCAGCAGTAGTGTCACGCTTCCTGTCACGTGGATCAAGGGATCTGTGGCTTTCCCTCGAGGCTGTCCCTCGAGGCTTTCCCACGAGGCTTTCCCACAGGGCTGTGCCACGTGCCACCTTGGTGTGAGTCGATCCTCGGCGTGAAAGACGAGCCGGTGAAGGGAAAAGAGGTTCCTCTGGAATGGACTGAGACATCTGGGGGACTCTTGGAATGGTGGCACGACCCTGGAGTTCCTCTCGCCGTTCCTGTTGAGAGGGCCTCCTCTTGAGATGCGACGGGAACGCCGGGAACTCTTTCCCGACGAAGCAGGGAAAGGATCCCACATCTCGAGCTACGAGGCGGAAACGGGGCTCCTCTGGATGTGGGCGGGACCCTCGTGATTCCTCTCGAGTGGAGACGGGTATGTCGGGGAACTTCTGGATTGCATCAAGGGTGTGAAGGACCCTTTCGAAGTTCCAGAGGTGAGGTGTGATCAGCCTCGAGACGCCTCAGCGGAAATGGGCCTCATCTCGCCTGGAGGGGAGAACCTCCTGGATTTTCTCGAGTTGCGGCAGGTCTTCTCGAGTTACGACGGGGACCTCAGGGACCCGCTCTGGTGGCCTCAGGAAAGGCCAGTCCCCATGCGAGTTGCTAGGGGACCTCTCGGGATTCCTCTCCCGTCCATGCCGGGGCCTCAGTCCTTGTGTGGAGTCGGGGCCGGAACCTGAGGATTCCTCTCCAGTGTTGCCATGGATCTTGGGGTGCTTCTGAGTCTCCCCAGGGGAGTCAGGCCTCGTCTCGAGTGGGGGCATGCACGTGCGCTTTCCTCCCGAGCTGCAGCAGTAGTGTCACGCTTCCTGTCACGTGGATCAAGGGATCTGTGGCTTTCCCTCGAGGCTGTCCCTCGAGGCTTTCCCACGAGGCTTTCCCACAGGGCTGTGCCACGTGCCACCTTGGTGTGAGTCGATCCTCGGCGTGAAAGACGAGCCGGTGAAGGGAAAAGAGGTTCCTCTGGAATGGACTGAGACATCTGGGGGACTCTTGGAATGGTGGCACGACCCTGGAGTTCCTCTCGCCGTTCCTGTTGAGAGGGCCTCCTCTTGAGATGCGACGGGAACGCCGGGAACTCTTTCCCGACGAAGCAGGGAAAGGATCCCTCATCTCGAGCTACGAGGCGGAAACGGGGCTCCTCTGGATGTGGGCGGGACCCTCGTGATTCCTCTCGAGTGGAGACGGCTAGGTCGGGGAACTTCTTGATTTGCACCAAGGGTGTGAAGGACCCTTTCGAAGTTCCAGAGGTGAGGTGTGATCAGCCTCGAGACGCCTCAGCGGAAATGGGCCTCATCTCGCCTGGAGGGGAGAACCTCCTGGATTTTCTCGAGTTGCGGTAGGTCTTCTCGAGTTACGACGTGGACCTCAGGGACCCGCTCTGGTGGCCTCAGGAAAGGCCAGTCCCCATGCGAGTTGCTAGGGGACCTCTCGGGATTCCTCTCCCGTCCATGCCGGGGCCTCAGTCATTGTGTGGAGTCGGGCCGGAACCTGAGGATTCCTCTCCAGTGTTGCCATGGATCTTGGGGTGCTTCTGAGTCTCCCCAGGGGAGTCAGGCCTCGTCTCGAGTGGGGGCATGCACGTGCGCTTTCCTCCCGAGCTGCAGCAGTAGTGTCACGCTTCCTGTCACGTGGATCAAGGGATCTGTGGCTTTCCCTCGAGGCTGTCCCTCGAGGCTTTCCCACGAGGCTTTCCCACAGGGCTGTGCCACGTGCCACCTTGGTGTGAGTCGATCCTCGGCGTGAAAGACGAGCCGGTGAAGGGAAAAGAGGTTCCTCTGGAATGGACTGAGACATCTGGGGGACTCTTGGAATGGTGGCACGACCCTGGAGTTCCTCTCGCCGTTCCTGTTGAGAGGGCCTCCTCTTGAGATGCGACGGGAACGCCGGGAACTCTTTCCCGACGAAGCAAGGAAAGGATCCCTCACCTCGAGCTACGAGGCGGAAACGGGACTCTTCTGGATGTGGGCGGGACCCTCGTGATTCCTCTCGAGTGGAGACGGGTATGTCGGGGAACTTCTGGATTGCATCAAGGGTGTGAAGGACCCTTTCGAAGTTCCAGAGGTGAGGTGTGATCAGCCTCGAGACGCCTCAGCGGAAATGGGCCTCATCTCGCCTGGAGGGGAGAACCTCCTGGATTTTCTCGAGTTGTGGCAGGTCTTCTCGAGTTACGACGGGGACCTCAGGGACCCGCTCTGGTGGCCTCAGGAAAGGCCAGTCCCCATGCGAGTTGCTAGGGGACCTCTCGGGATTCCTCTCCCGTCCATGCCGGGCCCTCAGTCCTTGTGTGGAGTCGGGGCCGGAACCTGAGGATTCCTCTCCAGTGTTACCATGGATCTTGGGGTGCTTCTGAGTCTCCCCAGGGGAGTCAGGCCTCGTCTCGAGTGGGGGCATGCACGTGCGCTTTCCTCCCGAGCTGCAGCAGTAGTGTCACGCTTCCTGTCACGTGGATCAAGGGATCTGTGGTTTTCCCTCGAGGCTGTCCCTCGAGGCTTTCCCACGAGGCTTTCCCACAGGGCTGTGCCACGTGCCACCTTGGTGTGAGTCGATCCTCGGCGTGAAAGACGAGCCGGTGAAGGGAAAAGAGGTTCCTCTGGAATGGACTGACACATCTGGGGGACTCTTGGAATGGTGGCACGACCCTGGAGTTCCTCTCGCCGTTCCTGTTGAGAGGGCCTCCTCTTGAGATGCGATGGGAACGCCGGGAACTCTTTCCCGACGAAGCAGGGAAAGGATCCCTCATCTCGAGCTACGAGGCGGAAACGGGGCTCCTCTGGATGTGGGCGGGACCCTCGTGATTCCTCTCGAGTGGAGACGGCTAGGTCGGGGAACTTCTTGATTTGCACCAAGGGTGTGAAGGACCCTTTCGAAGTTCCAGAGGTGAGGTGTGATCAGCCTCGAGACGCCTCAGCGGAAATGGGCCTCATCTCGCCTGGAGGGGAGAACCTCCTGGATTTTCTCGAGTTGCGGCAGGTCTTCTCGAGTTACGACGGGGACCTCAGGGACCCGCTCTGGTGGCCTCAGGAAAGGCCAGTCCCCATGCGAGTTGCTAGGGGACCTCTCGGGATTCCTCTCCCGTCCATGCCGGGGCCTCAGTCCTTGTGTGGAGTCGGGGCCGGAACCTGAGGATTCCTCTCCAGTGTTGCCATGGATCTTGGGGTGCTTCTGAGTCTCCCCAGGGGAGTCAGGCCTCGTCTCGAGTGGGGGCATGCACGTGCGCTTTCCTCCCGAGCTGCAGCAGTAGTGTCACGCTTCCTGTCACGTGGATCAAGGGATCTGTGGCTTTCCCTCGAGGCTGTCCCTCGAGGCTTTCCCACGAGGCTTTCCCACAGGGCTGTGCCACGTGCCACCTTGGTGTGAGTCGATCCTCGGCGTGAAAGACGAGCCGGTGAAGGGAAAAGAGGTTCCTCTGGAATGGACTGAGACATCTGGGGGACTCTTGGAATGGTGGCACGACCCTGGAGTTCCTCTCGCCGTTCCTGTTGAGAGGGCCTCCTCTTGAGATGCGACGGGAACGCCGGGAACTCTTTCCCGACGAAGCAGGGAAAGGATCCCTCACCTCGAGCTACGAGGCGGAAACGGGACTCCTCTGGATGTGGGCGGGACCCTCGTGATTCCTCTCGAGTGGAGACGGGTATGTCGGGGAACTTCTGGATTGCATCAAGGGTGTGAAGGACCCTTTCGAAGTTCCAGAGGTGAGGTGTGATCAGCCTCGAGACGCCTCAGCGGAAATGGGCCTCATCTCGCCTGGAGGGGAGAACCTCCTGGATTTTCTCGAGTTGTGGCAGGTCTTCTCGAGTTACGACGGGGACCTCAGGGACCCGCTCTGGTGGCCTCAGGAAAGGCCAGTCCCCATGCGAGTTGCTAGGGGACCTCTCGGGATTCCTCTCCCGTCCATGCCGGGCCCTCAGTCCTTGTGTGGAGTCGGGGCCGGAACCTGAGGATTCCTCTCCAGTGTTGCCATGGATCTTGGGGTGCTTCTGAGTCTCCCCAGGGGAGTCAGGCCTCGTCTCGAGTGGGGGCATGCACGTGCGCTTTCCTCCCGAGCTGCAGCAGTAGTGTCACGCTTCCTGTCACGTGGATCAAGGGATCTGTGGTTTTCCCTCGAGGCTGTCCCTCGAGGCTTTCCCACGAGGCTTTCCCACAGGGCTGTGCCACGTGCCACCTTGGTGTGAGTCGATCCTCGGCGTGAAAGACGAGCCGGTGAAGGGAAAAGAGGTTCCTCTGGAATGGACTGAGACATCTGGGGGACTCTTGGAATGGTGGCACGACCCTGGAGTTCCTCTCGCCGTTCCTGTTGAGAGGGCCTCCTCTTGAGATGCGACGGGAACGCCGGGAACTCTTTCCCGACGAAGCAGGGAAAGGATCCCACATCTCGAGCTACGAGGCGGAAACGGGGCTCCTCTGGATGTGGGCGGGACCCTCGTGATTCCTCTCGAGTGGAGACGGGTATCTCGGGGAACTTCTGGATTGCATCAAGGGTGTGAAGGACCCTTTCGAAGTTCCAGAGGTGAGGTGTGATCAGCCTCGAGACGCCTCAGCGGAAATGGGCCTCATCTCGCCTGGAGGGGAGAACCTCCTGGATTTTCTCGAGTTGCGGCAGGTCTTCTCGAGTTACGACGGGGACCTCAGGGACCCGCTCTGGTGGCCTCAGGAAAGGCCAGTCCCCATGCGAGTTGCTAGGGGACCTCTCGGGATTCCTCTCCCGTCCATGCCGGGCCCTCAGTCCTTGTGTGGAGTCGGGGCCGGAACCTGAGGATTCCTCTCCAGTGTTGCCATGGATCTTGGGGTGCTTCTGAGTCTCCCCAGGGGAGTCAGGCCTCGTCTCGAGTGGGGGCATGCACGTGCGCTTTCCTCCCGAGCTGCAGCAGTAGTGTCATGCTTCCTGTCACGTGGATCAAGGGATCTGTGGCTTTCCCTCGAGGCTGTCCCTCGAGGCTTTCCCACGAGGCTTTCCCACAGGGCTGTGCCACGTGCCACCTTGGTGTGAGTCGATCCTCGGCGTGAAAGACGAGCCGGTGAAGGGAAAAGAGGTTCCTCTGGAATGGACTGAGACATCTGGGGGACTCTTGGAATGGTGGCACGACCCTGGAGTTCCTCTCGCCGTTCCTGTTGAGAGGGCCTCCTCTTGAGATGCGACGGGAACGCCGGGAACTCTTTCCCGACGAAGCAGGGAAAGGATCCCTCATCTCGAGCTACGTTGCGGAAACGGGGCTCCTCTGGATGTGGGCGGGACCCTCGTGATTCCTCTCGAGTGGAGACGGCTAGGTCGGGGAACTTCTTGATTTGCACCAAGGGTGTGAAGGACCCTTTCGAAGTTCCAGAGGTGAGGTGTGATCAGCCTCGAGACGCCTCAGCGGAAATGGGCCTCATCTCGCCTGGAGGGGAGAACCTCCTGGATTTTCTCGAGTTGCGGTAGGTCTTCTCGAGTTACGACGGGGACCTCAGGGACCCGCTCTGGTGGCCTCAGGAAAGGCCAGTCCCCATGCGAGTTGCTAGGGGACCTCTCGGGATTCCTCTCCCGTCCATGCCGGGGCCTCAGTCATTGTGTGGAGTCGGGCCGGAACCTGAGGATTCCTCTCCAGTGTTGCCATGGATCTTGGGGTGCTTCTGAGTCTCCCCAGGGGAGTCAGGCCTCGTCTCGAGTGGGGGCATGCACGTGCGCTTTCCTCCCGAGCTGCAGCAGTAGTGTCACGCTTCCTGTCACGTGGATCAAGGGATCTGTGGCTTTCCCTCGAGGCTGTCCCTCGAGGCTTTCCCACGAGGCTTTCCCACAGGGCTGTGCCACGTGCCACCTTGGTGTGAGTCGATCCTCGGCGTGAAAGACGAGCCGGTGAAGGGAAAAGAGGTTCCTCTGGAATGGACTGAGACATCTGGGGGACTCTTGGAATGGTGGCACGACCCTGGAGTTCCTCTCGCCGTTCCTGTTGAGAGGGCCTCCTCTTGAGATGCGACGGGAACGCCGGGAACTCTTTCCCGACGAAGCAGGGAAAGGATCCCTCACCTCGAGCTACGAGGCGGAAACGGGACTCCTCTGGATGTGGGCGGGACCCTCGTGATTCCTCTCGAGTGGAGACGGGTATGTCGGGGAACTTCTGGATTGCATCAAGGGTGTGAAGGACCCTTTCGAAGTTCCAGAGGTGAGGTGTGATCAGCCTCGAGACGCCTCAGCGGAAATGGGCCTCATCTCGCCTGGAGGGGAGAACCTCCTGGATTTTCTCGAGTTGTGGCAGGTCTTCTCGAGTTACGACGGGGACCTCAGGGACCCGCTCTGGTGGCCTCAGGAAAGGCCAGTCCCCATGCGAGTTGCTAGGGGACCTCTCGGGATTCCTCTCCCGTCCATGCCGGGCCCTCAGTCCTTGTGTGGAGTCGGGGCCGGAACCTGAGGATTCCTCTCCAGTGTTGCCATGGATCTTGGGGTGCTTCTGAGTCTCCCCAGGGGAGTCAGGCCTCGTCTCGAGTGGGGGCATGCACGTGCGCTTTCCTCCCGAGCTGCAGCAGTAGTGTCACGCTTCCTGTCACGTGGATCAAGGGATCTGTGGCTTTCCCTCGAGGCTGTCCCTCGAGGCTTTCCCACGAGGCTTTCCCACAGGGCTGTGCCACGTGCCACCTTGGTGTGAGTCGATCCTCGGCGTGAAAGACGAGCCGGTGAAGGGAAAAGAGGTTCCTCTGGAATGGACTGAGACATCTGGGGGACTCTTGGAATGGTGGCACGACCCTGGAGTTCCTCTCGCCGTTCCTGTTGAGAGGGCCTCCTCTTGAGATGCGACGGGAACGCCGGGAACTCTTTCCCGACGAAGCAGGGAAAGGATCCCACATCTCGAGCTACGAGGCGGAAACGGGGCTCCTCTGGATGTGGGCGGGACCCTCGTGATTCCTCTCGAGTGGAGACGGGTATCTCGGGGAACTTCTGGATTGCATCAAGGGTGTGAAGGACCCTTTCGAAGTTCCAGAGGTGAGGTGTGATCAGCCTCGAGACGCCTCAGCGGAAATGGGCCTCATCTCGCCTGGAGGGGAGAACCTCCTGGATTTTCTCGAGTTGCGGCAGGTCTTCTCGAGTTACGACGGGGACCTCAGGGACCCGCTCTGGTGGCCTCAGGAAAGGCCAGTCCCCATGCGAGTTGCTAGGGGACCTCTCGGGATTCCTCTCCCGTCCATGCCGGGCCCTCAGTCCTTGTGTGGAGTCGGGGCCGGAACCTGAGGATTCCTCTCCAGTGTTGCCATGGATCTTGGGGTGCTTCTGAGTCTCCCCAGGGGAGTCAGGCCTCGTCTCGAGTGGGGGCATGCACGTGCGCTTTCCTCCCGAGCTGCAGCAGTAGTGTCATGCTTCCTGTCACGTGGATCAAGGGATCTGTGGCTTTCCCTCGAGGCTGTCCCTCGAGGCTTTCCCACGAGGCTTTCCCACAGGGCTGTGCCACGTGCCACCTTGGTGTGAGTCGATCCTCGGCGTGAAAGACGAGCCGGTGAAGGGAAAAGAGGTTCCTCTGGAATGGACTGAGACATCTGGGGGACTCTTGGAATGGTGGCACGACCCTGGAGTTCCTCTCGCCGTTCCTGTTGAGAGGGCCTCCTCTTGAGATGCGACGGGAACGCCGGGAACTCTTTCCCGACGAAGCAGGGAAAGGATCCCTCATCTCGAGCTACGTTGCGGAAACGGGGCTCCTCTGGATGTGGGCGGGACCCTCGTGATTCCTCTCGAGTGGAGACGGCTAGGTCGGGGAACTTCTTGATTTGCACCAAGGGTGTGAAGGACCCTTTCGAAGTTCCAGAGGTGAGGTGTGATCAGCCTCGAGACGCCTCAGCGGAAATGGGCCTCATCTCGCCTGGAGGGGAGAACCTCCTGGATTTTCTCGAGTTGCGGTAGGTCTTCTCGAGTTACGACGGGGACCTCAGGGACCCGCTCTGGTGGCCTCAGGAAAGGCCAGTCCCCATGCGAGTTGCTAGGGGACCTCTCGGGATTCCTCTCCCGTCCATGCCGGGGCCTCAGTCATTGTGTGGAGTCGGGCCGGAACCTGAGGATTCCTCTCCAGTGTTGCCATGGATCTTGGGGTGCTTCTGAGTCTCCCCAGGGGAGTCAGGCCTCGTCTCGAGTGGGGGCATGCACGTGCGCTTTCCTCCCGAGCTGCAGCAGTAGTGTCACGCTTCCTGTCACGTGGATCAAGGGATCTGTGGCTTTCCCTCGAGGCTGTCCCTCGAGGCTTTCCCACGAGGCTTTCCCACAGGGCTGTGCCACGTGCCACCTTGGTGTGAGTCGATCCTCGGCGTGAAAGACGAGCCGGTGAAGGGAAAAGAGGTTCCTCTGGAATGGACTGAGACATCTGGGGGACTCTTGGAATGGTGGCACGACCCTGGAGTTCCTCTCGCCGTTCCTGTTGAGAGGGCCTCCTCTTGAGATGCGACGGGAACGCCGGGAACTCTTTCCCGACGAAGCAGGGAAAGGATCCCTCACCTCGAGCTACGAGGCGGAAACGGGACTCCTCTGGATGTGGGCGGGACCCTCGTGATTCCTCTCGAGTGGAGACGGGTATGTCGGGGAACTTCTGGATTGCATCAAGGGTGTGAAGGACCCTTTCGAAGTTCCAGAGGTGAGGTGTGATCAGCCTCGAGACGCCTCAGCGGAAATGGGCCTCATCTCGCCTGGAGGGGAGAACCTCCTGGATTTTCTCGAGTTGTGGCAGGTCTTCTCGAGTTACGACGGGGACCTCAGGGACCCGCTCTGGTGGCCTCAGGAAAGGCCAGTCCCCATGCGAGTTGCTAGGGGACCTCTCGGGATTCCTCTCCCGTCCATGCCGGGCCCTCAGTCCTTGTGTGGAGTCGGGGCCGGAACCTGAGGATTCCTCTCCAGTGTTGCCATGGATCTTGGGGTGCTTCTGAGTCTCCCCAGGGGAGTCAGGCCTCGTCTCGAGTGGGGGCATGCACGTGCGCTTTCCTCCCGAGCTGCAGCAGTAGTGTCACGCTTCCTGTCACGTGGATCAAGGGATCTGTGGCTTTCCCTCGAGGCTGTCCCTCGAGGCTTTCCCACGAGGCTTTCCCACAGGGCTGTGCCACGTGCCACCTTGGTGTGAGTCGATCCTCGGCGTGAAAGACGAGCCGGTGAAGGGAAAAGAGGTTCCTCTGGAATGGACTGAGACATCTGGGGGACTCTTGGAATGGTGGCACGACCCTGGAGTTCCTCTCGCCGTTCCTGTTGAGAGGGCCTCCTCTTCACATGCGACGGGAACGCCGGGAACTCTTTCCCGACGAAGCAGGGAAAGGATCCCTCATCTCGAGCTACGAGGCGGAAACGGGGCTCCTCTGGATGTGGGCGGGACCCTCGTGATTCCTCTCGAGTGGAGACGGGTATGTCGGGGAACTTCTGGATTGCATCAAGGGTGTGAAGGACCCTTTCGAAGTTCCAGAGGTGAGGTGTGATCAGCCTCGAGACGCCTCAGCGGAAATGGGCCTCATCTCGCCTGGAGGGGAGAACCTCCAGGATTTTCTCGAGTTGCGGTAGGTCTTCTCGAGTTACGACGGGGACCTCAGGGACCCGCTCTGGTGGCCTCAGGAAAGGCCAGTCCCCATGCGAGTTGCTAGGGGACCTCTCGGGATTCCTCTCCCGTCCATGCCGGGGCCTCAGTCCTTGTGTGGAGTCGGGGCCGGAACCTGAGGATTCCTCTCCAGTGTTGCCATGGATCTTGGGGTGCTTCTGAGTCTCCCCAGGGGAGTCAGGCCTCGTCTCGAGTGGGGGCATGCACGTGCGCTTTCCTCCCGAGCTGCAGCAGTAGTGTCACGCTTCCTGTCACGTGGATCAAGGGATCTGTGGCTTTCCCTCGAGGCTGTCCCTCGAGGCTTTCCCACGAGGCTTTCCCACAGGGCTGTGCCACGTGCCACCTTGGTGTGACTCGATCCTCGGCGTGAAAGACGAGCCGGTGAAGGGAAAAGAGGTTCCTCTGGAATGGACTGAGACATCTGGGGGACTCTTGGAATGGTGGCACGACCCTGGAGTTCCTCTCGCCGTTCCTGTTGAGAGGGCCTCCTCTTGAGATGCGACGGGAACGCCGGGAACTCTTTCCCGACGAAGCAGGGAAAGGATCCCTCATCTCGAGCTACGAGGCGGAAACGGGGCTCCTCTGGATGTGGGCGGGACCCTCGTGATTCCTCTCGAGTGGAGACGGCTAGGTCGGGGAACTTCTTGATTTGCACCAAGGGTGTGAAGGACCCTTTCGAAGTTCCAGAGGGGAGGTGTGATCAGCCTCGAGACGCCTCAGCGGAAATGGGCCTCATCTCGCCTGGAGGGGAGAACCTCCTGGATTTTCTCGAGTTGCGGTAGGTCTTCTCGAGTTACGACGGGGACCTCAGGGACCCGCTCTGGTGGCCTCAGGAAAGGCCAGTCCCCATGCGAGTTGCTAGGGGACCTCTCGGGATTCCTCTCCCGTCCATGCCGGGGCCTCAGTCCTTGTGTGGAGTCGGGGCCGGAACCTGAGGATTCCTCTCCAGTGTTGCCATGGATCTTGGGGTGCTTCTGAGTCTCCCCAGGGGAGTCAGGCCTCGTCTCGAGTGGGGGCATGCACGTGCGCTTTCCTCCCGAGCTGCAGCAGTAGTGTCACGCTTCCTGTCACGTGGATCAAGGGATCTGTGGCTTTCCCTCGAGGCTGTCCCTCGAGGCTTTCCCACGAGGCTTTCCCACAGGGCTGTGCCACGTGCCACCTTGGTGTGAGTCGATCCTCGGCGTGAAAGACGAGCCGGTGAAGGGAAAAGAGGTTCCTCTGGAATGGACTGAGACATCTGGGGGACTCGTGGAATGGTGGCACGACCCTGGAGTTCCTCTCGCCGTTCCTGTTGAGAGGGCCTCCTCTTGAGATGCGACGGGAACGCCGGGAACTCTTTCCCGACGAAGCAGGGAAAGGATCCCTCATCTCGAGCTACGAGGCGGAAACGGGGCTCCTCTGGATGTGGGCGGGACCCTCGTGATTCCTCTCGAGTGGAGACGGCTAGGTCGGGGAACTTCTTGATTTGCACCAAGGGTGTGAAGGACCCTTTCGAAGTTCCAGAGGTGAGGTGTGATCAGCCTCGAGACGCCTCAGCGGAAATGGGCCTCATCTCGCCTGGAGGGGAGAACCTCCTGGATTTTCTCGAGTTGCGGTAGGTCTTCTCGAGTTACGACGGGGACCTCAGGGACCCGCTCTGGTGGCCTCAGGAAAGGCCAGTCCCCATGCGAGTTGCTAGGGGACCTCTCGGGATTCCTCTCCCGTCCATGCCGGGGCCTCAGTCATTGCGTGGAGTCGGGCCGGAACCTGAGGATTCCTCTCCAGTGTTGCCATGGATCTTGGGGTGCTTCTGAGTCTCCCCAGGGGAGTCAGGCCTCGTCTCGAGTGGGGGCATGCACGTGCGCTTTCCTCCCGAGCTGCAGCAGTAGTTTCACGCTTCCTGTCACGTGGATCAAGGGATCTGTGGCTTTCCCTCGAGGCTGTCCCTCGAGGCTTTCCCACGAGGCTTTCCCACAGGGCTGTGCCACGTGCCACCTTGGTGTGAGTCGATCCTCGGCGTGAAAGACGAGCCGGTGAAGGGAAAAGAGGTTCCTCTGGAATGGACTGAGACATCTGGGGGACTCTTGGAATGGTGGCACGACCCTGGAGTTCCTCTCGCCGTTCCTGTTGAGAGGGCCTCCTCTTGAGATGCGACGGGAACGCCGGGAACTCTTTCCCGACGAAGCAGGGAAAGGATCCCTCACCTCGAGCTACGAGGCGGAAACGGGACTCCTCTGGATGTGGGCGGGACCCTCGTGATTCCTCTCGAGTGGAGACGGGTATGTCGGGGAACTTCTGGATTGCATCAAGGGTGTGAAGGACCCTTTCGAAGTTCCAGAGGTGAGGTGTGATCAGCCTCGAGACGCCTCAGCGGAAATGGGCCTCATCTCGCCTGGAGGGGAGAACCTCCTGGATTTTCTCGAGTTGTGGCAGGTCTTCTCGAGTTACGACGGGGACCTCAGGGACCCGCTCTGGTGGCCTCAGGAAAGGCCAGTCCCCATGCGAGTTGCTAGGGGACCTCTCGGGATTCCTCTCCCGTCCATGCCGGGCCCTCAGTCCTTGTGTGGAGTCGGGGCCGGAACCTGAGGATTCCTCTCCAGTGTTGCCATGGATCTTGGGGTGCTTCTGAGTCTCCCCAGGGGAGTCAGGCCTCGTCTCGAGTGGGGGCATGCACGTGCGCTTTCCTCCCGAGCTGCAGCAGTAGTGTCACGCTTCCTGTCACGTGGATCAAGGGATCTGTGGTTTTCCCTCGAGGCTGTCCCTCGAGGCTTTCCCACGAGGCTTTCCCACAGGGCTGTGCCACGTGCCACCTTGGTGTGAGTCGATCCTCGGCGTGAAAGACGAGCCGGTGAAGGGAAAAGAGGTTCCTCTGGAATGGACTGAGACATCTGGGGGACTCTTGGAATGGTGGCACGACCCTGGAGTTCCTCTCGCCGTTCCTGTTGAGAGGGCCTCCTCTTGAGATGCGACGGGAACGCCGGGAACTCTTTCCCGACGAAGCAGGGAAAGGATCCCACATCTCGAGCTACGAGGCGGAAACGGGGCTCCTCTGGATGTGGGCGGGACCCTCGTGATTCCTCTCGAGTGGAGACGGGTATGTTGGGGAACTTCTGGATTGCATCAAGGGTGTGAAGGACCCTTTCGAAGTTCCAGAGGTGAGGTGTGATCAGCCTCGAGACGCCTCAGCGGAAATGGGCCTCATCTCGCCTGGAGGGGAGAACCTCCTGGATTTTCTCGAGTTGCGGCAGGTCTTCTCGAGTTACGACGGGGACCTCAGGGACCCGCTCTGGTGGCCTCAGGAAAGGCCAGTCCCCATGCGAGTTGCTAGGGGACCTCTCGGGATTCCTCTCCCGTCCATGCCGGGGCCTCAGTCCTTGTGTGGAGTCGGGGCCGGAACCTGAGGATTCCTCTCCAGTGTTGCCATGGATCTTGGGGTGCTTCTGAGTCTCCCCAGGGGAGTCAGGCCTCGTCTCGAGTGGGGGCATGCACGTGCGCTTTCCTCCCGAGCTGCAGCAGTAGTGTCACGCTTCCTGTCACGTGGATCAAGGGATCTGTGGCTTTCCCTCGAGGCTGTCCCTCGAGGCTTTCCCACGAGGCTTTCCCACAGGGCTGTGCCACGTGCCACCTTGGTGTGAGTCGATCCTCGGCGTGAAAGACGAGCCGGTGAAGGGAAAAGAGGTTCCTCTGGAATGGACTGAGACATCTGGGGGACTCTTGGAATGGTGGCACGACCCTGGAGTTCCTCTCGCCGTTCCTGTTGAGAGGGCCTCCTCTTGAGATGCGACGGGAACGCCGGGAACTCTTTCCCGACGAAGCAGGGAAAGGATCCCTCATCTCGAGCTACGAGGCGGAAACGGGGCTCCTCTGGATGTGGGCGGGACCCTCGTGATTCCTCTCGAGTGGAGACGGCTAGGTCGGGGAACTTCTTGATTTGCACCAAGGGTGTGAAGGACCCTTTCGAAGTTCCAGAGGGGAGGTGTGATCAGCCTCGAGACGCCTCAGCGGAAATGGGCCTCATCTCGCCTGGAGGGGAGAACCTCCTGGATTTTCTCGAGTTGTGGCAGGTCTTCTCGAGTTACGACGGGGACCTCAGGGACCCGCTCTGGTGGCCTCAGGAAAGGCCAGTCCCCATGCGAGTTGCTAGGGGACCTCTCGGGATTCCTCTCCCGTCCATGCCGGGCCCTCAGTCCTTGTGTGGAGTCGGGGCCGGAACCTGAGGATTCCTCTCCAGTGTTGCCATGGATCTTGGGGTGCTTCTGAGTCTCCCCAGGGGAGTCAGGCCTCGTCTCGAGTGGGGGCATGCACGTGCGCTTTCCTCCCGAGCTGCAGCAGTAGTGTCACGCTTCCTGTCACGTGGATCAAGGGATCTGTGGTTTTCCCTCGAGGCTGTCCCTCGAGGCTTTCCCACGAGGCTTTCCCACAGGGCTGTGCCCCGTGCCACCTTGGTGTGAGTCGATCCTCGGCGTGAAAGACGAGCCGGTGAAGGGAAAAGAGGTTCCTCTGGAATGGACTGAGACATCTGGGGGACTCTTGGAATGGTGGCACGACCCTGGAGTTCCTCTCGCCGTTCCTGTTGAGAGGGCCTCCTCTTGAGATGCGACGGGAACGCCGGGAACTCTTTCCCGACGAAGCAGGGAAAGGATCCCACATCTCGAGCTACGAGGCGGAAACGGGGCTCCTCTGGATGTGGGCGGGACCCTCGTGATTCCTCTCGAGTGGAGACGGGTATGTCGGGGAACTTCTGGATTGCATCAAGGGTGTGAAGGACCCTTTCGAAGTTCCAGAGGTGAGGTGTGATCAGCCTCGAGACGCCTCAGCGGAAATGGGCCTCATCTCGCCTGGAGGGGAGAACCTCCTGGATTTTCTCGAGTTGCGGCAGGTCTTCTCGAGTTACGACGGGGACCTCAGGGACCCGCTCTGGTGGCCTCAGGAAAGGCCAGTCCCCATGCGAGTTGCTAGGGGACCTCTCGGGATTCCTCTCCCGTCCATGCCGGGGCCTCAGTCCTTGTGTGGAGTCGGGGCCGGAACCTGAGGATTCCTCTCCAGTGTTGCCATGGATCTTGGGGTGCTTCTGAGTCTCCCCAGGGGAGTCAGGCCTCGTCTCGAGTGGGGGCATGCACGTGCGCTTTCCTCCCGAGCTGCAGCAGTAGTGTCACGCTTCCTGTCACGTGGATCAAGGGATCTGTGGCTTTCCCTCGAGGCTGTCCCTCGAGGCTTTCCCACGAGGCTTTCCCACAGGGCTGTGCCACGTGCCACCTTGGTGTGAGTCGATCCTCGGCGTGAAAGACGAGCCGGTGAAGGGAAAAGAGGTTCCTCTGGAATGGACTGAGACATCTGGGGGACTCTTGGAATGGTGGCACGACCCTGGAGTTCCTCTCGCCGTTCCTGTTGAGAGGGCCTCCTCTTGAGATGCGACGGGAACGCCGGGAACTCTTTCCCGACGAAGCAGGGAAAGGATCCCTCATCTCGAGCTACGAGGCGGAAACGGGGCTCCTCTGGATGTGGGCGGGACCCTCGTGATTCCTCTCGAGTGGAGACGGCTAGGTCGGGGAACTTCTTGATTTGCACCAAGGGTGTGAAGGACCCTTTCGAAGTTCCAGAGGGGAGGTGTGATCAGCCTCGAGACGCCTCAGCGGAAATGGGCCTCATCTCGCCTGGAGGGGAGAACCTCCTGGATTTTCTCGAGTTGCGGCAGGTCTTCTCGAGTTACGACGGGGACCTCAGGGACCCGCTCTGGTGGCCTCAGGAAAGGCCAGTCCCCATGCGAGTTGCTAGGGGACCTCTCGGGATTCCTCTCCCGTCCATGCCGGGGCCTCAGTCCTTGTGTGGAGTCGGGGCCGGAACCTGAGGATTCCTCTCCAGTGTTGCCATGGATCTTGGGGTGCTTCTGAGTCTCCCCAGGGGAGTCAGGCCTCGTCTCGAGTGGGGGCATGCACGTGCGCTTTCCTCCCGAGCTGCAGCAGTAGTTTCACGCTTCCTGTCACGTGGATCAAGGGATCTGTGGCTTTCCCTCGAGGCTGTCCCTCGAGGCTTTCCCACGAGGCTTTCCCACAGGGCTGTGCCACGTGCCACCTTGGTGTGAGTCGATCCTCGGCGTGAAAGACGAGCCGGTGAAGGGAAAAGAGGTTCCTCTGGAATGGACTGAGACATCTGGGGGACTCTTGGAATGGTGGCACGACCCTGGAGTTCCTCTCGCCGTTCCTGTTGAGAGGGCCTCCTCTTGAGATGCGACGGGAACGCCGGGAACTCTTTCCCGACGAAGCAGGGAAAGGATCCCTCACCTCGAGCTACGAGGCGGAAACGGGACTCCTCTGGATGTGGGCGGGACCCTCGTGATTCCTCTCGAGTGGAGACGGGTATGTCGGGGAACTTCTGGATTGCATCAAGGGTGTGAAGGACCCTTTCGAAGTTCCAGAGGTGAGGTGTGATCAGCCTCGAGACGCCTCAGCGGAAATGGGCCTCATCTCGCCTGGAGGGGAGAACCTCCTGGATTTTCTCGAGTTGTGGCAGGTCTTCTCGAGTTACGACGGGGACCTCAGGGACCCGCTCTGGTGGCCTCAGGAAAGGCCAGTCCCCATGCGAGTTGCTAGGGGACCTCTCGGGATTCCTCTCCCGTCCATGCCGGGCCCTCAGTCCTTGTGTGGAGTCGGGGCCGGAACCTGAGGATTCCTCTCCAGTGTTGCCATGGATCTTGGGGTGCTTCTGAGTCTCCCCAGGGGAGTCAGGCCTCGTCTCGAGTGGGGGCATGCACGTGCGCTTTCCTCCCGAGCTGCAGCAGTAGTGTCACGCTTCCTGTCACGTGGATCAAGAGATCTGTGGTTTTCCCTCGAGGCTGTCCCTCGAGGCTTTCCCACGAGGCTTTCCCACAGGGCTGTGCCACGTGCCACCTTGGTGTGAGTCGATCCTCGGCGTGAAAGACGAGCCGGTGAAGGGAAAAGAGGTTCCTCTGGAATGGACTGAGACATCTGGGGGACTCTTGGAATGGTGGCACGACCCTGGAGTTCCTCTCGCCGTTCCTGTTGAGAGGGCCTCCTCTTGAGATGCGACGGGAACGCCGGGAACTCTTTCCCGACGAAGCAGGGAAAGGATCCCTCACCTCGAGCTACGAGGCGGAAACGGGACTCCTCTGGATGTGGGCGGGACCCTCGTGATTCCTCTCGAGTGGAGACGGGTATGTCGGGGAACTTCTGGATTGCATCAAGGGTGTGAAGGACCCTTTCGAAGTTCCAGAGGTGAGGTGTGATCCGCCTCGAGACGCCTCAGCGGAAATGGGCCTCATCTCGCCTGGAGGGGAGAACCTCCTGGATTTTCTCGAGTTGTGGCAGGTCTTCTCGAGTTACGACGGGGACCTCAGGGACCCGCTCTGGTGGCCTCAGGAAAGGCCAGTCCCCATGCGAGTTGCTAGGGGACCTCTCGGGATTCCTCTCCCGTCCATGCCGGGCCCTCAGTCCTTGTGTGGAGTCGGGGCCGGAACCTGAGGATTCCTCTCCAGTGTTGCCATGGATCTTGGGGTGCTTCTGAGTCTCCCCAGGGGAGTCAGGCCTCGTCTCGTGTGGGGGCATGCACGTGCGCTTTCCTCCCGTGCTGCAGCAGTAATGTCACGCTTCCTGTCACGTGGATCAAGGGATCTGTGGTTTTCCCTCGAGGCTGTCCCTCGAGGCTTTCCCACGAGGCTTTCCCACAGGGCTGTGCCCCGTGCCACCTTGGTGTGAGTCGATCCTCGGCGTGAAAGACGAGCCGGTGAAGGGAAAAGAGGTTCCTCTGGAATGGACTGAGACATCTGGGGGACTCTTGGAATGGTGGCACGACCCTGGAGTTCCTCTCGCCGTTCCTGTTGAGAGGGCCTCCTCTTGAGATGCGACGGGAACGCCGGGAACTCTTTCCCGACGAAGCAGGGAAAGGATCCCACATCTCGAGCTACGAGGCGGAAACGGGGCTCCTCTGGATGTGGGCGGGACCCTCGTGATTCCTCTCGAGTGGAGACGGGTATGTTGGGGAACTTCTGGATTGCATCAAGGGTGTGAAGGACCCTTTCGAAGTTCCAGAGGTGAGGTGTGATCAGCCTCGAGACGCCTCAGCGGAAATGGGCCTCATCTCGCCTGGAGGGGAGAACCTCCTGGATTTTCTCGAGTTGCGGCAGGTCTTCTCGAGTTACGACGGGGACCTCAGGGACCCGCTCTGGTGGCCTCAGGAAAGGCCAGTCCCCATGCGAGTTGCTAGGGGACCTCTCGGGATTCCTCTCCCGTCCATGCCGGGGCCTCAGTCCTTGTGTGGAGTCGGGGCCGGAACCTGAGGATTCCTCTCCAGTGTTGCCATGGATCTTGGGGTGCTTCTGAGTCTCCCCAGGGGAGTCAGGCCTCGTCTCGAGTGGGGGCATGCACGTGCGCTTTCCTCCCGAGCTGCAGCAGTAGTGTCACGCTTCCTGTCACGTGGATCAAGGGATCTGTGGCTTTCCCTCGAGGCTGTCCCTCGAGGCTTTCCCACGAGGCTTTCCCACAGGGCTGTGCCACGTGCCACCTTGGTGTGAGTCGATCCTCGGCGTGAAAGACGAGCCGGTGAAGGGAAAAGAGGTTCCTCTGGAATGGACTGAGACATCTGGGGGACTCTTGGAATGGTGGCACGACCCTGGAGTTCCTCTCGCCGTTCCTGTTGAGAGGGCCTCCTCTTGAGATGCGACGGGAACGCCGGGAACTCTTTCCCGACGAAGCAGGGAAAGGATCCCTCATCTCGAGCTACGAGGCGGAAACGGGGCTCCTCTGGATGTGGGCGGGACCCTCGTGATTCCTCTCGAGTGGAGACGGGTATGTCGGGGAACTTCTGGATTGCATCAAGGGTGTGAAGGACCCTTTCGAAGTTCCAGAGGTGAGGTGTGATCAGCCTCGAGACGCCTCAGCGGAAATGGGCCTCATCTCGCCTGGAGGGGAGAACCTCCTGGATTTTCTCGAGTTGTGGCAGGTCTTCTCGAGTTACGACGGGGACCTCAGGGACCCGCTCTGGTGGCCTCAGGAAAGGCCAGTCCCCATGCGAGTTGCTAGGGGACCTCTCGGGATTCCTCTCCCGTCCATGCCGGGCCCTCAGTCCTTGTGTGGAGTCGGGGCCGGAACCTGAGGATTCCTCTCCAGTGTTGCCATGGATCTTGGGGTGCTTCTGAGTCTCCCCAGGGGAGTCAGGCCTCGTCTCGTGTGGGGGCATGCACGTGCGCTTTCCTCCCGAGCTGCAGCAGTAGTGTCACGCTTCCTGTCACGTGGATCAAGGGATCTGTGGTTTTCCCTCGAGGCTGTCCCTCGAGGCTTTCCCACGAGGCTTTCCCACAGGGCTGTGCCACGTGCCACCTTGGTGTGAGTCGATCCTCGGCGTGAAAGACGAGCCGGTGAAGGGAAAAGAGGTTCCTCTGGAATGGACTGAGACATCTGGGGGACTCTTGGAATGGTGGCACGACCCTGGAGTTCCTCTCGCCGTTCCTGTTGAGAGGGCCTCCTCTTGAGATGCGACGGGAACGCCGGGAACTCTTTCCCGACGAAGCAGGGAAAGGATCCCACATCTCGAGCTACGAGGCGGAAACGGGGCTCCTCTGGATGTGGGCGGGACCCTCGTGATTCCTCTCGAGTGGAGACGGGTATGTCGGGGAACTTCTGGATTGCATCAAGGGTGTGAAGGACCCTTTCGAAGTTCCAGAGGTGAGGTGTGATCAGCCTCGAGACGCCTCAGCGGAAATGGGCCTCATCTCGCCTGGAGGGGAGAACCTCCTGGATTTTCTCGAGTTGTGGCAGGTCTTCTCGAGTTACGACGGGGACCTCAGGGACCCGCTCTGGTGGCCTCAGGAAAGGCCAGTCCCCATGCGAGTTGCTAGGGGACCTCTCGGGATTCCTCTCCCGTCCATGCCGGGCCCTCAGTCCTTGTGTGGAGTCGGGGCCAGAACCTGAGGATTCCTCTCCAGTGTTGCCATGGATCTTGGGGTGCTTCTGAGTCTCCCCAGGGGAGTCAGGCCTCGTCTCGTGTGGGGGCATGCACGTGCGCTTTCCTCCCGAGCTGCAGCAGTAGTGTCACGCTTCCTGTCACGTGGATCAAGGGATCTGTGGTTTTCCCTCGAGGCTGTCCCTCGAGGCTTTCCCACGAGGCTTTCCCACAGGGCTGTGCCACGTGCCACCTTGGTGTGAGTCGATCCTCGGCGTGAAAGACGAGCCGGTGAAGGGAAAAGAGGTTCCTCTGGAATGGACTGAGACATCTGGGGGACTCTTGGAATGGTGGCACGACCCTGGAGTTCCTCTCGCCGTTCCTGTTGAGAGGGCCTCCTCTTGAGATGCGACGGGAACGCCGGGAACTCTTTCCCGACGAAGCAGGGAAAGGATCCCACATCTCGAGCTACGAGGCGGAAACGGGGCTCCTCTGGATGTGGGCGGGACCCTCGTGATTCCTCTCGAGTGGAGACGGGTATGTCGGGGAACTTCTGGATTGCATCAAGGGTGTGAAGGACCCTTTCGAAGTTCCAGAGGTGAGGTGTGATCAGCCTCGTGACGCCTCAGCGGAAATGGGCCTCATCTCGCCTGGAGGGTAGAACCTCCTGGATTTTCTCGAGTTGCGGCAGGTCTTCTCGAGTTACGACGGGGACCTCAGGGACCCGCTCTGGTGGCCTCAGGAAAGGCCAGTCCCCATGCGAGTTGCTAGGGGACCTCTCGGGATTCCTATCCCGTCCATGCCGGGGCCTCAGTCATTGTGTGGAGTCGGGCCGGAACCTGAGGATTCCTCTCCAGTGTTGCCATGGATCTTGGGGTGCTTCTGAGTCTCCCCAGGGGAGTCAGGCCTCGTCTCGAGTGGGGGCATGCACGTGCGCTTTCCTCCCGAGCTGCAGCAGTAGTGTCACGCTTCCTGTCACGTGGATCAAGGGATCTGTGGCTTTCCCTCGAGGCTGTCCCTCGAGGCTTTCCCACGAGGCTTTCCCACAGGGCTGTGCCACGTGCCACCTTGGTGTGAGTCGATCCTCGGCGTGAAAGACGAGCCGGTGAAGGGAAAAGAGGTTCCTCTGGAATGGACTGAGACATCTGGGGGACTCTTGGAATGGTGGCACGACCCTGGAGTTCCTCTCGCCGTTCCTGTTGAGAGGGCCTCCTCTTGAGATGCGACGGGAACGCCGGGAACTCTTTCCCGACGAAGCAAGGAAAGGATCCCTCACCTCGAGCTACGAGGCGGAAACGGGACTCTTCTGGATGTGGGCGGGACCCTCGTGATTCCTCTCGAGTGGAGACGGGTATGTCGGGGAACTTCTGGATTGCATCAAGGGTGTGAAGGACCCTTTCGAAGTTCCAGAGGTGAGGTGTGATCAGCCTCGAGACGCCTCAGCGGAAATGGGCCTCATCTCGCCTGGAGGGGAGAACCTCCTGGATTTTCTCGAGTTGTGGCAGGTCTTCTCGAGTTACGACGGGGACCTCAGGGACCCGCTCTGGTGGCCTCAGGAAAGGCCAGTCCCCATGCGAGTTGCTAGGGGACCTCTCGGGATTCCTCTCCCGTCCATGCCGGGCCCTCAGTCCTTGTGTGGAGTCGGGGCCGGAACCTGAGGATTCCTCTCCAGTGTTACCATGGATCTTGGGGTGCTTCTGAGTCTCCCCAGGGGAGTCAGGCCTCGTCTCGAGTGGGGGCATGCACGTGCGCTTTCCTCCCGAGCTGCAGCAGTAGTGTCACGCTTCCTGTCACGTGGATCAAGGGATCTGTGGTTTTCCCTCGAGGCTGTCCCTCGAGGCTTTCCCACGAGGCTTTCCCACAGGGCTGTGCCACGTGCCACCTTGGTGTGAGTCGATCCTCGGCGTGAAAGACGAGCCGGTGAAGGGAAAAGAGGTTCCTCTGGAATGGACTGACACATCTGGGGGACTCTTGGAATGGTGGCACGACCCTGGAGTTCCTCTCGCCGTTCCTGTTGAGAGGGCCTCCTCTTGAGATGCGACGGGAACGCCGGGAACTCTTTCCCGACGAAGCAGGGAAAGGATCCCACATCTCGAGCTACGAGGCGGAAACGGTGCTCCTCTGGATGTGGGCGGGACCCTCGTGATTCCTCTCGAGTGGAGACGGGTATGTCGGGGAACTTCTGGATTGCATCAAGGGTGTGAAGGACCCTTTCGAAGTTCCAGAGGTGAGGTGTGATCAGCCTCGAGACGCCTCAGCGGAAATGGGCCTCATCTCGCCTGGAGGGGAGAACCTCCTGGATTTTCTCGAGTTGTGGCAGGTCTTCTCGAGTTACGACGGGGACCTCAGGGACCCGCTCTGGTGGCCTCAGGAAAGGCCAGTCCCCATGCGAGTTGCTAGGGGACCTCTCGGGATTCCTCTCCCGTCCATGCCGGGCCCTCAGTCCTTGTGTGGAGTCGGGGCCGGAACCTGAGGATTCCTCTCCAGTGTTGCCATGGATCTTGGGGTGCTTCTGAGTCTCCCCAGGGGAGTCAGGCCTCGTCTCGAGTGGGGGCATGCACGTGCGCTTTCCTCCCGAGCTGCAGCAGTAGTGTCACGCTTCCTGTCACGTGGATCAAGGGATCTGTGGCTTTCCCTCGAGGCTGTCCCTCGAGGCTTTCCCACGAGGCTTTCCCACAGGGCTGTGCCACGTGCCACCTTGGTGTGAGTCGATCCTCGGCGTGAAAGACGAGCCGGTGAAGGGAAAAGAGGTTCCTCTGGAATGGACTGAGACATCTGGGGGACTCTTGGAATGGTGGCACGACCCTGGAGTTCCTCTCGCCGTTCCTGTTGAGAGGGCCTCCTCTTCACATGCGACGGGAACGCCGGGAACTCTTTCCCGACGAAGCAGGGAAAGGATCCCTCATCTCGAGCTACGAGGCGGAAACGGGGCTCCTCTGGATGTGGGCGGGACCCTCGTGATTCCTCTCGAGTGGAGACGGCTAGGTCGGGGAACTTCTTGATTTGCACCAAGGGTGTGAAGGACCCTTTCGAAGTTCCAGAGGTGAGGTGTGATCAGCCTCGAGACGCCTCAGCGGAAATGGGCCTCATCTCGCCTGGAGGGGAGAACCTCCTGGATTTTCTCGAGTTGCGGTAGGTCTTCTCGAGTTACGACGGGGACCTCAGGGACCCGCTCTGGTGGCCTCAGGAAAGGCCAGTCCCCATGCGAGTTGCTAGGGGACCTCTCGGGATTCCTCTCCCGTCCATGCCGGGGCCTCAGTCCTTGTGTGGAGTCGGGGCCGGAACCTGAGGATTCCTCTCCAGTGTTGCCATGGATCTTGGGGTGCTTCTGAGTCTCCCCAGGGGAGTCAGGCCTCGTCTCGAGTGGGGGCATTCACGTGCGCTTTCCTCCCGAGCTGCAGCAGTAGTGTCACGCTTCCTGTGACGAGGATCAAGGGATCTGTGGCTTTCCCTCGAGGCTGTCCCTCGAGGCTTTCCCACGAGGCTTTCCCACAGGGCTGTGCCACGTGCCACCTTGGTTTGAGTCGATCCTCGGCGTGAAAGACGAGCCGGTGAAGGGAAAAGAGGTTCCTCTGGAATGGACTGAGACATCTGGGGGACTCTTGGAATGGTGGCACGACCCTGGAGTTCCTCTCGCCGTTCCTGTTGAGAGGGCCTCCTCTTGAGATGCGACGGGAACGCCGGGATCTCTTTCCCGACGAAGCAGGGAAAGGATCCCTCATCTCGAGCTACGAGGCGGAAACGGGGCTCCTCTGGATGTGGGCGGGACCCTCGTGATTCCTCTCGAGTGGAGACGGCTATGCCGGGGTACTTCTGGATTGCATCAAGGGTGTGAAGGACCCTTTCGAAGTTCCAGAGGTGAGGTGTGATCAGCCTCGAGACGCCTCAGCGGAAATGGGCCTCATCTCGCCTGGAGGGGAGAACCTCCTGGATTTTCTCGAGTTGTGGCAGGTCTTCTCGAGTTACGACGGTGACCTCAGGGACCCGCTCTGGTGGCCTCAGGAAAGGCCAGTCCCCATGCGAGTTGCTAGGGGACCTCTCGGGATTCCTCTCCCGTCCATGCCGGGCCCTCAGTCCTTGTGTGGAGTCGGGGCCGGAACCTGAGGATTCCTCTCCAGTGTTGCCATGGATCTTGGGGTGCTTCTGAGTCTCCCCAGGGGAGTCAGGCCTCGTCTCGAGTGGGGGCATGCACGTGCGCTTTCCTCCCGAGCTGCAGCAGTAGTGTCACGCTTCCTGTCACGTGGATCAAGGGATCTGTGGTTTTCCCTCGAGGCTGTCCCTCGAGGCTTTCCCACGAGGCTTTCCCACAGGGCTGTGCCACGTGCCACCTTGGTGTGAGTCGATCCTCGGCGTGAAAGACGAGCCGGTGAAGGGAAAAGAGGTTCCTCTGGAATGGACTGAGACATCTGGGGGACTCTTGGAATGGTGGCACGACCCTGGAGTTCCTCTCGCCGTTCCTGTTGAGAGGGCCTCCTCTTGAGATGCGACGGGAACGCCGGGAACTCTTTCCCGACGAAGCAGGGAAAGGATCCCACATCTCGAGCTACGAGGCGGAAACGGGGCTCCTCTGGATGTGGGCGGGACCCTCGTGATTCCTCTCGAGTGGAGACGGGTATGTCGGGGAACTTCTGGATTGCATCAAGGGTGTGAAGGACCCTTTCGAAGTTCCAGAGGTGAGGTGTGATCAGCCTCGAGACGCCTCAGCGGAAATGGGCCTCATCTCGCCTGGAGGGGAGAACCTCCTGGATTTTCTCGAGTTGCGGCAGGTCTTCTCGAGTTACGACGGGGACCTCAGGGACCCGCTCTGGTGGCCTCAGGAAAGGCCAGTCCCCATGCGAGTTGCTAGGGGACCTCTCGGGATTCCTCTCCCGTCCATGCCGGGCCCTCAGTCCTTGTGTGGAGTCGGGGCCGGAACCTGAGGATTCCTCTCCAGTGTTGCCATGGATCTTGGGGTGCTTCTGAGTCTCCCCAGGGGAGTCAGGCCTCGTCTCGAGTGGGGGCATGCACGTGCGCTTTCCTCCCGAGCTGCAGCAGTAGTGTCACGCTTCCTGTCACGTGGATCAAGGGATCTGTGGCTTTCCCTCGAGGCTGTCCCTCGAGGCTTTCCCACGAGGCTTTCCCACAGGGCTGTGCCACGTGCCACCTTGGTGTGAGTCGATCCTCGGCGTGAAAGACGAGCCGGTGAAGGGAAAAGAGGTTCCTCTGGAATGGACTGAGACATCTGGGGGACTCTTGGAATGGTGGCACGACCCTGGAGTTCCTCTCGCCGTTCCTGTTGAGAGGGCCTCCTCTTGAGATGCGACGGGAACGCCGGGAACTCTTTCCCGACGAAGCAGGGAAAGGATCCCTCATCTCGAGCTACGAGGCGGAAACGGGGCTCCTCTGGATGTGGGCGGGACCCTCGTGATTCCTCTCGAGTGGAGACGGCTAGGTCGGGGAACTTCTTGATTTGCACCAAGGGTGTGAAGGACCCTTTCGAAGTTCCAGAGGTGAGGTGTGATTAGCCTCGAGACGCCTCAGCGGAAATGGGCCTCATCTCGCCTGGAGGGGAGAACCTCCTGGATTTTCTCGAGTTGTGGCAGGTCTTCTCGAGTTACGACGGGGACCTCAGGGACCCGCTCTGGTGGCCTCAGGAAAGGCCAGTCCCCATGCGAGTTGCTAGGGGACCTCTCGGGATTCCTCTCCCGTCCATGCCGGGCCCTCAGTCCTTGTGTGGAGTCGGGGCCGGAACCTGAGGATTCCTCTCCAGTGTTGCCATGGATCTTGGGGTGCTTCTGAGTCTCCCCAGGGGAGTCAGGCCTCGTCTCGAGTGGGGGCATGCACGTGCGCTTTCCTCCCGAGCTGCAGCAGTAGTGTCACGCTTCCTGTGACGAGGATCAAGGGATCTGTGGCTTTCCCTCGAGGCTGTCCCTCGAGGCTTTCCCACGAGGCTTTCCCACAGGGCTATGCCACGTGCCACCTTGGTGTGAGTCGATCCTCGGCGTGAAAGACGAGCCGGTGAAGGGAAAAGAGGTTCCTCTGGAATGGACTGAGACATCTGGGGGACTCTTGGAATGGTGGCACGACCCTGGAGTTCCTCTCGCCGTTCCTGTTGAGAGGGCCTCCTCTTGAGATGCGACGGGAACGCCGGGAACTCTTTCCCGACGAAGCAGGGAAAGGATCCCTCATCTCGAGCTACGAGGCGGAAACGGGGCTCCTCTGGATGTGGGCGGGACCCTCGTGATTCCTCTCGAGTGGAGACGGCTAGGTCGGGGAACTTCTTGATTTGCACCAAGGGTGTGAAGGACCCTTTCGAAGTTCCAGAGGTGAGGTGTGATCAGCCTCGAGACGCCTCAGCGGAAATGGGCCTCATCTCGCCTGGAGGGGAGAACCTCCTGGATTTTCTCGAGTTGCGGTAGGTCTTCTCGAGTTACGACGGGGACCTCAGGGACCCGCTCTGGTGGCCTCAGGAAAGGCCAGTCCCCATGCGAGTTGCTAGGGGACCTCTCGGGATTCCTCTCCCGTCCATGCCGGGGCCTCAGTCCTTGTGTGGAGTCGGGGCCGGAACCTGAGGATTCCTCTCCAGTGTTGCCATGGATCTTGGGGTGCTTCTGAGTCTCCCCAGGGGAGTCAGGCCTCGTCCCGAGTGGGGGCATGCACGTGCGCTTTCCTCCCGAGCTGCAGCAGTAGTGTCACGCTTCCTGTCACGTGGATCAAGGGATCTGTGGCTTTCCCTCGAGGCTGTCCCTCGAGGCTTTCCCACGAGGCTTTCCCACAGGGCTGTGCCACGTGCCACCTTGGTGTGAGTCGATCCTCGGCGTGAAAGACGAGCCGGTGAAGGGAAAAGAGGTTCCTCTGGAATGGACTGAGACATCTGGGGGACTCTTGGAATGGTGGCACGAGCCTGGAGTTCCTCTCGCCGTTCCTGTTGAGAGGGCCTCCTCTTGAGATGCGACGGGAACGCCGGGAACTCTTTCCCGACGAAGCAGGGAAAGGATCCCTCATCTCGAGCTACGAGGCGGAAACGGGGCTCCTCTGGATGTGGGCGGGACCCTCGTGATTCCTCTCGAGTGGAGACGGGTATGTCGGGGAACTTCTGGATTGCATCAAGGGTGTGAAGGACCCTTTCGAAGTTCCAGAGGTGAGGTGTGATCAGCCTCGAGACGCCTCAGCGGAAATGGGCCTCATCTCGCCTGGAGGGGAGAACCTCCTGGATTTTCTCGAGTTGTGGCAGGTCTTCTCGAGTTACGACGGGGACCTCAGGGACCCGCTCTGGTGGCCTCAGGAAAGGCCAGTCCCCATGCGAGTTGCTAGGGGACCTCTCGGGATTCCTCTCCCGTCCATGCCGGGCCCTCAGTCCTTGTGTGGAGTCGGGGCCGGAACCTGAGGATTCCTCTCCAGTGTTACCATGGATCTTGGGGTGCTTCTGAGTCTCCCCAGGGGAGTCAGGCCTCGTCTCGAGTGGGGGCATGCACGTGCGCTTTCCTCCCGAGCTGCAGCAGTAGTGTCACGCTTCCTGTCACGTGGATCAAGGGATCTGTGGTTTTCCCTCGAGGCTGTCCCTCGAGGCTTTCCCACGAGGCTTTCCCACAGGGCTGTGCCACGTGCCACCTTGGTGTGAGTCGATCCTCGGCGTGAAAGACGAGCCGGTGAAGGGAAAAGAGGTTCCTCTGGAATGGACTGACACATCTGGGGGACTCTTGGAATGGTGGCACGACCCTGGAGTTCCTCTTGCCGTTCCTGTTGAGAGGGCCTCCTCTTGAGATGCGACGGGAACGCCGGGAACTCTTTCCCGACGAAGCAGGGAAAGGATCCCACATCTCGAGCTACGAGGCGGAAACGGGGCTCCTCTGGATGTGGGCGGGACCCTCGTGATTCCTCTCGAGTGGAGACGGGTATGTCGGGGAACTTCTGGATTGCATCAAGGGTGTGAAGGACCCTTTCGAAGTTCCAGAGGTGAGGTGTGATCAGCCTCGAGACGCCTCAGCGGAAATGGGCCTCATCTCGCCTGGAGGGGAGAACCTCCTGGATTTTCTCGAGTTGTGGCAGGTCTTCTCGAGTTACGACGGGGACCTCAGGGACCCGCTCTGGTGGCCTCAGGAAAGGCCAGTCCCCATGCGAGTTGCTAGGGGACCTCTCGGGATTCCTCTCCCGTCCATGCCGGGCCCTCAGTCCTTGTGTGGAGTCGGGGCCGGAACCTGAGGATTCCTCTCCAGTGTTGCCATGGATCTTGGGGTGCTTCTGAGTCTCCCCAGGGGAGTCAGGCCTCGTCTCGAGTGGGGGCATGCACGTGCGCTTTCCTCCCGAGCTGCAGCAGTAGTGTCACGCTTCCTGTCACGTGGATCAAGGGATCTGTGGCTTTCCCTCGAGGCTGTCCCTCGAGGCTTTCCCACGAGGCTTTCCCACAGGGCTGTGCCACGTGCCACCTTGGTGTGAGTCGATCCTCGGCGTGAAAGACGAGCCGGTGAAGGGAAAAGAGGTTCCTCTGGAATGGACTGAGACATCTGGGGGACTCTTGGAATGGTGGCACGACCCTGGAGTTCCTCTCGCCGTTCCTGTTGAGAGGGCCTCCTCTTGAGATGCGATGGGAACGCCGGGAACTCTTTCCCGACGAAGCAGGGAAAGGATCCCTCATCTCGAGCTACGAGGCGGAAACGGGGCTCCTCTGGATGTGGGCGGGACCCTCGTGATTCCTCTCGAGTGGAGACGGCTAGGTCGGGGAACTTCTTGATTTGCACCAAGGGTGTGAAGGACCCTTTCGAAGTTCCAGAGGTGAGGTGTGATCAGCCTCGAGACGCCTCAGCGGAAATGGGCCTCATCTCGCCTGGAGGGGAGAACCTCCTGGATTTTCTCGAGTTGCGGCAGGTCTTCTCGAGTTACGACGGGGACCTCAGGGACCCGCTCTGGTGGCCTCAGGAAAGGCCAGTCCCCATGCGAGTTGCTAGGGGACCTCTCGGGATTCCTCTCCCGTCCATGCCGGGGCCTCAGTCCTTGTGTGGAGTCGGGGCCGGAACCTGAGGATTCCTCTCCAGTGTTGCCATGGATCTTGGGGTGCTTCTGAGTCTCCCCAGGGGAGTCAGGCCTCGTCTCGAGTGGGGGCATGCACGTGCGCTTTCCTCCCGAGCTGCAGCAGTAGTGTCACGCTTCCTGTCACGTGGATCAAGGGATCTGTGGCTTTCCCTCGAGGCTGTCCCTCGAGGCTTTCCCACGAGGCTTTCCCACAGGGCTGTGCCACGTGCCACCTTGGTTTGAGTCGATCCTCGGCGTGAAAGACGAGCCGGTGAAGGGAAAAGAGGTTCCTCTGGAATGGACTGAGACATCTGGGGGACTCTTGGAATGGTGGCACGACCCTGGAGTTCCTCTCGCCGTTCCTGTTGAGAGGGCCTCCTCTTGAGATGCGACGGGAACGCCGGGAACTCTTTCCCGACGAAGCAGGGAAAGGATCCCTCATCTCGAGCTACGAGGCGGAAACGGGGCTCCTCTGGATGTGGGCGGGACCCTCGTGATTCCTCTCGAGTGGAGACGGCTATGTCGGGGAACTTCTGGATTGCATCAAGGGTGTGAAGGACCCTTTCGAAGTTCCAGAGGTGAGGTGTGATCAGCCTCGAGACGCCTCAGCGGAAATGGGCCTCATCTCGCCTGGAGGGGAGAACCTCCTGGATTTTCTCGAGTTGTGGCAGGTCTTCTCGAGTTACGACGGTGACCTCAGGGACCCGCTCTGGTGGCCTCAGGAAAGGCCAGTCCCCATGCGAGTTGCTAGGGGACCTCTCGGGATTCCTCTCCCGTCCATGCCGGGCCCTCAGTCCTTGTGTGGAGTCGGGGCCGGAACCTGAGGATTCCTCTCCAGTGTTGCCATGGATCTTGGGGTGCTTCTGAGTCTCCCCAGGGGAGTCAGGCCTCGTCTCGAGTGGGGGCATGCACGTGCGCTTTCCTCCCGAGCTGCAGCAGTAGTGTCACGCTTCCTGTCACGTGGATCAAGGGATCTGTGGTTTTCCCTCGAGGCTGTCCCTCGAGGCTTTCCCACGAGGCTTTCCCACAGGGCTGTGCCACGTGCCACCTTGGTGTGAGTCGATCCTCGGCGTGAAAGACGAGCCGGTGAAGGGAAAAGAGGTTCCTCTGGAATGGACTGAGACATCTGGGGGACTCTTGGAATGGTGGCACGACCCTGGAGTTCCTCTCGCCGTTCCTGTTGAGAGGGCCTCCTCTTGAGATGCGACGGGAACGCCGGGAACTCTTTCCCGACGAAGCAGGGAAAGGATCCCACATCTCGAGCTACGAGGCGGAAACGGGGCTCCTCTGGATGTGGGCGGGACCCTCGTGATTCCTCTCGAGTGGAGACGGGTATGTCGGGGAACTTCTGGATTGCATCAAGGGTGTGAAGGACCCTTTCGAAGTTCCAGAGGTGAGGTGTGATCAGCCTCGAGACGCCTCAGCGGAAATGGGCCTCATCTCGCCTGGAGGGGAGAACCTCCTGGATTTTCTCGAGTTGTGGCAGGTCTTCTCGAGTTACGACGGGGACCTCAGGGACCCGCTCTGGTGGCCTCAGGAAAGGCCAGTCCCCATGCGAGTTGCTAGGGGACCTCTCGGGATTCCTCTCCCGTCCATGCCGGGGCCTCAGTCCTTGTGTGGAGTCGGGGCCGGAACCTGAGGATTCCTCTCCAGTGTTGCCATGGATCTTGGGGTGCTTCTGAGTCTCCCCAGGGGAGTCAGGCCTCGTCTCGAGTGGGGGCATGCACGTGCGCTTTCCTCCCGAGCTGCAGCAGTAGTGTCACGCTTCCTGTCACGTGGATCAAGGGATCTGTGGCTTTCCCTCGAGGCTGTCCCTCGAGGCTTTCCCACGAGGCTTTCCCACAGGGCTGTGCCACGTGCCACCTTGGTGTGAGTCGATCCTCGGCGTGAAAGACGAGCCGGTGAAGGGAAAAGAGGTTCCTCTGGAATGGACTGAGACATCTGGGGGACTCTTGGAATGGTGGCACGACCCTGGAGTTCCTCTCGCCGTTCCTGTTGAGAGGGCCTCCTCTTGAGATGCGACGGGAACGCCGGGAACTCTTTCCCGACGAAGCAGGGAAAGGATCCCTCATCTCGAGCTACGAGGCGGAAACGGGGCTCCTCTGGATGTGGGCGGGACCCTCGTGATTCCTCTCGAGTGGAGACGGCTAGGTCGGGGAACTTCTTGATTTGCACCAAGGGTGTGAAGGACCCTTTCGAAGTTCCAGAGGTGAGGTGTGATCAGCCTCGAGACGCCTCAGCGGAAATGGGCCTCATCTCGCCTGGAGGGGAGAACCTCCTGGATTTTCTCGAGTTGCGGCAGGTCTTCTCGAGTTACGACGGGGACCTCAGGGACCCGCTCTGGTGGCCTCAGGAAAGGCCAGTCCCCATACGAGTTGCTAGGGGACCTCTCGGGATTCCTCTCCCGTCCATGCCGGGGCCTCAGTCCTTGTGTGGAGTCGGGGCCGGAACCTGAGGATTCCTCTCCAGTGTTGCCATGGATCTTGGGGTGCTTCTGAGTCTCCCCAGGGGAGTCAGGCCTCGTCTCGAGTGGGGGCATGCACGTGCGCTTTCCTCCCGAGCTGCAGCAGTAGTGTCACGCTTCCTGTCACGTGGATCAAGGGATCTGTGGCTTTTCCTCGAGGCTGTCCCTCGAGGCTTTCCCACGAGGCTTTCCCACAGGGCTGTGCCACGTGCCACCTTGGTGTGAGTCGATCCTCGGCGTGAAAGACAAGCCGGTGAAGGGAAAAGAGGTTCCTCTGGAATGGACTGAGACATCTGGGGGACTCTTGGAATGGTGGCACGACCCTGGAGTTCCTCTCGCCGTTCCTGTTGAGAGGGCCTCCTCTTGAGATGCGACGGGAACGCCGGGAACTCTTTCCCGACGAAGCAGGGAAAGGATCCCTCATCTCGAGCTACGAGGCGGAAACGGGGCTCCTCTGGATGTGGGCGGGACCCTCGTGATTCCTCTCGAGTGGAGACGGCTAGGTCGGGGAACTTCTTGGTTTGCACCAAGGGTGTGAAGGACCCTTTCGAAGTTCCAGAGGTGAGGTGTGATCAGCCTCGAGACGCCTCAGCGGAAATGGGCCTCATCTCGCCTGGAGGGGAGAACCTCCTGGATTTTCTCGAGTTGCGGTAGGTCTTCTCGAGTTACGACGGGGACCTCAGGGACCCGCTCTGGTGGCCTCAGGAAAGGCCAGTCCCCATGCGAGTTGCTAGGGGACCTCTCGGGATTCCTCTCCCGTCCATGCCGGGGCCTCAGTCCTTGTGTGGAGTCGGGGCCGGAACCTGAGGATTCCTCTCCAGTGTTGCCATGGATCTTGGGGTGCTTCTGAGTCTCCCCAGGGGAGTCAGGCCTCGTCTCGAGTGGGGGCATGCACGTGCGCTTTCCTCCCGAGCTGCAGCAGTAGTGTCACGCTTCCTGTCACGTGGATCAAGGGATCTGTGGCTTTCCCTCGAGGCTGTCCCTCGAGGCTTTCCCACGAGGCTTTCCCACAGGGCTGTGCCACGTGCCACCTTGGTGTGAGTCGATCCTCGGCGTGAAAGACGAGCCGGTGAAGGGAAAAGAGGTTCCTCTGGAATGGACTGAGACATCTGGGGGACTCTTGGAATGGTGGCACGACCCTGGAGTTCCTCTCGCCGTTCCTGTTGAGAGGGCCTCCTCTTGAGATGCGACGGGAACGCCGGGAACTCTTTCCCGACGAAGCAGGGAAAGGATCCCTCATCTCGAGCTACGAGGCGGAAACGGGGCTCCTCTGGATGTGGGCGGGACCCTCGTGATTCCTCTCGAGTGGAGACGGCTAGGTCGGGGAACTTCTTGATTTGCACCAAGGGTGTGAAGGACCCTTTCGAAGTTCCAGAGGTGAGGTGTGATCAGCCTCGAGACGCCTCAGCGGAAATGGGCCTCATCTCGCCTGGAGGGGAGAACCTCCTGGATTTTCTCGAGTTGCGGTAGGTCTTCTCGAGTTACGACGGGGACCTCAGGGACCCGCTCTGGTGGCCTCAGGAAAGGCCAGTCCCCATACGAGTTGCTAGGGGACCTCTCGGGATTCCTCTCCCGTCCATGCCGGGGCCTCAGTCCTTGTGTGGAGTCGGGGCCGGAACCTGAGGATTCCTCTCCAGTGTTGCCATGGATCTTGGGGTGCTTCTGAGTCTCCCCAGGGGAGTCAGGCCTCGTCTCGAGTGGGGGCATGCACGTGCGCTTTCCTCCCGAGCTGCAGCAGTAGTGTCACGCTTCCTGTCACGTGGATCAAGGGATCTGTGGCTTTTCCTCGAGGCTGTCCCTCGAGGCTTTCCCACGAGGCTTTCCCACAGGGCTGTGCCACGTGCCACCTTGGTGTGAGTCGATCCTCGGCGTGAAAGACAAGCCGGTGAAGGGAAAAGAGGTTCCTCTGGAATGGACTGAGACATCTGGGGGACTCTTGGAATGGTGGCACGACCCTGGAGTTCCTCTCGCCGTTCCTGTTGAGAGGGCCTCCTCTTGAGATGCGACGGGAACGCCGGGAACTCTTTCCCGACGAAGCAGGGAAAGGATCCCTCATCTCGAGCTACGAGGCGGAAACGGGGCTCCTCTGGATGTGGGCGGGACCCTCGTGATTCCTCTCGAGTGGAGACGGCTAGGTCGGGGAACTTCTTGGTTTGCACCAAGGGTGTGAAGGACCCTTTCGAAGTTCCAGAGGTGAGGTGTGATCAGCCTCGAGACGCCTCAGCGGAAATGGGCCTCATCTCGCCTGGAGGGGAGAACCTCCTGGATTTTCTCGAGTTGCGGTAGGTCTTCTCGAGTTACGACGGGGACCTCAGGGACCCGCTCTGGTGGCCTCAGGAAAGGCCAGTCCCCATGCGAGTTGCTAGGGGACCTCTCGGGATTCCTCTCCCGTCCATGCCGGGGCCTCAGTCCTTGTGTGGAGTCGGGGCCGGAACCTGAGGATTCCTCTCCAGTGTTGCCATGGATCTTGGGGTGCTTCTGAGTCTCCCCAGGGGAGTCAGGCCTCGTCTCGAGTGGGGGCATGCACGTGCGCTTTCCTCCCGAGCTGCAGCAGTAGTGTCACGCTTCCTGTCACGTGGATCAAGGGATCTGTGGCTTTCCCTCGAGGCTGTCCCTCGAGGCTTTCCCACGAGGCTTTCCCACAGGGCTGTGCCACGTGCCACCTTGGTGTGAGTCGATCCTCGGCGTGAAAGACGAGCCGGTGAAGGGAAAAGAGGTTCCTCTGGAATGGACTGAGACATCTGGGGGACTCTTGGAATGGTGGCACGACCCTGGAGTTCCTCTCGCCGTTCCTGTTGAGAGGGCCTCCTCTTGAGATGCGACGGGAACGCCGGGAACTCTTTCCCGACGAAGCAGGGAAAGGATCCCTCATCTCGAGCTACGAGGCGGAAACGGGGCTCCTCTGGATGTGGGCGGGACCCTCGTGATTCCTCTCGAGTGGAGACGGCTAGGTCGGGGAACTTCTTGATTTGCACCAAGGGTGTGAAGGACCCTTTCGAAGTTCCAGAGGTGAGGTGTGATCAGCCTCGAGACGCCTCAGCGGAAATGGGCCTCATCTCGCCTGGAGGGGAGAACCTCCTGGATTTTCTCGAGTTGCGGCAGGTCTTCTCGAGTTACGACGGGGACCTCAGGGACCCGCTCTGGTGGCCTCAGGAAAGGCCAGTCCCCATACGAGTTGCTAGGGGACCTCTCGGGATTCCTCTCCCGTCCATGCCGGGGCCTCAGTCCTTGTGTGGAGTCGGGGCCGGAACCTGAGGATTCCTCTCCAATGTTGCCATGGATCTTGGGGTGCTTCTGAGTCTCCCCAGGGGAGTCAGGCCTCGTCTCGAGTGGGGGCATGCACGTGCGCTTTCCTCCCGAGCTGCAGCAGTAGTGTCACGCTTCCTGTCACGTGGATCAAGGGATCTGTGGATTTTCCTCGAGGCTGTCCCTCGAGGCTTTCCCACGAGGCTTTCCCACAGGGCTGTGCCACGTGCCACCTTGGTGTGAGTCGATCCTCGGCGTGAAAGACAAGCCGGTGAAGGGAAAAGAGGTTCCTCTGGAATGGACTGAGACATCTGGGGGACTCTTGGAATGGTGGCACGACCCTGGAGTTCCTCTCGCCGTTCCTGTTGAGAGGGCCTCCTCTTGAGATGCGACGGGAACGCCGGGAACTCTTTCCCGACGAAGCAGGGAAAGGATCCCTCATCTCGAGCTACGAGGCGGAAACGGGGCTCCTCTGGATGTGGGCGGGACCCTCGTGATTCCTCTCGAGTGGAGACGGCTAGGTCGGGGAACTTCTTGATTTGCACCAAGGGTGTGAAGGACCCTTTCGAAGTTCCAGAGGTGAGGTGTGATCAGCCTCGAGACGCCTCAGCGGAAATGGGCCTCATCTCGCCTGGAGGGGAGAACCTCCTGGATTTTCTCGAGTTGCGGTAGGTCTTCTCGAGTTACGACGGGGACCTCAGGGACCCGCTCTGGTGGCCTCAGGAAAGGCCAGTCCCCATGCGAGTTGCTAGGGGACCTCTCGGGATTCCTCTCCCGTCCATGCCGGGGCCTCAGTCCTTGTGTGGAGTCGGGGCCGGAACCTGAGGATTCCTCTCCAGTGTTGCCATGGATCTTGGGGTGCTTCTGAGTCTCCCCAGGGGAGTCAGGCCTCGTCTCGAGTGGGGGCATTCACGTGCGCTTTCCTCCCGAGCTGCAGCAGTAGTGTCACGCTTCCTGTGACGAGGATCAAGGGATCTGTGGCTTTCCCTCGAGGCTGTCCCTCGAGGCTTTCCCACGAGGCTTTCCCACAGGGTTATGCCACGTGCCACCTTGGTGTGAGTCGATCCTCGGCGTGAAAGACGAGCCGGTGAAGGGAAAAGAGGTTCCTCTGGAATGGACTGAGACATCTGGGGGACTCTTGGAATGGTGGCACGACCCTGGAGTTCCTCTCGCCGTTCCTGTTGAGAGGGCCTCCTCTTGAGATGCGACGGGAACGCCGGGAACTCTTTCCCGACGAAGCAGGGAAAGGATCCCTCATCTCGAGCTACGAGGCGGAAACGGGGCTCCTCTGGATGTGGGCGGGACCCTCGTGATTCCTCTCGAGTGGAGACGGCTAGGTCGGGGAACTTCTTGATTTGCACCAAGGGTGTGAAGGACCCTTTCGAAGTTCCAGAGGTGAGGTGTGATCAGCCTCGAGACGCCTCAGCGGAAATGGGCCTCATCTCGCCTGGAGGGGAGAACCTCCTGGATTTTCTCGAGTTGCGGTAGGTCTTCTCGAGTTACGACGGGGACCTCAGGGACCCGCTCTGGTGGCCTCAGGAAAGGCCAGTCCCCATGCGAGTTGCTAGGGGACCTCTCGGGATTCCTCTCCCGTCCATGCCGGGGCCTCAGTCCTTGTGTGGAGTCGGGGCCGGAACCTGAGGATTCCTCTCCAGTGTTGCCATGGATCTTGGGGTGCTTCTGAGTCTCCCCAGGGGAGTCAGGCCTCGTCCCGAGTGGGGGCATGCACGTGCGCTTTCCTCCCGAGCTGCAGCAGTAGTGTCACGCTTCCTGTCACGTGGATCAAGGGATCTGTGGTTTTCCCTCGAGGCTGTCCCTCGAGGCTTTCCCACGAGGCTTTCCCACAGGGCTGTGCCACGTGCCACCTTGGTGTGAGTCGATCCTCGGCGTGAAAGACGAGCCGGTGAAGGGAAAAGAGGATCCTCTGGAATGGACTGAGACATCTGGGGGACTCTTGGAATGGTGGCACGACCCTGGAGTTCCTCTCGCCGTTCCTGTTGAGAGGGCCTCCTCTTGAGATGCGACGGGAACACCGGGAACTCTTTCCCGACGAAGCAGGGAAAGGATCCCTCATCTCGAGCTACGAGGCGGAAACGGGGCTCCTCTGGATGTGGGCGGGACCCTCGTGATTCCTCTCGAGTGGAGACGGCTATGTCGGGGAACTTCTTGATTTGCACCAAGGGTGTGAAGGACCCTTTCGAAGTTCCAGAGGTGAGGTTTGATCAGCCTCGAGACGCCTCAGCGGAAATGGGCCTCATCTCGCCTGGAGGGGAGAACCTCCTGGATTTTCTCGAGTTGTGGCAGGTCTTCTCGAGTTACGACGGGGACCTCAGGGACCCGCTCTGGTGGCCTCAGGAAAGGCCAGTCCCTATGCGAGTTGCTAGGGGACCTCTCGGGATTCCTCTCCCGTCCATGCCGGGGCCTCAGTCCTTGTGTGGAGTCGGGGCCGGAACCTGAGGATTCCTCTCCAGTGTTGCCATGGATCTTGGGGTGCTTCTGAGTCTCCCCAGGGCAGTCAGGCCTCGTCTCGAGTGGGGGCATGCACGTGCGCTTTCCTCCCGAGCTGCAGCAGTAGTGTCACGCTTCCTGTCACGTGGATCAAGGGATCTGTGGCTTTCCCTCGAGGCTGTCCCTCGAGGCTTTCCCACGAGGCTTTCCCACAGGGCTGTGCCACGTGCCACCTTGGTGTGAGTCGATCCTCGGCGTGAAAGACGAGCCGGTGAAGGGAAAAGAGGTTCCTCTGGAATGGACTGAGACATCTGGGGGACTCTTGGAATGGTGGCACGAGCCTGGAGTTCCTCTCGCCGTTCCTGTTGAGAGGGCCTCCTCTTGAGATGCGACGGGAACGCCGGGAACTCTTTCCCGACGAAGCAGGGAAAGAATCCCTCATCTCGAGCTACGAGGCGGAAACGGGGCTCCTCTGGATGTGGGCGGGACCCTCGTGATTCCTCTCGAGTGGGGACGGCTATGTCGGGGAACTTCTTGATTTGCACCAAGGGTGTGAAGGAGCCTTTCGAAGTTCCAGAGGTGAGGTGTGATCAGCCTCGAGACGCCTCAGCGGAAATAGGCCTCATCTCGCCTGGAGGGGAGAACCTCCTGGATTTTCTCGAGTTGCGGCAGGTCTTCTCGAGTTACGACGGGGACCTCAGGGACCCGCTCTGGTGGCCTCAGGAAAGGCCAGTCCCCATGCGAGTTGCTAGGGGCCATCTCGGGATTCCTCTCCCGTCCATGCCCGGGCCTCAGTCCTTGTGTGGAGTCGGGGCCGGAACCTGAGGATTCCTCTCCAGTGTTGCCATGGATCTTGGGGTGCTTCTGAGTCTCCCCAGGGGAGTCAGGCCTCGTCTCGAGTGGGGGCATGCACGTGCGCTTTCCTCCCGAGCTGCAGCAGTAGTGTCACGCTTCCTGTCACGTGGATCAAGGGATCTGTGGCTTTCCATTGAGGCTGTCCCTCGAGGCTTTCCCACGAGGCTTTCCCACAGGGCTGTGCCACGTGCCACCTTGGTGTGAGTCGATCCTCGGCGTGAAAGACGAGCCGGTGAAGGGAAAAGAGGTTCCTCTGGAATGGACTGAGACATCTCTGGGACTCTTGGAATGGTGGCACGACCCTGGAGTTCCTCTCGCCGTTCCTGTTGAGAGGGCCTCCTCTTGAGATGCGACGGGAACGCCGGGAACTCTTTCCCGACGAAGCAGGGAAAGGATCCCTCATCTCGAGCTACGAGGCGGAAACGGGTCTCCTCTGGATGTGGGCGGGACCCTCGTGATTCCTCTCGAGTGGAGACGGCTATGTCGGGGAACTTCTTGATTTGCACCAAGGGTGTGAAGGAGCCTTTCGAAGTTCCAGAGGTGAGGTGTGATCAGCCTCGAGACGCCTCAGCGGAAATGGGCCTCATCTCGCCTGGAGGGGAGAACCTCCTGGATTTTCTCGAGTTGCGGTAGGTCTTCTCGAGTTACGACGGGGACCTCAGGGACCCGCTCTGGTGGCCTCAGGAAAGGCCAGTCCCCATGCGAGTTGCTAGGGGACTTCTCGGGATTCCTCTCCCGTCCATGCCGGGGGCTCAGTCCTTGTGTGGAGTCGGGGCCGGAACCTGAGGATTCCTCTCCAGTGTTGCCATGGATCCTGGGGTGCTTCTGAGTCTCCCCAGGGGAGTCAGGCCTCGTCTCGAGTGGGGGCATGCACGTGCGCTTTCCTCCCGAGCTGCAGCAGTAGTGTCACGCTTCCTGTCACGTGGATCAAGGGATCTGTGGCTTTCCCTCGAGGCTGTCCCTCGAGCCTTTCCCACGAGGCTTTCCCACAGGGCTGTGCCACGTGCCACCTTGGTGTGAGTCGATTCTCGGCGTAAAAGACGAGCCGGTGAAGGGAAAAGAGGTTTCTCTGGAATGGACTGAGACATCTGGGGGACTCTTGGAATGGTGGCACGACCCTGGAGTTCCTCTCGCCGTTCCTGTTGAGAGGGCCTCCTCTTGAGATGCGACGGGAACGCCGGGAACTCTTTCCCGACGAAGCAGGGAAAGGATCCCTCATCTCGAGCTACGAGGCGGAAACGGGGCTCCTCTGGATGTGGGCGGGACCCTCGTGATTCCTCTCGAGTGGAGACGGCTATGTCGGGGAACTTCTTGATTTGCACCAAGGGTGTGAAGGAGCCTTTCGAAGTTCCAGAGGTGAGGTGTGATCAGCCTCGAGACGCCTCAGCGGAAATGGGCCTCATCTCGCCTGGAGGGGAGAACCTCCTGGATTTTCTCGAGTTGCGGTAGGTCTTCTCGAGTTACGACGGGGACCTCAGGGACCCGCTCTGGTGGCCTCAGGAAAGGCCAGTCCCCATGCGAGTTGCTAGGGGACCTCTCGGGATTCCTCTCCCGTCCATGCCGGGGCCTCAGTCCTTGTGTGGAGTCGGGGCCGGAACCTGAGGATTCCTCTCCAGTGTTGCCATGGATCTTGGGGTGCTTCTGAGTCTCCCCAGGGCAGTCAGGCCTCGTCTCGAGTGGGGGCATGCACGTGCGCTTTCCTCCCGAGCTGCAGCAGTAGTGTCACGCTTCCTGTCACGTGGATCAAGGGATCTGTGTCTTTCCCTCGAGGCTGTCCCTCGAGGCTTTCCCACGAGGCTTTCCCACAGGGCTGTGCCACGTGCCACCTTGGTGTGAGTCGATCCTCGGCGTGAAAGACGAGCCGGTGAAGGGAAAAGAGTTTCCTCTGGAATGGACTGAGACATCTGGGGGACTCTTGGAATGGTGGCACGAGCCTGGAGTTCCTCTCGCCGTTCCTGTTGAGAGGGCCTCCTCTTGAGATGCGACGGGAACGCCGGGAACTCTTTCCCGACGAAGCAGGGAAAGGATCCCTCATCTCGAGCTACGAGGCGGAAACGGGGCTCCTCTGGATGTGGGCGGGACCCTCGTGATTCCTCTCGAGTGGGGATGGCTATGTCGGGGAACTTCTTGATTTGCACCAAGGGTGTGAAGGACCCTTTCGAAGTTCCAGAGGTGAGGTGTGATCAGCCTCGAGACGCCTCAGCGGAAATGGGCCTCATCTCGCCTGGAGGGGAGAACCTCCTGGATTTTCTCGAGTTGCGGCAGGTCTTCTCGAGTTACGACGGGGACCTCAGGGACCCGCTCTGGTGGCCTCAGGAAAGGCCAGTCCCCATGCGAGTTGCTAGGGGACCTCTCGGGATTCCTCTCCCGTCCATGCCGGGGCCTCAGTCCTTGTGTGGAGTCGGGGCCGGAACCTGAGGATTCCTCTCCAGTGTTGCCATGGATCTTGGGGTGCTTCTGAGTCTCCCCAGGGGAGTCAGGCCTCGTCTCGAGTGGGGGCATGCACGTGCGCTTTCCTCCCGAGCTGCAGCAGTAGTGTCACGCTTCCTGTCACGTGGATCAAGGGATCTGTGGCTTTCCATTGAGGCTGTCCCTCGAGGCTTTCCCACGAGGCTTTCCCACAGGGCTGTGCCACGTGCCACCTTGGTGTGAGTCGATCCTCGGCGTGAAAGACGAGCCGGTGAAGGGAAAAGAGGTTCCTCTGGAATGGACTGAGACATCTGGGGGACTCTTGGAATGGTGGCACGACCCTGGAGTTCCTCTCGCCGTTCCTGTTGAGAGGGCCTCCTCTTGAGATGCGACGGGAACGCCGGGAACTCTTTCCCGACGAAGCAGGGAAAGGATCCCTCATCTCGAGCTACGAGGCGGAAACGGGTCTCCTCTGGATGTGGGCGGGACCCTCGTGATTCCTCTCGAGTGGAGACGGCTATGTCGGGGAACTTCTTGATTTGCACCAAGGGTGTGAAGGAGCCTTTCGAAGTTCCAGAGGTGAGGTGTGATCAGCCTCGAGACGCCTCAGCGGAAATGGGCCTCATCTCACCTGGAGGGGAGAACCTCCTGGATTTTCTCGAGTTGCGGTAGGTCTTCTCGAGTTACGACGGGGACCTCAGGGACCCGCTCTGGTGGCCTCAGGAAAGGCCAGTCCCCATGCGAGTTGCTAGGGGACTTCTCGGGATTCCTCTCCCGTCCATGCCGGGGGCTCAGTCCTTGTGTGGAGTCGGGGCCGGAACCTGAGGATTCCTCTCCAGTGTTGCCATGGATCCTGGGGTGCTTCTGAGTCTCCCCAGGGGAGTCAGGCCTCGTCTCGAGTGGGGGCATGCACGTGCGCTTTCCTCCCGAGCTGCAGCAGTAGTGTCACGCTTCCTGTCACGTGGATCAAGGGATCTGTGTCTTTCCCTCGAGGCTGTCCCTCGAGCCTTTCCCACGAGGCTTTCCCACAGGGCTGTGCCACGTGCCACCTTGGTGTGAGTCGATTCTCGGCGTGAAAGACGAGCCGGTGAAGGGAAAAGAGGTTTCTCTGGAATGGACTGAGACATCTGGGGGACTCTTGGAATGGTGGCACGACCCTGGAGTTCCTCTCGCCGTTCCTGTTGAGAGGGCCTCCTCTTGAGATGCGACGGGAACGCCGGGAACTCTTTCCCGACGAAGCAGGGAAAGGATCCCTCATCTCGAGCTACGAGGCGGAAACGGGGCTCCTCTGGATGTGGGCGGGACCCTCGTGATTCCTCTCGAGTGGAGACGGCTATGTCGGGGAACTTCTTGATTTGCACCAAGGGTGTGAAGGAGCCTTTCGAAGTTCCAGAGGTGAGGTGTGATCAGCCTCGAGACGCCTCAGCGGAAATGGGCCTCATCTCGCCTGGAGGGGAGAACCTCCTGGATTTTCTCGAGTTGCGGTAGGTCTTCTCGAGTTACGACGGGGACCTCAGGGACCCGCTCTGGTGGCCTCAGGAAAGGCCAGTCCCCATGCGAGTTGCTAGGGGACCTCTCGGGATTCCTCTCCCGTCCATGCCGGGGCCTCAGTCCTTGTGTGGAGTCGGGGCCGGAACCTGAGGATTCCTCTCCAGTGTTGCCATGGATCTTGGGGTGCTTCTGAGTCTCCCCAGGGCAGTCAGGCCTCGTCTCGAGTGGGGGCATGCACGTGCGCTTTCCTCCCGAGCTGCAGCAGTAGTGTCACGCTTCCTGTCACGTGGATCAAGGGATCTGTGGCTTTCCCTCGAGGCTGTCCCTCGAGGCTTTCCCACGAGGCTTTCCCACAGGGCTGTGCCACGTGCCACCTTGGTGTGAGTCGATCCTCGGCGTGAAAGACGAGCCGGTGAAGGGAAAAGAGGTTCCTCTGGAATGGACTGAGACATCTGGGGGACTCTTGGAATGGTGGCACGACCCTGGAGTTCCTCTCGCCGTTCCTGTTGAGAGGGCCTCCTCTTGAGATGCGACGGGAACGCCGGGAACTCTTTCCCGACGAAGCAGGGAAAGGATCCCTCATCTCGAGCTACGAGGCGGAAACGGGGCTCCTCTGGATGTGGGCGGGACCCTCGTGATTCCTCTCGAGTGGAGACGGCTAGGTCGGGGAACTTCTTGATTTGCACCAAGGGTGTGAAGGACCCTTTCGAAGTTCCAGAGGTGAGGTGTGATCAGCCTCGAGACGCCTCAGCGGAAATGGGCCTCATCTCGCCTGGAGGGGAGAACCTCCTGGATTTTCTCGAGTTGTGGCAGGTCTTCTCGAGTTACGACGGGGACCTCAGGGACCCGCTCTGGTGGCCTCAGGAAAGGCCAGTCCCCATGCGAGTTGCTAGGGGACCTCTCGGGATTCCTCTCCCGTCCATGCCGGGGCCTCAGTCCTTGTGTGGAGTCGGGGCCGGAACCTGAGGATTCCTCTCCAGTGTTGCCATGGATCTTGGGGTGCTTCTGAGTCTCCCCAGGGGAGTCAGGCCTCGTCTCGAGTGGGGGCATGCACGTGCGCTTTCCTCCCGAGCTGCAGCAGTAGTGTCACGCTTCCTGTCACGTGGATCAAGGGATCTGTGGCTTTCCCTCGAGGCTGTCCCTCGAGGCTTTCCCACGAGGCTTTCCCACAGGGCTGTGCCACGTGCCACCTTGGTGTGAGTCGATCCTCGGCGTGAAAGACGAGCCGGTGAAGGGAAAAGAGGTTCCTCTGGAATGGACTGAGACATCTGGGGGACTCTTGGAATGGTGGCACTACCTGGAGTTCCTCTCGCCGTTCCTGTAGAGAGGGCCTCCTCTTGAGATGCGACGGGAACGCCGGGAACTCTTTCCCGACGAAGCAGGGAAAGGATCCCTCATCTCGAGCTACGACGCGGAAACGGGGCTCCTCTTGATGTGGGCGGAACCCTCGTGATTCCTCTCGAGTGGAGACGGCTAGGTCGGGGAACTTCTTGATTTGCACCAAGGGTGTGAAGGACCCTTTCGAAGTTCCAGAGGTGAGGTGTGATCAGCCTCGAGACGCCTCAGCGGAAATGGGCCTCATCTCGCCTGGAGGGGAGAACCTCCTGGATTTTCTCGAGTTGCGGCAGGTCTTCTTGAGTTACGACGGGGACCTCAGGGACCCGCTCTGGTGGCCTCAGGAAAGGCCAGTCCCCATGCGAGTTGCTAGGGGACCTCTCGGGATTCCTCTCCCGTCCATGCCGGGCCCTCAGTCCTTGTGTGGAGTCGGGGACGGAACCTGAGGATTCCTCTCCAGTGTTGCCATGGATCTTGGGGTGCTTCTGAGTCTCCCCAGGGGAGTCAGGCCTCGTCTCGAGTGGGGGCATGCACGTGCGCTTTCCTCCCGAGCTGCAGCAGTAGTGTCACACTTCCTGTCACGTGGATCAAGGGATCTGTGGCTTTCCCTCGAGGCTGTCCCTCGAGGCTTTCCCACGAGGCTTTCCCACAGGGCTGTGCCACGTGCCACCTTGGTGTGAGTCGATCCTCGGCGTGAAAGACGAGCCGGTGAAGGGAAAAGAGGTTCCTCTGGAATGGACTGAGACATCTGGGGGACTCTTGGAATGGTGGCACGACCCTGGAGTTCCTCTCGCCTTTCCTGTTGAGAGGGCCTCCTCTTGAGATGCGACGGGAACGCCGGGAACACTTTTCCGACGAAGCAGGGAAACGATCCCTCATCTCGAGCTACGAGGCGGAAACGGGGCTCCTCTGGATGTGGGCGGGACCCTCGTGATTCCTCTCGAGTGGTGACGGGTATGTCGGGGAACTTCTTGATTTGCACCAAGGGCGTGAAAGACCCTTTCCAAGTTCCAGAGGTGAGGTGTGATCAGCCTCAAGACGCCTCAGCAGAAATGGGCCTCACCTCGCCTGGAGGGGAGAACCTCCTGGATTTTCTCGAGTTGCGGCAGGTCTTCTCGAGTTACGACGGGGACCTCAGGGACCCGCTCTGGTGGCCTCAGGAAAGGCCAGTCCCCATGCGAGTTGCTAGGGGACCTCTCGGGATTCCTCTCCCGTCCATGCCGGGCCCTCAGTCCTTGTGTGGAGTCGGGGCCGGAACCTGAGGATTCCTCTCCAGTGTTGCCATGGATCTTGGGGTGCTTCTGAGTCTCCCCAGGGGAGTCAGGCCTCGTCTCGAGTGGGGGCATGCACGTGCGCTTTCCTCCCGAGCTGCAGCAGTAGTGTCACGCTTCCTGTCACGTGGATCAAGGGATCTGTGGCTTTCCCTCGAGGCTGTCCCTCGAGGCTTTCCCACGAGGCTTACCCACAGGGCTGTGCCACGTGCCACCTTGGTGTGAGTCGATCCTCGGCGTGAAAGACGAGCCGGTGAAGGGAAAAGAGGTTCCTCTGGAATGGACTGAGACATCTGAGGGACTCTTGGAATGGTGGCACGACCCTGGAGTTCCTCTCGCCGTTCCTGTTGAGAGGGCCTCCTCTTGAGATGCGACGGGAACGCCGGGAACTCTTTCCCGACGAAGCAGGGAAAGGATCCCACATCTCGAGATACGAGGCGGAAACGGGGCTCCTCTGGATGTGGGCGGGACCCTCGTGATTCCTCTCGAGTGGAGACGTGTATGTCGGGGAACTTCTGGATTGCACCAAGGGTGTGATGGACCCTTTCGAAGTTCCAGAGGTGAGGTGTGATCAGCCTCGAGACGCCTCAGCGGAAATTTGCCTCATCTCGCCTGGAGGGGAGAACCTGCTGGATTTTATCGAGTTGCGGCAGGTCGTCTCGAGTTACGACGGGGACCACAGGGACCCGCTCTGCTGGCCTCAGGAAAGGCCAGTCCCCATGCGAGTTGCTAGGGGACCTCTCGGGATTCCTCTCCCGTCCATGCCGGGGCCTCAGTCCTTGTGTGGAATCGGGGCCGGAACCTGAGGATTCCTCCCCAGTGTTGCCATCGATCTTGGGGTGCTTCTGAGTCTCCCCAGGGGAGTCAGGCCTCGTCTCGAGTGGGGGCATGCACGTGCGCTTTCCTCCCGAGCTGCAGCAGTAGTGTCACGCTTCCTGTCACGTGGATCAAGGGATCTGTGGCTTTCCCTCGAGGCTGTCCCTCGAGGCTTTCCCACGAGGCTTTCCCACAGGGCTGTGCCACGTGCCACCTTGGTGTGAGTCGATCCTCGGCGTGAAAGACGAGCCGGTGAAGGGAAAAGAGGTTCCTCTGGAATGGACTGAGATATCTGGGGGACTCTTGGAATGGTGGCACGACCCTGGAGTTCCTCTCGCCGTTCCTGTTGAGAGGGCCTCCTCCTGAGATGCGACGGGAACGCCGGGAACTCTTTCCCGACGAAGCAGGGAAAGGATCCCTCATCTCGAGCTACGAGGCGGAAACGGGGCTCCTCTGGATGTGGGTGGGACCCTCGTGATTCCTCTCGAGTGGAGACGGCTATGTCGGGGAACTTCTTGATTTGCACCAAGGGTGTGAAGGAGCCTTTCGAAGTTCCAGAGGTGAGGTGTGATCAGCCTCGAGACGCCTCAGCGGAAATGGGCCTCATCTCGCCTGGAGGGGAGAACCTCCTGGATTTTCTCGAGTTGCGGCAGGTCTTCTCGAGTTACGACGGGGACCTCAGGGACCCGCTCTGGTGGCCTCAGGAAAGGCCAGTCCCCATGCGAGTTGCTAGGGGACCTCTCGGGATTCCTCTCCCGTCCATGCCGGGGCCTCAGTCCTTGTGTGGAGTCGGGGCCGGAAGCTGAGGATTCCTCTCCAGTGTTGCCATGGATCTTGGGGTGCTTCTGAGTCTCCCCAGGGGAGTCAGGCCTCGTCTCGAGTGGGGGCATGCACGTGCGCTTTCCTCCCGAGCTGCAGCAGTAGTGTCACGCTTCCTGTCACGTGGATCAAGGGATCTGTGGCTTTCCCTCGAGGCTGTCCCTCGAGGCTTTCCCACGAGGCTTTCCCACAGGGCTGTGCCACGTGCCACCTTGGTGGGAGTCGATCCTCGGCGTGAAAGACGAGCCGGTGAAGGGAAAAGAGGTTCCTCTGGAATGGACTGAGACATCTGGGGGACTCTTGGAATGGTGGCACGACCCTGGAGTTCCTCTCGCCGTTCCTGTTGAGAGGGCCTCCTCTTGAGATGCGACGGGAACGCCGGGAACTCTTTCCCGACGAAGCAGGGAAAGGATCCCTCATCTCGAGCTACGAGGCGGAAACGGGGCTCCTCTGAATGTGGGCGGGACCCTCGTGATTCCTCTCGAGTGGAGACGGCTAGGTCGGGGAACTTCTTGATTTGCACCAAGGGTGTGAAGGACCCTTTCGAAGTTCCAGAGGTGAGGTGTGATCAGCCTCGAGACGCCTCAGCGGAAATGGGCCTCATCTCGCCTGGAGGGGAGAACCTCCTGGATTTTCTCGAGTTGCGGTAGGTCTTCTCGAGTTACGACGGGGACCTCAGGGACCCGCTCTGGTGGCCTCAGGAAAGGCCAGTCCCCATGCGAGTTGCTAGGGGACCTCTCGGGATTCCTCTCCCGTCCATGCCGGGGCCTCAGTCCTTGTGTGGAGTCGGGGCCGGAACCTGAGGATTCCTCTCCAGTGTTGCCATGGATCTTGGGGTGCTTCTGAGTCTCCCCAGGGGAGTCAGGCCTCGTCTCGAGTGGGGGCATGCACGTGCGCTTTCCTCCCGAGCTGCAGCAGTAGTGTCACGCTTCCTGTCACGTGGATCAAGGGATCTGTGGCTTTCCCTCGAGGCTGTCCCTCGAGGCTTTCCCACGAGGCTTTCCCACAGGGCTGTGCCACGTGCCACCTTGGTGTGAGTCGATCCTCGGCGTGAAAGACGAGCCGGTGAAGGGAAAAGAGGTTCCTCTGGAATGGACTGAGACATCTGGGGGACTCTTGGAATGGTGGCACGACCCTGGAGTTCCTCTCGCCGTTCCTGATGAGAGGGCCTCCTCTTGAGATGCGACGGGAACGCCGGGAACTCTTTCCCGACGAAGCAGGGAAAGGATCCCTCATCTCGAGCTACGAGGCGGAAACGGGGCTCCTCTGGATGTGGGCGGGACCCTCGTGATTCCTCTAGAGTGGAGACGGCTAGGTCGGGGAACTTCTTGATTTGCACCAAGGGTGTGAAGGACCCTTTCGAAGTTCCAGAGGTGAGGTGTGATCAGCCTTGAGACGCCTCAGCGGAAATGGGCCTCATCTCGCCTGGAGGGGAGAACCTCCTGGATTTTCTCGAGTTGCGGTAGGTCTTCTCGAGTTACGACGGGGACCTCAGGGACCCGCTCTGGTGGCCTCAGGAAAGGCCAGTCCCCATGCGAGTTGCTAGGGGACCTCTCGGGATTCCTCTCCCGTCCATGCCGGGGCCTCAGTCCTTGTGTGGAGTCGGGGCCGGAACCTGAGGATTCCTCTCCAGTGTTGCCATGGATCTTGGGGTGCTTCTGAGTCTCCCCAGGGGAGTCAGGCCTCGTCTCGAGTGGGGGCATGCACGTGCGCTTTCCTCCCGAGCTGCAGCAGTAGTGTCACGCTTCCTGTCACGTGGATCAAGGGATCTGTGGCTTTCCCTCGAGGCTGTCCCTCGAGGCTTTCCCACGAGGCTTTCCCACAGGGCTGTGCCACGTGCCACCTTGGTGGGAGTCGATCCTCGGCGTGAAAGACGAGCCGGTGAAGGGAAAAGAGGTTCCTCTGGAATGGACTGAGACATCTGGGGGACTCTTGGAATGGTGGCACGACCCTGGAGTTCCTCTCGCCGTTCCTGTTGAGAGGGCCTCCTCTTCACATGCGACGGGAACGCCGGGAACTCTTTCCCGACGAAGCAGGGAAAGGATCCCTCATCTCGAGCTACGAGGCGGAAACGGGGCTCCTCTGGATGTGGGCGGGACCCTCGTGATTCCTCTCGAGTGGAGACGGCTAGGTCGGGGAACTTCTTGATTTGCACCAAGGGTGTGAAGGACCCTTTCGAAGTTCCAGAGGTGAGGTGTGATCAGCCTCGAGACGCCTCAGCGGAAATGGGCCTCATCTCGCCTGGAGGGGAGAACCTCCTGGATTTTCTCGAGTTGCGGCAGGTCTTCTCGAGTTACGACGGGGACCTCAGGGACCCGCTCTGGTGGCCTCAGGAAAGGCCAGTCCCCATGCGAGTTGCTAGGGGACCTCTCGGGATTCCACTCCCGTCCATGCCGGGGCCTCAGTCCTTGTGTGGAGTCGGGGCCGGAACCTGAGGATTCCTCTGCAGTGTTGCCATGGATCTTGGGGTGCTTCTGAGTCTCCCCAGGGGAGTCAGGCCTCGTCTCGAGTGGGGGCATGCACGTGCGCTTTCCTCCCGATCTGCAGCAGTAGTGTCACGCTTCCTGTCACGTGGATCAAGGGATCTGTGGCTTTCCCTCGAGGCTGTCCCTCGAGGGTTTCCCGCGAGGCTTTCCCACAGAGCTGTGCCACGTGCCACCTTGTTGTGAGTCGATCCTCGGCGTGAAAGACGAGCCGGTTAAGGGAAAAGAGGTTCCTCTGGAATGGACTGAGACATCTGGGGGACTCTTGGAATGGTGGCACGACCCTGGAGTTCCTCTCGCCGTTCCTGTTGAGAGGGCCTCCTCTTGAGATGCGACGGGAACGCCGGGAACTCTTTCCCGACGAAGCAGGGAAAGGATCCCTCATCTCGAGCTACGAGGCGGAAACGGGGCTCCTCTGGATGTGGGCGGGACCCTCGTGATTCCTCTCGAGTGGAGACGGCTAGGTCGGGGAACTTCTTGATTTGCACCAAGGGTGTGAAGGACCCTTTCGAAGTTCCAGAGGTGAGGTGTGATCAGCCTCGAGACGCCTCAGCGGAAATGGGCCTCATCTCGCCTGGAGGGGAGAACCTCCTGGATTTTCTCGAGTTGCGGCAGGTCTTCTCGAGTTACGACGGGGACCTCAGGGACCCGCTCTGGTGGCCTCAGGAAAGGCCAGTCCCCATGCGAGCTGCTAGGGGACCTCTCGGGATTCCTCTCCCGTCCATGCCGGGGCCTCAGTCCTTGTGTGGAGTCGGGGCCGGAACCTGAGGATTCCTCTCCAGTGTTGCCATGGATCTTGGGGTGCTTCTGAGTCTCCCCAGGGGAGTCAGGCCTCGTCTCGAGTGGGGGCATGCACGTGCGCTTTCCTCCCGAGCTGCAGCAGTAGTGTCACGCTTCCTGTCACGTGGATCAAGGGATCTGTGGCTTTCCCTCGAGGCTGTCCCTCGAGGCTTTCCCACGAGGCTTTCCCACAGGGCTGTGCCACGTGCCACCTTGGTGTGAGTCGATCCTCGGCGTGAAAGACGAGCCGGTGAAGGGAAAAGAGGTTCCTCTGGAATGGACTGAGACATCTGGGGGACTCTTGGAATGGTGGCACGACCCTGGAGTTCCTCTCGCCGTTCCTGATGAGAGGGCCTCCTCTTGAGATGCGACGGGAACGCCGGGAACTCTTTCCCGACGAAGCAGGGAAAGGATCCCTCATCTCGAGCTACGAGGCGGAAACGGGGCTCCTCTGGATGTGGGCGGGACCCTCGTGATTCCTCTAGAGTGGAGACGGCTAGGTCGGGGAACTTCTTGATTTGCACCAAGGGTGTGAAGGACCCTTTCGAAGTTCCAGAGGTGAGGTGTGATCAGCCTTGAGACGCCTCAGCGGAAATGGGCCTCATCTCGCCTGGAGGGGAGAACCTCCTTGATTTACTCGAGTTGCGGTAGGTCTTCTCGAGTTACGACGGGGACCTCAGGGACCCGCTCTGGTGGCCTCAGGAAAGGCCAGTCCCCATGCGAGTTGCTAGGGGACCTCTCGGGATTCCTCTCCCGTCCATGCCGGGGCCTCAGTCCTTGTGTGGAGTCGGGGCCGGAACGTGAGGATTCCTCTCCAGTGTTGCCATGGATCTTGGGGTGCTTCTGAGTCTCCCCAGGGGAGTCAGGCCTCGTCTCGAGTGGGGGCATGCACGTGCGCTTTCCTCCCGAGCTGCAGCAGTAGTGTCACGCTTCCTGTCACGTGGATCAAGGGATCTGTGGCTTTCCCTCGAGGCTGTCCCTCGAGGCTTTCCCACGAGGCTTTCCCACAGGGCTGTGCCACGTGCCACCTTGGTGGGAGTCGATCCTCGGCGTGAAAGACGAGCCGGTGAAGGGAAAAGAGGTTCCTCTGGAATGGACTGAGACATCTGGGGGACTCTTGGAATGGTGGCACGACCCTGGAGTTCCTCTCGCCGTTCCTGTTGAGAGGGCCTCCTCTTCACATGCGACGGGAACGCCGGGAACTCTTTCCCGACGAAGCAGGGAAAGGATCCCTCATCTCGAGCTACGAGGCGGAAACGGGGCTCCTCTGGATGTGGGCGGGACCCTCGTGATTCCTCTCGAGTGGAGACGGCTAGGTCGGGGAACTTCTTGATTTGCACCAAGGGTGTGAAGGACCCTTTCGAAGTTCCAGAGGTGAGGTGTGATCATCCTCGAGACGCCTCAGCGGAAATGGGCCTCATCTCGCCTGGAGGGGAGAACCTCCTGGATTTTCTCGAGTTGCGGCAGGTCTTCTCGAGTTACGACGGGGACCTCAGGGACCCGCTCTGGTGGCCTCAGGAAAGGCCAGTCCCCATGCGAGTTGCTAGGGGACCTCTCGGGATTCCTCTCCCGTCCATGCCGGGGCCTCAGTCCTTGTGTGGAGTCGGGGCCGGAACCTGAGGATTCCTCTCCAGTGTTGCCATGGATCTTGGGGTGCTTCTGAGTCTCCCCAGGGGAGTCAGGCCTCGTCTCGAGTGGGGGCATGCACGTGCGCTTTCCTCCCGAGCTGCAGCAGTAGTGTCACGCTTCCTGTCACGTGGATCAAGGGATCTGTGGCTTTCCCTCGAGGCTGTCCCTCGAGGGTTTCCCGCGAGGCTTTCCCACAGAGCTGTGCCACGTGCCACCTTGTTGTGAGTCGATCCTCGGCGTGAAAGACGAGCCGGTGAAGGGAAAAGAGGTTCCTCTGGAATGGACTGAGACATCTGGGGGACTCTTGGAATGGTGGCACGACCCTGGAGTTCCTCTCGCCGTTCCTGTTGAGAGGGCCTCCTCTTGAGATGCGACGGGAACGCCGGGAACTCTTTCCCGACGAAGCAGGGAAAGGATCCCTCATCTCGAGCTACGAGGCGGAAACGGGGCTCCTCTGGATGTGGGCGGGACCCTCGTGATTCCTCTCGAGTGGAGACGGCTAGGTCGGGGAACTTCTTGATTTGCACCAAGGGTGTGAAGGACCCTTTCGAAGTTCCAGAGGTGAGGTGTGATCAGCCTCGAGACGCCTCAGCGGAAATGGGCCTCATCTCGCCTGGAGGGGAGAACCTCCTGGATTTTCTCGAGTTGCGGCAGGTCTTCTCGAGTTACGACGGGGACCTCAGGGACCCGCTCTGGTGGCCTCAGGAAAGGCCAGTCCCCATGCGAGCTGCTAGGGGACCTCTCGGGATTCCTCTCCCGTCCATGCCGGGGCCTCAGTCCTTGTGTGGAGTCGGGGCCGGAACCTGAGGATTCCTCTCCAGTGTTGCCATGGATCTTGGGGTGCTTCTGAGTCTCCCCAGGGGAGTCAGGCCTCGTCTCGAGTGGGGGCATGCACGTGCGCTTTCCTCCCGAGCTGCAGCAGTAGTGTCACGCTTCCTGTCACGTGGATCAAGGGATCTGTGGCTTTCCCTCGAGGCTGTCCCTCGAGGCTTTCCCACGAGGCTTTCCCACAGGGCTGTGCCACGTGCCACCTTGGTGTGAGTCGATCCTCGGCGTGAAAGACGAGCCGGTGAAGGGAAAAGAGGTTCCTCTGGAATGGACTGAGACATCTGGGGGACTCTTGGAATGGTGGCACGACCCTGGAGTTCCTCTCGCCGTTCCTGATGAGAGGGCCTCCTCTTGAGATGCGACGGGAACGCCGGGAACTCTTTCCCGACGAAGCAGGGAAAGGATCCCTCATCTCGAGCTACGAGGCGGAAACGGGGCTCCTCTGGATGTGGGCGGGACCCTCGTGATTCCTCTAGAGTGGAGACGGCTAGGTCGGGGAACTTCTTGATTTGCACCAAGGGTGTGAAGGACCCTTTCGAAGTTCCAGAGGTGAGGTGTGATCAGCCTCGAGACGCCTCAGCGGAAATGGGCCTCATCTCGCCTGGAGGGGAGAACCTCCTGGATTTACTCGAGTTGCGGTAGGTCTTCTCGAGTTACGACGGGGACCTCAGGGACCCGCTCTGGTGGCCTCAGGAAAGGCCAGTCCCCATGCGAGTTGCTAGGGGACCTCTCGGGATTCCTCTCCCGTCCATGCCGGGGCCTCAGTCCTTGTGTGGAGTCGGGGCCGGAACCTGAGGATTCCTCTCCAGTGTTGCCATGGATCTTGGGGTGCTTCTGAGTCTCCCCAGGGGAGTCAGGCCTCGTCTCGAGTGGGGGCATGCACGTGCGCTTTCCTCCCGAGCTGCAGCAGTAGTGTCACGCTTCCTGTCACGTGGATCAAGGGATCTGTGGCTTTCCCTCGAGGCTGTCCCTCGAGGCTTTCCCACGAGGCTTTCCCACAGGGCTGTGCCACGTGCCACCTTGGTGGGAGTCGATCCTCGGCGTGAAAGACGAGCCGGTGAAGGGAAAAGAGGTTCCTCTGGAATGGACTGAGACATCTGGGGGACTCTTGGAATGGTGGCACGACCCTGGAGTTCCTCTCGCCGTTCCTGTTGAGAGGGCCTCCTCTTGAGATGCGACGGGAACGCCGGGAACTCTTTCCCGACGAAGCAGGGAAAGGATCCCTCATCTCGAGCTACGAGGCGGAAACGGGGCTCCTCTGGATGTGGGCGGGACCCTCGTGATTCCTCTCGAGTGGAGACGGCTAGGTCGGGGAACTTCTTGATTTGCACCAAGGGTGTGAAGGACCCTTTCGAAGTTCCAGAGGTGAGGTGTGATCAGCCTCGAGACGCCTCAGCGGAAATGGGCCTCATCTCGCCTGGAGGGGAGAACCTCCTGGATTTTCTCGAGTTGCGGCAGGTCTTCTCGAGTTACGACGGGGACCTCAGGGACCCGCTCTGGTGGCCTCAGGAAAGGCCAGTCCCCATGCGAGTTGCTAGGGGACCTCTCGGGATTCCTCTCCCGTCCATGCCGGGGCCTCAGTCCTTGTGTGGAGTCGGGGCCGGAACCTGAGGATTCCTCTCCAGTGTTGCCATGGATCTTGGGGTGCTTCTGAGTCTCCCCAGGGGAGTCAGGCCTCGTCTCGAGTGGGGGCATGCACGTGCGCTTTCCTCCCGAGCTGCAGCAGTAGTGTCACGCTTCCTGTCACGTGGATCAAGGGATCTGTGGCTTTCCCTCGAGGCTGTCCCTCGAGGGTTTCCCGCGAGGCTTTCCCACAGAGCTGTGCCACGTGCCACCTTGTTGTGAGTCGATCCTCGGCGTGAAAGACGAGCCGGTGAAGGGAAAAGAGGTTCCTCTGGAATGGACTGAGACATCTGGGGGACTCTTGGAATGGTGGCACGACCCTGGAGTTCCTCTCGCCGTTCCTGTTGAGAGGGCCTCCTCTTGAGATGCGACGGGAACGCCGGGAACTCTTTCCTGACGAAGCAGGGAAAGGATCCCTCATCTCGAGCTACGAGGCGGAAACGGGGCTCCTCTGGATGTGGGCGGGACCCTCGTGATTCCTCTCGAGTGGAGACGGCTAGGTCGGGGAACTTCTTGATTTGCACCAAGGGTGTGAAGGACCCTTTCGAAGTTCCAGAGGTGAGGTGTGATCAGCCTCGAGACGCCTCAGCGGAAATGGGCCTCATCTCGCCTGGAGGGGAGAACCTCCTGGATTTTCTCGAGTTGCGGCAGGTCTTCTCGAGTTACGACGGGGACCTCAGGGACCCGCTCTGGTGGCCTCAGGAAAGGCCAGTCCCCATGCGAGCTGCTAGGGGACCTCTCGGGATTCCTCTCCCGTCCATGCCGGGGCCTCAGTCCTTGTGTGGAGTCGGGGCCGGAACCTGAGGATTCCTCTCCAGTGTTGCCATGGATCTTGGGGTGCTTCTGAGTCTCCCCAGGGGAGTCAGGCCTCGTCTCGAGTGGGGGCATGCACGTGCGCTTTCCTCCCGAGCTGTAGCAGTAGTGTCACGCTTCCTGTCACGTGGATCAAGGGATCTGTGGCTTTCCCTCGAGGCTGTCCCTCGAGGCTTTCCCACGAGGCTTTCCCACAGGGCTCTGCCACGTGCCATCTTGGTGGGAGTCGATCCTCGGCGTGAAAGACGAGCCGGTGAAGGGAAAAGAGGTTCCTCTGGAATGGACTGAGACATCTGGGGGACTCTTGGAATGGTGGCACGACCCTGGAGTTCCTCTCGCCGTTCCTGTTGAGAGGGCCTCCTCTTGAGATGCGACGGGAACGCCGGGAACTCTTTCCCGACGAAGCAGGGAAAGGATCCCTCATCTCGAGCTACGAGGCGGAAACGGGGCTCCTCTGGATGTGGGCGGGACCCTCGTGATTCCTCTCGAGTGGAGACGGCTAGGTCGGGGAACTTCTTGATTTGCACCAAGGGTGTGAAGGACCCTTTCGAAGTTCCAGAGGTGAGGTGTGATCAGCCTCGAGACGCCTCAGCGGAAATGGGCCTCATCTCGCCTGGAGGGGAGAACCTCCTGGATTTTCTTGAGTTGTGGCAGGTCTTCTCGAGTTACGACGGGGACCTCAGGGACCCGCTCTGGTGGCCTCAGGAAAGGCCAGTCCCCATGCGAGTTGCTAGGGGACCTCTCGGGATTCCTCTCCCGTCCATGCCGGGGCCTCAGTCCTTGTGTGGAGTCGGGGCCGGAACCTGAGGATTCCTCTCCAGTGTTGCCATGGATCTTGGGGTGCTTCTGAGTCTCCCCAGGAGAGTCAGGCCTCGTCTCGAGTGGGGGCATGCACGTGCGCTTTCCTCCCGAGCTGCAGCAGTAGTGTCACGCTTCCTGTCACGTGGATCAAGGGATCTGTGGCTTTCCCTCGAGGCTGTCCCTCGAGGGTTTCCCTCGAGGCTTTCCCACAGGGCTGTGCCACGTGCCACCTTGGTGGGAGTCGATCCTCGGCGTGAAAGACGAGCCGGTGAAGGGAAAAGAGGTTCCTCTGGAATGGACTGAGACATCTGGGGGACTCTTGGAATGGTGGCAAGACCCTGGAGTTCCTCTCGCCGTTCCTGTTGAGAGGGCCTCCTCTTGAGATGTGACGGGAACGCCGGGAACTCTTTCCCGACGAAGCAGGGAAAGGATCCCTCATCTCGAGCTACGAGGGGGAAACGGGGCTCCTCTGGATGTGGGCGGGACCCTCGTGATTCCTCTCGAGTGGAGACGGCTAGGTCGGGGAACTTCTTGATTTGCACCAAGGGTGTGAAGGACCCTTTCGAAGTTCCAGAGGTGAGGTGTGATCAGCCTCGAGACGCCTCAGCGGAAATGGGCCTCATCTCGCCTGGAGGGGAGAACCTCCTGGATTTTCTCGAGTTGCGGCAGGTCTTCTCGAGTTACGACGGGGACCTCAGGGACCCGCTCTGGTGGCCTCAGGAAAGGCCAGTCCCCATGCGAGCTGCTAGGGGACCTCTCGGGATTCCTCTCCCGTCCATGCCGGGGCCTCAGTCCTTGTGTGGAGTCGGGGCCGGAACCTGAGGATTCCTCTCCAGTGTTGCCATGGATCTTGGGGTGCTTCTGAGTCTCCCCAGGGGAGTCAGGCCTCGTCTCGAGTGGGGGCATGCACGTGCGCTTTCCTCCCGAGCTGTAGCAGTAGTGTCACGCTTCCTGTCACGTGGATCAAGGGATCTGTGGCTTTCCCTCGAGGCTGTCCCTCGAGGCTTTCCCACGAGGCTTTCCCACAGGGCTCTGCCACGTGCCATCTTGGTGGGAGTCGATCCTCGGCGTGAAAGACGAGCCGGTGAAGGGAAAAGAGGTTCCTCTGGAATGGACTGAGACATCTGGGGGACTCTTGGAATGGTGGCACGACCCTGGAGTTCCTCTCGCCGTTCCTGTTGAGAGGGCCTCCTCTTGAGATGCGACGGGAAGGCCGGGAACTCTTTCCCGACGAAGCAGGGAAAGGATCCCTCATCTCGAGCTACGAGGCGGAAACGGGGCTCCTCTGGATGTGGGCGGGACCCTCGTGATTCCTCTCGAGTGGAGACGGCTAGGTCGGGGAACTTCTTGATTTGCACCAAGGGTGTGAAGGACCCTTTCGAAGTTCCAGAGGTGAGGTGTGATCAGCCTCGAGACGCCTCAGCGGAAATGGGCCTCATCTCGCCTGGAGGGGAGAACCTCCTGGATTTTCTTGAGTTGTGGCAGGTCTTCTCGAGTTACGACGGGGACCTCAGGGACCCGCTCTGGTGGCCTCAGGAAAGGCCAGTCCCCATGCGAGTTGCTAGGGGACCTCTCGGGATTCCTCTCCCGTCCATGCCGGGGCCTCAGTCCTTGTGTGGAGTCGGGGCCGGAACCTGAGGATTCCTCTCCAGTGTTGCCATGGATCTTGGGGTGCTTCTGAGTCTCCCCAGGAGAGTCAGGCCTCGTCTCGAGTGGGGGCATGCACGTGCGCTTTCCTCCCGAGCTGCAGCAGTAGTGTCACGCTTCCTGTCACGTGGATCAAGGGATCTGTGGCTTTCCCTCGAGGCTGTCCCTCGAGGGTTTCCCTCGAGGCTTTCCCACAGGGCTGTGCCACGTGCCACCTTGGTGGGAGTCGATCCTCGGCGTGAAAGACGAGCCGGTGAAGGGAAAAGAGGTTCCTCTGGAATGGACTGAGACATCTGGGGGACTCTTGGAATGGTGGCAAGACCCTGGAGTTCCTCTCGCCGTTCCTGTTGAGAGGGCCTCCTCTTGAGATGTGACGGGAACGCCGGGAACTCTTTCCCGACGAAGCAGGGAAAGGATCCCTCATCTCGAGCTACGAGGGGGAAACGGGGCTCCTCTGGATGTGGGCGGGACCCTCGTGATTCCTCTCGAGTGGAGACGGCTAGGTCGGGGAACTTCTTGATTTGCACCAAGGGTGTGAAGGACCCTTTCGAAGTTCCAGAGGTGAGGTGTGATCAGCCTCGAGACGCCTCAGCGGAAATGGGCCTCATCTCGCCTGGAGGGGAGAACCTCCTGGATTTTCTCGAGTTGCGGCAGGTCTTCTCGAGTTACGACGGGGACCTCAGGGACCCGCTCTGGTGGCCTCAGGAAAGGCCAGTCCCCATGCGAGCTGCTAGGGGACCTCTCGGGATTCCTCTCCCGTCCATGCCGGGGCCTCAGTCCTTTTGTGGAGTCGGGGCCGGAACCTGAGGATTCCTCTCCAGTGTTGCCATGGATCTTGGGGTGCTTCTGAGTCTCCCCAGGGGAGTCAGGCCTCGTCTCGAGTGGGGGCATGCACGTGCGCTTTACTCCCGAGCTGCAGCAGTAGTGTCACGCTTCCTGTCACGTGGATCAAGGGATCTGTGGCTTTCCCTCGAGGCTGTCCCTCGAGGGTTTCCCGCGAGGCTTTCCCACAGAGCTGTGCCACGTGCAACCTTGGTGTGAGTCGATCCTCGGCGTGAAAGACGAGCCGGTGAAGGGAAAAGAGGTTCCTCTGGAATGGACTGAGACATCTGGGGGACTCTTGGAATGGTGGCACGACCCTGGAGTTCCTCTCGCCGTTCCTGTTGAGAGGGCCTCCTCTTGAGATGTGACAGGAACGCCGGGAACTCTTTCCCGACGAAGCAGGGAAAGGATCCCTCATCTCGAGCTACGAGGCGGAAACGGGGCTCCTCTGGATGTGGGCGGGACCCTCGTGATTCCTCTCGAGGGGAGACGGCTAGGTCGGGGAACTTCTTGATTTGCACCAAGGGTGTGAAGGACCCTTTCGAAGTTCCAGAGGTGAGGTGTGATCAGCCTCGAGACGCCTCAGCGGAAATGGGCCTCATCTCGCCTGGAGGGGAGAACCTCCTGGATTTTCTCGAGTTGCGGCAGGTCTTCTCGAGTTACGACGGGGACCTCAGGGACCCGCTCTGGTGGCCTCAGGAAAGGCCAGTCCCCATGCGAGTTGCTAGGGGACCTCTCGGGATTCCTCTCCCGTCCATGCCGGGGCCTCAGTCCTTGTGTGGAGTCGGGGCCGGAACCTGAGGATTCCTCTCCAGTGTTGCCATGGATCTTGGGGTGCTTCTGAGTCTCCCCAGGGGAGTCAGGCCTCGTCTCGAGTGGGGGCATGCACGTGCGCTTTCCTCCCGAGCTGCAGCAGTAGTGTCACGCTTTCTGTCACGTGGATTAAGGGATCTGTGGCTTTCCCTCGAGGCTGTCCCTCGAGGCTTTCCCACGAGGCTTTCCCACAGGGCTGTGCCACGTGCCACCTTGGTGTGAGTCGATCCTCGGCGTGAAAGACGAGCCGGTGAAGGGAAAAGAGGTTCCTCTGGAATGGACTGAGACATCTGGGGGACTCTTGGAATGGTGGCACGACCCTGGAGTTCCTCTCGCCGTTCCTGTTGAGAGGGCCTCCTCTTGAGATGCGACGGGAATGCCGGGAACTCTTTCCCGACGAAGCAGGGAAAGGATCCCTCATCTCGAGCTACGAGGCGGAAACGGGGCTCCTCTGGATGTGGGCGGGACCCTCGTGATTCCTCTCGAGTGGAGACGGCTAGGTCGGGGAACTTCTTGATTTGCACCATGGGTGTGAAGGACCCTTTCGAAGTTCCAGAGGTGAGGTGTGATCAGCCTGGAGACGCCTCAGCGGAAATGGGCCTCATCTCGCCTGGAGGGGAGAACCTCCTGGATTTTCTCGAGTTGCGGCAGGTCTTCTCGAGTTAAGACGGGGACCTCAGGGACCCGCTCTGGTGGCCTCAGGAAAGGCCAGTCCCCATGCGAGTTGCTAGGGGACCTCTCGGGATTCCTCTCCCGTCCATGCCGGGGCCTCAGTCGTTGTGTGGAGTCGGGGCCGGAACCTGAGGATTCCTCTCCAGTGTTGCCATGGATCTTGGGGTGCTTCTGAGTCTCCCCAGGGGAGTCAGGCCTCGTCTCGAGTGGGGGCATGCACGTGCGCTTTCCTCCCGAGCTGCAGCAGTAGTGTCACGCTTCCTGTCACGTGGATCAAGGGATCTGTGGCTTTCCCTCGAGGCTGTCCCTCGAGGCTTTCCCGCGAGGCTTTCCCACAGGGCTGTGCCACGTGCCACCTTGGTGGGAGTCGATCCTCGGCGTGAAAGACGAGCCGGTGAAGGGAAAAGAAGTTCCTCTGGAATGGACTGAGACATCTGGGGGACTCTTGGAATGGTGGCACGACCCTGGAGTTCCTCTCGCCGTTCCTGTTGAGAGGGCCTCCTCTTGAGATGCGACGGGAACGCCGGGAACTCTTTCCCGACGAAGCAGGGAAAGGATCCCTCATCTCGAGCTACGAGGCGGAAACGGGGCTCCTCTGGATGTGGGCGGGACCCTCGTGATTCCTCTCGAGTGGAGACGGCTAGGTCGGGGAACTTCTTGATTTGCACCAAGGGTGTGAAGGACCCTTGCGAAGTTCCAGAGGTGAGGTGTGATCCGCCTCGAGACGCCTCAGCAGAAATGGGCCTCATCTCGCCTGGAGGGGAGAACCTCCTGGATTTTCTCGAGTGCGGCAGGTCTTCTCGAGTTACGACGGGGACCTCAGGGACCCGCTCTGGTGGCCTCAGGAAAGGCCAGTCCCCATGCGAGTTGCTAGGGGACCTCTCGGGATTCCTCTCCCGTCCATGCCGGGGCCTCAGTCCTTGTGTGGAGTCGGGGCTGGAACCTGAGGATTCCTCTCCAGTGTTGCCATGGATCTTGGGGTGCTTCTGAGTCTCCCCAGGGGAGTCAGGCCTCGTCTCGAGTGGGGGCATGCACGTGCGCTTTCCTCCCGAGCTGCAGCAGTAGTGTCACGCTTCCTGTCACGTGGATCAAGGGATCTGTGGCTTTCCCTCGAGGCTGTCCCTCGAGGCTTTCCCACGAGGCTTTCCCACAGGGCTGTGCCACGTGCCACCTTGGTGGGAGTCGATCCTCGGCGTGAAAGACGAGCCGGTGAAGGGAAAAGAGGTTCCTCTGGAATGGACTGAGACATCTGGGGGACTCTTGGAATGGTGGCACGACCCTGGAGTTCCTCTCGCCGTTCCTGTTGAGAGGGCCTCCTCTTGAGATGCGACGGGAACGCCGGGAACTCTTTCCCGACGAAGCAGGGAAAGGATCCCTCATCTCGAGCTACGAGGCGGAAACGGGGCTCCTCTGGATGTGGGCGGGACCCTCGTGATTCCTCTCGAGTGGAGACGGCTAGGTCGGGGAACTTCTTGATTTGCACCAAGTGTGTGAAGGACCCTTTCGAAGGTCCAGAGGTGAGGTGTGATCAGCCTGGAGACGCCTCAGCGGAAATGGGCCTCATCTCGCCTGGAGGGGAGAACCTCCTGGATTTTCTCGAGTTGCGGCAGGTCTTCTCGAGTTACGACGGGGACCTCAGGGACCCGCTCTGGTGGCCTCAGGAAAGGCCAGTCCCCATGCGAGTTGCTAGGGGACCTCTCGGGATTCCTCTCCCGTCCATGCCGGGGCCTCAGTCCTTGTGTGGAGTCGGGGCCGGAACCTGAGGATTCCTCTCCAGTGTTGCCATGGATCTTGGGGTGCTTCTGAGTCTCCCCAGGGGAGTCAGGCCTCGTCTCGAGTGGGGGCATGCACGTGCGCTTTCCTCCCGAGCTGCAGCAGTAGTGTCACGCTTCCTGTCACGTGGATCAAGGGATCTGTGGCTTTCCCTCGAGGCTGTCCCTCGAGGGTTTCCCGCGAGGCTTTCCCACAGAGCTGTGCCACGTGCCACCTTGGTGTGAGTCGATCCTCGGCGTGAAAGACGAGCCGGTGAAGGGAAAAGAGGTTCCTCTGGAATGGACTGAGACATCTGGGGGACTCTTGGAATGGTGGCACGACCCTGGAGTTCCTCTCGCCGTTCCTGTTGAGAGGGCCTCCTCTTGAGATGCGACGGGAACGCCGGGAACTCTTTCCCGACGAAGCAGGGAAAGGATCCCTCATCTCGAGCTACGAGGCGGAAACGGGGCTCCTCTGGATGTGGGCGGGACCCTCGTGATTCCTCTCGAGTGGAGACGGCTAGGTCGGGGAACTTCTTGATTTGCACCAAGGGTGTGAAGGACCCTTTCGAAGTTCCAGAGGTGAGGTGTGATCAGACTCGAGACGCCTCAGCGGAAATGGGCCTCATCTCGCCTGGAGGGGAGAACCTCCTGGATTTTCTCGAGTTGCGGCAGGTCTTCTCGAGTTACGACGGGGACCTCAGGGACCCGCTCTGGTGGCCTCAGGAAAGGCCAGTCCCCATGCGAGTTGCTAGGGGACCTCTCGGGATTCCTCTCCCGTCCATGCCGGGGCCTCAGTCCTTGTGTGGAGTCGGGGCCGGAACCTGAGGATTCCTCTCCAGTGTTGCCATGGATCTTGGGGTGCTTCTGAGTCTCCCCAGGGGAGTCAGGCCTCGTCTCGAGTGGGGGCATGCACGTGCGCTTTCCTCCCGAGCTGCAGCAGTAGTGTCACGCTTTCTGTCACGTGGATCAAGGGATCTGTGGCTTTCCCTCGAGGCTGTCCCTCAAGGCTTTCCCACGAGGCTTTCCCACAGGGCTGTGCCACGTGCCACCTTGGTGGGAGTCGATCCTCGGCGTGAAAGACGAGCCGGTGAAGGGAAAAGAGGTTCCTCTGGAATGGACTGAGACATCTGGGGGACTCTTGGAATGGTGGCACGACCCTGGAGTTCCTCTCGCCGTTCCTGTTGAGAGGGCCTCCTCTTGAGATGCGACGGGAACGCCGGGAACTCTTTCCCGACGAAGCAGGGAAAGGATCCCTCATCTCGAGCTACGAGGCGGAAACGGGGCTCCTCTGGATGTGGGCGGGACCCTCGTGATTCCTCTCGAGTGGAGACGGCTAGGTCGGGGAACTTCTTGATTTGCACCAAGGGTGTGAAGGACCCTTTCGAAGTTCCAGAGGTGAGGTGTGATCAGCCTCGAGACGCCTCAGCGGAAATGGGCCTCATCTCGCCTGGAGGGGAGAACCTCCTGGATTTTCTCGAGTTGTGGCAGGTCTTCTCGAGTTACGACGGGGACCTCAGGGACCCGCTCTGGTGGCCTCAGGAAAGGCCAGTCCCCATGCGAGTTGCTAGGGGACCTCTCGGGATTCCTCTCCCGTCCATGCCGGGGCCTCAGTCCTTGTGTGGAGTCGGGGCCGGAACCTGAGGATTCCTCTCCAGTGTTGCCATGGATCTTGAGGTGCTTCTGAGTCTCCCCAGGGGAGTCAGGCCTCGTCTCGAGTGGGGGCATGCACGTGCGCTTTCCTCCCGAGCTGCAGCAGTAGTGTCACGCTTCCTGTCACGTGGATCAAGGGATCTGTGGCTTTCCCTCGAGGCTGTCCCTCGAGGGTTTCCCGCGAGGCTTTCCCACAGAGCTGTGCCACGTGCCACCTTGGTGTGAGTCGATCCTCGGCGTGAAAGACGAGCCGGTGAAGGGAAAAGAGGTTCCTCTGGAATGGACTGAGACATCTGGGGGACTCTTGGAATGGTGGCACGACCCTGGAGTTCCTCTCGCCGTTCCTGTTGAGAGGGCCTCCTCTTCACATGCGACGGGAACGCCGGGAACTCTTTCCCGACGAAGCAGGGAAAGGATCCCTCATCTCGAGCTACGAGGCGGAAACGGGGCTCCTCTGGATGTGGGCGGGACCCTCGTGATTCCTCTCGAGTGGAGACGGCTAGGTCGGGGAACTTCTTGATTTGCACCAAGGGTGTGAAGGACCCTTTCGAAGTTCCAGAGGTGAGGTGTGATCAGCCTCGAGACGCCTCAGCGGAAATGGGCCTCATCTCGCCTGGAGGGGAGAACCTCCTGGATTTTCTCGAGTTGCGGCAGGTCTTCTCGAGTTACGACGGGGACCTCAGGGACCCGCTCTGGTGGCCTCAGGAAAGGCCAGTCCCCATGCGAGTTGCTAGGGGACCTCTCGGGATTCCTCTCCCGTCCATGCCGGGGCCTCAGTCCTTGTGTGGAGTCGGGGCCGGAACCTGAGGATTCCTCTCCAGTGTTGCCATGGATCTTGGGGTGCTTCTGAGTCTCCCCAGGGGAGTCAGGCCTCGTCTCGAGTGGGGGCATGCACGTGCGCTTTCCTCCCGAGCTGCAGCAGTAGTGTCACGCTTTCTGTCACGTGGATCAAGGGATCTGTGGCTTTCCCTCGAGGCTGTCCCTCGAGGCTTTCCCACGAGGCTTTCCCACAGGGCTGTGCCACGTGCCACCTTGGTGGGAGTCGATCCTCGGCGTGAAAGACGAGCCGGTGAAGGGAAAAGAGGTTCCTCTGGAATGGACTGAGACATCTGGGGGACTCTTGGAATGGTGGCACGACCCTGGAGTTCCTCTCGCCGTTCCTGTTGAGAGGGCCTCCTCTTGAGATGCGACGGGAACGCCGGGAACTCTTTCCCGACGAAGCAGGGAAAGGATCCCTCATCTCGAGCTACGAGGCGGAAACGGGGCTCCTCTGGATGTGGGCGGGACCCTCGTGATTCCTCTCGAGTGGAGACGGCTAGGTCGGGGAACTTCTTGATTTGCACCAAGGGTGTGAAGGACCCTTTCGAAGTTCCAGAGGTGAGGTGTGATCAGCCTCGAGACGCCTCAGCGGAAATGGGCCTCATCTCGCCTGGAGGGGAGAACCTCCTGGATTTTCTCGAGTTGCGGCAGGTCTTCTCGAGTTACGACGGGGACCTCAGGGACCCGCTCTGGTGGCCTCAGGAAAGGCCAGTCCCCATGCGAGTTGCTAGGGGACCTCTCGGGATTCCTCTCCCGTCCATGCCGGGGCCTCAGTCCTTGTGTGGAGTCGGGGCCGGAACCTGAGGATTCCTCTCCAGTGTTGCCATGGATCTTGGGGTGCTTCTGAGTCTCCCCAGGGGAGTCAGGCCTCGTCTCGAGTGGGGGCATGCACGTGCGCTTTCCTCCCGAGCTGCAGCAGTAGTGTCACGCTTCCTGTCACGTGGATCAAGGGATCTGTGGCTTTCCCTCGAGGCTGTCCCTCGAGGTTTTCCCACGAGGCTTTCCCACAGGGCTGTGCCACGTGCCAACTTGGTGGGAGTCGATCCTCGGCGTGAAAGACGAGCCGGTGAAGGGAAAAGAGGTTCCTCTGGAATGGACTGAGACATCTGGGGGACTCTTGGAATGGTGGCACGACCCTGGAGTTCCTCTCGCCGTTCCTGTTGAGAGGGCCTCCTCTTGAGATGCGACGGGAACGCCGGGAACTCTTTCCCGACGAAGCAGGGAAAGGATCCCTCATCTCGAGCTACGAGGCGGAAACGGGGCTCCTCTGGATGTGGGCGGGACCCTCGTGATTCCTCTCGAGTGGAGACGGCTAGGTCGGGGAACTTCTTGATTTGCACCAAGGGTGTGAAGGACCCTTTCGAAGTTCCAGAGGTGAGGTGTGATCAGCCTCGAGACGCCTCAGCGGAAATGGGCCTCATCTCGCCTGGAGGGGAGAACCTCCTGGATTTTCTCGAGTTGCGGCAGGTCTTCTCGAGTTACGACGGGGACCTCAGGGACCGGCTCTGGTGGCCTCAGGAAAGTCCAGTCCCCATGCGAGTTGTTAGGGGACCTCTCGGGATTCCTCTCCCGTCCATGCCGGGGCCTCAGTCCTTGTGTGGAGTCGGGGCCGGAACCTGAGGATTCCTCTCCAGTGTTGCCATGGATCTTGGGGTGCTTCTGAGTCTCCCCAGGGGAGTCAGGCCTCGTCTCGAGTGGGGGCATGCACGTGCGCTTTCCTCCCGAGCTGCAGCAGTAGTGTCACGCTTCCTGTCACGTAGATCAAGGGATCTGTGGCTTTCCCTCGAGGCTGTCCCTCGAGGCTTTCCCGCGAGGCTTTCCCACAGGGCTGTGCCACGTGCCACCTTGGTGGGAGTCGATCCTCGGCGTGAAAGACGAGCCGGTGAAGGGATAAGAGGTTCCTCTGGAATGGACTGAGACATCTGGGGGACTCTTGGAATGGTGGCACGACCCTGGAGTTCCTCTCGCCGTTCCTGTTGAGAGGGCCTCCTCTTGCGATGCGACGGGAACGCCGGGAACTCTTTCCCGACGAAGCAGGGAAAGGATCCCTCATCTCGAGCTACGAGGCGGAAACGGGGCTCCTCTGGATGTGGGCGGGACCCTCGTGATTCCTCTCGAGTGGAGACGGCTAGGTCGGGGAACTTCTTGATTTGCACCAAGGGTGTGAAGGACCCTTTCGAAGTTCCAGAGGTGAGGTGTGATCAGCCTCGAGACGCCTCAGCGGAAATGGGCCTCATCTCGCCTGGAGGGGAGAACCTCCTGGATTTTCTCGAGTTGCGGCAGGTCTTCTCGAGTTACGACGGGGACCTCAGGGACCCGCTCTGGTGGCCTCAGGAAAGGCCAGTCCCCATGCGAGTTGCTAGGGGACCACTCGGGATTCCTCTCCCGTCCATGCCGGGGCCTCAGTCCTTGTGTGGAGTCGGGGCCGGAACCTGAGGATTCCTCCCCAGCGTTGCCATGGATCTTGGGGTGCTTCTGAGTCTCCCCAGGGGAGTCAGGCCTCGTCTCGAGTGGGGGCATGCACGTGCGCTTTCCTCCCGAGCTGCAGCAGTAGTGTCACGCTTCCTGTCACGTAGATCAAGGGATCTGTGGCTTTCCCTCGAGGCTGTCCCTCGAGGCTTTCCCGGGAGGCTTTCCCACAGGGCTGTGCCACGTGCCACCTTGGTGGGAGTCGATCCTCGGCCTGAAAGACGAGCCGGTGAAGGGAAAAGAGGTTCCTCTGGAATGGACTGAGACATCTGGGGGACTCTTGGAATGGTGGCACGACCCTGGAGTTCCTCTCGCCGTTCCTGTTGAGAGGGCCTCCTCTTGAGATGCGACGGGAACGCCGGGAATTCTTTCCCGACGAAGCAGGGAAAGGATCCCTCATCTCGAGCTACGAGGCGGAAACGGGGCTCCTCTGGATGTGGGCGGGACCCTCGTGATTCCTCTCGAGTGGAGACGGCTAGGTCGGGGAACTTCTTGATTTGCACCAAGGGTGTGAAGGACCCTTTCGAAGTTCCAGAGGTGAGGTGTGATCAGCCTCGAGACGCCTCAGCGGAAATGGGCCTCATCTCGCCTGGAGGGGAGAACCTCCTGGATTTTCTCGAGTTGCGGCAGGTCTTCTCGAGTTACGACGGGGACCTCAGGGACCCGCTCTGGTGGCCTCAGGAAAGGCCAGTCCCCATGCGAGTTGCTAGGGGACCACTCGGGATTCCTCTCCCGTCCATGCCGGGGCCTCAGTCCTTGTGTGGAGTCGGGGCCGGAACCTGAGGATTCCTCTCCAGTGTTGCCATGGATCTTGGGGTGCTTCTGAGTCTCCCCAGGGGAGTCAGGCCCCTCTCGAGTGGGGGCATGCACGTGCGCTTTCCTCCCGAGCTGCAGCAGTAGTGTCACGCTTCCTGTCACGTAGATCAAGGGATCTGTGGCTTTCCCTCGAGGCTGTCCCTCGAGGCTTTCCCGCGAGGCTTTCCCACAGGGCTGTGCCACGTGCCACCTTGGTGGGAGTCGATCCTCGGCCTGAAAGACGAGCCGGTGAAGGGAAAAGAGGTTCCTCTGGAATGGACTGAGACATCTGGGGGACTCTTGGAATGGTGGCACGACCCTGGAGTTCCTCTCGCCGTTCCTGTTGAGAGGGCCTCCTCTTGAGATGCGACGGGAACGCCGGGAATTCTTTCCCGACGAAGCAGGGAAAGGATCCCTCATCTCGAGCTACGAGGCGGAAACGGGGCTCCTCTGGATGTGGGCGGGACCCTCGTGATTCCTCTCGAGTGGAGACGGCTAGGTCGGGGAACTTCTTGATTTGCACCAAGGGTGTGAAGGACCCTTTCGAAGTTCCAGAGGTGAGGTGTGATCAGCCTCGAGACGCCTCAGCGGAAATGGGCCTCATCTCGCCTGGAGGGGAGAACCTCCTGGATTTTCTCGAGTTGCGGCAGGTCTTCTCGAGTTACGACGGGGACCTCAGGGACCCGCTCTGGTGGCCTCAGGAAAGGCCAGTCCCCATGCGAGTTGCTAGGGGACCACTCGGGATTCCTCTCCCGTCCATGCCGGGGCCTCAGTCCTTGTGTGGAGTCGGGGCCGGAACCTGAGGATTCCTCTCCAGTGTTGCCATGGATCTTGGGGTGCTTCTGAGTCTCCCCAGGGGAGTCAGGCCTCGTCTCGAGTGGGGGCATGCACGTGCGCTTTCCTCCCGAGCTGCAGCAGTAGTGTCACGCTTCCTGTCACGTAGATCAAGGGATCTGTGGCTTTCCCTCGAGGCTGTCCCTCGAGGCTTTCCCGCGAGGCTTTCCCACAGGGCTGTGCCACGTGCCACCTTGGTGGGAGTCGATCCTCGGCCTGAAAGACGAGCCGGTGAAGGGAAAAGAGGTTCCTCTGGAATGGACTGAGACATCTGGGGGACTCTTGGAATGGTGGCACGACCCTGGAGTTCCTCTCGCCGTTCCTGTTGAGAGGGCCTCCTCTTGAGATGCGACGGGAACGCCGGGAATTCTTTCCCGACGAAGCAGGGAAAGGATCCCTCATCTCGAGCTACGAGGCGGAAACGGGGCTCCTCTGGATGTGGGCGGGACCCTCGTGATTCCTCTCGAGTGGAGACGGCTAGGTCGGGGAACTTCTTGATTTGCACCAAGGGTGTGAAGGACCCTTTCGAAGTTCCAGAGGTGAGGTGTGATCAGCCTCGAGACGCCTCAGCGGAAATGGGCCTCATCTCGCCTGGAGGGGAGAACCTCCTGGATTTTCTCGAGTTGCGGCAGGTCTTCTCGAGTTACGACGGGGACCTCAGGGACCCGCTCTGGTGGCCTCAGGAAAGGCCAGTCCCCATGCGAGTTGCTAGGGGACCTCTCGGGATTCCTCTCCCGTCCATGCCGGGGCCTCAGTCCTTGTGTGGAGTCGGGGCCGGAACCTGAGGATTCCTCTCCAGCGTTGCCATGGATCTTGGGGTGCTTCTGAGTCTCCCCAGGGGAGTCAGGCCTCGTCTAGAGTGGGGGCATGCACGTGCGCTTTCCTCCCGAGCTGCAGCAGTAGTGTCACGCTTCCTGTCACGTGGATCAAGGGATCTGTGGCTTTCCCTCGAGGCTGTCCCTCGAGGCTTTCCCACGAGGCTTTCCCACAGGGCTGTGCCACGTGCCACCTTGGTGGGAGTCGATCCTCGGCGTGAAAGACGAGCCGGTGAAGGGAAAAGAGGTTCCTCTGGAATGGACTGAGACATCTGGGGGACTCTTGGAATGGTGAAACGACCCTGGAGTTCCTCTCGCCGTTCCTGTTGAGAGGGCCTCCTCTTGAGATGCGACGGGAACGCCGGGAACTCTTTCCCGACGAAGCAGGGAAAGGATCCCTCATCTCGAGCTACGAGGCGGAAACGGGGCTCCTCTGGATGTGGGCGGGACCCTCGTGATTCCTCTCGAGTGGAGACGGCTAGGTCGGGGAACTTCTTGATTTGCACCAAGGGTGTGAAGGACCCTTTCGAAGTTCCAGAGGTGAGGTGTGATCAGCCTCGAGACGCCTCAGCGGAAATGGGCCTCATCTCGCCTGGAGGGGAGAACCTCCTGGATTTTCTCGAGTTGCGGCAGGTCTTCTCGAGTTACGACGGGGACCTCAGGGACCCGCTCTGGTGGCCTCAGGAAAGGCCAGTCCCCATGCGAGTTGCTAGGGGACCTCTCGGGATTCCTCTCCCGTCCATGCCGGGGCCTCAGTCCTTGTGTGGAGTCGGGGCCGGAACCTGAGGATTCCTCTCCAGTGTTGCCATGGATCTTGGGGTGCTTCTGAGTCTCCCCAGGGGAGTCAGGCCTCGTCTCGAGTGGGGGCATGCACGTGCGCTTTCCTCCCGAGCTGCAGCAGTAGTGTCACGCTTCCTGTCACGTGGATCAAGGGATCTGTGGCTTTCCCTCGAGGCTGTCCCTCGAGGCTTTCCCACGAGGCTTTCCCACAGGGCTGTGCCACGTGCCACCTTGGTGGGAGTCGATCCTCGGCGTGAAAGACGAGCCGGTGAAGGGAAAAGAGGTTCCTCTGGAATGGACTGAGACATCTGGGGGACTCTTGGAATGGTGGCACGACCCTGGAGTTCCTCTCGCCGTTCCTGTTGAGAGGGCCTCCTCTTCACATGCGATGGGAACGCCGGGAACTCTTTCCCGACGAAGCAGGGAAAGGATCCCTCATCTCGAGCTACGAGGCGGAAACGGGGCTACTCTGGATGTCGGCGGGACCCTCGTGATTCCTCTCGAGTGGAGACGGCTAGGTCGGGGAACTTCTTGATTTGCACCAAGGGTGTGAAGGACCCTTTCGAAGTTCCAGAGGTGAGGTGTGATCAGCCTCGAGACGCCTCAGCGGAAATGGGCCTCATCTCGCCTGGAGGGGAGAACCTCCTGGATTTTCTCGAGTTGCGGCAGGTCTTCTCGAGTTACGACGGGGACCTCAGGGACCCGCTCTGGTGGCCTCAGGAAAGGCCAGTCCCCATGCGAGTTGCTAGGGGACCTCTCGGGATTCCTCTCCCGTCCATGCCGGGGCCTCAGTCCTTGTGTGGAGTCGGGGCCGGAACCTGAGGATTCCTCCCCAGTGTTGCCATGGAACTTGGGGTGCTTCTGAGTCTCCCCAGGGGAGTCAGGCCTCGTCTCGAGTGGGGGTATGCACGTGCGCTTTCCTCCCGAGCTGCAGCAGTAGTGTCACGCTTCCTGTCACGTGGATCAAGGGATCTGTGGCTTTCCCTCGAGGCTGTCCCTCGAGGCTTTCCCACGAGGCTTTCCCACAGGGCTGTGCCACGTGCCACCTTGGTGGGAGTCGATCCTCGGCGTGAAAGACGAGCCGGTGAAGGGAAAAGAGGTTCCTCTGGAATGGACTGAGACATCTGGGGGACTCTTGGAATGGTGGCACGACCCTGGAGTTCCTCTCGCCGTTCCTGTTGAGAGGGCCTCCTCTTGAGATGCGACGGGAATGCCGGGAACTCTTTCCCGAAGAAGCAGGGAAAGGATCCCTCATCTCGAGCTACGAGGCGGAAACGGGGCTCCTCTGGATGTGGGCGGGACCCTCGTGATTCCTCTCGAGTGGAGACGGCTAGGTCGGGGAACTTCTTGATTTGCACCAAGGGTGTGAAGGACCCTTTCGAAGTTCCAGAGGTGAGGTGTGATCAGCCTCGAGACGCCTCAGCGGAAATGGGCCTCATCTCGCCTGGAGGGGAGAACCTCCTGGATTTTCTCGAGTTGCGGCAGGTCTTCTCGAGTTACGACGGGGACCTCAGGGACCCGCTCTGGTGGCCTCAGGAAAGGCCAGTCCCCATGCGAGTTGCTAGGGGACCTCTCGGGATTCCTCTCCCGTCCATGCCGGGGCCTCAGTCCTTGTATGGAGTCGGGGCCGGAACCTGAGGATTCCTCTCCAGCGTTGCCATGGATCTTGGGGTGCTTCTGAGTCTCCCCAGGGGAGTCAGGCCTCGTCTCGAGTGGGGGCATGCACGTGCGCTTTCCTCCCGAGCTGCAGCAGTAGTGTCACGCTTCCTGTCACGTGGATCAAGGGATCTGTGGCTTTCCCTCGAGGCTGTCCCTCGAGGCTTTCCCACGAGGCTTTCCCACAGGGCTGTGCCACGTGCCACCTTGGTGGGAGTCGATCCTCGGCGTGAAAGACGAGCCGGTGAAGGGAAAAGAGGTCCTCTGGAATGGACTGAGACATCTGGGGGACTCTTGGAATGGTGGCACGACCCTGGAGTTCCTCTCGCCGTTCCTGTTGAGAGGGCCTCCTCTTGAGATGCGACGGGAACGCCGGGAACTCTTTCCCGACGAAGCAGGGAAAGGATCCCTCATCTCGAGCTACGAGGCGGAAACGGGGCTCCTCTGGATGTGGGCGGGACCCTCGTGATTCCTCTCGAGTGGAGACGGCTAGGTCGGGGAACTTCTTGATTTGCACCAAGGGTGTGAAGGACCCTTTCGAAGTTCCAGAGGTGAGGTGTGATCAGCCTGGAGACGCCTCAGCGGAAATGGGCCTCATCTCGCCTGGAGGGGAGAACCTCCTGGATTTTCTCGAGTTGCGGCAGGTCTTCTCGAGTTACGACGGGGACCTCAGGGACCCGCTCTTGTGGCCTCAGGAAAGGCCAGTCCCCATGCGAGTTGCTAGGGGACCTCTCGGGATTCCCCTCCCGTCCATGCCGGGGCCTCAGTCTTTGTGTGGAGTCGGGGCCGGAACCTGAGGATTCCTCTCCAGTGTTGCCATGGATCTTGGGGTGCTTCTGAGTCTCCCGAGGGGAGTCAGGCCTCGTCTCGTGTGGGGGCATGCACGTGCGCTTTCCTCCCGATCTGCGGCAGTAGTGTCACGCTTCCTGTCACGTGGATCAAGGGATCTGTGGCTTTCCCTCGAGGCTGTCCCTCGAGGCTTTCCCACGAGGCTTTCCCACAGGGCTGTGCCACGTGCCACCTTGGTGGGAGTCGATCCTCGGCGTGAAAGACGAGCCGGTGAAGGGAAAAGAGGTTCCTCTGGAATGGACTGAGACATCTGGGGGACTCTTGGAATGGTGGCACGACCCTGGAGTTCCTCTCGCCGTTCCTGTTGAGAGGGCCTCCTCTTGAGATGCGACGGGAACGCCGGGAACTCTTTCCCGACGAAGCAGGGAAAGGATCCCTCATCTCGAGCTACGAGGCGGAAACGGGGCTCCTCTGGATGTGGGCGGGACCCTCGTGATTCCTCTCGAGTGGAGACGGCTAGGTCGGGGAACTTCTTGATTTGCACCAAGGGTGTGAAGGACCCTTTCGAAGTTCCAGAGGTGAGGTGTGATCAGCCTGGAGACGCCTCAGCGGAAATGGGCCTCATCTCGCCTGGAGGGGAGAACCTCCTGGATTTTCTCGAGTTGCGGCAGGTCTTCTCGAGTTACGACGGGGACCTCAGGGACCCGCTCTTGTGGCCTCAGGAAAGGCCAGTCCCCATGCGAGTTGCTAGGGGACCTCTCGGGATTCCTCTCCCGTCCATGCCGGGGCCTCAGTCCTTGTGTGGAGTCGGGGCCGGAACCTGAGGATTCCTCTCCAGTGTTGCCATGGATCTTGGGGTGCTTCTGAGTCTCCCGAGGGGAGTCAGGCCTCGTCTCGTGTGGGGGCATGCACGTGCGCTTTCCTCCCGAGCTGCGGCAGTAGTGTCACGCTTCCTGTCACGTGGATCAAGGGATCTGTGGCTTTCCCTCGAGGCTGTCCCTCGAGGCTTTCCCACGAGGCTTTCCCACAGGGCTGTGCCACGTGCCACCTTGGTGGGAGTCGATCCTCGGCGTGAAAGACGAGCCGGTGAAGGGAAAAGAGGTTCCTCTGGAATGGACTGAGACATCTGGGGGACTCTTGGAATGGTGGCACGACCCTGGAGTTCCTCTCGCCGTTCCTGTTGAGAGGGCCTCCTCTTCACATGCGACGGGAATGCCGGGAACTCTTTCCCGACGAAGCAGGGAAAGGATCCCTCATCTCGAGCTACGAGGCGGAAACGGGGCTCCTCTGGATGTGGGCGGGACCCTCGTGATTCCTCTCGAGTGGAGACGGCTAGGTCGGGGAACTTCTTGATTTGCACCAAGGGTGTGAAGGACCCTTTCGAAGTTCCAGAGGTGAGGTGTGATCAGCCTCGAGACGCCTCAGCGGAAATGGGCCTCATCTCGCCTGGAGGGGAGAACCTCCTGGATTTTCTCGAGTTGCGGCAGGTCTTCTCGAGTTACGACGGGGACCTCAGGGACCCGCTCTGGTGGCCTCAGGAAAGGCCAGTCCCCATGCGAGTTGCTAGGGGACCTCTCGGGATTCCTCTCCCGTCCATGCTGGGGCCTCAGTCCTTGTGTGGAGTCGGGGCCGGAACCTGAGGATTCCTCCCCAGCGTTGCCATGGATCTTGGGGTGCTTCTGAGTCTCCCCAGGGGAGTCAGGCCTCGTCTCGAGTGGGGGCATGCACGTGCGCTTTCCTCCCGAGCTGCAGCAGTAGTGTCACGCTTCCTGTCACGTGGATCAAGGGATCTGTGGCTTTCCCTCGAGGCTGTCCCTCGAGGCTTTCCCACGAGGCTTTCCCACAGGGCTGTGCCACGTGCCACCTTGGTGGGAGTCGATCCTCGGCGTGAAAGACGAGCCGGTGAAGGGAAAAGAGGTTCCTCTGGAATGGACTGAGACATCTGGGGGACTCTTGGAATGGTGGCACGACCCTGGAGTTCCTCTCGCCGTTCCTGTTGAGAGGGCCTCCTCTTCACATGCGACGGGAACGCCGGGAACTCTTTCCCGACGAAGCAGGGAAAGGATCCCTCATCTCGAGCTACGAGGCGGAAACGGGGCTCCTCTGGATGTGGGCGGGACCCTCGTGATTCCTCTCGAGTGGAGACGGCTAGGTCGGGGAACTTCTTGATTTGCACCAAGGGTGTGAAGGACCCTTTCGAAGTTCCAGAGGTGAGGTGTGATCAGCCTCGAGACGCCTCAGCGGAAAAGGGCCTCATCTCGCCTGGAGGGGAGAACCTCCTGGATTTTCTCGAGTTGCGGCAGGTCTTCTCGAGTTACGACGGGGACCTCAGGGACCCGCTCTGGTGGCCTCAGGAAAGGCCAGTCCCCATGCGAGTTGCTAGGGGACCTCTCGGGATTCCTCTCCCGTCCATGCCGGGGCCTCAGTCCTTGTGTGGAGTCGGGGCCGGAACCTGAGGATTCCTCTCCAGCGTTGCCATGGATCTTGGGGTGCTTCTGAGTCTCCCCAGGGGAGTCAGGCCTCGTCTCGAGTGGGGGCATGCACGTGCGCTTTCCTCCCGAGCTGCAGCAGTAGTGTCACGCTTCCTGTCACGTGGATCAAGGGATCTGTGGCTTTCCCTCGAGGCTGTCCCTCGAGGCTTTCCCACGAGGCTTTCCCACAGGGCTGTGCCACGTGCCACCTTGGTGGGAGTCGATCCTCGGCGTGAAAGACGAGCCGGTGAAGGGAAAAGAGGTCCTCTGGAATGGACTGAGACATCTGGGGGACTCTTGGAATGGTGGCACGACCCTGGAGTTCCTCTCGCCGTTCCTGTTGAGAGGGCCTCCTCTTGAGATGCGACGGGAACGCCGGGAACTCTTTCCCGACGAAGCAGGGAAAGGATCCCTCATCTCGAGCTACGAGGCGGAAACGGGGCTCCTCTGGATGTGGGCGGGACCCTCGTGATTCCTCTCGAGTGGAGACGGCTAGGTCGGGGAACTTCTTGATTTGCACCAAGGGTGTGAAGGACCCTTTCGAAGTTCCAGAGGTGAGGTGTGATCAGCCTGGAGACGCCTCAGCGGAAATGGGCCTCATCTCGCCTGGAGGGGAGAACCTCCTGGATTTTCTCGAGTTGCGGCAGGTCTTCTCGAGTTACGACGGGGACCTCAGGGACCCGCTCTTGTGGCCTCAGGAAAGGCCAGTCCCCATGCGAGTTGCTAGGGGACCTCTCGGGATTCCTCTCCCGTCCATGCCGGGGCCTCAGTCCTTGTGTGGAGTCGGGGCCGGAACCTGAGGATTCCTCTCCAGTGTTGCCATGGATCTTGGGGTGCTTCTGAGTCTCCCGAGGGGAGTCAGGCCTCGTCTCGTGTGGGGGCATGCACGTGCGCTTTCCTCCCGAGCTGCGGCAGTAGTGTCACGCTTCCTGTCACGTGGATCAAGGGATCTGTGGCTTTCCCTCGAGGCTGTCCCTCGAGGCTTTCCCACGAGGCTTTCCCACAGGGCTGTGCCACGTGCCACCTTGGTGGGAGTCGATCCTCGGCGTGAAAGACGAGCCGGTGAAGGGAAAAGAGGTTCCTCTGGAATGGACTGAGACATCTGGGGGACTCTTGGAATGGTGGCACGACCCTGGAGTTCCTCTCGCCGTTCCTGTTGAGAGGGCCTCCTCTTCACATGCGACGGGAATGCCGGGAACTCTTTCCCGACGAAGCAGGGAAAGGATCCCTCATCTCGAGCTACGAGGCGGAAACGGGGCTCCTCTGGATGTGGGCGGGACCCTCGTGATTCCTCTCGAGTGGAGACGGCTAGGTCGGGGAACTTCTTGATTTGCACCAAGGGTGTGAAGGACCCTTTCGAAGTTCCAGAGGTGAGGTGTGATCAGCCTCGAGACGCCTCAGCGGAAATGGGCCTCATCTCGCCTGGAGGGGAGAACCTCCTGGATTTTCTCGAGTTGCGGCAGGTCTTCTCGAGTTACGACGGGGACCTCAGGGACCCGCTCTGGTGGCCTCAGGAAAGGCCAGTCCCCATGCGAGTTGCTAGGGGACCTCTCGGGATTCCTCTCCCGTCCATGCCGGGGCCTCAGTCCTTGTGTGGAGTCGGGGCCGGAACCTGAGGATTCCTCCCCAGCGTTGCCATGGATCTTGGGGTGCTTCTGAGTCTCCCCAGGGGAGTCAGGCCTCGTCTCGAGTGGGGGCATGCACGTGCGCTTTCCTCCCGAGCTGCAGCAGTAGTGTCACGCTTCCTGTCACGTGGATCAAGGGATCTGTGGCTTTCCCTCGAGGCTGTCCCTCGAGGCTTTCCCACGAGGCTTTCCCACAGGGCTGTGCCACGTGCCACCTTGGTGGGAGTCGATCCTCGGCGTGAAAGACGAGCCGGTGAAGGGAAAAGAGGTTCCTCTGGAATGGACTGAGACATCTGGGGGACTCTTGGAATGGTGGCACGACCCTGGAGTTCCTCTCGCCGTTCCTGTTGAGAGGGCCTCCTCTTCACATGCGACGGGAACGCCGGGAACTCTTTCCCGACGAAGCAGGGAAAGGATCCCTCATCTCGAGCTACGAGGCGGAAACGGGGCTCCTCTGGATGTGGGCGGGACCCTCGTGATTCCTCTCGAGTGGAGACGGCTAGGTCGGGGAACTTCTTGATTTGCACCAAGGGTGTGAAGGACCCTTTCGAAGTTCCAGAGGTGAGGTGTGATCAGCCTCGAGACGCCTCAGCGGAAAAGGGCCTCATCTCGCCTGGAGGGGAGAACCTCCTGGATTTTCTCGAGTTGCGGCAGGTCTTCTCGAGTTACGACGGGGACCTCAGGGACCCGCTCTGGTGGCCTCAGGAAAGGCCAGTCCCCATGCGAGTTGCTAGGGGACCTCTCGGGATTCCTCTCCCGTCCATGCCGGGGCCTCAGTCCTTGTGTGGAGTCGGGGCCGGAACCTGAGGATTCCTCTCCAGTGTTGCCATGGATCTTGGGGTGCTTCTGAGTCTCCCGAGGGGAGTCAGGGCTCGTCTCGTGTGGGGGCATGCACGTGCGCTTTCCTCCCGAGCTGCAGCAGTAGTGTCACGCTTCCTGTCACGTGGATCAAGGGATCTGTGGCTTTCCCTCGAGGCTGTCCCTCGAGGCTTTCCCACGAGGCTTTCCCACAGGGCTGTGCCACGTGCCACCTTGGTGGGAGTCGATCCTCGGCGTGAAAGACGAGCCGGTGAAGGGAAAAGAGGTTCCTCTGGAATGGACTGAGACATCTGGGGGACTCTTGGAATGGTGGCACGACCCTGGAGTTCCTCTCGCCGTTCCTGTTGAGAGGGCCTCCTCTTGAGATGCGACGGGAACGCCGGGAACTCTTTCCCGACGAAGCAGGGAAAGGATCCCTCATCTCGAGCTACGAGGCGGAAACGGGGCTCCTCTGGATGTGGGCGGGACCCTCGTGATTCCTCTCGAGTGGAGACGGCTAGGTCGGGGAACTTCTTGATTTGCACCAAGGGTGTGAAGGACCCTTTCGAAGTTCCAGAGGTGAGGTGTGATCAGCCTCGAGACGCCTCAGCGGAAATGGGCCTCATCTCGCCTGGAGGGGAGAACCTCCTGGATTTTCTCGAGTTGCGGCAGGTCTTCTCGAGTTACGACGGGGACCTCAGGGACCGGCTCTGGTGGCCTCAGGAAAGTCCAGTCCCCATGCGAGTTGCTAGGGGACCTCTCGGGATTCCTCTCCCGTCCATGCCGGGGCCTCAGTCCTTGTGTGGAGTCGGGGCCGGAACCTGAGGATTCCTCTCCAGTGTTGCCATGGATCTTGGGGTGCTTCTGAGTCTCCCCAGGGGAGTCAGGCCTCGTCTCGAGTGGGGGCATGCACGTGCGCTTTCCTCCCGAGCTGCAGCAGTAGTGTCACGCTTCCTGTCACGTAGATCAAGGGATCTGTGGCTTTCCCTCGAGGCTGTCCCTCGAGGCTTTCCCGCGAGGCTTTCCCACAGGGCTGTGCCACGTGCCACCTTGGTGGGAGTCGATCCTCGGCCTGAAAGACGAGCCGGTGAAGGGAAAAGAGGTTCCTCTGGAATGGACTGAGACATCTGGGGGACTCTTGGAATGGTGGCACGACCCTGGAGTTCCTCTCGCCGTTCCTGTTGAGAGGGCCTCCTCTTGAGATGCGACGGGAACGCCGGGAATTCTTTCCCGACGAAGCAGGGAAAGGATCCCTCATCTCGAGCTACGAGGCGGAAACGGGGCTCCTCTGGATGTGGGCGGGACCCTCGTGATTCCTCTCGAGTGGAGACGGCTAGGTCGGGGAACTTCTTGATTTGCACCAAGGGTGTGAAGGACCCTTTCGAAGTTCCAGAGGTGAGGTGTGATCAGCCTCGAGACGCCTCAGCGGAAATGGGCCTCATCTCGCCTGGAGGGGAGAACCTCCTGGATTTTCTCGAGTTGCGGCAGGTCTTCTCGAGTTACGACGGGGACCTCAGGGACCCGCTCTGGTGGCCTCAGGAAAGGCCAGTCCCCATGCGAGTTGCTAGGGGACCTCTCGGGATTCCTCTCCCGTCCATGCCGGGGCCTCAGTCCTTGTGTGGAGTCGGGGCCGGAACCTGAGGATTCCTCTCCAGCGTTGCCATGGATCTTGGGGTGCTTCTGAGTCTCCCCAGGGGAGTCAGGCCTCGTCTAGAGTGGGGGCATGCACGTGCGCTTTCCTCCCGAGCTGCAGCAGTAGTGTCACGCTTCCTGTCACGTGGATCAAGGGATCTGTGGCTTTCCCTCGAGGCTGTCCCTCGAGGCTTTCCCACGAGGCTTTCCCACAGGGCTGTGCCACGTGCCACCTTGGTGTGAGTCGATCCTCGGCGTGAAAGACGAGCCGGTGAAGGGAAAAGAGGTTCCTCTGGAATGGACTGAGACATCTGGGGGACTCTTGGAATGGTGAAACGACCCTGGAGTTCCTCTCGCCGTTCCTGTTGAGAGGGCCTCCTCTTGAGATGCGACGGGAACGCCGGGAACTCTTTCCCGACGAAGCAGGGAAAGGATCCCTCATCTCGAGCTACGAGGCGGAAACGGGGCTCCTCTGGATGTGGGCGGGACCCTCGTGATTCCTCTCGAGTGGAGACGGCTAGGTCGGGGAACTTCTTGATTTGCACCAAGGGTGTGAAGGACCCTTTCGAAGTTCCAGAGGTGAGGTGTGATCAGCCTCGAGACGCCTCAGCGGAAATGGGCCTCATCTCGCCTGGAGGGGAGAACCTCCTGGATTTTCTCGAGTTGCGGCAGGTCTTCTCGAGTTACGACGGGGACCTCAGGGACCCGCTCTGGTGGCCTCAGGAAAGGCCAGTCCCCATGCGAGTTGCTAGGGGACCTCTCGGGATTCCTCTCCCGTCCATGCCGGGGCCTCAGTCCTTGTGTGGAGTCGGGGCCGGAACCTGAGGATTCCTCTCCAGTGTTGCCATGGATCTTGGGGTGCTTCTGAGTCTCCCCAGGGGAGTCAGGCCTCGTCTCGAGTGGGGGCATGCACGTGCGCTTTCCTCCCGAGCTGCAGCAGTAGTGTCACGCTTCCTGTCACGTGGATCAAGGGATCTGTGGCTTTCCCTCGAGGCTGTCCCTCGAGGCTTTCCCACGAGGCTTTCCCACAGGGCTGTGCCACGTGCCACCTTGGTGGGAGTCGATCCTCGGCGTGAAAGACGAGCCGGTGAAGGGAAAAGAGGTTCCTCTGGAATGGACTGAGACATCTGGGGGACTCTTGGAATGGTGGCACGACCCTGGAGTTCCTCTCGCCGTTCCTGTTGAGAGGGCCTCCTCTTCACATGCGATGGGAACGCCGGGAACTCTTTCCCGACGAAGCAGGGAAAGGATCCCTCATCTCGAGCTACGAGGCGGAAACGGGGCTACTCTGGATGTCGGCGGGACCCTCGTGATTCCTCTCGAGTGGAGACGGCTAGGTCGGGGAACTTCTTGATTTGCACCAAGGGTGTGAAGGACCCTTTCGAAGTTCCAGAGGTGAGGTGTGATCAGCCTCGAGACGCCTCAGCGGAAATGGGCCTCATCTCGCCTGGAGGGGAGAACCTCCTGGATTTTCTCGAGTTGCGGCAGGTCTTCTCGAGTTACGACGGGGACCTCAGGGACCCGCTCTGGTGGCCTCAGGAAAGGCCAGTCCCCATGCGAGTTGCTAGGGGACCTCTCGGGATTCCTCTCCCGTCCATGTCGGGGCTTCACTCCTTGTGTGGAGTCGGGGCCGGAACCTGAGGATTCCTCTCCAGTGTTGCCATGGATCTTGGGGTGCTTCTGAGTCTCCCCAGGGGAGTCAGGCCTCGTCTCGTGTGGGGGCATGCACGTGCGCTTTCCTCCCGAGCTGCAGCAGTAGTGTCACGCTTCCTGTCACGTGGATCATGGGATCTGTGGCTTTCCCTCGAGGCTGTCCCTCGAGGCTTTCCCACGAGGCTTTCCCACAGGGCTGTGCCACGTGCCACCTTGGTGGGAGTCGATCCTCGGCGTGAAAGACGAGCCGGTGAAGGGAAAAGAGGTTCCTCTGGAATGGACTGAGACATCTGGGGGACTCTTGGAATGGTGGCACGACCCTGGAGTTCCTCTCGCCGTTCCTGTTGAGAGGGCCTCCTCTTGAGATGCGACGGGAACGCCGGGAACTCTTTCCCGACGAAGCAGGGAAAGGATCCCTCATCTCGAGCTACGAGGCGGAAACGGGGCTCCTCTGGATGTGGGCGGGACCCTCGTGATTCCTCTCGAGTGGAGACGGCTAGGTCGGGGAACTTCTTGATTTGCACCAAGGGTGTGAAGGACCCTTTCGAAGTTCCAGAGGTGAGGTGTGATCAGCCTCGAGACGCCTCAGCGGAAATGGGCCTCATCTCGCCTGGAGGGGAGAACCTCCTGGATTTTCTCGAGTTGCGGCAGGTCTTCTCGAGTTACGACGGGGACCTCAGGGACCCGCTCTGGTGGCCTCAGGAAAGGCCAGTCCCCATGCGAGTTGCTAGGGGACCTCTCGGGATTCCTCTCCCGTCCATGCCGGGGCCTCAGTCCTTGTGTGGAGTCGGGGCCGGAACCTGAGGATTCCTCCCCAGTGTTGCCATGGATCTTGGGGTGCTTCTGAGTCTCCCCAGGGGAGTCAGGCCTCGTCTCGAGTGGGGGTATGCACGTGCGCTTTCCTCCCGAGCTGCAGCAGTAGTGTCACGCTTCCTGTCACGTGTATCAAGGGATCTGTGGCTTTCCCTCGAGGCTGTCCCTCGAGGCTTTCCCACGAGGCTTTCCCACAGGGCTGTGCCACGTGCCACCTTGGTGTGAGTCGATCCTCGGCGTGAAAGACGAGCCGGTGAAGGGAAAAGAGGTTCCTCTGGAATGGACTGAGACATCTGGGGGACTCTTGGAATGGTGGCACGACCCTGGAGTTCCTCTCGCCGTTCCTGTTGAGAGGGCCTCCTCTTGAGATGCGACGGGAATGCCGGGAACTCTTTCCCGACGAAGCAGGGAAAGGATCCCTCATCTCGAGCTACGAGGCGGAAACGGGGCTCCTCTGGATGTGGGCGGGACCCTCGTGATTCCTCTCGAGTGGAGACGGCTAGGTCGGGGAACTTCTTGATTTGCACCAAGGGTGTGAAGGACCCTTTCGAAGTTCCAGAGGTGAGGTGTGATCAGCCTCGAGACGCCTCAGCGGAAATGGGCCTCATCTCGCCTGGAGGGGAGAACCTCCTGGATTTTCTCGAGTTGCGGCAGGTCTTCTCGAGTTACGACGGGGACCTCAGGGACCCGCTCTGGTGGCCTCAGGAAAGGCCAGTCCCCATGCGAGTTGCTAGGGGACCTCTCGGGATTCCTCTCCCGTCCATGCCGGGGCCTCAGTCCTTGTGTGGAGTCGGGGCCGGAACCTGAGGATTCCTCTCCAGTGTTGCCATGGATCTTGGGGTGCTTCTGAGTCTCCCCAGGGGAGTCAGGCCTCGTCTCGAGTGGGGGCATGCACGTGCGCTTTCCTCCCGAGCTGCAGCAGTAGTGTCACGCTTCCTGTCACGTGGATCAAGGGATCTGTGGCTTTCCCTCGAGGCTGTCCCTCGAGGCTTTCCCACGAGGCTTTCCCACAGGGCTGTGCCACGTGCCACCTTGGTGGGAGTCGATCCTCGGCGTGAAAGACGAGCCGGTGAAGGGAAAAGAGGTTCCTCTGGAATGGACTGAGACATCTGGGGGACTCTTGGAATGGTGGCACGACCCTGGAGTTCCTCTCGCCGTTCCTGTTGAGAGGGCCTCCTCTTGAGATGCGACGGGAACGCCGGGAACTCTTTCCCGACGAAGCAGGGAAAGGATCCCTCATCTCGAGCTACGAGGCGGAAACGGGGCTCCTCTGGATGTGGGCGGGACCCTCGTGATTCCTCTCGAGTGGAGACGGCTAGGTCGGGGAACTTCTTGATTTGCACCAAGGGTGTGAAGGACCCTTTCGAAGTTCCAGAGGTGAGGTGTGATCAGCCTGGAGACGCCTCAGCGGAAATGGGCCTCATCTCGCCTGGAGGGGAGAACCTCCTGGATTTTCTCGAGTTGCGGCAGGTCTTCTCGAGTTACGACGGGGACCTCAGGGACCCGCTCTTGTGGCCTCAGGAAAGGCCAGTCCCCATGCGAGTTGCTAGGGGACCTCTCGGGATTCCTCTCCCGTCCATGCTGGGGCCTCAGTCCTTGTGTGGAGTCGGGGCCGGAACCTGAGGATTCCTCTCCAGTGTTGCCATGGATCTTGGGGTGCTTCTGAGTCTCCCGAGGGGAGTCAGGCCTCGTCTCGTGTGGGGGCATGCACGTGCGCTTTCCTCCCGAGCTGCGGCAGTAGTGTCACGCTTCCTGTCACGTGGATCAAGGGATCTGTGGCTTTCCCTCGAGGCTGTCCCTCGAGGCTTTCCCACGAGGCTTTCCCACAGGGCTGTGCCACGTGCCACCTTGGTGGGAGTCGATCCTCGGCGTGAAAGACGAGCCGGTGAAGGGAAAAGAGGTTCCTCTGGAATGGACTGAGACATCTGGGGGACTCTTGGAATGGTGGCACGACCCTGGAGTTCCTCTCGCCGTTCCTGTTGAGAGGGCCTCCTCTTCACATGCGACGGGAATGCCGGGAACTCTTTCCCGACGAAGCAGGGAAAGGATCCCTCATCTCGAGCTACGAGGCGGAAACGGGGCTCCTCTGGATGTGGGCGGGACCCTCGTGATTCCTCTCGAGTGGAGACGGCTAGGTCGGGGAACTTCTTGATTTGCACCAAGGGTGTGAAGGACCCTTTCGAAGTTCCAGAGGTGAGGTGTGATCAGCCTCGAGACGCCTCAGCGGAAATGGGCCTCATCTCGCCTGGAGGGGAGAACCTCCTGGATTTTCTCGAGTTGCGGCAGGTCTTCTCGAGTTACGACGGGGACCTCAGGGACCCGCTCTGGTGGCCTCAGGAAAGGCCAGTCCCCATGCGAGTTGCTAGGGGACCTCTCGGGATTCCTCTCCCGTCCATGCCGGGGCCTCAGTCCTTGTGTGGAGTCGGGGCCGGAACCTGAGGATTCCTCCCCAGCGTTGCCATGGATCTTGGGGTGCTTCTGAGTCTCCCCAGGGGAGTCAGGCCTCGTCTCGAGTGGGGGCATGCACGTGCGCTTTCCTCCCGAGCTGCAGCAGTAGTGTCACGCTTCCTGTCACGTGGATCAAGGGATCTGTGGCTTTCCCTCGAGGCTGTCCCTCGAGGCTTTCCCACGAGGCTTTCCCACAGGGCTGTGCCACGTGCCACCTTGGTGGGAGTCGATCCTCGGCGTGAAAGACGAGCCGGTGAAGGGAAAAGAGGTTCCTCTGGAATGGACTGAGACATCTGGGGGACTCTTGGAATGGTGGCACGACCCTGGAGTTCCTCTCGCCGTTCCTGTTGAGAGGGCCTCCTCTTCACATGCGACGGGAACGCCGGGAACTCTTTCCCGACGAAGCAGGGAAAGGATCCCTCATCTCGAGCTACGAGGCGGAAACGGGGCTCCTCTGGATGTGGGCGGGACCCTCGTGATTCCTCTCGAGTGGAGACGGCTAGGTCGGGGAACTTCTTGATTTGCACCAAGGGTGTGAAGGACCCTTTCGAAGTTCCAGAGGTGAGGTGTGATCAGCCTCGAGACGCCTCAGCGGAAAAGGGCCTCATCTCGCCTGGAGGGGAGAACCTCCTGGATTTTCTCGAGTTGCGGCAGGTCTTCTCGAGTTACGACGGGGACCTCAGGGACCCGCTCTGGTGGCCTCAGGAAAGGCCAGTCCCCATGCGAGTTGCTAGGGGACCTCTCGGGATTCCTCTCCCGTCCATGCCGGGGCCTCAGTCCTTGTGTGGAGTCGGGGCTGGAACCTGAGGATTCCTCTCCAGTGTTGCCATGGATCTTGGGGTGCTTCTGAGTCTCCCGAGGGGAGTCAGGGCTCGTCTCGTGTGGGGGCATGCACGTGCGCTTTCCTCCCGAGCTGCAGCAGTAGTGTCACGCTTCCTGTCACGTGGATCAAGGGATCTGTGGCTTTCCCTCGAGGCTGTCCCTCGAGGCTTTCCCACGAGGCTTTCCCACAGGGCTGTGCCACGTGCCACCTTGGTGGGAGTCGATCCTCGGCGTGAAAGACGAGCCGGTGAAGGGAAAAGAGGTTCCTCTGGAATGGACTGAGACATCTGGGGGACTCTTGGAATGGTGGCACGACCCTGGAGTTCCTCTCGCCGTTCCTGTTGAGAGGGCCTCCTCTTCACATGCGACGGGAACGCCGGGAACTCTTTCCCGACGAAGCAGGGAAAGGATCCCTCATCTCGAGCTACGAGGCGGAAACGGGGCTCCTCTGGATGTGGGCGGGACCCTCGTGATTCCTCTCGAGTGGAGACGGCTAGGTCGGGGAACTTCTTGATTTGCACCAAGGGTGTGAAGGACCCTTTCGAAGTTCCAGAGGTGAGGTGTGATCAGCCTCGAGACGCCTCAGCGGAAATGGGCCTCATCTCGCCTGGAGGGGAGAACCTCCTGGATTTTCTCGAGTTGCGGCAGGTCTTCTCGAGTTACGACGGGGACCTCAGGGACCCGCTCTGGTGGCCTCAGGAAAGGCCAGTCCCCATGCGAGTTGCTAGGGGACCTCTCGGGATTCCTCTCCCGTCCATGCTGGGGCCTCAGTCCTTGTGTGGAGTCGGGGCCGGAACCTGAGGATTCCTCTCCAGTGTTGCCATGGATCTTGGGGTGCTTCTGAGTCTCCCGAGGGGAGTCAGGCCTCGTCTCGTGTGGGGGCATGCACGTGCGCTTTCCTCCCGAGCTGCGGCAGTAGTGTCACGCTTCCTGTCACGTGGATCAAGGGATCTGTGGCTTTCCCTCGAGGCTGTCCCTCGAGGCTTTCCCACGAGGCTTTCCCACAGGGCTGTGCCACGTGCCACCTTGGTGGGAGTCGATCCTCGGCGTGAAAGACGAGCCGGTGAAGGGAAAAGAGGTTCCTCTGGAATGGACTGAGACATCTGGGGGACTCTTGGAATGGTGGCACGACCCTGGAGTTCCTCTCGCCGTTCCTGTTGAGAGGGCCTCCTCTTCACATGCGACGGGAATGCCGGGAACTCTTTCCCGACGAAGCAGGGAAAGGATCCCTCATCTCGAGCTACGAGGCGGAAACGGGGCTCCTCTGGATGTGGGCGGGACCCTCGTGATTCCTCTCGAGTGGAGACGGCTAGGTCGGGGAACTTCTTGATTTGCACCAAGGGTGTGAAGGACCCTTTCGAAGTTCCAGAGGTGAGGTGTGATCAGCCTCGAGACGCCTCAGCGGAAATGGGCCTCATCTCGCCTGGAGGGGAGAACCTCCTGGATTTTCTCGAGTTGCGGCAGGTCTTCTCGAGTTACGACGGGGACCTCAGGGACCCGCTCTGGTGGCCTCAGGAAAGGCCAGTCCCCATGCGAGTTGCTAGGGGACCTCTCGGGATTCCTCTCCCGTCCATGCCGGGGCCTCAGTCCTTGTGTGGAGTCGGGGCCGGAACCTGAGGATTCCTCCCCAGCGTTGCCATGGATCTTGGGGTGCTTCTGAGTCTCCCCAGGGGAGTCAGGCCTCGTCTCGAGTGGGGGCATGCACGTGCGCTTTCCTCCCGAGCTGCAGCAGTAGTGTCACGCTTCCTGTCACGTGGATCAAGGGATCTGTGGCTTTCCCTCGAGGCTGTCCCTCGAGGCTTTCCCACGAGGCTTTCCCACAGGGCTGTGCCACGTGCCACCTTGGTGGGAGTCGATCCTCGGCGTGAAAGACGAGCCGGTGAAGGGAAAAGAGGTTCCTCTGGAATGGACTGAGACATCTGGGGGACTCTTGGAATGGTGGCACGACCCTGGAGTTCCTCTCGCCGTTCCTGTTGAGAGGGCCTCCTCTTCACATGCGACGGGAACGCCGGGAACTCTTTCCCGACGAAGCAGGGAAAGGATCCCTCATCTCGAGCTACGAGGCGGAAACGGGGCTCCTCTGGATGTGGGCGGGACCCTCGTGATTCCTCTCGAGTGGAGACGGCTAGGTCGGGGAACTTCTTGATTTGCACCAAGGGTGTGAAGGACCCTTTCGAAGTTCCAGAGGTGAGGTGTGATCAGCCTCGAGACGCCTCAGCGGAAAAGGGCCTCATCTCGCCTGGAGGGGAGAACCTCCTGGATTTTCTCGAGTTGCGGCAGGTCTTCTCGAGTTACGACGGGGACCTCAGGGACCCGCTCTGGTGGCCTCAGGAAAGGCCAGTCCCCATGCGAGTTGCTAGGGGACCTCTCGGGATTCCTCTCCCGTCCATGCCGGGGCCTCAGTCCTTGTGTGGAGTCGGGGCTGGAACCTGAGGATTCCTCTCCAGTGTTGCCATGGATCTTGGGGTGCTTCTGAGTCTCCCGAGGGGAGTCAGGGCTCGTCTCGTGTGGGGGCATGCACGTGCGCTTTCCTCCCGAGCTGCAGCAGTAGTGTCACGCTTCCTGTCACGTGGATCAAGGGATCTGTGGCTTTCCCTCGAGGCTGTCCCTCGAGGCTTTCCCACGAGGCTTTCCCACAGGGCTGTGCCACGTGCCACCTTGGTGGGAGTCGATCCTCGGCGTGAAAGACGAGCCGGTGAAGGGAAAAGAGGTTCCTCTGGAATGGACTGAGACATCTGGGGGACTCTTGGAATGGTGGCACGACCCTGGAGTTCCTCTCGCCGTTCCTGTTGAGAGGGCCTCCTCTTCACATGCGACGGGAACGCCGGGAACTCTTTCCCGACGAAGCAGGGAAAGGATCCCTCATCTCGAGCTACGAGGCGGAAACGGGGCTCCTCTGGATGTGGGCGGGACCCTCGTGATTCCTCTCGAGTGGAGACGGCTAGGTCGGGGAACTTCTTGATTTGCACCAAGGGTGTGAAGGACCCTTTCGAAGTTCCAGAGGTGAGGTGTGATCAGCCTCGAGACGCCTCAGCGGAAATGGGCCTCATCTCGCCTGGAGGGGAGAACCTCCTGGATTTTCTCGAGTTGCGGCAGGTCTTCTCGAGTTACGACGGGGACCTCAGGGACCCGCTCTGGTGGCCTCAGGAAAGGCCAGTCCCCATGCGAGTTGCTAGGGGACCTCTCGGGATTCCTCTCCCGTCCATGCTGGGGCCTCAGTCCTTGTGTGGAGTCGGGGCCGGAACCTGAGGATTCCTCTCCAGTGTTGCCATGGATCTTGGGGTGCTTCTGAGTCTCCCGAGGGGAGTCAGGCCTCGTCTCGTGTGGGGGCATGCACGTGCGCTTTCCTCCCGAGCTGCGGCAGTAGTGTCACGCTTCCTGTCACGTGGATCAAGGGATCTGTGGCTTTCCCTCGAGGCTGTCCCTCGAGGCTTTCCCACGAGGCTTTCCCACAGGGCTGTGCCACGTGCCACCTTGGTGGGAGTCGATCCTCGGCGTGAAAGACGAGCCGGTGAAGGGAAAAGAGGTTCCTCTGGAATGGACTGAGACATCTGGGGGACTCTTGGAATGGTGGCACGACCCTGGAGTTCCTCTCGCCGTTCCTGTTGAGAGGGCCTCCTCTTCACATGCGACGGGAATGCCGGGAACTCTTTCCCGACGAAGCAGGGAAAGGATCCCTCATCTCGAGCTACGAGGCGGAAACGGGGCTCCTCTGGATGTGGGCGGGACCCTCGTGATTCCTCTCGAGTGGAGACGGCTAGGTCGGGGAACTTCTTGATTTGCACCAAGGGTGTGAAGGACCCTTTCGAAGTTCCAGAGGTGAGGTGTGATCAGCCTCGAGACGCCTCAGCGGAAATGGGCCTCATCTCGCCTGGAGGGGAGAACCTCCTGGATTTTCTCGAGTTGCGGCAGGTCTTCTCGAGTTACGACGGGGACCTCAGGGACCCGCTCTGGTGGCCTCAGGAAAGGCCAGTCCCCATGCGAGTTGCTAGGGGACCTCTCGGGATTCCTCTCCCGTCCATGCCGGGGCCTCAGTCCTTGTGTGGAGTCGGGGCCGGAACCTGAGGATTCCTCCCCAGCGTTGCCATGGATCTTGGGGTGCTTCTGAGTCTCCCCAGGGGAGTCAGGCCTCGTCTCGAGTGGGGGCATGCACGTGCGCTTTCCTCCCGAGCTGCAGCAGTAGTGTCACGCTTCCTGTCACGTGGATCAAGGGATCTGTGGCTTTCCCTCGAGGCTGTCCCTCGAGGCTTTCCCACGAGGCTTTCCCACAGGGCTGTGCCACGTGCCACCTTGGTGGGAGTCGATCCTCGGCGTGAAAGACGAGCCGGTGAAGGGAAAAGAGGTTCCTCTGGAATGGACTGAGACATCTGGGGGACTCTTGGAATGGTGGCACGACCCTGGAGTTCCTCTCGCCGTTCCTGTTGAGAGGGCCTCCTCTTCACATGCGACGGGAACGCCGGGAACTCTTTCCCGACGAAGCAGGGAAAGGATCCCTCATCTCGAGCTACGAGGCGGAAACGGGGCTCCTCTGGATGTGGGCGGGACCCTCGTGATTCCTCTCGAGTGGAGACGGCTAGGTCGGGGAACTTCTTGATTTGCACCAAGGGTGTGAAGGACCCTTTCGAAGTTCCAGAGGTGAGGTGTGATCAGCCTCGAGACGCCTCAGCGGAAAAGGGCCTCATCTCGCCTGGAGGGGAGAACCTCCTGGATTTTCTCGAGTTGCGGCAGGTCTTCTCGAGTTACGACGGGGACCTCAGGGACCCGCTCTGGTGGCCTCAGGAAAGGCCAGTCCCCATGCGAGTTGCTAGGGGACCTCTCGGGATTCCTCTCCCGTCCATGCCGGGGCCTCAGTCCTTGTGTGGAGTCGGGGCTGGAACCTGAGGATTCCTCTCCAGTGTTGCCATGGATCTTGGGGTGCTTCTGAGTCTCCCGAGGGGAGTCAGGGCTCGTCTCGTGTGGGGGCATGCACGTGCGCTTTCCTCCCGAGCTGCAGCAGTAGTGTCACGCTTCCTGTCACGTGGATCAAGGGATCTGTGGCTTTCCCTCGAGGCTGTCCCTCGAGGCTTTCCCACGAGGCTTTCCCACAGGGCTGTGCCACGTGCCACCTTGGTGGGAGTCGATCCTCGGCGTGAAAGACGAGCCGGTGAAGGGAAAAGAGGTTCCTCTGGAATGGACTGAGACATCTGGGGGACTCTTGGAATGGTGGCACGACCCTGGAGTTCCTCTCGCCGTTCCTGTTGAGAGGGCCTCCTCTTCACATGCGACGGGAACGCCGGGAACTCTTTCCCGACGAAGCAGGGAAAGGATCCCTCATCTCGAGCTACGAGGCGGAAACGGGGCTCCTCTGGATGTGGGCGGGACCCTCGTGATTCCTCTCGAGTGGAGACGGCTAGGTCGGGGAACTTCTTGATTTGCACCAAGGGTGTGAAGGACCCTTTCGAAGTTCCAGAGGTGAGGTGTGATCAGCCTCGAGACGCCTCAGCGGAAATGGGCCTCATCTCGCCTGGAGGGGAGAACCTCCTGGATTTTCTCGAGTTGCGGCAGGTCTTCTCGAGTTACGACGGGGACCTCAGGGACCCGCTCTGGTGGCCTCAGGAAAGGCCAGTCCCCATGCGAGTTGCTAGGGGACCTCTCGGGATTCCTCTCCCCTCCATGCCGGGGCCTCAGTCCTTGTGTGGAGTCGGGGCCGGAACCTGAGGATTCCTCTCCAGTGTTGCCATGGATCTTGGGGTGCTTCTGAGTCTCCCGAGGGGAGTCAGGCCTCGTCTCGTGTGGGGTCATGCACGTGCGCTTTCCTCCCGAGCTGCAGCAGTAGTGTCACGCTTCCTGTCACGTGGATCAAGGGATCTGTGGCTTTCCCTCGAGGCTGTCCCTCGAGGCTTTCCCACGAGGCTTTCCCACAGGGCTGTGCCACGTGCCACCTTGGTGGGAGTTGATCCTCGGCGTGAAAGACGAGCCGGTGAAGGGAAAAGAGGTTCCTCTGGAATGGACTGAGACATCTGGGGGACTCTTGGAATGGTGGCACGACCCTGGAGTTCCTCTCGCCGTTCCTGTGCAGAGGGCCTCCTCTTCACATGCGACGGGAACGCCGGGAACTCTTTCCCGACGAAGCAGGGAAAGGATCCCTCATCTCGAGCTACGAGGCGGAAACGGGGCTCCTCTGGATGTGGGCGGGACCCTCGTGATTCCTCTCGAGTGGAGACGGCTAGGTCGGGGAACTTCTTGATTTGCACCAAGGGTGTGAAGGACCCTTTCGAAGTTCCAGAGGTGAGGTGTGATCAGCCTCGAGACGCCTCAGCGGAAATGGGCCTCATCTCGCCTGGAGGGGAGAACCTCCTGGATTTTCTCGAGTTGCGGCAGGTCTTCTCGAGTTACGACGGGGACCTCAGGGACCCGCTCTGGTGGCCTCAGGAAAGGCCAGTCCCCATGCGAGTTGCTAGGGGACCTCTCGGGATTCCTCTTCCGTCCATGCCGGGGCCTCAGTCCTTGTGTGGAGTCGGGGCCGGAACCTGAGGATTCCTCCCCAGTGTTGCCATGGATCTTGGGGTGCTTCTGAGTCTCCCCAGGGGAGTCAGGCCTCGTCTCGAGTGGGGGCATGCACGTGCGCTTTCCTCCCGAGCTGCAGCAGTAGTGTCACGCTTCCTGTCACGTGGATCAAGGGATCTGTGGCTTTCCCTCGAGGCTGTCCCTCGAGGCTTTCCCACGAGGCTTTCCCACAGGGCTGTGCCACGTGCCACCTTGGTGTGAGTCGATCCTCGGCGTGAAAGACGAGCCGGTGAAGGGAAAAGAGGTTCCTCTGGAATGGACTGAGACATCTGGGGGACTCTTGGAATGGTGGCACGACCCTGGAGTTCCTCTCGCCGTTCCTGTTGAGAGGGCCTCCTCTTCACATGCGACGGGAACGCCGGGAACTCTTTCCCGACGAAGCAGGGAAAGGATCCCTCATCTCGAGCTACGAGGCGGAAACGGGGCTCCTCTGGATGTGGGCGGGACCCTCGTGATTCCTCTCGAGTGGAGACGGCTAGGTCGGGGAACTTCTTGATTTGCACCAAGGGTGTGAAGGACCCTTTCGAAGTTCCAGAGGTGAGGTGTGATCAGCCTCGAGACGCCTCAGCGGAAATGGGCCTCATCTCGCCTGGAGGGGAGAACCTCCTGGATTTTCTCGAGTTGCGGCAGGTCTTCTCGAGTTACGACGGGGACCTCAGGGACCCGCTCTGGTGGCCTCAGGAAAGGCCAGTCCCCATGCGAGTTGCTAGGGGACCTCTCGGGATTCCTCTCCCGTCCATGCCGGGGCCTCAGTCCTTGTGTGGAGTCGGGGCCGGAACCTGAGGATTCCTCCCCAGTGTTGCCAGGGATCTTGGGGTGCTTCTGAGTCTCCCCAGGGGAGTCAGGCCTCGTCTCGAGTGGGGGCATGCACGTGCGCTTTCCTCCCGAGCTGCAGCAGTAGTGTCACGCTTCCTGTCACGTGTATCAAGGGATCTGTGGCTTTCCCTCGAGGCTGTCCCTCGAGGCTTTCCCACGAGGCTTTCCCACAGGGCTGTGCCACGTGCCACCTTGGTGGGAGTCGATCCTCGGCGTGAAAGACGAGCCGGTGAAGGGAAAAGAGGTTCCTCTGGAATGGACTGAGATATCTGGGGGACTCTTGGAATGGTGGCACGACCCTGGAGTTCCTCTCGCCGTTCCTGTTGAGAGGGCCTCCTCTTGAGATGCGACGGGAACGCCGGGAACTCTTTCCCGACGAAGCAGGGAAAGGATCCCTCATCTCGAGCTACGAGGGGGAAACGGGGCTCCTCTGGATGTGGGCGGGACCCTCGTGATTCCTCTCGAGTGGAGACGGCTAGGTCGGGGAACTTCTTGATTTGCACCAAGGGTGTGAAGGACCCTTTCGAAGTTCCAGAGGTGAGGTGTGATCAGCCTCGAGACGCCTCAGCGGAAATGGGCCTCATCTCGCCTGGAGGGGAGAACCTCCTGGATGTTCTCGAGTTGCGGCAGGTCTTCTCGAGTTACGACGGGGACCTCAGGGACCCGCTCTGGTGGCCTCAGGAAAGGCCAGTCCCCATGCGAGTTGCTAGGGGACCTCTCGGGATTCCTCTCCCGTCCATGCCGGGGCCTCAGTCCTTGTGTGGAGTCGGGGCCGGAACCTGAGGATTCCTCCCCAGCGTTGCCATGGATCTTGGGGTGCTTCTGAATCTCCCCAGGGGAGTCAGGCCTCGTCTCGAGTGGGGGCATGCACGTGCGCTTTCCTCCCGAGCTGCAGCAGTAGTGTCACGCTTCCTGTCACGTGGATCAAGGGATCTGTGGCTTTCCCTCGAGGCTGTCCCTCGAGGCTTTCCCACGAGGCTTTCCCACAGGGCTGTGCCACGTGCCACCTTGGTGTGAGTCGATCCTCGGCGTGAAAGACGAGCCGGTGAAGGGAAAAGAGGTTCCTCTGGAATGGACTGAGACATCTGGGGGACTCTTGGAATGGTGGCACGACCCTGGAGTTCCTCTCGCCGTTCCTGTTGAGAGGGCCTCCTCTTCACATGCGACGGGAACGCCGGGAACTCTTTCCCGACGAAGCAGGGAAAGGATCCCTCATCTCGAGCTACGAGGCGGAAACGGGGCTCCTCTGGATGTGGGCGGGACCCTCGTGATTCCTCTCGAGTGGAGACGGCTAGGTCGGGGAACTTCTTGATTTGCACCAAGGGTGTGAAGGACCCTTTCGAAGTTCCAGAGGTGAGGTGTGATCAGCCTCGAGACGCCTCAGCGGAAAAGGGCCTCATCTCGCCTGGAGGGGAGAACCTCCTGGATTTTCTCGAGTTGCGGCAGGTCTTCTCGAGTTACGACGGGGACCTCAGGGACCCGCTCTGGTGGCCTCAGGAAAGGCCAGTCCCCATGCGAGTTGCTAGGGGACCTCTCGGGATTCCTCTCCCGTCCATGCCGGGGCCTCAGTCCTTGTGTGGAGTCGGGGCCGGAACCTGAGGATTCCTCTCCAGTGTTGCCATGGATCTTGGGGTGCTTCTGAGTCTCCCGAGGGGAGTCAGGGCTCGTCTCGTGTGGGGGCATGCACGTGCGCTTTCCTCCCGAGCTGCAGCAGTAGTGTCACGCTTCCTGTCACGTGGATCAAGGGATCTGTGGCTTTCCCTCGAGGCTGTCCCTCGAGGCTTTCCCACGAGGCTTTCCCACAGGGCTGTGCCACGTGCCACCTTGGTGGGAGTCGATCCTCGGCGTGAAAGACGAGCCGGTGAAGGGAAAAGAGGTTCCTCTGGAATGGACTGAGACATCTGGGGGACTCTTGGAATGGTGGCACGACCCTGGAGTTCCTCTCGCCGTTCCTGTTGAGAGGGCCTCCTCTTCACATGCGACGGGAACGCCGGGAACTCTTTCCCGACGAAGCAGGGAAAGGATCCCTCATCTCGAGCTACGAGGCGGAAACGGGGCTCCTCTGGATGTGGGCGGGACCCTCGTGATTCCTCTCGAGTGGAGACGGCTAGGTCGGGGAACTTCTTGATTTGCACCAAGGGTGTGAAGGACCCTTTCGAAGTTCCAGAGGTGAGGTGTGATCAGCCTCGAGACGCCTCAGCGGAAATGGGCCTCATCTCGCCTGGAGGGGAGAACCTCCTGGATTTTCTCGAGTTGCGGCAGGTCTTCTCGAGTTACGACGGGGACCTCAGGGACCCGCTCTGGTGGCCTCAGGAAAGGCCAGTCCCCATGCGAGTTGCTAGGGGACCTCTCGGGATTCCTCTCCCGTCCATGCCGGGGCCTCAGTCCTTGTGTGGAGTCGGGGCCGGAACCTGAGGATTCCTCTCCAGTGTTGCCATGGATCTTGGGGTGCTTCTGAGTCTCCCGAGGGGAGTCAGGCCTCGTCTCGTGTGGGGTCATGCACGTGCGCTTTCCTCCCGAGCTGCAGCAGTAGTGTCACGCTTCCTGTCACGTGGATCAAGGGATCTGTGGCTTTCCCTCGAGGCTGTCCCTCGAGGCTTTCCCACGAGGCTTTCCCACAGGGCTGTGCCACGTGCCACCTTGGTGGGAGTTGATCCTCGGCGTGAAAGACGAGCCGGTGAAGGGAAAAGAGGTTCCTCTGGAATGGACTGAGACATCTGGGGGACTCTTGGAATGGTGGCACGACCCTGGAGTTCCTCTCGCCGTTCCTGTGCAGAGGGCCTCCTCTTCACATGCGACGGGAACGCCGGGAACTCTTTCCCGACGAAGCAGGGAAAGGATCCCTCATCTCGAGCTACGAGGCGGAAACGGGGCTCCTCTGGATGTGGGCGGGACCCTCGTGATTCCTCTCGAGTGGAGACGGCTAGGTCGGGGAACTTCTTGATTTGCACCAAGGGTGTGAAGGACCCTTTCGAAGTTCCAGAGGTGAGGTCTGATCAGCCTCGAGACGCCTCAGCGGAAATGGGCCTCATCTCGCCTGGAGGGGAGAACCTCCTGGATTTTCTCGAGTTGCGGCAGGTCTTCTCGAGTTACGACGGGGACCTCAGGGACCCGCTCTGGTGGCCTCAGGAAAGGCCAGTCCCCATGCGAGTTGCTAGGGGACCTCTCGGGATTCCTCTTCCGTCCATGCCGGGGCCTCAGTCCTTGTGTGGAGTCGGGGCCGGAACCTGAGGATTCCTCCCCAGTGTTGCCATGGATCTTGGGGTGCTTCTGAGTCTCCCCAGGGGAGTCAGGCCTCGTCTCGAGTGGGGGCATGCACGTGCGCTTTCCTCCCGAGCTGCAGCAGTAGTGTCACGCTTCCTGTCACGTGGATCAAGGGATCTGTGGCTTTCCCTCGAGGCTGTCCCTCGAGGCTTTCCCACGAGGCTTTCCCACAGGGCTGTGCCACGTGCCACCTTGGTGGGAGTCGATCCTCGGCGTGAAAGACGAGCCGGTGAAAGGAAAAGAGGTTCCTCTGGAATGGACTGAGACATCTGGGGGACTCTTGGAATGGTGGCACGACCCTGGAGTTCCTCTCGCCGTTCCTGTTGAGAGGGCCTCCTCTTGAGATGCGACGGGAACGCCGGGAACTCTTTCCCGACGAAGCAGGGAAAGGATCCCTCATCTCGAGCTACGAGGCGGAAACGGGGCTCCTCTGGATGTGGGCGGGACCCTCGTGATTCCTCTCGAGTGGAGACGGCTAGGTCGGGGAACTTCTTGATTTGCACCAAGGGTGTGAAGGAGCCTTTCGAAGTTCCAGAGGTGAGGTGTGATCAGCCTCGAGACGCCTCAGCGGAAATGGGCCTCATCTCGCCTGGAGGGGAGAACCTCCTGGATTTTCTCGAGTTGCGGCAGGTCTTCTCGAGTTACGACGGGGACCTCAGGGACCCGCTCTGGTGGCCTCAGGAAAGGCCAGTCCCCATGCGAGTTGCTAGGGGACCTCTCGGGATTCCTCTCCCGTCCATGCCGGGGCCTCAGTCCTTGTGTGGAGTCGGGGCCGGAACCTGAGGATTCCTCCCCAGTGTTGCCAGGGATCTTGGGGTGCTTCTGAGTCTCCCCAGGGGAGTCAGGCCTCGTCTCGAGTGGGGGCATGCACGTGCGCTTTCCTCCCGAGCTGCAGCAGTAGTGTCACGCTTCCTGTCACGTGGATCAAGGGATCTGTGGCTTTCCCTCGAGGCTGTCCCTCGAGGCTTTCCCACGAGGCTTTCCCACAGGGCTGTGCCACGTGCCACCTTGGTGGGAGTCGATCCTCGGCGTGAAAGACGAGCCGGTGAAGGGAAAAGAGGTTCCTCTGGAATGGACTGAGATATCTGGGGGACTCTTGGAATGGTGGCACGACCCTGGAGTTCCTCTCGCCGTTCCTGTTGAGAGGGCCTCCTCTTGAGATGCGACGGGAACGCCGGGAACTCTTTCCCGACGAAGCAGGGAAAGGATCCCTCATCTCGAGCTACGAGGGGGAAACGGGGCTCCTCTGGATGTGGGCGGGACCCTCGTGATTCCTCTCGAGTGGAGACGGCTAGGTCGGGGAACTTCTTGATTTGCACCAAGGGTGTGAAGGACCCTTTCGAAGTTCCAGAGGTGAGGTGTGATCAGCCTCGAGACGCCTCAGCGGAAATGGGCCTCATCTCGCCTGGAGGGGAGAACCTCCTGGATTTTCTCGAGTTGCGGCAGGTCTTCTCGAGTTACGACGGGGTCCTCAGGGACCCGCTCTGGTGGCCTCAGGAAAGGCCAGTCCCCATGCGAGTTGCTAGGGGACCTCTCGGGATTCCTCTCCCGTCCATGCCGGGGCCTCAGTCCTTGTGTGGAGTCGGGGCCGGAACCTGAGGATTCCTCTCCAGTGTTGCCATGGATCTTGGGGTGCTTCTGAGTCTCCCCAGGGGAGTCAGGCCTCGTCTCGTGTGGGGTCATGCACGTGCGCTTTCCTCCCGAGCTGCAGCAGTAGTGTCACGCTTCCTGTCACGTGGATCAAGGGATCTGTGGCTTTCCCTCGAGGCTGTCCCTCGAGGCTTTCCCACGAGGCTTTCCCACAGGGCTGTGCCACGTGCCACCTTGGTGGGAGTCGATCCTCGGCGTGAAAGACGAGCCGATGAAGGGAAAAGAGGTTCCTCTGGAATGGACTGAGACATCTGGGGGACTCTTGGAATGGTGGCACGACCCTGGAGTTCCTCTCGCCGTTCCTGTTGAGAGGGCCTCCTCTTGAGATGCGACGGGAACGCCGGGAACTCTTTCCCGACGAAGCAGGGAAAGGATCCCTCATCTCGAGCTACGAGGCGGAAACGGGGCTCCTCTGGATGTGGGCGGGACCCTCGTGATTCCTCTCGAGTGGAGACGGCTAGGTCGGGGAACTTCTTGATTTGCACCAAGGGTGTGAAGGACCCTTTCGAAGTTCCAGAGGTGAGGTGTGATCAGCCTGGAGACGCCTCAGCGGAAATGGGCCTCATCTCGCCTGGAGGGGAGAACCTCCTGGATTTTCTCGAGTTGCGGCAGGTCTTCTCGAGTTACGACGGGGACCTCAGGGACCCGCTCTGGTGGCCTCAGGAAAGGCCAGTCCCCATGCGAGTTGCTAGGGGACCTCTCGGGATTCCTCTTCCGTCCATGCCGGGGCCTCAGTCCTTGTGTGGAGTCGGGGCCGGAACCTGAGGATTCCTCCCCAGTGTTGCCATGGATCTTGGGGTGCTTCTGAGTCTCCCCAGGGGAGTCAGGCCTCGTCTCGAGTGGGGGCATGCACGTGCGCTTTCCTCCCGAGCTGCAGCAGTAGTGTCACGCTTCCTGTCACGTGGATCAAGGGATCTGTGGCTTTCCCTCGAGGCTGTCCCTCGAGGCTTTCCCACGAGGCTTTCCCACAGGGCTGTGCCACGTGCCACCTTGGTGGGAGTCGATCCTCGGCGTGAAAGACGAGCCGGTGAAGGGAAAAGAGGTTCCTCTGGAATGGACTGAGACATCTGGGGGACTCTTGGAATGGTGGCACGACCCTGGAGTTCCTCTCGCCGTTCCTGTTGAGAGGGCCTCCTCTTCACATGCGACGGGAACGCCGGGAACTCTTTCCCGACGAAGCAGGGAAAGGATCCCTCATCTCGAGCTACGAGGCGGAAACGGGGCTCCTCTGGATGTGGGCGGGACCCTCGTGATTCCTCTCGAGTGGAGACGGCTAGGTCGGGGAACTTCTTGATTTGCACCAAGGGTGTGAAGGACCCTTTCGAAGTTCCAGAGGTGAGGTGTGATCAGCCTCGAGACGCCTCAGCGGAAATGGGCCTCATCTCGCCTGGAGGGGAGAACCTCCTGGATTTTCTCGAGTTGCGGCAGGTCTTCTCGAGTTACGACGGGGACCTCAGGGACCCGCTCTGGTGGCCTCAGGAAAGGCCAGTCCCCATGCGAGTTGCTAGGGGACCTCTCGGGATTCCTCTCCCGTCCATGCCGGGGCCTCAGTCCTTGTGTGGAGTCGGGGCCGGAACCTGAGGATTCCTCTCCAGTGTTGCCATGGATCTTGGGGTGCTTCTGAGTCTCCCCAGGGGAGTCAGGCCTCGTCTCGAGTGGGGGCATGCACGTGCGCTTTCCTCCCGAGCTGCAGCAGTAGTGTCACGCTTCCTTTCACGTGGATCAAGGGATCTGTGGCTTTCCCTCGAGGCTGTCCCTCGAGGCTTTCCCACGAGGCTTTCCCACAGGGCTGTGCCACGTGCCACCTTGGTGTGAGTCGATCCTCGGCGTGAAAGACGAGCCGGTGAAGGGAAAAGAGGTTCCTCTGGAATGGACTGAGACATCTGGGGGACTCTTGGAATGGTGGCACGACCCTGGAGTTCCTCTCGCCGTTCCTGTTGAGAGGGCCTCCTCTTGAGATGCGACGGGAACGCCGGGAACTCTTTCCCGACGAAGCAGGGAAAGGATCCCTCATCTCGAGCTACGAGGCGGAAACGGGGCTCCTCTGGATGTGGGCGGGACCCTCGTGATTCCTCTCGAGTGGAGACGGCTAGGTCGGGGAACTTCTTGATTTGCACCAAGGGTGTGAAGGACCCTTTCGAAGTTCCAGAGGTGAGGTGTGATCAGCCTCGAGACGCCTCAGCGGAAATGGGCCTCATCTCGCCTGGAGGGGAGAACCTCCTGGATTTTCTCGAGTTGCGGCAGGTCTTCTCGAGTTACGACGGGGACCTCAGGGACCCGCTCTGGTGGCCTCAGGAAAGGCCAGTCCCCATGCGAGTTGCTAGGGGACCTCTCGGGATTCCTCTCCCGTCCATGCCGGGGCCTCAGTCCTTGTGTGGAGTCGGGGCCGGAACCTGAGGATTCCTCTCCAGTGTTGCCATGGATCTTGGGGTGCTTCTGAGTCTCCCCAGGGGAGTCAGGCCTCGTCTCGAGTGGGGGCATGCACGTGCGCTTTCCTCCCGAGCTGCAGCAGTAGTGTCACGCTTCCTTTCACGTGGATCAAGGGATCTGTGGCTTTCCCTCGAGGCTGTCCCTCGAGGCTTTCCCACGAGGCTTTCCCACAGGGCTGTGCCACGTGCCACCTTGGTGGGAGTCGATCCTCGGCGTGAAAGACGAGCCGGTGAAGGGAAAAGAGGTTCCTCTGGAATGGACTGAGACATCTGGGGGACTCTTGGAATGGTGGCACGACCCTGGAGTTCCTCTCGCCGTTCCTGTTGAGAGGGCCTCCTCTTGAGATGCGACGGGAACGCCGGGAACTCTTTCCCGACGAAGCAGGGAAAGGATCCCTCATCTCGAGCTACGAGGCGGAAACGGGGCTCCTCTGGATGTGGGCGGGACCCTCGTGATTCCTCTCGAGTGGAGACGGCTAGGTCGGGGAACTTCTTGATTTGCACCAAGGGTGTGTAGGACCCTTTCGAAGTTCCAGAGGTGAGGTGTGATCAGCCTCGAGACGCCTCAGCGGAAATGGGCCTCATCTCGCCTGGAGGGGAGAACCTCCTGGATTTTCTCGAGTTGCGGCAGGTCTTCTCGAGTTACGACGGGGACCTCAGGGACGCGCTCTGGTGGCCTCAGGAAAGGCCAGTCCCCATGCGAGTTGCTAGGGGACCTCTCGGGATTCCTCTCCCGTCCATGCCGGGGCCTCAGTCCTTGTGTGGAGTCGGGGCCGGAACCTGAGGATTCCTCTCCAGTGTTGCCATGGATCTTGGGGTGCTTCTGAGTCTCCCGAGGGGAGTCAGGCCTCGTCTCGTGTGGGGGCATGCACGTGCGCTTTCCTCCCGAGCTGCAGCAGTAGTGTCACGCTTCCTGTCTAGTGGATCAAGGGATCTGTGGCTTTCCCTCAAGGCTGTCCCTCGAGGCTTTCCCACGAGGCTTTCCCACAGGGCTGTGCCACGTTCCACCTTGGTGGGAGTCGATCCTCGGCGTGAAAGACGAGCCGGTGAAGGGAAAAGAGGTTCCTCTGGAATGGACTGAGACATCTGGGGGACTCTTGGAATGGTGGCACGACCCTGGAGTTCCTCTCGCCGTTCCTGTTGAGAGGGCCTCCTCTTCACATGCGACGGGAACGCCGGGAACTCTTTCCCGACGAAGCAGGGAAAGGATCCCTCATCTCGAGCTACGAGGCGGAAACGGGGCTCCTCTGGATGTGGGCGGGACCCTCGTGATTCCTCTCGAGTGGAGACGGCTAGGTCGGGGAACTTCTTGATTTGCACCAAGGGTGTGAAGGACCCTTTCGAAGTTCCAGAGGTGAGGTGTGATCAGCCTCGAGACGCCTCAGCGGAAATGGGCCTCATCTCGCCTGGAGGGGAGAACCTCCTGGATTTTCTCGAGTTGCGGCAGGTCTTCTCGAGTTACGACGGGGACCTCAGGGACCCGCTCTGGTGGCCTCAGGAAAGGCCAGTCTCCATGCGAGTTGCTAGGGGACCTCTCGGGATTCCTCTCCCGTCCATGCCGGGGCCTCAGTCCTTGTGTGGAGTCGGGGCCGGAACCTGAGGATTCCTCCCCAGTGTTGCCATGGGTCTTGGGGTGCTTCTGAGTCTCCCCAGGGGAGTCAGGCCTCGTCTCGAGTGGGGGCATGCACGTGCGCTTTCCTCCCGAGCTGCAGCAGTAGTGTCACGCTTCCTGTCACGTGGATCAAGGGATCTGTGGCTTTCCCTCGAGGCTGTCCCTCGAGGCTTTCCAACGAGGCTTTCCCACAGGGCTGTGCCACGTGCCACCTTGGTGTGAGTCGATCCTCGGCGTGAAAGACGAGCCGGTGAAGGGAAAGGAGGTTCCTCTGGAATGGACTGAGACATCTGGGGGACTCTTGGAATGGTGGCACGACCCTGGAGTTCCTCTCGCCGTTCCTGTTGAGAGGGCCTCCTCTTGAGATGCGACGGGAACGCCGGGAACTCTTTCCCGACGAAGCAGGGAAAGGATCCCTCATCTCGAGCTACGAGGGGGAAACGGGGCTCCTCTGGATGTGGGCGGGACCCTCGTGATTCCTCTCGAGTGGAGACGGCTAGGTCGGGGAACTTCTTGATTTGCACCAAGGGTGTGAAGGACCCTTTCGAAGTTCCAGAGGTGAGGTGTGATCAGCCTCGAGACGCCTCAGCGGAAATGGGCCTCATCTCGCCTGGAGGGGAGAACCTCCTGGATTTTCTCGAGTTGCGGCAGGTCTTCTCGAGTTACGACGGGGACCTCAGGGACCCGCTCTGGTGGCCTCAGGAAAGGCCAGTCCCCATGCGAGTTGCTAGGGGACCTCTCGGGATTCCTCTCCCGTCCATGCCGGGGCCTCAGTCCTTGTGTGGAGTCGGGGCCGGAACCTGAGGATTCCTCCCCAGTGTTGCCATGGATCTTGGGGTGCTTCTGAGTCTCCCCAGGGGAGTCAGGCCTCGTCTCGAGTGGGGGCATGCACGTGCGCTTTCCTCCCGAGCTGCAGCAGTAGTGTCACGCTTCCTGTCACGTGGATCAAGGGATCTGTGGCTTTCCCTCGAGGCTGTCCCTCGAGGCTTTCCCACGAGGCTTTCCCACAGGGCTGTGCCACGTGCCACCTTGGTGGGAGTCGATCCTCGGCGTGAAAGACGAGCCGGTGAAGGGAAAAGAGGTTCCTCTGGAATGGACTGAGACATCTGGGGGACTCTTGGAATGGTGGCACGACCCTGGAGTTCCTCTCGCCGTTCCTGTTGAGAGGGCCTCCTCTTCACATGCGACGGGAACGCCGGGAACTCTTTCCCGACGAAGCAGGGAAAGGATCCCTCATCTCGAGCTACGAGGCGGAAACGGGGCTCCTCTGGATGTGGGCGGGACCCTCGTGATTCCTCTCGAGTGGAGACGGCTAGGTCGGGGAACTTCTTGATTTGCACCAAGGGTGTGAAGGACCCTTTCGAAGTTCCAGAGGTGAGGTGTGATCAGTCTCGAGACGCCTCAGCGGAAATGGGCCTCATCTCGCCTGGAGGGGAGAACCTCCTGGATTTTCTCGAGTTGCGGCAGGTCTTCTCGAGTTACGACGGGGACCTCAGGGACCCGCTCTGGTGGCCTCAGGAAAGGCCAGTCCCCATGCGAGTTGCTAGGGGACCTCTCGGGATTCCTCTCCCGTCCATGCCGGGGCCTCAGTCCTTGTGTGGAGTCGGGGCCGGAACCTGAGGATTCCTCTCCAGTGTTGCCATGGATCTTGGGGTGCTTCTGAGTCTCCCCAGGGGAGTCAGGCCTCGTCTCGAGTGGGGGCATGCACGTGCGCTTTCCTCCCGAGCTGCAGCAGTAGTGTCACGCTTCCTTTCACGTGGATCAAGGGATCTGTGGCTTTCCCTCGAGGCTGTCCCTCGAGGCTTTCCCACGAGGCTTTCCCACAGGGCTGTGCCACGTGCCACCTTGGTGGGAGTCGATCCTCGGCGTGAAAGACGAGCCGGTGAAGGGAAAAGAGGTTCCTCTGGAATGGACTGAGACATCTGGGGGACTCTTGGAATGGTGGCACGACCCTGGAGTTCCTCTCGCCGTTCCTGTTGAGAGGGCCTCCTCTTGAGATGCGACGGGAACGCCGGGAACTCTTTCCCGACGAAGCAGGGAAAGGATCCCTCATCTCGAGCTACGAGGGGGAAACGGGGCTCCTCTGGATGTGGGCGGGACCCTCGTGATTCCTCTCGAGTGGAGACGGCTAGGTCGGGGAACTTCTTGATTTGCACCAAGGGTGTGAAGGACCCTTTCGAAGTTCCAGAGGTGAGGTGTGATCAGCCTCGAGACGCCTCAGCGGAAATGGGCCTCATCTCGCCTGGAGGGGAGAACCTCCTGGATTTTCTCGAGTTGCGGCAGGTCTTCTCGAGTTACGACGGGGACCTCAGGGACCCGCTCTGGTGGCCTCAGGAAAGGCCAGTCCCCATGCGAGTTGCTAGGGGACCTCTCGGGATTCCTCTCCCGTCCATGCCGGGGCCTCAGTCCTTGTGTGGAGTCGGGGCCGGAACCTGAGGATTCCTCCCCAGTGTTGCCATGGATCTTGGGGTGCTTCTGAGTCTCCCCAGGGGAGTCAGGCCTCGTCTCGAGTGGGGGCATGCACGTGCGCTTTCCTCCCGAGCTGCAGCAGTAGTGTCACGCTTCCTGTCACGTGGATCAAGGGATCTGTGGCTTTCCCTCGAGGCTGTCCCTCGAGGCTTTCCCACGAGGCTTTCCCACAGGGCTGTGCCACGTGCCACCTTGGTGGGAGTCGATCCTCGGCGTGAAAGACGAGCCGGTGAAGGGAAAAGAGGTTCCTCTGGAATGGACTGAGACATCTGGGGGACTCTTGGAATGGTGGCACGACCCTGGAGTTCCTCTCGCCGTTCCTGTTGAGAGGGCCTCCTCTTCACATGCGACGGGAACGCCGGGAACTCTTTCCCGACGAAGCAGGGAAAGGATCCCTCATCTCGAGCTACGAGGCGGAAACGGGGCTCCTCTGGATGTGGGCGGGACCCTCGTGATTCCTCTCGAGTGGAGACGGCTAGGTCGGGGAACTTCTTGATTTGCACCAAGGGTGTGAAGGACCCTTTCGAAGTTCCAGAGGTGAGGTGTGATCAGCCTCGAGACGCCTCAGCGGAAAAGGGCCTCATCTCACCTGGAGGGGAGAACCTCCTGGATTTTCTCGAGTTGCGGCAGGTCTTCTCGAGTTACGACGGGGACCTCAGGGACCCGCTCTGGTGGCCTCAGGAAAGGCCAGTCCCCATGCGAGTTGCTAGGGGACCTCTCGGGATTCCTCTCCCGTCCATGCCGGGGCCTCAGTCCTTGTGTGGAGTCGGGGCCGGAACCTGAGGATTTCTCCCCAGTGTTGCCATGGATCTTGGGGTGCTTCTGAGTCTCCCCAGGGGAGTCAGGCCTCGTCTCGAGTGGGGGCATGCACGTGCGCTTTCCTCCCGAGCTGCAGCAGTAGTGTCACGCTTCCTGTCACGTGGATCAAGGGATCTGTGGCTTTCCCTCGAGGCTGTCCCTCGAGGCTTTCCCACGAGGCTTTCCCACAGGGCTGTGCCACGTGCCACCTTGGTGGGAGTCGATCCTCGGCGTGAAAGACGAGCCGGTGAAGGGAAAAGAGGTTCCTCTGGAATGGACTGAGACATCTGGGGGACTCTTGGAATGGTGGCACGACCCTGGAGTTCCTCTCGCCGTTCCTGTTGAGAGGGCCTCCTCTTGAGATGCGACGGGAACGCCGGGAACTCTTTCCCGACGAAGCAGGGAAAGGATCCCTCATCTCGAGCTACGAGGGGGAAACGGGGCTCCTCTGGATGTGGGCGGGACCCTCGTGATTCCTCTCGAGTGGAGACGGCTAGGTCGGGGAACTTCTTGATTTGCACCAAGGGTGTGAAGGACCCTTTCGAAGTTCCAGAGGTGAGGTGTGATCAGCCTCGAGACGCCTCAGCGGAAATGGGCCTCATCTCGCCTGGAGGGGAGAACCTCCTGGATTTTCTCGAGTTGCGGCAGGTCTTCTCGAGTTACGACGGGGACCTCAGGGACCCGCTCTGGTGGCCTCAGGAAAGGCCAGTCCCCATGCGAGTTGCTAGGGGACCTTTCGGGATTCCTCTTGCGTCCATGCCGGGGCCTCAGTCCTTGTGTGGAGTCGGGGCCGGAACCTGAGGATTCCTCCCCAGTGTTGCCATGGATCTTGGGGTGCTTCTGAGTCTCCCCAGGGGAGTCAGGCCTCGTCTCGAGTGGGGGCATGCACGTGCGCTTTCCTCCCGAGCTGCAGCAGTAGTGTCACGCTTCCTGTCACGTGGATCAAGGGATCTGTGGCTTTCCCTCGAGGCTGTCCCTCGAGGCTTTCCCACGAGGCTTTCCCACAGGGCTGTGCCACGTGCCACCTTGGTGGGAGTCGATCCTCGGCGTGAAAGACGAGCCGGTGAAGGGAAAAGAGGTTCCTCTGGAATGGACTGAGACATCTGGGGGACTCTTGGAATGGTGGCACGACCCTGGAGTTCCTCTCGCCGTTCCTGTTGAGAGGGCCTCCTCTTGAGATGCGACGGGAACGCCGGGAACTCTTTCCCGACGAAGCAGGGAAAGGATCCCTCATCTCGAGCTACGAGGGGGAAACGGGGCTCCTCTGGATGTGGGCGGGACCCTCGTGATTCCTCTCGAGTGGAGACGGCTAGGTCGGGGAACTTCTTGATTTGCACCAAGGGTGTGAAGGACCCTTTCGAAGTTCCAGAGGTGAGGTGTGATCAGCCTCGAGACGCCTCAGCGGAAATGGGCCTCATCTCGCCTGGAGGGGAGAACCTCCTGGATTTTCTCGAGTTGCGGCAGGTCTTCTCGAGTTACGACGGGGACCTCAGGGACCCGCTCTGGTGGCCTCAGGAAAGGCCAGTCCCCATGCGAGTTGCTAGGGGACCTCTCGGGATTCCTCTCCCGTCCATGCCGGGGCCTCAGTCCTTGTGTGGAGTCGGGGCCGGAACCTGAGGATTCCTCTCCAGTGTTGCCATGGATCTTGGGGTGCTTCTGAGTCTCCCGAGGGGAGTCAGGCCTCGTCTCGTGTGGGGGCATGCACGTGCGCTTTCCTCCCGAGCTGCAGCAGTAGTGTCACGCTTCCTGTCACGTGGATCAAGGGATCTGTGGCTTTCCCTCGAGGCTGTCCCTCGAGGCTTTCCCACGAGGCTTTCCCACAGGGCTGTGCCACGTGCCACCTTGGTGGGAGTCGATCCTCGGCGTGAAAGACGAGCCGGTGAAGGGAAAAGAGGTTCCTCTGGAATGGACTGAGACATCTGGGGGACTCTTGGAATGGTGGCACGACCCTGGAGTTCCTCTCGCCGTTCCTGTTGAGAGGGCCTCCTCTTCACATGCGACGGGAACGCCGGGAACTCTTTCCCGACGAAGCAGGGAAAGGATCCCTCATCTCGAGCTACGAGGCGGAAACGGGGCTCCTCTGGATGTGGGCGGGACCCTCGTGATTCCTCTCGAGTGGAGACGGCTAGGTCGGGGAACTTCTTGATTTGCACCAAGGGTGTGAAGGACCCTTTCGAAGTTCCAGAGGTGAGGTGTGATCCGCCTCGAGACGCCTCAGCGGAAATGGGCCTCATCTCGCCTGGAGGGGAGAACCTCCTGGATTTTCTCGAGTTGCGGCAGGTCTTCTCGAGTTACGACGGGGACCTCAGGGACCCGCTCTGGTGGCCTCAGGAAAGGCCAGTCCCCATGCGAGTTGCTAGGGGACCTCTCGGGATTCCTCTTCCGTCCATGCCGGGGCCTCAGTCCTTGTGTGGAGTCGGGGCCGGAACCTGAGGATTCCTCCCCAGTGTTGCCATGGATCTTGGGGTGCTTCTGAGTCTCCCCAGGGGAGTCAGGCCTCGTCTCGAGTGGGGGCATGCACGTGCGCTTTCCTCCCGAGCTGCAGCAGTAGTGTCACGCTTCCTGTCACGTGGATCAAGGGATCTGTGGCTTTCCCTCGAGGCTGTCCCTCGAGGCTTTCCCACGAGGCTTTCCCACAGGGCTGTGCCACGTGCCACCTTGGTGGGAGTCGATCCTCGGCGTGAAAGACGAGCCGGTGAAGGGAAAAGAGGTTCCTCTGGAATGGACTGAGACATCTGGGGGACTCTTGGAATGGTGGCACGACCCTGGAGTTCCTCTCGCCGTTCCTGTTGAGAGGGCCTCCTCTTCACATGCGACGGGAACGCCGGGAACTCTTTCCCGACGAAGCAGGGAAAGGATCCCTCATCTCGAGCTACGAGGCGGAAACGGGGCTCCTCTGGATGTGGGCGGGACCCTCGTGATTCCTCTCGAGTGGAGACGGCTAGGTCGGGGAACTTCTTGATTTGCACCAAGGGTGTGAAGGACCCTTTCGAAGTTCCAGAGGTGAGGTGTGATCAGCCTCGAGACGCCTCAGCGGAAATGGGCCTCATCTCGCCTGGAGGGGAGAACCTCCTGGATTTTCTCGAGTTGCGGCAGGTCTTCTCCAGTTACGACGGGGACCTCAGGGACCCGCTCTGGTGGCCTCAGGAAAGGCCAGTCCCCATGCGAGTTGCTAGGGGACCTCTCGGGATTCCTCTCCCGTCCATGCCGGGGCCTCAGTCCTTGTGTGGAGTCGGGGCCGGAACCTGAGGATTTCTCCCCAGTGTTGCCATGGATCTTGGGGTGCTTCTGAGTCTCCCCAGGGGAGTCAGGCCTCGTCTCGAGTGGGGGCATGCACGTGCGCTTTCCTCCCGAGCTGCAGCAGTAGTGTCACGCTTCCTGTCACGTGGATCAAGGGATCTGTGGCTTTCCCTCGAGGCTGTCCCTCGAGGCTTTCCCACGAGGCTTTCCCACAGGGCTGTGCCACGTGCCACCTTGGTGGGAGTCGATCCTCGGCGTGAAAGACGAGCCGGTGAAGGGAAAAGAGGTTCCTCTGGAATGGACTGAGATATCTGGGGGACTCTTGGAATGGTGGCACGACCCTGGAGTTCCTCTCGCCGTTCCTGTTGAGAGGGCCTCCTCTTCACATGCGACGGGAACGCCGGGAACTCTTTCCCGACGAAGCAGGGAAAGGATCCCTCATCTCGAGCTACGAGGCGGAAACGGGGCTCCTCTGGATGTGGGCGGGACCCTCGTGATTCCTCTCGAGTGGAGACGGCTAGGTCGGGGAACTTCTTGATTTGCACCAAGGGTGTGAAGGACCCTTTCGAAGTTCCAGAGGTGAGGTGTGATCAGCCTCGAGACGCCTCAGCGGAAATGGGCCTCATCTCGCCTGGAGGGGAGAACCTCCTGGATTTTCTCGAGTTGCGGCAGGTCTTCTCGAGTTACGACGGGGACCTCAGGGACCCGCTCTGGTGGCCTCAGGAAAGGCCAGTCCCCATGCGAGTTGCTACGGGACCTCTCGGGATTCCTCTCCCGTCCATGCCGGGGCCTGAGTCCTTGTGTGGAGTCGGGGCCGGAACCTGAGGATTCCTCCCCAGTGTTGCCATGGATCTTGGGGTGCTTCTGAGTCTCCCGAGGGGAGTCAGGCCTCGTCTCGTGTGGGGGCATGCACGTGCGCTTTCCTCCCGAGCTGCAGCAGTAGTGTCACACTTCCTGTCACGTGGATCAAGGGATCTGTGGCTTTCCCTCGAGGCTGTCCCTCGAGGCTTTCCCACGAGGCTTTCCCACAGGGCTGTGCCACGTGCCACCTTGGTGGGAGTCGATCCTCGGCGTGAAAGACGAGCCGGTGAAGGGAAAAGAGGTTCCTCTGGAATGGACTGAGACATCTGGGGGACTCTTGGAATGGTGGCACGACCCTGGAGTTCCTCTCGCCGTTCCTGTTGAGAGGGCCTCCTCTTCACATGCGACGGGAACGCCGGGAACTCTTTCCCGACGAAGCAGGGAAAGGATCCCTCATCTCGAGCTACGAGGCGGAAACGGGGCTCCTCTGGATGTGGGCGGGACACTCGTATTCCTCTCGAGTGGAGACGGCTAGGTCGGGGAACTTCTTGATTTGCACCAAGGGTGTGAAGGACCCTTTCGAAGTTCCAGAGGTGAGGTGTGATCCGCCTCGAGACGCCTCAGCGGAAATGGGCCTCATCTCGCCTGGAGGGGAGAACCTCCTGGATTTTCTCGAGTTGCGGCAGGTCTTCTCGAGTTACGACGGGGACCTCAGGGACCCGCTCTGGTGGCCTCAGGAAAGGCCAGTCCCCATGCGAGTTGCTAGGGGACCTCTCGGGATTCCTCTTGCGTCCATGCCGGGGCCTCAGTCCTTGTGTGGAGTCGGGGCCGGAACCTGAGGATTCCTCCCCAGTGTTGCCATGGATCTTGGGGTGCTTCTGAGTCTCCCCAGGGGAGTCAGGCCTCGTCTCGAGTGGGGGCATGCACGTGCGCTTTCCTCCCGAGCTGCAGCAGTAGTGTCACGCTTCCTGTCACGTGGATCAAGGGATCTGTGGCTTTCCCTCGAGGCTGTCCCTCGAGGCTTTCCCACGAGGCTTTCCCACAGGGCTGTGCCACGTGCCACCTTGGTGGGAGTCGATCCTCGGCGTGAAAGACGAGCCGGTGAAGGGAAAAGAGGTTCCTCTGGAATGGACTGAGACATCTGGGGGACTCTTGGAATGGTGGCACGACCCTGGAGTTCCTCTCGCCGTTCCTGTTGAGAGGGCCTCCTCTTCACATGCGACGGGAACGCCGGGAACTCTTTCCCGACGAAGCAGGGAAAGGATCCCTCATCTCGAGCTACGAGGCGGAAACGGGGCTCCTCTGGATGTGGGCGGGACCCTCGTGATTCCTCTCGAGTGGAGACGGCTATGTCGGGGAACTTCTTGATTTGCACCAAGGGTGTGAAGGACCCTTTCGAAGTTCCAGAGGTGAGGTGTGATCAGCCTCGAGACGCCTCAGCGGAAATGGGCCTCATCTCGCCTGGAGGGGAGAACCTCCTGGATTTTCTCGAGTTGCGGCAGGTCTTCTCGAGTTACGACGGGGACCTCAGGGACCCGCTCTGGTGGCCTCAGGAAAGGCCAGTCCCCATGCGAGTTGCTAGGGGACCTCTCGGGATTCCTCTCCCGTCCATGCCGGGGCCTCAGTCCTTGTGTGGAGTCGGGGCCGGAACCTGAGGATTCCTCCCCAGTGTTGCCATGGATCTTGGGGTGCTTCTGAGTCTCCCCAGGGGAGTCAGGCCTCGTCTCGAGTGGGGGCATGCACGTGCGCTTTCCTCCCGAGCTGCAGCAGTAGTGTCACGCTTCCTGTCACGTGGATCAAGGGATCTGTGGCTTTCCCTCGAGGCTGTCCCTCGAGGCTTTCCCACGAGGCTTTCCCACAGGGCTGTGCCACGTGCCACCTTGGTGGGAGTCGATCCTCGGCGTGAAAGACGAGCTGGTGAAGGGAAAAGAGGTTCCTCTGGAATGGACTGAGATATCTGGGGGACTCTTGGAATGGTGGCACGACCCTGGAGTTCCTCTCACCGTTCCTATTGAGAGGGCCTCCTCTTCACATGCGACGGGAACGCCGGGAACTCTTTTCCGACGAAGCAGGGAAAGGATCCCTCATCTCGAGCTACGAGGCGGAAACGGGGCTCCTCTGGATGTGGGCGGGACCCTCGTGATTCCTCTCGAGTGGAGACGGCTAGGTCGGGGAACTTCTTGATTTGCACCAAGGGTGTGAAGGACCCTTTCGAAGTTCCAGAGGTGAGGTGTGATCAGCCTCGAGACGCCTCAGCGGAAATGGGCCTCATCTCGCCTGGAGGGGAGAACCTCCTGGATTTTCTCGAGTTGCGGCAGGTCTTCTCGAGTTACGACGGGGACCTCAGGGACCCGCTCTGGTGGCCTCAGGAAAGGCCAGTCCCCATGCGAGTTGCTAGGGGACCTCTCGGGATTCCTCTCCCGTCCATGCCGGGGCCTCAGTCCTTGTGTGGAGTCGGGGCCGGAACCTGAGGATTCCTCCCCAGTGTTGCCATGGATCTTGGGGTGCTTCTGAGTCTCCCGAGGGGAGTCAGGCCTCGTCTCGTGTGGGGGCATGCACGTGCGCTTTCCTCCCGAGCTGCAGCAGTAGTGTCACGCTTCCTGTCACGTGGATCAAGGGATCTGTGGCTTTCCCTCGAGGCTGTCCCTCGAGGCTTTCCCACGAGGCTTTCCCACAGGGCTGTGCCACGTGCCACCTTGGTGGGAGTCGATCCTCGGCGTGAAAGACGAGCCGGTGAAGGGAAAAGAGGTTCCTCTGGAATGGACTGAGACATCTGGGGGACTCTTGGAATGGTGGCACGACCCTGGAGTTCCTCTCGCCGTTCCTGTTGAGAGGGCCTCCTCTTCACATGCGACGGGAACGCCGGGAACTCTTTCCCGACGAAGCAGGGAAAGGATCCCTCATCTCGAGCTACGAGGCGGAAACGGGGCTCCTCTGGATGTGGGCGGGACCCTCGTGATTCCTCTCGAGTGGAGACGGCTAGGTCGGGGAACTTCTTGATTTGCACCAAGGGTGTGAAGGACCCTTTCGAAGTTCCAGAGGTGAGGTGTGATCCGCCTCGAGACGCCTCAGCGGAAATGGGCCTCATCTCGCCTGGAGGGGAGAACCTCCTGGATTTTCTCGAGTTGCGGCAGGTCTTCTCGAGTTACGACGGGGACCTCAGGGACCCGCTCTGGTGGCCTCAGGAAAGGCCAGTCCCCATGCGAGTTGCTCGGGGACCTCTCGGGATTCCTCTCCCGTCCATGCCGGGGCCTCAGTCCTTGTGTGGAGTCGGGGCCGGAACCTGAGGATTCCTCTCCAGTGTTGCCATGGATCTTGGGGTGCTTCTGAGTCTCCCCAGGGGAGTCAGGCCTCGTCTCGAGTGGGGGCATGCACGTGCGCTTTCCTCCCGAGCTGCAGCAGTAGTGTCACGCTTCCTGTCACGTGGATCAAGGGATCTGTGGCTTTCCCTCGAGGCTGTCCCTCGAGGCTTTCCCACGAGGCTTTCCCACAGGGCTGTGCCACGTGCCACCTTGGTGGGAGTCGATCCTCGGCGTGAAAGACGAGCCGGTGAAGGGAAAAGAGGTTCCTCTGGAATGGACTGAGACATCTGGGGGACTCTTGGAATGGTGGCACGACCCTGGAGTTCCTCTCGCCGTTCCTGTTGAGAGGGCCTCCTCTTCACATGCGACGGGAACGCCGGGAACTCTTTCCCGACGAAGCAGGGAAAGGATCCCTCATCTCGAGCTACGAGGCGGAAACGGGGCTCCTCTGGATGTGGGCGGGACCCTCGTGATTCCTCTCGAGTGGAGACGGCTAGGTCGGGGAACTTCTTGATTTGCACCAAGGGTGTGAAGGACCCTTTCGACGTTCCAGAGGTGAGGTGTGATCCGCCTCGAGACGCCTCAGCGGAAATGGGCCTCATCTCGCCTGGAGGGGAGAACCTCCTGGATTTTCTCGAGTTGCGGCAGGTCTTCTCGAGTTACGACGGGGACCTCAGGGACCCGCTCTGGTGGCCTCAGGAAAGGCCAGTCCCCATGCGAGTTGCTAGGGGACCTCTCGGGATTCCTCTTCCGTCCATGCCGGGGCCTCAGTCCTTGTGTGGAGTCGGGGCCGGAACCTGAGGATTCCTCCCCAGTGTTGCCATGGATCTTGGGGTGCTTCTGAGTCTCCCCAGGGGAGTCAGGCCTCGTCTCGAGTGGGGGCATGCACGTGCGCTTTCCTCCCGAGCTGCAGCAGTAGTGTCACGCTTCCTGTCACGTGGATCAAGGGATCTGTGGCTTTCCCTCGAGGCTGTCCCTCGAGGCTTTCCCACGAGGCTTTCCCACAGGGCTGTGCCACGTGCCACCTTGGTGGGAGTCGATCCTCGGCGTGAAAGACGAGCCGGTGAAGGGAAAAGAGGTTCCTCTGGAATGGACTGAGACATCTGGGGGACTCTTGGAATGGTGGCACGACCCTGGAGTTCCTCTCGCCGTTCCTGTTGAGAGGGCCTCCTCTTCACATGCGACGGGAACGCCGGGAACTCTTTCCCGACGAAGCAGGGAAAGGATCCCTCATCTCGAGCTACGAGGCGGAAACGGGGCTCCTCTGGATGTGGGCGGGACCCTCGTGATTCCTCTCGAGTGGAGACGGCTAGGTCGGGGAACTTCTTGATTTGCACCAAGGGTGTGAAGGACCCTTTCGAAGTTCCAGAGGTGAGGTGTGATCAGCCTCGAGACGCCTCAGCGGAAATGGGCCTCATCTCGCCTGGAGGGGAGAACCTCCTGGATTTTCTCGAGTTGCGGCAGGTCTTCTCGAGTTACGACGGGGACCTCAGGGACCCGCTCTGGTGGCCTCAGGAAAGGCCAGTCCCCATGCGAGTTGCTAGGGGACCTCTCGGGATTCCTCTCCCGTCCATGCCGGGGCCTCAGTCCTTGTGTGGAGTAGGGGCCGGAACCTGAGGATTCCTCCCCAGTGTTGCCATGGATCTTGGGGTGCTTCTGAGTCTCCCGAGGGGAGTCAGGCCTCGTCTCGTGTGGGGGCATGCACGTGCGCTTTCCTCCCGAGCTGCAGCAGTAGTGTCACGCTTCCTGTCACGTGGATCAAGGGATCTGTGGCTTTCCCTCGAGGCTGTCCCTCGAGGCTTTCCCACGAGGCTTTCCCACAGGGCTGTGCCACGTGCCACCTTGGTGGGAGTCGATCCTCGGCGTGAAAGACGAGCCGGTGAAGGGAAAAGAGGTTCCTCTGGAATGGACTGAGACATCTGGGGGACTCTTGAAATGGTGGCACGACCCTGGAGTTCCTCTCGCCGTTCCTGTTGAGAGAGCCTCCTCTTGAGATGCGACGGGAACGCCGGGAACTCTTTCCCGACGAAGCAGGGAAAGGATCCCTCATCTCGAGCTACGAGGCGGAAACGGGGCTCCTCTGGATGTGGGCGGGACCCTCGTGATTCCTCTCGAGTGGAGACGGCTAGGTCGGGGAACTTCTTGATTTGCACCAAGGGTGTGAAGGACCCTTTCGAAGTTCTAGAGGTGAGGTGTGATCAGCCTCGAGACGCCTCAGCGGAAATGGGCCTCCTCTCGCCTGGAGGGGAGAACCTCCTGGATTTTCTCGAGTTGCGGCAGGTCTTCTCGAGTTACGACGGGGACCTCAGGGACCCGCTCTGGTGGCCTCAGGAAAGGCCAGTCCCCATGCGAGTTGCTAGGGGACCTCTCGGGATTCCTCTCCCGTCCATGCCGGGGCCTCAGTCCTTGTGTGGAGTCGGGGCCGGAACCTGAGGATTCCTCCCCAGTGTTGCCATGGATCTTGGGGTGCTTCTGAGTCTCCCCAGGGGAGTCAGGCCTCGTCTCGAGTGGGGGCATGCACGTGCGCTTTCCTCCCGAGCTGCAGCAGTAGTGTCACGCTTCCTGTCACGTGGATCAAGGGATCTGTGGCTTTCCCTCGAGGCTGTCCCTCGAGGCTTTCCCACGAGGCTTTCCCACAGGGCTGTGCCACGTGCCACCTTGGTGGGAGTCGATCCTCGGCGTGAAAGACGAGCCGGTGAAGGGAAAAGAGGTTCCTCTGGAATGGACTGAGACATCTGGGGGACTCTTGGAATGGTGGCACGACCCTGGAGTTCCTCTCGCCGTTCCTGTTGAGAGGGCCTCCTCTTGAGATGCGACGGGAACGCCGGGAACTCTTTCCCGACGAAGCAGGGAAAGGATCCCTCATCTCGAGCTACGAGGGGGAAACGGGGCTCCTCTGGATGTGGGCGGGACCCTCGTGATTCCTCTCGAGTGGAGACGGCTAGGTCGGGGAACTTCTTGATTTGCACCAAGGGTGTGAAGGACCCTTTCGAAGTTCCAGAGGTGAGGTGTGATCAGCCTCGAGACGCCTCAGCGGAAATGGGCCTCATCTCGCCTGGAGGGGAGAACCTCCTGGATTTTCTCGAGTTGCGGCAGGTCTTCTCGAGTTACGACGGGGACCTCAGGGACCCGCTCTGGTGGCCTCAGGAAAGGTCAGTCCCCATGCGAGTTGCTAGGGGACCTCTCGGGATTCCTCTCCCGTCCATGCCGGGGCCTCAGTCCTTGTGTGGAGTCGGGGCCGGAACCTGAGGATTCCTCTCCAGTGTTGCCATGGATCTTGGGGTGCTTCTGAGTCTCCCGAGGGGAGTCAGGCCTCGTCTCGTGTGGGGGCATGCACGTGCGCTTTCCTCCCGAGCTGCAGCAGTAGTGTCACGCTTCCTGTCACGTGGATCAAGGGATCTGTGGCTTTCCCTCGAGGCTGTCCCTCGAGGCTTTCCCACGAGGCTTTCCCACAGGGCTGTGCCACGTGCCACCTTGGTGGGAGTCGATCCTCGGCGTGAAAGACGAGCCGGTGAAGGGAAAAGAGGTTCCTCTGGAATGGACTGAGACATCTGGGGGACTCTTGGAATGGTGGCACGACCCTGGAGTTCCTCTCGCCGTTCCTGTTGAGAGGGCCTCCTCTTGAGATGCGACGGGAACGCCGGGAACTCTTTCCCGACGAAGCAGGGAAAGGATCCCTCATCTCGAGCTACGAGGCGGAAACGGGGCTCCTCTGGATGTGGGCGGGACCCTCGTGATTCCTCTCGAGTGGAGACGGCTCGGTCGGGGAACTTCTTGATTTGCACCAAGGGTGTGAAGGACCCTTTCGAAGTTCCAGAGGTGAGGTGTGATCCGCCTCGAGACGCCTCAGCGGAAATGGGCCTCATCTCGCCTGGAGGGGAGAACCTCCTGGATTTTCTCGAGTTGCGGCAGGTCTTCTCGAGTTACGACGGGGACCTCAGGGACCCGCTCTGGTGGCCTCAGGAAAGGCCAGTCCCCATGCGAGTTGCTAGGGGACCTCTCGGGATTCCTCTTCCGTCCATGCCGGGGCCTCAGTCCTTGTGTGGAGTCGGGGCCGGAACCTGAGGATTCCTCCCCAGTGTTGCCATGGATCTTGGGGTGCTTCTGAGTCTCCCCAGGGGAGTCAGGCCTCGTCTCGAGTGGGGGCATGCACGTGCGCTTTCCTCCCGAGCTGCAGCAGTAGTGTCACGCTTCCTGTCACGTGGATCAAGGGATCTGTGGCTTTCCCTCGAGGCTGTCCCTCGAGGCTTTCCCACGAGGCTTTCCCACAGGGCTGTGCCACGTGCCACCTTGGTGGGAGTCGATCCTCGGCGTGAAAGACGAGCCGGTGAAGGGAAAAGAGGTTCCTCTGGAATGGACTGAGACATCTGGGGGACTCTTGGAATGGTGGCACGACCCTGGAGTTCCTCTCGCCGTTCCTGTTGAGAGGGCCTCCTCTTCACATGCGACGGGAACGCCGGGAACTCTTTCCCGACGAAGCAGGGAAAGGATCCCTCATCTCGAGCTACGAGGCGGAAACGGGGCTCCTCTGGATGTGGGCGGGACCCTCGTGATTCCTCTCGAGTGGAGACGGCTAGGTCGGGGAACTTCTTGATTTGCACCAAGGGTGTGAAGGACCCTTTCGAAGTTCCAGAGGTGAGGTGTGATCAGCCTCGAGACGCCTCAGCGGAAATGGGCCTCATCTCGCCTGGAGGGGAGAACCTCCTGGATTTTCTCGAGTTGCGGCAGGTCTTCTCCAGTTACGACGGGGACCTCAGGGACCCGCTCTGGTGGCCTCAGGAAAGGCCAGTCCCCATGCGAGTTGCTAGGGGACCTCTCGGGATTCCTCTCCCGTCCATGCCGGGGCCTCAGTCCTTGTGTGGAGTCGGGGCCGGAACCTGAGGATTTCTCCCCAGTGTTGCCATGGATCTTGGGGTGCTTCTGAGTCTCCCCAGGGGAGTCAGGCCTCGTCTCGAGTGGGGGCATGCACGTGCGCTTTCCTCCCGAGCTGCAGCAGTAGTGTCACGCTTCCTGTCACGTGGATCAAGGGATCTGTGGCTTTCCCTCGAGGCTGTCCCTCGAGGCTTTCCCACGAGGCTTTCCCACAGGGCTGTGCCACGTGCCACCTTGGTGGGAGTCGATCCTCGGCGTGAAAGACGAGCCGGTGAAGGGAAAAGAGGTTCCTCTGGAATGGACTGAGATATCTGGGGGACTCTTGGAATGGTGGCACGACCCTGGAGTTCCTCTCGCCGTTCCTGTTGAGAGGGCCTCCTCTTCACATGCGACGGGAACGCCGGGAACTCTTTCCCGACGAAGCAGGGAAAGGATCCCTCATCTCGAGCTACGAGGCGGAAACGGGGCTCCTCTGGATGTGGGCGGGACCCTCGTGATTCCTCTCGAGTGGAGACGGCTAGGTCGGGGAACTTCTTGATTTGCACCAAGGGTGTGAAGGACCCTTTCGAAGTTCCAGAGGTGAGGTGTGATCAGCCTCGAGACGCCTCAGCGGAAATGGGCCTCATCTCGCCTGGAGGGGAGAACCTCCTGGATTTTCTCGAGTTGCGGCAGGTCTTCTCGAGTTACGACGGGGACCTCAGGGACCCGCTCTGGTGGCCTCAGGAAAGGCCAGTCCCCATGCGAGTTGCTAGGGGACCTCTCGGGATTCCTCTCCCGTCCATGCCGGGGCCTCAGTCCTTGTGTGGAGTCGGGGCCGGAACCTGAGGATTCCTCCCCAGTGTTGCCATGGATCTTGGGGTGCTTCTGAGTCTCCCGAGGGGAGTCAGGCCTCGTCTCGTGTGGGGGCATGCACGTGCGCTTTCCTCCCGAGCTGCAGCAGTAGTGTCACGCTTCCTGTCACGTGGATCAAGGGATCTGTGGCTTTCCCTCGAGGCTGTCCCTCGAGGCTTTCCCACGAGGCTTTCCCACAGGGCTGTGCCACGTGCCACCTTGGTGGGAGTCGATCCTCGGCGTGAAAGACGAGCCGGTGAAGGGAAAAGAGGTTCCTCTGGAATGGACTGAGACATCTGGGGGACTCTTGGAATGGTGGCACGACCCTGGAGTTCCTCTCGCCGTTCCTGTTGAGAGGGCCTCCTCTTCACATGCGACGGGAACGCCGGGAACTCTTTCCCGACGAAGCAGGGAAAGGATCCCTCATCTCGAGCTACGAGGCGAAAACGGGGCTCCTCTGGATGTGGGCGGGACCCTCGTGATTCCTCTCGAGTGGAGACGGCTAGGTCGGGGAACTTCTTGATTTGCACCAAGGGTGTGAAGGACCCTTTCGAAGTTCCAGAGGTGAGGTGTGATCAGCCTCGAGACGCCTCAGCGGAAATGGGCCTCATCTCGCCTGGAGGGGAGAACCTCCTGGATTTTCTCGAGTTGCGGCAGGTCTTCTCGAGTTACGACGGGGACCTCAGGGACCCGCTCTGGTGGCCTCAGGAAAGGCCAGTCCCCATGCGAGTTGCTAGGGGACCTCTCGGGATTCCTCTCCCGTCCATGCCGGGGCCTCAGTCCTTGTGTGGAGTCGGGGCCGGAACCTGAGGATTCCTCCCCAGTGTTGCCATGGATCTTGGGGTGCTTCTGAGTCTCCCGAGGGGAGTCAGGCCTCGTCTCGTGTGGGGGCATGCACGTGCGCTTTTCTCCCGAGCTGCAGCAGTAGTGTCACACTTCCTGTCACGTGGATCAAGGGATCTGTGGCTTTCCCTCGAGGCTGTCCCTCGAGGCTTTCCCACGAGGCTTTCCCACAGGGCTGTGCCACGTGCCACCTTGGTGGGAGTCGATCCTCGGCGTGAAAGACGAGCCGGTGAAGGGAAAAGAGGTTCCTCTGGAATGGACTGAGACATCTGGGGGACTCTTGGAATGGTGGCACGACCCTGGAGTTCCTCTCGCCGTTCCTGTTGAGAGGGCCTCCTCTTCACATGCGACGGGAACGCCGGGAACTCTTTCCCGACGAAGCAGGGAAAGGATCCCTCATCTCGAGCTACGAGGCGGAAACGGGGCTCCTCTGGATGTGGGCGGGACCCTCGTGATTCCTCTCGAGTGGAGACGGCTAGGTCGGGGAACTTCTTGATTTGCACCAAGGGTGTGAAGGACCCTTTCGAAGTTCCAGAGGTGAGGTGTGATCCGCCTCGAGACGCCTCAGCGGAAATGGGCCTCATCTCGCCTGGAGGGGAGAACCTCCTGGATTTTCTCGAGTTGCGGCAGGTCTTCTCGAGTTACGACGGGGACCTCAGGGACCCGCTCTGGTGGCCTCAGGAAAGGCCAGTCCCCATGCGAGTTGCTAGGGGACCTCTCGGGATTCCTCTCCCGTCCATGCCGGGGCCTCAGTCCTTGTGTGGAGTCGGGGCCGGAACCTGAGGATTCCTCCCCAGTGTTGCCATGGACCTTGGGGTGCTTCTGAGTCTCCCCAGGGGAGTCAGGCCTCGTCTCGAGTGGGGGCATGCACGTGCGCTTTCCTCCCGAGCTGCAGCAGTAGTGTCACGCTTCCTGTCACGTGGATCAAGGGATCTGTGGCTTTCCCTCGAGGCTGTCCCTCGAGGCTTTCCCACGAGGCTTTCCCACAGGGCTGTGCCACGTGCCACCTTGGTGGGAGTCGATCCTCGGCGTGAAAGACGAGCCGGTGAAGGGAAAAGAGGTTCCTCTGGAATGGACTGAGACATCTGGGGGACTCTGGGAATGGTGGCACGACCCTGGAGTTCCTCTCGCCGTTCCTGTTGAGAGGGCCTCCTCTTCACATGCGACGGGAACGCCGGGAACTCTTTCCCGACGAAGCAGGGAAAGGATCCCTCATCTCGAGCTACGAGGCGGAAACGGGGCTCCTCTGGATGTGGGCGGGACCCTCGTGATTCCTCTCGAGTGGAGACGGCTAGGTCGGGGAACTTCTTGATTTGCACCAAGGGTGTGAAGGACCCTTTCGAAGTTCCAGAGGTGAGGTGTGATCAGCCTCGAGACGCCTCAGCGGAAATGGGCCTCATCTCGCCTGGAGGGGAGAACCTCCTGGATTTTCTCGAGTTGCGGCAGGTCTTCCCGAGTTACGACGGGGACCTCAGGGACCCGCTCTGGTGGCCTCAGGAAAGGCCAGTCCCCATGCAAGTTGCTAGGGGACCTCTCGGGATTCCTCTCCCGTCCATGCCGGGGCCTCAGTCCTTGTGTGGAGTCGGGGCCGGAACCTGAGGATTCCTCCCCAGTGTTGCCATGGATCTTGGGGTGCTTCTGAGTCTCCCCAGGGGAGTCAGGCCTCGTCTCGAGTGGGGGCATGCACGTGCGCTTTCCTCCCGAGCTGCAGCAGTAGTGTCACGCTTCCTTTCACGTGGATCAAGGGATCTGTGGCTTTCCCTCGAGGCTGTCCCTCGAGGCTTTCCCACGAGGCTTTCCCACAGGGCTGTGCCACGTGCCACCTTGGTGGGAGTCGATCCTCGGCGTGAAAGACGAGCCGGTGAAGGGAAAAGAGGTTCTTCTGGAATGGACTGAGACATCTGGGGGACTCTGGGAATGGTGGCACGACCCTGGAGTTCCTCTCGCCGTTCCTGTTGAGAGGGCCTCCTCTTGAGATGCGACGGGAACGCCGGGAACTCTTTCCCGACGAAGCAGGGAAAGGATCCCTCATCTCGAGCTACGAGGCGGAAACGGGGCTCCTCTGGATGTGGGCGGGACCCTCGTGATTCCTCTCGAGTGGAGACGGCTAGGTCGGGGAACTTCTTGATTTGCACCAAGGGTGTGAAGGACCCTTTCGAAGTTCCAGAGGTGAGGTGTGATCAGCCTCGAGACGCCTCAGCGGAAATGGGCCTCATCTCGCCTGGAGGGGAGAACCTCCTGGATTTTCTCGAGTTGCGGCAGGTCTTCTCGAGTTACGACGGGGACCTCCGGGACCTGCTCTGGTGGCCTCATGAAAGGCCAGTCCCCATGCGAGTTGCTAGGGGACCTCTCGGGATTCCTCTCCCGTCCATGCCGGGGCCTCAGTCCTTGTGTGGAGTCGGGGCCGGAACCTGAGGATTCCTCTCCAGTGTTGCCATGGATCTTGGGGTGCTTCTGAGTCTCCCCAGGGGAGTCAGGCCTCGTCTCGAGTGGGGGCATGCACGTGCGCTTTCCTCCCGAGCTGCAGCAGTAGTGTCACGCTTCCTGTCACGTGGATCAAGGGATCTGTGGCTTTCCCTCGAGGCTGTCCCTCGAGGCTTTCCCACGAGGCTTTCCCACAGGGCTGTGCCACGTGCCACCTTGGTGGGAGTCGATCCTCGGCGTGAAAGACGAGCCGGTGAAGGGAAAAGAGGTTCCTCTGGAATGGACTGAGACATCTGGGGGACTCTTGGAATGGTGGCACGACCCTGGAGTTCCTCTCGCCGTTCCTGTTGAGAGGGCCTCCTCTTGAGATGCGACGGGAACGCCGGGAACTCTTTCCCGACGAAGCAGGGAAAGGATCCCTCATCTCGAGCTACGAGGGGGAAACGGGGCTCCTCTGGATGTGGGCGGGACCCTCGTGATTCCTCTCGAGTGGAGACGGCTAGGTCGGGGAACTTCTTGATTTGCACCAAGGGTGTGAAGGACCCTTTCGAAGTTCCAGAGGTGAGGTGTGATCAGCCTCGAGACGCCTCAGCGGAAATGGGCCTCATCTCGCCTGGAGGGGAGAACCTCCTGGATTTTCTCGAGTTGCGGCAGGTCTTCTCGAGTTACGACGGGGACCTCAGGGACCCGCTCTGGTGGCCTCAGGAAAGGCCAGTCCCCATGCGAGTTGCTAGGGGACCTCTCGGGATTCCTCTCCCGTCCATGCCGGGGCCTCAGTCCTTGTGTGGAGTCGGGGCCGGAACCTGAGGATTCCTCTCCAGTGTTGCCATGGATCTTGGGGTGCTTCTGAGTCTCCCCAGGGGAGTCAGGCCTCGTCTCGAGTGGGGGCATGCACGTGCGCTTTCCTCCCGAGCTGCAGCAGTAGTGTCACGCTTCCTGTCACGTGGATCAAGGGATCTGTGGCTTTCCCTCGAGGCTGTCCCTCGAGGCTTTCCCACGAGGCTTTCCCACAGGGCTGTGCCACGTGCCACCTTGGTGGGAGTCGATCCTCGGCGTGAAAGACGAGCCGGTGAAGGGAAAAGAGGTTCCTCTGGAATGGACTGAGACATCTGGGGGACTCTTGGAATGGTGGCACGACCCTGGAGTTCCTCTCGCCGTTCCTGTTGAGAGGGCCTCCTCTTCACATGCGACGGGAACGCCGGGAACTCTTTCCCGACGAAGCAGGGAAAGGATCCCTCATCTCGAGCTACGAGGCGGAAACGGGGCTCCTCTGGATGTGGGCGGGACCCTCGTGATTCCTCTCGAGTGGAGACGGCTAGGTCGGGGAACTTCTTGATTTGCACCAAGGGTGTGAAGGACCCTTTCGAAGTTCCAGAGGTGAGGTGTGATCAGCCTCGAGACGCCTCAGCGGAAATGGGCCTCATCTCGCCTGGAGGGGAGAACCTCCTGGATTTTCTCGAGTTGCGGCAGGTCTTCTCGAGTTACGACGGGGACCTCAGGGACCCGCTCTGATGGCCTCAGGAAAGGCCAGTCCCCATGCGAGTTGCTAGGGGACCTCTCGGGATTCCTCTCCCGTCCATGCCGGGGCCTCAGTCCTTGTGTGGAGTCGGGGCCGGAACCTGAGGATTCCTCCCCAGTGTTGCCATGGATCTTGGGGTGCTTCTGAGTCTCCCCAGGGGAGTCAGGCCTCGTCTCGAGTGGGGGCATGCACGTGCGCTTTCCTCCCGAGCTGCAGCAGTAGTGTCACGCTTCCTTTCACGTGGATCAAGGGATCTGTGGCTTTCCCTCGAGGCTGTCCCTCGAGGCTTTCCCACGAGGCTTTCCCACAGGGCTGTGCCACGTGCCACCTTGGTGGGAGTCGATCCTCGGCGTGAAAGACGAGCCGGTGAAGGGAAAAGAGGTTCTTCTGGAATGGACTGAGACATCTGGGGGACTCTGGGAATGGTGGCACGACCCTGGAGTTCCTCTCGCCGTTCCTGTTGAGAGGGCCTCCTCTTGAGATGCGACGGGAACGCCGGGAACTCTTTCCCGACGAAGCAGGGAAAGGATCCCTCATCTCGAGCTACGAGGCGGAAACGGGGCTCCTCTGGATGTGGGCGGGACCCTCGTGATTCCTCTCGAGTGGAGACGGCTAGGTCGGGGAACTTCTTGATTTGCACCAAGGGTGTGAAGGACCCTTTCGAAGTTCCAGAGGTGAGGTGTGATCAGCCTCGAGACGCCTCAGCGGAAATGGGCCTCATCTCGCCTGGAGGGGAGAACCTCCTGGATTTTCTCGAGTTGCGGCAGGTCTTCTCGAGTTACGACGGGGACCTCCGGGACCTGCTCTGGTGGCCTCATGAAAGGCCAGTCCCCATGCGAGTTGCTAGGGGACCTCTCGGGATTCCTCTCCCGTCCATGCCGGGGCCTCAGTCCTTGTGTGGAGTCGGGGCCGGAACCTGAGGATTCCTCTCCAGTGTTGCCATGGATCTTGGGGTGCTTCTGAGTCTCCCCAGGGGAGTCAGGCCTCGTCTCGAGTGGGGGCATGCACGTGCGCTTTCCTCCCGAGCTGCAGCAGTAGTGTCACGCTTCCTGTCACGTGGATCAAGGGATCTGTGGCTTTCCCTCGAGCCTGTCCCTCGAGGCTTTCCCACGAGGCTTTCCCACAGGGCTGTGCCACGTGCCACCTTGGTGGGAGTCGATCCTCGGCGTGAAAGACGAGCCGGTGAAGGGAAAAGAGGTTCCTCTGGAATGGACTGAGACATCTGGGGGACTCTTGGAATGGTGGCACGACCCTGGAGTTCCTCTCGCCGTTCCTGTTGAGAGGGCCTCCTCTTCACATGCGACGGGAACGCCGGGAACTCTTTCCCGACGAAGCAGGGAAAGGATCCCTCATCTCGAGCTACGAGGCGGAAACGGGGCTCCTCTGGATGTGGGCGGGACCCTCGTGATTCCTCTCGAGTGGAGACGGCTAGGTCGGGGAACTTCTTGATTTGCACCAAGGGTGTGAAGGACCCTTTCGAAGTTCCAGAGGTGAGGTGTGATCAGCCTCGAGACGCCTCAGCGGAAATGGGCCTCATCTCGCCTGGAGGGGAGAACCTCCTGGATTTTCTCGAGTTGAGGCAGGTCTTCTCGAGTTACGACGGGGACCTCAGGGACCCGCTCTGGTGGCCTCAGGAAAGGCCAGTCCCCATGCGAGTTGCTAGGGGACCTCTCGGGATTCCTCTCCCGTCCATGCCGGGGCCTCAGTCCTTGTGTGGAGTCGGGGCCGGAACCTGAGGATTCCTCTCCAGTGTTGCCATGGATCTTGGGGTGCTTCTGAGTCTCCCCAGGGGAGTCAGGCCTCGTCTCGAGTGGGGGCATGCACGTGCGCTTTCCTCCCGAGCTGCAGCAGTAGTGTCACGCTTCCTGTCACGTGGATCAAGGGTTCTGTGGCTTTCCCTCGAGGCTGTCCCTCGAGGCTTTCCCACGAGGCTTTCCCACAGGGCTGTGCCACGTGCCACCTTGGTGGGAGTCGATCCTCGGCGTGAAAGACGAGCCGGTGAAGGGAAAAGAGGTTCCTCTGGAATGGACTGAGACATCTGGGGGACTCTTGGAATGGTGGCACGACCCTGGAGTTCCTCTCGCCGTTCCTGTTGAGAGGGCCTCCTCTTCACATGCGACGGGAACGCCGGGAACTCTTTCCCGACGAAGCAGGGAAAGGATCCCTCATCTCGAGCTACGAGGCGGAAACGGGGCTCCTCTGGATGTGGGCGGGACCCTCGTGATTCCTCTCGAGTGGAGACGGCTAGGTCGGGGAACTTCTTGATTTGCACCAAGGGTGTGAAGGACCCTTTCGAAGTTCCAGAGGTGAGGTGTGATCAGCCTCGAGACGCCTCAGCGGAAATGGGCCTCATCTCGCCTGGAGGGGAGAACCTCCTGGATTTTCTCGAGTTGCGGCAGGTCTTCTCGAGTTACGACGGGGACCTCAGTGACCCGCTCTGGTGGCCTCAGGAAAGGCCAGTCCCCATGCGAGTTGCTAGGGGACCTCTCGGGATTCCTCTCCCGTCCATGCCGGGGCCTCAGTCCTTGTGTGGAGTCGGGGCCGGAACCTGAGGATTCCTCCCCAGTGTTGCCATGGATCTTGGGGTGCTTCTGAGTCTCCCCAGGGGAGTCAGGCCTCGTCTCGAGTGGGGGCATGCACGTGCGCTTTCCTCCCGAGCTGCAGCAGTAGTGTCACGCTTCCTTTCACGTGGATCAAGGGATCTGTGGCTTTCCCTCGAGGGTGTCCCTCGAGGCTTTCCCACGAGGCTTTCCCACAGGGCTGTGCCACGTGCCACCTTGGTGGGAGTCGATCCTCGGCGTGAAAGACGAGCCGGTGAAGGGAAAAGAGGTTCTTCTGGAATGGACTGAGACATCTGGGGGACTCTGGGAATGGTGGCACGACCCTGGAGTTCCTCTCGCCGTTCCTGTTGAGAGGGCCTCCTCTTGAGATGCGACGGGAACGCCGGGAACTCTTTCCCGACGAAGCAGGGAAAGGATCCCTCATCTCGAGCTACGAGGCGGAAACGGGGCTCCTCTGGATGTGGGCGGGACCCTCGTGATTCCTCTCGAGTGGAGACGGCTAGGTCGGGGAACTTCTTGATTTGCACCAAGGGTGTGAAGGACCCTTTCGAAGTTCCAGAGGTGAGGTGTGATCAGCCTCGAGACGCCTCAGCGGAAATGGGCCTCATCTCGCCTGGAGGGGAGAACCTCCTGGATTTTCTCGAGTTGCGGCAGGTCTTCTCGAGTTACGACGGGGACCTCCGGGACCTGCTCTGGTGGCCTCATGAAAGGCCAGTCCCCATGCGAGTTGTTAGGGGACCTCTCGGGATTCCTCTCCCGTCCATGCCGGGGCCTCAGTCCTTGTGTGGAGTCGGGGCCGGAACCTGAGGATTCCTCTCCAGTGTTGCCATGGATCTTGGGGTGCTTCTGAGTCTCCCCAGGGGAGTCAGGCCTCGTCTCGAGTGGGGGCATGCACGTGCGCTTTCCTCCCGAGCTGCAGCAGTAGTGTCACGCTTCCTGTCACGTGGATCAAGGGATCTGTGGCTTTCCCTCGAGGCTGTCCCTCGAGGCTTTCCCACGAGGCTTTCCCACAGGGCTGTGCCACGTGCCACCTTGGTGGGAGTCGATCCTCGGCGTGAAAGACGAGCCGGTGAAGGGAAAAGAGGTTCCTCTGGAATGGACTGAGACATCTGGGGGACTCTTGGAATGGTGGCACGACCCTGGAGTTCCTCTCGCCGTTCCTGTTGAGAGGGCCTCCTCTTCACATGCGACGGGAACGCCGGGAACTCTTTCCCGACGAAGCAGGGAAAGGATCCCTCATCTCGAGCTACGAGGCGGAAACGGGGCTCCTCTGGATGTGGGCGGGACCCTCGTGATTCCTCTCGAGTGGAGACGGCTAGGTCGGGGAACTTCTTGATTTGCACCAAGGGTGTGAAGGACCCTTTCGAAGTTCCAGAGGTGAGGTGTGATCAGCCTCGAGACGCCTCAGCGGAAATGGGCCTCATCTCGCCTGGAGGGGAGAACCTCCTGGATTTTCTCGAGTTGCGGCAGGTCTTCTCGAGTTACGACGGGGACCTCAGGGACCCGCTCTGGTGGCCTCAGGAAAGGCCAGTCCCCATGCGAGTTGCTAGGGGACCTCTCGGGATTCCTCTCCCGTCCATGCCGGGGCCTCAGTCCTTGTGTGGAGTCGGGGCCGGAACCTGAGGATTCCTCTCCAGTGTTGCCATGGATCTTGGGGTGCTTCTGAGTCTCCCCAGGGGAGTCAGGCCTCGTCTCGAGTGGGGGCATGCACGTGCGCTTTCCTCCCGAGCTGCAGCAGTAGTGTCACGCTTCCTGTCACGTGGATCAAGGGATCTGTGGCTTTCCCTCGAGGCTGTCCCTCGAGGCTTTCCCACGAGGCTTTCCCACAGGGCTGTGCCACGTGCCACCTTGGTGGGAGTCGATCCTCGGCGTGAAAGACGAGCCGGTGAAGGGAAAAGAGGTTCCTCTGGAATGGACTGAGACATCTGGGGGACTCTTGGAATGGTGGCACGACCCTGGAGTTCCTCTCGCCGTTCCTGTTGAGAGGGCCTCCTCTTCACATGCGACGGGAACGCCGGGAACTCTTTCCCGACGAAGCAGGGAAAGGATCCCTCATCTCGAGCTACGAGGCGGAAACGGGGCTCCTCTGGATGTGGGCGGGACCCTCGTGATTCCTCTCGAGTGGAGACGGCTAGGTCGGGGAACTTCTTGATTTGCACCAAGGGTGTGAAGGACCCTTTCGAAGTTCCAGAGGTGAGGTGTGATCAGCCTCGAGACGCCTCAGCGGAAATGGGCCTCATCTCGCCTGGAGGGGAGAACCTCCTGGATTTTCTCGAGTTGCGGCAGGTCTTCTCGAGTTACGACGGGGACCTCAGGGACCCGCTCTGGTGGCCTCAGGAAAGGCCAGTCCCCATGCGAGTTGCTAGGGGACCTCTCGGGATTCCTCTCCCGTCCATGCCGGGGCCTCAGTCCTTGTGTGGAGTCGGGGCCGGAACCTGAGGATTCCTCCCCAGTGTTGCCATGGATCTTGGGGTGCTTCTGAGTCTCCCCAGGGGAGTCAGGCCTCGTCTCGAGTGGGGGCATGCACGTGCGCTTTCCTCCCGAGCTGCAGCAGTAGTGTCACGCTTCCTTTCACGTGGATCAAGGGATCTGTGGCTTTCCCTCGAGGCTGTCCCTCGAGGCTTTCCCACGAGGCTTTCCCACAGGGCTGTGCCACGTGCCACCTTGGTGGGAGTCGATCCTCGGCGTGAAAGACGAGCCGGTGAAGGGAAAAGAGGTTCTTCTGGAATGGACTGAGACATCTGGGGGACTCTGGGAATGGTGGCACGACCCTGGAGTTCCTCTCGCCGTTCCTGTTGAGAGGGCCTCCTCTTGAGATGCGACGGGAACGCCGGGAACTCTTTCCCGACGAAGCAGGGAAAGGATCCCTCATCTCGAGCTACGAGGCGGAAACGGGGCTCCTCTGGATGTGGGCGGGACCCTCGTGATTCCTCTCGAGTGGAGACGGCTAGGTCGGGGAACTTCTTGATTTGCACCAAGGGTGTGAAGGACCCTTTCGAAGTTCCAGAGGTGAGGTGTGATCAGCCTCGAGACGCCTCAGCGGAAATGGGCCTCATCTCGCCTGGAGGGGAGAACCTCCTGGATTTTCTCGAGTTGCGGCAGGTCTTCTCGAGTTACGACGGGGACCTCCGGGACCTGCTCTGGTGGCCTCATGAAAGGCCAGTCCCCATGCGAGTTGCTAGGGGACCTCTCGGGATTCCTCTCCCGTCCATGCCGGGGCCTCAGTCCTTGTGTGGAGTCGGGGCCGGAACCTGAGGATTCCTCTCCAGTGTTGCCATGGATCTTGGGGTGCTTCTGAGTCTCCCCAGGGGAGTCAGGCCTCGTCTCGAGTGGGGGCATGCACGTGCGCTTTCCTCCCGAGCTGCAGCAGTAGTGTCACGCTTCCTGTCACGTGGATCAAGGGATCTGTGGCTTTCCCTCGAGGCTGTCCCTCGAGGCTTTCCCACGAGGCTTTCCCACAGGGCTGTGCCACGTGCCACCTTGGTGGGAGTCGATCCTCGGCGTGAAAGACGAGCCGGTGAAGGGAAAAGAGGTTCCTCTGGAATGGACTGAGACATCTGGGGGACTCTTGGAATGGTGGCACGACCCTGGAGTTCCTCTCGCCGTTCCTGTTGAGAGGGCCTCCTCTTCACATGCGACGGGAACGCCGGGAACTCTTTCCCGACGAAGCAGGGAAAGGATCCCTCATCTCGAGCTACGAGGCGGAAACGGGGCTCCTCTGGATGTGGGCGGGACCCTCGTGATTCCTCTCGAGTGGAGACGGCTAGGTCGGGGAACTTCTTGATTTGCACCAAGGGTGTGAAGGACCCTTTCGAAGTTCCAGAGGTGAGGTGTGATCAGCCTCGAGACGCCTCAGCGGAAATGGGCCTCATCTCGCCTGGAGGGGAGAACCTCCTGGATTTTCTCGAGTTGCGGCAGGTCTTCTCGAGTTACGACGGGGACCTCAGGGACCCGCTCTGGTGGCCTCAGGAAAGGCCAGTCCCCATGCGAGTTGCTAGGGGACCTCTCGGGATTCCTCTCCCGTCCATGCCGGGGCCTCAGTCCTTGTGTGGAGTCGGGGCCGGAACCTGAGGATTCCTCTCCAGTGTTGCCATGGATCTTGGGGTGCTTCTGAGTCTCCCCAGGGGAGTCAGGCCTCGTCTCGAGTGGGGGCATGCACGTGCGCTTTCCTCCCGAGCTGCAGCAGTAGTGTCACGCTTCCTGTCACGTGGATCAAGGGATCTGTGGCTTTCCCTCGAGGCTGTCCCTCGAGGCTTTCCCACGAGGCTTTCCCACAGGGCTGTGCCACGTGCCACCTTGGTGGGAGTCGATCCTCGGCGTGAAAGACGAGCCGGTGAAGGGAAAAGAGGTTCCTCTGGAATGGACTGAGACATCTGGGGGACTCTTGGAATGGTGGCACGACCCTGGAGTTCCTCTCGCCGTTCCTGTTGAGAGGGCCTCCTCTTCACATGCGACGGGAACGCCGGGAAATCTTTCCCGACGAAGCAGGGAAAGGATCCCTCATCTCGAGCTACGAGGCGGAAACGGGGCTCCTCTGGATGTGGGCGGGACCCTCGTGATTCCTCTCGAGTGGAGACGGCTAGGTCGGGGAACTTCTTGATTTGCACCAAGGGTGTGAAGGACCCTTTCGAAGTTCCAGAGGTGAGGTGTGATCAGCCTCGAGACGCCTCAGCGGAAATGGGCCTCATCTCGCCTGGAGGGGAGAACCTCCTGGATTTTCTCGAGTTGCGGCAGGTCTTCTCGAGTTACGACGGGGACCTCAGGGACCCGCTCTGGTGGCCTCAGGAAAGGCCAGTCCCCATGCGAGTTGCTAGGGGACCTCTCGGGATTCCTCTCCCGTCCATGCCGGGGCCTCAGTCCTTGTGTGGAGTCGGGGCCGGAACCTGAGGATTCCTCCCCAGTGTTGCCATGGATCTTGGGGTGCTTCTGAGTCTCCCCAGGGGAGTCAGGCCTCGTCTCGAGTGGGGGCATGCACGTGCGCTTTCCTCCCGAGCTGCAGCAGTAGTGTCACGCTTCCTTTCACGTGGATCAAGGGATCTGTGGCTTTCCCTCGAGGCTGTCCCTCGAGGCTTTCCCACGAGGCTTTCCCACAGGGCTGTGCCACGTGCCACCTTGGTGGGAGTCGATCCTCGGCGTGAAAGACGAGCCGGTGAAGGGAAAAGAGGTTCTTCTGGAATGGACTGAGACATCTGGGGGACTCTGGGAATGGTGGCACGACCCTGGAGTTCCTCTCGCCGTTCCTGTTGAGAGGGCCTCCTCTTGAGATGCGACGGGAACGCCGGGAACTCTTTCCCGACGAAGCAGGGAAAGGATCCCTCATCTCGAGCTACGAGGCGGAAACGGGGCTCCTCTGGATGTGGGCGGGACCCTCGTGATTCCTCTCGAGTGGAGACGGCTAGGTCGGGGAACTTCTTGATTTGCACCAAGGGTGTGAAGGACCCTTTCGAAGTTCCAGAGGTGAGGTGTGATCAGCCTCGAGACGCCTCAGCGGAAATGGGCCTCATCTCGCCTGGAGGGGAGAACCTCCTGGATTTTCTCGAGTTGCGGCAGGTCTTCTCGAGTTACGACGGGGACCTCCGGGACCTGCTCTGGTGGCCTCATGAAAGGCCAGTCCCCATGCGAGTTGCTAGGGGACCTCTCGGGATTCCTCTCCCGTCCATGCCGGGGCCTCAGTCCTTGTGTGGAGTCGGGGCCGGAACCTGAGGATTCCTCTCCAGTGTTGCCATGGATCTTGGGGTGCTTCTGAGTCTCCCCAGGGGAGTCAGGCCTCGTCTCGAGTGGGGGCATGCACGTGCGCTTTCCTCCCGAGCTGCAGCAGTAGTGTCACGCTTCCTGTCACGTGGATCAAGGGATCTGTGGCTTTCCCTCGAGGCTGTCCCTCGAGGCTTTCCCACGAGGCTTTCCCACAGGGCTGTGCCACGTGCCACCTTGGTGGGAGTCGATCCTCGGCGTGAAAGACGAGCCGGTGAAGGGAAAAGAGGTTCCTCTGGAATGGACTGAGACATCTGGGGGACTCTTGGAATGGTGGCACGACCCTGGAGTTCCTCTCGCCGTTCCTGTTGAGAGGGCCTCCTCTTCACATGCGACGGGAACGCCGGGAACTCTTTCCCGACGAAGCAGGGAAAGGATCCCTCATCTCGAGCTACGAGGCGGAAACGGGGCTCCTCTGGATGTGGGCGGGACCCTCGTGATTCCTCTCGAGTGGAGACGGCTAGGTCGGGGAACTTCTTGATTTGCACCAAGGGTGTGAAGGACCCTTTCGAAGTTCCAGAGGTGAGGTGTGATCAGCCTCGAGACGCCTCAGCGGAAATGGGCCTCATCTCGCCTGGAGGGGAGAACCTCCTGGATTTTCTCGAGTTGCGGCAGGTCTTCTCGAGTTACGACGGGGACCTCAGGGACCCGCTCTGGTGGCCTCAGGAAAGGCCAGTCCCCATGCGAGTTGCTAGGGGACCTCTCGGGATTCCACTCCCGTCCATGCCGGGGCCTCAGTCCTTGTGTGGAGTCGGGGCCGGAACCTGAGGATTCCTCTGCAGTGTTGCCATGGATCTTGGGGTGCTTCTGAGTCTCCCCAGGGGAGTCAGGCCTCGTCTCGAGTGGGGGCATGCACGTGCGCTTTCCTCCCGATCTGCAGAAGTAGTGTCACGCTTCCTGTCACGTGGATCAAGGGATCTGTGGCTTTCCCTCGAGGCTGTCCCTCGAGGCTTTCCCACGAGGCTTTCCCACAGGGCTGTGCCACGTGCCACCTTGGTGGGAGTCGATCCTCGGCGTGAAAGACGAGCCGGTGAAGGGAAAAGAGGTTCCTCTGGAATGGACTGAGACATCTGGGGGACTCTTGGAATGGTGGCACGACCCTGGAGTTCCTCTCGCCGTTCCTGTTGAGAGGGCCTCCTCTTGAGATGCGACGGGAAGGCCGGGAACTCTTTCCCGACGAAGCAGGGAAAGGATCCCTCATCTCGAGCTACGAGGCTGAAACGGGGCTCCTCTGGATGTGTGCGGGACCCTCGTGATTCCTCTCGAGTGGAGACGGGTATGTCGGGGAACTTTTGGATTTGCACCAAGGGTGTGAAGGACCCTTTCGAAGTTCCAGAGGTGAGGTGTGATCAGCCTCGAGACGCCTCAGCGGAAATGGGCCTCATCTCGCCTGGAGGGGAGAACCTCCTGGATTTTCTCGAGTTGCGGCAGGTCTTCTCGAGTTACGACGGGGACCTCAGGGACCCGGTCTGGTGGCCTCAGGAAAGGCCAGTCCCCATGCGAGTTGCTAGGGACCATCTCGGGATCCCTCTCCCGTCCATGCCGGGGCTTAAGACCTTGTGTGGAGTCGGGGCCGGAACCTGAGGATTCCTCTGCAGTGTTGCCATGGATCTTGGGGTGCTTCTCAGTCTCCCCAGGGGAGTCAGGCATCGTCTCGAGTGGGGGCATGCACGTGCGCTTTCCTCCCGAGCTGCAGCAGTAGTGTCACGCTTCCTGTCACATGGATCAAGGGATCTGTGGCTTTCCCTCGAGGCTGTCCCTCGAGGCTTTCCCATGAGGCTTTCCCAGAGGGCTGTGCCACGTGCAATCTTGGTGGGAGTCGATCCTCGGCGTGAAAGATGAGCCGGTGAAGGGAAAAGAGGTTCCTCTGGAATGGACTGAAACATCTGGGGGACTCTTGGAATGGTGGCACGTCCCTGGCGTTCCTCTCGCCGTTCCTGTTGAGAGGGCCTCCTCTTGAGATGCGACGGGAAGGCCGGGAACTCTTTCCCGACGAAGCAGGGAAAGGATCCCTCATCTCGAGCTACGAGGCGGAAACGGGGCTCCTCTGGATGTGGGCGGGACCCTCGTGATTCCTCTCGAGTGGAGATGGCTAGGTCGGGGAACTTCTTGATTTGCACCAAGGGTGTGAAGGACCCTTTCGAAGTTCCAGAGGTGAGGTGTGATCAGCCTCGAGACGCCTCAGCGGAAATGGGCCTCATCTCGCCTGGAGGGGAGAACCTCCTGGATTTTCTCGAGTTGCGGCAGGTCTTCTCGAGTTACGACGGGGACCTCAGGGACCCGCTCTGGTGGCCTCAGGAAAGGCCAGTCCCCATGCGAGTTGCTAGGGTCCCTCTCGGGATTCCTCTCCCATCCATGCCGGGGCCTCAGTCCGTGTGTGGAGTCGGGGCCGGAACCTGAGGATTCCTCTCCAGTGTTGCCATGGATCGTGCGGTGCTTCTGAGTCTCCCCAGGGGAGTCAGGCCTCGTCTCGAGTGGGGGCATGCACGTGCGCTTTCCTCCCAAGCTGCAGCAGTAGTTTCACGCTTCCTGTCACGAGGATCAAGGGATCTGTGGCTTTCCCTCGAGGCTGTCCCTCGAGGCTTTCCCACGAGGCTTTCCCACAGGGCTGTGCCACGTGCCACCTTGGTGTGAGTCGATCCTCGGCGTGAAAGACGAGCCGGTGAAGGGAAAAGAGGTTCCTCTGGAATGGACTGAGACATCTGGGGGACTCTTGGAATGGTGGCACGGCCCTGGAGTTCCTCTCGCCGTTCCTGTTGAGAGGGCCTCCTCTTGAGATGCGACGGGAAGGCCGGGAACTCTTTCCCGACGAAGCAGGGAAAGGATCCCTCATCTCGAGCTACGAGGCGGAAACGGGGCTTCTCTGGATGTGTGCGGGACCCTCGTGTTTCCTCTCGAGTGGAGACGGCTATGTCGGGGAACTTCTTGATTTGCACCAAGGGTGTGAAGGACCCTTTCGAAGTTCCAGAGGTGAGGTGTGATCAGCCTCGAGACGCCTCAGCGGAAATGGGCCTCATCTCGCCTGGAGGGGAGAACCTCCTGGATTTTCTCGAGTTGCGGCAGGTCTTCTCGAGGTACGACGGGGACCTCAGGGACCCGCTCTGGTGGCCTCAGGAAAGGCCAGTCCCCATGCGAGTTGCTAGGGGACCTCTCGGGATTCCTCTCCCGTCCAAGCCGGGGCCTCAGTCCTTGTGTGGAGTCGGGGCCGGAACCTGAGGATTCCTCTCCATTGTTGACATGGATCTTGGGGTGCTTCTGAGTCTCCCCAGGGGAGTCAGGCCTCGTCTCGAGTGGGGGCATGCACGTGCGCTTTCCTCCCGAGCTGCAGCAGTAGTGTCACGCTTCCTGTCACGTGGATCAAGGGATCTGTGGCTTACCCTCGAGGCTGTCCCTCGAGGCTTTCCCACGAGGCTTTCCCACAGGGCTGTGCCACGTGCCACCTTGGTGTGAGTCGATCCTCGGCGTGAAAGATGAGCCGGTGAAGGGAAAAGAGGTTCCTCTGGAATGGACTGAGACATCTGGGGGACTCTTGGAATGGTGGCACGACCCTGGAGTTCCTCTCGCCGTTCCTGTTGAGAGGGCCTCCTCTTGAGATGCGACGGGAAGGCCGGGAACTCTTTCCCAAAGAAGCAGGGAAAGGATGCCTCATCTCGAGCTATGAGGCGGAAACGGGGCTCCTCTGGATGTGGGCGGGACCCTCGTGATTCCTCTCGAGTGGAGACGGCTAGGTCGGGGAAATTCTTGATTTGTACCAAGGGTGTGAAGGACCCTTTCGAAGTTCCAGAGGTGAGGTGTGATCAGCCTCGAGACGCCTCAGCGGAAATGGGCCTCATCTCGCCTGGAGGGGAGAACCTCCTGGATTTTCTCGAGTTGCGGCAGGTCTTCTCGAGTTACGACGGGGACCTCCGGGACCCGCTCTGGTGGCCTCATGAAAGGCCAGTCCCCATGCGAGTTGCTAGGGGACCTCTCGGGATTCCTCTCCCGTCCATGCCGGGGCCTCAGTCCTTGTGTGGAGTCGGGGCCGGAACCTGAGGATTCCTCTCCAGTGTTGCCATGGATCTTGGGGTGCTTCTGAGTCTCCCCAGGGGAGTCAGGCCTCGTCTCGAGTGGGGGCATGCACGTGCGCTTTCCTCCCGAGCTGCAGCAGTAGTGTCACGCTTCCTGTCACGTGGATCAAGGGATCTGTGGCTTTCCCTCGAGGCTGTCCCTCGAGGCTTTCCCACGAGGCTTTCCCACAGGGCTGTGCCATGTGCCACCTTGGTGGGAGTCGATCCTCGGCGTGAAAGACGAGCCGGTGAAGGGAAAAGAGGTTCCTCTGGAATGGACTGAGACATCTGGGGGACTCTTGGAATGGTGGCACGACCCTGGAGTTCCTCTCGCCGTTCCTGTTGAGAGGGCCTCCTCTTCACATGCGACGGGAACGCCGGGAACTCTTTCCCGACGAAGCAGGGAAAGGATCCCTCATCTCGAGCTACGAGGCGGAAACGGGGCTCCTCTGGATGTGGGCGGGACCCTCGTGATTCCTCTCGAGTGGAGACGGGTATGTCGGGGAACTTCTTGATTTGCAGCAAGTGTGTGAAGGAGCCTTTCAAAGTTCCAGAGGTGAGGTGTGATCAGCCTTGTCGAGACGCCTCAGCGGAAAAGGGCCTCATCTCGCCTGGAGGGGAGAACCTCCTGGATTTTCTCGACTTGCGGCAGGTCTTCTCGAGTTACGACAGGGACCTAAGGGACCCGCTCTGGTGGCCTCAGGAAAGGCCAGTCCCCATGCGAGTTGCTAGGGGACCTCTCGGGATTCCTCTCCCGTCCATGCCGGGGCCTCAGTCCTTGTGTGGAGTCGGGGCCGGAACCTGAGGATTCCTCTCCAGTGTTGCCATGGATCTTGGGGTGCTTCTGAGTCTCCCCAGGGGAGTCAGGCCTCGTCTCGAGTGGGGGCATGCACGTGCGCTTTCCTCCCGAGCTGCAGCAGTAGTGTCACGCTTCCTGTCACGTGGATCAAGGGATCTGTGGCTTTCCCTCGAGGCTGTCCCTCGAGGCTTTCCCACGAGGCTTTCCCACAGGGATGTGCCACGTGTCACCTTGGTGTGAGTCGATCCTCGGCGTGAAAGACGAGCCGGTGAAGGGAAAAGAGGTTCCTCTGGAATGGACTGAGATATCTGGGGGACTCTTGGAATGGTGGCACGACCCTGGAGTTCCTCTCGCCGTTCCTGTTGAGAGGGCCTCCTCTTGAGATGAGATGGGAACGCCGGGAACTCTTTCCCGTCGAAGCAGGGAAAGAATCCCTCATCTCAAGCTACGAGTCGGAAACGGGGCTCCTCTGGATGTGGGCGGGACCCTCGTGATTCCTCTCGAGTGGAGACGGCTAGGTCGGGGAACTTCTTGATTTGCACCAAGGGTGTGAAGGACCCTTTCGAAGTTCCAGAGGTGAGGTGTGATCAGCCTCGAGACGCCTCAGCGGAAATGGGCCTCATCTCGCCTGGAGGGGAGAACCTCCTGGATTTTCTCGACTTGCGGCAGGTCTTCTCGAGTTACGACAGGGACCTCAGGGACCCGCTCTGGTGGCCTCAGGAAAGGCCAATCCTCATGCGAGTTGCTAGGGGATCTCTCGGGATTCCTCTCCCGTCCATTGCGGGGCGTCAGTCCTTGTGTGGAGTCGGTGCCGGAACCTGAGGATTCCTCTCCAGTGTTGCCATGGATCTTGGGGTGCTTCTGAGTCTCCCCAGGGGAGTCAGGCCTCGTCTCGAGTGGGGGCATGCACGTGCACTTTCCTCCCGAGCTGCAGCAGTAGTGTCACGCTTCCTGTCACGTGGATCAAGGGATCTGTGGCTTTCCCTCGAGGCTGTCCCTCGAGGCTTTCCCACGAGGCTTTCCCACAGGGCTGTGCCACGTGCCACCTTGGTGTGAGTCGATCCTCGGCCTGAAAGACGAGCTGGTGAAGGGAAAAGAGGTTCCTCTGGAATGGACTGAGACATCTGGGGGACTCTTGGAATGGTGGCACGACCCTGGAGTTCCTCTCGCCGTTCCTGTTGAGAGGGCCTCCTCTTGAGATGCGACGGGAAGGCCGGGAACTCTTTCCCAAAGAAGCAGGGAAAGGATGCCTCATCTCGAGCTATGAGGCGGAAACGGGGCTCCTCTGGATGTGGGCGGGACCCTCGTGATTCCTCTCGAGTGGAGACGGCTAGGTCGGGGAAATTCTTGATTTGCACCAAGGGTGTGAAGGACCCTTTCGAAGTTCCAGAGGTGAGGTGTGATCAGCCTTGAGACGCCTCAGCGGAAATGGGCCTCATCTCGCCTGGAGGGGAGAACCTCCTGGATTTTCTCGAGTTGCGGCAGGTCTTCTCGAGTTACGACGGGGACCTCCGGGACCTGCTCTGGTGGCCTCATGAAAGGCCAGTCCCCATGCGAGTTGCTAGGGGACCTCTCGGGATTCCTCTCCCGTCCATGCCGGGGCCTCAGTCCTTGTGTGGAGTCGGGGCCGGAACCTGAGGATTCCTCTCCAGTGTTGCCATGGATCTTGGGGTGCTTCTGAGTCTCCCCAGGGGAGTCAGGCCTCGTCTCGAGTGGGGGCATGCACGTGCGCTTTCCTCCCGAGCTGCAGCAGTAGTGTCACGCTTCCTGTCACGTGGATCAAGGGATCTGTGGCTTTCCCTCGAGGCTGTCCCTCGAGGCTTTCCCACGAGGCTTTCCCACAGGGCTGTGCCACGTGCCACCTTGGTGGGAGTCGATCCTCGGCGTGAAAGACGAGCCGGTGAAGGGAAAAGAGGTTCCTCTGGAATGGACTGAGACATCTGGGGGACTCTTGGAATGGTGGCACGACCCTGGAGTTCCTCTCGCCGTTCCTGTTGAGAGGGCCTCCTCTTCACATGCGACGGGAACGCCGGGAACTCTTTCCCGACGAAGCAGGGAAAGGATCCCTCATCTCGAGCTACGAGGCGGAAACGGGGCTCCTCTGGATGTGGGCGGGACCCTCGTGATTCCTCTCGAGTGGAGACGGCTAGGTCGGGGAACTTCTTGATTTGCACCAAGGGTGTGAAGGACCCTTTCGAAGTTCCAGAGGTGAGGTGTGATCAGCCTCGAGACGCCTCAGCGGAAATGGGCCTCATCTCGCCTGGAGGGGAGAACCTCCTGGATTTTCTCGAGTTGCGGCAGGTCTTCTCGAGTTACGACGGGGACCTCAGGGACCCGCTCTGGTGGCCTCAGGAAAGGCCAGTCCCCATGCGAGTTGCTAGGGGACCTCTCGGGATTCCTCTCCCGTCCATGCCGGGGCCTCAGTCCTTGTGTGGAGTCGGGGCCGGAACCTGAGGATTCCTCTCCAGTGTTGCCATGGATCTTGGGGTGCTTCTGAGTCTCCCCAGGGGAGTCAGGCCTCGTCTCGAGTGGGGGCATGCACGTGCGCTTTCCTCCCGAGCTGCAGCAGTAGTGTCACGCTTCCTGTCACGTGGATCAAGGGATCTGTGGCTTTCCCTCGAGGCTGTCCCTCGAGGCTTTCCCACGAGGCTTTCCCACAGGGCTGTGCCACGTGCCACCTTGGTGGGAGTCGATCCTTGGCGTGAAAGACGAGCCGGTGAAGGGAAAAGAGGTTCCTCTGGAATGGACTGAGACATCTGGGGGACTCTTGGAATGGTGGCACGACCCTGGAGTTCCTCTCGCCGTTCCTGTTGAGAGGGCCTCCTCTTCACATGCGACGGGAACGCCGGGAACTCTTTCCCGACGAAGCAGGGAAAGGATCCCTCATCTCGAGCTACGAGGCGGAAACGGGGCTCCTCTGGATGTGGGCGGGACCCTCGTGATTCCTCTCGAGTGGAGACGGCTAGGTCGGGGAACTTCTTGATTTGCACCAAGGGTGTGAAGGACCCTTTCGAAGTTCCAGAGGTGAGGTGTGATCAGCCTCGAGACGCCTCAGCGGAAATGGGCCTCATCTCGCCTGGAGGGGAGAACCTCCTGGATTTTCTCGAGTTGCGGCAGGTCTTCTCGAGTTACGACGGGGACCTCAGGGACCCGCTCTGGTGGCCTCAGGAAAGGCCAGTCCCCATGCGAGTTGCTAGGGGACCTCTCGGGATTCCTCTCCCGTCCATGCCGGGGCCTCAGTCCTTGTGTGGAGTCGGGGCCGGAACCTGAGGATTCCTCCCCAGTGTTGCCATGGATCTTGGGGTGCTTCTGAGTCTCCCCAGGGGAGTCAGGCCTCGTCTCGAGTGGGGGCATGCACGTGCGCTTTCCTCCCGAGCTGCAGCAGTAGTGTCACGCTTCCTTTCACGTGGATCAAGGGATCTGTGGCTTTCCCTCGAGGCTGTCCCTCGAGGCTTTCCCACGAGGCTTTCCCACAGGGCTGTGCCACGTGCCACCTTGGTGGGAGTCGATCCTCGGCGTGAAAGACGAGCCGGTGAAGGGAAAAGAGGTTCTTCTGGAATGGACTGAGACATCTGGGGGACTCTGGGAATGGTGGCACGACCCTGGAGTTCCTCTCGCCGTTCCTGTTGAGAGGGCCTCCTCTTGAGATGCGACGGGAACGCCGGGAACTCTTTCCCGACGAAGCAGGGAAAGGATCCCTCATCTCGAGCTACGAGGCGGAAACGGGGCTCCTCTGGATGTGGGCGGGACCCTCGTGATTCCTCTCGAGTGGAGACGGCTAGGTCGGGGAACTTCTTGATTTGCACCAAGGGTGTGAAGGACCCTTTCGAAGTTCCAGAGGTGAGGTGTGATCAGCCTCGAGACGCCTCAGCGGAAATGGGCCTCATCTCGCCTGGAGGGGAGAACCTCCTGGATTTTCTCGAGTTGCGGCAGGTCTTCTCGAGTTACGACGGGGACCTCCGGGACCTGCTCTGGTGGCCTCATGAAAGGCCAGTCCCCATGCGAGTTGCTAGGGGACCTCTCGGGATTCCTCTCCCGTCCATGCCGGGGCCTCAGTCCTTGTGTGGAGTCGGGGCCGGAACCTGAGGATTCCTCTCCAGTGTTGCCATGGATCTTGGGGTGCTTCTGAGTCTCCCCAGGGGAGTCAGGCCTCGTCTCGAGTGGGGGCATGCACGTGCGCTTTCCTCCCGAGCTGCAGCAGTAGTGTCACGCTTCCTGTCACGTGGATCAAGGGATCTGTGGCTTTCCCTCGAGGCTGTCCCTCGAGGCTTTCCCACGAGGCTTTCCCACAGGGCTGTGCCACGTGCCACCTTGGTGGGAGTCGATCCTCGGCGTGAAAGACGAGCCGGTGAAGGGAAAAGAGGTTCCTCTGGAATGGACTGAGACATCTGGGGGACTCTTGGAATGGTGGCACGACCCTGGAGTTCCTCTCGCCGTTCCTGTTGAGAGGGCCTCCTCTTGAGATGCGACGGGAACGCCGGGAACTCTTTCCCGACGAAGCAGGGAAAGGATCCCTCATCTCGAGCTACGAGGCGGAAACGGGGCTCCTCTGGATGTGGGCGGGACCCTCGTGATTCCTCTCGAGTGGAGACGGCTAGGTCGGGGAACTTCTTGATTTGCACCAAGGGTGTGAAGGACCCTTTCGAAGTTCCAGAGGTGAGGTGTGATCAGCCTCGAGACGCCTCAGCGGAAATGGGCCTCATCTCGCCTGGAGGGGAGAACCTCCTGGATTTTCTCGAGTTGCGGCAGGTCTTCTCGAGTTACGACGGGGACCTCAGGGACCCGCTCTGGTGGCCTCAGGAAAGGCCAGTCCCCATGCGAGTTGCTAGGGGACCTCTCGGGATTCCTCTCCCGTCCATGCCGGGGCCTCAGTCCTTGTGTGGAGTCGGGGCCGGAACCTGAGGATTCCTCTCCAGTGTTGCCATGGATCTTGGGGTGCTTCTGAGTCTCCCCAGGGGAGTCAGGCCTCGTCTCGAGTGGGGGCATGCACGTGCGCTTTCCTCCCGAGCTGCAGCAGTAGTGTCACGCTTCCTGTCACGTGGATCAAGGGATCTGTGGCTTTCCCTCGAGGCTGTCCCTCGAGGCTTTCCCACGAGGCTTTCCCACAGGGCTGTGCCACGTGCCACCTTGGTGGGAGTCGATCCTCGGCGTGAAAGACGAGCCGGTGAAGGGAAAAGAGGTTCCTCTGGAATGGACTGAGACATCTGGGGGACTCTTGGAATGGTGGCACGACCCTGGAGTTCCTCTCGCCGTTCCTGTTGAGAGGGCCTCCTCTTCACATGCGACGGGAACGCCGGGAACTCTTTCCCGACGAAGCAGGGAAAGGATCCCTCATCTCGAGCTACGAGGCGGAAACGGGGCTCCTCTGGATGTGGGCGGGACCCTCGTGATTCCTCTCGAGTGGAGACGGCTAGGTCAGGGAACTTCTTGATTTGCACCAAGGGTGTGAAGGACCCTTTCGAAGTTCCAGAGGTGAGGTGTGATCCGCCTCGAGACGCCTCAGCGTAAATGGGCCTCATCTCGCCTGGAGGGGAGAACCTCCTGGATTTTCTCGAGTTGCGGCAGGTCTTCTCGAGTTACGACGGGGACCTCAGGGACCCGCTCTGTTGGCCTCAGGAAAGGCCAGTCCCCATGCGAGTTGCTAGGGGACCTCTCGGGATTCCTCTCCCGTCCATGCCGGGGCCTCAGTCCTTGTGTGGAGTCGGGGCCGGAACCTGAGGATTCCTCCCCAGTGTTGCCATGGACCTTGGGGTGCTTCTGAGTCTCCCCAGGGGAGTCAGGCCTCGTCTCGAGTGGGGGCATGCACGTGCGCTTTCCTCCCGAGCTGCAGCAGTAGTGTCACGCTTCCTGTCACGTGGATCAAGGGATCTGTGGCTTTCCCTCGAGGCTGTCCCTCGAGGCTTTCCCACGAGGCTTTCCCACAGGGCTGTGCCACGTGCCACCTTGGTGGGAGTCGATCCTCGGCGTGAAAGACGAGCCGGTGAAGGGAAAAGAGGTTCCTCTGGAATGGACTGAGACATCTGGGGGACTCTGGGAATGGTGGCACGACCCTGGAGTTCCTCTCGCCGTTCCTGTTGAGAGGGCCTCCTCTTCACATGCGACGGGAACGCCGGGAACTCTTTCCCGACGAAGCAGGGAAAGGATCCCTCATCTCGAGCTACTAGGCGGAAACGGGGCTCCTCTGGATGTGGGCGGGACCCTCGTGATTCCTCTCGAGTGGAGACGGCTAGGTCGGGGAACTTCTTGATTTGCACCAAGGGTGTGAAGGACCCTTTCGAAGTTCCAGAGGTGAGGTGTGATCAGCCTCGAGACGCCTCAGCGGAAATGGGCCTCATCTCGCCTGGAGGGGAGAACCTCCTGGATTTTCTCGAGTTGCGGCAGGTCTTCTCGAGTTACGACGGGGACCTCAGGGACCCGCTCTGGTGGCCTCAGGAAAGGCCAGTCCCCATGCGAGTTGCTAGGGGACCTCTCGGGATTCCTCTCCCGTCCATGCCGGGGCCTCAGTCCTTGTGTGGAGTCGGGGCCGGAACCTGAGGATTCCTCTCCAGTGTTGCCATGGATCTTGGGGTGCTTCTGAGTCTCCCCAGGGGAGTCAGGCCTCGTCTCGAGTGGGGGCATGCACGTGCGCTTTCCTCCCGAGCTGCAGCAGTAGTGTCACGCTTCCTGTCACGTGGATCAAGGGATCTGTGGCTTTCCCTCGAGGCTGTCCCTCGAGGCTTTCCCACGAGGCTTTCCCACAGGGCTGTGCCACGTGCCACCTTGGTGGGAGTCGATCCTCGGCGTGAAAGACGAGCCGGTGAAGGGAAAAGAGGTTCCTCTGGAATGGACTGAGACATCTGGGGGACTCTTGGAATGGTGGCACGACCCTGGAGTTCCTCTCGCCGTTCCTGTTGAGAGGGCCTCCTCTTCACATGCGACGGGAACGCCGGGAACTCTTTCCCGACGAAGCAGGGAAAGGATCCCTCATCTCGAGCTACGAGGCGGAAACGGGGCTCCTCTGGATGTGGGCGGGACCCTCGTGATTCCTCTCGAGTGGAGACGGCTAGGTCAGGGAACTTCTTGATTTGCACCAAGGGTGTGAAGGACCCTTTCGAAGTTCCAGAGGTGAGGTGTGATCCGCCTCGAGACGCCTCAGCGGAAATGGGCCTCATCTCGCCTGGAGGGGAGAACCTCCTGGATTTTCTCGAGTTGCGGCAGGTCTTCTCGAGTTACGACGGGGACCTCAGGGACCCGCTCTGGTGGCCTCAGGAAAGGCCAGTCCCCATGCGAGTTGCTAGGGGACCTCTCGGGATTCCTCTCCCGTCCATGCCGGGGCCTCAGTCCTTGTGTGGAGTCAGGGCCGGAACCTGAGGATTCCTCCCCAGTGTTGCCATGGATCTTGGGGTGCTTCTGAGTCTCCCCAGGGGAGTCAGGCCTCGTCTCGAGTGGGGGCATGCACGTGCGCTTTCCTCCCGAGCTGCAGCAGTAGTGTCACGCTTCCTGTCACGTGGATCAAGGGATCTGTGGCTTTCCCTCGAGGCTGTCCCTCGAGGCTTTCCCACGAGGCTTTCCCACAGGGCTGTGCCACGTGCCACCTTGGTGGGAGTCGATCCTCGGCGTGAAAGACGAGCCGGTGAAGGGAAAAGAGGTTCCTCTAGAATGGACTGAGACATCTGGGGGACTCTGGGAATGGTGGCACGACCCTGGAGTTCCTCTCGCCGTTCCTGTTGAGAGGGCCTCCTCTTGAGATGCGACGGGAACGCCGGGAACTCTTTCCCGACGAAGCAGGGAAAGGATCCCTCATCTCGAGCTACGAGGCGGAAACGGGGCTCCTCTGGATGTGGGCGGGACCCTCGTGATTCCTCTCGAGTGGAGACGGCTAGGTCGGGGAACTTCTTGATTTGCACCAAGGGTGTGAAGGACCCTTTCGAAGTTCCAGAGGTGAGGTGTGATCCGCCTCGAGACGCCTCAGCGGAAATGGGCCTCATCTCGCCTGGAGGGGAGAACCTCCTGGATTTTCTCGAGTTGCGGCAGGTCTTCTCGAGTTACGACGGGGACCTCAGGGACCCGCTCTGGTGGCCTCAGGAAAGGCCAGTCCCCATGCGAGTTGCTAGGGGACCTCTCGGGATTCCTCTCCCGTCCATGCCGGGGCCTCAGTCCTTGTGTGGAGTCGGGGCCGGAACCTGAGGATTCCTCCCCAGTGTTGCCATGGACCTTGGGGTGCTTCTGAGTCTCCCCAGGGGAGTCAGGCCTCGTCTCGAGTGGGGGCATGCACGTGCGCTTTCCTCCCGAGCTGCAGCAGTAGTGTCACGCTTCCTGTCACGTGGATCAAGGGATCTGTGGCTTTCCCTCGAGGCTGTCCCTCGAGGCTTTCCCACGAGGCTTTCCCACAGGGCTGTGCCACGTTCCACCTTGGTGGGAGTCGATCCTCGGCGTGAAAGACGAGCCGGTGAAGGGAAAAGAGGTTCCTCTGGAATGGACTGAGATATCTGGATGACTCTGGGAATGGTGGCACGACCCTGGAGTTCCTCTCGCCGTTCCTGTTGAGAGGGCCTCCTCTTGAGATGCGACGGGAACGCCGGGAACTCTTTCCCGACGAAGCAGGGAAAGGATCCCTCATCTCGAGCTACTAGGCGGAAACGGGGCTCCTCTGGATGTGGGCGGGACCCTCGTGATTCCTCTCGAGTGGAGACGGCTAGGTCGGGGAACTTCTTGATTTGCACCAAGGGTGTGAAGGACCCTTTCGAAGTTCCAGAGGTGAGGTGTGATCAGCCTCGAGACGCCTCAGCGGAAATGGGCCTCATCTCGCCTGGAGGGGAGAACCTCCTGGATTTTCTCGAGTTGCGGCAGGTCTTCTCGAGTTACGACGGGGACCTCAGGGACCCGCTCTGGTGGCCTCAGGAAAGGCCAGTCCCCATGCGAGTTGCTAGGGGACCTCTCGGGATTCCTCTCCCGTCCATGCCGGGGCCTCAGTCCTTGTGTGGAGTCGGGGCCGGAACCTGAGGATTCCTCTCCAGTGTTGCCATGGATCTTGGGGTGCTTCTGAGTCTCCCCAGGGGAGTCAGGCCTCGTCTCGAGTGGGGGCATGCACGTGCGCTTTCCTCCCGAGCTGCAGCAGTAGTGTCACGCTTCCTGTCACGTGGATCAAGGGATCTGTGGCTTTCCCTCGAGGCTGTCCCTCGAGGCTTTCCCACGAGGCTTTCCCACAGGGCTGTGCCACGTGCCACCTTGGTGGGAGTCGATCCTCGGCGTGAAAGACGAGCCGGTGAAGGGAAAAGAGGTTCCTCTGGAATGGACTGAGACATCTGGGGGACTCTTGGAATGGTGGCACGACCCTGGAGTTCCTCTCGCCGTTCCTGTTGAGAGGGCCTCCTCTTCACATGCGACGGGAACGCCGGGAACTCTTTCCCGACGAAGCAGGGAAAGGATCCCTCATCTCGAGCTACGAGGCGGAAACGGGGCTCCTCTGGATGTGGGCGGGACCCTCGTGATTCCTCTCGAGTGGAGACGGCTAGGTCAGGGAACTTCTTGATTTGCACCAAGGGTGTGAAGGACCCTTTCGAAGTTCCAGAGGTGAGGTGTGATCCGCCTCGAGACGCCTCAGCGTAAATGGGCCTCATCTCGCCTGGAGGGGAGAACCTCCTGGATTTTCTCGAGTTGCGGCAGGTCTTCTCGAGTTACGACGGGGACCTCAGGGACCCGCTCTGTTGGCCTCAGGAAAGGCCAGTCCCCATGCGAGTTGCTAGGGGACCTCTCGGGATTCCTCTCCCGTCCATGCCGGGGCCTCAGTCCTTGTGTGGAGTCGGGGCCGGAACCTGAGGATTCCTCCCCAGTGTTGCCATGGTTCTTGGGGTGCTTCTGAGTCTCCCCAGGGGAGTCAGGCCTCGTCTCGAGTGGGGGCATGCACGTGCGCTTTCCTCCCGAGCTGCAGCAGTAGTGTCACGCTTCCTGTCACGTGGATCAAGGGATCTGTGGCTTTCCCTCGAGGCTGTCCCTCGAGGCTTTCCCACGAGGCTTTCCCACAGGGCTGTGCCACGTGCCACCTTGGTGGGAGTCGATCCTCGGCGTGAAAGACGAGCCGGTGAAGGGAAAAGAGGTTCCTCTGGAATGGACTGAGACATCTGGGGGACTCTGGGAATGGTGGCACGACCCTGGAGTTCCTCTCGCCGTTCCTGTTGAGAGGGCCTCCTCTTGAGATGCGACGGGAACGCCGGGAACTCTTTCCCGACGAAGCAGGGAAAGGATCCCTCATCTCGAGCTACGAGGCGGAAACGGGGCTCCTCTGGATGTGGGCGGGACCCTCGTGATTCCTCTCGAGTGGAGACGGCTAGGTCGGGGAACTTCTTGATTTGCACCAAGGGTGTGAAGGACCCTTTCGAAGTTCCAGAGGTGAGGTGTGATCCGCCTCGAGACGCCTCAGCGGAAATGGGCCTCATCTCGCCTGGAGGGGAGAACCTCCTGGATTTTCTCGAGTTGCGGCAGGTCTTCTCGAGTTACGACGGGGACCTCAGGGACCCGCTCTGGTGGCCTCAGGAAAGGCCAGTCCCCATGCGAGTTGCTAGGGGACCTCTCGGGATTCCTCTCCCGTCCATGCCGGGGCCTCAGTCCTTGTGTGGAGTCGGGGCCGGAACCTGAGGATTCCTCTCCAGTGTTGCCATGGATCTTGGGGTGCTTCTGAGTCTCCCCAGGGGAGTCAGGCCTCGTCTCGAGTGGGGGCATGCACGTGCGCTTTCCTCCCGAGCTGCAGGAGTAGTGTCACGCTTCCTGTCACGTGGATCAAGGGATCTGTGGCTTTCCCTCGAGGCTGTCCCTCGAGGCTTTCCCACGAGGCTTTCCCACAGGGCTGTGCCACGTGCCACCTTGGTGGGAGTCGATCCTCGGCGTGAAAGACGAGCCGGTGAAGGGAAAAGAGGTTCCTCTGGAATGGACTGAGACATCTGGGGGACTCTTGGAATGGTGGCATGACCCTGGAGTTCCTCTCGCCGTTCCTGTTGAGAGGGCCTCCTCTTCACATGCGACGGGAATGCCGGGAACTCTTTCCCGACGAAGCAGGGAAAGGATCCCTCATCTCGAGCTACGAGGCGGAAACGGGGCTCCTCTGGATGTGGGCGGGACCCTCGTGATTCCTCTCGAGTGGAGACGGCTAGGTCGGGGAACTTCTTGATTTGCACCAAGGGTGTGAAGGACCCTTTCGAAGTTCCAGAGGTGAGGTGTGATCTGCCTCGAGACGCCTCAGCGGAAATGGGCCTCATCTCGCCTGGAGGGGAGAACCTCCTGGATTTTCTCGAGTTGCGGCAGGTCTTCTCGAGTTACGACGGGGACCTCAGGGACCCGCTCTGGTGGCCTCAGGAAAGGCCAGTCCCCATGCGAGTTGCTAGGGGACCTCTCGGGATTCCTCTCCCGTCCATGCCGGGGCCTCAGTCCTTGTGTGGAGTCGGGGCCGGAACCTGAGGATTCCTCTCCAGTGTTGCCATGGATCTTGGGGTGCTTCTGAGTCTCCCCAGGGGAGTCAGGCCTCGTCTCGAGTGGGGGCATGCACGTGCGCTTTCCTACCGAGCTGCAGGAGTAGTGTCACGCTTCCTGTCACGTGGATCAAGGGATCTGTGGCTTTCCCTCGAGGCTGTCCCTCGAGGCTTTCCCACGAGGCTTTCCCACAGGGCTGTGCCACGTGCCACCTTGGTGGGAGTCGATCCTCGGCGTGAAAGACGAGCCGGTGAAGGGAAAAGAGGTTCCTCTGGAATGGACTGAGACATCTGGGGGACTCTTGGAATGGTGGCACGACCCTGGAGTTCCTCTCGCCGTTCCTGTTGAGAGGGCCTACTCTTGAGATGCGACGGGAACGCCGGGAACTCTTTCCCGACGAAGCAGGGAAAGGATCCCTCATCTCGAGCTACGAGGCGGAAACGGGGCTCCTCTGGATGTGGGCGGGACCCTCGTGATTCCTCTCGAGTGGAGACGGCTAGGTCGGGGAACTTCTTGATTTGCACCAAGGGTGTGAAGGACCCTTTCGAAGTTCCAGAGGTGAGGTGTGATCCGCCTCGAGACGCCTCATCGGAAATGGGCCTCATCTCGCCTGGAGGGGAGAACCTCCTGGATTTTCTCGAGTTGCGGCAGGTCTTCTCGAGTTACGACGGGGACCTCAGGGACCCGCTCTGGTGGCCTCAGGAAAGGCCAGTTCCCATGCGAGTTGCTCAGGGACCTCTCGGGATTCCTCTCCCGTCCATGCCGGGGCCTCAGTCCTTGTGTGGAGTCGGGGCTGGAACCTGAGGATTCCTCTCCAGTGTTGCCATGGATCTTGGGGTGCTTCTGAGTCTCCCCAGGGGAGTCAGGCCTCGTCTCGAGTGGGGGCATGCACGTGCGCTTTCCTCCCGAGCTGCAGCAGTAGTGTCACGCTTCCTGTCACGTGGATCAAGGGATCTGTGGCTTTCCCTCGAGGCTGTCCCTCGAGGCTTTCCCACGAGGCTTTCCCACAGGGCTGTGCCACGTGCCACCTTGGTGGGAGTCGATCCTCGGCGTGAAAGACGAGCCGGTGAAGGGAAAAGAGGTTCCTCTGGAATGGACTGAGACATCTGGGGGACTCTTGGAATGGTGGCACGACCCTGGAGTTCCTCTCGCCGTTCCTGTTGAGAGGGCCTCCTCTTGAGATGCGACGGGAACGCCGGGAACTCTTTCCCGACGAAGCAGGGAAAGGATCCCTCATCTCGAGCTACGAGGCGGAAACGGGGCTCCTCTGGATGTGGGCGGGACCCTCGTGATTCCTCTCGAGTGGAGACGGCTAGGTCGGGGAACTTCTTGATTTGCACCAAGGGTGTGAAGGACCCTTTCGAAGTTCCAGAGGTGAGGTGTGATCAGCCTCGAGACGCCTCAGCGGAAATGGGCCTCATCTCGCCTGGAGGGGAGAACCTCCTGGATTTTCTCGAGTTGCGGCAGGTCTTCTCGAGTTACGACGGGGACCTCAGGGACCCGCTCTGGTGGCCTCAGGAAAGGCCAGTCCCCATGCGAGTTGCTAGGGGACCTCTCGGGATTCCTCTCCCGTCCATGCCGGGGCCTCAGTCCTTGTGTGGAGTCGGGGCCGGAACCTGAGGATTCCTCTCCAGTGTTGCCATGGATCTTGGGGTGCTTCTGAGTCTCCCCAGGGGAGTCAGGCCTCGTCTCGAGTGGGGGCATGCACGTGCGCTTTCCTCCCGAGCTGCAGCAGTAGTGTCACGCTTCCTGTCACGTGGATCAAGGGATCTGTGGCTTTCCCTCGAGGCTGTCCCTCGAGGCTTTCCCACGAGGCTTTCCCACAGGGCTGTGCCACGTGCCACCTTGGTGGGAGTCGATCCTCGGCGTGAAAGACGAGCCGGTGAAGGGAAAAGAGGTTCCTCTGGAATGGACTGAGACATCTGGGGGACTCTTGGAATGGTGGCACGACCCTGGAGTTCCTCTCGCTGTTCCTGTTGAGAGGGCCTCCTCTTGAGATGCGACGGGAACGCCGGGAACTCTTTCCCGACGAAGCAGGGAAAGGATCCCTCATCTCGAGCTACGAGGCGGAAACGGGGCTCCTCTGGATGTGGGCGGGACCCTCGTGATTCCTCTCGAGTGGAGACGGCTAGGTCGGGGAACTTCTTGATTTGCACCAAAGGTGTGAAGGACCCTTTCGAAGTTCCAGAGGTGAGGTGTGATCCGCCTCGAGACGCCTCAGCGGAAATGGGCCTCATCTCGCCTGGAGGGGAGAACCTCCTGGATTTTCTCGAGTTGCGGCAGGTCTTCTCGAGTTACGACGGGGACCTCAGGGACCCGCTCTGGTGGCCTCAGGAAAGGCCAGTCCCCATGCGAGTTGCTAGGGGACCTCTCGGGATTCCTCTCCCGTCCATGCCGGGGCCTCAGTCCTTGTGTGGAGTCGGGGCCGGAACCTGAGGATACCTCCCCAGTGTTGCCATGGATCTTGGGGTGCTTCTGAGTCTCCCCAGGGGAGTCAGGCCTCGTCTCGAGTGGGGGCATGCACGTGCGCTTTCCTCCCGAGCTGCAGCAGTAGTGTCACGCTTCCTGTCACGTGGATCAAGGGATCTGTGGCTTTCCCTCGAGGCTGTCCCTCGAGGCTTTCCCACGAGGCTTTCCCACAGGGCTGTGCCACGTGCCACCTTGGTGGGAGTCGATCCTCGGCGTGAAAGACGAGCCGGTGAAGGGAAAAGAGGTTCCTCTGGAATGGACTGAGACATCTGGGGGACTCTGGGAATGGTGGCACGACCCTGGAGTTCCTCTCGCCGTTCCTGTTGAGAGGGCCTCCTCTTCACATGCGACGGGAACGCCGGGAACTCTTTCCCGACGAATCAGGGAAAGGATCCCTCATCTCGAGCTACGAGGCAGAAACGGGGCTCCTCTGGATGTGGGCGGGACCCTCGTGATTCCTCTCGAGTGGAGACGGCTAGGTCGGGGAACTTCTTGATTTGCACCAAGGGTGTGAAGGACCCTTTCGAAGTTCCAGAGGTGAGGTGTGATCAGACTCGAGACGCCTCAGCGGAAATGGGCCTCATCTCGCCTGGAGGGGAGAACCTCCTGGATTTTCTCGAGTTGCGGCAGGTCTTCTCGAGTTACGACGGGGACCTCAGGGACCCGCTCTGGTGGCCTCAGGAAAGGCCAGTCCCCATGCGAGTTGCTAGGGGACCTCTCGGGATTCCTCTCCCGTCCATGCCGGGGCCTCAGTCCTTGTGTGGAGTCGGGGCCGGAACCTGAGGATTCCTCTCCAGTGTTGCCATGGATCTTGGGGTGCTTCTGAGTCTCCCCAGGGGAGTCAGGCCTCGTCTCGAGTGGGGGCATGCACGTGTGCTTTCCTCCCGAGCTGCAGCAGTAGTGTCACGCTTCCTGTCACGTGGATCAAGGGATCTGTGGCTTTCCCTCGAGGCTGTCCCTCGAGGCTTTCCCACGAGGCTTTCCCACAGGGCTGTGCCACGTGCCACCTTGGTGGGAGTCGATCCTCGGCGTGAAAGACGAGCCGGTGAAAGGAAAAGAGGTTCCTCTGGAATGGACTGAGACATCTGGGGGACTCTTGGAATGGTGGCACGACCCTGGAGTTCCTCTCGCCGTTCCTGTTGAGAGGGCCTCCTCTTGAGATGCGACGGGAACGCCGGGAACTCTTTCCCGACGAAGCAGGGAAAGGATCCCTCATCTCGAGCTACGAGGCGGAAACGGGGCTCCTCTGGATGTGGGCGGGACCCTCGTGATTCCTCTCGAGTGGAGACGGCTAGGTCGGGGAACTTCTTGATTTGCACCAAGGGTGTGAAGGACCCTTTCGAAGTTCCAGAGGTGAGGTGTGATCAGCCTCGAGACGCCTCAGCGGAAATGGGCCTCATCTCGCCTGGAGGGGAGAACCTCCTGGATTTTCTCGAGTTGCGGCAGGTCTTCTCGAGTTACGACGGGGACCTCAGGGACCCGCTCTGGTGGCCTCAGGAAAGGCCAGTCCCCATGCGAGTTGCTAGGGGACCTCTCGGGATTCCTCTCCCGTCCATGCCGGGGCCTCAGTCCTTGTGTGGAGTCGGGGCCGGAACCTGAGGATTCCTCTCCAGTGTTGCCATGGATCTTGGGGTGCTTCTGAGTCTCCCCAGGGGAGTCAGGCCTCGTCTCGAGTGGGGGCATGCACGTGCGCTTTCCTCCCGAGCTGCAGCAGTAGTGTCACGCTTCCTGTCACGTGGATCAAGGGATCTGTGGCTTTCCCTCGAGGCTGTCCCTCGAGGCTTTCCCACGAGGCTTTCCCACAGGGCTGTGCCAGGTGCCACCTTGGTGTGAGTCGATCCTCGGCGTGAAAGACGAGCCGGTGAAGGGAAAAGAGGTTCCTCTGGAATGGACTGAGACATCTGGGGGACTCTTGGAATGGTGGCACGACCCTGGAGTTCCTCTCGCTGTTCCTGTTGAGAGGGCCTCCTCTTGAGATGCGACGGGAACGCCGGGAACTCTTTCCCGACGAAGCAGGGAAAGGATCCCTCATCTCGAGCTACGAGGCGGAAACGGGGCTCCTCTGGATGTGGGCGGGACCCTCGTGATTCCTCTCGAGTGGAGACGGCTAGGTCGGGGAACTTCTTGATTTGCACCAAAGGTGTGAAGGACCCTTTCGAAGTTCCAGAGGTGAGGTGTGATCCGCCTCGAGACGCCTCAGCGGAAATGGGCCTCATCTCGCCTGGAGGGGAGAACCTCCTGGATTTTCTCGAGTTGCGGCAGGTCTTCTCGAGTTACGACGGGGACCTCAGGGACCCGCTCTGGTGGCCTCAGGAAAGGCCAGTCCCCATGCGAGTTGCTAGGGGACCTCTCGGGATTCCTCTCCCGTCCATGCCGGGGCCTCAGTCCTTGTGTGGAGTCGGGGCCGGAACCTGAGGATACCTCCCCAGTGTTGCCATGGATCTTGGGGTGCTTCTGAGTCTCCCCAGGGGAGTCAGGCCTCGTCTCGAGTGGGGGCATGCACGTGCGCTTTCCTCCCGAGCTGCAGCAGTAGTGTCACGCTTCCTGTCACGTGGATCAAGGGATCTGTGGCTTTCCCTCGAGGCTGTCCCTCGAGGCTTTCCCACGAGGCTTTCCCACAGGGCTGTGCCACGTGCCACCTTGGTGGGAGTCGATCCTCGGCGTGAAAGACGAGCCGGTGAAGGGAAAAGAGGTTCCTCTGGAATGGACTGAGACATCTGGGGGACTCTGGGAATGGTGGCACGACCCTGGAGTTCCTCTCGCCGTTCCTGTTGAGAGGGCCTCCTCTTCACATGCGACGGGAACGCCGGGAACTCTTTCCCGACGAATCAGGGAAAGGATCCCTCATCTCGAGCTACGAGGCAGAAACGGGGCTCCTCTGGATGTGGGCGGGACCCTCGTGATTCCTCTCGAGTGGAGACGGCTAGGTCGGGGAACTTCTTGATTTGCACCAAGGGTGTGAAGGACCCTTTCGAAGTTCCAGAGGTGAGGTGTGATCCGCCTCGAGACGCCTCAGCGGAAATGGGCCTCATCTCGCCTGGAGGGGAGAACCTCCTGGATTTTCTCGAGTTGCGGCAGGTCTTCTCGAGTTACGACGGGGACCTCAGGGACCCGCTCTGGTGGCCTCAGGAAAGGCCAGTCCCCATGCGAGTTGCTAGGGGACCTCTCGGGATTCCTCTCCCGTCCATGCCGGGGCCTCAGTCCTTGTGTGGAGTCGGGGCCGGAACCTGAGGATTCCTCTCCAGTGTTGCCATGGATCTTGGGGTGCTTCTGAGTCTCCCCAGGGGAGTCAGGCCTCGTCTCGAGTGGGGGCATGCACGTGTGCTTTCCTCCCGAGCTGCAGCAGTAGTGTCACGCTTCCTGTCACGTGGATCAAGGGATCTGTGGCTTTCCCTCGAGGCTGTCCCTCGAGGCTTTCCCACGAGGCTTTCCCACAGGGCTGTGCCACGTGCCACCTTGGTGGGAGTCGATCCTCGGCGTGAAAGACGAGCCGGTGAAAGGAAAAGAGGTTCCTCTGGAATGGACTGAGACATCTGGGGGACTCTTGGAATGGTGGCACGACCCTGGAGTTCCTCTCGCCGTTCCTGTTGAGAGGGCCTCCTCTTGAGATGCGACGGGAACGCCGGGAACTCTTTCCCGACGAAGCAGGGAAAGGATCCCTCATCTCGAGCTACGAGGCGGAAACGGGGCTCCTCTGGATGTGGGCGGGACCCTCGTGATTCCTCTCGAGTGGAGACGGCTAGGTCGGGGAACTTCTTGATTTGCACCAAGGGTGTGAAGGACCCTTTCGAAGTTCCAGAGGTGAGGTGTGATCAGCCTCGAGACGCCTCAGCGGAAATGGGCCTCATCTCGCCTGGAGGGGAGAACCTCCTGGATTTTCTCGAGTTGCGGCAGGTCTTCTCGAGTTACGACGGGGACCTCAGGGACCCGCTCTGGTGGCCTCAGGAAAGGCCAGTCCCCATGCGAGTTGCTAGGGGACCTCTCGGGATTCCTCTCCCGTCCATGCCGGGGCCTCAGTCCTTGTGTGGAGTCGGGGCCGGAACCTGAGGATTCCTCTCCAGTGTTGCCATGGATCTTGGGGTGCTTCTGAGTCTCCCCAGGGGAGTCAGGCCTCGTCTCGAGTGGGGGCATGCACGTGCGCTTTCCTCCCGAGCTGCAGCAGTAGTGTCACGCTTCCTGTCACGTGGATCAAGGGATCTGTGGCTTTCCCTCGAGGCTGTCCCTCGAGGCTTTCCCACGAGGCTTTCCCACAGGGCTGTGCCACGTGCCACCTTGGTGGGAGTCGATCCTCGGCGTGAAAGACGAGCCGGTGAAGGGAAAAGAGGTTCCTCTGGAATGGACTGAGACATCTGGGGGACTCTTGGAATGGTGGCACGACCCTGGAGTTCCTCTCGCTGTTCCTGTTGAGAGGGCCTCCTCTTCACATGCGACGGGAACGCCGGGAACTCTTTCCCGACGAAGCAGGGAAAGGATCCCTCATCTCGAGCTACGAGGCGGAAACGGGGCTCCTCTGGATGTGGGCGGGACCCTCGTGATTCCTCTCGAGTGGAGACGGCTAGGTCGGGGAACTTCTTGATTTGCACCAAAGGTGTGAAGGACCCTTTCGAAGTTCCAGAGGTGAGGTGTGATCCGCCTCGAGACGCCTCAGCGGAAATGGGCCTCATCTCGCCTGGAGGGGAGAACCTCCTGGATTTTCTCGAGTTGCGGCAGGTCTTCTCGAGTTACGACGGGGACCTCAGGGACCCGCTCTGGTGGCCTCAGGAAAGGCCAGTCCCCATGCGAGTTGCTAGGGGACCTCTCGGGATTCCTCTCCCGTCCATGCCGGGGCCTCAGTCCTTGTGTGGAGTCGGGGCCGGAACCTGAGGATACCTCCCCAGTGTTGCCATGGATCTTGGGGTGCTTCTGAGTCTCCCCAGGGGAGTCAGGCCTCGTCTCGAGTGGGGGCATGCACGTGCGCTTTCCTCCCGAGCTGCAGCAGTAGTGTCACGCTTCCTGTCACGTGGATCAAGGGATCTGTGGCTTTCCCTCGAGGCTGTCCCTCGAGGCTTTCCCACGAGGCTTTCCCACAGGGCTGTGCCACGTGCCACCTTGGTGGGAGTCGATCCTCGGCGTGAAAGACGAGCCGGTGAAGGGAAAAGAGGTTCCTCTGGAATGGACTGAGACATCTGGGGGACTCTTGGAATGGTGGCACGACCCTGGAGTTCCTCTCGCCGTTCCTGTTGAGAGGGCCTCCTCTTCACATGCGACGGGAACGCCGGGAACTCTTTCCCGACGAAGCAGGGAAAGGATCCCTCATCTCGAGCTACGAGGCGGAAACGGGGCTCCTCTGGATGTGGGCGGGACCCTCGTGATTCCTCTCGAGTGGAGACGGCTAGGTCGGGGAACTTCTTGATTTGCACCAAGGGTGTGAAGGACCCTTTCGAAGTTCCAGAGGTGAGGTGTGATCCGCCTCGAGACGCCTCATCGGAAATGGGCCTCATCTCGCCTGGAGGGGAGAACCTCCTGGATTTTCTCGAGTTGCGGCAGGTCTTCTCGAGTTACGACGGGGACCTCAGGGACCCGCTCTGGTGGCCTCAGGAAAGGCCAGTTCCCAGGCGAGTTGCTCAGGGACCTCTCGGGATTCCTCTCCCGTCCATGCCGGGGCCTCAGTCCTTGTGTGGAGTCGGGGCCGGAACCTGAGGATTCCTCTCCAGTGTTGCCATGGATCTTGGGGTGCTTCTGAGTCTCCCCAGGGGAGTCAGGCCTCGTCTCGAGTGGGGGCATGCACGTGCGCTTTCCTCCCGAGCTTCAGCAGTAGTGTCACGCTTCCTGTCACGTGGATCAAGGGATCTGTGGCTTTCCCTCGAGGCTGTCCCTCGAGGCTTTCCCACGAGGCTTTCCCACAGGGCTGTGCCACGTGCCACCTTGGTGGGAGTCGATCCTCGGCGTGAAAGACGAGCCGGTGAAGGGAAAAGAGGTTCCTCTGGAATGGACTGAGACATCTGGGGGACTCTGGGAATGGTGGCACGAACCTGGAGTTCCTCTCGCCGTTCCTGTTGAGAGGGCCTCCTCTTGAGATGCGACGGGAACGCTGGGAACTCTTTCCCGACGAAGCAGGGAAAGGATCCCTCATCTCGAGCTATGAGGCGGAAACGGGGCTCCTCTGGATGTGGGCGGGACCCTCGTGATTCCTCTCGAGTGGAGACGGCTAGGTCGGGGAACTTCTTGATTTGCACCAAGGGTGTGAAGGACCCTTTCGAAGTTCCAGAGGTGAGGTGTGATCCGCCTCGAGACGCCTCAGCGGAAATGGGCCTCATCTCGCCTGGAGGGGAGAACCTCCTGGATTTTCTCGAGTTGCGGCAGGTCTTCTCGAGTTACGACGGGGACCTCAGGGACCCGCTCTGGTGGCCTCAGGAAAGGCCAGTCCCCATGCGAGTTGCTAGGGGACCTCTCGGGATTCCTCTCCCGTCCATGCCGGGGCCTCAGTCCTTGTGTGGAGTCGGGGCCGGAACCTGAGGATTCCTCTCCAGTGTTGCCATGGATCTTGGGGTGCTTCTGAGTCTCCCCAGGGGAGTCAGGCCTCGTCTCGAGTGGGGGCATGCACGTGCGCTTTCTTCCCGAGCTGCAGCAGTAGTGTCACGCTTCCTGTCACGTGGATCAAGGGATCTGTGGCTTTCCCTCGAGGCTGTCCCTCGAGGCTTTCCCACGAGGCTTTCCCACAGGGCTGTGCCACGTGCCACCTTGGTGGGAGTCGATCCTCGGCGTGAAAGACGAGCCGGTGAAGGGAAAAGAGGTTCCTCTGGAATGGACTGAGACATCTGGGGGACTCTTGGAATGGTGGCACGACCCTGGAGTTCCTCTCGCCGTTCCTGTTGAGAGGGCCTCCTCTTCACATGCGACGGGAACGCCGGGAACTCTTTCCCGACGAAGCAGGGAAAGGATCCCTCATCTCGAGCTACGAGGCGGAAACGGGGCTCCTCTGGATGTGGGCGGGACCCTCGTGATTCCTCTCGAGTGGAGACGGCTAGGTCGGGGAACTTCTTGATTTGCACCAAGGGTGTGAAGGACCCTTTCGAAGTTCCAGAGGTGAGGTGTGATCCGCCTCGAGACGCCTCATCGGAAATGGGCCTCATCTCGCCTGGAGGGGAGAACCTCCTGGATTTTCTCGAGTTGCGGCAGGTCTTCTCGAGTTACGACGGGGACCTCAGGGACCCGCTCTGGTGGCCTCAGGAAAGGCCAGTTCCCAGGCGAGTTGCTCAGGGACCTCTCGGGATTCCTCTCCCGTCCATGCCGGGGCCTCAGTCCTTGTGTGGAGTCGGGGCCGGAACCTGAGGATTCCTCTCCAGTGTTGCCATGGATCTTGGGGTGCTTCTGAGTCTCCCCAGGGGAGTCAGGCCTCGTCTCGAGTGGGGGCATGCACGTGCGCTTTCCTCCCGAGCTGCAGCAGTAGTGTCACGCTTCCTGTCACGTGGATCAAGGGATCTGTGGCTTTCCCTCGAGGCTGTCCCTCGAGGCTTTCCCACGAGGCTTTCCCACAGGGCTGTGCCACGTGCCACCTTGGTGGGAGTCGATCCTCGGCGTGAAAGACGAGCCGGTGAAGGGAAAAGAGGTTCCTCTGGAATGGACTGAGACATCTGGGGGACTCTTGGAATGGTGGCACGACCCTGGAGTTCCTCTCGCCGTTCCTGTTGAGAGGGCCTCCTCTTGAGATGCGACGGGAACGCCGGGAACTCTTTCCCTACGAAGCAGGGAAAGGATCCCTCATCTCGAGCTACGAGGCGGAAACGGGGCTCCTCTGGATGTGGGCGGGACCCTCGTGATTCCTCTCGAGTGGAGACGGCTAGGTCGGGGAGCTTCTTGATTTGCACCAAGGGTGTGAAGGACCCTTTCGAAGTTCCAGAGGTGAGGTGTGATCAGCCTCGAGACGCCTCAGCGGAAATGGGCCTCATCTCGCCTGGAGGGGAGAACCTCCTGGATTTTCTCGAGTTGCGGCAGGTCTTCTCGAGTTACGACGGGGACCTCAGGGACCCGCTCTGGTGGCCTCAGGAAAGGACAGTCCCCATGCGAGTTGCTAGGGGACCTCTCGGGATTCCTCTCCCGTCCATGCCGGGGCCTCAGTCCTTGTGTGGAGTCGGGGCCGGAACCTGAGGATTCCTCCCCAGTGTTGCCATGGATCTTGGGGTGCTTCTGAGTCTCCCCAGGGGAGTCAGGCCTCGTCTCGAGTGGGGGCATGCACGTGCGCTTTCCTCCCGAGCTGCAGCAGTAGTGTCACGCTTCCTGTCACGTGGATCAAGGGATCTGTGGCTTTCCCTCGAGGCTGTCCCTCGAGGCTTTCCCACGAGGCTTTCCCACAGGGCTGTGCCACGTGCCACCTTGGTGGGAGTCGATCCTCGGCGTGAAAGACGAGCCGGTGAAGGGAAAAGAGGTTCCTCTGGAATGGACTGAGACATCTGGGGGACTCTGGGAATGGTGGCACGAACCTGGAGTTCCTCTCGCCGTTCCTGTTGAGAGGGCCTCCTCTTGAGATGCGACGGGAACGCTGGGAACTCTTTCCCGACGAAGCAGGGAAAGGATCCCTCATCTCGAGCTACGAGGCGGAAACGGGGCTCCTCTGGATGTGGGCGGGACCCTCGTGATTCCTCTAGAGTGGAGACGGCTAGGTCGGGGAACTTCTTGATTTGCACCAAGGGTGTGAAGGACCCTTTCGAAGTTCCAGAGGTGAGGTGTGATCCGCCTCGAGACGCCTCAGCGGAAATGGGCCTCATCTCGCCTGGAGGGGAGAACCTCCTGGATTTTCTCGAGTTGCGGCAGGTCTTCTCGAGTTACGACGGGGACCTCAGGGACCCGCTCTGGTGGCCTCAGGAAAGGCCAGTCCCCATGCGAGTTGCTAGGGGACCTCTCGGGATTCCTCTCCCGTCCATGCCGGGGCCTCAGTCCTTGTGTGGAGTCGGGGCCGGAACCTGAGGATTCCTCTCCAGTGTTGCCATGGATCTTGGGGTGCTTCTGAGTCTCCCCAGGGGAGTCAGGCCTCGTCTCGAGTGGGGGCATGCACGTGCGCTTTCCTCCCGACCTGCAGCAGTAGTGTCACGCTTCCTGTCACGTGGATCAAGGGATCTGTGGCTTTCCCTCGAGGCTGTCCCTCGAGGCTTTCCCACGAGGCTTTCCCACAGGGCTGTGCCACGTGCCACCTTGGTGGGAGTCGATCCTCGGCGTGAAAGACGAGCCGGTGAAGGGAAAAGAGGTTCCTCTGGAATGGACTGAGACATCTGGGGGACTCTTGGAATGGTGGCACGACCCTGGAGTTCCTCTCGCCGTTCCTGTTGAGAGGGCCTCCTCTTGAGATGCGACGGGAACGCCGGGAACTCTTTCCCGACGAAGCAGGGAAAGGATCCCTCATCTCGAGCTACGAGGCGGAAACGGGGCTCCTCTGGATGTGGGCGGGACCCTCGTGATTCCTCTCGAGTGGAGACTGCTAGGTCGGGGAACTTCTTGATTTGCACCAAGGGTGTGAAGGACCCTTTCGAAGTTCCAGAGGTGAGGTGTGATCCGCCTCGAGACGCCTCAGCGGAAATGGGCCTCATCTCGCCTGGAGGGGAGAACCTCCTGGATTTTCTCGAGTTGCGGCAGGTCTTCTCGAGTTACGACGGGGACCTCAGGGACCCGCTCTGGTGGCCTCAGGAAAGGCCATTCCCCATGCGAGTTGCTAGGGGACCTCTCGGGATTCCTCTCCCGTCCATGCCGGGGCCTCAGTCCTTGTGTGGAGTCAGGGCCGGAACCTGAGGATTCCTCTCCAGTGTTGCCATGGACCTTGGGGTGCTTCTGAGTCTCCCCAGGGGAGTCAGGCCTCGTCTCGAGTGGGGGCATGCACGTGCGCTTTCCTCCCGAGCTGCAGCAGTAGTGTCACGCTTCCTGTCACGTGGATCAAGGGATCTGTGGCTTTCCCTCGAGGCTGTCCCTCGAGGCTTTCCCACGAGGCTTTCCCACAGGGCTGTGCCACGTGCCACCTTGGTGGGAGTCGATCCTCGGCGTGAAAGACGAGCCGGTGAAGGGAAAAGAGGTTCCTCTGGAATGGACTGAGACATCTGGGGGACTCTTGGAATGGTGGCACGACCCTGGAGTTCCTCTCGCCGTTCCTGTTGAGAGGGCCTCCTCTTCACATGCGACGGGAACGCCGGGAACTCTTTCCCGACGAAGCAGGGAAAGGATCCCTCATCTCGAGCTACAAGGCGGAAACGGGGCTCCTCTGGATGTGGGCGGGACCCTCGTGATTCCTCTCGAGTGGAGACGGCTAGGTCGGGGAACTTCTTGATTTGCACCAAGGGTGTGAAGGACCCTTTCGAAGTTCCAGAGGTGAGGTGTGATCCGCCTCGAGACGCCTCAGCGGAAATGGGCCTCATCTCGCCTGGAGGGGAGAACCTCCTGGATTTTCTCGAGTTGCGGCAGGTCTTCTCGAGTTACGACGGGGACCTCAGGGACCCGCTCTGGTGGCCTCAGGAAAGGCCAGTCCCCATGCGAGTTGCTAGGGGACCTCTCGGGATTCCTCTCCCGTCCATGCCGGGGCCTCAGTCCTTGTGTGGAGTCGGGGCCGGAACCTGAGGATTCCTCTCCAGTGTTGCCATGGATCTTGGGGTGCTTCTGAGTCTCCCCAGGGGAGTCAGGCCTCGTCTCGAGTGGGGGCATGCACGTGCGCTTTCCTCCCGAGCTGCAGCAGTAGTGTCACGCTTCCTGTCACGTGGATCAAGGCATCTGTGGCTTTCCCTCGAGGCTGTCCCTCGAGGCTTTCCCACGAGGCTTTCCCACAGGGCTGTGCCACGTGCCACCTTGGTGGGAGTCGATCCTCGGCGTGAAAGACGAGCCGGTGAAGGGAAAAGAGGTTCCTCTGGAATGGACTGAGACATCTGGGGGACTCTTGGAATGGTGGCACGACCCTGGAGTTCCTCTCGCCGTTCCTGTGCAGAGGGCCTCCTCTTGAGATGCGACGGGAACGCCGGGAACTCTTTCCCGACGAAGCAGGGAAAGGATCCCTCATCTCGAGCTACGAGGCGGAAACGGGGCTCCTCTGGATGTGGGCGGGACCCTCGTGATTCCTCTCGAGTGGAGACGGCTAGGTCGGGGAACTTCTTGATTTGCACCAAGGGTGTGAAGGACCCTTTCGAAGTTCCAGAGGTGAGGTGTGATCAGCCTCGAGACGCCTCAGCGGAAATGGGCCTCATCTCGCCTGGAGGGGAGAACCTCCTGGATTTTCTCGAGTTGCGGCAGGTCTTCTCGAGTTACGACGGGGACCTCAGGGACCCGCTCTGGTGGCCTCAGGAAAGGCCAGTCCCCATGCGAGTTGCTAGGGGACCTCTCGGGATTCCTCTCCCGTCCATGCCGGGGCCTCAGTCCTTGTGTGGAGTCGGGGCCGGAACCTGAGGATTCCTCTCCAGTGTTGCCATGGATCTTGGGGTGCTTCTGAGTCTCCCCAGGGGAGTCAGGCCTCGTCTCGAGTGGGGGCATGCACGTGCGCTTTCCTACCGAGCTGCAGCAGTAGTGTCACGCTTCCTGTCACGTGGATCAAGGGATCTGTGGCTTTCCCTCGAGGCTGTCCCTCGAGGCTTTCCCACGAGGCTTTCCCACAGGGCTGTGCCACGTGCCACCTTGGTGGGAGTCGATCCTCGGCGTGAAAGACGAGCCGGTGAAGGGAAAAGAGGTTCCTCTGGAATGGACTGAGACATCTGGGGGACTCTTGGAATGGTGGCACGACCCTGGAGTTCCTCTCGCCGTTCCTGTTGAGAGGGCCTCCTCTTCACATGCGACGGGAACGCCGGGAACTCTTTCCCGACGAAGCAGGGAAAGGATCCCTCATCTCGAGCTACGAGGCGGAAACGGGGCTCCTCTGGATGTGGGCGGGACCCTCGTGATTCCTCTCGAGTGGAGACGGCTAGGTCGGGGAACTTCTTGATTTGCACCAAGGGTGTGAAGGACCCTTTCGAAGTTCCAGAGGTGAGGTGTGATCCGCCTCGAGACGCCTCAGCGGAAAAGGGCCTCATCTCGCCTGGAGGGGAGAACCTCCTGGATTTTCTCGAGTTGCGGCAGGTCTTCTCGAGTTACGACGGGGACCTCAGGGACCCGCTCTGGTGGCCTCAGGAAAGGCCAGTCCCCATGCGAGTTGCTAGGGGACCTCTCGGGATTCCTCTCCCGTCCATGCCGGGGCCTCAGTCCTTGTGTGGAGTCGGGGCCGGAACCTGAGGATTCCTCTCCAGTGTTGCCATGGATCTTGGGGTGCTTCTGAGTCTCCCCAGGGGAGTCAGGCCTCGTCTCGAGTGGGGGCATGCACGTGCGCTTTCCTACCGAGCTGCAGCAGTAGTGTCACGCTTCCTGTCACGTGGATCAAGGGATCTGTGGCTTTCCCTCGAGGCTGTCCCTCGAGGCTTTCCCACGAGGCTTTCCCACAGGGCTGTGCCACGTGCCACCTTGGTGGGAGTCGATCCTCGGCGTGAAAGACGAGCCGGTGAAGGGAAAAGAGGTTCCTCTGGAATGGACTGAGACATCTGGGGGACTCTTGGAATGGTGGCACGACCCTGGAGTTCCTCTCGCCGTTCCTGTGCAGAGGGCCTCCTCTTGAGATGCGACGGGAACGCCGGGAACTCTTTCCCGACGAAGCAGGGAAAGGATCCCTCATCTCGAGCTACGAGGCGGAAACGGGGCTCCTCTGGATGTGGGCGGGACCCTCGTGATTCCTCTCGAGTGGAGACGGCTAGGTCGGGGAACTTCTTGATTTGCACCAAGGGTGTGAAGGACCCTTTCGAAGTTCCAGAGGTGAGGTGTGATCAGCCTCGAGACGCCTCAGCGGAAATGGGCCTCATCTCGCCTGGAGGGGAGAACCTCCTGGATTTTCTCGAGTTGCGGCAGGTCTTCTCGAGTTACGACGGGGACCTCAGGGACCCGCTCTGGTGGCCTCAGGAAAGGCCAGTCCCCATGCGAGTTGCTAGGGGACCTCTCGGGATTCCTCTCCCGTCCATGCCGGGGCCTCAGTCCTTGTGTGGAGTCGGGGCCGGAACCTGAGGATTCCTCTCCAGTGTTGCCATGGATCTTGGGGTGCTTCTGAGTCTCCCCAGGGGAGTCAGGCCTCGTCTCGAGTGGGGGCATGCACGTGCGCTTTCCTCCCGAGCTGCAGCAGTAGTGTCATGCTTCCTTTCACGTGGATCAAGGGATCTGTGGCTTTCCCTCGAGGCTGTCCCTCGAGGCTTTCCCACGAGGCTTTCCCACAGGGCTGTGCCACGTGCCACCTTGGTGGGAGTCGATCCTCGGCGTGAAAGACGAGCCGGTGAAGGGAAAAGAGGTTCCTCTGGAATGGACTGAGACATCTGGGGGACTCTTGGAATGGTGGCACGACCCTGGAGTTCCTCTCGCCGTTCCTGTTGAGAGGGCCTCCTCTTCACATGCGACGGGAACGCCGGGAACTCTTTCCCGACGAAGCAGGGAAAGGATCCCTCATCTCGAGCTACGAGGCGGAAACGGGGCTCCTCTGGATGTGGGCGGGACCCTCGTGATTCCTCTCGAGTGGAGACGGCTAGGTCGGGGAACTTCTTGATTTGCACCAAGGGTGTGAAGGACCCTTTCGAAGTTCCAGAGGTGAGGTGTGATCCGCCTCGAGACGCCTCAGCGGAAATGGGCCTCATCTCGCCTGGAGGGGAGAACCTCCTGGATTTTCTCGAGTTGCGGCAGGTCTTCTCGAGTTACGACGGGGACCTCAGGGACCCGCTCTGGTGGCCTCAGGAAAGGCCAGTCCCCATGCGAGTTGCTAGGGGACCTCTCGGGATTCCTCTCCCGTCCATGCCGGGGCCTCAGTCCTTGTGTGGAGTCAGGGCCGGAACCTGAGGATTCCTCTCCAGTGTTGCCATGGATCTTGGGGTGCTTCTGAGTCTCCCCAGGGGAGTCAGGCCTCGTCTCGAGTGGGGGCATGCACGTGCGCTTTCCTCCCGAGCTGCAGCAGTAGTGTCACGCTTCCTGTCACGTGGATCAAGGGATCTGTGGCTTTCCCTCGAGGCTGTCCCTCGAGGCTTTCCCACGAGGCTTTCCCACAGGGCTGTGCCACGTGCCACCTTGGTGGGAGTCGATCCTCGGCGTGAAAGACGAGCCGGTGAAGGGAAAAGAGGTTCCTCTGGAATGGACTGAGACATCTGGGGGACTCTTGGAATGGTGGCACGACCCTGGAGTTCCTCTCGCCGTTCCTGTTGAGAGGGCCTCCTCTTCACATGCGACGGGAACGCCGGGAACTCTTTCCCGACGAAGCAGGGAAAGGATCCCTCATCTCGAGCTACGAGGCGGAAACGGGGCTCCTCTGGATGTGGGCGGGACCCTCGTGATTCCTCTCGAGTGGAGACGGCTAGGTCGGGGAACTTCTTGATTTGCACCAAGGGTGTGAAGGACCCTTTCGAAGTTCCAGAGGTGAGGTGTGATCCGCCTCGAGACGCCTCAGCGGAAATGGGCCTCATCTCGCCTGGAGGGGAGAACCTCCTGGATTTTCTCGAGTTGCGGCAGGTCTTCTCGAGTTACGACGGGGACCTCAGGGACCCGCTCTGGTGGCCTCAGGAAAGGCCAGTCCCCATGCGAGTTGCTAGGGGACCTCTCGGGATTCCTCTCCCGTCCATGCCGGGGCCTCAGTCCTTGTGTGGAGTCGGGGCCGGAACCTGAGGATTCCTCTCCAGTGTTGCCATGGATCTTGGGGTGCTTCTGAGTCTCCCCAGGGGAGTCAGGCCTCGTCTCGAGTGGGGGCATGCACGTGCGCTTTCCTCCCGAGCTGCAGCAGTAGTGTCACGCTTCCTGTCACGTGGATCAAGGGATCTGTGGCTTTCCCTCGAGGCTGTCCCTCGAGGCTTTCCCACGTGGCTTTCCCACATGGCTGTGCCACGTGCCACCTTGGTGGGAGTCGATCCTCGGCGTGAAAGACGAGCCGGTGAAGGGAAAAGAGGTTCCTCTGGAATGGACTGAGACATCTGGGGGACTCTTGGAATGGTGGCACGACCCTGGAGTTCCTCTCGCCGTTCCTGTGCAGAGGGCCTCCTCTTGAGATGCGACGGGAACGCCGGGAACTCTTTCGCGACGAAGCAGGGAAAGGATCCCTCATCTCGAGCTACGAGGCGGAAACGGGGCTCCTCTGGATGTGGGCGGGACCCTCGTGATTCCTCTCGAGTGGAGACGGCTAGGTCGGGGAACTTCTTGATTTGCACCAAGGGTGTGAAGGACCCTTTCGAAGTTCCAGAGGTGAGGTGTGATCAGCCTCGAGACGCCTCAGCGGAAATGGGCCTCATCTCGCCTGGAGGGGAGAACCTCCTGGATTTTCTCGAGTTGCGGCAGGTCTTCTCGAGTTACGACGGGGACCTCAGGGACCCGCTCTGGTGGCCTCAGGAAAGGCCAGTCCCCATGCGAGTTGCTAGGGGACCTCTCGGGATTCCTCTCCCGTCCATGCCGGGGCCTCAGTCCTTGTGTGGAGTCGGGGCCGGAACCTGAGGATTCCTCTCCAGTGTTGCCATGGATCTTGGGGTGCTTCTGAGTCTCCCCAGGGGAGTCAGGCCTCGTCTCGAGTGGGGGCATGCACGTGCGCTTTCCTCCCGAGCTGCAGCAGTAGTGTCACGCTTCCTGTCACGTGGATCAAGGGATCTGTGGCTTTCCCTCGAGGCTGTCCCTCGAGGCTTTCCCACGAGGCTTTCCCACAGGGCTGTGCCACGTGCCACCTTGGTGGGAGTCGATCCTCGGCGTGAAAGACGAGCCGGTGAAGGGAAAAGAGGTTCCTCTGGAATGGACTGAGACATCTGGGGGACTCTTGGAATGGTGGCACGACCCTGGAGTTCCTCTCGCCGTTCCTGTGCAGAGGGCATCCTCTTGAGATGCGACGGGAACGCCGGGAACTCTTTCCCGACGAAGCAGGGAAAGGATCCCTCATCTTGAGCTACGAGGCGGAAACGGGGCTCCTCTGGATGTGGGCGGGACCCTCGTGATTCCTCTCGAGTGGAGACGGCTAGGTCGGGGAACTTCTTGATTTGCACCAAGGGTGTGAAGGACCCTTTCGAAGTTCCAGAGGTGAGGTGTGATCCGCCTCGAGACGCCTCAGCGGAAATGGGCCTCATCTCGCCTGGAGGGGAGAACCTCCTGGATTTTCTCGAGTTGCGGCAGGTCTTCTCGAGTTACGACGGCGACCTCAGGGACCCGCTCTGGTGGCCTCAGGAAAGGCCAGTCCCCATGCGAGTTGCTAGGGGACCTCTCGGGATTCCTCTCCCGTCCATGCCGGGGCCTCAGTCCTTGTGTGGAGTCGGGGCCGGAACCTGAGGATTCCTCTCCAGTGTTGCCATGGATCTTGGGGTGCTTCTGAGTCTCCCCAGGGGAGTCAGGCCTCGTCTCGAGTGGGGGCATGCACGTGCGCTTTCCTCCCGAGCTGCAGCAGTAGTGTCACGCTTCCTGTCACGTGGATCAAGGGATCTGTGGCTTTCCCTCGAGGCTGTCCCTCGAGGCTTTCCCACGAGGCTTTCCCACAGGGCTGTGCCACGTGCCACCTTGGTGGGATTCGATCCTCGGCGTGAAAGACGAGCCGGTGAAGGGAAAAGAGGTTCCTCTGGAATGGACTGAGACATCTGGGGGACTCTTGGAATGGTGGCACGACCCTGGAGTTCCTCTCGCCGTTCCTGTTGAGAGGGCCTCCTCTTGAGATGCGACGGGAACGCCGGGAACTCTTTCCCGACGAAGCAGGGAAAGGATCCCTCATCTCGAGCTACGAGGCGGAAACGGGGCTCCTCTGGATGTGGGCGGGACCCTCGTGATTCCTCTCGAGTGGAGACGGCTAGGTCGGGGAACTTCTTGATTTGCACCAAGGGTGTGAAGGACCCTTTCGAAGTTCCAGAGGTGAGGTGTGATCCGCCTCGAGACGCCTCAGCGGAAATGGGCCTCATCTCGCCTGGAGGGGAGAACCTCCTGGATTTTCTCGAGTTGCGGCAGGTCTTCTCGAGTTACGACGGGGACCTCAGGGACCCGCTCTGGTGGCCTCAGGAAAGGCCAGTCCCCATGCGAGTTGCTAGGGGACCTCTCGGGATTCCTCTCCCGTCCATGCCGGGGCCTCAGTCCTTGTGTGGAGTCGGGGCCGGAACCTGAGGATTCCTCTCCAGTGTTGCCATGGATCTTGGGGTGCTTCTGAGTCTCCCCAGGGGAGTCAGGCCTCGTCTCGAGTGGGGGCATGCACGTGCGCTTTCCTCCCGAGCTGCAGCAGTAGTGTCATGCTTCCTGTCACGTGGATCAAGGGATCTGTGGCTTTCCCTCGAGGCTGTCCCTCGAGGCTTTCCCACGAGACTTTCCCACAGGGCTGTGCCACGTGCCACCTTGGTGGGAGTCGATCCTCGGCGTGAAAGACGAGCCGGTGAAGGGAAAAGAGGTTCCTCTGGAATGGACTGAGACATCTGGGGGACTCTTGGAATGGTGGCACGACCCTGGAGTTCCTCTCGCCGTTCCTGTTGAGAGGGCCTCCTCTTGAGATGCGACGGGAACGCCGGGAACTCTTTCCCGACGAAGCAGGGAAAGGATCCCTCATCTCGAGCTACGAGGCGGAAACGGGGCTCCTCTGGATGTGGGCGGGACCCTCGTGATTCCTCTCGAGTGGAGACGGCTAGGTCGGGGAACTTCTTGATTTGCACCAAGGGTGTGAAGGACCCTTTCGAAGTTCCAGAGGTGAGGTGTGATCCGCCTCGAGACGCCTCAGCGGAAATGGGCCTCATCTTGCCTGGAGGGGAGAACCTCCTGGATTTTCTCGAGTTGCGGCAGGTCTTCTCGAGTTACGACGGGGACCTCAGGGACCCGCTCTGGTGGCCTCAGGAAAGGCCAGTCCCCATGCGAGTTGCTAGGGGACCTCTCGGGATTCCTCTCCCGTCCATGCCGGGGCCTCAGTCCTTGTGTGGAGTCGGGGCCGGAACCTGAGGATTCCTCCCCAGTGTTGCCATGGATCTTGGGGTGCTTCTGAGTCTCCCCAGGGGAGTCAGGCCTCGTCTCGAGTGGGGGCATGCACGTGCGCTTTCCTCCCGAGCTGCAGCAGTAGTGTCACGCTTCCTGTCACGTGGATCAAGGGATCTGTGGCTTTCCCTCGAGGCTGTCCCTCGAGGCTTTCCCACGAGGCTTTCCCACAGGGCTGTGCCACGTGCCACCTTGGTGGGAGTCGATCCTCGGCGTGAAAGACGAGCCAGTGAAGGGAAAAGAGGTTCCTCTGGAATGGACTGAGACATCTGGGGGACTCTTGGAATGGTGGCACGACCCTGGAGTTCCTCTCGCCGTTCCTGTTGAGAGGGCCTCCTCTTCACATGCGACGGGAACGCCGGGAACTCTTTCCCGACGAAGCAGGGAAAGGATCCCTCATCTCGAGCTACGAGGCGGAAACGGGGCTCCTCTGGATGTGGGCGGGACCCTCGTGATTCCTCTCGAGTGGAGACGGCTAGGTCGGGGAACTTCTTGATTTGCACCAAGGGTGTGAAGGACCCTTTCGAAGTTCCGGAGGTGAGGTGTGATCCGCCTCGAGACGCCTCAGCGGAAATGGGCCTCATCTCGCCTGGAGGGGAGAACCTCCTGGATTTTCTCAAGTTGCGGCAGGTCTTCTCGAGTTACGACGGGGACCTCAGGGACCCGCTCTGGTGGCCTCAGGAAAGGCCAGTCCCCATGCGAGTTGCTAGGGGACCTCTCGGGATTCCTCTCCCGTCCATGCCGGGGCCTCAGTCCTTGTGTGGAGTCGGGGCCGGAACCTGAGGATTCCTCTCCAGTGTTGCCATGGATCTTGGGGTGCTTCTGAGTCTCCCCAGGGGAGTCAGGCCTCGTCTCGAGTGGGGGCATGCACGTGCGCTTTCCTCCCGAGCTGCAGCAGTAGTGTCACGCTTCCTGTCACGTGGATCAAGGGATCTGTGGCTTTCCCTCGAGGCTGTCCCTCGAGGCTTTCCCACGAGGCTTTCCCACAGGGCTGTGCCACGTGCCACCTTGGTGGGAGTCGATCCTCGGCGTGAAAGACGAGCCGGTGAAGGGAAAAGAGGTTCCTCTGGAATGGACTGAGACATCTGGGGGACTCTTGGAATGGTGGCACGACCCTGGAGTTCCTCTCGCTGTTCCTGTTGAGAGGGCCTCCTCTTGAGATGCGACGGGAACGCCGGGAACTCTTTCCCGACGATGCAGGGAAAGGATCCCTCATCTCGAGCTACGAGGCGGAAACGGGGCTCCTCTGGATGTGGGCGGGACCCTCGTGATTCCTCTCGAGTGGAGACGGCTAGGTCGGGGAACTTCTTGATTTGCACCAAGGGTGTGAAGGACCCTTTCGAAGTTCCAGAGGTGAGGTGTGATCCGCCTCGAGACGCCTCATCGGAAATGGGCCTCATCTCGCCTGGAGGGGAGAACCTCCTGGATTTTCTCGAGTTCCGGCAGGTCTTCTCGAGTTACGACGGGGACCTCAGGGACCCGCTCTGGTGGCCTCAGGAAAGGCCAGTCCCCATGCGAGTTGCTAGGGGACCTCTCGGGATTCCTCTCCCGTCCATGCCGGGGCCTCAGTCCTTGTGTGGAGTCGGGGCCGGAACCTGAGGATTCCTCTCCAGTGTTGCCATGGATCTTGGGGTGCTTCTGAGTCTCCCCAGGGGAGTCAGGCCTCGTCTCGAGTGGGGGCATGCACGTGCGCTTTCCTCCCGAGCTGCAGCAGTAGTGTCACGCTTCCTGTCACGTGGATCAAGGGATCTGTGGCTTTCCCTCGAGGCTGTCCCTCGAGGCTTTCCCACGAGGCTTTCCCACAGGGCTGTGCCACGTGCCACCTTGGTGGGAGTCGATCCTCGGCGTGAAAGACGAGCCGGTGAAGGGAAAAGAGGTTCCTCTGGAATGGACTGAGACATCTGGGGGACTCTTGGAATGGTGGCACGACCCTGGAGTTCCTCTCGCTGTTCCTGTTGAGAGGGCCTCCTCTTGAGATGCGACGGGAACGCCGGGAACTCTTTCCCGACGATGCAGGGAAAGGATCCCTCATCTCGAGCTACGAGGCGGAAACGGGGCTCCTCTGGATGTGGGCGGGACCCTCGTGATTCCTCTCGAGTGGAGACGGCTAGGTCGGGGAACTTCTTGATTTTCACCAAGGGTGTGAAGGACCCTTTCGAAGTTCCAGAGGTGAGGTGTGATCAGCCTCGAGACGCCTCAGCGGAAATGGGCCTCATCTCGCCTGGAGGGGAGAACCTCCTGGATTTTCTCGAGTTGCGGCAGGTCTTCTCGAGTTACGACGGGGACCTCAGGGACCCGCTCTGGTGGCCTCAGGAAAGGCCAGTCCCCATGCGAGTTGCTAGGGGACCTCTCGGGATTCCTCTCCCGTCCATGCCGGGGCCTCAGTCCTTGTGTGGAGTCGGGGCCGGAACCTGAGGATTCCTCTCCAGTGTTGCCATGGATCTTGGGGTGCTTCTGAGTCTCCCCAGGGGAGTCAGGCCTCGTCTCGAGTGGGGGCATGCACGTGCGCTTTCCTCCCGAGCTGCAGCAGTAGTGTCACGCTTCCTGTCACGTGGATCAAGGGATCTGTGGCTTTCCCTCGAGGCTGTCCCTCGAGGCTTTCCCACGAGGCTTTCCCACAGGGCTGTGCCACGTGCCACCTTGGTGGGAGTCGATCCTCGGCGTGAAAGACGAGCCGGTGAAGGGAAAAGTGGTTCCTCTGGAATGGACTGAGACATCTGGGGGACTCTTGGAATGGTGGCACGACCCTGGAGTTCCTCTCGCCGTTCCTGTTGAGAGGGCCTCCTCTTCACATGCGACGGGAACGCCGGGAACTCTTTCCCGACGAAGCAGGGAAAGGATCCCTCATCTCGAGCTACGAGGCGGAAACGGGGCTCCTCTGGATGTGGGCGGGACCCTCGTGATTCCTCTCGAGTGGAGACGGCTAGGTCGGGGAACTTCTTGATTTGCACCAAGGGTGTGAAGGACCCTTTCGAAGTTCCAGAGGTGAGGTGTGATCCGCCTCGAGACGCCTCATCGGAAATGGGCCTCATCTCGCCTGGAGGGGAGAACCTCCTGGATTTTCTCGAGTTGCGGCAGGTCTTCTCGAGTTACGACGGGGACCTCAGGGACCCGCTCTGGTGGCCTCAGGAAAGGCCAGTCCCCATGCGAGTTGCTAGGGGACCTCTCGGGATTCCTCTCCCGTCCATGCCGGGGCCTCAGTCCTTGTGTGGAGTCGGGGCCGGAACCTGAGGATTCCTCTCCAGTGTTGCCATGGATCTTGGGGTGCTTCTGAGTCTCCCCAGGGGAGTCAGGCCTCGTCTCGAGTGGGGGCATGCACGTGCGCTTTCCTCCCGAGCTGCAGCAGTAGTGTCACGCTTCCTGTCACGTGGATCAAGGGATCTGTGGCTTTCCCTCGAGGCTGTCCCTCGAGGCTTTCCCACGAGGCTTTCCCACAGGGCTGTGCCACGTGCCACCTTGGTGGGAGTCGATCCTCGGCGTGAAAGACGAGCCGGTGAAGGGAAAAGAGGTTCCTCTGAAATGGACTGAGACATCTGGGGGACTCTTGGAATGGTGGCACGACCCTGGAGTTCCTCTCGCTGTTCCTGTTGAGAGGGCCTCCTCTTGAGATGCGACGGGAACGCCGGGAACTCTTTCCCGACGATGCAGGGAAAGGATCCCTCATCTCGAGCTACGAGGCGGAAACGGGGCTCCTCTGGATGTGGGCGGGACCCTCGTGATTCCTCTCGAGTGGAGACGGCTAGGTCGGGGAACTTCTTGATTTTCACCAAGGGTGTGAAGGACCCTTTCGAAGTTCCAGAGGTGAGGTGTGATCCGCCTCGAGACGCCTCAGCGGAAATGGGCCTCATCTCGCCTGGAGGGGAGAACCTCCTGGATTTTCTCGAGTTGCGGCAGGTCTTCTCGAGTTACGACGGGGACCTCAGGGACCCGCTCTGGTGGCCTCAGGAAAGGCCAGTCCCCATGCGAGTTGCTAGGGGACCTCTCGGGATTCCTCTCCCGTCCATGCCGGGGCCTCAGTCCTTGTGTGGAGTCGGGGCCGGAACCTGAGGATTCCTCTCCAGTGTTGCCATGGATCTTGGGGTGCTTCTGAGTCTCCCCAGGGGAGTCAGGCCTCGTCTCGAGTGGGGGCATGCACGTGCGCTTTCCTCCCGAGCTGCAGCAGTAGTGTCACGCTTCCTGTCACGTGGATCAAGGGATCTGTGGCTTTCCCTCGAGGCTGTCCCTCGAGGCTTTCCCACGAGGCTTTCCCACAGGGCTGTGCCACGTGCCACCTTGGTGGGAGTCGATCCTCGGCGTGAAAGACGAGCCGGTGAAGGGAAAAGAGGTTCCTCTGGAATGGACTGAGACATCTGGGGGACTCTTGGAATGGTGGCACGATCCTGGAGTTCCTCTCGCTGTTCCTGTTGAGAGGGCCTCCTCTTGAGATGCGACGGGAACGCCGGGAACTCTTTCCCGACGATGCAGGGAAAGGATCCCTCATCTCGAGCTACGAGGCGGAAACGGGGCTCCTCTGGATGTGGGCGGGACCCTCGTGATTCCTCTCGAGTGGAGACGGCTAGGTCGGGGAACTTCTTGATTTTCACCAAGGGTGTGAAGGACCCTTTCGAAGTTCCAGAGGTGAGGTGTGATCAGCCTCGAGACGCCTCAGCGGAAATGGGCCTCATCTCGCCTGGAGGGGAGAACCTCCTGGATTTTCTCGAGTTGCGGCAGGTCTTCTCGAGTTACGACGGGGACCTCAGGGACCCGCTCTGGTGGCCTCAGGAAAGGCCAGTCCCCATGCGAGTTGCTAGGGGACCTCTCGGGATTCCTCTCCCGTCCATGCCGGGGCCTCAGTCCTTGTGTGCAGTCGGGGCCGGAACCTGAGGATTCCTCTCCAGTGTTGCCATGGATCTTGGGGTGCTTCTGAGTCTCCCCAGGGGAGTCAGGCCTCGTCTCGAGTGGGGGCATGCACGTGCGCTTTCCTCCCGAGCTGCAGCAGTAGTGTCACGCTTCCTGTCACGTGGATCAAGGGATCTGTGGCTTTCCCTCGAGGCTGTCCCTCGAGGCTTTCCCACGAGGCTTTCCCACAGGGCTGTGCCACGTGCCACCTTGGTGGGAGTCGATCCTCGGCGTGAAAGACGAGCCGGTGAAGGGAAAAGAGGTTCCTCTGGAATGAACTGAGACATCTGGGGGACTCTTGGAATGGTGGCACGACCCTGGAGTTCCTCTCGCCGTTCCTGTTGAGAGGGCCTCCTCTTGAGATGCGACGGGAACGCCGGGAACTCTTTCCCGACGAAGCAGGGAAAGGATCCCTCATCTCGAGCTACGAGGCGGAAACGGGGCTCCTCTGGATGTGGGCGGGACCCTCGTGATTCCTCTCGAGTGGAGACGGCTAGGTCGGGGGACTTCTTGATTTACACCAAGGGTGTGAAGGACCCTTTCGAAGTTCCAGAGGTGAGGTGTGATCAGCCTCGAGACGCCTCAGCGGAAATGGGCCTCATCTCGCCTGGAGGGGAGAACCTCCTGGATTTTCTCGAGTTGCGGCAGGTCTTCTCGAGTTACGACGGGGACCTCAGGGACCCGCTCTGGTGGCCTCAGGAAAGGCCAGTCCCCATGCGAGTTGCTAGGGGACCTCTCGGGATTCCTCTCCCGTCCATGCCGGGGCCTCAGTCCTTGTGTGGAGTCGGGGCCGGAACCTGAGGATTCCTCTCCAGTGTTGCCATGGATCTTGGGGTGCTTCTGAGTCTCCCCAGGGGAGTCAGGCCTCGTCTCGAGTTGGGGCATGCACGTGCGCTTTCCTCCCGAGCTGCAGCAGTAGTGTCACGCTTCCTGTCACGTGGATCAAGGGATCTGTGGCTTTCCCTCGAGGCTGTCCCTCGAGGCTTTCCCACGAGGCTTTCCCACAGGGCTGTGCCACGTGCCACCTTGGTGGGAGTCGATCCTCGGCGTGAAAGACGAGCCGGTGAAGGGAAAAGTGGTTCCTCTGGAATGGACTGAGACATCTGGGGGACTCTTGGAATGGTGGCACGACCCTGGAGTTCCTCTCGCCGTTCCTGTTGAGAGGGCCTCCTCTTCACATGCGACGGGAACGCCGGGAACTCTTTCCCGACGAAGCAGGGAAAGGATCCCTCATCTCGAGCTACGAGGCGGAAACGGGGCTCCTCTGGATGTGGGCGGGACCCTCGTGATTCCTCTCGAGTGGAGACGGCTAGGTCGGGGAACTTCTTGATTTGCACCAAGGGTGTGAAGGACCCTTTCGAAGTTCCAGAGGTGAGGTGTGATCAGCCTCGAGACGCCTCAGCGGAAATGGGCCTCATCTCGCCTGGAGGGGAGAACCTCCTGGATTTTCTCGAGTTGCGGCAGGTCTTCTCGAGTTACGACGGGGACCTCAGGGACCCGCTCTGGTGGCCTCAGGAAAGGCCAGTCCCCATGCGAGTTGCTAGGGGACCTCTCGGGATTCCTCTCCCGTCCATGCCGGGGCCTCAGTCCTTGTGTGGAGTCGGGGCCGGAACCTGAGGATTCCTCCCCAGTGTTGCCATGGATCTTGGGGTGCTTCTGAGTCTCCCCAGGGGAGTCAGGCCTCGTCTCGAGTGGGGGCATGCACGTGCGCTTTCCTCCCGAGCTGCAGCAGTAGTGTCACGCTTCCTGTCACGTGGATCAAGGGATCTGTGGCTTTCCCTCGAGGCTGTCCCTCGAGGCTTTCCCACGAGGCTTTCCCACAGGGCTGTGCCACGTGCCACCTTGGTGGGAGTCGATCCTCGGCGTGAAAGACGAGCCGGTGAAGGGAAAAGAGGTTCCTCTGGAATGGACTGAGACATCTGGGGGACTCTTGGAATGGTGGCACGACCCTGGAGTTCCTCTCGCCGTTCCTGTTGAGAGGGCCTCCTCTTGAGATGCGACGGGAACGCCGGGAACTCTTTCCCGACGATGCAGGGAAAGGATCCCTCATCTCGAGCTACGAGGCGGAAACGGGGCTCCTCTGGATGTGGGCGGGACCCTCGTGATTTCTCTCGAGTGGAGACGGCTAGGTCGGGGAACTTCTTGATTTTCACCAAGGGTGTGAAGGACCCTTTCGAAGTTCCGGAGGTGAGTTGTGATCCGCCTCGAGACGCCTCAGCGGAAATGGGCCTCATCTCGCCTGGAGGGGAGAACCTCCTGGATTTTCTCGAGTTGCGGCAGGTCTTCTCGAGTTACGACGGGGACCTCAGGGACCCGCTCTGGTGGCCTCAGGAAAGGCCAGTCCCCATGCGAGTTGCTAGGGGACCTCTCGGGATTCCTCTCCCGTCCATGCCGGGGCCTCAGTCCTTGTGTGGAGTCGGGGCCGGAACCTGAGGATTCCTCTCCAGTGTTGCCATGGATCTTGGGGTGCTTCTGAGTCTCCCCAGGGGAGTCAGGCCTCGTCTCGAGTGGGGGCATGCACGTGCGCTTTCCTCCCGAGCTGCAGCAGTAGTGTCACGCTTCCTGTCACGTGGATCAAGGGATCTGTGGCTTTCCCTCGAGGCTGTCCCTCGAGGCTTTCCCACGAGGCTTTCCCACAGGGCTGTGCCACGTGCCACCTTGGTGGGAGTCGATCCTCGGCGTGAAAGACGAGCCGGTGAAGGGAAAAGTGGTTCCTCTGGAATGGACTGAGACATCTGGGGGACTCTTGGAATGGTGGCACGACCCTGGAGTTCCTCTCGCCGTTCCTGTTGAGAGGGCCTCCTCTTCACATGCGACGGGAACGCCGGGAACTCTTTCCCGACGAAGCAGGGAAAGGATCCCTCATCTCGAGCTACGAGGCGGAAACGGGGCTCCTCTGGATGTGGGCGGGACCCTCGTGATTCCTCTCGAGTGGAGACGGCTAGGTCGGGGAACTTCTTGATTTGCACCAAGGGTGTGAAGGACCCTTTCGAAGTTCCAGAGGTGAGGTGTGATCCGCCTCGAGACGCCTCATCGGAAATGGGCCTCATCTCGCCTGGAGGGGAGAACCTCCTGGATTTTCTCGAGTTGCGGCAGGTCTTCTCGAGTTACGACGGGGACCTCAGGGACCCGCTCTGGTGGCCTCAGGAAAGGCCAGTCCCCATGCGAGTTGCTATGGGACCTCTTGGGATTCCTCTCCCGTCCATGCCGGGGCCTCAGTCCTTGTGTGGAGTCGGGGCCGGAACCTGAGGATTCCTCTCCAGTGTTGCCATGGATCTTGGGGTGCTTCTGAGTCTCCCCAGGGGAGTCAGGCCTCATCTCGAGTGGGGGCATGCACGTGCGCTTTCCTCCCGAGCTGCAGCAGTAGTGTCACGCTTCCTGTCACGTGGATCAAGGGATCTGTGGCTTTCCCTCGAGCCTGTCCCTCGAGGCTTTCCCACGAGGCTTTCCCACAGGGCTGTGCCACGTGCCACCTTGGTGGGAGTCGATCCTCGGCGTGAAAGACGAGCCGGTGAAGGGAAAAGAGGTTCCTCTGGAATGGACTGAGACATCTGGGGGACTCTTGGAATGGTGGCACGACCCTGGAGTTCCTCTCGCCGTTCCTGTTGAGAGGGCCTCCTCTTCACATGCGACGGGAACGCCGGGAACTCTTTCCCGACGAAGCAGGGAAAGGATCCCTCATCTCGAGCTACGAGGCGGAAACGGGGCTCCTCTGGATGTGGGCGGGACCCTCGTGATTCCTCTCGAGTGGAGACGGCTAGGTCGGGGAACTTCTTGATTTGCACCAAGGGTGTGAAGGACCCTTTCGAAGTTCCAGAGGTGAGGTGTGATCAGCCTCGAGACGCCTCAGCGGAAATGGGCCTCATCTCGCCTGGAGGGGAGAACCTCCTGGATTTTCTCGAGTTGCGGCAGGTCTTCTCGAGTTACGACGGGGACCTCAGGGACCCGCTCTGGTGGCCTCAGGAAAGGCCAGTCCCCATGCGAGTTGCTAGGGGACCTCTCGGGATTCCTCTCCCGTCCATGCCGGGGCCTCAGTCCTTGTGTGGTGTCGGGGCCGGAACCTGAGGATTCCTCTCCAGTGTTGCCATGGATCTTGGGGTGCTTCTGAGTCTCCCCAGGGGAGTCAGGCCTCGTCTCGAGTGGGGGCATGCACGTGCGCTTTCCTCCCGAGCTGCAGCAGTAGTGTCACGCTTCCTGTCACGTGGATCAAGGGATCTGTGGCTTTCCCTCGAGGCTGTCCCTCGAGGCTTTCCCACGAGGCTTTCCCACAGGGCTGTGCCACGTGCCACCTTGGTGGGAGTCGATCCTCGGCGTGAAAGACGAGCCGGTGAAGGGAAAAGAGGTTCCTCTGGAATGGACTGAGACATCTGGGGGACTCTTGGAATGGTGGCACGACCCTGGAGTTCCTCTCGCCGTTCCTGTTGAGAGGGCCTCCTCTTGAGATGCGACGGGAACGCCGGGAACTCTTTCCCGACGATGCAGGGAAAGGATCCCTCATCTCGAGCTACGAGGCGGAAACGGGGCTCCTCTGGATGTGGGCGGGACCCTCGTGATTCCTCTCGAGTGGAGACGGCTAGGTCGGGGAACTTCTTGATTTTCACCAAGGGTGTGAAGGACCCTTTCGAAGTTCCAGAGGTGAGGTGTGATCAGCCTCGAGACGCCTCAGCGGAAATGGGCCTCATCTCGCCTGGAGGGGAGAACCTCCTGGATTTTCTCGAGTTGCGGCAGGTCTTCTCGAGTTACGACGGGGACCTCAGGGACCCGCTCTGTTGGCCTCAGGAAAGGCCAGTCCCCATGCGAGTTGCTAGGGGACCTCTCGGGATTCCTCTGCCGTCCATGCCGGGGCCTCAGTCCTTGTGTGCAGTCGGGGCCGGAACCTGAGGATTCCTCTCCAGTGTTGCCATGGATCTTGGGGTGCTTCTGAGTCTCCCCAGGGGAGTCAGGCCTCGTCTCGAGTGGGGGCATGCACGTGCGCTTTCCTCCCGAGCTGCAGCAGTAGTGTCACGCTTCCTGTCACGTGGATCAAGGGATCTGTGGCTTTCCCTCGAGGCTGTCCCTCGAGGCTTTCCCACGAGGCTTTCCCACAGGGCTGTGCCACGTGCCACCTTGGTGGGAGTCGATCCTCGGCGTGAAAGACGAGCCGGTGAAGGGAAAAGAGGTTCCTCTGGAATGGACTGAGACATCTGGGGGACTCTTAGAATGGTGGCACGACCCTGGAGTTCCTTTCGCCGTTCCTGTTGAGAGGGCCTCCTCTTGAGATGCGACGGGAACGCCGGGAACTCTTTCCCGACGAAGCAGGGAAAGGATCCCTCATCTCGAGCTACGAGGCGGAAACGGGGCTCCTCTGGAAGTGGGCGGGCCCCTCGTGATTCCTCTCGAGTGGAGACGGCTAGGTCGGGGAACTTCTTGATTTGCACCAAGGGTGTGAAGGACCCTTTCGAAGTTCCAGAGGTGAGGTGTGATCAGCCTCGAGACGCCTCAGCGGAAATGGGCCTCATCTCGCCTGGAGGGGAGAACCTCCTGGATTTTCTCGAGTTGCGGCAGGTCTTCTCGAGTTACGACGGGGACCTCAGGGACCCGCTCTGGTGGCCTCAGGAAAGGCCAGTCCCCATGCGAGTTGCTAGGGGACCTCTCGGGATTCCTCTCCCGTCCATGCCGGGGCCTCAGTCCTTGTGTGCAGTCGGGGCCGGAACCTGAGGATTCCTCTCCAGTGTTGCCATGGATCTTGGGGTGCTTCTGAGTCTCCCCAGGGGAGTCAGGCCTCGTCTCGAGTGGGGGCATGCACGTGCGCTTTCCTCCCGAGCTGCAGCAGTAGTGTCACGCTTCCTGTCACGTGGATCAAGGGATCTGTGGCTTTCCCTCGAGGCTGTCCCTCGAGGCTTTCCCACGAGGCTTTCCCACAGGGCTGTGCCACGTGCCACCTTGGTGGGAGTCGATCCTCGGCGTGAAAGACGAGCCGGTGAAGGGAAAAGAGGTTCCTCTGGAATGAACTGAGACATCTGGGGGACTCTTGGAATGGTGGCACGACCCTGGAGTTCCTCTCGCCGTTCCTGTTGAGAGGGCCTCCTCTTGAGATGCGACGGGAACGCCGGGAACTCTTTCCCGACGAAGCAGGGAAAGGATCCCTCATCTCGAGCTACGAGGCGGAAACGGGGCTCCTCTGGATGTGGGCGGGACCCTCGTGATTCCTCTCGAGTGGAGACGGCTAGGTCGGGGGACTTCTTGATTTACACCAAGGGTGTGAAGGACCCTTTCGAAGTTCCAGAGGTGAGGTGTGATCAGCCTCGAGACGCCTCAGCGGAAATGGGCCTCATCTCGCCTGGAGGGGAGAACCTCCTGGATTTTCTCGAGTTGCGGCAGGTCTTCTCGAGTTACGACGGGGACCTCAGGGACCCGCTCTGGTGGCCTCAGGAAAGGCCAGTCCCCATGCGAGTTGCTAGGGGACCTCTCGGGATTCCTCTCCCGTCCATGCCGGGGCCTCAGTCCTTGTGTGGAGTCGGGGCCGGAACCTGAGGATTCCTCTCCAGTGTTGCCATGGATCTTGGGGTGCTTCTGAGTCTCCCCAGGGGAGTCAGGCCTCGTCTCGAGTGGGGGCATGCACGTGCGCTTTCCTCCCGAGCTGCAGCAGTAGTGTCACGCTTCCTGTCACGTGGATCAAGGGATCTGTGGCTTTCCCTCGAGGCTGTCCCTCGAGGCTTTCCCACGAGGCTTTCCCACAGGGCTGTGCCACGTGCCACCTTGGTGGGAGTCGATCCTCGGCGTGAAAGACGAGCCGGTGAAGGGAAAAGTGGTTCCTCTGGAATGGACTGAGACATCTGGGGGACTCTTGGAATGGTGGCACGACCCTGGAGTTCCTCTCGCCGTTCCTGTTGAGAGGGCCTCCTCTTCACATGCGACGGGAACGCCGGGAACTCTTTCCCGACGAAGCAGGGAAAGGATCCCTCATCTCGAGCTACGAGGCGGAAACGGGGCTCCTCTGGATGTGGGCGGGACCCTCGTGATTCCTCTCGAGTGGAGACGGCTAGGTCGGGGAACTTCTTGATTTGCACCAAGGGTGTGAAGGACCCTTTCGAAGTTCCAGAGGTGAGGTGTGATCCGCCTCGAGACGCCTCATCGGAAATGGGCCTCATCTCGCCTGGAGGGGAGAACCTCCTGGATTTTCTCGAGTTGCGGCAGGTCTTCTCGAGTTACGACGGGGACCTCAGGGACCCGCTCTGGTGGCCTCAGGAAAGGCCAGTCCCCATGCGAGTTGCTATGGGACCTCTTGGGATTCCTCTCCCGTCCATGCCGGGGCCTCAGTCCTTGTGTGGAGTCGGGGCCGGAACCTGAGGATTCCTCTCCAGTGTTGCCATGGATCTTGGGGTGCTTCTGAGTCTCCCCAGGGGAGTCAGGCCTCATCTCGAGTGGGGGCATGCACGTGCGCTTTCCTCCCGAGCTGCAGCAGTAGTGTCACGCTTCCTGTCACGTGGATCAAGGGATCTGTGGCTTTCCCTCGAGCCTGTCCCTCGAGGCTTTCCCACGAGGCTTTCCCACAGGGCTGTGCCACGTGCCACCTTGGTGGGAGTCGATCCTCGGCGTGAAAGACGAGCCGGTGAAGGGAAAAGAGGTTCCTCTGGAATGGACTGAGACATCTGGGGGACTCTTGGAATGGTGGCACGACCCTGGAGTTCCTCTCGCCGTTCCTGTTGAGAGGGCCTCCTCTTCACATGCGACGGGAACGCCGGGAACTCTTTCCCGACGAAGCAGGGAAAGGATCCCTCATCTCGAGCTACGAGGCGGAAACGGGGCTCCTCTGGATGTGGGCGGGACCCTCGTGATTCCTCTCGAGTGGAGACGGCTAGGTCGGGGAACTTCTTGATTTGCACCAAGGGTGTGAAGGACCCTTTCGAAGTTCCAGAGGTGAGGTGTGATCAGCCTCGAGACGCCTCAGCGGAAATGGGCCTCATCTCGCCTGGAGGGGAGAACCTCCTGGATTTTCTCGAGTTGCGGCAGGTCTTCTCGAGTTACGACGGGGACCTCAGGGACCCGCTCTGGTGGCCTCAGGAAAGGCCAGTCCCCATGCGAGTTGCTAGGGGACCTCTCGGGATTCCTCTCCCGTCCATGCCGGGGCCTCAGTCCTTGTGTGGAGTCGGGGCCGGAACCTGAGGATTCCTCTCCAGTGTTGCCATGGATCTTGGGGTGCTTCTGAGTCTCCCCAGGGGAGTCAGGCCTCGTCTCGAGTGGGGGCATGCACGTGCGCTTTCCTCCCGAGCTGCAGCAGTAGTGTCACGCTTCCTGTCACGTGGATCAAGGGATCTGTGGCTTTCCCTCGAGGCTGTCCCTCGAGGCTTTCCCACGAGGCTTTCCCACAGGGCTGTGCCACGTGCCACCTTGGTGGGAGTCGATCCTCGGCGTGAAAGACGAGCCGGTGAAGGGAAAAGAGGTTCCTCTGGAATGGACTGAGACATCTGGGGGACTCTTGGAATGGTGGCACGACCCTGGAGTTCCTCTCGCCGTTCCTGTTGAGAGGGCCTCCTCTTGAGATGCGACGGGAACGCCGGGAACTCTTTCCCTCCCGACGAAGCAGGGAAAGGATCCCTCATCTCGAGCTACGAGGCGGAAACGGGGCTCCTCTGGATGTGGGCGGGACCCTCGTGATTCCTCTCGAGTGGAGACGGCTAGGTCGGGGAACTTCTTGATTTTCACCAAGGGTGTGAAGGACCCTTTCGAAGTTCCAGAGGTGAGGTGTGATCAGCCTCGAGACGCCTCAGCGGAAATGGGCCTCATCTCGCCTGGAGGGGAGAACCTCCTGGATTTTCTCGAGTTGCGGCAGGTCTTCTCGAGTTACGACGGGGACCTCAGGGACCCGCTCTGTTGGCCTCAGGAAAGGCCAGTCCCCATGCGAGTTGCTAGGGGACCTCTCGGGATTCCTCTGCCGTCCATGCCGGGGCCTCAGTCCTTGTGTGCAGTCGGGGCCGGAACCTGAGGATTCCTCTCCAGTGTTGCCATGGATCTTGGGGTGCTTCTGAGTCTCCCCAGGGGAGTCAGGCCTCGTCTCGAGTGGGGGCATGCACGTGCGCTTTCCTCCCGAGCTGCAGCAGTAGTGTCACGCTTCCTGTCACGTGGATCAAGGGATCTGTGGCTTTCCCTCGAGGCTGTCCCTCGAGGCTTTCCCACGAGGCTTTCCCACAGGGCTGTGCCACGTGCCACCTTGGTGGGAGTCGATCCTCGGCGTGAAAGACGAGCCGGTGAAGGGAAAAGAGGTTCCTCTGGAATGGACTGAGACATCTGGGGGACTCTTAGAATGGTGGCACGACCCTGGAGTTCCTTTCGCCGTTCCTGTTGAGAGGGCCTCCTCTTGAGATGCGACGGGAACGCCGGGAACTCTTTCCCGACGAAGCAGGGAAAGGATCCCTCATCTCGAGCTACGAGGCGGAAACGGGGCTCCTCTGGAAGTGGGCGGGCCCCTCGTGATTCCTCTCGAGTGGAGACGGCTAGGTCGGGGAACTTCTTGATTTGCACCAAGGGTGTGAAGGACCCTTTCGAAGTTCCAGAGGTGAGGTGTGATCAGCCTCGAGACGCCTCAGCGGAAATGGGCCTCATCTCGCCTGGAGGGGAGAACCTCCTGGATTTTCTCGAGTTGCGGCAGGTCTTCTCGAGTTACGACGGGGACCTCAGGGACCCGCTCTGGTGGCCTCAGGAAAGGCCAGTCCCCATGCGAGTTGCTAGGGGACCTCTCGGGATTCCTCTCCCGTCCATGCCGGGGCCTCAGTCCTTGTGTGGAGTCGGGGCCGGAACCTGAGGATTCCTCTCCAGTGTTGCCATGGATCTTGGGGTGCTTCTGAGTCTCCCCAGGGGAGTCAGGCCTCCTCTCGAGTGGGGGCATGCACGTGCGCTTTCCTCCCGAGCTGCAGCAGTAGTGTCACGCTTCCTGTCACGTGGATCAAGGGATCTGTGGCTTTCCCTCGAGGCTGTCCCTCGAGGCTTTCCCACGAGGCTTTCCCACAGGGCTGTGCCACGTGCCACCTTGGTGGGAGTCGATCCTCGGCGTGAAAGACGAGCCGGTGAATGGAAAAGAGGTTCCTCTGGAATGGACTGAGACATCTGGGGGACTCTTGGAATGGTGGCACGACCCTGGAGTTCCTCTCGCCGTTCCTGTTGAGAGGGCCTCCTCTTGAGATGCGACGGGAACGCCGGGAACTCTTTCCCGACGAAGCAGGGAAAGGATCCCTCATCTCGAGCTACGAGGCGGAAACGGGGCTCCTCTGGATGTGGGCGGGACCCTCGTGATTCCTCTCGAGTGGAGACGGCTAGGTCGGGGAACTTCTTGATTTGCACCAAGGGTGTGAAGGACCCTTTCGAAGTTCCAGAGGTGAGGTGTGATCAGCCTCGAGACGCCTCAGCGGAAATGGGCCTCATCTCGCCTGGAGGGGAGAACCTCCTGGATTTTCTCGAGTTGCGGCAGGTCTTCTCGAGTTACGACGGGGACCTCAGGGACCCGCTCTGGTGGCCTCAGGAAAGGCCAGTCCCCATGCGAGTTGCTAGGGGACCTCTTGGGATTCCTCTCCCGTCCATGGCGGGGCCTCAGTCCTTGTGTGGAGTCGGGGCCGGAACCTGAGGATTCCTCTCCAGTGTTGCCATGGATCTTGGGGTGCTTCTGAGTCTCCCCAGGGGAGTCAGGCCTCGTCTCGAGTGGGGGCATGCACGTGCGCTTTCCTCCCGAGCTGCAGCAGTAGTGTCACGCTTCCTGTCACGTGGATCAAGGGATCTGTGGCTTTCCCTCGAGGCTGTCCCTCGAGGCTTTCCCACGAGGCTTTCCCACAGGGCTGTGCCACGTGCCACCTTGGTGGGAGTCGATCCTCGGCGTGAAAGACGAGCCGGTGAAGGGAAAAGAGGTTCCTCTGGAATGGACTGAGACATCTGGGGGACTCTTGGAATGGTGGCACGACCCTGGAGTTCCTCTCGCCGTTCCTGTTGAGAGGGCCTCCTCTTGAGATGCGACGGGAACGCCGGGAACTCTTTCCCGACGATGCAGGGAAAGGATCCCTCATCTCGAGCTACGAGGCGGAAACGGGGCTCCTCTGGATGTGGGCGGGACCCTCGTGATTCCTCTCGAGTGGAGACGGCTAGGTCGGGGAACTTCTTGATTTTCACCAAGGGTGTGAAGGACCCTTTCGAAGTTCCAGAGGTGAGGTGTGATCAGCCTCGAGACGCCTCAGCGGAAATGGGCCTCATCTCGCCTGGAGGGGAGAACCTCCTGGATTTTCTCGAGTTGCGGCAGGTCTTCTCGAGTTACGACGGGGACCTCAGGGACCCGCTCTGTTGGCCTCAGGAAAGGCCAGTCCCCATGCGAGTTGCTAGGGGACCTCTCGGGATTCCTCTCCCGTCCATGCCGGGGCCTCAGTCCTTGTGTGCAGTCGGGGCCGGAACCTGAGGATTCCTCTCCAGTGTTGCCATGGATCTTGGGGTGCTTCTGAGTCTCCCCAGGGGAGTCAGGCCTCGTCTCGAGTGGGGGCATGCACGTGCGCTTTCCTCCCGAGCTGCAGCAGTAGTGTCACGCTTCCTGTCACGTGGATCAAGGGATCTGTGGCTTTCCCTCGAGGCTGTCCCTCGAGGCTTTCCCACGAGGCTTTCCCACAGGGCTGTGCCACGTGCCACCTTGGTGGGAGTCGATCCTCGGCGTGAAAGACGAGCCGGTGAAGGGAAAAGAGGTTCCTCTGGAATGGACTGAGACATCTGGGGGACTCTTAGAATGGTGGCACGACCCTGGAGTTCCTTTCGCCGTTCCTGTTGAGAGGGCCTCCTCTTGAGATGCGACGGGAACGCCGGGAACTCTTTCCCGACGAAGCAGGGAAAGGATCCCTCATCTCGAGCTACGAGGCGGAAACGGGGCTCCTCTGGAAGTGGGCGGGCCCCTCGTGATTCCTCTCGAGTGGAGACGGCTAGGTCGGGGAACTTCTTGATTTGCACCAAGGGTGTGAAGGACCCTTTCGAAGTTCCAGAGGTGAGGTGTGATCAGCCTCGAGACGCCTCAGCGGAAATGGGCCTCATCTCGCCTGGAGGGGAGAACCTCCTGGATTTTCTCGAGTTGCGGCAGGTCTTCTCGAGTTACGACGGGGACCTCAGGGACCCGCTCTGGTGGCCTCAGGAAAGGCCAGTCCCCATGCGAGTTGCTAGGGGACCTCTCGGGATTCCTCTCCCGTCCATGCCGGGGCCTCAGTTCTTGTGTGGAGTCGGGGCCGGAACCTGAGGATTCCTCTCCAGTGTTGCCATGGATCTTGGGGTGCTTCTGAGTCTCCCCAGGGGAGTCAGGCCTCGTCTCGAGTGGGGGCATGCACGTGCGCTTTCCTCCCGAGCTGCAGCAGTAGTGTCACGCTTCCTGTCACGTGGATCAAGGGATCTGTGGCTTTCCCTCGAGGCTGTCCCTCGAGGCTTTCCCACGAGGCTTTCCCACAGGGCTGTGCCACGTGCCACCTTGGTGGGAGTCGATCCTCGGCGTGAAAGACGAGCCGGTGAAGGGAAAAGAGGTTCCTCTGGAATGGACTGAGACATCTGGGGGACTCTTGGAATGGTGGCACGACCCTGGAGTTCCTCTCGCCGTTCCTGTTGAGAGGGCCTCCTCTTGAGATGCGACGGGAACGCCGGGAACTCTTTCCCGACGAAGCAGGGAAAGGATCCCTCATCTCGAGCTACGAGGCGGAAACGGGGCTCCTCTGGATGTGGGCGGGACCCTCGTGATTCCTCTCGAGTGGAGACGGCTAGGTCGGGGAACTTCTTGATTTGCACCAAGGGTGTGAAGGACCCTTTCGAAGTTCCAGAGGTGAGGTGTGATCAGCCTCGAGACGCCTCAGCGGAAATGGGCCTCATCTCGCCTGGAGGGGAGAACCTCCTGGATTTTCTCGAGTTGCGGCAGGTCTTCTCGAGTTACGACGGGGACCTCAGGGACCCGCTCTGGTGGCCTCAGGAAAGGCCAGTCCCCATGCGAGTTGCTAGGGGACCTCTCGGGATTCCTCTCCCGTCCATGCCGGGGCCTCAGTCCTTGTGTGGAGTCGGGGCCGGAACCTGAGGATTCCTCTCCAGTGTTGCCATGGATCTTGGGGTGCTTCTGAGTCTCCCCAGGGGAGTCAGGCCTCGTCTCGAGTGGGGGCATGCACGTGCGCTTTCCTCCCGAGCTGCAGCAGTAGTGTCACGCTTCCTGTCACGTGGATCAAGGGATCTGTGGCTTTCCCTCGAGGCTGTCCCTCGAGGCTTTCCCACGAGGCTTTCCCACAGGGCTGTGCCACGTGCCACCTTGGTGGGAGTCGATCCTCGGCGTGAAAGACGAGCCGGTGAAGGGAAAAGAGGTTCCTCTGGAATGGACTGAGACATCTGGGGGACTCTTGGAATGGTGGCACGACCCTGGAGTTCCTCTCGCCGTTCCTGTTGAGAGGGCCTCCTCTTGAGATGCGACGGGAACGCCGGGAACTCTTTCCCGACGATGCAGGGAAAGGATCCCTCATCTCGAGCTACGAGGCGGAAACGGGGCTCCTCTGGATGTGGGCGGGACCCTCGTGATTCCTCTCGAGTGGAGACGGCTAGGTCGGGGAACTTCTTGATTTTCACCAAGGGTGTGAAGGACCCTTTCGAAGTTCCAGAGGTGAGGTGTGATCTGCCTCGAGACGCCTCAGCGGAAATGGGCCTCATCTCGCCTGGAGGGGAGAACCTCCTGGATTTTCTCGAGTTGCGGCAGGTCTTCTCGAGTTACGACGGGGACCTCAGGGACCCGCTCTGTTGGCCTCAGGAAAGGCCAGTCCCCATGCGAGTTGCTAGGGGACCTCTCGGGATTCCTCTCCCGTCCATGCCGGGGCCTCAGTCCTTGTGTGCAGTCGGGGCCGGAACCTGAGGATTCCTCTCCAGTGTTGCCATGGATCTTGGGGTGCTTCTGAGTCTCCCCAGGGGAGTCAGGCCTCGTCTCGAGTGGGGGCATGCACGTGCGCTTTCCTCCCGAGCTGCAGCAGTAGTGTCACGCTTCCTGTCACGTGGATCAAGGGATCTGTGGCTTTCCCTCGAGGCTGTCCCTCGAGGCTTTCCCACGAGGCTTTCCCACAGGGCTGTGCCACGTGCCACCTTGGTGGGAGTCGATCCTCGGCGTGAAAGACGAGCCGGTGAAGGGAAAAGAGGTTCCTCTGGAATGGACTGAGACATCTGGGGGACTCTTAGAATGGTGGCACGACCCTGGAGTTCCTTTCGCCGTTCCTGTTGAGAGGGCCTCCTCTTGAGATGCGACGGGAACGCCGGGAACTCTTTCCCGACGAAGCAGGGAAAGGATCCCTCATCTCGAGCTACGAGGCGGAAACGGGGCTCCTCTGGAAGTGGGCGGGCCCCTCGTGATTCCTCTCGAGTGGAGACGGCTAGGTCGGGGAACTTCTTGATTTGCACCAAGGGTGTGAAGGACCCTTTCGAAGTTCCAGAGGTGAGGTGTGATCAGCCTCGAGACGCCTCAGCGGAAATGGGCCTCATCTCGCCTGGAGGGGAGAACCTCCTGGATTTTCTCGAGTTGCGGCAGGTCTTCTCGAGTTACGACGGGGACCTCAGGGACCCGCTCTGGTGGCCTCAGGAAAGGCCAGTCCCCATGCGAGTTGCTAGGGGACCTCTCGGGATTCCTCTCCCGTCCATGCCGGGGCCTCAGTCCTTGTGTGGAGTCGGGGCCGGAACCTGAGGATTCCTCTCCAGTGTTGCCATGGATCTTGGGGTGCTTCTGAGTCTCCCCAGGGGAGTCAGGCCTCGTCTCGAGTGGGGGCATGCACGTGCGCTTTCCTCCCGAGCTGCAGCAGTAGTGTCACGCTTCCTGTCATGTGGATCAAGGGATCTGTGGCTTTCCCTCGAGGCTGTCCCTCGAGGCTTTCCCACGAGGCTTTCCCACAGGGCTGTGCCACGTGCCACCTTGGTGGGAGTCGATCCTCGGCGTGAAAGACGAGCCGGTGAAGGGAAAAGTGGTTCCTCTGGAATGGACTGAGACATCTGGGGGACTCTTGGAATGGTGGCACGACCCTGGAGTTCCTCTCGCCGTTCCTGTTGAGAGGGCCTCCTCTTGAGATGCGACGGGAACGCCGGGAACTCTTTCACGACGAAGCAGGGAAAGGATCCCTCATCTCGAGCTACGAGGCGGAAACGGGGCTCCTCTGGATGTGGGCGGGACCCTCGTGATTCCTCTCGAGTGGAGACGGCTAGGTCGGGGAACTTCTTGATTTGCACCAAGGGTGTGAAGGACCCTTTCGAAGTTCCAGAGGTGAGGTGTGATCCGCCTCGAGACGCCTCATCGGAAATGGGCCTCATCTCGCCTGGAGGGGAGAACCTCCTGGATTTTCTCGAGTTGCGGCAGGTCTTCTCGAGTTACGACGGGGACCTCAGGGACCCGCTCTGGTGGCCTCAGGAAAGGCCAGTCCCCATGCGAGTTGCTAGGGGACCTCTCGGGATTCCTCTCCCGTCCATGCCGGGGCCTCAGTCCTTGTGTGCAGTCGGGGCCGGAACCTGAGGATTCCTCTCCAGTGTTGCCATGGATCTTGGGGTGCTTCTGAGTCTCCCCAGGGGAGTCAGGCCTCGTCTCGAGTGGGGGCATGCACGTGCGCTTTCCTCCCGAGCTGCAGCAGTAGTGTCACGCTTCCTGTCACGTGGATCAAGGGATCTGTGGCTTTCCCTCGAGGCTGTCCCTCGAGGCTTTCCCACGAGGCTTTCCCACAGGGCTGTGCCACGTGCCACCTTGGTGGGAGTCGATCCTCGGCGTGAAAGACGAGCCGGTGAAGGGAAAAGAGGTTCCTCTGGAATGGACTGAGACATCTGGGGGACTCTTGGAATGGTGGCACGACCCTGGAGTTCCTCTCGCCGTTCCTGTTGAGAGGGCCTCCTCTTGAGATGCGACGGGAACGCCGGGAACTCTTTCCCTCCCGACGAAGCAGGGAAAGGATCCCTCATCTCGAGCTACGAGGCGGAAACGGGGCTCCTCTGGATGTGGGCGGGACCCTCGTGATTCCTCTCGAGTGGAGACGGCTAGGTCGGGGGACTTCTTGATTTGCACCAAGGGTGTGAAGGACCCTTTCGAAGTTCCAGAGGTGAGGTGTGATCAGCCTCGAGACGCCTCAGCGGAAATGGGCCTCATCTCGCCTGGAGGGGAGAACCTCCTGGATTTTCTCGAGTTGCGGCAGGTCTTCTCGAGTTACGACGGGGACCTCAGGGACCCGCTCTGGTGGCCTCAGGAAAGGCCAGTCCCCATGCGAGTTGCTAGGGGACCTCTCGGGATTCCTCTCCCGTCCATGCCGGGGCCTCAGTCCTTGTGTGGAGTCGGGGCCGGAACCTGAGGATTCCTCTCCAGTGTTGCCATGGATCTTGGGGTGCTTCTGAGTCTCCCCAGGGGAGTCAGGCCTCGTCTCGAGTGGGGGCATGCACGTGCGCTTTCCTCCCGAGCTGCAGCAGTAGTGTCACGCTTCCTGTCACGTGGATCAAGGGATCTGTGGCTTTCCCTCGAGGCTGTCCCTCGAGGCTTTCCCACGAGGCTTTCCCACAGGGCTGTGCCACGTGCCACCTTGGTGGGAGTCGATCCTCGGCGTGAAAGACGAGCCGGTGAAGGGAAAAGTGGTTCCTCTGGAATGGACTGAGACATCTGGGGGACTCTTGGAATGGTGGCACGACCCTGGAGTTCCTCTCGCCGTTCCTGTTGAGAGGGCCTCCTCTTCACATGCGACGGGAACGCCGGGAACTCTTTCCCGACGAAGCAGGGAAAGGATCCCTCATCTCGAGCTACGAGGCGGAAACGGGGCTCCTCTGGATGTGGGCGGGACCCTCGTGATTCCTCTCGAGTGGAGACGGCTAGGTCGGGGAACTTCTTGATTTGCACCAAGGGTGTGAAGGACCCTTTCGAAGTTCCAGAGGTGAGGTGTGATCAGCCTCGAGACGCCTCATCGGAAATGGGCCTCATCTCGCCTGGAGGGGAGAACCTCCTGGATTTTCTCGAGTTGCGGCAGGTCTTCTCGAGTTACGACGGGGACCTCAGGGACCCGCTCTGGTGGCCTCAGAAAAGGCCAGTCCCCATGCGAGTTGCTAGGGGACCTCTCGGGATTCCTCTCCCGTCCATGCCGGGGCCTCAGTCCTTGTGTGGAGTCGGGGCCGGAACCTGAGGATTCCTCTCCAGTGTTGCCATGGATCTTGGGGTGCTTCTGAGTCTCCCCAGGGGAGTCAGGCCTCGTCTCGAGTGGGGGCATGCACGTGCGCTTTCCTCCCGAGCTGCAGCAGTAGTGTCACGCTTCCTGTCACGTGGATCAAGGGATCTGTGGCTTTCCCTCGAGGCTGTCCCTCGAGGCTTTCCCACGAGGCTTTCCCACAGGGCTGTGCCACGTGCCACCTTGGTGGGTGTCGATCCTCGGCGTGAAAGACGAGCCGGTGAAGGGAAAAGTGGTTCCTCTGGAATGGACTGAGACATCTGGGGGACTCTTGGAATGGTGGCACGACCCTGGAGTTCCTCTCGCCGTTCCTGTTGAGAGGGCCTCCTCTTCACATGCGACGGGAACGCCGGGAACTCTTTCCCGACGAAGCAGGGAAAGGATCCCTCATCTCGAGCTACGAGGCGGAAACGGGGCTCCTCTGGATGTGGGCGGGACCCTCGTGATTCCTCTCGAGTGGAGACGGCTAGGTCGGGGAACTTCTTGATTTGCACCAAGGGTGTGAAGGACCCTTTCGAAGTTCCAGAGGTGAGGTGTGATCAGCCTCGAGACGCCTCAGCGGAAATGGGCCTCATCTCGCCTGGAGGGGAGAACCTCCTGGATTTTCTCGAGTTGCGGCAGGTCTTCTCGAGTTACGACGGGGACCTCAGGGACCCGCTCTGGTGGCCTCAGGAAAGGCCAGTCCCCATGCGAGTTGCTAGGGGACCTCTCGGGATTCCTCTCCCGTCCATGCCGGGGCCTCAGTCCTTGTGTGGAGTCGGGGCCGGAACCTGAGGATTCCTCCCCAGTGTTACCATGGATCTTGGGGTGCTTCTGAGTCTCCCCAGGGGAGTCAGGCCTCGTCTCGAGTGGGGGCATGCACGTGCGCTTTCCTCCCGAGCTGCAGCAGTAGTGTCACGCTTCCTGTCACGTGGATCAAGGGATCTGTGGCTTTCCCTCGAGGCTGTCCCTCGAGGCTTTCCCACGAGGCTTTCCCACAGGGCTGTGCCACGTGCCACCTTGGTGGGAGTCGATCCTCGGCGTGAAAGACGAGCCGGTGAAGGGAAAAGAGGTTCCTCTGGAATGGACTGAGACATCTGGGGGACTCTTGGAATGGTGGCACGACCCTGGAGTTCCTCTCGCCGTTCCTGTTGAGAGGGCCTCCTCTTCACATGCGACGGGAACGCCGGGAACTCTTTCCCGACGAAGCAGGGAAAGGATCCCTCATCTCGAGCTACGAGGCGGAAACGGGGCTCCTCTGGATGTGGGCGGGACCCTCGTGATTCCTCTCGAGTGGAGACGGCTAGGTCGGGGAACTTCTTGATTTGGACCAAGGGTGTGAAGGACCCTTTCGAAGTTCCGGAGGTGAGGTGTGATCAGCCTCGAGACGCCTCAGCGGAAATGGGCCTCATCTCGCCTGGAGGGGAGAACCTCCTGGATTTTCTCGAGTTGCGGCAGGTCTTCTCGAGTTACGACGGGGACCTCAGGGACCCGCTCTGGTGGCCTCAGGAAAGGCCAGTCCCCATGCGAGTTGCTAGGGGACCTCTCGGGATTCCTCTCCCGTCCATGCCGGGGCCTCAGTCCTTGTGTGGAGTCGGGGCCGGAACCTGAGCATTCCTCTCCAGTGTTGCCATGGATCTTGGGGTGCTTCTGAGTCTCCCCAGGGGAGTCAGGCCTCGTCTCGAGTGGGGGCATGCACGTGCGCTTTCCTCCCGAGCTGCAGCAGTAGTGTCACGCTTCCTGTCACGAGGATCAAGGGATCTGTGGCTTTCCCTCGAGGCTGTCCCTCGAGGCTTTCCCACGAGGCTTTCCCACAGGGCTGTGCCACGTGCCACCTTGGTGGGAGTCGATCCTCGGCGTGAAAGACGAGCCGGTGAAGGGAAAAGAGGTTCCTCTGGAATGGACTGAGACATCTGGGGGACTCTTGGAATGGTGGCACGACCCTGGAGTTCCTCTCGCTGTTCCTGTTGAGAGGGCCTCCTCTTGAGATGCGACGGGAACGCCGGGAACTCTTTCCCGACGATGCAGGGAAAGGATCCCTCATCTCGAGCTACGAGGCGGAAACGGGGCTCCTCTGGATGTGGGCGGGACCCTCGTGATTCCTCTCGAGTGGAGACGGCTAGGTCGGGGAACTTCTTGATTTTCACCAAGGGTGTGAAGGACCCTTTCGAAGTTCCAGAGGTGAGGTGTGATCAGCCTCGAGACGCCTCAGCGGAAATGGGCCTCATCTCGCCTGGAGGGGAGAACCTCCTGGATTTTCTCGAGTTGCGGCAGGTCTTCTCGAGTTACGACGGGGACCTCAGGGACCCGCTCTGGTGGCCTCAGGAAAGGCCAGTCCCCATGCGAGTTGCTTGGCGACCTCTCGGGATTCCTCTCCCGTCCATGCCGGGGCCTCAGTCCTTGTGTGCAGTCGGGGCCGGAACCTGAGGATTCCTCTCCAGTGTTGCCATGGATCTTGGGGTGCTTCTGAGTCTCCCCAGGGGAGTCAGGCCTCGTCTCGAGTGGGGGCATGCACGTGCGCTTTCCTCCCGAGCTGCAGCAGTAGTGTCACGCTTCCTGTCACGTGGATCAAGGGATCTGTGGCTTTCCCTCGAGGCTGTCCCTCGAGGCTTTCCCACGAGGCTTTCCCACAGGGCTGTGCCACGTGCCACCTTGGTGGGAGTCGATCCTCGGCGTGAAAGACGAGCCGGTGAAGGGAAAAGAGGTTCCTCTGGAATGGACTGAGACATCTGGGGGACTCTTGGAATGGTGGCACGACCCTGGAGTTCCTCTCGCCGTTCCTGTTGAGAGGGCCTCCTCTTGAGATGCGACGGGAACGCCGGGAACTCTTTCCCGACGAAGCAGGGAAAGGATCCCTCATCTCGAGCTACGAGGCGGAAACGGGGCTCCTCTGGATGTGGGCGGGACTCTCGTGATTCCTCTCGAGTGGAGACGGCTAGGTCGGGGGACTTCTTGATTTGCACCAAGGGTGTGAAGGACCCTTTCGAAGTTCCAGAGGTGAGGTGTGATCAGCCTCGAGACGCCTCATCCGAAATGGGCCTCATCTCGCCTGGAGGGGAGAACCTCCTGGATTTTCTCGAGTTGCGGCAGGTCTTCTCGAGTTACGACGGGGACCTCAGGGACCCGCTCTGGTGGCCTCAGGAAAGGCCAGTCCCCATGCGAGTTGCTAGGGGACCTCTCGGGATTCCTCTCCCGTCCATGCCGGGGCCTCAGTCCTTGTGTGGAGTCGGGGCCGGAACCTGAGGATTCCTCTCCAGTGTTACCATGGATCTTGGGGTGCTTCTGAGTCTCCCCAGGGGAGTCAGGCCTCGTCTCGAGTGGGGGCATGCACGTGCGCTTTCCTCCCGAGCTGCAGCAGTAGTGTCACGCTTCCTGTCACGTGGATCAAGGGATCTGTGGCTTTCCCTCGAGGCTGTCCCTCGAGGCTTTCCCACGAGGCTTTCCCACAGGGCTGTGCCACGTGCCACCTTGGTGGGAGTCGATCCTCGGCGTGAAAGACGAGCCGGTGAAGGGAAAAGTGGTTCCTCTGGAATGGACTGAGACATCTGGGGGACTCTTGGAATGGTGGCACGACCCTGGAGTTCCTCTCGCCGTTCCTGTTGAGAGGGCCTCCTCTTCACATGCGACGGGAACGCCGGGAACTCTTTCCCGGCGAAGCAGGGAAAGGATCCCTCATCTCGAGCTACGAGGCGGAAACGGGGCTCCTCTGGATGTGGGCGGGACCCTCGTGATTCCTCTCGAGTGGAGACGGCTAGGTCGGGGAACTTCTTGATTTGCACCAAGGGTGTGAAGGACCCTTTCGAAGTTCCAGAGGTGAGGTGTGATCCGCCTCGAGACGCCTCATCGGAAATGGGCCTCATCTCGCCTGGAGGGGAGAACCTCCTGGATTTTCTCGAGTTGCGGCAGGTCTTCTCGAGTTACGACGGGGACCTCAGGGACCCGCTCTGGTGGCCTCAGGAAAGGCCAGTCCCCATGCGAGTTGCTATGGGACTTCTTGGGATTCCTCTCCCGTCCATGCCGGGGCCTCAGTCCTTGTGTGGAGTCGGGGCCGGAACCTGAGGATTCCTCTCCAGTGTTGCCATGGATCTTGGGGTGCTTCTGAGTCTCCCCAGGGGAGTCAGGCCTCATCTCGAGTGGGGGCATGCACGTGCGCTTTCCTCCCGAGCTGCAGCAGTAGTATCACGCTTCCTGTCACGTGGATCAAGGGATCTGTGGCTTTCCCTCGAGGCTGTCCCTCGAGGCTTTCCCACGAGGCTTTCCCACAGGGCTGTGCCACGTGCCACCTTGGTGGGAGTCGATCCTCGGCGTGAAAGACGAGCCGGTGAAGGGAAAAGAGGTTCCTCTGGAATGGACTGAGACATCGGGGGACTCTTGGAATGGTGGCACGACCCTGGAGTTCCTCTCGCCGTTCCTGTTGAGAGGGCCTCCTCTTGAGATGCGACGGGAACGCCGGGAACTCTTTCCCGACGAAGCAGGGAAAGGATCCCTCATCTCGAGCTACGAGGCGGAAACGGGGCTCCTCTGGATGTGGGCGGGACCCTCGTGATTCCTCTCGAGTGGAGACGGCTAGGTCGGGGAACTTCTTGATTTGCACCAAGGGTGTGAAGGACCCTTTCGAAGTTCCAGAGGTGAGGTGTGATCAGCCTCGAGACGCCTCAGCGGAAATGGGCCTCATCTCGCCTGGAGGGGAGAACCTCCTGGATTTTCTCGAGTTGCGGCAGGTCTTCTCGAGTTACGACGGGGACCTCAGGGACCCGCTCTGTTGGCCTCAGGAAAGGCCAGTCCCCATGCGAGTTGCTAGGGGACCTCTCGGGATTTCTCTCCCGTCCATGCCGGGGCCTCAGTCCTTGTGTGCAGTCGGGGCCGGAACCTGAGGATTCCTCTCCAGTGTTGCCATGGATCTTGGGGTGCTTCTGAGTCTCCCCAGGGGAGTCAGGCCTCGTCTCGAGTGGGGGCATGCACGTGCGCTTTCCTCCCGAGCTGCAGCAGTAGTGTCACGCTTCCTGTCACGTGGATCAAGGGATCTGTGGCTTTCCCTCGAGGCTGTCCCTCGAGGCTTTCCCACGAGGCTTTCCCACAGGGCTGTGCCACGTGCCACCTTGGTGGGAGTCGATCCTCGGCGTGAAAGACGAGCCGGTGAAGGGAAAAGAGGTTCCTCTGGAATGGACTGAGACATCTGGGGGACTCTTAGAATGGTGGCACGACCCTGGAGTTCCTCTCGCCGTTCCTGTTGAGAGGGCCTCCTCTTGAGATGCGACGGGAACGCCGGGAACTCTTTCCCGACGAAGCAGGGAAAGGATCCCTCATCTCGAGCTACGAGGCGGAAACGGGGCTCCTCTGGATGTGGGCGGGACCCTCGTGATTCCTCTCGAGTGGAGACGGCTAGGTCGGGGAACTTCTTGATTTGCACCAAGGGTGTGAAGGACCCTTTCGAAGTTCCAGAGGTGAGGTGTGATCAGCCTCGAGACGCCTCAGCGGAAATGGGCCTCATCTCGCCTGGAGGGGAGAACCTCCTGGATTTTCTCGAGTTGCGGCAGGTCTTCTCGAGTTACGACGGGGACCTCAGGGACCCGCTCTGGTGGCCTCAGGAAAGGCCAGTCCCCATGCGAGTTGCTAGGGGACCTCTCGGGATTCCTCTCCCGTCCATGCCGGGGCCTCAGTCCTTGTGTGGAGTCGGGGCCGGAACCTGAGGATTCCTCTCCAGTGTTGCCATGGATCTTGGGGTGCTTCTGAGTCTCCCCAGGGGAGTCAGGCCTCGTCTCGAGTGGGGGCATGCACGTGCGCTTTCCTCCCGAGCTGCAGCAGTAGTGTCACGCTTCCTGTCACGTGGATCAAGGGATCTGTGGCTTTCCCTCGAGGCTGTCCCTCGAGGCTTTCCCAGGAGGCTTTCCCACAGGGCTGTGCCACGTGCCACCTTGGTGGGAGTCGATCCTCGGCGTGAAAGACGAGCCGGTGAAGGGAAAAGTGGTTCCTCTGGAATGGACTGAGACATCTGGGGGACTCTTGGAATGGTGGCACGACCCTGGAGTTCCTCTCGCCGTTCCTGTTGAGAGGGCCTCCTCTTGAGATGCGACGGGAACGCCGGGAACTCTTTCCCGACGAAGCAGGGAAAGGATCCCTCATCTCGAGCTACGAGGCGGAAACGGGGCTCCTCTGGATGTGGGCGGGACCCTCGTGATTCCTCTCGAGTGGAGACGGCTAGGTCGGGGAACTTCTTGATTTGCACCAAGGGTGTGAAGGACCCTTTCGAAGTTCCAGAGGTGAGGTGTGATCCGCCTCGAGACGCCTCATCGGAAATGGGCCTCATCTCGCCTGGAGGGGAGAACCTCCTGGATTTTCTCGAGTTGCGGCAGGTCTTCTCGAGTTACGACGGGGACCTCAGGGACCCGCTCTGGTGGCCTCAGGAAAGGCCAGTCCCCATGCGAGTTGCTAGGGGACCTCTTGGGATTCCTCTCCCGTCCATGGCGGGGCCTCAGTCCTTGTGTGGAGTCGGGGCCGGAACCTGAGGATTCCTCTCCAGTGTTGCCATGGATCTTGGGGTGCTTCTGAGTCTCCCCAGGGGAGTCAGGCCTCATCTCGAGTGGGGGCATGCACGTGCGCTTTCCTCCCGAGCTGCAGCAGTAGTGTCACGCTTCCTGTCACGTGGATCAAGGGATCTGTGGCTTTCCCTCGAGGCTGTCCCTCGAGGCTTTCCCACGAGGCTTTCCCACAGGGCTGTGCCACGTGCCACCTTGGTGGGAGTCGATCCTCGGCGTGAAAGACGAGCCGGTGAAGGGAAAAGAGGTTCCTCTGGAATGGACTGAGACATCTGGGGGACTCTTGGAATGGTGGCACGACCCTGGAGTTCCTCTCGCCGTTCCTGTTGAGAGGGCCTCCTCTTGAGATGCGACGGGAACGCCGGGAACTCTTTCCCGACGAAGCAGGGAAAGGATCCCTCATCTCGAGCTACGAGGCGGGAACGGGGCTCCTCTGGATGTGGGCGGGACCCTCGTGATTCCTCTCGAGTGGAGACGGCTAGGTCGGGGAACTTCTTGATTTGCACCAAGGGTGTGAAGGACCCTTTCGAAGTTCCAGAGGTGAGGTGTGATCAGCCTCGAGACGCCTCAGCGGAAATGGGCCTCATCTCGCCTGGAGGGGAGAACCTCCTGGATTTTCTCGAGTTGCGGCAGGTCTTCTCGAGTTACGACGGGGACCTCAGGGACCCGCTCTGGTGGCCTCAGGAAAGGCCAGTCCCCATGCGAGTTGCTAGGGGACCTCTCGGGATTCCTCTCCCGTCCATGCCGGGGCCTCAGTCCTTGTGTGGAGTCGGGGCCGGAACCTGAGGATTCCTCTCCAGTGTTGCCATGGATCTTGGGGTGCTTCTGAGTCTCCCCAGGGGAGTCAGGCCTCGTCTCGAGTGGGGGCATGCACGTGCGCTTTCCTCCCGAGCTGCAGCAGTAGTGTCACGCTTCCTGTCACGTGGATCAAGGGATCTGTGGCTTTCCCTCGAGGCTGTCCCTCGAGGCTTTCCCACGAGGCTTTCCCACAGGGCTGTGCCACGTGCCACCTTGGTGGGAGTCGATCCTCGGCGTGAAAGACGAGCCGGTGAAGGGAAAAGAGGTTCCTCTGGAATGGACTGAGACATCTGGGGGACTCTTGGAATGGTGGCACGACCCTGGAGTTCCTCTCGCCGTTCCTGTTGAGAGGGCCTCCTCTTGAGATGCCACGGGAAGGCCGGGAACTCTTTCCCGACGATGCAGGGAAAGGATCCCTCATCTCGAGCTACGAGGCGGAAACGGGGCTCCTCTGGATGTGGGCGGGACCCTCGTGATTCCTCTCGAGTGGAGACGGCTAGGTCGGGGGACTTCTTGATTTGCACCAAGGGTGTGAAGGACCCTTTCGAAGTTCCAGAGGTGAGGTGTGATCAGCCTCGAGATGCCTCATCGGAAATGGGCCCCATCTCGCCTGGAGGGGAGAACCTCCTGGATTTTCTCGAGTTGCGGCAGGTCTTCTCGAGTTACGACGGGGACCTCAGGGACCCGCTCTGGTGGCCTCAGGAAAGGCCAGTCCCCATGCGAGTTGCTAGGGGACCTCTCGGGATTCCTCTCCCGTCCATGCCGGGGCCTCAGTCCTTGTGTGGAGTCGGGGCCGGAACCTGAGGATTCCTCTCCAGTGTTGCCATGGATCTTGGGGTGCTTCTGAGTCTCCCCAGGGGAGTCAGGCCTCGTCTCGAGTGGGGGCATGCACGTGCGCTTTCCTCCCGAGCTGCAGCAGTAGTGTCACGCTTCCTGTCACGTGGATCAAGGGATCTGTGGCTTTCCCTCGAGGCTGTCCCTCGAGGCTTTCCCACGAGGCTTTCCCACAGGGCTGTGCCACGTGCCACCTTGGTGGGAGTCGATCCTCGGCGTGAAAGACGAGCCGGTGAAGGGAAAAGTGGTTCCTCTGGAATGGACTGAGACATCTGGGGGACTCTTGGAATGGTGGCACGACCCTGGAGTTCCTCTCGCCGTTCCTGTTGAGAGGGCCTCCTCTTCACATGCGACGGGAACGCCGGGAACTCTTTCCCGACGAAGCAGGGAAAGGATCCCTCATCTCGAGCTACGAGGCGGAAACGGGGCTCCTCTGGATGTGGGCGGGACCCTCGTGATTCCTCTCGAGTGGAGACGGCTAGGTCGGGGAACTTCTTGATTTGCACCAAGGGTGTGAAGGACCCTTTCGAAGTTCCAGAGGTGAGGTGTGATCAGCCTCGAGACGCCTCAGCGGAAATGGGCCTCATCTCGCCTGGAGGGGAGAACCTCCTGGATTTTCTCGAGTTGCGGCAGGTCTTCTCGAGTTACGACGGGGACCTCAGGGACCCGCTCTGGTGGCCTCAGGAAAGGCCAGTCCCCATGCGAGTTGCTAGGGGACCTCTCGGGATTCCTCTCCCGTCCATGCCGGGGCCTCAGTCCTTGTGTGGAGTCGGGGCCGGAACCTGAGGATTCCTCTCCAGTGTTGCCATGGATCTTGGGGTGCTTCTGAGTCTCCCCAGGGGAGTCAGGCCTCGTCTCGAGTGGGGGCATGCACGTGCGCTTTCCTCCCGAGCTGCAGCAGTAGTGTCACGCTTCCTGTCACGTGGATCAAGGGATCTGTGGCTTTCCCTCGAGGCTGTCCCTCGAGGCTTTCCCACGAGGCTTTCCCACAGGGCTGTGCCACGTGCCACCTTGGTGGGAGTCGATCCTCGGCGTGAAAGACGAGCCGGTGAAGGGAAAAGTGGTTCCTCTGGAATGGACTGAGACATCTGGGGGACTCTTGGAATGGTGGCACGACCCTGGAGTTCCTCTCGCCGTTCCTGTTGAGAGGGCCTCCTCTTCACATGCGACGGGAACGCCGGGAACTCTTTCCCGACGAAGCAGGGAAAGGATCCCTCATCTCGAGCTACGAGGCGGAAACGGGGCTCCTCTGGATGTGGGCGGGACCCTCGTGATTCCTCTCGAGTGGAGACGGCTAGGTCGGGGAACTTCTTGATTTGCACCAAGGGTGTGAAGGACCCTTTCGAAGTTCCAGAGGTGAGGTGTGATCAGCCTCGAGACGCCTCAGCGGAAATGGGCCTCATCTCGCCTGGAGGGGAGAACCTCCTGGATTTTCTCGAGTTGCGGCAGGTCTTCTCGAGTTACGACGGGGACCTCAGGGACCCGCTCTGGTGGCCTCAGGAAAGGCCAGTCCCCATGCGAGTTGCTAGGGGACCTCTCGGGATTCCTCTCCCGTCCATGCCGGGGCCTCAGTCCTTGTGTGGAGTCGGGGCCGGAACCTGAGGATTCCTCTCCAGTGTTGCCATGGATCTTGGGGTGCTTCTGAGTCTCCCCAGGGGAGTCAGGCCTCGTCTCGAGTGGGGGCATGCACGTGCGCTTTCCTCCCGAGCTGCAGCAGTAGTGTCACGCTTCCTGTCACGTGGATCAAGGGATCTGTGGCTTTCCCTCGAGGCTGTCCCTCGAGGCTTTCCCACGAGGCTTTCCCACAGGGCTGTGCCACGTGCCACCTTGGTGGGAGTCGATCCTCGGCGTGAAAGACGAGCCGGTGAAGGGAAAAGAGGTTCCTCTGGAATGGACTGAGACATCTGGGGGACTCTTGGAATGGTGGCACGACCCTGGAGTTCCTCTCGCCGTTCCTGTTGAGAGGGCCTCCTCTTGAGATGCGACGGGAACGCCGGGAACTCTTTCCCGACGATGCAGGGAAAGGATCCCTCATCTCGAGCTACGAGGCGGAAACGGGGCTCCTCTGGATGTGGGCGGGACCCTCGTGATTCCTCTCGAGTGGAGACGGCTAGGTCGGGGAACTTCTTGATTTTCACCAAGGGTGTGAAGGACCCTTTCGAAGTTCCAGAGGTGAGGTGTGATCAGCCTCGAGACGCCTCAGCGGAAATGGGCCTCATCTCGCCTGGAGGGGAGAACCTCCTGGATTTTCTCGAGTTGCGGCAGGTCTTCTCGAGTTACGACGGGGACCTCAGGGACCCGCTCTGGTGGCCTCAGGAAAGGCCAGTCCCCATGCGAGTTGCTAGGGGACCTCTCGGGATTCCTCTCCCGTCCATGCCGGGGCCTCAGTCCTTGTGTGCAGTCGGGGCCGGAACCTGAGGATTCCTCTCCAGTGTTGCCATGGATCTTGGGGTGCTTCTGAGTCTCCCCAGGGGAGTCAGGCCTCGTCTCGAGTGGGGGCATGCACGTGCGCTTTCCTCCCGAGCTGCAGCAGTAGTGTCACGCTTCCTGTCACGTGGATCAAGGGATCTGTGGCTTTCCCTCGAGGCTGTCCCTCGAGGCTTTCCCACGAGGCTTTCCCACAGGGCTGTGCCACGTGCCACCTTGGTGGGAGTCGATCCTCGGCGTGAAAGACGAGCCGGTGAAGGGAAAAGAGGTTCCTCTGGAATGGACTGAGACATCTGGGGGACTCTGGGAATGGTGGCACGACCCTGGAGTTCCTCTCGCCGTTCCTGTTGAGAGGGCCTCCTCTTGAGATGCGACGGGAACGCCGGGAACTCTTTCCCGACGAAGCAGGGAAAGGATCCCTCATCTCGAGCTACGAGGCGGAAACGGGGCTCCTCTGGATGTGGGCGGGACCCTCGTGATTCCTCTCGAGTGGAGACGGCTAGGTCGGGGGACTTCTTGATTTGCACCAAGGGTGTGAAGGACCCTTTCAAAGTTCCAGAGGTGAGGTGTGAACAGCCTCGAGATGCCTCATCGGAAATGGGCCTCATCTCGCCTGGAGGGGAGAACCTCCTGGATTTTCTCGAGTTGCGGCAGGTCTTCTCGAGTTACGACGGGGACCTCAGGGACCCGCTCTGGTGGCCTCAGGAAAGGCCAGTCCCCATGCGAGTTGCTAGGGGACCTCTCGGGATTCCTCTCCCGTCCATGCCGGGGCCTCAGTCCTTGTGTGGAGTCGGGGCCGGAACCTGAGGATTCCTCTCCAGTGTTGCCATGGATCCTGGGGTGCTTCTGAGTCTCCCCAGGGGAGTCAGGCCTCGTCTCGAGTGGGGGCATGCACGTGCGCTTTCCTCCCGAGCTGCAGCAGTAGTGTCACGCTTCCTGTCACGTGGATCAAGGGATCTGTGGCTTTCCCTCGAGGCTGTCCCTCGAGGCTTTCCCACGAGGCTTTCCCACAGGGCTGTGCCACGTGCCACCTTGGTGGGAGTCGATCCTCGGCGTGAAAGACGAGCCGGTGAAGGGAAAAGTGGTTCCTCTGGAATGGACTGAGACATCTGGGGGACTCTTGGAATGGTGGCACGACCCTGGAGTTCCTCTCGCCGTTCCTGTTGAGAGGGCCTCCTCTTCACATGCGACGGGAACGCCGGGAACTCTTTCCCGACGAAGCAGGGAAAGGATCCCTCATCTCGAGCTACGAGGCGGAAACGGGGCTCCTCTGGATGTGGGCGGGACCCTCGTGATTCCTCTCGAGTGGAGACGGCTAGGTCGGGGAACTTCTTGATTTGCACCAAGGGTGTGAAGGACCCTTTCGAAGTTCCAGAGGTGAGGTGTGATCAGCCTCGAGACGCCTCAGCGGAAATGGGCCTCATCTCGCCTGGAGGGGAGAACCTCCTGGATTTTCTCGAGTTGCGGCAGGTCTTCTCGAGTTACGACGGGGACCTCAGGGACCCGCTCTGGTGGCCTCAGGAAAGGCCAGTCCCCATGCGAGTTGCTAGGGGACCTCTCGGGATTCCTCTCCCGTCCATGCCGGGGCCTCAGTCCTTGTGTGGAGTCGGGGCCGGAACCTGAGGATTCCTCTCCAGTGTTGCCATGGATCTTGGGGTGCTTCTGAGTCTCCCCAGGGGAGTCAGGCCTCGTCTCGAGTGGGGGCATGCACGTGCGCTTTCCTCCCGAGCTGCAGCAGTAGTGTCACGCTTCCTGTCACGTGGATCAAGGGATCTGTGGCTTTCCCTCGAGGCTGTCCCTCGAGGCTTTCCCACGAGGCTTTCCCACAGGGCTGTGCCACGTGCCACCTTGGTGGGAGTCGATCCTCGGCGTGAAAGACGAGCCGGTGAAGGGAAAAGTGGTTCCTCTGGAATGGACTGAGACATCTGGGGGACTCTTGGAATGGTGGCACGACCCTGGAGTTCCTCTCGCCGTTCCTGTTGAGAGGGCCTCCTCTTCACATGCGACGGGAACGCCGGGAACTCTTTCCCGACGAAGCAGGGAAAGGATCCCTCATCTCGAGCTACGAGGCGGAAACGGGGCTCCTCTGGATGTGGGCGGGACCCTCGTGATTCCTCTCGAGTGGAGACGGCTAGGTCGGGGAACTTCTTGATTTGCACCAAGGGTGTGAAGGACCCTTTCGAAGTTCCAGAGGTGAGGTGTGATCCGCCTCGAGACGCCTCATCGGAAATGGGCCTCATCTCGCCTGGAGGGGAGAACCTCCTGGATTTTCTCGAGTTGCGGCAGGTCTTCTCGAGTTACGACGGGGACCTCAGGGACCCGCTCTGGTGGCCTCAGGAAAGGCCAGTCCCCATGCGAGTTGCTAGGGGACCTCTTGGGATTCCTCTCCCGTCCATGGCGGGGCCTCAGTCCTTGTGTGGAGTCGGGGCCGGAACCTGAGGATTCCTCTCCAGTGTTGCCATGGATCTTGGGGTGCTTCTGAGTCTCCCCAGGGGAGTCAGGCCTCATCTCGAGTGGGGGCATGCACGTGCGCTTTCCTCCCGAGCTGCAGCAGTAGTGTCACGCTTCCTGTCACGTGGATCAAGGGATCTGTGGCTTTCCCTCGAGGCTGTCCCTCGAGGCTTTCCCACGAGGCTTTCCCACAGGGCTGTGCCACGTGCCACCTTGGTGGGAGTCGATCCTCGGCGTGAAAGACGAGCCGGTGAAGGGAAAAGAGGTTCCTCTGGAATGGACTGAGACATCTGGGGGACTCTTGGAATGGTGGCACGACCCTGGAGTTCCTCTCGCCGTTCCTGTTGAGAGGGCCTCCTCTTGAGATGCGACGGGAACGCCGGGAACTCTTTCCCGACGAAGCAGGGAAAGGATCCCTCATCTCGAGCTACGAGGCGGGAACGGGGCTCCTCTGGATGTGGGCGGGACCCTCGTGATTCCTCTCGATTGGAGACGGCTAGGTCGGGGAACTTCTTGATTTGCACCAAGGGTGTGAAGGACCCTTTCGAAGTTCCAGAGGTGAGGTGTGATCAGCCTCGAGACGCCTCAGCGGAAATGGGCCTCATCTCGCCTGGAGGGGAGAACCTCCTGGATTTTCTCGAGTTGCGGCAGGTCTTCTCGAGTTACGACGGGGACCTCAGGGACCCGCTCTGGTGGCCTCAGGAAAGGCCAGTCCCCATGCGAGTTGCTAGGGGACCTCTCGGGATTCCTCTCCCGTCCATGCCGGGGCCTCAGTCCTTGTGTGGAGTCGGGGCCGGAACCTGAGGATTCCTCTCCAGTGTTGCCATGGATCTTGGGGTGCTTCTGAGTCTCCCCAGGGGAGTCAGGCCTCGTCTCGAGTGGGGGCATGCACGTGCGCTTTCCTCCCGAGCTGCAGCAGTAGTGTCACGCTTCCTGTCACGTGGATCAAGGGATCTGTGGCTTTCCCTCGAGGCTGTCCCTCGAGGCTTTCCCACGAGGCTTTCCCACAGGGCTGTGCCACGTGCCACCTTGGTGGGAGTCGATCCTCGGCGTGAAAGACGAGCCGGTGAAGGGAAAAGAGGTTCCTCTGGAATGGACTGAGACATCTGGGGGACTCTTGGAATGGTGGCACGACCCTGGAGTTCCTCTCGCCGTTCCTGTTGAGAGGGCCTCCTCTTGAGATGCCACGGGAAGGCCGGGAACTCTTTCCCGACGATGCAGGGAAAGGATCCCTCATCTCGAGCTACGAGGCGGAAACGGGGCTCCTCTGGATGTGGGCGGGACCCTCGTGATTCCTCTCGAGTGGAGACGGCTAGGTCGGGGGACTTCTTGATTTGCACCAAGGGTGTGAAGGACCCTTTCGAAGTTCCAGAGGTGAGGTGTGATCAGCCTCGAGATGCCTCATCGGAAATGGGCCCCATCTCGCCTGGAGGGGAGAACCTCCTGGATTTTCTCGAGTTGCGGCAGGTCTTCTCGAGTTACGACGGGGACCTCAGGGACCCGCTCTGGTGGCCTCAGGAAAGGCCAGTCCCCATGCGAGTTGCTAGGGGACCTCTCGGGATTCCTCTCCCGTCCATGCCGGGGCCTCAGTCCTTGTGTGGAGTCGGGGCCGGAACCTGAGGATTCCTCTCCAGTGTTGCCATGGATCTTGGGGTGCTTCTGAGTCTCCCCAGGGGAGTCAGGCCTCGTCTCGAGTGGGGGCATGCACGTGCGCTTTCCTCCCGAGCTGCAGCAGTAGTGTCACGCTTCCTGTCACGTGGATCAAGGGATCTGTGGCTTTCCCTCGAGGCTGTCCCTCGAGGCTTTCCCACGAGGCTTTCCCACAGGGCTGTGCCACGTGCCACCTTGGTGGGAGTCGATCCTCGGCGTGAAAGACGAGCCGGTGAAGGGAAAAGTGGTTCCTCTGGAATGGACTGAGACATCTGGGGGACTCTTGAATGGTGGCACGACCCTGGAGTTCCTCTCGCCGTTCCTGTTGAGAGGGCCTCCTCTTCACATGCGACGGGAACGCCGGGAACTCTTTCCCGACGAAGCAGGGAAAGGATCCCTCATCTCGAGCTACGAGGCGGAAACGGGGCTCCTCTGGATGTGGGCGGGACCCTCGTGATTCCTCTCGAGTGGAGACGGCTAGGTCGGGGAACTTCTTGATTTGCACCAAGGGTGTGAAGGACCCTTTCGAAGTTCCAGAGGTGAGGTGTGATCAGCCTCGAGACGCCTCAGCGGAAATGGGCCTCATCTCGCCTGGAGGGGAGAACCTCCTGGATTTTCTCGAGTTGCGGCAGGTCTTCTCGAGTTACGGACGGGGACCTCAGGGACCCGCTCTGGTGGCCTCAGGAAAGGCCAGTCCCCATGCGAGTTGCTAGGGGACCTCTCGGGATTCCTCTCCCGTCCATGCCGGGGCCTCAGTCCTTGTGTGGAGTCGGGGCCGGAACCTGAGGATTCCTCTCCAGTGTTGCCATGGATCTTGGGGTGCTTCTGAGTCTCCCCAGGGGAGTCAGGCCTCGTCTCGAGTGGGGGCATGCACGTGCGCTTTCCTCCCGAGCTGCAGCAGTAGTGTCACGCTTCCTGTCACGTGGATCAAGGGATCTGTGGCTTTCCCTCGAGGCTGTCCCTCGAGGCTTTCCCACGAGGCTTTCCCACAGGGCTGTGCCACGTGCCACCTTGGTGGGAGTCGATCCTCGGCGTGAAAGACGAGCCGGTGAAGGGAAAAGTGGTTCCTCTGGAATGGACTGAGACATCTGGGGGACTCTTGGAATGGTGGCACGACCCTGGAGTTCCTCTCGCCGTTCCTGTTGAGAGGGCCTCCTCTTCACATGCGACGGGAACGCCGGGAACTCTTTCCCGACGAAGCAGGGAAAGGATCCCTCATCTCGAGCTACGAGGCGGAAACGGGGCTCCTCTGGATGTGGGCGGGACCCTCGTGATTCCTCTCGAGTGGAGACGGCTAGGTCGGGGAACTTCTTGATTTGCACCAAGGGTGTGAAGGACCCTTTCGAAGTTCCAGAGGTGAGGTGTGATCAGCCTCGAGACGCCTCAGCGGAAATGGGCCTCATCTCGCCTGGAGGGGAGAACCTCCTGGATTTTCTCGAGTTGCGGCAGGTCTTCTCGAGTTACGACGGGGACCTCAGGGACCCGCTCTGGTGGCCTCAGGAAAGGCCAGTCCCCATGCGAGTTGCTAGGGGACCTCTCGGGATTCCTCTCCCGTCCATGCCGGGGCCTCAGTCCTTGTGTGGAGTCGGGGCCGGAACCTGAGGATTCCTCTCCAGTGTTGCCATGGATCTTGGGGTGCTTCTGAGTCTCCCCAGGGGAGTCAGGCCTCGTCTCGAGTGGGGGCATGCACGTGCGCTTTCCTCCCGAGCTGCAGCAGTAGTGTCACGCTTCCTGTCACGTGGATCAAGGGATCTGTGGCTTTCCCTCGAGGCTGTCCCTCGAGGCTTTCCCACGAGGCTTTCCCACAGGGCTGTGCCACGTGCCACCTTGGTGGGAGTCGATCCTCGGCGTGAAAGACGAGCCGGTGAAGGGAAAAGAGGTTCCTCTGGAATGGACTGAGACATCTGGGGGACTCTTGGAATGGTGGCACGACCCTGGAGTTCCTCTCGCCGTTCCTGTTGAGAGGGCCTCCTCTTGAGATGCGACGGGAACGCCGGGAACTCTTTCCCGACGATGCAGGGAAAGGATCCCTCATCTCGAGCTACGAGGCGGAAACGGGGCTCCTCTGGATGTGGGCGGGACCCTCGTGATTCCTCTCGAGTGGAGACGGCTAGGTCGGGGAACTTCTTGATTTTCACCAAGGGTGTGAAGGACCCTTTCGAAGTTCCAGAGGTGAGGTGTGATCAGCCTCGAGACGCCTCAGCGGAAATGGGCCTCATCTCGCCTGGAGGGGAGAACCTCCTGGATTTTCTCGAGTTGCGGCAGGTCTTCTCGAGTTACGACGGGGACCTCAGGGACCCGCTCTGGTGGCCTCAGGAAAGGCCAGTCCCCATGCGAGTTGCTAGGGGACCTCTCGGGATTCCTCTCCCGTCCATGCCGGGGCCTCAGTCCTTGTGTGCAGTCGGGGCCGGAACCTGAGGATTCCTCTCCAGTGTTGCCATGGATCTTGGGGTGCTTCTGAGTCTCCCCAGGGGAGTCAGGCCTCGTCTCGAGTGGGGGCATGCACGTGCGCTTTCCTCCCGAGCTGCAGCAGTAGTGTCACGCTTCCTGTCACGTGGATCAAGGGATCTGTGGCTTTCCCTCGAGGCTGTCCCTCGAGGCTTTCCCACGAGGCTTTCCCACAGGGCTGTGCCACGTGCCACCTTGGTGGGAGTCGATCCTCGGCGTGAAAGACGAGCCGGTGAAGGGAAAAGAGGTTCCTCTGGAATGGACTGAGACATCTGGGGGACTCTGGGAATGGTGGCACGACCCTGGAGTTCCTCTCGCCGTTCCTGTTGAGAGGGCCTCCTCTTGAGATGCGACGGGAACGCCGGGAACTCTTTCCCGACGAAGCAGGGAAAGGATCCCTCATCTCGAGCTACGAGGCGGAAACGGGGCTCCTCTGGATGTGGGCGGGACCCTCGTGATTCCTCTCGAGTGGAGACGGCTAGGTCGGGGGACTTCTTGATTTGCACCAAGGGTGTGAAGGACCCTTTCAAAGTTCCAGAGGTGAGGTGTGAACAGCCTCGAGATGCCTCATCGGAAATGGGCCTCATCTCGCCTGGAGGGGAGAACCTCCTGGATTTTCTCGAGTTGCGGCAGGTCTTCTCGAGTTACGACGGGGACCTCAGGGACCCGCTCTGGTGGCCTCAGGAAAGGCCAGTCCCCATGCGAGTTGCTAGGGGACCTCTCGGGATTCCTCTCCCGTCCATGCCGGGGCCTCAGTCCTTGTGTGGAGTCGGGGCCGGAACCTGAGGATTCCTCTCCAGTGTTGCCATGGATCCTGGGGTGCTTCTGAGTCTCCCCAGGGGAGTCAGGCCTCGTCTCGAGTGGGGGCATGCACGTGCGCTTTCCTCCCGAGCTGCAGCAGTAGTGTCACGCTTCCTGTCACGTGGATCAAGGGATCTGTGGCTTTCCCTCGAGGCTGTCCCTCGAGGCTTTCCCACGAGGCTTTCCCACAGGGCTGTGCCACGTGCCACCTTGGTGGGAGTCGATCCTCGGCGTGAAAGACGAGCCGGTGAAGGGAAAAGTGGTTCCTCTGGAATGGACTGAGACATCTGGGGGACTCTTGGAATGGTGGCACGACCCTGGAGTTCCTCTCGCCGTTCCTGTTGAGAGGGCCTCCTCTTCACATGCGACGGGAACGCCGGGAACTCTTTCCCGACGAAGCAGGGAAAGGATCCCTCATCTCGAGCTACGAGGCGGAAACGGGGCTCCTCTGGATGTGGGCGGGACCCTCGTGATTCCTCTCGAGTGGAGACGGCTAGGTCGGGGAACTTCTTGATTTGCACCAAGGGTGTGAAGGACCCTTTCGAAGTTCCAGAGGTGAGGTGTGATCAGCCTCGAGACGCCTCAGCGGAAATGGGCCTCATCTCGCCTGGAGGGGAGAACCTCCTGGATTTTCTCGAGTTGCGGCAGGTCTTCTCGAGTTACGACGGGGACCTCAGGGACCCGCTCTGGTGGCCTCAGGAAAGGCCAGTCCCCATGCGAGTTGCTAGGGGACCTCTCGGGATTCCTCTCCCGTCCATGCCGGGGCCTCAGTCCTTGTGTGGAGTCGGGGCCGGAACCTGAGGATTCCTCTCCAGTGTTGCCATGGATCTTGGGGTGCTTCTGAGTCTCCCCAGGGGAGTCAGGCCTCGTCTCGAGTGGGGGCATGCACGTGCGCTTTCCTCCCGAGCTGCAGCAGTAGTGTCACGCTTCCTGTCACGTGGATCAAGGGATCTGTGGCTTTCCCTCGAGGCTGTCCCTCGAGGCTTTCCCACGAGGCTTTCCCACAGGGCTGTGCCACGTGCCACCTTGGTGGGAGTCGATCCTCGGCGTGAAAGACGAGCCGGTGAAGGGAAAAGTGGTTCCTCTGGAATGGACTGAGACATCTGGGGGACTCTTGGAATGGTGGCACGACCCTGGAGTTCCTCTCGCCGTTCCTGTTGAGAGGGCCTCCTCTTCACATGCGACGGGAACGCCGGGAACTCTTTCCCGACGAAGCAGGGAAAGGATCCCTCATCTCGAGCTACGAGGCGGAAACGGGGCTCCTCTGGATGTGGGCGGGACCCTCGTGATTCCTCTCGAGTGGAGACGGCTAGGTCGGGGAACTTCTTGATTTGCACCAAGGGTGTGAAGGACCCTTTCGAAGTTCCAGAGGTGAGGTGTGATCAGCCTCGAGACGCCTCAGCGGAAATGGGCCTCATCTCGCCTGGAGGGGAGAACCTCCTGGATTTTCTCGAGTTGCGGCAGGTCTTCTCGAGTTACGACGGGGACCTCAGGGACCCGCTCTGGTGGCCTCAGGAAAGGCCAGTCCCCATGCGAGTTGCTAGGGGACCTCTCGGGATTCCTCTCCCGTCCATGCCGGGGTCTCAGTCCTTGTGTGCAGTCGGGGCCGGAACCTGAGGATTCCTCTCCAGTGTTGCCATGGATCTTGGGGTGCTTCTGAGTCTCCCCAGGGGAGTCAGGCCTCGTCTCGAGTGGGGGCATGCACGTGCGCTTTCCTCCCGAGCTGCAGCAGTAGTGTCACGCTTCCTGTCACGTGGATCAAGGGATCTGTGGCTTTCCCTCGAGGCTGTCCCTCGAGGCTTTCCCACGAGGCTTTCCCACAGGGCTGTGCCACGTGCCACCTTGGTGGGAGTCGATCCTCGGCGTGAAAGACGAGCCGGTGAAGGGAAAAGAGGTTCCTCTGGAATGGACTGAGACATCTGGGGGACTCTTGGAATGGTGGCACGACCCTGGAGTTCCTCTCGCCGTTCCTGTTGAGAGGGCCTCCTCTTGAGATGCGACGGGAACGCCGGGAACTCTTTCCCGACGAAGCAGGGAAAGGATCCCTCATCTCGAGCTACGAGGCGGAAACGGGGCTCCTCTGGATGTGGGCGGGACCCTCGTGATTCCTCTCGAGTGGAGACGGCTAGGTCGGGGAACTTCTTGATTTGCACCAAGGGTGTGAAGGACCCTTTCGAAGTTCCAGAGGTGAGGTGTGATCAGCCTCGAGACGCCTCAGCGGAAATGGGCCTCATCTCGCCTGGAGGGGAGAACCTCCTGGATTTTCTCGAGTTGCGGCAGGTCTTCTCGAGTTACGACGGGGACCTCAGGGACCCGCTCTGGTGGCCTCAGGAAAGGCCAGACCCCATGCGAGTTGCTAGGGGACCTCTCGGGATTCCTCTCCCGTCCATGCCGGGGCCTCAGTCCTTGTGTGGAGTCGGGGCCGGAACCTGAGGATTCCTCTCCAGTGTTGCCATGGATCTTGGGGTGCTTCTGAGTCTCCCCAGGGGAGTCAGGCCTCGTCTCGAGTGGGGGCATGCACGTGCGCTTTCCTCCCGAGCTGCAGCAGTAGTGTCACGCTTCCTGTCACGTGGATCAAGGGATCTGTGGCTTTCCCTCGAGGCTGTCCCTCGAGGCTTTCCCACGAGGCTTTCCCACAGGGCTGTGCCACGTGCCACCTTGGTGGGAGTCGATCCTCGGCGTGAAAGACGAGCCGGTGAAGGGAAAAGTGGTTCCTCTGGAATGGACTGAGACATCTGGGGGACTCTTGGAATGGTGGCACGACCCTGGAGTTCCTCTCGCCGTTCCTGTTGAGAGGGCCTCCTCTTGAGATGCGACGGGAACGCTGGGAACTCTTTCCCGACGAAGCAGGGAAAGGATCCCTCATCTCGAGCTACGAGGCGGAAACGGGGCTCCTCTGGATGTGGGCGGGACCCTCGTGATTCCTCTCGAGTGGAGACGGCTAGGTCGGGGAACTTCTTGATTTGCACCAAGGTTGTGAAGGACCCTTTCGAAGTTCCAGAGGTGAGGTGTGATCCGCCTCGAGACGCCTCAGCGGAAATGGGCCTCATCTCGCCTGGAGGGGAGAACCTCCTGGATTTTCTCGAGTTGCGGCAGGTCTTCTCGAGTTACGACGGGGACCTCAGGGACCCGCTCTGGTGGCCTCAGGAAAGGCCAGTCCCCATGCGAGTTGCTAGGGGACCTCTCGGGATTCCTCTCCCGTCCATGCCGGGGCCTCAGTCCTTGTGTGGAGTCGGGGCCGGAACCTGAGGATTCCTCTCCAGTGTTGCCATGGATCTTGGGGTGCTTCTGAGTCTCCCCAGGGGAGTCAGGCCTCGTCTCGAGTGGGGGCATGCACGTGCGCTTTCCTCCCGAGCTGCAGCAGTAGTGTCACGCTTCCTGTCACGTGGATCAAGGGATCTGTGGCTTTCCCTCGAGGCTGTCCCTCGAGGCTTTCCCACGAGGCTTTCCCACAGGGCTGTGCCACGTGCCACCTTGGTGGGAGTCGATCCTCGGCGTGAAAGACGAGCCGGTGAAGGGAAAAGAGGTTCCTCTGGAATGGACTGAGACATCTGGGGGACTCTTGGAATGGTGGCACGACCCTGGAGTTCCTCTCGCCGTTCCTGTTGAGAGGGCCTCCTCTTCACATGCGACGGGAACGCCGGGAACTCTTTCCCGACGAAGCAGGGAAAGGATCCCTCATCTCGAGCTACGAGGCGGAAACGGGGCTCCTCTGGATGTGGGCGGGACCCTCGTGATTCCTCTCGAGTGGAGACGGCTAGGTCGGGGGACTTCTTGATTTGCACCAAGGGTGTGAAGGACCCTTTCGAAGTTCCAGAGGTGAGGTGTGATCAGCCTCGAGACGCCTCATCGGAAATGGGCCTCATCTCGCCTGGAGGGGAGAACCTCCTGGATTTTCTCGAGTTGCGGCAGGTCTTCTCGAGTTACGACGGGGACCTCAGGGACCCGCTCTGGTGGCCTCAGGAAAGGCCAGTCCCCATGCGAGTTGCTAGGGGACCTCTCGGGATTCCTCTCCCGTCCATGCCGGGGCCTCAGTCCTTGTGTGGAGTCGGGGCCGGAACCTGAGGATTCCTCTCCAGTGTTGCCATGGATCTTGGGGTGCTTCTGAGTCTCCCCAGGGGAGTCAGGCCTCGTCTCGAGTGGGGGCATGCACGTGCGCTTTCCTCCCGAGCTGCAGCAGTAGTGTCACGCTTCCTGTCACGTGGATCAAGGGATCTGTGGCTTTCCCTCGAGGCTGTCCCTCGAGGCTTTCCCACGAGGCTTTCCCACAGGGCTGTGCCACGTGCCACCTTGGTGGGAGTCGATCCTCGGCGTGAAAGACGAGCCGGTGAAGGGAAAAGTGGTTCCTCTGGAATGGACTGAGACATCTGGGGGACTCTTGGAATGGTGGCACGACCCTGGAGTTCCTCTCGCCGTTCCTGTTGAGAGGGCCTCCTCTTCACATGCGACGGGAACGCCGGGAACTCTTTCCCGAAGAAGCAGGGAAAGGATCCCTCATCTCGAGCTACGAGGCGGAAACGGGGCTCCTCTGGATGTGGGCGGGACCCTCGTGATTCCTCTCGAGTGGAGACGGCTAGGTCGGGGAACTTCTTGATTTGCACCAAGGGTGTGAAGGACCCTTTCGAAGTTCCAGAGGTGAGGTGTGATCAGCCTCGAGACGCCTCAGCGGAAATGGGCCTCATCTCGCCTGGAGGGGAGAACCTCCTGGATTTTCTCGAGTTGCGGCAGGTCTTCTCGAGTTACGACGGGGACCTCAGGGACCCGCTCTGGTGGCCTCAGGAAAGGCCAGTCCCCATGCGAGTTGCTAGGGGACCTCTCGGGATTCCTCTCCCGTCCATGCCGGGGCCTCAGTCCTTGTGTGGAGTCGGGGCCGGAACCTGAGGATTCCTCTCCAGTGTTGCCATGGATCTTGGGGTGCTTCTGAGTCTCCCCAGGGGAGTCAGGCCTCGTCTCGAGTGGGGGCATGCACGTGCGCTTTCCTCCCGAGCTGCAGCAGTAGTGTCACGCTTCCTGTCACGTGGATCAAGGGATCTGTGGCTTTCCCTCGAGGCTGTCCCTCGAGGCTTTCCCACGAGGCTTTCCCACAGGGCTGTGCCAGGTGCCACCTTGGTGGGAGTCGATCCTCGGCGTGAAAGACGAGCCGGTGAAGGGAAAAGAGGTTCCTCTGGAATGGACTGAGACATCTGGGGGACTCTTGGAATGGTGGCACGACCCTGGAGTTCCTCTCGCCGTTCCTGTTGAGAGGGCCTCCTCTTCACATGCGACGGGAACGCCGGGAACTCTTTCCCGACGAAGCAGGGAAAGGATCCCTCATCTCGAGCTACGAGGCGGAAACGGGGCTCCTCTGGATGTGGGCGGGACCCTCGTGATTCCTCTCGAGTGGAGACGGCTAGGTCGGGGAACTTCTTGATTTGCACCAAGGGTGTGAAGGACCCTTTCGAAGTTCCAGAGGTGAGGTGTGATCAGCCTCGAGACGCCTCAGCGGAAATGGGCCTCATCTCGCCTGGAGGGGAGAACCTCCTGGATTTTCTCGAGTTGCGGCAGGTCTTCTCGAGTTACGACGGGGACCTCAGGGACCCGCTCTGGTGGCCTCAGGAAAGGCCAGTCCCCATGCGAGTTGCTAGGGGACCTCTCAGGATTCCTCTCCCGTCCATGCCGGGGCCTCAGTCCTTGTGTGGAGTCGGGGCCGGAACCTGAGGATTCCTCTCCAGTGTTGCCATGGATCTTGGGGTGCTTCTGAGTCTCCCCAGGGGAGTCAGGCCTCGTCTCGAGTGGGGGCATGCACGTGCGCTTTCCTCCCGAGCTGCAGCAGTAGTGTCACGCTTCCTGTCACGTGGATCAAGGGATCTGTGGCTTTCCCTCGAGGCTGTCCCTCGAGGCTTTCCCACGAGGCTTTCCCACAGGGCTGTGCCACGTGCCACCTTGGTGGGAGTCGATCCTCGCCAAGAAAGACGAGCCGGTGAAGGGAAAAGAGGTTCCTCTGGAATGGACTGAGACATCTGGGGGACTCTTGGAATGGTGGCACGACCCTGGAGTTCCTCTCGCCGTTCCTGTTGAGAGGGCCTCCTCTTGAGATGCGACGGGAACGCCGGGAACTCTTTCCCGACGAAGCAGGGAAAGGATCCCTCATCTCGAGCTACGAGGCGGAAACGGGGCTCCTCTGGATGTGGGCGGGACCCTCGTGATTCCTCTCGAGTGGAGACGGCTAGGTCGGGGAACTTCTTGATTTGCACCAAGGGTGTGAAGGACCCTTTCGAAGTTCCAGAGGTGAGGTGTGATCAGCCTCGAGACGCCTCAGCGGAAATGGGCCTCATCTCGCCTGGAGGGGAGAACCTCCTGGATTTTCTCGAGTTGCGGCAGGTCTTCTCGAGTTACGACGGGGACCTCAGGGACCCGCTCTGGTGGCCTCAGGAAAGGCCAGTCCCCATGCGAGTTGCTAGGGGACCTCTCGGGATTCCTCTCCCGTCCATGCCGGGGCCTCAGTCCTTGTGTGGAGTCGGGGCCGGAACCTGAGGATTCCTCTCCAGTGTTGCCATGGATCTTGGGGTGCTTCTGAGTCTCCCCAGGGGAGTCAGGCCTCGTCTCGAGTGGGGGCATGCACGTGCGCTTTCCTCCCGAGCTGCAGCAGTAGTGTCACGCTTCCTGTCACGTGGATCAAGGGATCTGTGGCTTTCCCTCGAGGCTGTCCCTCGAGGCTTTCCCACGAGGCTTTCCCACAGGGCTGTGCCACGTGCCACCTTGGTGGGAGTCGATCCTCGGCGTGAAAGACGAGCCGGTGAAGGGAAAAGTGGTTCCTCTGGAATGGACTGAGACATCTGGGGGACTCTTGGAATGGTGGCACGACCCTGGAGTTCCTCTCGCCGTTCCTGTTGAGAGGGCCTCCTCTTGAGATGCGACGGGAACGCTGGGAACTCTTTCCCGACGAAGCAGGGAAAGGATCCCTCATCTCGAGCTACGAGGCGGAAACGGGGCTCCTCTGGATGTGGGCGGGACCCTCGTGATTCCTCTCGAGTGGAGACGGCTAGGTCGGGGAACTTCTTGATTTGCACCAAGGTTGTGAAGGACCCTTTCGAAGTTCCAGAGGTGAGGTGTGATCCGCCTCGAGACGCCTCAGCGGAAATGGGCCTCATCTCGCCTGGAGGGGAGAACCTCCTGGATTTTCTCGAGTTGCGGCAGGTCTTCTCGAGTTACGACGGGGACCTCAGGGACCCGCTCTGGTGGCCTCAGGAAAGGCCAGTCCCCATGCGAGTTGCTAGGGGACCTCTCGGGATTCCTCTCCCGTCCATGCCGGGGCCTCAGTCCTTGTGTGGAGTCGGGGCCGGAACCTGAGGATTCCTCTCCAGTGTTGCCATGGATCTTGGGGTGCTTCTGAGTCTCCCCAGGGGAGTCAGGCCTCGTCTCGAGTGGGGGCATGCACGTGCGCTTTCCTCCCGAGCTGCAGCAGTAGTGTCACGCTTCCTGTCACGTGGATCAAGGGATCTGTGGCTTTCCCTCGAGGCTGTCCCTCGAGGCTTTCCCACGAGGCTTTCCCACAGGGCTGTGCCACGTGCCACCTTGGTGGGAGTCGATCCTCGGCGTGAAAGACGAGCCGGTGAAGGGAAAAGAGGTTCCTCTGGAATGGACTGAGACATCTGGGGGACTCTTGGAATGGTGGCACGACCCTGGAGTTCCTCTCGCCGTTCCTGTTGAGAGGGCCTCCTCTTCACATGCGACGGGAACGACGGGAACTCTTTCCCGACGAAGCAGGGAAAGGATCCCTCATCTCGAGCTACGAGGCGGAAACGGGGCTCCTCTGGATGTGGGCGGGACCCTCGTGATTCCTCTCGAGTGGAGACGGCTAGGTCCGGGGACTTCTTGATTTGCACCAAGGGTGTGAAGGACCCTTTCGAAGTTCCAGAGGTGAGGTGTGATCAGCCTCGAGACGCCTCATCGGAAATGGGCCTCATCTCGCCTGGAGGGGAGAACCTCCTGGATTTTCTCGAGTTGCGGCAGGTCTTCTCGAGTTACGACGGGGACCTCAGGGACCCGCTCTGGTGGCCTCAGGAAAGGCCAGTCCCCATGCGAGTTGCTAGGGGACCTCTCGGGATTCCTCTCCCGTCCATGCCGGGGCCTCAGTCCTTGTGTGGAGTCGGGGCCGGAACCTGAGGATTCCTCTCCAGTGTTGCCATGGATCTTGGGGTGCTTCTGAGTCTCCCCAGGGGAGTCAGGCCTCGTCTCGAGTGGGGGCATGCACGTGCGCTTTCCTCCCGAGCTGCAGCAGTAGTGTCACGCTTCCTGTCACGTGGATCAAGGGATCTGTGGCTTTCCCTCGAGGCTGTCCCTCGAGGCTTTCCCACGAGGCTTTCCCACAGGGCTGTGCCACGTGCCACCTTGGTGGGAGTCGATCCTCGGCGTGAAAGACGAGCCGGTGAAGGGAAAAGTGGTTCCTCTGGAATGGACTGAGACATCTGGGGGACTCTTGGAATGGTGGCACGACCCTGGAGTTCCTCTCGCCGTTCCTGTTGAGAGGGCCTCCTCTTCACATGCGTCGGGAACGCCGGGAACTCTTTCCCGAAGAAGCAGGGAAAGGATCCCTCATCTCGAGCTACGAGGCGGAAACGGGGCTCCTCTGGATGTGGGCGGGACCCTCGTGATTCCTCTCGAGTGGAGACGGCTAGGTCGGGGAACTTCTTGATTTGCACCAAGGGTGTGAAGGACCCTTTCGAAGTTCCAGAGGTGAGGTGTGATCAGCCTCGAGACGCCTCAGCGGAAATGGGCCTCATCTCGCCTGGAGGGGAGAACCTCCTGGATTTTCTCGAGTTGCGGCAGGTCTTCTCGAGTTACGACGGGGACCTCAGGGACCCGCTCTGGTGGCCTCAGGAAAGGCCAGTCCCCATGCGAGTTGCTAGGGGACCTCTCGGGATTCCTCTCCCGTCCATGCCGGGGCCTCAGTCCTTGTGTGGAGTCGGGGCCGGAACCTGAGGATTCCTCTCCAGTGTTGCCATGGATCTTGGGGTGCTTCTGAGTCTCCCCAGGGGAGTCAGGCCTCGTCTCGAGTGGGGGCATGCACGTGCGCTTTCCTCCCGAGCTGCAGCAGTAGTGTCACGCTTCCTGTCACGTGGATCAAGGGATCTGTGGCTTTCCCTCGAGGCTGTCCCTCGAGGCTTTCCCACGAGGCTTTCCCACAGGGCTGTGCCAGGTGCCACCTTGGTGGGAGTCGATCCTCGGCGTGAAAGACGAGCCGGTGAAGGGAAAAGAGGTTCCTCTGGAATGGACTGAGACATCTGGGGGACTCTTGGAATGGTGGCACGACCCTGGAGTTCCTCTCGCCGTTCCTGTTGAGAGGGCCTCCTCTTCACATGCGACGGGAACGCCGGGAACTCTTTCCCGACGAAGCAGGGAAAGGATCCCTCATCTCGAGCTACGAGGCGGAAACGGGGCTCCTCTGGATGTGGGCGGGACCCTCGTGATTCCTCTCGAGTGGAGACGGCTAGGTCGGGGAACTTCTTGATTTGCACCAAGGGTGTGAAGGACCCTTTCGAAGTTCCAGAGGTGAGGTGTGATCAGCCTCGAGACGCCTCAGCGGAAATGGGCCTCATCTCGCCTGGAGGGGAGAACCTCCTGGATTTTCTCGAGTTGCGGCAGGTCTTCTCGAGTTACGACGGGGACCTCAGGGACCCGCTCTGGTGGCCTCAGGAAAGGCCAGTCCCCATGCGAGTTGCTAGGGGACCTCTCAGGATTCCTCTCCCGTCCATGCCGGGGCCTCAGTCCTTGTGTGGAGTCGGGGCCGGAACCTGAGGATTCCTCTCCAGTGTTGCCATGGATCTTGGGGTGCTTCTGAGTCTCCCCAGGGGAGTCAGGCCTCGTCTCGAGTGGGGGCATGCACGTGCGCTTTCCTCCCGAGCTGCAGCAGTAGTGTCACGCTTCCTGTCACGTGGATCAAGGGATCTGTGGCTTTCCCTCGAGGCTGTCCCTCGAGGCTTTCCCACGAGGCTTTCCCACAGGGCTGTGCCACGTGCCACCTTGGTGGGAGTCGATCCTCGCCATGAAAGACGAGCCGGTGAAGGGAAAAGAGGTTCCTCTGGAATGGACTGAGACATCTGGGGGACTCTTGGAATGGTGGCACGACCCTGGAGTTCCTCTCGCCGTTCCTGTTGAGAGGGCCTCCTCTTGAGATGCGACGGGAACGCCGGGAACTCTTTCCCGACGATGCAGGGAAAGGATCCCTCATCTCGAGCTACGAGGCGGAAACGGGGCTCCTCTGGATGTGGGCGGGACCCTCGTGATTCCTCTCGAGTGGAGACGGCTAGGTCGGGGAACTTCTTGATTTTCACCAAGGGTGTGAAGGACCCTTTCGAAGTTCCAGAGGTGAGGTGTGATCAGCCTCGAGACGCCTCAGCGGAAATGGGCCTCATCTCGCCTGGAGGGGAGAACCTCCTGGATTTTCTCGAGTTGCGGCAGGTCTTCTCGAGTTACGACGGGGACCTCAGGGACCCGCTCTGTTGGCCTCAGGAAAGGCCAGTCCCCATGCGAGTTGCTAGGGGACCTCTCGGGATTCCTCTCCCGTCCATGCCGGGGTCTCAGTCCTTGTGTGCAGTCGGGGCCGGAACCTGAGGATTCCTCTCCAGTGTTGCCATGGATCTTGGGGTGCTTCTGAGTCTCCCCAGGGGAGTCAGGCCTCGTCTCGAGTGGGGGCATGCACGTGCGCTTTCCTCCCGAGCTGCAGCAGTAGTGTCACGCTTCCTGTCACGTGGATCAAGGGATCTGTGGCTTTCCCTCGAGGCTGTCCCTCGAGGCTTTCCCACGAGGCTTTCCCACAGGGCTGTGCCACGTGCCACCTTGGTGGGAGTCGATCCTCGGCGTGAAAGACGAGCCGGTGAAGGGAAAAGAGGTTCCTCTGGAATGGACTGAGACATCTGGGGGACTCTTAGAATGGTGGCACGACCCTGGAGTTCCTCTCGCCGTTCCTGTTGAGAGGGCCTCCTCTTGAGATGCGACGGGAACGCCGGGAACTCTTTCCCGACGAAGCAGGGAAAGGATCCCTCATCTCGAGCTACGAGGCGGAAACGGGGCTCCTCTGGATGTGGGCGGGACCCTCGTGATTCCTCTCGAGTGGAGACGGCTAGGTCGGGGAACTTCTTGATTTGCACCAAGGGTGTGAAGGACCCTTTCGAAGTTCCAGAGGTGAGGTGTGATCAGCCTCGAGACGCCTCAGCGGAAATGGGCCTCATCTCGCCTGGAGGGGAGAACCTCCTGGATTTTCTCGAGTTGCGGCAGGTCTTCTCGAGTTACGACGGGGACCTCAGGGACCCGCTCTGTTGGCCTCAGGAAAGGCCAGTCCCCATGCGAGTTGCTAGGGGACCTCTCGGGATTCCTCTCCCGTCCATGCCGGGGTCTCAGTCCTTGTGTGCAGTCGGGGCCGGAACCTGAGGATTCCTCTCCAGTGTTGCCATGGATCTTGGGGTGCTTCTGAGTCTCCCCAGGGGAGTCAGGCCTCGTCTCGAGTGGGGGCATGCACGTGCGCTTTCCTCCCGAGCTGCAGCAGTAGTGTCACGCTTCCTGTCACGTGGATCAAGGGATCTGTGGCTTTCCCTCGAGGCTGTCCCTCGAGGCTTTCCCACGAGGCTTTCCCACAGGGCTGTGCCACGTGCCACCTTGGTGGGAGTCGATCCTCGGCGTGAAAGACGAGCCGGTGAAGGGAAAAGAGGTTCCTCTGGAATGGACTGAGACATCTGGGGGACTCTTAGAATGGTGGCACGACCCTGGAGTTCCTCTCGCCGTTCCTGTTGAGAGGGCCTCCTCTTGAGATGCGACGGGAACGCCGGGAACTCTTTCCCGACGAAGCAGGGAAAGGATCCCTCATCTCGAGCTACGAGGCGGAAACGGGGCTCCTCTGGATGTGGGCGGGACCCTCGTGATTCCTCTCGAGTGGAGACGGCTAGGTCGGGGAACTTCTTGATTTGCACCAAGGGTGTGAAGGACCCTTTCGAAGTTCCAGAGGTGAGGTGTGATCAGCCTCGAGACGCCTCAGCGGAAATGGGCCTCATCTCGCCTGGAGGGGAGAACCTCCTGGATTTTCTCGAGTTGCGGCAGGTCTTCTCGAGTTACGACGGGGACCTCAGGGACCCGCTCTGGTGGCCTCAGGAAAGGCCAGTCCCCATGCGAGTTGCTAGGGGACCTCTCGGGATTCCTCTCCCGTCCATGCCGGGGCCTCAGTCCTTGTGTGGAGTCGGGGCCGGAACCTGAGGATTCCTCTCCAGTGTTGCCATGGATCTTGGGGTGCTTCTGAGTCTCCCCAGGGGAGTCAGGCCTCGTCTCGAGTGGGGGCATGCACGTGCGCTTTCCTCCCGAGCTGCAGCAGTAGTGTCACGCTTCCTGTCACGTGGATCAAGGGATCTGTGGCTTTCCCTCGAGGCTGTCCCTCGAGGCTTTCCCACGAGGCTTTCCCACAGGGCTGTGCCACGTGCCACCTTGGTGGGAGTCGATCCTCGGCGTGAAAGACGAGCCGGTGAAGGGAAAAGAGGTTCCTCTGGAATGGACTGAGACATCTGGGGGACTCTTGGAATGGTGGCACGACCCTGGAGTTCCTCTCGCCGTTCCTGTTGAGAGGGCCTCCTCTTGAGATGCCACGGGAATGCCGGGAACTCTTTCCCGACGATGCAGGGAAAGGATCCCTCATCTCGAGCTACGAGGCGGAAACGGGGCTCCTCTGGATGTGGGCGGGACCCTCGTGATTCCTCTCGAGTGGAGACGGCTAGGTCGGGGAACTTCTTGATTTTCACCAAGGGTGTGAAGGACCCTTTCAAAGTTCCAGAGGTGAGGTGTGATCAGCCTCGAGACGCCTCAGCGGAAATGGGCCTCATCTCGCCTGGAGGGGAGAACCTCCTGGATTTTCTCGAGTTGCGGCAGGTCTTCTCGAGTTACGACGGGGACCTCAGGGACCCGCTCTGGTGGCCTCAGGAAAGGCCAGTCCCCATGCGAGTTGCTAGGGGACCTCTCGGGATTCCTCTCCCGTCCATGCCGGGGCCTCAGTCCTTGTGTGGAGTCGGGGCCGGAACCTGAGGATTCCTCTCCAGTGTTGCCATGGATCTTGGGGTGCTTCTGAGTCTCCCCAGGGGAGTCAGGCCTCGTCTCGAGTGGGGGTATGCACGTGCGCTTTCCTCCCGAGCTGCAGCAGTAGTGTCACGCTTCCTGTCACGTGGATCAAGGGATCTGTGGCTTTCCCTCGAGGCTGTCCCTCGAGGCTTTCCCACGAGGCTTTCCCACAGGGCTGTGCCACGTGCCACCTTGGTGGGAGTCGATCCTCGGCGTGAAAGACGAGCCGGTGAAGGGAAAAGAGGTTCCTCTGGAATGGACTGAGACATCTGGGGGACTCTTGGAATGGTGGCACGACCCTGGAGTTCCTCTCGCCGTTCCTGTTGAGAGGGCCTCCTCTTGAGATGCGACGGGAACGCCGGGAACTCTTTCCTGACGAAGCAGGGAAAGGATCCCTCATCTCGAGCTACGAGGCGGAAACGGGGCTCCTCTGGATGTGGGAGGGACCCTCGTGATTCCTCTCGAGTGGAGACGGCTAGGTCCGGGGACTTCTTGATTTGCACCAAGGGTGTGAAGGACCCTTTCGAAGTTCCAGAGGTGAGGTGTGATCAGCCTCGAGACGCCTCATCGGAAATGGGCCTCATCTCGCCTGGAGGGGAGAACCTCCTGGATTTTCTCGAGTTGCGGCAGGTCTTCTCGAGTTACGACGGGGACCTCAGGGACCCGCTCTGGTGGCCTCAGGAAAGGCCAGTCCCCATGGGAGTTGCTAGGGGACCTCTCGGGATTCCTCTCCCGTCCATGCCGGGGCCTCAGTCCTTGTGTGGAGTCGGGGCCGGAACCTGAGGATTCCTCTCCAGTGTTGCCATGGATCTTGGGGTGCTTCTGAGTCTCCCCAGGGGAGTCAGGCCTCGTCTCGAGTGGGGGCATGCACGTGCGCTTTCCTCCCGAGCTGCAGCAGTAGTGTCACGCTTCCTGTCACGTGGATCAAGGGATCTGTGGCTTTCGCTCGAGGCTGTCCCTCGAGGCTTTCCCACGAGGCTTTCCCACAGGGCTGTGCCACGTGCCACCTTGGTGGGAGTCGATCCTCGGCGTGAAAGACGAGCCGGTGAAGGGAAAAGTGGTTCCTCTGGAATGGACTGAGACATCTGGGGGACTCTTGGAATGGTGGCACGACCCTGGAGTTCCTCTCGCCGTTCCTGTTGAGAGGGCCTCCTCTTCACATGCGACGGGAACGCCGGGAACTCTTTCCCGACGAAGCAGGGAAAGGATCCCTCATCTCGAGCTACGAGGCGGAAACGGGGCTCCTCTGGATGTGGGCGGGACCCTCGTGATTCCTCTCGAGTGGAGACGGCTAGGTCGGGGAACTTCTTGATTTGCACCAAGGGTGTGAAGGACCCTTTCGAAGTTCCAGAGGTGAGGTGTGATCAGCCTCGAGACGCCTCAGCGGAAATGGGCCTCATCTCGCCTGGAGGGGAGAACCTCCTGGATTTTCTCGAGTTGCGGCAGGTCTTCTCGAGTTACGACGGGGACCTGAGGGACCCGCTCTGGTGGCCTCAGGAAAGGCCAGTCCCCATGCGAGTTGCTAGGGGACCTCTCGGGATTCCTCTCCCGTCCATGCCGGGGCCTCAGTCCTTGTGTGGAGTCGGGGCCGGAACCTGAGGATTCCTCTCCAGTGTTGCCATGGATCTTGGGGTGCTTCTGAGTCTCCCCAGGGGAGTCAGGCCTCGTCTCGAGTGGGGGCATGCACGTGCGCTTTCCTCCCGAGCTGCAGCAGTAGTGTCACGCTTCCTGTCACGTGGATCAAGGGATCTGTGGCTTTCCCTCGAGGCTGTCCCTCGAGGCTTTCCCACGAGGCTTTCCCACAGGGCTGTGCCACGTGCCACCTTGGTGGGAGTCGATCCTCGGCGTGAAAGACGAGCCGGTGAAGGGAAAAGAGGTTCCTCTGGAATGGACTGAGACATCTGGGGGACTCTTGGAATGGTGGCACGACCCTGGAGTTCCTCTCGCCGTTCCTGTTGAGAGGGCCTCCTCTTGAGATGCGACGGGAAGGCCGGGAACTCTTTCCCGACGAAGCAGGGAAAGGATCCCTCATCTCGAGCTACGAGGCGGAAACGGGGCTCCTCTGGATGTGGGCGGGACCCTCGTGATTCCTCTCGAGTGGAGACGGCTAGGTCGGGGAACTTCTTGATTTGCACCAAGGGTGTGAAGGACCCTTTCGAAGTTCCAGAGGTGAGGTGTGATCAGCCTCGAGACGCCTCAGCGGAAATGGGCCTCATCTCGCCTGGAGGGGAGAACCTCCTGGATTTTCTCGAGTTGCGGCAGGTCTTCTCGAGTTACGACGGGGACCTCAGGGACCCGCTCTGGTGGCCTCAGGAAAGGCCAGTCCCCATGCGAGTTGCTAGGGGACCTCTCGGGATTCCTCTCCCGTCCATGCCGGGGCCTCAGTCCTTGTGTGGAGTCGGGGCCGGAACCTGAGGATTCCTCTCCAGTGTTGCCATGGATCTTGGGGTGCTTCTGAGTCTCCCCAGGGGAGTCAGGCCTCGTCTCGAGTGGGGGCATGCACGTGCGCTTTCCTCCCGAGCTGCAGCAGTAGTGTCACGCTTCCTGTCACGTGGATCAAGGGATCTGTGGCTTTCCCTCGAGGCTGTCCCTCGAGGCTTTCCCACGAGGCTTTCCCACAGGGCTGTGCCACGTGCCACCTTGGTGGGAGTCGATCCTCGGCGTGAAAGACGAGCCGGTGAAGGGAAAAGAGGTTCCTCTGGAATGGACTGAGACATCTGGGGGACTCTTGGAATGGTGGCACGACCCTGGAGTTCCTCTCGCCGTTCCTGTTGAGAGGGCCTCCTCTTGAGATGCGACGGGAACGCCGGGAACTCTTTCCCGACGAAGCAGGGAAAGGATCCCTCATCTCGAGCTACGAGGCGGAAACGGGGCTCCTCTGGATGTGGGCGGGACCCTCGTGATTCCTCTCAAGTGGAGACGGCTAGGTCGGGGAACTTCTTGATTTGCACCAAGGGTGTGAAGGACCCTTTCGAAGTTCCAGAGGTGAGGTGTGATCAGCCTCGAGACGCCTCAGCGGAAATGGGCCTCATCTCACCTGGAGGGGAGAACCTCCTGGATTTTCTCGAGTTGCGGCAGGTCTTCTCGAGTTACGACGGGGACCTCAGGGACCCGCTCTGGTGGCCTCAGGAAAGGCCAGTCCCCATGCGAGTTGCTAGGGGACCTCTCGGGATTCCTCTCCCGTCCATGCCGGGGCCTCAGTCCTTGTGTGGAGTCGGGGCCGGAACCTGAGGATTCCTCTCCAGTGTTGCCATGGATCTTGGGGTGCTTCTGAGTCTCCCCAGGGGAGTCAGGCCTCGTCTCGAGTGGGGGCATGCACGTGCGCTTTCCTCCCGAGCTGCAGCAGTAGTGTCACGCTTCCTGTCACGTGGATCAAGGGATCTGTGGCTTTCCCTCGAGGCTGTCCCTCGAGGCTTTCCCACGAGGCTTTCCCACAGGGCTGTGCCACGTGCCACCTTGGTGGGAGTCGATCCTCGGCGTGAAAGACGAGCCGGTGAAGGGAAAAGAGGTTCCTCTGGAATGGACTGAGACATCTGGGGGACTCTTGGAATGGTGGCACGACCCTGGAGTTCCTCTCGCCGTTCCTGTTGAGAGGGCCTCCTCTTGAGATGCGACGGGAACGCCGGGAACTCTTTCCCGACGATGCAGGGAAAGGATCCCTCATCTCGAGCTACGAGGCGGAAACGGGGCTCCTCTGGATGTGGGCGGGACCCTCGTGATTCCTCTCGAGTGGAGACGGCTAGGTCGGGGAACTTCTTGATTTGCACCAAGGGTGTGAAGGACCCTTTCGAAGTTCCAGAGGTGAGGTGTGATCAGCCTCGAGACGCCTCAGCGGAAATGGGCCTCATCTCGCCTGGAGGGGAGAACCTCCTGGATTTTCTCGAGTTGCGGCAGGTCTTCTCGAGTTACGACGGGGACCTCAGGGACCCGCTCTGGTGGCCTCAGGAAAGGCCAGTCCCCATGCGAGTTGCTAGGGGACCTCTCGGGATTCCTCTCCCGTCCATGCCGGGGCCTCAGTCCTTGTGTGCAGTCGGGGCCGGAACCTGAGGATTCCTCTCCAGTGTTGCCATGGATCTTGGGGTGCTTCTGAGTCTCCCCAGGGGAGTCAGGCCTCGTCTCGAGTGGGGGCATGCACGTGCGCTTTTCTCCCGAGCTGCAGCAGTAGTGTCACGCTTCCTGTCACGTGGATCAAGGGATCTGTGGCTTTCCCTCGAGGCTGTCCCTCGAGGCTTTCCCACGAGGCTTTCCCACAGGGCTGTGCCACGTGCCACCTTGGTGGGAGTCGATCCTCGGCGTGAAAGACCAGCCGGTGAAGGGAAAAGAGGTTCCTCTGGAATGGACTGAGACATCTGGGGGACTCTTAGAATGGTGGCACGACCCTGGAGTTCCTCTCGCCGTTCCTGTTGAGAGGGCCTCCTCTTGAGATGCGACGGGAACGCCGGGAACTCTTTCCCGACGAAGCAGGGAAAGGATCCCTCATCTCGAGCTACGAGGCGGAAACGGGGCTCCTCTGGATGTGGGCGGGACCCTCGTGATTCCTCTCGAGTGGAGACGGCTAGGTCGGGGAACTTCTTGATTTGCACCAAGGGTGTGAAGGACCCTTTCGAAGTTCCAGAGGTGAGGTGTGATCAGCCTCGAGACGCCTCAGCGGAAATGGGCCTCATCTCGCCTGGAGGGGAGAACCTCCTGGATTTTCTCGAGTTGCGGCAGGTCTTCTCGAGTTACGACGGGGACCTCAGGGACCCGCTCTGGTGGCCTCAGGAAAGGCCAGTCCCCATGCGAGTTGCTAGGGGACCTCTCGGGATTCCTCTCCCGTCCATGCCGGGGCCTCAGTCCTTGTGTGGAGTCGGGGCCGGAACCTGAGGATTCCTCTCCAGTGTTGCCATGGATCTTGGGGTGCTTCTGAGTCTCCCCAGGGGAGTCAGGCCTCGTCTCGAGTGGGGGCATGCACGTGCGCTTTCCTCCCGAGCTGCAGCAGTAGTGTCACGCTTCCTGTCACGTGGATCAAGGGATCTGTGGCTTTCCCTCGAGGCTGTCCCTCGAGGCTTTCCCACGAGGCTTTCCCACAGGGCTGTGCCACGTGCCACCTTGGTGGGAGTCGATCCTCGGCGTGAAAGACGAGCCGGTGAAGGGAAAAGAGGTTCCTCTGGAATGGACTGAGACATCTGGGGGACTCTTAGAATGGTGGCACGACCCTGGAGTTCCTCTCGCCGTTCCTGTTGAGAGGGCCTCCTCTTGAGATGCGACGGGAACGCCGGGAACTCTTTCCCGACGAAGCAGGGAAAGGATCCCTCATCTCGAGCTACGAGGCGGAAACGGGGCTCCTCTGGATGTGGGCGGGACCCTCGTGATTCCTCTCAAGTGGAGACGGCTAGGTCGGGGAACTTCTTGATTTGCACCAAGGGTGTGAAGGACCCTTTCGAAGTTCCAGAGGTGAGGTGTGATCAGCCTCGAGACGCCTCAGCGGAAATGGGCCTCATCTCGCCTGGAGGGGAGAACCTCCTGGATTTTCTCGAGTTGCGGCAGGTCTTCTCGAGTTACGACGGGGACCTCAGGGACCCGCTCTGTTGGCCTCAGGAAAGGCCAGTCCCCATGCGAGTTGCTAGGGGACCTCTCGGGATTCCTCTCCCGTCCATGCCGGGGCCTCAGTCCTTGTGTGCAGTCGGGGCCGGAACCTGAGGATTCCTCTCCAGTGTTGCCATGGATCTTGGGGTGCTTCTGAGTCTCCCCAGGGGAGTCAGGCCTCGTCTCGAGTGGGGGCATGCACGTGCGCTTTTCTCCCGAGCTGCAGCAGTAGTGTCACGCTTCCTGTCACGTGGATCAAGGGATCTGTGGCTTTCCCTCGAGGCTGTCCCTCGAGGCTTTCCCACGAGGCTTTCCCACAGGGCTGTGCCACGTGCCACCTTGGTGGGAGTCGATCCTCGGCGTGAAAGACCAGCCGGTGAAGGGAAAAGAGGTTCCTCTGGAATGGACTGAGACATCTGGGGGACTCTTAGAATGGTGGCACGACCCTGGAGTTCCTCTCGCCGTTCCTGTTGAGAGGGCCTCCTCTTGAGATGCGACGGGAACGCCGGGAACTCTTTCCCGACGAAGCAGGGAAAGGATCCCTCATCTCGAGCTACGAGGCGGAAACGGGGCTCCTCTGGATGTGGGCGGGACCCTCGTGATTCCTCTCGAGTGGAGACGGCTAGGTCGGGGAACTTCTTGATTTGCACCAAGGGTGTGAAGGACCCTTTCGAAGTTCCAGAGGTGAGGTGTGATCAGCCTCGAGACGCCTCATCGGAAATGGGCCTCATCTCGCCTGGAGGGGAGAACCTCCTGGATTTTCTCGAGTTGCGGCAGGTCTTCTCGAGTTACGACGGGGACCTCAGGGACCCGCTCTGGTGGCCTCAGGAAAGGCCAGTCCCCATGCGAGTTGCTAGGGGACCTCTCGGGATTCCTCTCCCGTCCATGCCGGGGCCTCAGTCCTTGTGTGGAGTCGGGGCCGGAACCTGAGGATTCCTCTCCAGTGTTGCCATGGATCTTGGGGTGCTTCTGAGTCTCCCCAGGGGAGTCAGGCCTCGTCTCGAGTGGGGGCATGCACGTGCGCTTTCCTCCCGAGCTGCAGCAGTAGTGTCACGCTTCCTGTCACGTGGATCAAGGGATCTGTGGCTTTCCCTCGAGGCTGTCCCTCGAGGCTTTCCCACGAGGCTTTCCCACAGGGCTGTGCCACGTGCCACCTTGGTGGGAGTCGATCCTCGGCGTGAAAGACGAGCCGGTGAAGGGAAAAGTGGTTCCTCTGGAATGGACTGAGACATCTGGGGGACTCTTGGAATGGTGGCACGACCCTGGAGTTCCTCTCGCCGTTCCTGTTGAGAGGGCCTCCTCTTGAGATGCGACGGGAACGCCGGGAACTCTTTCCCGACGAAGCAGGGAAAGGATCCCTCATCTCGAGCTACGAGGCGGAAACGGGGCTCCTCTGGATGTGGGCGGGACCCTCGTGATTCCTCTCGAGTGGAGACGGCTAGGTCGGGGAACTTCTTGATTTGCACCAAGGGTGTGAAGGACCCTTTCGAAGTTCCAGAGGTGAGGTGTGATCCGCCTCGAGACGCCTCATCGGAAATGGGCCTCATCTCGCCTGGAGGGTAGAACCTCCTGGATTTTCTCGAGTTGCGGCAGGTCTTCTCGAGTTACGACGGGGACCTCAGGGACCCGCTCTGGTGGCCTCAGGAAAGGCCAGTCCCCATGCGAGTTGCTAGGGGACCTCTTGGGATTCCTCTCCCGTCCATGCCGGGGCCTCAGTCCTTGTGTGGAGTCGGGGCCGGAACCTGAGGATTCCTCTCCAGTGTTGCCATGGATCTTGGGGTGCTTCTGAGTCTCCCCAGGGGAGTCAGGCCTCATCTCGAGTGGGGGCATGCACGTGCGCTTTCCTCCCGAGCTGCAGCAGTAGTGTCACGCTTCCTGTCACGTGGATCAAGGGATCTGTGGCTTTCCCTCGAGGCTGTCCCTCGAGGCTTTCCCACGAGGCTTTCCCACAGGGCTGTGCCACGTGCCACCTTGGTGGGAGTCGATCCTCGGCGTGAAAGACGAGCCGGTGAAGGGAAAAGAGGTTCCTCTGGAATGGACTGAGACATCTGGGGGACTCTTGGAATGGTGGCACGACCCTGGAGTTCCTCTCGCCGTTCCTGTTGAGAGGGCCTCCTCTTGAGATGCGACGGGAACGCCGGGAACTCTTTCCCGACGAAGCAGGGAAAGGATCCCTCATCTCGAGCTACGAGGCGGAAACGGGGCTGCTCTGGATGTGGGCGGGACCCTCGTGATTCCTCTCGAGTGGAGACGGCTAGGTCGGGGAACTTCTTGATTTGCACCAAGGGTGTGAAGGACCCTTTCCAAGTTCCAGAGGTGAGGTGTGATCAGCCTCGAGACGCCTCAGCGGAAATGGGCCTCATCTCGCCTGGAGGGGAGAACCTCCTGGATTTTCTCGAGTTGCGGCAGGTCTTCTCGAGTTACGACGGGGACCTCAGGGACCCGCTATGGTGGCCTCAGGAAAGGCCAGTCCCCATGCGAGTTGCTAGGGGACCTCTCGGGATTCCTCTCCCGTCCATGCCGGGGCCTCAGTCCTTGTGTGGAGTCGGGGCCGAAACCTGAGGATTCCTCTCCAGTGTTGCCATGGATCTTGGGGTGCTTCTGAGTCTCCCCAGGGGAGTCAGGCCTCGTCTCGAGTGGGGGCATGCACGTGCGCTTTTCTCCCGAGCTGCAGCAGTAGTGTCACGCTTCCTGTCACGTGGATCAAGGGATCTGTGGCTTTCCCTCGAGGCTGTCCCTCGAGGCTTTCCCACGAGGCTTTCCCACAGGGCTGTGCCACGTGCCACCTTGGTGGGAGTCGATCCTCGGCGTGAAAGACGAGCCGGTGAAGGGAAAAGAGGTTCCTCTGGAATGGACTGAGACATCTGGGGGACTCTTGGAATGGTGGCACGACCCTGGAGTTCCTCTCGCCGTTCCTGTTGAGAGGGCCTCCTCTTCACATGCGACGGGAACGCCGGGAACTCTTTCCCGACGAAGCAGGGAAAGGATCCCTCATCTCGAGCTACGAGGCGGAAACGGGGCTCCTCTGGATGTGGGCGGGACCCTCGTGATTCCTCTCGAGTGGAGACGGCTAGGTCGGGGAACTTCTTGATTTTCACCAAGGGTGTGAAGGACCCTTTCGAAGTTCCAGAGGTGAGGTGTGATCAGCCTCGAGACGCCTCAGCGGAAATGGGCCTCATCTCGCCTGGAGGGGAGAACCTCCTGGATTTTCTCGAGTTGCGGCAGGTCTTCTCGAGTTACGACGGGGACCTCAGGGACCCGCTCTGGTGGCCTCAGGAAAGGCCAGTCCCCATGCGAGTTGCTAGGGGACCTCTCGGGATTCCTCTCCCGTCCATGCCGGGTCCTCAGTCCTTGTGTGGATTCGGGGCCGGAACCTGAGGATTCCTCTCCAGTGTTGCCATGGATCTTGGGGTGCTTCTGAGTCTCCCCAGGGGAGTCAGGCCTCGTCTCGAGTGGGGGCATGCACGTGCGCTTTCCTCCCGAGCTGCAGCAGTAGTGTCACGCTTCCTGTCACGTGGATCAAGGGATCTGTGGCTTTCCCTCGAGGCTGTCCCTCGAGGCTTTCCCACGAGGCTTTCCCACAGGGCTGTGCCACGTGCCACCTTGGTGGGAGTCGATCCTCGGCGTGAAAGACGAGCCGGTGAAGGGAAAAGAGGTTCCTCTGAAATGGACTGAGACATCTGGGGGACTCTTGGAATGGTGGCACGACCCTGGAGTTCCTCTCGCCGTTCCTGTTGAGAGGGCCTCCTCTTGAGATGCGACGGGAACGCCGGGAACTCTTTCCCGACGATGCAGGGAAAGGATCCCTCATCTCGAGCTACGAGGCGGAAACGGGGCTCCTCTGGATGTGGGCGGGACCCTCGTGATTCCTCTCGAGTGGAGACGGCTAGGTCGGGGAACTTCTTGATTTTCACCAAGGGTGTGAAGGACCCTTTCGAAGTTCCAGAGGTGAGTTGTGATCAGCCTCGAGACGCCTCAGCGGAAATGGGCCTCATCTCGCCTGGAGGGGAGACCCTCCTGGATTTTCTCGAGTTGCGTCAGGTCTTCTCGAGTTACGACGGGGACCTCTGGGACCCGCTCTGGTGGCCTCAGGAAAGGCCAGTCCCCATGCGAGTTGCTAGGGGACCTCTCGGGATTCCTCTCCCGTCCATGCCGGGGCCTCAGTGCTTGTGTGGAGTCGGGGCCGAAACCTGAGGATTCCTCTCCAGTGTTGCCATGGATCTTGGGGTGCTTCTGAGTCTCCCCAGGGGAGTCAGGCCTCGTCTCGAGTGGGGGCATGCACGTGCGCTTTCCTCCCGAGCTGCAGCAGTAGTGTCACGCTTCCTGTCACGTGGATCAAGGGATCTGTGGCTTTCCCTCGAGGCTGTCCCTCGAGGCTTTCCCACGAGGCTTTCCCACAGGGCTGTGCCACGTGCCACCTTGGTGGGAGTCGATCCTCGGCGTGAAAGACGAGCCGGTGAAGGGAAAAGAGGTTCCTCTGGAATGGACTGAGACATCTGGGGGACTCTTGGAATGGTGGCACGACCCTGGAGTTCCTCTCGCCGTTCCTGTTGAGAGGGCCTCCTCTTCACATGCGACGGGAACGCCGGGAACTCTTTCCCGACGAAGCAGGGAAAGGATCCCTCATCTCGAGCTACGAGGCGGAAACGGGGCTCCTCTGGATGTGGGCGGGACCCTCGTGATTCCTCTCGAGTGGAGACGGCTAGGTCGGGGAACTTCTTGATTTGCACCAAGGGTGTGAAGGACCCTTTCGAAGTTCCAGAGGTGAGGTGTGATCAGCCTCGAGACGCCTCAGCGGAAATGGGCCTCATCTCGCCTGGAGGGGAGAACCTCCTGGATTTTCTCGAGTTGCGGCAGGTCTTCTCGAGTTACGACGGGGACCTCAGGGACCCGCTCTGGTGGCCTCAGGAAAGGCCAGTCCCCATGCGAGTTGCTCAGGGACCTCTCGGGATTCCTCTCCCGTCCATGCCGGGTCCTCAGTCCTTGTGTGGATTCGGGGCCGGAACCTGAGGATTCCTCTCCAGTGTTGCCATGGATCTTGGGGTGCTTCTGAGTCTCCCCAGGGGAGTCAGGCCTCGTCTCGAGTGGGGGCATGCACGTGCGCTTTCCTCCCGAGCTGCAGCAGTAGTGTCACGCTTCCTGTCACGTGGATCAAGGGATCTGTGGCTTTCCCTCGAGGCTGTCCCTCGAGGCTTTCCCACGAGGCTTTCCCACAGGGCTGTGCCACGTGCCACCTTGGTGGGAGTCGATCCTCGGCGTGAAAGACGAGCCGGTGAAGGGAAAAGAGGTTCCTCTGGAATGGACTGAGACATCTGGGGGACTCTTGGAATGGTGGCACGACCCTGGAGTTCCTCTCGCCGTTCCTGTTGAGAGGGCCTCCTCTTGAGATGCGACGGGAACGCCGGGAACTCTTTCCCGACGATGCAGGGAAAGGATCCCTCATCTCGAGCTACGAGGCGGAAACGGGGCTCCTCTGGATGTGGGCGGGACCCTCGTGATTCCTCTCGAGTGGAGACGGCTAGGTCGGGGAACTTCTTGATTTTCACCAAGGGTGTGAAGGACCCTTTCGAAGTTCCAGAGGTGAGGTGTGATCAGCCTCGAGACGCCTCAGCGGAAATGGGCCTCATCTCGCCTGGAGGGGAGAACCTCCTGGATTTTCTCGAGTTGCGGCAGGTCTTCTCGAGTTACGACGGGGACCTCAGGGACCCGCTCTGGTGGCCTCAGGAAAGGCCAGTCCCCATGCGAGTTGCTAGGGGACCTCTCGGGATTCCTCTCCCGTCCATGCCGGGGCCTCAGTCCTTGTGTGGAGTCGGGGCCGGAACCTGAGGATTCCTCTCCAGTGTTGCCATGGATCTTGGGGTGCTTCTGAGTCTCCCCAGGGGAGTCAGGCCTCGTCTCGAGTGGGGGCATGCACGTGCGCTTTCCTCCCGAGCTGCAGCAGTAGTGTCACGCTTCCTGTCACGTGGATCAAGGGATCTGTGGCTTTCCCTCGAGGCTGTCCCTCGAGGCTTTCCCACGAGGCTTTCCCACAGGGCTGTGCCACGTGCCACCTTGGTGGGAGTCGATCCTCGGCGTGAAAGACGAGCCGGTGAAGGGAAAAGAGGTTCCTCTGGAATGGACTGAGACATCTGGGGGACTCTTGGAATGGTTGCACGACCCTGGAGTTCCTCTCGCCGTTCCTGTTGAGAGGGCCTCCTCTTGAGATGCGACGGGAACGCCGGGAACTCTTTCCCGACGATGCAGGGAAAGGATCCCTCATCTCGAGCTACGAGGCGGAAACGGGGCTCCTCTGGATGTGGGCGGGACCCTCGTGATTCCTCTCGAGTGGAGACGGCTAGGTCGGGGAACTTCTTGATTTTCACCAAGGGTGTGAAGGACCCTTTCGAAGTTCCAGAGGTGAGGTGTGATCAGCCTCGAGACGCCTCAGCGGAAATGGGCCTCATCTCGCCTGGAGGGGAGAACCTCCTGGATTTTCTCGAGTTGCGGCAGGTCTTCTCGAGTTACGACGGGGACCTCAGGGACCCGCTCTGGTGGCCTCAGGAAAGGCCAGTCCCCATGCGAGTTGCTAGGGGACCTCTCGGGATTCCTCTCCCGTCCATGCCGGGGCCTCAGTCCTTGTGTGGAGTCGGGGCCGGAACCTGAGGATTCCTCTCCAGTGTTGCCATGGATCTTGGGGTGCTTCTGAGTCTCCCCAGGGGAGTCAGGCCTCGTCTCGAGTGGGGGCATGCACGTGCGCTTTCCTCCCGAGCTGCAGCAGTAGTGTCACGCTTCCTGTCACGTGGATCAAGGGATCTGTGGCTTTCCCTCGAGGCTGTCCCTCGAGGCTTTCCCACGAGGCTTTCCCACAGGGCTGTGCCACGTGCCACCTTGGTGGGAGTCGATCCTCGGCGTGAAAGACGAGCCGGTGAAGGGAAAAGAGGTTCCTCTGGAATGGACTGAGACATCTGGGGGACTCTTGGAATGGTGGCACGACCCTGGAGTTCCTCTCGCCGTTCCTGTTGAGAGGGCCTCCTCTTGAGATGCGACGGGAACGCCGGGAACTCTTTCCCGACGAAGCAGGGAAAGGATCCCTCATCTCGAGCTACGAGGCGGAAACGGGGCTGCTCTGGATGTGGGCGGGACCCTCGTGATTCCTCTCGAGTGGAGACGGCTAGGTCGGGGAACTTCTTGATTTGCACCAAGGGTGTGAAGGACCCTTTCCAAGTTCCAGAGGTGAGGTGTGATCAGCCTCGAGACGCCTCAGCGGAAATGGGCCTCATCTCGCCTGGAGGGGAGAACCTCCTGGATTTTCTCGAGTTGCGGCAGGTCTTCTCGAGTTACGACGGGGACCTCAGGGACCCGCTATGGTGGCCTCAGGAAAGGCCAGTCCCCATGCGAGTTGCTAGGGGACCTCTCGGGATTCCTCTCCCGTCCATGCCGGGGCCTCAGTCCTTGTGTGGAGTCGGGGCCGAAAGCTGAGGATTCCTCTCCAGTGTTGCCATGGATCTTGGGGTGCTTCTGAGTCTCCCCAGGGGAGTCAGGCCTCGTCTCGAGTGGGGGCATGCACGTGCGCTTTCCTCCCGAGCTGCAGCAGTAGTGTCACGCTTCCTGTCACGTGGATCAAGGGATCTGTGGCTTTCCCTCGAGGCTGTCCCTCGAGGCTTTCCCACGAGGCTTTCCCACAGGGCTGTGCCACGTGCCACCTTGGTGGGAGTCGATCCTCGGCGTGAAAGACGAGCCGGTGAAGGGAAAAGAGGTTCCTCTGGAATGGACTGAGACATCTGGGGGACTCTTGGAATGGTGGCACGACCCTGGAGTTCCTCTCGCCGTTCCTGTTGAGAGGGCCTCCTCTTCACATGCGACGGGAACGCCGGGAACTCTTTCCCGACGAAGCAGGGAAAGGATCCCTCATCTCGAGCTACGAGGCGGAAACGGGGCTCCTCTGGATGTGGGCGGGACCCTCGTGATTCCTCTCGAGTGGAGACGGCTAGGTCGGGGAACTTCTTGATTTGCACCAAGGGTGTGAAGGACCCTTTCGAAGTTCCAGAGGTGAGGTGTGATCAGCCTCGAGACGCCTCAGCGGAAATGGGCCTCATCTCGCCTGGAGGGGAGAACCTCCTGGATTTTCTCGAGTTGCGGCAGGTCTTCTCGAGTTACGACGGGGACCTCAGGGACCCGCTCTGGTGGCCTCAGGAAAGGCCAGTCCCCATGCGAGTTGCTAGGGGACCTCTCGGGATTCCTCTCCCGTCCATGCCGGGTCCTCAGTCCTTGTGTGGATTCGGGGCCGGAACCTGAGGATTCCTCTCCAGTGTTGCCATGGATCTTGGGGTGCTTCTGAGTCTCCCCAGGGGAGTCAGGCCTCGTCTCGAGTGGGGGCATGCACGTGCGCTTTCCTCCCGAGCTGCAGCAGTAGTGTCACGCTTCCTGTCACGTGGATCAAGGGATCTGTGGCTTTCCCTCGAGGCTGTCCCTCGAGGCTTTCCCACGAGGCTTTCCCACAGGGCTGTGCCACGTGCCACCTTGGTGGGAGTCGATCCTCGGCGTGAAAGACGAGCCGGTGAAGGGAAAAGAGGTTCCTCTGGAATGGACTGAGACATCTGGGGGACTCTTGGAATGGTGGCACGACCCTGGAGTTCCTCTCGCCGTTCCTGTTGAGAGGGCCTCCTCTTGAGATGCGACGGGAACGCCGGGAACTCTTTCCCGACGATGCAGGGAAAGGATCCCTCATCTCGAGCTACGAGGCGGAAACGGGGCTCCTCTGGATGTGGGCGGGACCCTCGTGATTCCTCTCGAGTGGAGACGGCTAGGTCGGGGAACTTCTTGATTTTCACCAAGGGTGTGAAGGACCCTTTCGAAGTTCCAGAGGTGAGGTGTGATCAGCCTCGAGACGCCTCAGCGGAAATGGGCCTCATCTCGCCTGGAGGGGAGAACCTCCTGGATTTTCTCGAGTTGCGGCAGGTCTTCTCGAGTTACGACGGGGACCTCAGGGACCCGCTCTGGTGGCCTCAGGAAAGGCCAGTCCCCATGCGAGTTGCTAGGGGACCTCTCGGGATTCCTCTCCCGTCCATGCCGGGGCCTCAGTCCTTGTGTGGAGTCGGGGCCGGAACCTGAGGATTCCTCTCCAGTGTTGCCATGGATCTTGGGGTGCTTCTGAGTCTCCCCAGGGGAGTCAGGCCTCGTCTCGAGTGGGGGCATGCACGTGCGCTTTCCTCCCGAGCTGCAGCAGTAGTGTCACGCTTCCTGTCACGTGGATCAAGGGATCTGTGGCTTTCCCTCGAGGCTGTCCCTCGAGGCTTTCCCACGAGGCTTTCCCACAGGGCTGTGCCACGTGCCACCTTGGTGGGAGTCGATCCTCGGCGTGAAAGACGAGCCGGTGAAGGGAAAAGAGGTTCCTCTGGAATGGACTGAGACATCTGGGGGACTCTTGGAATGGTTGCACGACCCTGGAGTTCCTCTCGCCGTTCCTGTTGAGAGGGCCTCCTCTTGAGATGCGACGGGAACGCCGGGAACTCTTTCCCGACGATGCAGGGAAAGGATCCCTCATCTCGAGCTACGAGGCGGAAACGGGGCTCCTCTGGATGTGGGCGGGACCCTCGTGATTCCTCTCGAGTGGAGACGGCTAGGTCGGGGAACTTCTTGATTTTCACCAAGGGTGTGAAGGACCCTTTCGAAGTTCCAGAGGTGAGGTGTGATCAGCCTCGAGACGCCTCAGCGGAAATGGGCCTCATCTCGCCTGGAGGGGAGAACCTCCTGGATTTTCTCGAGTTGCGGCAGGTCTTCTCGAGTTACGACGGGGACCTCAGGGACCCGCTCTGGTGGCCTCAGGAAAGGCCAGTCCCCATGCGAGTTGCAAGGGGACCTCTCGGGATTCCTCTCCCGTCCATGCCGGGGCCTCAGTCCTTGTGTGGAGTCGGGGCCGGAACCTGAGGATTCCTCTCCAGTGTTGCCATGGATCTTGGGGTGCTTCTGAGTCTCCCCAGGGGAGTCAGGCCTCGTCTCGAGTGGGGGCATGCACGTGCGCTTTCCTCCCGAGCTGCAGCAGTAGTGTCACGCTTCCTGTCACGTGGATCAAGGGATCTGTGGCTTTCCCTCGAGGCTGTCCCTCGAGGCTTTCCCACGAGGCTTTCCCACAGGGCTGTGCCACGTGCCACCTTGGTGGGAGTCGATCCTCGGCGTGAAAGACGAGCCGGTGAAGGGAAAAGAGGTTCCTCTGGAATGGACTGAGACATCTGGGGGACTCTTAGAATGGTGGCACGACCCTGGAGTTCCTCTCGCCGTTCCTGTTGAGAGGGCCTCCTCTTGAGATGCGACGGGAACGCCGGGAACTCTTTCCCGACGATGCAGGGAAAGGATCCCTCATCTCGAGCTACGAGGCGGAAACGGGGCTCCTCTGGATGTGGGCGGGACCCTCGTGATTCCTCTCGAGTGGAGACGGCTAGGTCGGGGAACTTCTTGATTTTCACCAAGGGTGTGAAGGACCCTTTCGAAGTTCCAGAGGTGAGGTGTGATCAGCCTCGAGACGCCTCAGCGGAAATGGGCCTCATCTCGCCTGGAGGGGAGAACCTCCTGGATTTTCTCGAGTTGCGGCAGGTCTTCTCGAGTTACGACGGGGACCTCAGGGACCCGCTCTGTTGGCCTCAGGAAAGGCCAGTCCCCATGCGAGTTGCTAGGGGACCTCTCGGGATTCCTCTCCCGTCCATGCCGGGGCCTCAGTCCTTGTGTGGATTCGGGGCCGGAACCTGAGGATTCCTCTCCAGTATTGCCATGGATCTTGGGGTGCTTCTGAGTCTCCCCAGGGGAGTCAGGCCTCGTCTCGAGTGGGGGCATGCACGTGCGCTTTCCTCCCGAGCTGCAGCAGTAGTGTCACGCTTCCTGTCACGTGGATCAAGGGATCTGTGGCTTTCCCTCGAGGCTGTCCCTCGAGGCTTTCCCACGAGGCTTTCCCACAGGGCTGTGCCACGTGCCACCTTGGTGGGAGTCGATCCTCGGCGTGAAAGACGAGCCGGTGAAGGGAAAAGAGGTTCCTCTGGAATGGACTGAGACATCTGGGGGACTCTTGGAATGGTTGCACGACCCTGGAGTTCCTCTCGCCGTTCCTGTTGAGAGGGCCTCCTCTTGAGATGCGACGGGAACGCCGGGAACTCTTTCCCGACGATGCAGGGAAAGGATCCCTCATCTCGAGCTACGAGGCGGAAACGGGGCTCCTCTGGATGTGGGCGGGACCCTCGTGATTCCTCTCGAGTGGAGACGGCTAGGTCGGGGAACTTCTTGATTTTCACCAAGGGTGTGAAGGACCCTTTCGAAGTTCCAGAGGTGAGGTGTGATCAGCCTCGAGACGCCTCAGCGGAAATGGGCCTCATCTCGCCTGGAGGGGAGAACCTCCTGGATTTTCTCGAGTTGCGGCAGGTCTTCTCGAGTTACGACGGGGACCTCAGGGACCCGCTCTGGTGGCCTCAGGAAAGGCCAGTCCCCATGCGAGTTGCTAGGGGACCTCTCGGGATTCCTCTCCCGTCCATGCCGGGGCCTCAGTCCTTGTGTGGAGTCGGGGCCGGAACCTGAGGATTCCTCTCCAGTGTTGCCATGGATCTTGGGGTGCTTCTGAGTCTCCCCAGGGGAGTCAGGCCTCGTCTCGAGTGGGGGCATGCACGTGCGCTTTCCTCCCGAGCTGCAGCAGTAGTGTCACGCTTCCTGTCACGTGGATCAAGGGATCTGTGGCTTTCCCTCGAGGCTGTCCCTCGAGGCTTTCCCACGAGGCTTTCCCACAGGGCTGTGCCACGTGCCACCTTGGTGGGAGTCGATCCTCGGCGTGAAAGACGAGCCGGTGAAGGGAAAAGAGGTTCCTCTGGAATGGACTGAGACATCTGGGGGACTCTTAGAATGGTGGCACGACCCTGGAGTTCCTCTCGCCGTTCCTGTTGAGAGGGCCTCCTCTTGAGATGCGACGGGAACGCCGGGAACTCTTTCCCGACGATGCAGGGAAAGGATCCCTCATCTCGAGCTACGAGGCGGAAACGGGGCTCCTCTGGATGTGGGCGGGACCCTCGTGATTCCTCTCGAGTGGAGACGGCTAGGTCGGGGAACTTCTTGATTTTCACCAAGGGTGTGAAGGACCCTTTCGAAGTTCCAGAGGAGAGGTGTGATCAGCCTCGAGACGCCTCAGCGGAAATGGGCCTCATCTCGCCTGGAGGGGAGAACCTCCTGGATTTTCTCGAGTTGCGGCAGGTCTTCTCGAGTTACGACGGGGACCTCAGGGACCCGCTCTGTTGGCCTCAGGAAAGGCCAGTCCCCATGCGAGTTGCTAGGGGACCTCTCGGGATTCCTCTCCCGTCCATGCCGGGGCCTCAGTCCTTGTGTGGATTCGGGGCCGGAACCTGAGGATTCCTCTCCAGTATTGCCATGGATCTTGGGGTGCTTCTGAGTCTCCCCAGGGGAGTCAGGCCTCGTCTCGAGTGGGGGCATGCACGTGCGCTTTCCTCCCGAGCTGCAGCAGTAGTGTCACGCTTCCTGTCACGTGGATCAAGGGATCTGTGGCTTTCCCTCGAGGCTGTCCCTCGAGGCTTTCCCACGAGGCTTTCCCACAGGGCTGTGCCACGTGCCACCTTGGTGGGAGTCGATCCTCGGCGTGAAAGACGAGCCGGTGAAGGGAAAAGAGGTTCCTCTGGAATGGACTGAGACATCTGGGGGACTCTTGGAATGGTGGCACGACCCTGGAGTTCCTCTCGCCGTTCCTGTTGAGAGGGCCTCCCCTTCACATGCGACGGAAACGCCGGGAACTCTTTCCCGACGAAGCAGGGAAAGGATCCCTCATCTCGAGCTACGAGGCGGAAACGGGGCTCCTCTGGATGTGGGCGGGACCCTCGTGATTCCTCTCGAGTGGAGACGGCTAGGTCGGGGAACTTCTTGATTTGCACCAAGGGTGTGAAGGACCCTTTCGAAGTTCCAGAGGTGAGGTGTGATCCGCCTCGAGACGCCTCAGCGGAAATGGGCCTCATCTCGCCTGGAGGGGAGAACCTCCTGGATTTTCTCGAGTTGCGGCAGGTCTTCTCGAGTTACGACGGGGACCTCAGGGACCCGCTCTGGTGGCCTCAGGAAAGGCCAGTCCCCATGCGAGTTGCTAGGGGACCTCTCGGGATTCCTCTCCCGTCCATGCCGGGGCCTCAGTCCTTGTGTGGAGTCGGGGCCGGAACCTGAGGATTCCTCTCCAGTGTTGCCATGGATCTTGGGGTGCTTCTGAGTCTCCCCAGGGGAGTCAGGCCTCGTCTCGAGTGGGGGCATGCACGTGCGCTTTCCTGCCGAGCTGCAGCAGTAGTGTCACGCTTCCTGTCACGTGGATCAAGGGATCTGTGGCTTTCCCTCGAGGCTGTCCCTCGAGGCTTTCCCACGAGGCTTTCCCACAGGGCTGTGCCACGTGCCACCTTGGTGGGAGTCGATCCTCGGCGTGAAAGACGAGCCGGTGAAGGGAAAAGAAGTTCCTCTGGAATGGACTGAGACATCTGGGGGACTCTTGGAATGGTGGCACGATCCTGGAGTTCCTCTCGCCGTTCCTGTTGAGAGGGCCTCCTCTTCACATGCGACGGGAACACCGGGAACTCTTTCCCGACGAAGCAGGGAAAGGATCCCTCATCTCGAGCTACGAGGCGGAAACGGGGCTCCTCTGGATGTGGGCGGGACCCTCGTGATTCCTCTCGAGTGGAGACGGCTAGGTCGGGGAACTTCTTGATTTGCACCAAGGGTGTGAAGGACCCTTTCGAAGTTCCAGAGGTGAGGTGTGATCCGCCTCGAGACGCCTCAGCGGAAATGGGCCTCATCTCGCCTGGAGGGGAGAACCTCCTGGATTTTCTCGAGTTGCGGCAGGTCTTCTCGAGTTACGACGGGGACCTCAGGGACCCGCTCTGGTGGCCTCAGGAAAGGCCAGTCCCCATGCGAGTTGCTAGGGGACCTCTCGGGATTCCTCTCCCGTCCATGCCGGGGCCTCAGTCCTTGTGTGGAGTCGGGGCCGGAACCTGAGGATTCCTCTCCAGTGTTGCCATGGATCTTGGGGTGCTTCTGAGTCTCCCCAGGGGAGTCAGGCCTCGTCTCGAGTGGGGGCATGCACGTGCGCTTTCCTCCCGAGCTGCAGCAGTAGTGTCACGCTTCCTGTCACGTGGATCAAGGGATCTGTGGCTTTCCCTCGAGGCTGTCCCTCGAGGCTTTCCCACGAGGCTTTCCCACAGGGCTGTGCCACGTGCCACCTTGGTGGGAGTCGATCCTCGGCGTGAAAGACGAGCCGGTGAGGGAAAAGAGGTTCCTCTGGAATGGACTGGGACATCTGGGGGACTCTTGGAATGGTGGCACGACCCTGGAGTTCCTCTCGCCGTTCCTGTTGAGAGGGCCTCCTCTTGAGATGCGACGGGAACGCCGGGAACTCTTTCCCGACGAAGCAGGGAAAGGATCCCTCATCTCGAGCTACGAGGCAGAAACGGGGCTCGTCTGGATGTGGGCGGGACCCTCGTGATTCCTCTCGAGTGGAGACGGCTAGGTCGGGGAACTTCTTGATTTGCACCAAGGGTGTGAAGGACCCTTTCGAAGTTCCAGAGGTGAGGTGTGATCAGCCTCGAGACGCCTCAGCGGAAATGGGCCTCATCTCGCCTGGAGGGGAGAACCTCCTGGATTTTCTCGAGTTGCGGCAGGTCTTCTCGAGTTACGACGGGGACCTCAGGGACCCGCTCTGGTGGCCTCAGGAAAGGCCAGTCCCCATGCGAGTTGCTAGGGGACCTCTCGGGATTCCTCTCCCGTCCATGCCGGGGCCTCAGTCCTTGTGTGGAGTCGGGGCCGGAACCTGAGGATTCCTCTCCAGTGTTGCCATGGATCTTGGGGTGCTTCTGAGTCTCCCCAGGGGAGTCAGGCCTCGTCTCGAGTGGGGGCATGCACGTGCGGTTTCCTCCCGAGCTGCAGCAGTTGTGTCACGCTTCCTGTCACGTGGATTAAGGGATCTGTGGCTTTCCCTCGAGGCTGTCCCTCGAGGCTTTCCCACGAGGCTTTCCCACAGGGCTGTGCCACGTGCCACCTTGGTGGGAGTCGATCCTCGGCATGAAAGACGAGCCGGTGAAGGGAAAAGAGGTTCCTCTGGAATGGACTGAGACATCTGGGGGACTCTGGGAATGGTGGCACGACCCTGGAGTTCCTCTCGCCGTTCCTGTTGAGAGGGCCTCCTCTTGAGATGCGACGGGAACGCCGGGAACTCTTTCCCGACGAAGCAGGGAAAGGATCCCTCATCTCGAGCTACGAGGCGGAAACGGGGCTCCTCTGGATGTGGGCGGGACCTTCGTGATTCCTCTCGAGTGGAGACGGCTAGGTCGGGGAACTTCTTGATTTGCACCAAGGGTGTGAAGGACCCTTTCGAAGTTCCAGAGGTGAGGTGTGATCAGCCTCGAGACGCCTCAGCGGAAATGGGCCTCATCTCGCCTGGAGGGGAGAACCTCCTGGATTTTCTCGAGTTGCGGCAGGTCTTCTCGAGTTACGACGGGGACCTCAGGGACCCGCTCTGGTGGCCTCAGGAAAGGCCAGTCCCCATGCGAGTTGCTAGGGGACCTCTCGGGATTCCTCTCCCGTCCATGCCGGGGCCTCAGTCCTTGTGTGGAGTCGGGGCCGGAACCTGAGGATTCCTCTCCAGTGTTGCCATGGATCTTGGGGTGCTTCTGAGTCTCCCCAGGGGAGTCAGGCCTCGTCTCGAGTGGGGGCATGCACGTGCGGTTTCCTCCCGAGCTGCAGCAGTTGTGTCACGCTTCCTGTCACGTGGATTAAGGGATCTGTGGCTTTCCCTCGAGGCTGTCCCTCGAGGCTTTCCCACGAGGCTTTCCCACAGGGCTGTGCCACGTGCCACCTTGGTGGGAGTCGATCCTCGGCGTGAAAGACGAGCCGGTGAAGGGAAAAGAGGTTCCTCTGGAATGGACTGAGACATCTGGATGACTCTTGGAATGGTGGCACGACCCTGGAGTTCCTCTCGCCGTTCCTGTTGAGAGGGCCTCCTCTTGAGATGCGACGGGAACGCCGGGAACTCTTTCCCGACGATGCAGGGAAAGGATCCCTCATCTCGAGCTACGAGGCGGAAACGGGGCTCCTCTGGATGTGGGCGGGACCCTCGTGATTCCTCTCGAGTGGAGACGGCTAGGTCGGGGAACTTCTTGATTTTCACCAAGGGTGTGAAGGACCCTTTCGAAGTTCCAGAGGTGAGGTGTGATCAGCCTCGAGACGCCTCAGCGGAAATGGGCCTCATCTCGCCTGGAGGGGAGAACCTCCTGGATTTTCTCGAGTTGCGGCAGGTCTTCTCGAGTTACGACGGGGACCTCAGGGACCCGCTCTGTTGGCCTCAGGAAAGGCCAGTCCCCATGCGAGTTGCTAGGGGACCTCTCGGGATTCCTCTCCCGTCCATGCCGGGGTCTCAGTCCTTGTGTGCAGTCGGGGCCGGAACCTGAGGATTCCTCTCCAGTGTTGCCATGGATCTTGGGGTGCTTCTGAGTCTCCCCAGGGGAGTCAGGCCTCGTCTCGAGTGGGGGCATGCACGTGCGCTTTCCTCCCGAGCTGCAGCAGTAGTGTCACGCTTCCTGTCACGTGGATCAAGGGATCTGTGGCTTTCCCTCGAGGCTGTCCCTCGAGGCTTTCCCACGAGGCTTTCCCACAGGGCTGTGCCACGTGCCACCTTGGTGGGAGTCGATCCTCGGCGTGAAAGACGAGCCGGTGAAGGGAAAAGAGGTTCCTCTGGAATGGACTGAGACATCTGGGGGACTCTTAGAATGGTGGCACGACCCTGGAGTTCCTCTCGCCGTTCCTGTTGAGAGGGCCTCCTCTTGAGATGCGACGGGAACGCCGGGAACTCTTTCCCGACGATGCAGGGAAAGGATCCCTCATCTCGAGCTACGAGGCGGAAACGGGGCTCCTCTGGATGTGGGCGGGACCCTCGTGATTCCTCTCGAGTGGAGACGGCTAGGTCGGGGAACTTCTTGATTTTCACCAAGGGTGTGAAGGACCCTTTCGAAGTTCCAGAGGTGAGGTGTGATCAGCCTCGAGACGCCTCAGCGGAAATGGGCCTCATCTCGCCTGGAGGGGAGAACCTCCTGGATTTTCTCGAGTTGCGGCAGGTCTTCTCGAGTTACGACGGGGACCTCAGGGACCCGCTCTGTTGGCCTCAGGAAAGGCCAGTCCCCATGCGAGTTGCTAGGGGACCTCTCGGGATTCCTCTCCCGTCCATGCCGGGGCCTCAGTCCTTGTGTGGATTCGGGGCCGGAACCTGAGGATTCCTCTCCAGTATTGCCATGGATCTTGGGGTGCTTCTGAGTCTCCCCAGGGGAGTCAGGCCTCGTCTCGAGTGGGGGCATGCACGTGCGCTTTCCTCCCGAGCTGCAGCAGTAGTGTCACGCTTCCTGTCACGTGGATCAAGGGATCTGTGGCTTTCCCTCGAGGCTGTCCCTCGAGGCTTTCCCACGAGGCTTTCCCACAGGGCTGTGCCACGTGCCACCTTGGTGGGAGTCGATCCTCGGCGTGAAAGACGAGCCGGTGAAGGGAAAAGAGGTTCCTCTGGAATGGACTGAGACATCTGGGGGACTCTTGGAATGGTGGCACGACCCTGGAGTTCCTCTCGCCGTTCCTGTTGAGAGGGCCTCCCCTTCACATGCGACGGAAACGCCGGGAACTCTTTCCCGACGAAGCAGGGAAAGGATCCCTCATCTCGAGCTACGAGGCGGAAACGGGGCTCCTCTGGATGTGGGCGGGACCCTCGTGATTCCTCTCGAGTGGAGACGGCTAGGTCGGGGAACTTCTTGATTTGCACCAAGGGTGTGAAGGACCCTTTCGAAGTTCCAGAGGTGAGGTGTGATCCGCCTCGAGACGCCTCAGCGGAAATGGGCCTCATCTCGCCTGGAGGGGAGAACCTCCTGGATTTTCTCGAGTTGCGGCAGGTCTTCTCGAGTTACGACGGGGACCTCAGGGACCCGCTCTGGTGGCCTCAGGAAAGGCCAGTCCCCATGCGAGTTGCTAGGGGACCTCTCGGGATTCCTCTCCCGTCCATGCCGGGGCCTCAGTCCTTGTGTGGAGTCGGGGCCGGAACCTGAGGATTCCTCTCCAGTGTTGCCATGGATCTTGGGGTGCTTCTGAGTCTCCCCAGGGGAGTCAGGCCTCGTCTCGAGTGGGGGCATGCACGTGCGCTTTCCTGCCGAGCTGCAGCAGTAGTGTCACGCTTCCTGTCACGTGGATCAAGGGATCTGTGGCTTTCCCTCGAGGCTGTCCCTCGAGGCTTTCCCACGAGGCTTTCCCACAGGGCTGTGCCACGTGCCACCTTGGTGGGAGTCGATCCTCGGCGTGAAAGACGAGCCGGTGAAGGGAAAAGAAGTTCCTCTGGAATGGACTGAGACATCTGGGGGACTCTTGGAATGGTGGCACGATCCTGGAGTTCCTCTCGCCGTTCCTGTTGAGAGGGCCTCCTCTTAACATGCGACGGGAACACCGGGAACTCTTTCCCGACGAAGCAGGGAAAGGATCCCTCATCTCGAGCTACGAGGCGGAAACGGGGCTCCTCTGGATGTGGGCGGGACCCTCGTGATTCCTCTCGAGTGGAGACGGCTAGGTCGGGGAAGTTCTTGATTTGCACCAAGGGTGTGAAGGACCCTTTCGAAGTTCCAGAGGTGAGGTGTGATCCGCCTCGAGACGCCTCAGCGGAAATGGGCCTCATCTCGCCTGGAGGGGAGAACCTCCTGGATTTTCTCGAGTTGCGGCAGGTCTTCTCGAGTTACGACGGGGACCTCAGGGACCCGCTCTGGTGGCCTCAGGAAAGGCCAGTCCCCATGCGAGTTGCTAGGGGACCTCTCGGGATTCCTCTCCCGTCCATGCCGGGGCCTCAGTCCTTGTGTGGAGTCGGGGCCGGAACCTGAGGATTCCTCTCCAGTGTTGCCATGGATCTTGGGGTGCTTCTGAGTCTCCCCAGGGGAGTCAGGCCTCGTCTCGAGTGGGGGCATGCACGTGCGCTTTCCTCCCGAGCTGCAGCAGTAGTGTCACGCTTCCTGTCACGTGGATCAAGGGATCTGTGGCTTTCCCTCGAGGCTGTCCCTCGAGGCTTTCCCACGAGGCTTTCCCACAGGGCTGTGCCACGTGCCACCTTGGTGGGAGTCGATCCTCGGCGTGAAAGACGAGCCGGTGAGGGAAAAGAGGTTCCTCTGGAATGGACTGGGACATCTGGGGGACTCTTGGAATGGTGGCACGACCCTGGAGTTCCTCTCGCCGTTCCTGTTGAGAGGGCCTCCTCTTGAGATGCGACGGGAACGCCGGGAACTCTTTCCCGACGAAGCAGGGAAAGGATCCCTCATCTCGAGCTACGAGGCAGAAACGGGGCTCGTCTGGATGTGGGCGGGACCCTCGTGATTCCTCTCGAGTGGAGACGGCTAGGTCGGGGAACTTCTTGATTTGCACCAAGGGTGTGAAGGACCCTTTCGAAGTTCCAGAGGTGAGGTGTGATCAGCCTCGAGACGCCTCAGCGGAAATGGGCCTCATCTCGCCTGGAGGGGAGAACCTCCTGGATTTTCTCGAGTTGCGGCAGGTCTTCTCGAGTTACGACGGGGACCTCAGGGACCCGCTCTGGTGGCCTCAGGAAAGGCCAGTCCCCATGCGAGTTGCTAGGGGACCTCTCGGGATTCCTCTCCCGTCCATGCCGGGGCCTCAGTCCTTGTGTGGAGTCGGGGTCGGAACCTGAGGATTCCTCTCCAGTGTTGCCATGGATCTTGGGGTGCTTCTGAGTCTCCCCAGGGGAGTCAGGCCTCGTCTCGAGTGGGGGCATGCACGTGCGGTTTCCTCCCGAGCTGCAGCAGTTGTGTCACGGTTCCTGTCACGTGGATTAAGGGATCTGTGGCTTTCCCTCGAGGCTGTCCCTCGAGGCTTTCCCACGAGGCTTTCCCACAGGGCTGTGCCACGTGCCACCTTGGTGGGAGTCGATCCTCGGCATGAAAGACGAGCCGGTGAAGGGAAAAGAGGTTCCTCTGGAATGGACTGAGACATCTGGGGGACTCTGGGAATGGTGGCACGACCCTGGAGTTCCTCTCGCCGTTCCTGTTCAGAGGGCCTCCTCTTGAGATGCGACGGGAACGCCGGGAACTCTTTCCCGACGAAGCAGGGAAAGGATCCCTCATCTCGAGCTACGAGGCGGAAACGGGGCTCCTCTGGATGTGGGCGGGACCTTCGTGATTCCTCTCGAGTGGAGACGGCTAGGTCGGGGAACTTCTTGATTTGCACCAAGGGTGTGAAGGACCCTTTCGAAGTTCCAGAGGTGAGGTGTGATCAGCCTCGAGACGCCTCAGCGGAAATGGGCCTCATCTCGCCTGGAGGGGAGAACCTCCTGGATTTTCTCGAGTTGCGGCAGGTCTTCTCGAGTTACGACGGGGACCTCAGGGACCCGCTCTGGTGGCCTCAGGAAAGGCCAGTCCCCATGCGAGTTGCTAGGGGACCTCTCGGGATTCCTCTCCCGTCCATGCCGGGGCCTCAGTCCTTGTGTGGAGTCGGGGCCGGAACCTGAGGATTCCTCTCCAGTGTTGCCATGGATCTTGGGGTGCTTCTGAGTCTCCCCAGGGGAGTCAGGCCTCGTCTCGAGTGGGGGCATGCACGTGCGGTTTCCTCCCGAGCTGCAGCAGTTGTGTCACGCTTCCTGTCACGTGGATTAAGGGATCTGTGGCTTTCCCTCGAGGCTGTCCCTCGAGGCTTTCCCACGAGGCTTTCCCACAGGGCTGTGCCACGTGCCACCTTGGTGGGAGTCGATCCTCGGCGTGAAAGACGAGCCGGTGAAGGGAAAAGAGGTTCCTCTGGAATGGACTGAGACATCTGGGGGACTCTTGGAATGGTGGCACGACCCTGGAGTTCCTCTCGCCGTTCCTGTTGAGAGGGCCTCCTCTTGAGATGCGACGGGAACGCCGGGAACTCTTTCCCGACGATGCAGGGAAAGGATCCCTCATCTCGAGCTACGAGGCGGAAACGGGGCTCCTCTGGATGTGGGCGGGACCCTCGTGATTCCTCTCGAGTGGAGACGGCTAGGTCGGGGAACTTCTTGATTTTCACCAAGGGTGTGAAGGACCCTTTCGAAGTTCCAGAGGTGAGGTGTGATCAGCCTCGAGACGCCTCAGCGGAAATGGGCCTCATCTCGCCTGGAGGGGAGAACCTCCTGGATTTTCTCGAGTTGCGGCAGGTCTTCTCGAGTTACGACGGGGACCTCAGGGACCCGCTCTGTTGGCCTCAGGAAAGGCCAGTCCCCATGCGAGTTGCTAGGGGACCTCTCGGGATTCCTCTCCCGTCCATGCCGGGGTCTCAGTCCTTGTGTGCAGTCGGGGCCGGAACCTGAGGATTCCTCTCCAGTGTTGCCATGGATCTTGGGGTGCTTCTGAGTCTCCCCAGGGGAGTCAGGCCTCGTCTCGAGTGGGGGCATGCACGTGCGCTTTCCTCCCGAGCTGCAGCAGTAGTGTCACGCTTCCTGTCACGTGGATCAAGGGATCTGTGGCTTTCCCTCGAGGCTGTCCCTCGAGGCTTTCCCACGAGGCTTTCCCACAGGGCTGTGCCACGTGCCACCTTGGTGGGAGTCGATCCTCGGCGTGAAAGACGAGCCGGTGAAGGGAAAAGAGGTTCCTCTGGAATGGACTGAGACATCTGGGGGACTCTTAGAATGGTGGCACGACCCTGGAGTTCCTCTCGCCGTTCCTGTTGAGAGGGCCTCCTCTTGAGATGCGACGGGAACTCCGGGAACTCTTTCCCGACGAAGCAGGGATAGGATCCCTCATCTCGAGCTACGAGGCGGAAACGGGGCTCCTCTGGATGTGGGCGGGACCCTCGTGATTCCTCTCGAGTGGAGACGGCTAGGTCGGGGAACTTCTTGATTTGCACCAAGGGTGTGAAGGACCCTTTCGAAGTTCCAGAGGTGAGGTGTGATCAGCCTCGAGACGCCTCAGCGGAAATGGGCCTCATCTCGCCTGGAGGGGAGAACCTCCTGGATTTTCTCGAGTTGCGGCAGGTCTTCTCGAGTTACGACGGGGACCTCAGGGACCCGCTCTGGTGGCCTCAGGAAAGGCCAGTCCCCATGCGAGTTGCTAGGGGACCTCTCGGGATTCCTCTCCCGTCCATGCCGGGGCCTCAGTCCTTGTGTGGAGTCGGGGCCGGAACCTGAGGATTCCTCTCCAGTGTTGCCATGGATCTTGGGGTGCTTCTGAGTCTCCCCAGGGGAGTCAGGCCTCGTCTCGAGTGGGGGCATGCACGTGCGCTTTCCTCCCGAGCTGCAGCAGTAGTGTCACGCTTCCTGTCACGTGGATCAAGGGATCTGTGGCTTTCCCTCGAGGCTGTCCCTCGAGGCTTTCCCACGAGGCTTTCCCACAGGGCTGTGCCACGTGCCACCTTGGTGGGAGTCGATCCTCGGCGTGAAAGACGAGCCGGTGAAGGGAAAAGTGGTTCCTCTGGAATGGACTGAGACATCTGGGGGACTCTTGGAATGGTGGTACGACCCTGGAGTTCCTCTCGCCGTTCCTGTTGAGAGGGCCTCCTCTTGAGATGCGACGGGAACGCCGGGAACTCTTTCCCGACGAAGCAGGGAAAGGATCCCTCATCTCGAGCTACGAGGCGGAAACGGGGCTCCTCTGGATGTGGGCGGGACCCTCGTGATTCCTCTCGAGTGGAGACGGCTAGGTCGGGGAACTTCTTGATTTGCACCAAGGGTGTGAAGGACCCTTTCGAAGTTCCAGAGGTGAGGTGTGATCCGCCTCGAGACGCCTCATCGGAAATGGGCCTCATCTCGCCTGGAGGGGAGAACCTCCTGGATTTTCTCGAGCTGCGGCAGGTCTTCTCGAGTTACGACGGGGACCTCAGGGACCCGCTCTGGTGGCCTCAGGAAAGGCCAGTCCCCATGCGAGTTGCTAGGGGACCTCTTGGGATTCCTCTCCCGTCCATGCCGGGGCCTCAGTCCTTGTGTGGAGTCGGGGCCGGAACCTGAGGATTCCTCTCCAGTGTTGCCATGGATCTTGGGGTGCTTCTGAGTCTCCCCAGGGGAGTCAGGCCTCATCTCGAGTGGGGGCATGCACGTGCGCTTTCCTCCCGAGCTGCAGCAGTAGTGTCACGCTTCCTGTCACGTGGATCAAGGGATCTGTGGCTTTCCCTCGAGGCTGTCCCTCGAGGCTTTCCCACGAGGCTTTCCCACAGGGCTGTGCCACGTGCCACCGTGGTGGGAGTCGATCCTCGGCGTGAAAGACGAGCCGGTGAAGGGAAAAGAGGTTCCTCTGGAATGGACTGAGACATCTGGGGGACTCTTGGAATGGTGGCACGACCCTGGAGTTCCTCTCGCCGTTCCTGTTGAGAGGGCCTCCTCTTGAGATGCGACGGGAACGCCGGGAACTCTTTCCCGACGAAGCAGGGAATGGATCCCTCATCTCGAGCTACGAGGCGGAAACGGGGCTCCTCTGGATGTGGGCGGGACCCTCGTGATTCCTCTCGAGTGGAGACGGCTAGGTCGGGGAACTTCTTGATTTGCACCAAGGGTGTGAAGGACCCTTTCGAAGTTCCAGAGGTGAGGTGTGATCAGCCTCGAGACGCCTCAGCGGAAATGGGCCTCATCTCGCCTGGAGGGGAGAACCTCCTGGATTTTCTCGAGTTGCGGCAGGTCTTCTCGAGTTACGACGGGGACCTCAGGGACCCGCTCTGGTGGCCTCAGGAAAGGCCAGTCCCCATGCGAGTTGCTAGGGGACCTCTTGGGATTCCTCTCCCGTCCATGCCGGGGCCTCAGTCCTTGTGTGGAGTCGGGGCCGGAACCTGAGGATTCCTCTCCAGTGTTGCCATGGATCTTGGGGTGCTTCTGAGTCTCCCCAGGGGAGTCAGGCCTCGTCTCGAGTGGGGGCATGCACGTGCGCTTTCCTCCCGAGCTGCAGCAGTAGTGTCACGCTTCCTGTCACGTGGATCAAGGGATCTGTGGCTTTCCCTCGAGGCTGTCCCTCGAGGCTTTCCCACGAGGCTTTCCCACAGGGCTGTGCCACGTGCCACCTTGGTGGGAGTCGATCCTCGGCGTGAAAGACGAGCCGGTGAAGGGAAAAGAGGTTCCTCTGGAATGGACTGAGACATCTGGGGGACTCTTGGAATGGTGGCACGACCCTGGAGTTCCTCTCGCCGTTCCTGTTGAGAGGGCCTCCTCTGGAGATGCCACGGGAACGCCGGGAACTCTTTCCCGACGATGCAGGGAAAGGATCCCTCATCTCGAGCTACGAGGCGGAAACGGGGCTCCTCTGGATGTGGGCGGGACCCTCGTGATTCCTCTCGAGTGGAGACGGCTAGGTCGGGGAACTTCTTGATTTTCACCAAGGGTGTGAAGGACCCTTTCGAAGTTCCAGAGGTGAGGTGTGATCAGCCTCGAGACGCCTCAGCGGAAATGGGCCTCATCTCGCCTGGAGGGGAGAACCTCCTGGATTTTCTCGAGTTGCGGCAGGTCTTCTCGAGTTACGACGGGGACCTCAGGGACCCGCTCTGGTGGCCTCAGGAAAGGCCAGTCCCCATGCGAGTTGCTAGGGGACCTCTCGGGATTCCTCTCCCGTCCATGCCGGGGCCTCAGTCCTTGTGTGCAGTCGGGGCCGGAACCTGAGGATTCCTCTCCAGTGTTGCCATGGATCTTGGGGTGCTTCTGAGTCTCCCCAGGGGAGTCAGGCCTCGTCTCGAGTGGGGGCATGCACGTGCGCTTTCCTCCCGAGCTGCAGCAGTAGTGTCACGCTTCCTGTCACGTGGATCAAGGGATCTGTGGCTTTCCCTCGAGGCTGTCCCTCGAGGCTTTCCCACGAGGCTTTCCCACAGGGCTGTGCCACGTCCCACCTTGGTGGGAGTCGATCCTCGGCGTGAAAGACGAGCCGGTGAAGGGAAAAGAGGTTCCTCTGGAATGGACTGAGACATCTGGGGGACTCTTGGAATGGTGGCACGACCCTGGAGTTCCTCTCGCCGTTCCTGTTGAGAGGGCCTCCTCTTGAGATGCGACGGGAACGCCGGGAACTCTTTCCTGACGAAGCAGGGAAAGGATCCCTCATCTCGAGCTACGAGGCGGAAACGGGGCTCCTCTGGATGTGGGCGGGACCCTCGTGATTCCTCTCGAGTGGAGACGGCTAGGTCGGGGGACTTCTTGATTTGCACCAAGGGTGTGAAGGACCCTTTCGAAGTTCCAGAGGTGCGGTGTGATCAGCCTCGAGACGCCTCATCGGAAATGGGCCTCATCTCGCCTGGAGGGGAGAACCTCCTGGATTTTCTCGAGTTGCGGCAGGTCTTCTCGAGTTACGACGGGGACCTCAGGGACCCGCTCTGGTGGCCTCAGGAAAGGCCAGTCCCCATGCGAGTTGCTAGGGGACCTCTCGGGATTCCTCTCCCGTCCATGCCGGGGCCTCAGTCCTTGTGTGGAGTCGGGGCCGGAACCTGAGGATTCCTCTCCAGTGTTGCCATGGATCTTGGGGTGCTTCTGAGTCTCCCCAGGGGAGTCAGGCCTCGTCTCGAGTGGGGGCATGCACGTGCGCTTTCCTCCCGAGCTGCAGCAGTAGTGTCACGCTTCCTGTCACGTGGATCAAGGGATCTGTGGCTTTCGCTCGAGGCTGTCCCTCGAGGCTTTCCCACGAGGCTTTCCCACAGGGCTGTGCCACGTGCCACCTTGGTGGGAGTCGATCCTCGGCGTGAAAGACGAGCCGGTGAAGGGAAAAGTGGTTCCTCTGGAATGGACTGAGACATCTGGGGGACTCTTGGAATGGTGGCACGACCCTGGAGTTCCTCTCGCCGTTCCTGTTGAGAGGGCCTCCTCTTCACATGCGACGGGAACGCCGGGAACTCTTTCCCGACGAAGCAGGGAAAGGATCCCTCATCTCCAGCTACGAGGCGGAAACGGGGCTCCTCTGGATGTGGGCGGGACCCTCGTGATTCCTCTCGAGTGGAGACGGCTAGGTCGGGGAACTTCTTGATTTGCACCAAGGGTGTGAAGGACCCTTTCGAAGTTCCAGAGGTGAGGTGTGATCAGCCTCGAGATGCCTCAGCGGAAATGGGCCTCATCTCGCCTGGAGGGGAGAACCTCCTGGATTTTCTCGAGTTGCGGCAGGTCTTCTCGAGTTACGACGGGGACCTCAGGGACCCGCTCTGGTGGCCTCAGGAAAGGCCAGTCCCCATGCGAGTTGCTAGGGGACCTCTCGGGATTCCTCTCCCGTCCATGCCGGGGCCTCAGTCCTTGTGTGGAGTCGGGGCCGGAACCTGAGGATTCCTCTCCAGTGTTGCCATGGATCTTGGGGTGCTTCTGAGTCTCCCCAGGGGAGTCAGGCCTCGTCTCGAGTGGGGGCATGCACGTGCGCTTTCCTCCCGAGCTGCAGCAGTAGTGTCACGCTTCCTGTCACGTGGATCAAGGGATCTGTGGCTTTCCCTCGAGGCTGTCCCTCGAGGCTTTCCCACGAGGCTTTCCCACAGGGCTGTGCCACGTGCCACCTTGGTGGGAGTCGATCCTCGGCGTGAAAGACGAGCCGGTGAAGGGAAAAGAGGTTCTTCTGGAATGGACTGAGACATCTGGGGGACTCTTGGAATGGTGGCACGACCCTGGAGTTCCTCTCGCCGTTCCTGTTGAGAGGGCCTCCTCTTCACATGCGACGGGAACGCCGGGAACTCTTTCCCGACGAAGCAGGGAAAGGATCCCTCATCTCGAGCTACGAGGCGGAAACGGGGCTCCTCTGGATGTGGGCGGGACCCTCGTGATTCCTCTCGAGTGGAGACGGCTAGGTCGGGGAACTTCTTGATTTGCACCAAGGGTGTGAAGGACCCTTTCGAAGTTCCAGAGGTGAGGTGTGATCAGCCTCGAGACGCCTCAGCGGAAATGGGCCTCATCTCGCCTGGAGGGGAGAACCTCCTGGATTTTCTCGAGTTGCGGCAGGTCTTCTCGAGTTACGACGGGGACCTCAGGGACCCGCTCTGGTGGCCTCAGGAAAGGCCAGTCCCCATGCGAGTTGCTAGGGGACCTCTCGGGATTCCTCTCCCGTCCATGCCGGGGCCTCAGTCCTTGTGTGGAGTCGGGGCCGGAACCTGAGGATTCCTCTCCAGTGTTGCCATGGATCTTGGGGTGCTTCTGAGTCTCCCCAGGGGAGTCAGGCCTCGTCTCGAGTGGGGGCATGCACGTGCGATTTCCTCCCGAGCTGCAGCAGTAGTGTCACGCTTCCTGTCACGTGGATCAAGGGATCTGTGGCTTTCGCTCGAGGCTGTCCCTCGAGGCTTTCCCACGAGGCTTTCCCACAGGGCTGTGCCACGTGCCACCTTGGTGGGAGTCGATCCTCGGCGTGAAAGACGAGCCGGTGAAGGGAAAAGTGGTTCCTCTGGAATGGACTGAGACATCTGGGGGACTCTGGGAATGGTGGCACGACCCTGGAGTTCCTCTCGCCGTTCCTGTTGAGAGGGCCTCCTCTTCACATGCGACGGGAACGCCGGGAACTCTTTCCCGACGAAGCAGGGAAAGGATCCCTCATCTCCAGCTACGAGGCGGAAACGGGGCTCCTCTGGATGTGGGCGGGACCCTCGTGATTCCTCTCGAGTGGAGACGGCTAGGTCGGGGAACTTCTTGATTTGCACCAAGGGTGTGAAGGACCCTTTCGAAGTTCCAGAGGTGAGGTGTGATCAGCCTCGAGATGCCTCAGCGGAAATGGGCCTCATCTCGCCTGGAGGGGAGAACCTCCTGGATTTTCTCGAGTTGCGGCAGGTCTTCTCGAGTTACGACGGGGACCTCAGGGACCCGCTCTGGTGGCCTCAGGAAAGGCCAGTCCCCATGCGAGTTGCTAGGGGACCTCTCGGGATTCCTCTCCCGTCCATGCCGGGGCCTCAGTCCTTGTGTGGAGTCGGGGCCGGAACCTGAGGATTCCTCTCCAGTGTTGCCATGGATCTTGGGGTGCTTCTGAGTCTCCCCAGGGGAGTCAGGCCTCGTCTCGAGTGGGGGCATGCACGTGCGCTTTCCTCCCGAGCTGCAGCAGTAGTGTCACGCTTCCTGTCACGTGGATCAAGGGATCTGTGGCTTTCCCTCGAGGCTGTCCCTCGAGGCTTTCCCACGAGGCTTTCCCACAGGGCTGTGCCACGTGCCACCTTGGTGGGAGTCGATCCTCGGCGTGAAAGACGAGCCGGTGAAGGGAAAAGAGGTTCTTCTGGAATGGACTGAGACATCTGGGGGACTCTGGGAATGGTGGCACGACCCTGGAGTTCCTCTCGCCGTTCCTGTTGAGAGGGCCTCCACTTCACATGCGACGGGAACGCCGGGAACTCTTTCCCGACGAAGCAGGGAAAGGATCCCTCATCTCGAGCTACGAGGCGGAAACGGGGCTCCTCTGGATGTGGGCGGGACCCTCGTGATTCCTCTCGAGTGGAGACGGCTAGGTCGGGGAACTTCTTGATTTGCACCAAGGGTGTGAAGGAGCCTTTCGAAGTTCCAGAGGTGAGGTGTGATCAGCCTCGAGACGCCTCAGCGGAAATGGGCCTCATCTCGCCTGGAGGGGAGAACCTCCTGGATTTTCTCGAGTTGCGGCAGGTCTTCTCGAGTTACGACGGGGACCTCAGGGACCCGCTCTGGTGGCCTCAGGAAAGGCCAGTCCCCATGCGAGTTGCTAGGGGACCTCTCGGGATTCCTCTCCCGTCCATGCCGGGGCCTCAGTCCTTGTGTGGAGTCGGGGCCGGAACCTGAGGATTCCTCTCCAGTGTTGCCATGGATCTTGGGGTGCTTCTGAGTCTCCCCAGGGGAGTCAGGCCTCGTCTCGAGTGGGGGCATGCACGTGCGCTTTCCTCCCGAGCTGCAGCAGTAGTGTCACGCTTCCTGTCACGTGGATCAAGGGATCTGTGGCTTTCCCTCGAGGCTGTCCCTCGAGGCTTTCCCACGAGGCTTTCCCACAGGGCTGTGCCACGTGCCACCTTGGTGGGAGTCGATCCTCGGCGTGAAAGACGAGCCGGTGAAGGGAAAAGAGGTTCCTCTGGAATGGACTGAGACATCTGGGGGACTCTTGGAATGGTGGCACGACCCTGGAGTTCCTCTCGCCGTTCCTGTTGAGAGGGCCTCCTCTTGAGATGCGACGGGAACGCCGGGAACTCTTTCCCGACGATGCAGGGAAAGGATCCCTCATCTCGAGCTACGAGGCGGAAACGGGGCTCCTCTGGATGTGGGCGGGACCCTCGTGATTCCTCTCGAGTGGAGACGGCTAGGTCGGGGAACTTCTTGATTTGCACCAAGGGTGTGAAGGACCCTTTCGAAGTTCCAGAGGTGAGGTGTGATCAGCCTCGAGACGCCTCAGCGGAAATGGGCCTCATCTCGCCTGGAGGGGAGAACCTCCTGGATTTTCTCGAGTTGCGGCAGGTCTTCTCGAGTTACGACGGGGACCTCAGGGACCCGCTCTGGTGGCCTCAGGAAAGGCCAGTCCCCATGCGAGTTGCTAGGGGACCTCTTGGGATTCCTCTCCCGTCCATGCCGGGGCCTCAGTCCTTGTGTGGAGTCGGGGCCGGAACCTGAGGATTCCTCTCCAGTGTTGCCATGGATCTTGGGGTGCTTCTGAGTCTCCCCAGGGGAGTCAGGCCTCGTCTCGAGTGGGGGCATGCACGTGCGCTTTCCTCCCGAGCTGCAGCAGTAGTGTCACGCTTCCTGTCACGTGGATCAAGGGATCTGTGGCTTTCCCTCGAGGCTGTCCCTCGAGGCTTTCCCACGAGGCTTTCCCACAGGGCTGTGCCACGTGCCACCTTGGTGGGAGTCGATCCTCGGCGTGAAAGACGAGCCGGTGAAGGGAAAAGAGGTTCCTCTGGAATGGACTGAGACATCTGGGGGACTCTTGGAATGGTGGCACGACCCTGGAGTTCCTCTCGCCGTTCCTGTTGAGAGGGCCTCCTCTTGAGATGCGACGGGAACGCCGGGAACTCTTTCCCGACGATGCAGGGAAAGGATCCCTCATCTCGAGCTACGAGGCGGAAACGGGGCTCCTCTGGATGTGGGCGGGACCCTCGTGATTCCTCTCGAGTGGAGACGGCTAGGTCGGGGAACTTCTTGATTTTCACCAAGGGTGTGAAGGACCCTTTCGAAGTTCCAGAGGTGAGGTGTGATCAGCCTCGAGACGCCTCAGCGGAAATGGGCCTCATCTCGCCTGGAGGGGAGAACCTCCTGGATTTTCTCGAGTTGCGGCAGGTCTTCTCGAGTTACGACGGGGACCTCAGGGACCCGCTCTGGTGGCCTCAGGAAAGGCCAGTCCCCATGCGAGTTGCTAGGGGACCTCTCGGGATTCCTCTCCCGTCCATGCCGGGGCCTCAGTCCTTGTGTGGAGTCGGGGCCGGAACCTGAGGATTCCTCTCCAGTGTTGCCATGGATCTTGGGGTGCTTCTGAGTCTCCCCAGGGGAGTCAGGCCTCGTCTCGAGTGGGGGCATGCACGTGCGCTTTCCTCCCGAGCTGCAGCAGTAGTGTCACGCTTCCTGTCACGTGGATCAAGGGATCTGTGGCTTTCCCTCGAGGCTGTCCCTCGAGGCTTTCCCACGAGGCTTTCCCACAGGGCTGTGCCACGTGCCACCTTGGTGTGAGTCGATCCTCGGCGTGAAAGACGAGCCGGTGAAGGGAAAAGAGGTTCCTCTGGAATGGACTGAGACATCTGGGGGACTCTTGGAATGGTGGCACGACCCTGGAGTTCCTCTCGCCGTTCCTGTTGAGAGGGCCTCCTCTTGAGATGCGACGGGAACGCCGGGAACTCTTTCCCGACGAAGCAGGGAAAGGATCCCTCATCTCGAGCTACGAGGCGGAAACGGGGCTCCTCTGGATGTGGGCGGGACCCTCGTGATTCCTCTCGAGTGGAGACGGCTAGGTCGGGGGACTTCTTGATTTGCACCAAGGGTGTGAAGGACCCTTTCGAAGTTCCAGAGGTGAGGTGTGATCAGCCTCGAGACGCCTCATCGGAAATGGGCCTCATCTCGCCTGGAGGGGAGAACCTCCTGGATTTTCTCGAGTTGCGGCAGGTCTTCTCGAGTTACGACGGGGACCTCAGGGACCCGCTCTGGTGGCCTCAGGAAAGGCCAGTCCCCATGCGAGTTGCTAGGGGACCTCTCGGGATTCCTCTCCCGTCCATGCCGGGGCCTCAGTCCTTGTGTGGAGTCGGGGCCGGAACCTGAGGATTCCTCTCCAGTGTTGCCATGGATCTTGGGGTGCTTCTGAGTCTCCCCAGGGGAGTCAGGCCTCGTCTCGAGTGGGGGCATGCACGTGCGCTTTCCTCCCGAGCTGCAGCAGTAGTGTCACGCTTCCTGTCACGTGGATCAAGGGATCTGTGGCTTTCGCTCGAGGCTGTCCCTCGAGGCTTTCCCACGAGGCTTTCCCACAGGGCTGTGCCACGTGCCACCTTGGTGGGAGTCGATCCTCGGCGTGAAAGACGATCCGGTGAAGGGAAAAGTGGTTCCTCTGGAATGGACTGAGACATCTGGGGGACTCTTGGAATGGTGGCACGACCCTGGAGTTCCTCTCGCCGTTCCTGTTGAGAGGGCCTCCTCTTCACATGCGACGGGAACGCCGGGAACTCTTTCCCGACGAAGCAGGGAAAGGATCCCTCATCTCCAGCTACGAGGCGGAAACGGGGCTCCTCTGGATGTGGGCGGGACCCTCGTGATTCCTCTCGAGTGGAGACGGCTAGGTCGGGGAACTTCTTGATTTGCACCAAGGGTGTGAAGGACCCTTTCGAAGTTCCAGAGGTGAGGTGTGATCAGCCTCGAGACGCCTCAGCGGAAATGGGCCTCATCTCGCCTGGAGGGGAGAACCTCCTGGATTTTCTCGAGTTGCGGCAGGTCTTCTCGAGTTACGACGGGGACCTCAGGGACCCGCTCTGGTGGCCTCAGGAAAGGCCAGTCCCCATGCGAGTTGCTAGGGGACCTCTCGGGATTCCTCTCCCGTCCATGCCGGGGCCTCAGTCCTTGTGTGGAGTCGGGGCCGGAACCTGAGGATTCCTCTCCAGTGTTGCCATGGATCTTGGGGTGCTTCTGAGTCTCCCCAGGGGAGTCAGGCCTCGTCTCGAGTGGGGGCATGCACGTGCGCTTTCCTCCCGAGCTGCAGCAGTAGTGTCACGCTTCCTGTCACGTGGATCAAGGGATCTGTGGCTTTCGCTCGAGGCTGTCCCTCGAGGCTTTCCCACGAGGCTTTCCCACAGGGCTGTGCCACGTGCCACCTTGGTGGGAGTCGATCCTCGGCGTGAAAGACGATCCGGTGAAGGGAAAAGTGGTTCCTCTGGAATGGACTGAGACATCTGGGGGACTCTTGGAATGGTGGCACGACCCTGGAGTTCCTCTCGCCGTTCCTGTTGAGAGGGCCTCCTCTTCACATGCGACGGGAACGCCGGGAACTCTTTCCCGACGAAGCAGGGAAAGGATCCCTCATCTCCAGCTACGAGGCGGAAACGGGGCTCCTCTGGATGTGGGCGGGACCCTCGTGATTCCTCTCGAGTGGAGACGGCTAGGTCGGGGAACTTCTTGATTTGCACCAAGGGTGTGAAGGACCCTTTCGAAGTTCCAGAGGTGAGGTGTGATCAGCCTCGAGACGCCTCAGCGGAAATGGGCCTCATCTCGCCTGGAGGGGAGAACCTCCTGGATTTTCTCGAGTTGCGGCAGGTCTTCTCGAGTTACGACGGGGACCTCAGGGACCCGCTCTGGTGGCCTCAGGAAAGGCCAGTCCCCATGCGAGTTGCTAGGGGACCTCTCGGGATTCCTCTCCCGTCCATGCCGGGGCCTCAGTCCTTGTGTGGAGTCGGGGCCGGAACCTGAGGATTCCTCTCCAGTGTTGCCATGGATCTTGGGGTGCTTCTGAGTCTCCCCAGGGGAGTCAGGCCTCGTCTCGAGTGGGGGCATGCACGTGCGCTTTCCTCCCGAGCTGCAGCAGTAGTGTCACGCTTCCTGTCACGTGGATCAAGGGATCTGTGGCTTTCCCTCGAGGCTGTCCCTCGAGGCTTTCCCACGAGGCTTTCCCACAGGGCTGTGCCACGTGCCACCTTGGTGGGAGTCGATCCTCGGCGTGAAAGACGAGCCGGTGAAGGGAAAAGAGGTTCTTCTGGAATGGACTGAGACATCTGGGGGACTCTTGGAATGGTGGCACGACCCTGGAGTTCCTCTCGCCGTTCCTGTTGAGAGGGCCTCCTCTTCACATGCGACGGGAACGCCGGGAACTCTTTCCCGACGAAGCAGGGAAAGGATCCCTCATCTCGAGCTACGAGGCGGAAACGGGGCTCCTCTGGATGTGGGCGGGACCCTCGTGATTCCTCTCGAGTGGAGACGGCTAGGTCGGGGAACTTCTTGATTTGCACCAAGGGTGTGAAGGACCCTTTCGAAGTTCCAGAGGTGAGGTGTGATCAGCCTCGAGACGCCTCAGCGGAAATGGGCCTCATCTCGCCTGGAGGGGAGAACCTCCTGGATTTTCTCGAGTTGCGGCAGGTCTTCTCGAGTTACGACGGGGACCTCAGGGACCCGCTCTGGTGGCCTCAGGAAAGGCCAGTCCCCATGCGAGTTGCTAGGGGACCTCTCGGGATTCCTCTCCTGTCCATGCCGGGGCCTCAGTCCTTGTGTGGAGTCGGGGCCGGAACCTGAGGATTCCTCTCCAGTGTTGCCATGGATCTTGGGGTGCTTCTGAGTCTCCCCAGGGGAGTCAGGACTCGTCTCGAGTGGGGGCATGCACGTGCGCTTTCCTCCCGAGCTGCAGCAGTAGTGTCACGCTTCCTGTCACGTGGATCAAGGGATCTGTGGCTTTCCCTCGAGGCTGTCCCTCGAGGCTTTCCCACGAGGCTTTCCCACAGGGCTGTGCCACGTGCCACCTTGGTGGGAGTCGATCCTCGGCGTGAAAGACGAGCCGGTGAAGGGAAAAGAGGTTCCTCTGGAATGGACTGAGACATCTGGGGGACTCTTGGAATGGTGGCACGACCCTGGAGTTCCTCTCGCCGTTCCTGTTGAGAGGGCCTCCTCTTGAGATGCGACGGGAACGCCGGGAACTCTTTCCCGACGATGCAGGGAAAGGATCCCTCATCTCGAGCTACGAGGCGGAAACGGGGCTCCTCTGGATGTGGGCGGGACCCTCGTGATTCCTCTCGAGTGGAGACGGCTAGGTCGGGGAACTTCTTGATTTTCACCAAGGGTGTGAAGGACCCTTTCGAAGTTCCAGAGGTGAGGTGTGATCAGCCTCGAGACGCCTCAGCGGAAATGGGCCTCATCTCGCCTGGAGGGGAGAACCTCCTGGATTTTCTCGAGTTGCGGCAGGTCTTCTCGAGTTACGACGGGGACCTCAGGGACCCGCTCTGTTGGCCTCAGGAAAGGCCAGTCCCCATGCGAGTTGCTAGGGGACCTCTCGGGATTCCTCTCCCGTCCATGCCGGGGTCTCAGTCCTTGTGTGCAGTCGGGGCCGGAACCTGAGGATTCCTCTCCAGTGTTGCCATGGATCTTGGGGTGCTTCTGAGTCTCCCCAGGGGAGTCAGGCCTCGTCTCGAGTGGGGGCATGCACGTGCGCTTTCCTCCCGAGCTGCAGCAGTAGTGTCACGCTTCCTGTCACGTGGATCAAGGGATCTGTGGCTTTCCCTCGAGGCTGTCCCTCGAGGCTTTCCCACGAGGCTTTCCCACAGGGCTGTGCCACGTGCCACCTTGGTGGGAGTCGATCCTCGGCGTGAAAGACGAGCCGGTGAAGGGAAAAGAGGTTCCTCTGGAATGGACTGAGACATCTGGGGGACTCTTAGAATGGTGGCACGACCCTGGAGTTCCTCTCGCCGTTCCTGTTGAGAGGGCCTCCTCTTGAGATGCGACGGGAACGCCGGGAACTCTTTCCCGACGAAGCAGGGAAAGGATCCCTCATCTCGAGCTACGAGGCGGAAACGGGGCTCCTCTGGATGTGGGCGGGACCCTCGTGATTCCTCTCGAGTGGAGACGGCTAGGTCGGGGAACTTCTTGATTTGCACCAAGGGTGTGAAGGACCCTTTCGAAGTTCCAGAGGTGAGGTGTGATCAGCCTCGAGACGCCTCAGCGGAAATGGGCCTCATCTCGCCTGGAGGGGAGAACCTCCTGGATTTTCTCGAGTTGCGGCAGGTCTTCTCGAGTTACGACGGGGACCTCAGGGACCCGCTCTGGTGGCCTCAGGAAAGGCCAGTCCCCATGCGAGTTGCTAGGGGACCTCTCGGGATTCCTCTCCCGTCCATGCCGGGGCCTCAGTCCTTGTGTGGAGTCGGGGCCGGAACCTGAGGATTCCTCTCCAGTGTTGCCATGGATCTTGGGGTGCTTCTGAGTCTCCCCAGGGGAGTCAGGCCTCGTCTCGAGTGGGGGCATGCACGTGCGCTTTCCTCCCGAGCTGCAGCAGTAGTGTCACGCTTCCTGTCACGTGGATCAAGGGATCTGTGGCTTTCGCTCGAGGCTGTCCCTCGAGGCTTTCCCACGAGGCTTTCCCACAGGGCTGTGCCACGTGCCACCTTGGTGGGAGTCGATCCTCGGCGTGAAAGACGATCCGGTGAAGGGAAAAGTGGTTCCTCTGGAATGGACTGAGACATCTGGGGGACTCTTGGAATGGTGGCACGACCCTGGAGTTCCTCTCGCCGTTCCTGTTGAGAGGGCCTCCTCTTCACATGCGACGGGAACGCCGGGAACTCTTTCCCGACGAAGCAGGGAAAGGATCCCTCATCTCCAGCTACGAGGCGGAAACGGGGCTCCTCTGGATGTGGGCGGGACCCTCGTGATTCCTCTCGAGTGGAGACGGCTAGGTCGGGGAACTTCTTGATTTGCACCAAGGGTGTGAAGGACCCTTTCGAAGTTCCAGAGGTGAGGTGTGATCAGCCTCGAGACGCCTCAGCGGAAATGGGCCTCATCTCGCCTGGAGGGGAGAACCTCCTGGATTTTCTCGAGTTGCGGCAGGTCTTCTCGAGTTACGACGGGGACCTCAGGGACCCGCTCTGGTGGCCTCAGGAAAGGCCAGTCCCCATGCGAGTTGCTAGGGGACCTCTCGGGATTCCTCTCCCGTCCATGCCGGGGCCTCAGTCCTTGTGTGGAGTCGGGGCCGGAACCTGAGGATTCCTCTCCAGTGTTGCCATGGATCTTGGGGTGCTTCTGAGTCTCCCCAGGGGAGTCAGGCCTCGTCTCGAGTGGGGGCATGCACGTGCGCTTTCCTCCCGAGCTGCAGCAGTAGTGTCACGCTTCCTGTCACGTGGATCAAGGGATCTGTGGCTTTCCCTCGAGGCTGTCCCTCGAGGCTTTCCCACGAGGCTTTCCCACAGGGCTGTGCCACGTGCCACCTTGGTGGGAGTCGATCCTCGGCGTGAAAGACGAGCCGGTGAAGGGAAAAGAGGTTCTTCTGGAATGGACTGAGATATCTGGGGGACTCTTGGAATGGTGGCACGACCCTGGAGTTCCTCTCGCCGTTCCTGTTGAGAGGGCCTCCTCTTCACATGCGACGGGAACGCCGGGAACTCTTTCCCGACGAAGCAGGGAAAGGATCCCTCATCTCGAGCTACGAGGCGGAAACGGGGCTCCTCTGGATGTGGGCGGGACCCTCGTGATTCCTCTCGAGTGGAGACGGCTAGGTCGGGGAACTTCTTGATTTGCACCAAGGGTGTGAAGGACCCTTTCGAAGTTCCAGAGGTGAGGTGTGATCAGCCTCGAGACGCCTCAGCGGAAATGGGCCTCATCTCGCCTGGAGGGGAGAACCTCCTGGATTTTCTCGAGTTGCGGCAGGTCTTCTCGAGTTACGACGGGGACCTCAGGGACCCGCTCTGGTGGCCTCAGGAAAGGCCAGTCCCCATGCGAGTTGCTAGGGGACCTCTCGGGATTCCTCTCCCGTCCATGCCGGGGCCTCAGTCCTTGTGTGGAGTCGGGGCCGGAACCTGAGGATTCCTCTCCAGTGTTGCCATGGATCTTGGGGTGCTTCTGAGTCTCCCCAGGGGAGTCAGGCCTCGTCTCGAGTGGGGGCATGCACGTGCGCTTTCCTCCCGAGCTGCAGCAGTAGTGTCACGCTTCCTGTCACGTGGATCAAGGGATCTGTGGCTTTCCCTCGAGGCTGTCCCTCGAGGCTTTCCCACGAGGCTTTCCCACAGGGCTGTGCCACGTGCCACCTTGGTGGGAGTCGATCCTCGGCGTGAAAGACGAGCCGGTGAAGGGAAAAGAGGTTCCTCTGGAATGGACTGAGACATCTGGGGGACTCTTGGAATGGTGGCACGACCCTGGAGTTCCTCTCGCCGTTCCTGTTGAGAGGGCCTCCTCTTGAGATGCGACGGGAACGCCGGGAACTCTTTCCCGACGATGCAGGGAAAGGATCCCTCATCTCGAGCTACGAGGCGGAAACGGGGCTCCTCTGGATGTGGGCGGGACCCTCGTGATTCCTCTCGAGTGGAGACGGCTAGGTCGGGGAACTTCTTGATTTTCACCAAGGGTGTGAAGGACCCTTTCGAAGTTCCAGAGGTGAGGTGTGATCAGCCTCGAGACGCCTCAGCGGAAATGGGCCTCATCTCGCCTGGAGGGGAGAACCTCCTGGATTTTCTCGAGTTGCGGCAGGTCTTCTCGAGTTACGACGGGGACCTCAGGGACCCGCTCTGTTGGCCTCAGGAAAGGCCAGTCCCCATGCGAGTTGCTAGGGGACCTCTCGGGATTCCTCTCCCGTCCATGCCGGGGTCTCAGTCCTTGTGTGCAGTCGGGGCCGGAACCTGAGGATTCCTCTCCAGTGTTGCCATGGATCTTGGGGTTCTTCTGAGTCTCCCCAGGGGAGTCAGGCCTCGTCTCGAGTGGGGGCATGCACGTGCGCTTTCCTCCCGAGCTGCAGCAGTAGTGTCACGCTTCCTGTCACGTGGATCAAGGGATCTGTGGCTTTCCCTCGAGGCTGTCCCTCGAGGCTTTCCCACGAGGCTTTCCCACAGGGCTGTGCCACGTGCCACCTTGGTGGGAGTCGATCCTCGGCGTGAAAGACGAGCCGGTGAAGGGAAAAGAGGTTCCTCTGGAATGGACTGAGACATCTGGGGGACTCTTAGAATGGTGGCACGACCCTGGAGTTCCTCTCGCCGTTCCTGTTGAGAGGGCCTCCTCTTGAGATGCGACGGGAACGCCGGGAACTCTTTCCATACGAAGCAGGGAAAGGATCCCTCATCTCGAGCTACGAGGCGGAAACGGGGCTCCTCTGGATGTGGGCGGGACCCTCGTGATTCCATTCGAGTGGAGACGGCTAGGTCGGGGAACTTCTTGATTTGCACCAAGGGTGTGAAGGACCCTTTCGAAGTTCCAGAGGTGAGGTGTGATCAGCCTCGAGACGCCTCAGCGGAAATGGGCCTCATCTCGCCTGGAGGGGAGAACCTCCTGGATTTTCTCGAGTTGCGGCAGGTCTTCTCGAGTTACGACGGGGACCTCAGGGACCCGCTCTGGTGGCCTCAGGAAAGGCCAGTCCCCATGCGAGTTGCTAGGGGACCTCTCGGGATTCCTCTCCCGTCCATGCCGGGGCCTCAGTCCTTGTGTGGAGTCGGGGCCGGAACCTGAGGATTCCTCTCCAGTGTTGCCATGGATCTTGGGGTGCTTCTGAGTCTCCCCAGGGGAGTCAGGCCTCGTCTCGAGTGGGGGCATGCACGTGCGCTTTCCTCCCGAGCTGCAGCAGTAGTGTCACGCTTCCTGTCACGTGGATCAAGGGATCTGTGGCTTTCCCTCGAGGCTGTCCCTCGAGGCTTTCCCACGAGGCTTTCCCACAGGGCTGTGCCACGTGCCACCTTGGTGGGAGTCGATCCTCGGCGTGAAAGACGAGCCGGTGAAGGGAAAAGAGGTTCCTCTGGAATGGACTGAGACATCTGGGGGACTCTTGGAATGGTGGCACGACCCTGGAGTTCCTCTCGCCGTTCCTGTTGAGAGGGCCTCCTCTTGAGATGCGACGGGAACGCCGGGAACTCTTTCCCGACGATGCAGGGAAAGGATCCCTCATCTCGAGCTACGAGGCGGAAACGGGGCTCCTCTGGATGTGGGCGGGACCCTCGTGATTCCTCTCGAGTGGAGACGGCTAGGTCGGGGAACTTCTTGATTTTCACCAAGGGTGTGAAGGACCCTTTCGAAGTTCCAGAGGTGAGGTGTGATCAGCCTCGAGACGCCTCATCGGAAATGGGCCTCATCTCGCCTGGAGGGGAGAACCTCCTGGATTTTCTCGAGTTGCGGCAGGTCTTCTCGAGTTACGACGGGGACCTCAGGGACCCGCTCTGTTGGCCTCAGGAAAGGCCAGTCCCCATGCGAGTTGCTAGGGGACCTCTCGGGATTCCTCTCCCGTCCATGCCGGGGCCTCAGTCCTTGTGTGCAGTCGGGGCCGGAACCTGAGGATTCCTCTCCAGTGTTGCCATGGATCTTGGGGTGCTTCTGAGTCTCCCCAGGGGAGTCAGGCCTCGTCTCGAGTGGGGGCATGCACGTGCGCTTTTCTCCCGAGCTGCAGCAGTAGTGTCACGCTTCCTGTCACGTGGATCAAGGGATCTGTGGCTTTCCCTCGAGGCTGTCCCTCGAGGCTTTCCCACGAGGCTTTCCCACAGGGCTGTGCCACGTGCCACCTTGGTGGGAGTCGATCCTCGGCGTGAAAGACGAGCCGGTGAAGGGAAAAGAGGTTCCTCTGGAATGGACTGAGACATCTGGGGGACTCTTAGAATGGTGGCACGACCCTGGAGTTCCTCTCGCCGTTCCTGTTGAGAGGGCCTCCTCTTGAGATGCGACGGGAACGCCGGGAACTCTTTCCCGACGAAGCAGGGAAAGGATCCCTCATCTCGAGCTACGAGGCGGAAACGGGGCTCCTCTGGATGTGGGCGGGACCCTCGTGATTCCTCTCGAGTGGAGACGGCTAGGTCGGGGAACTTCTTGATTTGCACCAAGGGTGTGAAGGACCCTTTCGAAGTTCCAGAGGTGAGGTGTGATCCTCCTCGAGACGCCTCATCGGAAATGGGCCTCATCTCGCCTGGAGGGGAGAACCTCCTGGATTTTCTCGAGTTGCGGCAGGTCTTCTCGAGTTACGACGGGGACCTCAGGGACCCGCTCTGGTGGCCTCAGGAAAGGCCAGTCCCCATGCGAGTTGCTAGGGGACCTCTCGGGATTCCTCTCCCGTCCATGCCGGGGCCTCAGTCCTTGTGTGGAGTCGGGGCCGGAACCTGAGGATTCCTCTCCAGTGTTGCCATGGATCTTGGGGTGCTTCTGAGTCTCCCCAGGGGAGTCAGGCCTCGTCTCGAGTGGGGGCATGCACGTGCGCTTTCCTCCCGAGCTGCAGCAGTAGTGTCACGCTTCCTGTCACGTGGATCAAGGGATCTGTGGCTTTCCCTCGAGGCTGTCCCTCGAGGCTTTCCCACGAGGCTTTCCCACAGGGCTGTGCCACGTGCCACCTTGGTGGGAGTCGATCCTCGGCGTGAAAGACGAGCCGGTGAAGGGAAAAGAGGTTCCTCTGGAATGGACTGAGACATCTGGGGGACTCTTGGAATGGTGGCACGACCCTGGAGTTCCTCTCGCCGTTCCTGTTGAGAGGGCCTCCTCTTGAGATGCGACGGGAACGCCGGAAACTCTTTCCCGACGAAGCAGGGAAAGGATCCCTCATCTCGAGCTACGAGGCGGAAACGGGGCTCCTCTGGATGTGGGCGGGACCCTCGTGATTCCTCTCGAGTGGAGACGGGTATGTCGGGGAACTTCTTGATTTGCACCAAGGGTGTGAAGGACCCTTTCGAAGTTCCAGAGGTGAGGTGTGATCAGCCTCGAGACGCCTCAGCGGAAATGGGCCTCATCTCGCCTGGAGGGGAGAACCTCCTGGATTTTCTCGAGTTGCGGCAGGTCTTCTCGAGTTACGACGGGGACCTCAGGGACCCGCTCTGGTGGCCTCAGGAAAGGCCAGTCCCCATGCGAGTTGCTAGGGGACCTCTCGGGATTCCTCTCCCGTCCATGCCGGGGCCTCAGTCCTTGTGTGGAGTCGGGGCCGGAACCTGAGGATTCCTCTCCAGTGTTGCCATGGATCTTGGGGTGCTTCTGAGTCTCCCCAGGGGAGTCAGGCCTCGTCTCGAGTGGGGGCATGCACGTGCGCTTTCCTCCCGAGCTGCAGCAGTAGTGTCACGCTTCCTGTCACGTGGATCAAGGGATCTGTGGCTTTCCCTCGAGGCTGTCCCTCGAGGCTTTCCCACGAGGCTTTCCCACAGGGCTGTGCCACGTGCCACCTTGGTGGGAGTCGATCCTCGGCGTGAAAGACGAGCCGGTGAAGGGAAAAGAGGTTCCTCTGGAATGGACTGAGACATCTGGGGGACTCTTGGAATGGTGGCACGACCCTGGAGTTCCTCTCGCCGTTCCTGTTGAGAGGGCCTCCTCTTGAGATGCGACGGGAACGCCGGAAACTCTTTCCCGACGAAGCAGGGAAAGGATCCCTCATCTCGAGCTACGAGGCGGAAACGGGGCTCCTCTGGATGTGGGCGGGACCCTCGTGATTCCTCTCGAGTGGAGACGGGTATGTCGGGGAACTTCTTGATTTGCACCAAGGGTGTGAAGGACCCTTTCGAAGTTCCAGAGGTGAGGTGTGATCAGCCTCGAGACGCCTCAGCGGAAATGGGCCTCATCTCGCCTGGAGGGGAGAACCTCCTGGATTTTCTCGAGTTGCGGCAGGTCTTCTCGAGTTACGACGGGGACCTCAGGGACCCGCTCTGGTGGCCTCAGGAAAGGCCAGTCCCCATGCGAGTTGCTAGGGGACCTCTCGGGATTCCTCTCCCGTCCATGCCGGGGCCTCAGTCCTTGTGTGGAGTCGGGGCCGAAACCTGAGGATTCCTCTCCAGTGTTGCCATGGATCTTGGGGTGCTTCTGAGTCTCCCCAGGGGAGTCAGGCCTCGTCTCGAGTGGGGGCATGCACGTGCGCTTTCCTCCCGAGCTGCAGCAGTAGTGTCACGCTTCCTGTCACGTGGATCAAGGGATCTGTGGCTTTCCCTCGAGGCTGTCCCTCGAGGCTTTCCCACGAGGCTTTCCCACAGGGCTGTGCCACGTGCCACCTTGGTGGGAGTCGATCCTCGGCGTGAAAGACGAGCCGGTGAAGGGAAAAGAGGTTCCTCTGGAATGGACTGAGACATCTGGGGGACTCTTGGAATGGTGGCACGACCCTGGAGTTCCTCTCGCCGTTCCTGTTGAGAGGGCCTCCTCTTGAGATGCGACGGGAACGCCGGGAACTCTTTCCCGACGAAGCAGGGAAAGGATCCCTCATCTCGAGCTACGAGGCGGAAACGGGGCTCCTCTGGATGTGGGCGGGACCCTCGTGATTCCTCTCGAGTGGAGACGGCTAGGTCGGGGAACTTCTTGATTTGCACCAAGGGTGTGAAGGACCCTTTCGAAGTTCCAGAGGTGAGGTGTGATCAGCCTCGAGACGCCTCAGCCAAAATGGGCCTCATCTCGCCTGGAGGGGAGAACCTCCTGGATTTTCTCGAGTTGCGGCAGGTCTTCTCGAGTTACGACGGGGACCTCAGGGACCCGCTCTGGTGGCCTCAGGAAAGGCCAGTCCCCATGCGAGTTGCTAGGGGACCTCTCGGGATTCCTCTCCCGTCCATGCCGGGGCCTCAGTCCTTGTGTGGAGTCGGGGCCGGAACCTGAGGATTCCTCTCCAGTGTTGCCATGGATCTTGGGGTGCTTCTGAGTCTCCCCAGGGGAGTCAGGCCTCGTCTCGAGTGGGGGCATGCACGTGCGCTTTCCTCCCGAGCTGCAGCAGTAGTGTCACGCTTCCTGTCACGTGGATCAAGGGATCTGTGGCTTTCCCTCGAGGCTGTCCCTCGAGGCTTTCCCACGAGGCTTTCCCACAGGGCTGTGCCACGTGCCACCTTGGTGGGAGTCGATCCTCGGCGTGAAAGACGAGCCGGTGAAGGGAAAAGAGGTTCCTCTGGAATGGACTGAGACATCTGGGGGACTCTTGGAATGGTGGCACGACCCTGGAGTTCCTCTCGCCGTTCCTGTTGAGAGGGCCTCCTCTTGAGATGCGACGGGAACGCCGGGAACTCTTTCCCGACGAAGCAGGGAAAGGATCCCTCATCTCGAGCTACGAGGCGGAAACGGGGCTCCTCTGGATGTGGGCGGGACCCTCGTGATTCCTCTCGAGTGGAGACGGCTAGGTCGGGGAACTTCTTGATTTGCACCAAGGGTGTGAAGGACCCTTTCGAAGTTCCAGAGGTGAGGTGTGATCAGCCTCGAGACGCCTCAGCCAAAATGGGCCTCATCTCGCCTGGAGGGGAGAACCTCCTGGATTTTCTCGAGTTGCGGCAGGTCTTCTCGAGTTACGACGGGGACCTCAGGGACCCGCTCTGGTGGCCTCAGGAAAGGCCAGTCCCCATGCGAGTTGCTAGGGGACCTCTCGGGATTCCTCTCCCGTCCATGCCGGGGCCTCAGTCCTTGTGTGGAGTCGGGGCCGGAACCTGAGGATTCCTCTCCAGTGTTGCCATGGATCTTGGGGTGCTTCTGAGTCTCCCCAGGGGAGTCAGGCCTCGTCTCGAGTGGGGGCATGCACGTGCGCTTTCCTCCCGAGCTGCAGCAGTAGTGTCACGCTTCCTGTCACGTGGATCAAGGGATCTGTGGCTTTCCCTCGAGGCTGTCCCTCGAGGCTTTCCCACGAGGCTTTCCCACAGGGCTGTGCCACGTGCCACCTTGGTGGGAGTCGATCCTCGGCGTGAAAGACGAGCCGGTGAAGGGAAAAGAGGTTCCTCTGGAATGGACTGAGACATCTGGGGGACTCTTGGAATGGTGGCACGACCCTGGAGTTCCTCTCGCCGTTCCTGTTGAGAGGGCCTCCTCTTGAGATGCGACGGGAACGCCGGGAACTCTTTCCCGACGATGCAGGGAAAGGATCCCTCATCTCGAGCTACGAGGCGGAAACGGGGCTCCTCTGGATGTGGGCGGGACCCTCGTGATTCCTCTCGAGTGGAGACGGCTAGGTCGGGGAACTTCTTGATTTTCACCAAGGGTGTGAAGGACCCTTTCGAAGTTCCAGAGGTGAGGTGTGATCAGCCTCGAGACGCCTCAGCGGAAATGGGCCTCATCTCGCCTGGAGGGGAGAACCTCCTGGATTTTCTCGAGTTGCGGCAGGTCTTCTCGAGTTACGACGGGGACCTCAGGGACCCGCTCTGTTGGCCTCAGGAAAGGCCAGTCCCCATGCGAGTTGCTAGGGGACCTCTCGGGATTCCTCTCCCGTCCATGCCGGGGCCTCAGTCCTTGTGTGCAGTCGGGGCCGGAACCTGAGGATTCCTCTCCAGTGTTGCCATGGATCTTGGGGTTCTTCTGAGTCTCCCCAGGGGAGTCAGGCCTCGTCTCGAGTGGGGGCATGCACGTGCGCTTTCCTCCCGAGCTGCAGCAGTAGTGTCACGCTTCCTGTCACGTGGATCAAGGGATCTGTGGCTTTCCCTCGAGGCTGTCCCTCGAGGCTTTCCCACGAGGCTTTCCCACAGGGCTGTGCCACGTGCCACCTTGGTGGGAGTCGATCCTCGGCGTGAAAGACCAGCCGGTGAAGGGAAAAGAGGTTCCTCTGGAATGGACTGAGACATCTGGGGGACTCTTAGAATGGTGGCACGACCCTGGAGTTCCTCTCGCCGTTCCTGTTGAGAGGGCCTCCTCTTGAGATGCGACGGGAACGCCGGGAACTCTTTCCCGACGAAGCAGGGAAAGGATCCCTCATCTCGAGCTACGAGGCGGAAACGGGGCTCCTCTGGATGTGGGCGGGACCCTCGTGATTCCTCTCGAGTGGAGACGGCTAGGTCGGGGAACTTCTTGATTTGCACCAAGGGTGTGAAGGACCCTTTCGAAGTTCCAGAGGTGAGGTGTGATCAGCCTCGAGACGCCTCAGCGGAAATGGGCCTCATCTCGCCTGGAGGGGAGAACCTCCTGGATTTTCTCGAGTTGCGGCAGGTCTTCTCGAGTTACGACGGGGACCTCAGGGACCCGCTCTGGTGGCCTCAGGAAAGGCCAGTCCCCATGCGAGTTGCTAGGGGACCTCTCGGGATTCCTCTCCCGTCCATGCCGGGGCCTCAGTCCTTGTGTGGAGTCGGGGCCGGAACCTGAGGATTCCTCTCCAGTGTTGCCATGGATCTTGGGGTGCTTCTGAGTCTCCCCAGGGGAGTCAGGCCTCGTCTCGAGTGGGGGCATGCACGTGCGCTTTCCTCCCGAGCTGCAGCAGTAGTGTCACGCTTCCTGTCACGTGGATCAAGGGATCTGTGGCTTTCCCTCGAGGCTGTCCCTCGAGGCTTTCCCACGAGGCTTTCCCACAGGGCTGTGCCACGTGCCACCTTGGTGGGAGTCGATCCTCGGCGTGAAAGACGAGCCGGTGAAGGGAAAAGAGGTTCCTCTGGAATGGACTGAGACATCTGGGGGACTCTTGGAATGGTGGCACGACCCTGGAGTTCCTCTCGCCGTTCCTGTTGAGAGGGCCTCCTCTTGAGATGCGACGGGAACGCCGGGAACTCTTTCCCGACGATGCAGGGAAAGGATCCCTCATCTCGAGCTACGAGGCGGAAACGGGGCTCCTCTGGATCTGGACGGGACCCTCGTGATTCCTCTCGAGTGGAGACGGCTAGGTCGGGGAACTTCTTGATTTTCACCAAGGGTGTGAAGGACCCTTTCGAAGTTCCAGAGGTGAGGTGTGATCAGCCTCGAGACGCCTCAGCGGAAATGGGCCTCATCTCGCCTGGAGGGGAGAACCTCCTGGATTTTCTCGAGTTGCGGCAGGTCTTCTCGAGTTACGACGGGGACCTCAGGGACCCGCTCTGTTGGCCTCAGGAAAGGCCAGTCCCCATGCGAGTTGCTAGGGGACCTCTCGGGATTCCTCTCCCGTCCATGCCGGGGCCTCAGTCCTTGTGTGGATTCGGGGCAGGAACCTGAGGATTCCTCTCCAGTATTGCCATGGATCTTGGGGTGCTTCTGAGTCTCCCCAGGGGAGTCAGGCCTCGTCTCGAGTGGGGGCATGCACGTGCGCTTTCCTCCCGAGCTGCAGCAGTAGTGTCACGCTTCCTGTCACGTGGATTAAGGGATCTGTGGCTTTCCCTCGAGGCTGTCCCTCGAGGCTTTCCCACGAGGCTTTCCCACAGGGCTGTGCCACGTGCCACCTTGGTGTGAGTCGATCCTCGGCGTGAAAGACGAGCCGGTGAAGGGAAAAGAGGTTCCTCTGGAATGGACTGAGACATCTGGGGGACTCTTGGAATGGTGGCACGACCCTGGAGTTCCTCTCGCCGTTCCTGTTGAGAGGGCCTCCCCTTCACATGCGACGGAAACGCCGGGAACTCTTTCCCGACGAAGCAGGGAAAGGATCCCTCATCTCGAGCTACGAGGCGGAAACGGGGCTCCTCTGGATGTGGGCGGGACCCTCGTGATTCCTCTCGAGTGGAGACGGCTAGGTCGGGGAACTTCTTGATTTGCACCAAGGGTGTGAAGGACCCTTTCGAAGTTCCAGAGGTGAGGTGTGATCCGCCTCGAGACTCCTCAGCGGAAATGGGCCTCATCTCGCCTGGAGGGGAGAACCTCCTGGATTTTCTCCAGTTGCGGCAGGTCTTCTCGAGTTACGACGGGGACCTCAGGGACCCGCTCTGGTGGCCTCAGGAAAGGCCAGTCCCCATGCGAGTTGCTAGGGGACTTCTCGGGATTCCTCTCCCATCCATGCCGGGGCCTCAGTCCTTGTGTGGAGTCGGGGCCGGAACCTGAGGATTCCTCTCCAGTGTTGCCATGGATCTTGGGGTGCTTCTGAGTCTCCCCAGGGGAGTCAGGCCTCGTCTCGAGTGGGGGCATGCACGTGCACTTTCCTCCCGATCTGCAGCAGTAGTGTCACGCTTCCTGTCACGTGGATCAAGGGATCTGTGGTTTCCCTCGAGGCTTTCGCTCGAGGCTTTCCCACGAGGCTTCCCACAGGGCTGTGCCAGGTGCCACCTTGGTGGGAGTCGATCCTCGGCGTGAAAGACGAGCCGGTGAAGGGAAAAGAGGTTCCTCTGGAATGGACTGAGACATCTGGGGGACTCTTGGAATGGTGGCACGACCCTGGAGTTCCTCTCGCCGTTCCTGTTGAGAGGGCCTCCTCTTGAGATGCGACGGGAACGCCGGGAACTCTTTCCCGACGAAGCAGGGAAAGGATCCCTCATCTCGAGCTACGAGGCGGAAACGGGGCTCCTCTGGATGTGGGCGGGACCCTCGTGATTCCTCTCGAGTGGAGACGGCTAGGTCGGGGAACTTCTTGATTTTCACCAAGGGTGTGAAGGACCCTTTCGAAGTTCCAGAGGTGAGGTGTGATCAGCCTCGAGACGCCTCAGCGGAAATGGGCCTCATCTCGCCTGGAGGGGAGAACCTCCTGGATTTTCTCGAGTTGCGGCAGGTCTTCTCGAGTTACGACGGGGACCTCAGGGACCCGCTCTGGTGGCCTCAGGAAAAACCAGTCCCCATGCGAGTTGCTAGGGGACCTCTCGGGATTCCTCTCCCGTCCATGCCGGGGCCTCAGTCCTTGTGTGGAGTCGGGGCCGGAACCTGAGGATTCCTCCCCAGTGTTGCCATGGATCTTGGGGTGCTTCTGAGTCTCCCCAGGGGAGTCAGGCCTCGTCTCGAGTGGGGGCATGCACGTGCGCTTTCCTCCCGAGCTGCAGCAGTAGTGTCACGCTTCCTGTCACGTGGATCAAGGGATCTGTGGCTTTCCCTCGAGGCTGTCCCTCGAGGCTTTCCCACGAGGCTTTCCCACAGGGCTGTGCCACGTGCCACCTTGGTGGGAGTCGATCCTCGGCGTGAAGGACGAGCCGGTGAAGGGAAAAGAGGTTCCTCTGGAATGGACTGAGACATCTGGGGGACTCTTGGAATGGTGGCACGACCCTGGAGTTCCTCTCGCCGTTCCTGTTGAGAGGGCCTCCTCTTCACATGCGACGGGAACGCCGGGAACTCTTTCCCGACGAAGCAGGGAAAGGATCCCTCATCTCGAGCTACGAGGCGGAAACGGGGCTCCTCTGGATGTGGGCGGGACCCTCGTGATTCCTCTCGAGTGGAGACGGCTAGGTCGGGGAACTTCTTGATTTGCACCAAGGGTGTGAAGGACCCTTTCGAAGTTCCAGAGGTGAGGTGTGATCAGCCTCGAGACGCCTCAGCGGAAATGGGCCTCATCTCGCCTGGAGGGGAGAACCTCCTGGATTTTCTCGAGTTGCGGCAGGTCTTCTCGAGTTACGACGGGGACCTCAGGGACCCGCTCTGGTGGCCTCAGGAAAGGCCAGTCCCCATGCGAGTTGCTAGGGGACCTCTCGGGATTCCTCTCCCGTCCATGCCGGGGCCTCAGTCCTTGTGTAGAGTCGGGGCCGGAACCTGAGGATTCCTCTCCAGTGTTGCCATGGATCTTGGGGTGCTTCTGAGTCTCCCCAGGGGAGTCAGGCCTCGTCTCGAGTGGGGGCATGCACGTGCGCTTTCCTCCCGAGCTGCAGCAGTAGTGTCACGCTTCCTGTCACGTGGATCAAGGGATCTGTGGCTTTCCCTCGAAGCTGTCCCTCGAGGCTTTCCCACGAGGCTTTCCCACAGGGCTGTGCCACGTGCCACCTTGGTGGGAGTCGATCCTCGGCGTGAAAGACGAGCCGGTGAAGGGAAAAGAGGTTCCTCTGGAATGGACTGAGACATCTGGGGGACTCTTGGAATGGTGGCACGACCCTGGAGTTCCTCTCGCCGTTCCTGTTGAGAGGGCCTCCTCTTCACATGCGACGGGAACGCCGGGAACTCTTTCCCGACGAAGCAGGGAAAGGATCCCTCATCTCGAGCTACGAGGCGGAAACGGGGCTCCTCTGGATGTGGGCGGGACCCTCGTGATTCCTCTCGAGTGGAGACGGCTAGGTCGGGGAACTTCTTGATTTGCACCAAGGGTGTGAAGGACCCTTTCGAAGTTCCAGAGGTGAGGTGTGATCAGCCTCGAGACGCCTCAGCGGAAATGGGCCTCATCTCGCCTGGAGGGGAGAACCTCCTGGATTTTCTCGAGTTGCGGCAGGTCTTCTCGAGTTACGACGGGGACCTCAGGGACCCGCTCTGGTGGCCTCAGGAAAGGCCAGTCCCCATGCGAGTTGCTAGGGGACCTCTCGGGATTCCTCTCCCGTCCATGCCGGGGCCTCAGTCCTTGTGTGGAGTCGGGGCCGGAACCTGAGGATTCCTCTCCAGTGTTGCCATGGATCTTGGGGTGCTTCTGAGTCTCCCCAGGGGAGTCAGGCCTCGTCTCGAGTGGGGGCATGCACGTGCGCTTTCCTCCCGAGCTGCAGCAGTAGTGTCACGCTTCCTGTCACGTGGTTCAAGGGATCTGTGGCTTTCCCTCGAGGCTGTCCCTCGAGGCTTTCCCACGAGGCTTTCCCACAGGGCTGTGCCACGTGCCACCTTGGTGGGAGTCGATCCTCGGCGTGAAAGACGAGCCGGTGAAGGGAAAAGAGGTTCCTCTGGAATGGACTGAGACATCTGGGGGACTCTTGGAATGGTGGCACGACCCTGGAGTTCCTCTCGCCGTTCCTGTTGAGAGGGCCTCCTCTTCACATGCGACGGGAACGCCGGGAACTCTTTCCCGACGAAGCAGGGAAAGGATCCCTCATCTCGAGCTACGAGGCGGAAACGGGGCTCCTCTGGATGTGGGCGGGACCCTCGTGATTCCTCTCGAGTGGAGACGGCTAGGTCGGGGAACTTCTTGATTTGCACCAAGGGTGTGAAGGACCCTTTCGAAGTTCCAGAGGTGAGGTGTGATCCGCCTCGAGACGCCTCAGCGGAAATGGGCCTCATCTCGCCTGGAGGGGAGAACCTCCTGGATTTTCTCGAGTTGCGGCAGGTCTTCTCGAGTTACGACGGGGACCTCAGGGACCCGCTCTGGTGGCCTCAGGAAAGGCCAGTCCCCATGCGAGTTGCTAGGGGACCTCTCGGGATTCCTCTCCCGTCCATGCCGGGGCCTCAGTCCTTGTGTGGAGTCGGGGCCGGAACCTGAGGATTCCTCCCCAGTGTTGCCATGGACCTTGGGGTGCTTCTGAGTCTCCCCAGGGGAGTCAGGCCACGTCTCGAGTGGGGGCATGCACGTGCGCTTTCCTCCCGAGCTGCAGCAGTAGTGTCACGCTTCCTGTCACGTGGATCAAGGGATCTGTGGCTTTCCCTCGAGGCTGTCCCTCGAGGCTTTCCCACGAGGCTTTCCCACAGGGCTGTGCCACGTGCCACCTTGGTGGGAGTCGATCCTCGGCGTGAAAGACGAGCCGGTGAAGGGAAAAGAGGTTCCTCTGGAATGGACTGAGACATCTGGGGGACTCTTGGAATGGTGGCACGACCCTGGAGTTCCTCTCGCCGTTCCTGTTGAGAGGGCCTCCTCTTGAGATGCGACGGGAACGCCGGGAACTCTTTCCCGACGAAGCAGGGAAAGGATCCCTCATCTCGAGCTACGAGGCGGAAACGGGGCTCCTCTGGATGTGGGCGGGACCCTCGTGATTCCTCTCGAGTGGAGACGGCTAGGTCGGGGAACTTCTTGATTTTCACCAAGGGTGTGAAGGACCCTTTCGAAGTTCCAGAGGTGAGGTGTGATCAGCCTCGAGACGCCTCAGCGGAAATGGGCCTCATCTCGCCTGGAGGGGAGAACCTCCTGGATTTTCTCGAGTTGCGGCAGGTCTTCTCGAGTTACGACGGGGACCTCAGGGACCCGCTCTGGTGGCCTCAGGAAAGGCCAGTCCCCATGCGAGTTGCTAGGGGACCTCTCGGGATTCCTCTCCCGTCCATGCCGGGGCCTCAGTCCTTGTGTGGAGTCGGGGCCGGAACCTGAGGATTCCTCCCCAGTGTTGCCATGGATCTTGGGGTGCTTCTGAGTCTCCCCAGGGGAGTCAGGCCTCGTCTCGAGTGGGGGCATGCACGTGCGCTTTCCTCCCGAGCTGCAGCAGTAGTGTCACGCTTCCTGTCACGTGGATCAAGGGATCTGTGGCTTTCCCTCGAGGCTGTCCCTCGAGGCTTTCCCACGAGGCTTTCCCACAGGGCTGTGCCACGTGCCACCTTGGTGGGAGTCGATCCTCGGCGTGAAAGACGAGCCGGTGAAGGGAAAAGAGGTTCCTCTGGAATGGACTGAGACATCTGGGGGACTCTTGGAATGGTGGCACGACCCTGGAGTTCCTCTCGCCGTTCCTGTTGAGAGGGCCTCCTCTTCACATGCGACGGGAACGCCGGGAACTCTTTCCCGACGAAGCAGGGAAAGGATCCCTCATCTCGAGCTACGAGGCGGAAACGGGGCTCCTCTGGATGTGGGCGGGACCCTCGTGATTCCTCTCGAGTGGAGACGGCTAGGTCGGGGAACTTCTTGATTTGCACCAAGGGTGTGAAGGACCCTTTCGAAGTTCCAGAGGTGAGGTGTGATCAGCCTCGAGACGCCTCAGCGGAAATGGGCCTCATCTCGCCTGGAGGGGAGAACCTCCTGGATTTTCTCGAGTTGCGGCAGGTCTTCTCGAGTTACGACGGGGACCTCAGGGACCCGCTCTGGTGGCCTCAGGAAAGGCCAGTCCCCATGCGAGTTGCTAGGGGACCTCTCGGGATTCCTCTCCCGTCCATGCCGGGGCCTCAGTCCTTGTGTGGAGTCGGGGCCGGAACCTGAGGATTCCTCTCCAGTGTTGCCATGGATCTTGGGGTGCTTCTGAGTCTCCCCAGGGGAGTCAGGCCTCGTCTCGAGTGGGGGCATGCACGTGCGCTTTCCTCCCGAGCTGCAGCAGTAGTGTCACGCTTCCTGTCACGTGGTTCAAGGGATCTGTGGCTTTCCCTCGAGGCTGTCCCTCGAGGCTTTCCCACGAGGCTTTCCCACAGGGCTGTGCCACGTGCCACCTTGGTGGGAGTCGATCCTCGGCGTGAAAGACGAGCCGGTGAAGGGAAAAGAGGTTCCTCTGGAATGGACTGAGACATCTGGGGGACTCTTGGAATGGTGGCACGACCCTGGAGTTCCTCTCGCCGTTCCTGTTGAGAGGGCCTCCTCTTCACATGCGACGGGAACGCCGGGAACTCTTTCCCGACGAAGCAGGGAAAGGATCCCTCATCTCGAGCTACGAGGCGGAAACGGGGCTCCTCTGGATGTGGGCGGGACCCTCGTGATTCCTCTCGAGTGGAGACGGCTAGGTCGGGGAACTTCTTGATTTGCACCAAGGGTGTGAAGGACCCTTTCGAAGTTCCAGAGGTGAGGTGTGATCCGCCTCGAGACGCCTCAGCGGAAATGGGCCTCATCTCGCCTGGAGGGGAGAACCTCCTGGATTTTCTCGAGTTGCGGCAGGTCTTCTCGAGTTACGACGGGGACCTCAGGGACCCGCTCTGGTGGCCTCAGGAAAGGCCAGTCCCCATGCGAGTTGCTAGGGGACCTCTCGGGATTCCTCTCCCGTCCATGCCGGGGCCTCAGTCCTTGTGTGGAGTCGGGGCCGGAACCTGAGGATTCCTCCCCAGTGTTGCCATGGACCTTGGGGTGCTTCTGAGTCTCCCCAGGGGAGTCAGGCCACGTCTCGAGTGGGGGCATGCACGTGCGCTTTCCTCCCGAGCTGCAGCAGTAGTGTCACGCTTCCTGTCACGTGGATCAAGGGATCTGTGGCTTTCCCTCGAGGCTGTCCCTCGAGGCTTTCCCACGAGGCTTTCCCACAGGGCTGTGCCACGTGCCACCTTGGTGGGAGTCGATCCTCGGCGTGAAAGACGAGCCGGTGAAGGGAAAAGAGGTTCCTCTGGAATGGACTGAGACATCTGGGGGACTCTTGGAATGGTGGCACGACCCTGGAGTTCCTCTCGCCGTTCCTGTTGAGAGGGCCTCCTCTTCACATGCGACGGGAACGCCGGGAACTCTTTCCCGACGAAGCAGGGAAAGGATCCCTCATCTCGAGCTACGAGGCGGAAACGGGGCTCCTCTGGATGTGGGCGGGACCCTCGTGATTCCTCTCGAGTGGAGACGGCTAGGTCGGGGAACTTCTTGATTTGCACCAAGGGTGTGAAGGACCCTTTCGAAGTTCCAGAGGTGAGGTGTGATCAGCCTCGAGACGCCTCAGCGGAAATGGGCCTCATCTCGCCTGGAGGGGAGAACCTCCTGGATTTTCTCGAGTTGCGGCAGGTCTTCTCGAGTTACGACGGGGACCTCAGGGACCCGCTCTGGTGGCCTCAGGAAAGGCCAGTCCCCATGCGAGTTGCTAGGGGACCTCTCGGGATTCCTCTCCCGTCCATGCCGGGGCCTCAGTCCTTGTGTGGAGTCGGGGCCGGAACCTGAGGATTCCTCCCCAGTGTTGCCATGGATCTTGGGGTGCTTCTGAGTCTCCCCAGGGGAGTCAGGCCTCGTCTCGAGTGGGGGCATGCACGTGCGCTTTCCTCCCGAGCTGCAGCAGTAGTGTCACGCTTCCTGTCACGTGGATCAAGGGATCTGTGGCTTTCCCTCGAGGCTGTCCCTCGAGGCTTTCCCACGAGGCTTTCCCACAGGGCTGTGCCACGTGCCACCTTGGTGGGAGTCGATCCTCGGCGTGAAAGACGAGCCGGTGAAGGGAAAAGAGGTTCCTCTGGAATGGACTGAGACATCTGGGGGACTCTTGGAATGGTGGCACGACCCTGGAGTTCCTCTCGCCGTTCCTGTTGAGAGGGCCTCCTCTTCACATGCGACGGGAACGCCGGGAACTCTTTCCCGACGAAGCAGGGAAAGGATCCCTCATCTCGAGCTACGAGGCGGAAACGGGGCTCCTCTGGATGTGGGCGGGACCCTCGTGATTCCTCTCGAGTGGAGACGGCTAGGTCGGGGAACTTCTTGATTTGCACCAAGGGTGTGAAGGACCCTTTCGAAGTTCCAGAGGTGAGGTGTGATCAGCCTCGAGACGCCTCAGCGGAAATGGGCCTCATCTCGCCTGGAGGGGAGAACCTCCTGGATTTTCTCGAGTTGCGGCAGGTCTTCTCGAGTTAAGACGGGGACCTCAGGGACCCGCTCTGGTGGCCTCAGGAAAGGCCAGTCCCCATGCGAGTTGCTAGGGGACCTCTCGGGATTCCTCTCCCGTCCATGCCGGGGCCTCAGTCCTTGTGTAGAGTCGGGGCCGGAACCTGAGGATTCCTCTCCAGTGTTGCCATGGATCTTGGGGTGCTTCTGAGTCTCCCCAGGGGAGTCAGGCCTCGTCTCGAGTGGGGGCATGCACGTGCGCTTTCCTCCCGAGCTGCAGCAGTAGTGTCACGCTTCCTGTCACGTGGATCAAGGGATCTGTGGCTTTCCCTCGAGGCTGTCCCTCGAGGCTTTCCCACGAGGCTTTCCCACAGGGCTGTGCCACGTGCCACCTTGGTGGGAGTCGATCCTCGGCGTGAAAGACGAGCCGGTGAAGGGAAAAGAGGTTCCTCTGGAATGGACTGAGACATCTGGGGGACTCTTGGAATGGTGGCACGACCCTGGAGTTCCTCTCGCCGTTCCTGTTGAGAGGGCCTCCTCTTCACATGCGACGGGAACGCCGGGAACTCTTTCCCGACGAAGCAGGGAAAGGATCCCTCATCTCGAGCTACGAGGCGGAAACGGGGCTCCTCTGGATGTGGGCGGGACCCTCGTGATTCCTCTCGAGTGGAGACGGCTAGGTCGGGGAACTTCTTGATTTGCACCAAGGGTGTGAAGGACCCTTTCGAAGTTCCAGAGGTGAGGTGTGATCAGCCTCGAGACGCCTCAGCGGAAATGGGCCTCATCTCGCCTGGAGGGGAGAACCTCCTGGATTTTCTCGAGTTGCGGCAGGTCTTCTCGAGTTACGACGGGGACCTCAGGGACCCGCTCTGGTGGCCTCAGGAAAGGCCAGTCCCCATGCGAGTTGCTAGGGGACCTCTCGGGATTCCTCTCCCGTCCATGCCGGGGCCTCAGTCCTTGTGTGGAGTCGGGGCCGGAACCTGAGGATTCCTCTCCAGTGTTGCCATGGATCTTGGGGTGCTTCTGAGTCTCCCCAGGGGAGTCAGGCCTCGTCTCGAGTGGGGGCATGCACGTGCGCTTTCCTCCCGAGCTGCAGCAGTAGTGTCACGCTTCCTGTCACGTGGTTCAAGGGATCTGTGGCTTTCCCTCGAGGCTGTCCCTCGAGGCTTTCCCACGAGGCTTTCCCACAGGGCTGTGCCACGTGCCACCTTGGTGGGAGTCGATCCTCGGCGTGAAAGACGAGCCGGTGAAGGGAAAAGAGGTTCCTCTGGAATGGACTGAGACATCTGGGGGACTCTTGGAATGGTGGCACGACCCTGGAGTTCCTCTCGCCGTTCCTGTTGAGAGGGCCTCCTCTTCACATGCGACGGGAACGCCGGGAACTCTTTCCCGACGAAGCAGGGAAAGGATCCCTCATCTCGAGCTACGAGGCGGAAACGGGGCTCCTCTGGATGTGGGCGGGACCCTCGTGATTCCTCTCGAGTGGAGACGGCTAGGTCGGGGAACTTCTTGATTTGCACCAAGGGTGTGAAGGACCCTTTCGAAGTTCCAGAGGTGAGGTGTGATCCGCCTCGAGACGCCTCAGCGGAAATGGGCCTCATCTCGCCTGGAGGGGAGAACCTCCTGGATTTTCTCGAGTTGCGGCAGGTCTTCTCGAGTTACGACGGGGACCTCAGGGACCCGCTCTGGTGGCCTCAGGAAAGGCCAGTCCCCATGCGAGTTGCTAGGGGACCTCTCGGGATTCCTCTCCCGTCCATGCCGGGGCCTCAGTCCTTGTGTGGAGTCGGGGCCGGAACCTGAGGATTCCTCCCCAGTGTTGCCATGGACCTTGGGGTGCTTCTGAGTCTCCCCAGGGGAGTCAGGCCACGTCTCGAGTGGGGGCATGCACGTGCGCTTTCCTCCCGAGCTGCAGCAGTAGTGTCACGCTTCCTGTCACGTGGATCAAGGGATCTGTGGCTTTCCCTCGAGGCTGTCCCTCGAGGCTTTCCCACGAGGCTTTCCCACAGGGCTGTGCCACGTGCCACCTTGGTGGGAGTCGATCCTCGGCGTGAAAGACGAGCCGGTGAAGGGAAAAGAGGTTCCTCTGGAATGGACTGAGACATCTGGGGGACTCTTGGAATGGTGGCACGACCCTGGAGTTCCTCTCGCCGTTCCTGTTGAGAGGGCCTCCTCTTCACATGCGACGGGAACGCCGGGAACTCTTTCCCGACGAAGCAGGGAAAGGATCCCTCATCTCGAGCTACGAGGCGGAAACGGGGCTCCTCTGGATGTGGGCGGGACCCTCGTGATTCCTCTCGAGTGGAGACGGCTAGGTCGGGGAACTTCTTGATTTGCACCAAGGGTGTGAAGGACCCTTTCGAAGTTCCAGAGGTGAGGTGTGATCAGCCTCGAGACGCCTCAGCGGAAATGGGCCTCATCTCGCCTGGAGGGGAGAACCTCCTGGATTTTCTCGAGTTGCGGCAGGTCTTCTCGAGTTACGACGGGGACCTCAGGGACCCGCTCTGGTGGCCTCAGGAAAGGCCAGTCCCCATGCGAGTTGCTAGGGGACCTCTCGGGATTCCTCTCCCGTCCATGCCGGGGCCTCAGTCCTTGTGTGGAGTCGGGGCCGGAACCTGAGGATTCCTCCCCAGTGTTGCCATGGATCTTGGGGTGCTTCTGAGTCTCCCCAGGGGAGTCAGGCCTCGTCTCGAGTGGGGGCATGCACGTGCGCTTTCCTCCCGAGCTGCAGCAGTAGTGTCACGCTTCCTGTCACGTGGATCAAGGGATCTGTGGCTTTCCCTCGAGGCTGTCCCTCGAGGCTTTCCCACGAGGCTTTCCCACAGGGCTGTGCCACGTGCCACCTTGGTGGGAGTCGATCCTCGGCGTGAAAGACGAGCCGGTGAAGGGAAAAGAGGTTCCTCTGGAATGGACTGAGACATCTGGGGGACTCTTGGAATGGTGGCACGACCCTGGAGTTCCTCTCGCCGTTCCTGTTGAGAGGGCCTCCTCTTCACATGCGACGGGAACGCCGGGAACTCTTTCCCGACGAAGCAGGGAAAGGATCCCTCATCTCGAGCTAAGAGGCGGAAACGGGGCTCCTCAGGATGTGGGCGGGACCCTCGTGATTCCTCTCGAGTGGAGACGGCTAGGTCGGGGAACTTCTTGATTTGCACCAAGGGTGTGAAGGACAGTTTCGAAGTTCCAGAGGTGAGGTGTGATCAGCCTCGAGACGCCTCAGCGGAAATGGGCCTCATCTCGCCTGGAGGGGAGAACCTCCTGGATTTTCTCGAGTTGCGGCAGGTCTTCTCGAGTTACGACGGGGACCTCAGGGACCCGCTCTGGTGGCCTCAGGAAAGGCCAGTCCCCATGCGAGTTGCTCGGGGACCTCTCGGGATTCCTCTCCCGTCCATGCCGGGGCCTCAGTCCTTGTGTGCAGTCGGGGCCGGAACCTGAGGATTCCTCTCCAGTGTTGCCATGGATCTTGGGGTGCTTCTGAGTCTCCCCAGGGGAGTCAGGCCTCGTCTCGAGTGGGGGCATGCACGTGCGCTTTCCTCCCGAGCTGCAGCAGTAGTGTCACGCTTCCTGTCACGTGGATCAAGGGATCTGTGGCTTTCCCTCGAGGCTGTCCCTCGAGGCTTTGCCACGAGGCTTTCCCACAGGGCTGTGCCACGTGCCACCTTGGTGGGAGTCGATCCTCGGCGTGAAAGACGAGCCGGTGAAGGGAAAAGAGGTTCCTCTGGAATGGACTGAGACATCTGGGGGACTCTTGGAATGGTGGCACGACCCTGGAGTTCCTCTCGCCGTTCCTGTTGAGAGGGCCTCCTCTTCACATGCGACGGGAACGCCGGGAACTCTTTCCCGACGAAGCAGGGAAAGGATCCCTCATCTCGAGCTACGAGGCGGAAACGGGGCTCCTCTGGATGTGGGCGGGACCCTCGTGATTCCTCTCGAGTGGAGACGGCTAGGTCGGGGAACTTCTTGATTTGCACCAAGGGTGTGAAGGACCCTTTCGAAGTTCCAGAGGTGAGGTGTGATCAGCCTCGAGACGCCTCAGCGGAAATGGGCCTCATCTCGCCTGGAGGGGAGAACCTCCTGGATTTTCTCGAGTTGCGGCAGGTCTTCTCGAGTTACGACGGGGACCTCAGGGACCCGCTCTGGTGGCCTCAGGAAAGGCCAGTCCCCATGCGAGTTGCTAGGGGACCTCTCGGGATTCCTCTCCCGTCCATGCCGGGGCCTCAGTCCTTGTGTAGAGTCGGGGCCGGAACCTGAGGATTCCTCTCCAGTGTTGCCATGGATCTTGGGGTGCTTCTGAGTCTCCCCAGGGGAGTCAGGCCTCGTCTCGAGTGGGGGCATGCACGTGCGCTTTCCTCCCGAGCTGCAGCAGTAGTGTCACGCTTCCTGTCACGTGGATCAAGGGATCTGTGGCTTTCCCTCGAAGCTGTCCCTCGAGGCTTTCCCACGAGGCTTTCCCACAGGGCTGTGCCACGTGCCACCTTGGTGGGAGTCGATCCTCGGCGTGAAAGACGAGCCGGTGAAGGGAAAAGAGGTTCCTCTGGAATGGACTGAGACATCTGGGGGACTCTTGGAATGGTGGCACGACCCTGGAGTTCCTCTCGCCGTTCCTGTTGAGAGGGCCTCCTCTTCACATGCGACGGGAACGCCGGGAACTCTTTCCCGACGAAGCAGGGAAAGGATCCCTCATCTCGAGCTACGAGGCGGAAACGGGGCTCCTCTGGATGTGGGCGGGACCCTCGTGATTCCTCTCGAGTGGAGACGGCTAGGTCGGGGAACTTCTTGATTTGCACCAAGGGTGTGAAGGACCCTTTCGAAGTTCCAGAGGTGAGGTGTGATCAGCCTCGAGACGCCTCAGCGGAAATGGGCCTCATCTCGCCTGGAGGGGAGAACCTCCTGGATTTTCTCGAGTTGCGGCAGGTCTTCTCGAGTTACGACGGGGACCTCAGGGACCCGCTCTGGTGGCCTCAGGAAAGGCCAGTCCCCATGCGAGTTGCTAGGGGACCTCTCGGGATTCCTCTCCCGTCCATGCCGGGGCCTCAGTCCTTGTGTGGAGTCGGGGCCGGAACCTGAGGATTCCTCTCCAGTGTTGCCATGGATCTTGGGGTGCTTCTGAGTCTCCCCAGGGGAGTCAGGCCTCGTCTCGAGTGGGGGCATGCACGTGCGCTTTCCTCCCGAGCTGCAGCAGTAGTGTCACGCTTCCTGTCACGTGGTTCAAGGGATCTGTGGCTTTCCCTCGAGGCTGTCCCTCGAGGCTTTCCCACGAGGCTTTCCCACAGGGCTGTGCCACGTGCCACCTTGGTGGGAGTCGATCCTCGGCGTGAAAGACGAGCCGGTGAAGGGAAAAGAGGTTCCTCTGGAATGGACTGAGACATCTGGGGGACTCTTGGAATGGTGGCACGACCCTGGAGTTCCTCTCGCCGTTCCTGTTGAGAGGGCCTCCTCTTCACATGCGACGGGAACGCCGGGAACTCTTTCCCGACGAAGCAGGGAAAGGATCCCTCATCTCGAGCTACGAGGCGGAAACGGGGCTCCTCTGGATGTGGGCGGGACCCTCGTGATTCCTCTCGAGTGGAGACGGCTAGGTCGGGGAACTTCTTGATTTGCACCAAGGGTGTGAAGGACCCTTTCGAAGTTCCAGAGGTGAGGTGTGATCCGCCTCGAGACGCCTCAGCGGAAATGGGCCTCATCTCGCCTGGAGGGGAGAACCTCCTGGATTTTCTCGAGTTGCGGCAGGTCTTCTCGAGTTACGACGGGGACCTCAGGGACCCGCTCTGGTGGCCTCAGGAAAGGCCAGTCCCCATGCGAGTTGCTAGGGGACCTCTCGGGATTCCTCTCCCGTCCATGCCGGGGCCTCAGTCCTTGTGTGGAGTCGGGGCCGGAACCTGAGGATTCCTCCCCAGTGTTGCCATGGACCTTGGGGTGCTTCTGAGTCTCCCCAGGGGAGTCAGGCCACGTCTCGAGTGGGGGCATGCACGTGCGCTTTCCTCCCGAGCTGCAGCAGTAGTGTCACGCTTCCTGTCACGTGGATCAAGGGATCTGTGGCTTTCCCTCGAGGCTGTCCCTCGAGGCTTTCCCACGAGGCTTTCCCACACGGCTGTGCCACGTGCCACCTTGGTGGGAGTCGATCCTCGGCGTGAAAGACGAGCCGGTGAAGGGAAAAGAGGTTCCTCTGGAATGGACTGAGACATCTGGGGGACTCTTGGAATGGTGGCACGACCCTGGAGTTCCTCTCGCCGTTCCTGTTGAGAGGGCCTCCTCTTCACATGCGACGGGAACGCCGGGAACTCTTTCCCGACGAAGCAGGGAAAGGATCCCTCATCTCGAGCTACGAGGCGGAAACGGGGCTCCTCTGGATGTGGGCGGGACCCTCGTGATTCCTCTCGAGTGGAGACGGCTAGGTCGGGGAACTTCTTGATTTTCACCAAGGGTGTGAAGGACCCTTTCGAAGTTCCAGAGGTGAGGTGTGATCAGCCTCGAGACGCCTCAGCGGAAATGGGCCTCATCTCGCCTGGAGGGGAGAACCTCCTGGATTTTCTCGAGTTGCGGCAGGTCTTCTCGAGTTACGACGGGGACCTCAGGGACCCGCTCTGGTGGCCTCAGGAAAGGCCAGTCCCCATGCGAGTTGCTAGGGGACCTCTCGGGATTCCTCTCCCGTCCATGCCGGGGCCTCAGTCCTTGTGTGGAGTCGGGGCCGGAACCTGAGGATTCCTCTCCAGTGTTGCCATGGATCTTGGGGTGCTTCTGAGTCTCCCCAGGGGAGTCAGGCCTCGTCTCGAGTGGGGGCATGCACGTGCGCTTTCCTCCCGAGCTGCAGCAGTAGTGTCACGCTTCCTGTCACGTGGATCTAGGGATCTGTGGCTTTCCCTCGAGGCTGTCCCTCGAGGCTTTCCCACGAGGCTTTCCCACAGGGCTGTGCCACGTGCCACCTTGGTGGGAGTCGATCCTCGGCGTGAAAGACGAGCCGGTGAAGGGAAAAGAGGTTCCTCTGGAATGGACTGAGACATCTGGGGGACTCTGGGAATGGTGGCACGACCCTGGAGTTCCTCTCGCCGTTCCTGTTGAGAGGGCCTCCTCTTGAGATGCGACGGGAACGCCGGGAACTCTTTCCCGACGAAGCAGGGAAAGGATCCCTCATCTCGAGCTACGAGGTGGAAACGGGGCTCCTCTGGATGTGGGCGGGACCCTCGTGATTCCTCTCGAGTGGAGACGGCTAGGTCGGGGAACTTCTTGATTTGCACCAAGGGTGTGAAGGACCCTTTCGAAGTTCCAGAGGTGAGGTGTGATCAGCCTCGAGACGCCTCAGCGGAAATGGGCCTCATCTCGCCTGGAGGGGAGAACCTCCTGGATTTTCTCGAGTTGCGGCAGGTCTTCTCGAGTTACGACGGGGACCTCAGGGACCCGCTCTGGTGGCCTCAGGAAAGGCCAGTCCCCATGCGAGTTGCTCAGGGACCTCTCGGGATTCCTCCCCGTCCATGCCGGGGCCTCAGTCCTTGTGTGGAGTCGGGGCGGAACCTGAGGATTCCTCTCCAGTGTTGCCATGGATCTTGGGGTGCTTCTGAGTCTCCCCAGGGGAGTCAGGCCTCGTCTCGAGTGGGGGCATGCACGTGCGCTTTCCTCCCGAGCTGCAGCAGTAGTGTCACGCTTCCTGTCACGTGGATCAAGGGATCTGTGGCTTTCCCTCGAGGCTGTCCCTCGAGGCTTTCCCACGAGGCTTTCCCACAGGGCTGTGCCACGTGCCACCTTGGTGGGAGTCGATCCTCGGCGTGAAAGACGAGCCGGTGAAGGGAAAAGAGGTTCCTCTGGAATGGACTGAGACATCTGGGGGACTCTTGGAATGGTGGCACGACCCTGGAGTTCCTCTCGCCGTTCCTGTTGAGAGGGCCTCCTCTTCACATGCGACGGGAACGCCGGGAACTCTTTCCCGACGAAGCAGGGAAAGGATCCCTCATCTCGAGCTACGAGGCGGAAACGGGGCTCCTCTGGATGTGGGCGGGACCCTCGTGATTCCTCTCGAGTGGAGACAGCTAGGTCGGGGAACTTCTTGATTTGCACCAAGGGTGTGAAGGAGCCTTTCGAAGTTCCAGAGGTGAGGTGTGATCCGCCTCGAGACGCCTCAGCGGAAATGGGCCTCATCTCGCCTGGAGGGGAGAACCTCCTGGATTTTCTCGAGTTGCGGCAGGTCTTCTCGAGTTACAACGGGGACCTCAGGGACCCGCTCTGGTGGCCTCAGGAAAGGCCAGTCCCCATGCGAGTTGCTAGGGGACCTCTCGGGATTCCTCTCCCGTCCATGCCGGGGCCTCAGTCCTTGTGTGGAGTCGGGGCCGGAACCTGAGGATTCCTCCCCAGTGTTGCCATGGATCTTGGGGTGCTTCTGAGTCTCCCCAGGGGAGTCAGGCCTCGTCTCGAGTGGGGGGCATGCACGTGCGCTTTCCTCCCGAGCTGCAGCAGTAGTGTCACGCTTCCTGTCACGTGGATCAAGGGATCTGTGGCTTTCCCTCGAGGCTGTCCCTCGAGGCTTTCCCACGAGGCTTTCCCACAGGGCTGTGCCACGTGCCACCTTGGTGGGAGTCGATCCTCGGCGTGAAAGACGAGCCTGTGAAGGGAAAAGAGGTTCCTCTGGAATGGACTGAGACATCTGGGGGACTCTGGGAATGGTGGCACGACCCTGGAGTTCCTCTCGCCGTTCCTGTTGAGAGGGCCTCCTCTTCACATGCGACGGGAACGCCGGGTACTCTTTCCCGACGAAGCAGGGAAAGGATCCCTCATCTCGAGCTACGAGGCGGAAACGGGGCTCCTCTGGATGTGGGCGGGACCCTCGTGATTCCTCTCGAGTGGAGACGGCTAGGTCGGGGAACTTCTTGATTTGCACCAAGGGTGTGAAGGACCCTTTCGAAGTTCCAGAGGTGAGGTGTGATCCGCCTCGAGACGCCTCAGCGGAAATGGGCCTCATCTCGCCTGGAGGGGAGAACCTCCTGGATTTTCTCGAGTTGCGGCAGGTCTTCTCGAGTTACGACGGGGACCTCAGGGACCCGCTCTGGTGGCCTCAGGAAAGGCCAGTCCCCATGCGAGTTGCTAGGGGACCTCTCGGGATTCCTCTCCCGTCCATGCCGGGGCCTCAGTCCTTGTGTGGAGTCGGGGCCGGAACCTGAGGATTCCTCTCCAGTGTTGCCATGGATCTTGGGGTGCTTCTGAGACTCCCCAGGGGAGTCAGGCCTCGTCTCGAGTGGGGGCATGCACGTGCGCTTTCCTCCCGAGCTGCAGCAGTAGTGTCACGCTTCCTGTCACGTGGATCAAGGGATCTGTGGCTTTCCCTCGAGGCTGTCCCTCGAGGCTTTCCCACGAGGCTTTCCCACAGGGCTGTGCCACGTGCCACCTTGGTGGGAGTCGATCCTCGGCGTGAAAGACGAGCCGGTGAAGGGAAAAGAGGTTCCTCTGGAATGGACTGAGACATCTGGGGGACTCTTGGAATGGTGGCACGACCCTGGAGTTCCTCTCGCCGTTCCTGTTGAGAGGGCCTCCACTTGAGATGCGACGGGAACGCCGGGAACTCTTTCCCGACGAAGCAGGGAAAGGATCCCTCATCTCGAGCTACGAGGCGGAAACGGGGCTCCTCTGGATGTGGGCGGGACCCTCGTGATTCCTCTCGAGTGGAGACGGCTAGGTCAGGGAACTTCTTGATTTGCACCAAGGGTGTGAAGGACCCTTTCGAAGTTCCAGAGGTGAGGTGTGATCCGCCTCGAGACGCCTCAGCGGAAATGGGCCTCATCTCGCCTGGAGGGGAGAACCTCCTGGATTTTCTCGAGTTGCGGCAGGTCTTCTCGAGTTACGACGGGGACCTCAGGGACCCGCTCTGGTGGCCTCAGGAAAGGCCAGTCCCCATGCGAGTTGCTAGGGGACCTCTCGGGATTCCTCTCCCGTCCATGCCGGGGCCTCAGTCCTTGTGTGGAGTCGGGGCCGGAACCTGAGGATTCCTCTCCAGTGTTGCCATGGATCTTGGGGTGCTTCTGAGTCTCCCCAGGGGAGTCAGGCCTCGTCTCGAGTGGGGGCATGCACGTGCGCTTTCCTCCCGAGCTGCAGCAGTAGTGTCACGCTTCCTGTCACGTGGATCAAGGGATCTGTGGCTTTTCCTCGAGGCTGTCCCTCGAGGCTTTCCCACGAGGCTTTCCCACAGGGCTGTGCCACGTGCCACCTTGGTGGGAGTCGATCCTCGGCGTGAAAGACGAGCCGGTGAAGGGAAAAGAGGTTCCTCTGGAATGGACTGAGACATCTGGGGGACTCTTGGAATGGTGGCACGACCCTGGAGTTCCTCTCGCCGTTCCTGTTGAGAGGGCCTCCTCTTCACATGCGACGGGAACGCCGGGAAATCTTTCCCGACGAAGCAGGGAAAGGATCCCTCATCTCGAGCTAAGAGGCGGAAACGGGGCTCCTCTGGATGTGGGCGGGACCCTCGTGATTCCTCTCGAGTGGAGACGGCTAGGCCGGGGAACTTCTTGATTTGCACCAAGGGTGTGAAGGACCCTTTCGAAGTTCCAGAGGTGAGGTGTGATCAGCCTCGAGACGCCTCATCGGAAATGGGCCTCATCTCGCCTGGAGGGGAGAACCTCCTGGATTTTCTCGAGTTGCGGCAGGTCTTCTCGAGTTACGACGGGGACCTCAGGGACCCGCTCTGGTGGCCTCAGGAAAGGCCAGTCCCCATGCGAGTTGCTCGGGGACCTCTCGGGATTCCTCTCCCGTCCATGCCGGGGCCTCAGTCCTTGTGTGGAGTCGGGGCCGGAACCTGAGGATTCCTCTCCAGTGTTGCCATGGATCTTGGGGTGCTTCTGAGTCTCCCCAGGGGAGTCAGGCCTCGTCTCGAGTGGGGGCATGCACGTGCGCTTTCCTCCCGAGCTGCAGCAGTAGTGTCACGCTTCCTGTCACGTGGATCAAGGGATCTGTGGCTTTCCCTCGAGGCTGTCCCTCGAGGCTTTCCCACGAGGCTTTCCCACAGGGCTGTGCCACGTGCCACCTTGGTGGGAGTCGATCCTCGGCGTGAAAGACGAGCCGGTGAAGGGAAAAGAGGTTCCTCTGGAATGGACTGAGACATCTGGGGGACTCTTGGAATGGTGGCACGACCCTGGAGTTCCTCTCGCCGTTCCTGTTGAGAGGGCCTCCTCTTCACATGCGACGGGAACGCCGGGAACTCTTTCCCGACGAAGCAGGGAAAGGATCCCTCATCTCGAGCTACGAGGCGGAAACGGGGCTCCTCTGGATGTGGGCGGGACCCTCGTGATTCCTCTCGAGTGGAGACGGCTAGGTCGGGGAACTTCTTGATTTGCACCAAGGGTGTGAAGGACCCTTTCGAAGTTCCAGAGGTGAGGTGTGATCCGCCTCGAGACGCCTCAGCGGAAATGGGCCTCATCTCGCCTGGAGGGGAGAACCTCCTGGATTTTCTCGAGTTGCGGCAGGTCTTCTCGAGTTACGACGGGGACCTCAGGGACCCGCTCTGGTGGCCTCAGGAAAGGCCAGTCCCCATGCGAGTTGCTAGGGGACCTCTCGGGATTCCTCTCCCGTCCATGCCGGGGCCTCAGTCCTTGTGTGGAGTCGGGGCCGGAACCTGAGGATTCCTCTCCAGTGTTGCCATGGATCTTGGGGTGCTTCTGAGTCTCCCCAGGGGAGTCAGGCCTCGTCTCGAGTGGGGGCATGCACGTGCGCTTTCCTCCCGAGCTGCAGCAGTAGTGTCACGCTTCCTGTCACGTGGATCAAGGGATCTGTGGCTTTCCCTCGAGGCTGTCCCTCGAGGCTTTCCCACGAGGCTTTCCCACAGGGCTGTGCCACGTGCCACCTTGGTGGGAGTCGATCCTCGGCGTGAAAGACGAGCCGGTGAAGGGAAAAGAGGTTCCTCTGGAATGGACTGAGACATCTGGGGGACTCTTGGAATGGTGGCACGACCCTGGAGTTCCTCTCGCCGTTCCTGTTGAGAGGGCCTCCTCTTCACATGCGACGGGAACGCCGGGAACTCTTTCCCGACGAAGCAGGGAAAGGATCCCTCATCTCGAGCTACGAGGCGGAAACGGGGCTCCTCTGGATGTGGGCGGGACCCTCGTGATTCCTCTCGAGTGGAGACGGCTAGGTCGGGGAACTTCTTGATTTGCACCAAGGGTGTGAAGGACCCTTTCGAAGTTCCAGAGGTGAGGTGTGATCCGCCTCGAGACGCCTCAGCGGAAATGGGCCTCATCTCGCCTGGAGGGGAGAACCTCCTGGATTTTCTCGAGTTGCGGCAGGTCTTCTCGAGTTACGACGGGGACCTCAGGGACCCGCTCTGGTGGCCTCAGGAAAGGCCAGTCCCGATGCGAGTTGCTAGGGGACCTCTCGGGATTCCTCTCCTGTCCATGCCGGGGCCTCAGTCCTAGTGTGGAGTCGGGGCCGGAACCTGAGGATTCCTCCCCAGTGTTGCCATGGACCTTGGGGTGCTTCTGAGTCTCCCCAGGGGAGTCAGGCCTCGTCTCGAGTGGGGGCATGCACGTGCGCTTTCCTCCCGAGCTGCAGCAGTAGTGTCACGCTTCCTGTCACGTGGATCAAGGGATCTGTGGCTTTCCCTCGAGGCTGTCCCTCGAGGCTTTCCCACGAGGCTTTCCCACAGGGCTGTGCCACGTGCCACCTTGGTGGGAGTCGATCCTCGGCGTGAAAGACGAGCCGGTGAAGGGAAAAGAGGTTCCTCTGGAATGGACTGAGACATCTGGGGGACTCTGGGAATGGTGGCACGACCCTGGAGTTCCTCTCGCCGTTCCTGTTGAGAGGGCCTCCTCTTCACATGCGACGGGAACGCCGGGAACTCTTTCCCGACGAAGCAGGGAAAGGATCCCTCATCTCGAGCTACGAGGCGGAAACGGGGCTCCTCTGGATGTGGGCGGGACCCTCGTGATTCCTCTCGAGTGGAGACGGCTAGGTCGGGGAACTTCTTGATTTGCACCAAGGGTGTGAAGGACCCTTTCGAAGTTCCAGAGGTGAGGTGTGATCAGCCTCGAGACGCCTCAGCGGAAATGGGCCTCATCTCGCCTGGAGGGGAGAACCTCCTGGATTTTCTCGAGTTGCGGCAGGTCTTCTCGAGTTACGACGGGGACCTCAGGGACCCGCTCTGGTGGCCTCAGGAAAGGCCAGTCCCCATGCGAGTTGCTAGGGGACCTCTCGGGATTCCTCTCCCGTCCATGCCGGGGCCTCAGTCCTTGTGTGGAGTCGGGGCCGGAACCTGAGGATTCCTCTCCAGTGTTGCCATGGATCTTGGGGTGCTTCTGAGTCTCCCCAGGGGAGTCAGGCCTCGTCTCGAGTGGGGGCATGCACGTGCGCTTTCCTCCCGAGCTGCAGCAGTAGTGTCACGCTTCCTGTCACGTGGATCAAGGGATCTGTGGCTTTCCCTCGAGGCTGTCCCTCGAGGCTTTCCCACGAGGCTTTCCCACAGGGCTGTGCCACGTGCCACCTTGGTGGGAGTCGATCCTCGGCGTGAAAGACGAGCCGGTGAAGGGAAAAGAGGTTCCTCTGGAATGGACTGAGACATCTGGGGGACTCTTGGAATGGTGGCACGACCCTGGAGTTCCTCTCGCCGTTCCTGTTGAGAGGGCCTCCTCTTCACATGCGACGGGAACGCCGGGAACTCTTTCCCGACGAAGCAGGGAAAGGATCCCTCATCTCGAGCTACGAGGCGGAAACGGGGCTCCTCTGGATGTGGGCGGGACCCTCGTGATTCCTCTCGAGTGGAGACGGCTAGGTCGGGGAACTTCTTGATTTGCACCAAGGGTGTGAAGGACCCTTTCGAAGTTCCAGAGGTGAGGTGTGATCCGCCTCGAGACGCCTCAGCGGAAATGGGCCTCATCTTGCCTGGAGGGGAGAACCTCCTGGATTTTCTCGAGTTGCGGCAGGTCTTCTCGAGTTACGACGGGGACCTCAGGGACCCGCTCTGGTGGCCTCAGGAAAGGCCAGTCCCCATGCGAGTTGCTAGGGGACCTCTCGGGATTCCTCTCCCGTCCATGCCGGGGCCTCAGTCCTTGTGTGGAGTCGGGGCCGGAACCTGAGGATTCCTCTCCAGTGTTGCCATGGATCTTGGGGTGCTTCTGAGTCTCCCCAGGGGAGTCAGGCCTCGTCTCGAGTGGGGGCATGCACGTGCGCTTTCCTCCCGAGCTGCAGCAGTAGTGTCACGCTTCCTGTCACGTGGATCAAGGGATCTGTGGCTTTCCCTCGAGGCTGTCCCTCGAGGCTTTCCCACGAGGCTTTCCCACAGGGCTGTGCCACGTGCCACCTTGGTGGGAGTCGATCCTCGGCGTGAAAGACGAGCCGGTGAAGGGAAAAGAGGTTCCTCTGGAATGGACTGAGACATCTGGGGGACTCTTGGAATGGTGGCACGACCCTGGAGTTCCTCTCGCCGTTCCTGTTGAGAGGGCCTCCTCTTCACATGCGACGGGAACGCCGGGAACTCTTTCCCGACGAAGCAGGGAAAGGATCCCTCATCTCGAGCTACGAGGCGGAAACGGGGCTCCTCTGGATGTGGGCGGGACCCTCGTGATTCCTCTCGAGTGGAGACGGCTAGGTCGGGGAACTTCTTGATTTGCACCAAGGGTGTGAAGGACCCTTTCGAAGTTCCAGAGGTGAGGTGTGATCCGCCTCGAGACGCCTCAGCGGAAATGGGCCTCATCTCGCCTGGAGGGGAGAACCTCCTGGATTTTCTCGAGTTGCGGCAGGTCTTCTCGAGTTACGACGGGGACCTCAGGGACCCGCTCTGGTGGCCTCAGGAAAGGCCAGTCCCCATGCGAGTTGCTAGGGGACCTCTCGGGATTCCTCTCCTGTCCATGCCGGGGCCTCAGTCCTAGTGTGGAGTCGGGGCTGGAACCTGAGGATTCCTCCCCAGTGTTGCCATGGACCTTGGGGTGCTTCTGAGTCTCCCCAGGGGAGTCAGGCCTCGTCTCGAGTGGGGGCATGCACGTGCGCTTTCCTCCCGAGCTGCAGCAGTAGTGTCACGCTTCCTGTCACGTGGATCAAGGGATCTGTGGCTTTCCCTCGAGGCTGTCCCTCGAGGCTTTCCCACGAGGCTTTCCCACAGGGCTGTGCCACGTGCCACCTTGGTGGGAGTCGATCCTCGGCGTGAAAGACGAGCCGGTGAAGGGAAAAGAGGTTCCTCTGGAATGGACTGAGACATCTGGGGGACTCTGGGAATGGTGGCACGACCCTGGAGTTCCTCTCGCCGTTCCTGTTGAGAGGGCCTCCTCTTCACATGCGACGGGAACGCCGGGAACTCTTTCCCGACGAAGCAGGGAAAGGATCCCTCATCTCGAGCTACGAGGCGGAAACGGGGCTCCTCTGGATGTGGGCGGGACCCTCGTGATTCCTCTCGAGTGGAGACGGCTAGGTCGGGGAACTTCTTGATTTGCACCAAGGGTGTGAAGGACCCTTTCGAAGTTCCAGAGGTGAGGTGTGATCAGCCTCGAGACGCCTCAGCGGAAATGGGCCTCATCTCGCCTGGAGGGGAGAACCTCCTGGATTTTCTCGAGTTGCGGCAGGTCTTCTCGAGTTACGACGGGGACCTCAGGGACCCGCTCTGGTGGCCTCAGGAAAGGCCAGTCCCCATGCGAGTTGCTAGGGGACCTCTCGGGATTCCTCTCCCGTCCATGCCGGGGCCTCAGTCCTTGTGTGGAGTCGGGGCCGGAACCTGAGGATTCCTCTCCAGTGTTGCCATGGATCTTGGGGTGCTTCTGAGTCTCCCCAGGGGAGTCAGGCCTCGTCTCGAGTGGGGGCATGCACGTGCGCTTTCCTCCCGAGCTGCAGCAGTAGTGTCACGCTTCCTGTCACGTGGATCAAGGGATCTGTGGCTTTCCCTCGAGGCTGTCCCTCGAGGCTTTCCCACGAGGCTTTCCCACAGGGCTGTGCCACGTGCCACCTTGGTGGGAGTCGATCCTCGGCGTGAAAGACGAGCCGGTGAAGGGAAAAGAGGTTCCTCTGGAATGGACTGAGACATCTGGGGGACTCTGGGAATGGTGGCACGACCCTGGAGTTCCTCTCGCCGTTCCTGTTGAGAGGGCCTCCTCTTCACATGCGACGGGAACGCCGGGAACTCTTTCCCGACGAAGCAGGGAAAGGATCCCTCATCTCGAGCTACGAGGCGGAAACGGGGCTCCTCTGGATGTGGGCGGGACCCTCGTGATTCCTCTCGAGTGGAGACGGCTAGGTCAGGGAACTTCTTGATTTGCACCAAGGGTGTGAAGGACCCTTTCGAAGTTCCAGAGGTGAGGTGTGATCCGCCTCGAGACGCCTCAGCGGAAATGGGCCTCATCTTGCCTGGAGGGGAGAACCTCCTGGATTTTCTCGAGTTGCGGCAGGTCTTCTCGAGTTACGACGGGGACCTCAGGGACCCGCTCTGGTGGCCTCAGGAAAGGCCAGTCCCCATGCGAGTTGCTAGGGGACCTCTCGGGATTCCTCTCCCGTCCATGCCGGGGCCTCAGTCCTTGTGTGGAGTCGGGGCCGGAACCTGAGGATTCCTCTCCAGTGTTGCCATGGATCTTGGGGTGCTTCTGAGTCTCCCGAGGGGAGTCAGGCCTCGTCTCGAGTGGGGGCATGCACGTGCGCTTTCCTCCCGAGCTGCGGCAGTAGTGTCACGCTTCCTGTCACGTGGATCAAGGGATCTGTGGCTTTCCCTCGAGGCTGTCCCTCGAGGCTTTCCCACGAGGCTTTCCCACAGGGCTGTGCCACGTGCCACCTTGGTGGGAGTCGATCCTCGGCGTGAAAGACGAGCCGGTGAAGGGAAAAGAGGTTCCTCTGGAATGGACTGAGACATCTCGGGGACTCTTGGAATGGTGGCACGACCCTGGAGTTCCTCTCGCCGTTCCTGTTGAGAGGGCCTCCTCTTCACATGCGACGGGAACGCCGGGAACTCTTTCCCGACGAAGCAGGGAAAGGATCCCTCATCTCGAGCTACGAGGCGGAAACGGGGCTCCTCTGGATGTGGGCGGGACCCTCGTGATTCCTCTCGAGTGGAGACGGCTAGGTCGGGGAACTTCTTGATTTGCACCAAGGGTGTGAAGGACCCTTTCGAAGTTCCAGAGGTGAGGTGTGATCCGCCTCGAGACGCCTCATCGGAAATGGGCCTCATCTCGCCTGGAGGGGAGAACCTCCTGGATTTTCTCGAGTTGCGGCAGGTCTTCTCGAGTTACGACGGGGACCTCAGGGACCCGCTCTGGTGGCCTCAGGAAAGGCCAGTCCCCATGCGAGTTGCTCAGGGACCTCTCGGGATTCCTCTCCCGTCCATGCCGGGGCCTCAGTCCTTGTGTGGAGTCGGGGCCGGAACCTGAGGATTCCTCTCCAGTGTTGCCATGGATCTTGGGGTGCTTCTGAGTCTCCCCAGGGGAGTCAGGCCTCGTCTCGAGTGGGGGCATGCACGTGCGCTTTCCTCCCGAGCTGCAGCAGTAGTGTCACGCTTCCTGTCACGTGGATCAAGGGATCTGTGGCTTTCCCTCGAGGCTGTCCCTCGAGGCTTTCCCACGAGGCTTTCCCACAGGGCTGTGCCACGTGCCACCTTGGTGGGAGTCGATCCTCGGCGTGAAAGACGAGCCGGTGAAGGGAAAAGAGGTTCCTCTGGAATGGACTGAGACATCTGGGGGACTCTTGGAATGGTGGCACGACCCTGGAGTTCCTCTCGCCGTTCCTGTTGAGAGGGCCTCCTCTTCACATGCGACGGGAACGCCGGGAACTCTTTCCCGACGAAGCAGGGAAAGGATCCCTCATCTCGAGCTACGAGGCGGAAACGGGGCTCCTCTGGATGTGGGCGGGACCCTCGTGATTCCTCTCGAGTGGAGACAGCTAGGTCGGGGAACTTCTTGATTTGCACCAAGGGTGTGAAGGAGCCTTTCGAAGTTCCAGAGGTGAGGTGTGATCCGCCTCGAGACGCCTCAGCGGAAATGGGCCTCATCTCGCCTGGAGGGGAGAACCTCCTGGATTTTCTCGAGTTGCGGCATGTCTTCTCGAGTTACAACGGGGACCTCAGGGACCCGCTCTGGTGGCCTCAGGAAAGGCCAGTCCCCATGCGAGTTGCTAGGGGACCTCTCGGGATTCCTCTCCCGTCCATGCCGGGGCCTCAGTCCTTGTGTGGAGTCGGGGCCGGAACCTGAGGATTCCTCTCCAGTGTTGCCATGGATCTTGGGGTGCTTCTGAGTCTCCCCAGGGGAGTCAGGCCTCGTCTCGAGTGGGGGCATGCACGTGCGCTTTCCTCCCGAGCTGCAGCAGTAGTGTCACGCTTCCTGTCACGTGGATCAAGGGATCTGTGGCTTTCCCTCGAGGCTGTCCCTCGAGGCTTTCCCACGAGGCTTTCCCACAGGGCTGTGCCACGTGCCACCTTGGTGGGAGTCGATCCTCGGCGTGAAAGACGAGCCGGTGAAGGGAAAAGAGGTTCCTCTGGAATGGACTGAGACATCTGGGGGACTCTTGGAATGGTGGCACGACCCTGGAGTTCCTCTCGCCGTTCCTGTGCAGAGGGCCTCCTCTTGAGATGCGACGGGAACGCCGGGAACTCTTTCCCGACGAAGCAGGGAAAGGATCCCTCATCTCGAGCTACGAGGCGGAAACGGGGCTCCTCTGGATGTGGGCGGGACCCTCGTGATTCCTCTCGAGTGGAGACGGCTAGGTCGGGGAACTTCTTGATTTGCACCAAGGGTGTGAAGGACCCTTTCGAAGTTCCAGAGGTGAGGTGTGATCCGCCTCGAGACGCCTCAGCGGAAATGGGCCTCATCTCGCCTGGAGGGGAGAACCTCCTGGATTTTCTCGAGTTGCGGCAGGTCTTCTCGAGTTACGACGGGGACCTCAGGGACCCGCTCTGGTGGCCTCAGGAAAGGCCAGTCCCCATGCGAGTTGCTAGGGGACCTCTCGGGATTCCTCTCCCGTCCATGCCGGGGCCTCAGTCCTTGTGTGGATTCGGGGCCGGAACCTGAGGATTCCTCTCCAGTGTTGCCATGGATCTTGGGGTGCTTCTGAGTCTCCCCAGGGGAGTCAGGCCTCGTCTCGAGTGGGGGCATGCACGTGCGCTTTCCTCCCGAGCTGCAGCAGTAGTGTCACGCTTCCTGTCACGTGGATCAAGGGATCTGTGGCTTTCCCTCGAGGCTGTCCCTCGAGGCTTTCCCACGAGGCTTTCCCACAGGGCTGTGCCACGTGCCACCTTGGTGGGAGTCGATCCTCGGCGTGAAAGACGAGCCAGTGAAGGGAAAAGAGGTTCCTCTGGAATGGACTGAGACATCTGGGGGACTCTGGGAATGGTGGCACGACCCTGGAGTTCCTCTCGCCGTTCCTGTTGAGAGGGCCTCCTCTTGAGATGCGACGGGAACGCTGGGAACTCTTTTCCGACGAAGCAGGGAAAGGATCCCTCATCTCGAGCTACGAGGCGGAAACGGGGCTCCTCTGGATGTGGGCGGGACCCTCGTGATTCCTCTCGAGTGGAGACTGCTAGGTCGGGGAACTTCTTGATTTGCACCAAGGGTGTGAAGGACCCTTTCGAAGTTCCAGAGGTGAGGTGTGATCCGCCTCGAGACGCCTCAGCGGAAATGGGCCTCATCTCGCCTGGAGGGGAGAACCTCCTGGATTTTCTCGAGTTGCGGCAGGTCTTCTCGAGTTACAACGGGGACCTCAGGGACCCGCTCTGGTGGCCTCAGGAAAGGCCAGTCCCCATGCGAGTTGCTAGGGGACCTCTCGGGATTCCTCTCCCGTCCATGCCGGGGCCTCAGTCCTTGTGTGGAGTCGGGGCCGGAACCTGAGGATTCCTCTCCATTGTTGCCATGGATCTTGGGGTGCTTCTGAGTCTCCCCAGGGGAGTCAGGCCTCGTCTCGAGTGGGGGCATGCACGTGCGCTTTCCTCCCGAGCTGCAGCAGTAGTGTCACGCTTCCTGTCACGTGGATCAAGGGATCTGTGGCTTTCCCTCGAGGCTGTCCCTCGAGGCTTTCCCACGAGGCTTTCCCACAGGGCTGTGCCACGTGCCACCTTGGTGGGAGTCGATCCTCGGCGTGAAAGACGAGCCGGTGAAGGGAAAAGAGGTTCCTCTGGAATGGACTGAGACATCTGGGGGACTCTTGGAATGGTGGCACGACGCTGGAGTTCCTCTCGCCGTTCCTGTTGAGCGGGCCTCCTCTTGAGATGCGACGGGAACGCCGGGAACTCTTTCCCGACGAAGCAGGGAAAGGATCCCTCATCTCGAGCTACGAGGCGGAAACGGGGCTCCTCTGGATGTGGGCGGGACCCTCGTGATTCCTCTCGAGTGGAGACGGCTAGGTCGGGGAACTTCTTGATTTGCACCAAGGGTGTGAAGGACCCTTTCGAAGTTCCAGAGGTGAGGTGTGATCAGCCTCGAGACGCCTCAGCGGAAATGGGCCTCATCTCGCCTGGAGGGGAGAACCTCCTGGATTTTCTCGAGTTGCGGCAGGTCTTCTCGAGTTACGACGGGGACCTCAGGGACCCGCTCTGGTGGCCTCAGGAAAGGCCAGTCCCCATGCGAGTTGCTAGGGGACCTCTCGGGATTCCTCTCCCGTCCATGCCGGGGCCTCAGTCCTTGTGTGGAGTCGGGGCCGGAACCTGAGGATTCCTCTCCAGTGTTGCCATGGATCTTGGGGTGCTTCTGAGTCTCCCCAGGGGAGTCAGGCCTCGTCTCGAGTGGGGGCATGCACGTGCGCTTTCCTCCCGAGCTGCAGCAGTAGTGTCACGCTTCCTGTCACGTGGATCAAGGGATCTGTGGCTTTCCCTCGAGGCTGTCCCTCGAGGCTTTCCCACGAGGCTTTCCCACAGGGCTGTGCCACGTGCCACCTTGGTGGGAGTCGATCCTCGGCGTGAAAGACGAGCCGGTGAAGGGAAAAGAGGTTCCTCTGGAATGGACTGAGACATCTGGGGGACTCTTGGAATGGTGGCACGACCCTGGAGTTCCTCTGGCCGTTCCTGTTGAGAGGGCCTCCTCTTGAGATGCGACGGGAACGCCGGGAACTCTTTCCCGACGAAGCAGGGAAAGGATCCCTCATCTCGAGCTACGAGGCGGAAACGGGGCTCCTCTGGATGTGGGCGGGACCCTCGTGATTCCTCTCGAGTGGAGACTGCTAGGTCGGGGAACTTCTTGATTTGCACCAAGGGTGTGAAGGACCCTTTCGAAGTTCCAGAGGTGAGGTGTGATCCGCCTCGAGACGCCTCAGCGGAAATGGGCCTCATCTCGCCTGGAGGGGAGAACCTCCTGGATTTTCTCGAGTTGCGGCAGGTCTTCTCGAGTTACGACGGGGACCTCAGGGACCCGCTCTGGTGGCCTCAGGAAAGGCCAGTCCCCATGCGAGTTGCTAGGGGACCTCTCGGGATTCCTCTCCCGTCCATGCCGGGGCCTCAGTCCTTGTGTGGAGTCGGGGCCGGAACCTGAGGATTCCTCTCCAGTGTTGCCATGGATCTTGGGGTGCTTCTGAGTCTCCCCAGGGGAGTCAGGCCTCGTCTCGAGTGGGGGCATGCACGTGCGCTTTCCTCCCGAGCTGCAGCAGTAGTGTCACGCTTCCTGTCACGTGGATCAAGGGATCTGTGGCTTTCCCTCGAGGCTGTCCCTCGAGGCTTTCCCACGAGGCTTTCCCACAGGGCTGTGCCACGTGCCACCTTGGTGGGAGTCGATCCTCGGCGTGAAAGACGAGCCGGTGAAGGGAAAAGAGGTTCCTCTGGAATGGACTGAGACATCTGGGGGACTCTTGGAATGGTGGCACGACCCTGGAGTTCCTCTCGCCGTTCCTGTTGAGAGGGCCTCCTCTTCACATGCGACGGGAACGCCGGGAACTCTTTCCCGATGAAGCAGGGAAAGGATCCCTCATCTCGAGCTACGAGGCGGAAACGGGGCTCCTCTGGATGTGGGCGGGACCATCGTGATTCCTCTCGAGTGGAGACGGCTAGGTCGGGGAACTTCTTGATTTGCACCAAGGGTGTGAAGGAGCCTTTCGAAGTTCCAGAGGTGAGGTGTGATCCGCCTCGAGACGCCTCAGCGGAAATGGGCCTCATCTCGCCTGGAGGGGAGAACCTCCTGGATTTTCTCGAGTTGCGACAGGTCTTCTCGAGTTACGACGGGGACCTCAGGGACCCGCTCTGGTGGCCTCAGGAAAGGCCAGTCCCCATGCGAGTTGCTCAGGGACCTCTCGGGATTCCTCCCCGTCCATGCCGGGGCCTCAGTCCTTGTGTGGAGTCGGGGCGGAACCTGAGGATTCCTCTCCAGTGTTGCCATGGATCTTGGGGTGCTTCTGAGTCTCCCCAGGGGAGTCAGGCCTCGTCTCGAGTGGGGGCATGCACGTGCGCTTTCCTCCCGAGCTGCAGCAGTAGTGTCACGCTTCCTGTCACGTGGATCAAGGGATCTGTGGCTTTCCCTCGAGGCTGTCCCTCGAGGCTTTCCCACGAGGCTTTCCCACAGGGCTGTGCCACGTGCCACCTTGGTGGGAGTCGATCCTCGGCGTGAAAGACGAGCCGGTGAAGGGAAAAGAGGTTCCTCTGGAATGGACTGAGACATCTGGGGGACTCTTGGAATGGTGGCACGACCCTGGAGTTCCTCTCGCCGTTCCTGTTGAGAGGGCCTCCTCTTCACATGCGACGGGAACGCCGGGAACTCTTTCCCGACGAAGCAGGGAAAGGATCCCTCATCTCGAGCTACGAGGCGGAAACGGGGCTCCTCTGGATGTGGGCGGGACCCTCGTGATTCCTCTCGAGTGGAGACAGCTAGGTCGGGGAACTTCTTGATTTGCACCAAGGGTGTGAAGGAGCCTTTCGAAGTTCCAGAGGTGAGGTGTGATCCGCCTCGAGACGCCTCAGCCGAAATGGGCCTCATCTCGCCTGGAGGGGAGAACCTCCTGGATTTTCTCGAGTTGCGGCAGGTCTTCTCGAGTTACAACGGGGACCTCAGGGACCCGCTCTGGTGGCCTCAGGAAAGGCCAGTCCCCATGCGAGTTGCTAGGGGACCTCTCGGGATTCCTCTCCCGTCCATGCCGGGGCCTCAGTCCTTGTGTGGAGTCGGGGCCGGAACCTGAGGATTCCTCCCCAGTGTTGCCATGGATCTTGGGGTGCTTCTGAGTCTCCCCAGGGGAGTCAGGCCTCGTCTCGAGTGGGGGCATGCACGTGCGCTTTCCTCCCAAGCTGCAGCAGTAGTGTCACGCTTCCTGTCACGTGGATCAAGGGATCTGTGGCTTTCCCTCGAGGCTGTCCCTTGAGGCTTTCCCACGAGGCTTTCCCACAGGGCTGTGCCACGTGCCACCTTGGTGGGAGTCGATCCTCGGCGTGAAAGACGAGCCGGTGAAGGGAAAAGAGGTTCCTCTGGAATGGACTGAGACATCTGGGGGACTCTGGGAATGGTGGCACGACCCTGGAGTTCCTCTCGCCGTTCCTGTTGAGAGGGCCTCCTCTTGAGATGCGACGGGAACGCCGGGTACTCTTTCCCGACGAAGCAGGGAAAGGATCCCTCATCTCGAGCTACGAGGCGGAAACGGGGCTCCTCTGGATGTGGGCGGGACCCTCGTGATTCCTCTCGAGTGGAGACGGCTAGGTCGGGGAACTTCTTGATTTGCACCAAGGGTGTGAAGGACCCTTTCGAAGTTCCAGAGGTGAGGTGTGATCCGCCTCGAGACGCCTCAGCGGAAATGGGCCTCATCTCGCCTGGAGGGGAGAACCTCCTGGATTTTCTCGAGTTGCGGCAGGTCTTCTCGAGTTACGACGGGGACCTCAGGGACCCGCTCTGGTGGCCTCAGGAAAGGCCAGTCCCCATGCGAGTTGCTAGGGGACCTCTCGGGATTCCTCTCCCGTCCATGCCGGGGCCTCAGTCCTTGTGTGGAGTCGGGGCCGGAACCTGAGGATTCCTCTCCAGTGTTGCCATGGATCTTGGGGTGCTTCTGAGTCTCCCCAGGGGAGTCAGGCCTCGTCTCGAGTGGGGGCATGCACGTGCGCTTTCCTCCCGAGCTGCAGCAGTAGTGTCACGCTTCCTGTCACGTGGATCAAGGGATCTGTGGCTTTCCCTCGAGGCTGTCCCTCGAGGCTTTCCCACGAGGCTTTCCCACAGGGCTGTGCCACGTGCCACCTTGGTGGGAGTCGATCCTCGGCGTGAAAGACGAGCCGGTGAAGGGAAAAGAGGTTCCTCTGGAATGGACTGAGACATCTGGGGGACTCTTGGAATGGTGGCACGACCCTGGAGTTCCTCTCGCCGTTCCTGTTGAGAGGGCCTCCTCTTCACATGCGACGGGAACGCCGGGAACTCTTTCCCGACGAAGCAGGGAAAGGATCCCTCATCTCGAGCTACGAGGCGGAAACGGGGCTCCTCTGGATGTGGGCGGGACCCTCGTGATTCCTCTCGAGTGGAGACAGCTAGGTCGGGGAACTTCTTGATTTGCACCAAGGGTGTGAAGGAGCCTTTCGAAGTTCCAGAGGTGAGGTGTGATCCGCCTCGAGACGCCTCAGCCGAAATGGGCCTCATCTCGCCTGGAGGGGAGAACCTCCTGGATTTTCTCGAGTTGCGGCAGGTCTTCTCGAGTTACAACGGGGACCTCAGGGACCCGCTCTGGTGGCCTCAGGAAAGGCCAGTCCCCATGCGAGTTGCTAGGGGACCTCTCGGGATTCCTCTCCCGTCCATGCCGGGGCCTCAGTCCTTGTGTGGAGTCGGGGCCGGAACCTGAGGATTCCTCCCCAGTGTTGCCATGGATCTTGGGGTGCTTCTGAGTCTCCCCAGGGGAGTCAGGCCTCGTCTCGAGTGGGGGCATGCACGTGCGCTTTCCTCCCAAGCTGCAGCAGTAGTGTCACGCTTCCTGTCACGTGGATCAAGGGATCTGTGGCTTTCCCTCGAGGCTGTCCCTTGAGGCTTTCCCACGAGGCTTTCCCACAGGGCTGTGCCACGTGCCACCTTGGTGGGAGTCGATCCTCGGCGTGAAAGACGAGCCGGTGAAGGGAAAAGAGGTTCCTCTGGAATGGACTGAGACATCTGGGGGACTCTGGGAATGGTGGCACGACCCTGGAGTTCCTCTCGCCGTTCCTGTTGAGAGGGCCTCCTCTTGAGATGCGACGGGAACGCCGGGTACTCTTTCCCGACGAAGCAGGGAAAGGATCCCTCATCTCGAGCTACGAGGCGGAAACGGGGCTCCTCTGGATGTGGGCGGGACCCTCGTGATTCCTCTCGAGTGGAGACGGCTAGGTCGGGGAACTTCTTGATTTGCACCAAGGGTGTGAAGGACCCTTTCGAAGTTCCAGAGGTGAGGTGTGATCCGCCTCGAGACGCCTCAGCGGAAATGGGCCTCATCTCGCCTGGAGGGGAGAACCTCCTGGATTTTCTCGAGTTGCGGCAGGTCTTCTCGAGTTACGACGGGGACCTCAGGGACCCGCTCTGGTGGCCTCAGGAAAGGCCAGTCCCCATGCGAGTTGCTAGGGGACCTCTCGGGATTCCTCTCCCGTCCATGCCGGGGCCTCAGTCCTTGTGTGGAGTCGGGGCCGGAACCTGAGGATTCCTCTCCAGTGTTGCCATGGATCTTGGGGTGCTTCTGAGACTCCCCAGGGGAGTCAGGCCTCGTCTCGAGTGGGGGCATGCACGTGCGCTTTCCTCCCGTGCTGCAGCAGTAGTGTCACGCTTCCTGTCACGTGGATCAAGGGATCTGTGGCTTTCCCTCGAGGCTGTCCCTCGAGGCTTTCCCACGAGGCTTTCCCACAGGGCTGTGCCACGTGCCACCTTGGTGGGAGTCGATCCTCGGCGTGAAAGACGAGCCGGTGAAGGGAAAAGAGGTTCCTCTGGAATGGACTGAGACATCTGGGGGACTCTTGGAATGGTGGCACGACCCTGGAGTTCCTCTCGCCGTTCCTGTTGAGAGGGCCTCCACTTGAGATGCGACGGGAACGCCGGGAACTCTTTCCCGACGAAGCAGGGAAAGGATCCCTCATCTCGAGCTACGAGGCGGAAACGGGGCTCCTCTGGATGTGGGCGGGACCCTCGTGATTCCTCTCGAGTGGAGACGGCTAGGTCGGGGAACTTCTTGATTTGCACCAAGGGTGTGAAGGACCCTTTCGAAGTTCCAGAGGGGAGGTGTGATCAGCCTCGAGACGCCTCAGCGGAAATGGGCCTCATCTCGCCTGGAGGGGAGAACCTCCTGGATTTTCTCGAGTTGCGGCAGGTCTTCTCGAGTTACGACGGGGACCTCAGGGACCCGCTCTGGTGGCCTCAGGAAAGGCCAGTCCCCATGCGAGTTGCTCGGGGACCTCTCGGGATTCCTCTCCCGTCCATGCCGGGGCCTCAGTCCTTGTGTGGAGTCGGGGCCGGAACCTGAGGATTCCTCTCCAGTGTTGCCATGGATCTTGGGGTGCTTCTGAGTCTCCCCAGGGGAGTCAGGCCTCGTCTCGAGTGGGGGCATGCACGTGCGCTTTCCTCCCGAGCTGCAGCAGTAGTGTCACGCTTCCTGTCACGTGGATCAAGGGATCTGTGGCTTTCCCTCGAGGCTGTCCCTCGAGGCTTTCCCACGAGGCTTTCCCACAGGGCTGTGCCACGTGCCACCTTGGTGGGAGTCGATCCTCGGCGTGAAAGACGAGCCAGTGAAGGGAAAAGAGGTTCCTCTGGAATGGACTGAGACATCTGGGGGACTCTGGGAATGGTGGCACGACCCTGGAGTTCCTCTCGCCGTTCCTGTTGAGAGGGCCTCCTCTTGAGATGCGACGGGAACGCTGGGAACTCTTTTCCGACGAAGCAGGGAAAGGATCCCTCATCTCGAGCTACGAGGCGGAAACGGGGCTCCTCTGGATGTGGGCGGGACCCTCGTGATTCCTCTCGAGTGGAGACTGCTAGGTCGGGGAACTTCTTGATTTGCACCAAGGGTGTGAAGGACCCTTTCGAAGTTCCAGAGGTGAGGTGTGATCCGCCTCGAGACGCCTCAGCGGAAATGGGCCTCATCTCGCCTGGAGGGGAGAACCTCCTGGATTTTCTCGAGTTGCGGCAGGTCTTCTCGAGTTACAACGGCGACCTCAGGGACCCGCTCTGGTGGCCTCAGGAAAGGCCAGTCCCCATGCGAGTTGCTAGGGGACCTCTCGGGATTCCTCTCCCGTCCATGCCGGGGCCTCAGTCCTTGTGTGGAGTCGGGGCCGGAACCTGAGGATTCCTCCCCAGTGTTGCCATGGATCTTGGGGTGCTTCTGAGTCTCCCCAGGGGAGTCAGGCCTCGTCTCGAGTGGGGGCATGCACGTGCGCTTTCCTCCCGAGCTGCAGCAGTAGTGTCACGCTTCCTGTCACGTGGATCAAGGGATCTGTGGCTTTCCCTCGAGGCTGTCCCTCGAGGCTTTCCCACGAGGCTTTCCCACAGGGCTGTGCCACGTGCCACCTTGGTGGGAGTCGATCCTCGGCGTGAAAGACGAGCCGGTGAAGGGAAAAGAGGTTCCTCTGGAATGGACTGAGACATCTGGGGGACTCTTGGAATGGTGGCACGACGCTGGAGTTCCTCTCGCCGTTCCTGTTGAGAGGGCCTCCTCTTGAGATGCGACGGGAACGCCGGGAACTCTTTCCCGACGAAGCAGGGAAAGGATCCCTCATCTCGAGCTACGAGGCGGAAACGGGGCTCCTCTGGATGTGGGCGGGACCCTCGTGATTCCTCTCGAGTGGAGACGGCTAGGTCGGGGAACTTCTTGATTTGCACCAAGGGTGTGAAGGACCCTTTCGAAGTTCCAGAGGTGAGGTGTGATCCGCCTCGAGACGCCTCAGCGGAAATGGGCCTCATCTCGCCTGGAGGGGAGAACCTCCTGGATTTTCTCGAGTTGCGGCAGGTCTTCTCGAGTTACGACGGGGACCTCAGGGACCCGCTCTGGTGGCCTCAGGAAAGGCCAGTCCCCATGCGAGTTGCTAGGGGACCTCTCGGGATTCCTCTCCCGTCAATGCCGGGGCCTCAGTCCTTGTGTGGAGTCGGGGCCGGAACCTGAGGATTCCTCTCCAGTGTTGCCATGGATCTTGGGGTTCTTCTGAGTCTCCCCAGGGGAGTCAGGCCTCGTCTCGAGTGGGGGCATGCACGTGCGCTTTCCTCCCGAGCTGCAGCAGTAGTGTCACGCTTCCTGTCACGTGGATCAAGGGATCTGTGGCTTTCCCTCGAGGCTGTCCCTCGAGGCTTTCCCACGAGGCTTTCCCACAGGGCTGTGCCACGTGCCACCTTGGTGGGAGTCGATCCTCGGCGTGAAAGACGAGCCGGTGAAGGGAAAAGAGGTTCCTCTGGAATGGACTGAGACATCTGGGGGACTCTTGGAATGGTGGCACGACCCTGGAGTTCCTCTGGCCGTTCCTGTTGAGAGGGCCTCCTCTTGAGATGCGACGGGAACGCCGGGAACTCTTTCCCGACGAAGCAGGGAAAGGATCCCTCATCTCGAGCTACGAGGCGGAAACGGGGCTCCTCTGGATGTGGGCGGGACCCTCGTGATTCCTCTCGAGTGGAGACTGCTAGGTCGGGGAACTTCTTGATTTGCACCAAGGGTGTGAAGGACCCTTTCGAAGTTCCAGAGGTGAGGTGTGATCCGCCTCGAGACGCCTCAGCGGAAATGGGCCTCATCTCGCCTGGAGGGGAGAACCTCCTGGATTTTCTCGAGTTGCGGCAGGTCTTCTCGAGTTACGACGGGGACCTCAGGGACCCGCTCTGGTGGCCTCAGGAAAGGCCAGTCCCCATGCGAGTTGCTAGGGGACCTCTCGGGATTCCTCTCCCATCCATGCCGGGGCCTCAGTCCTTGTGTGGAGTCGGGGCCGGAACCTGAGGATTCCTCTCCAGTGTTGCCATGGATCTTGGGGTGCTTCTGAGTCTCCCCAGGGGAGTCAGGCCTCGTCTCGAGTGGGGGCATGCACGTGCGCTTTCCTCCCGAGCTGCAGCAGTAGTGTCACGCTTCCTGTCACGTGGATCAAGGGATCTGTGGCTTTCCCTCGAGGCTGTCCCTCGAGGCTTTCCCACGAGGCTTTCCCACAGGGCTGTGCCACGTGCCACCTTGGTGGGAGTCGATCCTCGGCGTGAAAGACGAGCCGGTGAAGGGAAAAGAGGTTCCTCTGGAATGGACTGAGACATCTGGGGGACTCTTGGAATGGTGGCACGACCCTGGAGTTCCTCTCGCCGTTCCTGTTGAGAGGGCCTCCTCTTCACATGCGACGGGAACGCCGGGAACTCTTTCCCGATGAAGCAGGGAAAGGATCCCTCATCTCGAGCTACGAGGCGGAAACGGGGCTCCTCTGGATGTGGGCGGGACCATCGTGATTCCTCTCGAGTGGAGACGGCTAGGTCGGGGAACTTCTTGATTTGCACCAAGGGTGTGAAGGACCCTTTCGAAGTTCCAGAGGTGAGGTGTGATCCGCCTCGAGACGCCTCAGCGGAAATGGGCCTCATCTCGCCTGGAGGGGAGAACCTCCTGGATTTTCTCGAGTTGCGACAGGTCTTCTCGAGTTACGACGGGGACCTCAGGGACCCGCTCTGGTGGCCTCAGGAAAGGCCAGTCCCCATGCGAGTTGCTCAGGGACCTCTCGGGATTCCTCCCCGTCCATGCCGGGGCCTCAGTCCTTGTGTGGAGTCGGGGCGGAACCTGAGGATTCCTCTCCAGTGTTGCCATGGATCTTGGGGTGCTTCTGAGTCTCCCCAGGGGAGTCAGGCCTCGTCTCGAGTGGGGGCATGCACGTGCGCTTTCCTCCCGAGCTGCAGCAGTAGTGTCACGCTTCCTGTCACGTGGATCAAGGGATCTGTGGCTTTCCCTCGAGGCTGTCCCTCGAGGCTTTCCCACGAGGCTTTCCCACAGGGCTGTGCCACGTGCCACCTTGGTGGGAGTCGATCCTCGGCGTGAAAGACGAGCCGGTGAAGGGAAAAGAGGTTCCTCTGGAATGGACTGAGACATCTGGGGGACTCTTGGAATGGTGGCACGACCCTGGAGTTCCTCTGGCCGTTCCTGTTGAGAGGGCCTCCTCTTCACATGCGACGGGAACGCCGGGAACTCTTTCCCGACGAAGCAGTGAAAGGATCCCTCATCTCGAGCTACGAGGCGGAAACGGGGCTCCTCTGGATGTGGGCGGGACCCTCGTGATTCCTCTCGAGTGGAGACAGCTAGGTCGGGGAACTTCTTGATTTGCACCAAGGGTGTGAAGGAGCCTTTCGAAGTTCCAGAGGTGAGGTGTGATCCGCCTCGAGACGCCTCAGCCGAAATGGGCCTCATCTCGCCTGGAGGGGAGAACCTCCTGGATTTTCTCGAGTTGCGGCAGGTCTTCTCGAGTTACAACGGGGACCTCAGGGACCCGCTCTGGTGGCCTCAGGAAAGGCCAGTCCCCATGCGAGTTGCTAGGGGACCTCTCGGGATTCCTCTCCCGTCCATGCCGGGGCCTCAGTCCTTGTGTGGAGTCGGGGCCGGAACCTGAGGATTCCTCCCCAGTGTTGCCATGGATCTTGGGGTGCTTCTGAGTCTCCCCAGGGGAGTCAGGCCTCGTCTCGAGTGGGGGCATGCACGTGCGCTTTCCTCCCAAGCTGCAGCAGTAGTGTCACGCTTCCTGTCACGTGGATCAAGGGATCTGTGGCTTTCCCTCGAGGCTGTCCCTTGAGGCTTTCCCACGAGGCTTTCCCACAGGGCTGTGCCACGTGCCACCTTGGTGGGAGTCGATCCTCGGCGTGAAAGACGAGCCGGTGAAGGGAAAAGAGGTTCCTCTGGAATGGACTGAGACATCTGGGGGACTCTGGGAATGGTGGCACGACCCTGGAGTTCCTCTCGCCGTTCCTGTTGAGAGGGCCTCCTCTTGAGATGCGACGGGAACGCCGGGTACTCTTTCCCGACGAAGCAGGGAAAGGATCCCTCATCTCGAGCTACGAGGCGGAAACGGGGCTCCTCTGGATGTGGGCGGGACCCTCGTGATTCCTCTCGAGTGGAGACGGCTAGGTCGGGGAACTTCTTGATTTGCACCAAGGGTGTGAAGGACCCTTTCGAAGTTCCAGAGGGGAGGTGTGATCCGCCTCGAGACGCCTCAGCGGAAATGGGCCTCATCTCGCCTGGAGGGGAGAACCTCCTGGATTTTCTCGAGTTGCGGCAGGTCTTCTCGAGTTACGACGGGGACCTCAGGGACCCGCTCTGGTGGCCTCAGGAAAGGCCAGTCCCCATGCGAGTTGCTAGGGGACCTCTCGGGATTCCTCTCCCGTCCATGCCGGGGCCTCAGTCCTTGTGTGGAGTCGGGGCCGGAACCTGAGGATTCCTCTCCAGTGTTGCCATGGATCTTGGGGTGCTTCTGAGACTCCCCAGGGGAGTCAGGCCTCGTCTCGAGTGGGGGCATGCACGTGCGCTTTCCTCCCGTGCTGCAGCAGTAGTGTCACGCTTCCTGTCACGTGGATCAAGGGATCTGTGGCTTTCCCTCGAGGCTGTCCCTCGAGGCTTTCCCACGAGGCTTTCCCACAGGGCTGTGCCACGTGCCACCTTGGTGGGAGTCGATCCTCGGCGTGAAAGACGAGCCGGTGAAGGGAAAAGAGGTTCCTCTGGAATGGACTGAGACATCTGGGGGACTCTTGGAATGGTGGCACGACCCTGGAGTTCCTCTCGCCGTTCCTGTTGAGAGGGCCTCCACTTGAGATGCGACGGGAACGCCGGGAACTCTTTCCCGACGAAGCAGGGAAAGGATCCCTCATCTCGAGCTACGAGGCGGAAACGGGGCTCCTCTGGATGTGGGCGGGACCCTCGTGATTCCTCTCGAGTGGAGACGGCTAGGTCGGGGAACTTCTTGATTTGCACCAAGGGTGTGAAGGACCCTTTCGAAGTTCCAGAGGGGAGGTGTGATCAGCCTCGAGACGCCTCAGCGGAAATGGGCCTCATCTCGCCTGGAGGGGAGAACCTCCTGGATTTTCTCGAGTTGCGGCAGGTCTTCTCGAGTTACGACGGGGACCTCAGGGACCCGCTCTGGTGGCCTCAGGAAAGGCCAGTCCCCATGCGAGTTGCTCGGGGACCTCTCGGGATTCCTCTCCCGTCCATGCCGGGGCCTCAGTCCTTGTGTGGAGTCGGGGCCGGAACCTGAGGATTCCTCTCCAGTGTTGCCATGGATCTTGGGGTGCTTCTGAGTCTCCCCAGGGGAGTCAGGCCTCGTCTCGAGTGGGGGCATGCACGTGCGCTTTCCTCCCGAGCTGCAGCAGTAGTGTCACGCTTCCTGTCACGTGGATCAAGGGATCTGTGGCTTTCCCTCGAGGCTGTCCCTCGAGGCTTTCCCACGAGGCTTTCCCACAGGGCTGTGCCACGTGCCACCTTGGTGGGAGTCGATCCTCGGCGTGAAAGACGAGCCGGTGAAGGGAAAAGAGGTTCCTCTGGAATGGACTGAGACATCTGGGGGACTCTTGGAATGGTGGCACGACCCTGGAGTTCCTCTCGCCGTTCCTGTTGAGAGGGCCTCCTCTTCACACGCGACGGGAACGCCGGGAACTCTTTCCCGACGAAGCAGGGAAAGGATCCCTCATCTCGAGCTACGAGGCGGAAACGGGGCTCCTCTGGATGTGGGCGGGACCCTCGTGATTCCTCTCGAGTGGAGACGGCTAGGTCGGGGAACTTCTTGATTTGCACCAAGGGTGTGAAGGACCCTTTCGAAGTTCCAGAGGTGAGGTGTGATCCGCCTCGAGACGCCTCAGCGGAAATGGGCCTCATCTCGCCTGGAGGGGAGAACCTCCTGGATTTTCTCGAGTTGCGGCAGGTCTTCTCGAGTTACGACGGGGACCTCAGGGACCCGCTCTGGTGGCCTCAGGAAAGGCCAGTCCCCATGCGAGTTGCTAGGGGACCTCTCGGGATTCCTCTCCCGTCCATGCCGGGGCCTCAGTCCTTGTGTGGAGTCGGGGCCGGAACCTGAGGATTCCTCCCCAGTGTTGCCATAGACCTTGGGGTGCTTCTGAGTCTCCCCAGGGGAGTCAGGCCTCGTCTCGAGTGGGGGCATGCACGTGCGCTTTCCTCCCGAGCTGCAGCAGTAGTGTCACGCTTCCTGTCACGTGGATCAAGGGATCTGTGGCTTTCCCTCGAGTCTGTCCCTCGAGGCTTTCCCACGAGGCTTTCCCACAGGGCTGTGCCACGTGCCACCTTGGTGGGAGTCGATCCTCGGCGTGAAAGACGAGCCGGTGAAGGGAAAAGAGGTTCCTCTGGAATGGACTGAGACATCTGGGGGACTCTGGGAATGGTGGCACGACCCTGGAGTTCCTCTCGCCGTTCCTGTTGAGAGGGCCTCCTCTTCACATGCGACGGGAACGCCGGGAACTCTTTCCCGACGAAGCAGGGAAAGGATCCCTCATCTCGAGCTACGAGGTGGAAACGGGGCTCCTCTGGATGTGGGCGGGACCCTCGTGATTCCTCTCGAGTGGAGACGGCTAGGTCGGGGAACTTCTTGATTTGCACCAAGGGTGTGAAGGACCCTTTCGAAGTTCCAGAGGTGAGGTGTGATCAGCCTCGAGACGCCTCAGCGGAAATGGGCCTCATCTCGCCTGGAGGGGAGAACCTCCTGGATTTTCTCGAGTTGCGGCAGGTCTTCTCGAGTTACGACGGGGACCTCAGGGACCCGCTCTGGTGGCCTCAGGAAAGGCCAGTCCCCATGCGAGTTGCTAGGGGACCTCTCGGGATTCCTCTCCCGTCCATGCCGGGGCCTCAGTCCTTGTGTGGAGTCGGGGCCGGAACCTGAGGATTCCTCTCCAGTGTTGCCATGGATCTTGGGGTGCTTCTGAGTCTCCCCAGGGGAGTCAGGCCTCGTCTCGAGTGGGGGCATGCACGTGCGCTTTCCTCCCGAGCTGCAGCAGTAGTGTCACGCTTCCTGTCACGTGGATCAAGGGATCTGTGGCTTTCCCTCGAGGCTGTCCCTCGAGGCTTTCCCACGAGGCTTTCCCACAGGGCTGTGCCACGTGCCACCTTGGTGGGAGTCGATCCTCGGCGTGAAAGACGAGCCGGTGAAGGGAAAAGAGGTTCCTCTGGAATGGACTGAGACATCTGGGGGACTCTTGGAATGGTGGCACGACCCTGGAGTTCCTCTCGCCGTTCCTGTTGAGAGGGCCTCCTCTTCACATGCGACGGGAACGCCGGGAACTCTTTCCCGACGAAGCAGGGAAAGGATCCCTCATCTCGAGCTACGAGGCGGAAACGGGGCTCCTCTGGATGTGGGCGGGACCCTCGTGATTCCTCTCGAGTGGAGACGGCTAGGTCGGGGAACTTCTTGATTTGCACCAAGGGTGTGAAGGACCCTTTCGAAGTTCCAGAGGTGAGGTGTGATCCGCCTCGAGACGCCTCATCGGAAATTGGCCTCATCTCGCCTGGATGGGAGAACCTCCTGGATTTTCTCGAGTTGCGGCAGGTCTTCTCGAGTTACGACGGGGACCTCAGGGACCCGCTCTGGTGGCCTCAGGAAAGGCCAGTCCCCATGCGAGTTGCTCAGGGACCTCTCGGGATTCCTCCCCGTCCATGCCGGGGCCTCAGTCCTTGTGTGGAGTCGGGGCGGAACCTGAGGATTCCTCTCCAGTGTTGCCATGGATCTTGGGGTGCTTCTGAGTCTCCCCAGGGGAGTCAGGCCTCGTCTCGAGTGGGGGCATGCACGTGCGCTTTCCTCCCGAGCTGCAGCAGTAGTGTCACGCTTCCTGTCACGTGGATCAAGGGATCCGTGGCTTTCCCTCGAGGCTGTCCCTCGAGGCTTTCCCACGAGGCTTTCCCACAGGGCTGTGCCACGTGCCACCTTGGTGTGAGTCGATCCTCGGCGTGAAAGACGAGCCGGTGAAGGGAAAAGAGGTTCCTCTGGAATGGACTGAGACATCTGGGGGACTCTTGGAATGGTGGCACGACCCTGGAGTTCCTCTCGCCGTTCCTGTTGAGAGGGCCTCCTCTTCACATGCGACGGGAACGCCGGGAACTCTTTCCCGACGAAGCAGGGAAAGGATCCCTCATCTCGAGCTACGAGGCGGAAACGGGGCTCCTCTGGATGTGGGCGGGACCCTCGTGATTCCTCTCGAGTGGAGACAGCTAGGTCGGGGAACTTCTTGATTTGCACCAAGGGTGTGAAGGAGCCTTTCGAAGTTCCAGAGGTGAGGTGTGATCCGCCTCGAGACGCCTCAGCGGAAATGGGCCTCATCTCGCCTGGAGGGGAGAACCTCCTGGATTTTCTCGAGTTGCGGCAGGTCTTCTCGAGTTACAACGGGGACCTCAGGGACCCGCTCTGGTGGCCTCAGGAAAGGCCAGTCCCCATGCGAGTTGCTAGGGGACCTCTCGGGATTCCTCTCCCGTCCATGCCGGGGCCTCAGTCCTTGTGTGGAGTCGGGGCCGGAACCTGAGGATTCCTCCCCAGTGTTGCCATGGATCTTGGGGTGCTTCTGAGTCTCCCCAGGGGAGTCAGGCCTCGTCTCGAGTGGGGGCATGCACGTGCGCTTTCCTCCCGAGCTGCAGCAGTAGTGTCACGCTTCCTGTCACGTGGATCAAGGGATCTGTGGCTTTCCCTCGAGGCTGTCCCTTGAGGCTTTCCCACGAGGCTTTCCCACAGGGCTGTGCCACGTGCCACCTTGGTGGGAGTCGATCCTCGGCGTGAAAGACGAGCCGGTGAAGGGAAAAGAGGTTCCTCTGGAATGGACTGAGACATCTGGGGGACTCTGGGAATGGTGGCACGACCCTGGAGTTCCTCTCGCCGTTCCTGTTGAGAGGGCCTCCTCTTGAGATGCGACGGGAACGCCGGGTACTCTTTCCCGACGAAGCAGGGAAAGGATCCCTCATCTCGAGCTACGAGGCGGAAACGGGGCTCCTCTGGATGTGGGCGGGACCCTCGTGATTCCTCTCGAGTGGAGACGGCTAGGTCGGGGAACTTCTTGATTTGCACCAAGGGTGTGAAGGACCCTTTCGAAGTTCCAGAGGTGAGGTGTGATCCGCCTCGAGATGCCTCAGCGGAAATGGGCCTCATCTCGCCTGGAGGGGAGAACCTCCTGGATTTTCTCGAGTTGCGGCAGGTCTTCTCGAGTTACGACGGGGACCTCAGGGACCCGCTCTGGTGGCCTCAGGAAAGGCCAGAGCCCATGCGAGTTGCTAGGGGACCTCTCGGGATTCCTCTCCCGTCCATGCCGGGGCCTCAGTCCTTGTGTGGAGTCGGGGCCGGAACCTGAGGATTCCTCTCCAGTGTTGCCATGGATCTTGGGGTGCTTCTGAGACTCCCCAGGGGAGTCAGGCCTCGTCTCGAGTGGGGGCATGCACGTGCGCTTTCCTCCCGAGCTGCAGCAGTAGTGTCACGCTTCCTGTCACGTGGATCAAGGGATCTGTGGCTTTCCCTCGAGGCTGTCCCTCGAGGCTTTCCCACGAGGCTTTCCCACAGGGCTGTGCCACGTGCCACCTTGGTGGGAGTCGATCCTCGGCGTGAAAGACGAGCCGGTGAAGGGAAAAGAGGTTCCTCTGGAATGGACTGAGACATCTGGGGGACTCTTGGAATGGTGGCACGACCCTGGAGTTCCTCTCGCCGTTCCTGTTGAGAGGGCCTCCACTTGAGATGCGACGGGAACGCCGGGAACTCTTTCCCGACGAAGCAGGGAAAGGATCCCTCATCTCGAGCTACGAGGCGGAAACGGGGCTCCTCTGGATGTGGGCGGGACCCTCGTGATTCCTCTCGAGTGGAGACGGCTAGGTCAGGGAACTTCTTGATTTGCACCAAGGGTGTGAAGGACCCTTTCGAAGTTCCAGAGGTGAGGTGTGATCCGCCTCGAGACGCCTCAGCGGAAATGGGACTCATCTCGCCTGGAGGGGAGAACCTCCTGGATTTTCTCGAGTTGTGGCAGGTCTTCCCGAGTTACGACGGGGACCTCAGGGACCCGCTCTGGTGGCCTCAGGAAAGGCCAGTCCCCATGCGAGTTGCTAGGGGACCTCTCGGGATTCCTCTCCCGTCCATGCCGGGGCCTCAGTCCCTGTGTGGAGTCGGGGCCGGAACCTGAGGATTCCTCTCCAGTGTTGCCATGGATCTTGGGGTGCTTCTGAGTCTCCCCAGGGGAGTCAGGCCTCGTCTCGAGTGGGGGCATGCACGTGCGCTTTCCTCCCGAGCTGCAGCAGTAGTGTCACGCTTCCTGTCACGTGGATCAAGGGATCTGTGGCTTTTCCTCGAGGCTGTCCCTCGAGGCTTTCCCACGAGGCTTTCCCACAGGGCTGTGCCACGTGCCACCTTGGTGGGAGTCGATCCTCGGCGTGAAAGACGAGCCGGTGAAGGGAAAAGAGGTTCCTCTGGAATGGACTGAGACATCTGGGGGACTCTTGGAATGGTGGCACGACCCTGGAGTTCCTCTCGCCGTTCCTGTTGAGAGGGCCTCCTCTTCACATGCGACGGGAACGCCGGGAACTCTTTCCCGACGAAGCAGGGAAAGGATCCCTCATCTCGAGCTAAGAGGCGGAAACGGGGCTCCTCTGGATGTGGGCGGGACCCTCGTGATTACTATCGAGTGGAGACGGCTAGGTCGGGGAACTTCTTGATTTGCACCAAGGGTGTGAAGGACAGTTTCGAAGTTCCAGAGGTGAGGTGTGATCCGCCTCGAGACGCCTCATCGGAAATGGGCCTCATCTCGCCTGGAGGGGAGAACCTCCTGGATTTTCTCGAGTTGCGGCAGGTCTTCTCGAGTTACGACGGGGACCTCAGGGACCCGCTCTGGTGGCCTCAGGAAAGGCCAGTCCCCATGCGAGTTGCTCGGGGACCTCTCGGGATTCCTCTCCCGTGCATGCCGGGGCCTCAGTCCTTGTGTGGAGTCGGGGCCGGAACCTGAGGATTCCTCTCCAGTGTTGCCATGGATCTTGGGGTGCTTCTGAGTCTCCCCAGGGGAGTCAGGCCTCGTCTCGAGTGGGGGCATGCACGTGCGCTTTCCTCCCGAGCTGCAGCAGTAGTGTCACGCTTCCTGTCACGTGGATCAAGGGATCTGTGGCTTTCCCTCGAGGCTGTCCCTCGAGGCTTTCCCACGAGGCTTTCCCACAGGGCTGTGCCACGTGCCACCTTGGTGGGAGTCGATCCTCGGCGTGAAAGACGAGCCGGTGAAGGGAAAAGAGGTTCCTCTGGAATGGACTGAGACATCTGGGGGACTCTTGGAATGGTGGCACGACCCTGGAGTTCCTCTCGCCGTTCCTGTTGAGAGGGCCTCCTCTTCACACGCGACGGGAACGCCGGGAACTCTTTCCCGACGAAGCAGGGAAAGGATCCCTCATCTCGAGCTACGAGGCGGAAACGGGGCTCCTCTGGATGTGGGCGGGACCCTCGTGATTCCTCTCGAGTGGAGACGGCTAGGTCGGGGAACTTCGTGATTTGCACCAAGGGTGTGAAGGACCCTTTCGAAGTTCCAGAGGTGAGGTGTGATCCGCCTCGAGACGCCTCAGCGGAAATGGGCCTCATCTCGCCTGGAGGGGAGAACCTCCTGGATTTTCTCGAGTTGCGGCAGGTCTTCTCGAGTTACGACGGGGACCTCAGGGACCCGCTCTGGTGGCCTCAGGAAAGGCCAGTCCCCATGCGAGTTGCTAGGGGACCTCTCGGGGTTCCTCTCCCGTCCATGCCGGGGCCTCAGTCCTTGTGTGGAGTCGGGGCCGGAACCTGAGGATTCCTCCCCAGTGTTGCCATGGACCTTGGGGTGCTTCTGAGTCTCCCCAGGGGAGTCAGGCCTCGTCTCGAGTGGGGGCATGCACGTGCGCTTTCCTCCCGAGCTGCAGCAGTAGTGTCACGCTTCCTGTCACGTGGATCAAGGGATCTGTGGCTTTCCCTCGAGGCTGTCCCTCGAGGCTTTCCCACGAGGCTTTCCCACAGGGCTGTGCCACGTGCCACCTTGGTGGGAGTCGATCCTCGGCGTGAAAGACGAGCCGGTGAAGGGAAAAGAGGTTCCTCTGGAATGGACTGAGACATCTGGGGGACTCTGGGAATGGTGGCACGACCCTGGAGTTCCTCTCGCCGTTCCTGTTGAGAGGGCCTCCTCTTCACATGCGACGGGAACGCCGGGAACTCTTTCCCGACGAAGCAGGGAAAGGGTCCCTCATCTCGAGCAACGAGGCGGAAACGGGGTTCCTCTGGATGTGGGCGGGACCCTCGTGATTCCTCTCGAGTGGAGACGGCTAGGTCGGGGAACTTCTTGATTTGCACCAAGGGTGTGAAGGACCCTTTCGAAGTTCCAGAGGTGAGGTGTGATCAGCCTCGAGACGCCTCAGCGGAAATGGGCCTCATCTCGCCTGGAGGGGAGAACCTCCTGGATTTTCTCGAGTTGCGGCAGGTCTTCTCGAGTTACGACGGGGACCTCAGGGACCCGCTCTGGTGGCCTCAGGAAAGGCCAGTCCCCATGCGAGTTGCTAGGGGACCTCTCGGGATTCCTCTCCCGTCCATGCCGGGGCCTCAGTCCTTGTGTGCAGTCGGGGCCGGAACCTGAGGATTCCTCTCCAGTGTTGCCATGGATCTTGGGGTGCTTCTGAGTCTCCCCAGGGGAGTCAGGCCTCGTCTCGAGTGGGGGCATGCACGTGCGCTTTCCTCCCGAGCTGCAGCAGTAGTGTCACGCTTCCTGTCACGTGGATCAAGGGATCTGTGGCTTTCCCTCGAGGCTGTCCCTCGAGGCTTTCCCACGAGGCTTTCCCACAGGGCTGTGCCACGTGCCACCTTGGTGGGAGTCGATCCTCGGCGTGAAAGACGAGCCGGTGAAGGGAAAAGAGGTTCCTCTGGAATGGACTGAGACATCTGGGGGACTCTGGGAATGGTGGCACGACCCTGGAGTTCCTCTCGCCGTTCCTGTTGAGAGGGCCTCCTCTTCACATGCGACGGGAACGCCGGGAACTCTTTCCCGACGAAGCAGGGAAAGGGTCCCTCATCTCGAGCAACGAGGCGGAAACGGGGTTCCTCTGGATGTGGGCGGGACCCTCGTGATTCCTCTCGAGTGGAGACGGCTAGGTCGGGGAACTTCTTGATTTGCACCAAGGGTGTGAAGGACCCTTTCGAAGTTCCAGAGGTGAGGTGTGATCAGCCTCGAGACGCCTCAGCGGAAATGGGCCTCATCTCGCCTGGAGGGGAGAACCTCCTGGATTTTCTCGAGTTGCGGCAGGTCTTCTCGAGTTACGACGGGGACCTCAGGGACCCGCTCTGGTGGCCTCAGGAAAGGCCAGTCCCCATGCGAGTTGCTAGGGGACCTCTCGGGATTCCTCTCCCGTCCATGCCGGGGCCTCAGTCCTTGTGTGCAGTCGGGGCCGGAACCTGAGGATTCCTCTCCAGTGTTGCCATGGATCTTGGGGTGCTTCTGAGTCTCCCCAGGGGAGTCAGGCCTCGTCTCGAGTGGGGGCATGCACGTGCGCTTTCCTCCCGAGCTGCAGCAGTAGTGTCACGCTTCCTGTCACGTGGATCAAGGGATCTGTGGCTTTCCCTCGAGGCTGTCCCTCGAGGCTTTCCCACGAGGCTTTCCCACAGGGCTGTGCCACGTGCCACCTTGGTGGGAGTCGATCCTCGGCGTGAAAGACGAGCCGGTGAAGGGAAAAGAGGTTCCTCTGGAATGGACTGAGACATCTGGCTGACTCTGGGAATGGTGGCACGACCCTGGAGTTCCTCTCGCCGTTCCTGTTGAGAGGGCCTCCTCTTCACATGCGACGGGAACGCCGGGAACTCTTTCCCGACGAAGCAGGGAAAGGATCCCTCATCTCGAGCTACGAGGCGGAAACGGGGCTCCTCTGGATGTGGGCGGGACCCTCGTGATTCCTCTCGAGTGGAGACGGCTAGGTCAGGGAACTTCTTGATTTGCACCAAGGGTGTGAAGGACCCTTTCGAAGTTCCAGAGGTGAGGTGTGATCCGCCTCGAGACGCCTCAGCGGAAATGGGCCTCATCTCGCCTGGAGGGGAGAACCTCCTGGATTTTCTCGAGTTGCGGCAGGTCTTCTCGAGTTACGACGGGGACCTCAGGGACCCGCTCTGGTGGCCTCAGGAAAGGCCAGTCCCCATGCGAGTTGCTAGGGGACCTCTCGGGATTCCTCTCCCGTCCATGCCGGGGCCTCAGTCCTTGTGTGGAGTCGGGGCCGGAACCTGAGGATTCCTCCCCAGTGTTGCCATGGATCTTGGGGTGCTTCTGAGTCTCCCCAGGGGAGTCAGGCCTCGTCTCGAGTGGGGGCATGCACGTGCGCTTTCCTCCCGAGCTGCAGCAGTAGTGTCACGCTTCCTGTCACGTGGATCAAGGGATCTGTGGCTTTCCCTCGAGGCTGTCCCTCGAGGCTTTCCCACGAGGCTTTCCCACAGGGCTGTGCCACGTGCCACCTTGGTGGGAGTCGATCCTCGGCGTGAAAGACGAGCCGGTGAAGGGAAAGAGGTTCCTCTGGAATGGACTGAGACATCTGGGGGACTCTTGGAATGGTGGCACGACCCTGGAGTTCCTCTCGCCGTTCCTGTTGAGAGGGCCTCCTCTTCACATGCGACGGGAACGCCGGGAACTCTTTCCCGACGAAGCAGGGAAAGGATCCCTCATCTCGAGCTACGAGGCGGAAACGGGGCTCCTCTGGATGTGGGCGGGACCCTCGTGATTCCTCTCGAGTGGAGACAGCTAGGTCGGGGAACTTCTTGATTTGCACCAAGGGTGTGGAGGAGCCTTTCGAAGTTCCAGAGGTGAGGTGTGATCCGCCTCGAGACGCCTCAGCGGAAATGGGCCTCATCTCGCCTGGAGGGGAGAACCTCCTGGATTTTCTCGAGTTGCGGCAGGTCTTCTCGAGTTACAACGGGGACCTCAGGGACCCGCTCTGGTGGCCTCAGGAAAGGCCAGTCCCCATGCAAGTTGCTAGGGGACCTCTCGGGATTCCTCTCCCGTCCATGCCGGGGCCTCAGTCCTTGTGTGGATTCGGGGCCGGAACCTGAGGATTCCTCTCCAGTGTTGCCATGGATCTTGGGGTGCTTCTGAGTCTCCCCAGGGGAGTCAGGCCTCGTCTCGAGTGGGGGCATGCACGTGCGCTTTCCTCCCGAGCTGCAGCAGTAGTGTCACGCTTCCTGTCACGTGGATCAAGGGATCTGTGGCTTTCCCTCGAGGCTGTCCCTCGAGGCTTTCCCACGAGGCTTTCCCACAGGGCTGTGCCACGTGCCACCTTGGTGGGAGTCGATCCTCGGCGTGAAAGACGAGCCGGTGAAGGGAAAAGAGGTTCCTCTGGAATGGACTGAGACATCTGGGGGACTCTGGGAATGGTGGCACGACCCTGGAGTTCCTCTCGCCGTTCCTGTTGAGAGGGCCTCCTCTTGAGATGCGACGGGAACGCCGGGAACTCTTTCCCGACGAAGCAGGGAAAGGATCCCTCATCTCGAGCTACGAGGCGGAAACGGGGCTCCTCTGGATGTGGGCGGGACCCTCGTGATTCCTCTCGAGTGGAGACGGCTAGGTCGGGGAACTTCTTGATTTTCACCAAGGGTGTGAAGGACCCTTTCGAAGTTCCAGAGGTGAGGTGTGATCAGCCTCGAGACGCCTCAGCGGAAATGGGCCTCATCTCGCCTGGAGGGGAGAACCTCCTTGATTTTCTCGAGTTGCGGCAGGTCTTCTCGAGTTACGACGGGGACCTCAGGGACCCGCTCTGGTGGCCTCAGGAAAGGCCAGTCCCCATGCGAGTTGCTAGGGGACCTCTCGGGATTCCTCTCCCGTCCATGCCGGGGCCTCAGTCCTTGTGTGGAGTCGGGGCCGGAACCTGAGGATTCCTCTCCAGTGTTGCCATGGATCTTGGGGTGCTTCTGAGTCTCCCCAGGGGAGTCAGGCCTCGTCTCGAGTGGGGGCATGCACGTGCACTTTCCTCCCGAGCTGCAGCAGTAGTGTCACGCTTCCTGTCACGTGGATCAAGGGATCTGTGGCTTTCCCTCGAGGCTGTCCCTCGAGGCTTTCCCACGAGGCTTTCCCACAGGGCTGTGCCACGTGCCACCTTGGTGGGAGTCGATCCTCGGCGTGAAAGACGAGCCGGTGAAGGGAAAAGAGGTTCCTCTGGAATGGACTGAGACATCTGGGGGACTCTTGGAATGGTGGCACGACCCTGGAGTTCCTCTCGCCGTTCCTGTTGAGAGGGCCTCCTCTTCACATGCGACGGGAACGCCGGGAACTCTTTCCCGACGAAGCAGGGAAAGGATCCCTCATCTCGAGCTACGAGGCGGAAACGGGGCTCCTCTGGATGTGGGCGGGACCCTCGTGATTCCTCTCGAGTGGAGACGGCTAGGTCGGGGAACTTCTTGATTTGCACCAAGGGTGTGAAGGACCCTTTCGAAGTTCCAGAGGTGAGGTGTGATCCGCCTCGAGACGCCTCATCGGAAATGGGCCTCATCTCGCCTGGAGGGGAGAACCTCCTGGATTTTCTCGAGTTGCGGCAGGTCTTCTCGAGTTACGACGGGGACCTCAGGGACCCGCTCTGGTGGCCTCAGGAAAGGCCAGTCCCCATGCGAGTTGCTCGGGGACCTCTCGGGATTCCTCTCCCGTCCATGCCGGGGCCTCAGTCCTTGTGTGGAGTCGGGGCCGGAACCTGAGGATTCCTCTCCAGTGTTGCCATGGATCTTGGGGTGCTTCTGAGTCTCCCCAGGGGAGTCAGGCCTCGTCTCGAGTGGGGGCATGCACGTGCGCTTTCCTCCCGAGCTGCAGCAGTAGTGTCACGCTTCCTGTCACGTGGATCAAGGGATCTGTGGCTTTCCCTCGAGGCTGTCCCTCGAGGCTTTCCCACGAGGCTTTCCCACAGGGCTGTGCCACGTGCCACCTTGGTGGGAGTCGATCCTCGGCGTGAAAGACGAGCCGGTGAAGGGAAAAGAGGTTCCTCTGGAATGGACTGAGACATCTGGGGGACTCTTGGAATGGTGGCACGACCCTGGAGTTCCTCTCGCCGTACCTGTTGAGAGGGCCTCCTCTTCACATGCGACGGGAACGCCGGGAACTCTTTCCCGACGAAGCAGGGAAAGGATCCCTCATCTCGAGCTACGAGGCGGAAACGGGGCTCCTCTGGATGTGGGCGAGACCCTCGTGATTCCTCTCGAGTGGAGACAGCTAGGTCGGGGAACTTCTTGATTTGCACCAAGGGTGTGAAGGACCCTTTCGAAGTTCCAGAGGTGAGGTGTGATCCGCCTCGAGACGCCTCAGCGGAAATGGGCCTCATCTCGCCTGGAGGGGAGAACCTCCTGGATTTTCTCGAGTTGCGGCAGGTCTTCTCGAGTTACAACGGGGACCTCAGGGACCCGCTCTGGTGGCCTCAGGAAAGGCCAGTCCCCATGCGAGTTGCTAGGGGACCTCTCGGGATTCCTCTCCCGTCCATGCCGGGGCCTCAGTCCTTGTGTGGAGTCGGGGCCGGAACCTGAGGATTCCTCCCCAGTGTTGCCATGGATCTTGGGGTGCTTCTGAGTCTCCTCAGGGGAGTCAGGCCTCGTCTCGAGTGGGGGCATGCACGTGCGCTTTCCTCCCGAGCTGCAGCAGTAGTGTCACGCTTCCTGTCACGTGGATCAAGGGATCTGTGGCTTTCCCTCGAGGCTGTCCCTCGAGGCTTTCCCACGAGGCTTTCCCACAGGGCTGTGCCACGTGCCACCTTGGTGGGAGTCGATCCTCGGCGTGAAAGACGAGCCGGTGAAGGGAAAAGAGGTTCCTCTGGAATGGACTGAGACATCTGGGGGACTCTGGGAATGGTGGCACGACCCTGGAGTTCCTCTCGCCGTTCCTGTTGAGAGGGCCTCCTCTTGAGATGCGACGGGAACGCTGGGAACTCTTTCCCGACGAAGCAGGGAAAGGATCCCTCATCTCGAGCTACGAGGCGGAAACGGGGCTCCTCTGGATGTGGGCGGGACCCTCGTGATTCCTCTCGAGTGGAGACTGCTAGGTCGGGGAACTTCTTGATTTGCACCAAGGGTGTGAAGGACCCTTTCGAAGTTCCAGAGGTGAGGTGTGATCCGCCTCGAGACGCCTCAGCGGAAATGGGCCTCATCTCGCCTGGAGGGGAGAACCTCCTGGATTTTCTCGAGTTGCGGCAGGTCTTCTCGAGTTACAACGGGGACCTCACGGACCCGCTCTGGTGGCCTCAGGAAAGGCCAGTCCCCATGCGAGTTGCTAGGGGACCTCTCGGGATTCCTCTCCCGTCCATGCCGGGGCCTCAGTCCTTGTGTGGAGTCGGGGCCGGAACCTGAGGATTCCTCCCCAGTGTTGCCATGGATCTTGGGGTGCTTCTGAGTCTCCCCAGGGGAGTCAGGCCTCGTCTCGAGTGGGGGCATGCACGTGCGCTTTCCTCCCGAGCTGCAGCAGTAGTGTCACGCTTCCTGTCACGTGGATCAAGGGATCTGTGGCTTTCCCTCGAGGCTGTCCCTTGAGGCTTTCCCACGAGGCTTTCCCACAGGGCTGTGCCACGTGCCACCTTGGTTGGAGTCGATCCTCGGCGTGAAAGACGAGCCGGTGAAGGGAAAAGAGGTTCCTCTGGAATGGACTGAGACATCTGGGGGACTCTGGGAATGGTGGCACGACCCTGGAGTTCCTCTCGCCGTTCCTGTTGAGAGGGCCTCCTCTTGAGATGCGACGGGAACGCCGGGAACTCTTTCCCGACGAAGCAGGGAAAGGATCCCTCATCTCGAGCTACGAGGCGGAAACGGGGCTCCTCTGGATGTGGGCGGGACCCTCGTGATTCCTCTCGAGTGGAGACGGCTAGGTCGGGGAACTTCTTGATTTGCACCAAGGGTGTGAAGGACCCTTTCGAAGTTCCAGAGGTGAGGTGTGATCCGCCTCGAGACGCCTCAGCGGAAATGGGCCTCATCTCGCCTGGAGGGGAGAACCTCCTGGATTTTCTCGAGTTGCGGCACGTCTTCTCGAGTTACAACGGGGACCTCAGGGACCCGCTCTGGTGGCCTCAGGAAAGGCCAGTCCCCATGCGAGTTGCTAGGGGACCTCTCGGGATTCCTCTCCCGTCCATGCCGGGGCCTCAGTCCTTGTGTGGAGTCGGGGCCGGAACCTGAGGATTCCTCTCCAGTGTTGCCATGGATCTTGGGGTGCTTCTGAGTCTCCCCAGGGGAGTCAGGCCTGGTCTCGAGTGGGGGCATGCACGTGCGCTTTCCTCCTGAGCTGCAGCAGTAGTGTCACGCTTCCTGTCACGTGGATCAAGGGATCTGTGGCTTTCCCTCGAGGCTGTCCCTCGAGGCTTTCCCACGAGGCTTTCCCACAGGGCTGTGCCACGTGCCACCTTGGTGGGAGTCGATCCTCGGCGTGAAAGACGAGCCGGTGAAGGGAAAAGAGGTTCCTCTGGAATGGACTGAGACATCTGGGGGACTCTTGGAATGGTGGCACGACCCTGGAGTTCCTCTCGCCGTTCCTGTGCAGAGGGCCTCCTCTTGAGATGCGACGGGAACGCCGGGAACTCTTTCCCGACGAAGCAGGGAAAGGATCCCTCATCTCGAGCTATGAGGCGGAAACGGGGCTCCTCTGGATGTGGGCGGGACCCTCGTGATTCCTCTCGAGTGGAGACGGCTAGGTCGGGGAACTTCTTGATTTGCACCAAGGGTGTGAAGGACCCTTTCGAAGTTCCAGAGGTGAGGTGTGATCCGCTTCGAGACGCCTCAGCGGAAATGGGCCTCATCTCGCCTGGAGGGGAGAACCTCCTGGATTTTCTCGAGTTGCGGCAGGTCTTCTCGAGTTACGACGGGGACCTCAGGGACCCGCTCTGGTGGCCTCAGGAAAGGCCAGTCCCCATGCAAGTTGCTAGGGGACCTCTCGGGATTCCTCTCCCGTCCATGCCGGGGCCTCAGTCCTTGTGTGGATTCGGGGCCGGAACCTGAGGATTCCTCTCCAGTGTTGCCATGGATCTTGGGGTGCTTCTGAGTCTCCCCAGGGGAGTCAGGCCTCGTCTCGAGTGGGGGCATGCACGTGCGCTTTCCTCCCGAGCTGCAGCAGTAGTGTCACGCTTCCTGTCACGTGGATCAAGGGATCTGTGGCTTTCCCTCGAGGCTGTCCCTCGAGGCTTTCCCACGAGGCTTTCCCACAGGGCTGTGCCACGTGCCACCTTGGTGGGAGTCGATCCTCGGCGTGAAAGCCAAGCCGGTGAAGGGAAAAGAGGTTCCTCTGGAATGGACTGAGACATCTGGGGGACTCTGGGAATGGTGGCACGACCCTGGAGTTCCTCTCGCCGTTCCTGTTGAGAGGGCCTCCTCTTGAGATGCGACGGGAACGCCGGGAACTCTTTCCCGACGAAGCAGGGAAAGGATCCCTCATCTCGAGCTACGAGGCGGAAACGGGGCTCCTCTGGATGTGGGCGGGACCCTCGTGATTCCTCTCGAGTGGAGACGGCTAGGTCGGGGAACTTCTTGATTTTCACCAAGGGTGTGAAGGACCCTTTCGAAGTTCCAGAGGTGAGGTGTGATCAGCCTCGAGACGCCTCAGCGGAAATGGGCCTCATCTCGCCTGGAGGGGAGAACCTCCTGGATTTTCTCGAGTTGCGGCAGGTCTTCTCGAGTTACGACGGGGACCTCAGGGACCCGCTCTGGTGGCCTCAGGAAAGGCCAGTCCCCATGCGAGTTGCTAGGGGACCTCTCGGGATTCCTCTCCCGTCCATGCCGGGGCCTCAGTCCTTGTGTGGAGTCGGGGCCGGAACCTGAGGATTCCTCTCCAGTGTTGCCATGGATCTTGGGGTGCTTCTGAGTCTCCCCAGGGGAGTCAGGCCTCGTCTCGAGTGGGGGCATGCACGTGCACTTTCCTCCCGAGCTGCAGCAGTAGTGTCACGCTTCCTGTCACGTGGATCAAGGGATCTGTGGCTTTCCCTCGAGGCTGTCCCTCGAGGCTTTCCCACGAGGCTTTCCCACAGGGCTGTGCCACGTGCCACCTTGGTGGGAGTCGATCCTCGGCGTGAAAGACGAGCCGGTGAAGGGAAAAGAGGTTCCTCTGGAATGGACTGAGACATCTGGGGGACTCTTGGAATGGTGGCACGACCCTGGAGTTCCTCTCGCCGTTCCTGTTGAGAGGGCCTCCTCTTCACATGCGACGGGAACGCCGGGAACTCTTTCCCGACGAAGCAGGGAAAGGATCCCTCATCTCGAGCTACGAGGCGGAAACGGGGCTCCTCTGGATGTGGGCGGGACCCTCGTGATTCCTCTCGAGTGGAGACGGCTAGGTCGGGGAACTTCTTGATTTGCACCAAGGGTGTGAAGGACCCTTTCGAAGTTCCAGAGGTGAGGTGTGATCCGCCTCGAGACGCCTCATCGGAAATGGGCCTCATCTCGCCTGGAGGGGAGAACCTCCTGGATTTTCTCGAGTTGCGGCAGGTCTTCTCGAGTTACGACGGGGACCTCAGGGACCCGCTCTGGTGGCCTCAGGAAAGGCCAGTCCCCATGCGAGTTGCTCGGGGACCTCTCGGGATTCCTCTCCCGTCCATGCCGGGGCCTCAGTCCTTGTGTGGAGTCGGGGCCGGAACCTGAGGATTCCTCTCCAGTGTTGCCATGGATCTTGGGGTGCTTCTGAGTCTCCCCAGGGGAGTCAGGCCTCGTCTCGAGTGGGGGCATGCACGTGCGCTTTCCTCCCGAGCTGCAGCAGTAGTGTCACGCTTCCTGTCACGTGGATCAAGGGATCTGTGGCTTTCCCTCGAGGCTGTCCCTCGAGGCTTTCCCACGAGGCTTTCCCACAGGGCTGTGCCACGTGCCACCTTGGTGGGAGTCGATCCTCGGCGTGAAAGACGAGCCGGTGAAGGGAAAAGAGGTTCCTCTGGAATGGACTGAGACATCTGGGGGACTCTTGGAATGGTGGCACGACCCTGGAGTTCCTCTCGCCGTTCCTGTTGAGAGGGCCTCCTCTTCACATGCGACGGGAACGCCGGGAACTCTTTCCCGACGAAGCAGGGAAAGGATCCCTCATCTCGAGCTACGAGGCGGAAACGGGGCTCCTCTGGATGTGGGCGGGACCCTCGTGATTCCTCTCGAGTGGAGACAGCTAGGTCGGGGAACTTCTTGATTTGCACCAAGGGTGTGAAGGACCCTTTCGAAGTTCCAGAGGTGAGGTGTGATCCGCCTCGAGACGCCTCAGCGGAAATGGGCCTCATCTCGCCTGGAGGGGAGAACCTCCTGGATTTTCTCGAGTTGCGGCAGGTCTTCTCGAGTTACAACGGGGACCTCAGGGACCCGCTCTGGTGGCCTCAGGAAAGTCCAGTCCCCATGCGAGTTGCTAGGGGACCTCTCGGGATTCCTCTCCCGTCCATGCCGGGGCCTCAGTCCTTGTGTGGAGTCGGGGCCGGAACCTGAGGATTCCTCCCCAGTGTTGCCATGGATCTTGGGGTGCTTCTGAGTCTCCTCAGGGGAGTCAGGCCTCGTCTCGAGTGGGGGCATGCACGTGCGCTTTCCTCCCGAGCTGCAGCAGTAGTGTCACGCTTCCTGTCACGTGGATCAAGGGATCTGTGTCTTTCCCTCCAGGCTGTCCCTCGAGGCTTTCCCACGAGGCTTTCCCACAGGGCTGTGCCACGTGCCACCTTGGTGGGAGTCGATCCTCGGCGTGAAAGACGAGCCGGTGAAGGGAAAAGAGGTTCCTCTGGAATGGACTGAGACATCTGGGGGACTCTGGGAATGGTGGCACGACCCTGGAGTTCCTCTCGCCGTTCCTGTTGAGAGGGCCTCCTCTTGAGATGCGACGGGAACGCTGGGAACTCTTTCCCGACGAAGCAGGGAAAGGATCCCTCATCTCGAGCTACGAGGCGGAAACGGGGCTCCTCTGGATGTGGGCGGGACCCTCGTGATTCCTCTCGAGTGGAGACTGCTAGGTCGGGGAACTTCTTGATTTGCACCAAGGGTGTGAAGGACCCTTTCGAAGTTCCAGAGGTGAGGTGTGATCCGCCTCGAGACGCCTCAGCGGAAATGGGCCTCATCTCGCCTGGAGGGGAGAACCTCCTGGATTTTCTCGAGTTGCGGCAGGTCTTCTCGAGTTACAACGGGGACCTCAGGGACCCGCTCTGGTGGCCTCAGGAAAGGCCAGTCCCCATGCGAGTTGCTAGGGGACCTCTCGGGATTCCTCTCCCGTCCATGCCGGGGCCTCAGTCCTTGTGTGGAGTCGGGGCCGGAACCTGAGGATTCCTCTCCAGTGTTGCCATGGATCTTGGGGTGCTTCTGAGTCTCCCCAGGGGAGTCAGGCCTCGTCTCGAGTGGGGGCATGCACGTGCGCTTTCCTCCCGAGCTGCAGCAGTAGTGTCACGCTTCCTGTCACGTGGATCAAGGGATCTGTGGCTTTCCCTCGAGGCTGTCCCTCGAGGCTTTCCCACGAGGCTTTCCCACAGGGCTGTGCCACGTGCCACCTTGGTGGGAGTCGATCCTCGGCGTGAAAGACGAGCCGGTGAAGGGAAAAGAGGTTCCTCTGGAATGGACTGAAACATCTGGGGGACTCTTGGAATGGTGGCACGACGCTGGAGTTCCTCTCGCCGTTCCTGTTGAGAGGGCCTCCTCTTGAGATGCGACGGGAACGCCGGGAACTCTTTCCCGACGAAGCAGGGAAAGGATCCCTCATCTCGAGCTACGAGGCGGAAACGGGGCTCCTCTGGATGTGGGCGGGACCCTCGTGATTCCTCTCGAGTGGAGACGGCTAGGTCGGGGAACTTCTTGATTTGCACCAAGGGTGTGAAGGACCCTTTCGAAGTTCCAGAGGTGAGGTGTGATCCGCCTCGAGACGCCTCAGCGGAAATGGGCCTCATCTCGCCTGGAGGGGAGAACCTCCTGGATTTTCTCGAGTTGCGGCAGGTCTTCTCGAGTTACGACGGGGACCTCAGGGACCCGCTCTGGTGGCCTCAGGAAAGGCCAGTCCCCATTCGAGTTGCTAGGGGACCTCTCGGGATTCCTCTCCCGTCCATGCCGGGGCCTCAGTCCTTGTGTGGAGTCGGGGCCGGAACCTGAGGATTCCTCTCCAGTGTTGCCATGGATCTTGGGGTGCTTCTGAGACTCCCCAGGGGAGTCAGGCCTCGTCTCGAGTGGGGGCATGCACGTTTGCTTTCCTCCCGAGCTGCAGCAGTAGTGTCACGCTTCCTGTCACGTGGATCAAGGGATCTGTGGCTTTCCCTCGAGGCTGTCCCTCGAGGCTTTCCCACGAGGCTTTCCCACAGGGCTGTGCCACGTGCCACCTTGGTGTGAGTCGATCCTCGGCGTGAAAGACGAGCCGGTGAAGGGAAAAGAGGTTCCTCTGGAATGGACTGAGACATCTGGGGGACTCTTGGAATGGTGGCACGACCCTGGAGTTCCTCTCGCCGTTCCTGTTGAGAGGGCCTCCTCTTGAGATGCGACGGGAACGCCGGGAACTCTTTCCCGACGAAGCAGGGAAAGGATCCCTCATCTCGAGCTACGAGGCGGAAACGGGGCTCCTCTGGATGTGGGCGGGACCCTCGTGATTCCTCTCGAGTGGAGACGGCTAGGTCAGGGAACTTCTTGATTTGCACCAAGGGTGTGAAGGACCCTTTCGAAGTTCCAGAGGTGAGGTGTGATCCGCCTCGAGACGCCTCAGCGGAAATGGGCCTCATCTCGCCTGGAGGGGAGAACCTCCTGGATTTTCTCGAGTTGCGGCAGGTCTTCTCGAGTTACGACGGGGACCTCAGGGACCCGCTCTGGTGGCCTCAGGAAAGGCCAGTCCCCATGCGAGTTGCTAGGGGACCTCTCGGGATTCCTCTCCCGTCCATGCCGGGGCCTCAGTCCTTGTGTGGAGTCGGGGCCGGAACCTGAGGATTCCTCTCCAGTGTTGCCATGGATCTTGGGGTGCTTCTGAGTCTCCCCAGGGGAGTCAGGCCTCGTCTCGAGTGGGGGCATGCACGTGCGCTTTCCTCCCGAGCTGCAGCAGTAGTGTCACGCTTCCTGTCACGTGGATCAAGGGATCTGTGGCTTTCCCTCGAGGCTGTCCCTCGAGGCTTTCCCACGAGGCTTTCCCACAGGGCTGTGCCACGTGCCACCTTGGTGGGAGTCGATCCTCGGCGTGAAAGACGAGCCGGTGAAGGGAAAAGAGGTTCCTCTGGAATGGACTGAGACATCTGGGGGACTCTTGGAATGGTGGCACGACCCTGGAGTTCCTCTCGCCGTTCCTGTTGAGAGGGCCTCCTCTTGAGATGCGACGGGAACGCCGGGAACTCTTTCCCGACGAAGCAGGGAAAGGATCCCTCATCTCGAGCTACGAGGCGGAAACGGGGCTCCTCTGGATGTGGGCGGGACCCTCGTGATTCCTCTCGAGTGGAGACGGCTAGGTCGGGGAACTTCTTGATTTGCACCAAGGGTGTGAAGGACCCTTTCGAAGTTCCAGAGGTGAGGTGTGATCCGCCTCGAGACGCCTCAGCGGAAATGGGCCTCATCTCGCCTGGAGGGGAGAACCTCCTGGATTTTCTCGAGTTGCGGCAGGTCTTCTCGAGTTACGACGGGGACCTCAGGGACCTGCTCTGGTGGCCTCAGGAAAGGCCAGTCCCCATTCGAGTTGCTAGGGGACCTCTCGGGATTCCTCTCCCGTCCATGCCGGGGCCTCAGTCCTTGTGTGGAGTCGGGGCCGGAACCTGAGGATTCCTCTCCAGTGTTGCCATGGATCTTGGGGTGCTTCTGAGACTCCCCAGGGGAGTCAGGCCTCGTCTCGATTGGGGGCATGCACGTGCGCTTTCCTCCCGAGCTGCAGCAGTAGTGTCACGCTTCCTGTCACGTGGATCAAGGGATCTGTGGCTTTCCCTCGAGGCTGTCCCTCGAGGCTTTCCCACGAGGCTTTCCCACAGGGCTGTGCCACGTGCCACCTTGGTGGGAGTCGATCCTCGGCGTGAAAGACGAGCCGGTGAAGGGAAAAGAGGTTCCTCTGAAATGGACTGAGACATCTGGGGGACTCTTGGAATGGTGGCACGACCCTGGAGTTCCTCTCGCCGTTCCTGTTGAGAGGGCCTCCTCTTGAGATGCGACGGGAACGCCGGGAACTCTTTCCCGACGAAGCAGGGAAAGGATCCCTCATCTCGAGCTACGAGGCGGAAACGGGGCTCCTCTGGATGTGGGCGGGACCCTCGTGATTCCTCTCGAGTGGAGACGGCTAGTTCAGGGAACTTCTTGATTTGCACCAAGGGTGTGAAGGACCCTTTCGAAGTTCCAGAGGTGAGGTGTGATCCGCCTCGAGACGCCTAAGCGGAAATGGGCCTCATCTCGCCTGGAGGGGAGAACCTCCTGGATTTTCTCGAGTTGCGGCAGGTCTTCTCGAGTTACGACGGGGACCTCAGGGACCCGCTCTGGTGGCCTCAGGAAAGGCCAGTCCCCATGCGAGTTGCTAGGGGACCTCTCGGGATTCCTCTCCCGTCCATGCTGGGGCCTCAGTCCTTGTGTGGAGTCGGGGCTGGAACCTGAGGATTCCTCTCCAGTGTTGCCATGGATCTTGGGGTGCTTCTGAGTCTCCCCAGGGGAGTCAGGCCTCGTCTCGAGTGGGGGCATGCACGTGCGCTTTCCTCCCGAGCTGCAGCAGTAGTGTCACGCTTCCTGTCACTTGGATCAAGGGATCTGTGGCTTTCCCTCGAGGCTGTCCCTCGAGGCTTTCCCACGAGGCTTTCCCACAGGGCTGTGCCACGTGCCACCTTGGTGGGAGTCGATCCTCGGCGTGAAAGACGAGCCGGTGAAGGGAAAAGAGGTTCCTCTGGAATGGACTGAGACATCTGGGGGACTCTGGGAATGGTGGCACGACCCTGGAGTTCCTCTCGCCGTTCCTGTTGAGAGGGCCTCCTCTTGAGATGCGACGGGAACGCCGGGAACTCTTTCCCGACGAAGCAGGGAAAGGATCCCTCATCTCGAGCTACGAGGCGGAAACGGGGCTCCTCTGGATGTGGGCGGGACCCTCGTGATTCCTCTCGAGTGGAGACTGCTAGGTCGGGGAACTTCTTGATTTGCACCAAGGGTGTGAAGGACCCTTTCGAAGTTCCAGAGGTGAGGTGTGATCCGCCTCGAGACGCCTCAGCGGAAATGGGCCTCATCTCGCCTGGAGGGGAGAACCTCCTGGATTTTCTCGAGTTGCGGCAGGTCTTCTCGAGTTACGACGGGGACCTCAGGGACCCGCTCTGGTGGCCTCAGGAAAGGCCAGTCCCCATGCGAGTTGCTAGGGGACCTCTCGGGATTCCTCTCCCGTCCATGCCGGGGCCTCAGTCCTTGTGTGGAGTCGGGGCCGGAACCTGAGGATTCCTCTCCAGTGTTGCCATGGATCTTGGGGTGCTTCTGAGTCTCCCCAGGGGAGTCAGGCCTCATCTCGAGTGGGGGCATGCACGTGCGCTTTCCTCCCGAGCTGCAGCAGTAGTGTCACGCTTCCTGTCACGTGGATCAAGGGATCTGTGGCTTTCCCTCGAGGCTGTCCCTCGAGGCTTTCCCACGAGGCTTTCCCACAGGGCTGTGCCACGTGCCACCTTGGTGGGAGTCGATCCTCGGCGTGAAAGACGAGCCGGTGAAGGGAAAAGAGGTTCCTCTGGAATGGACTGAGACATCTGGGGGACTCTTGGAATGGTGGCACGACGCTGGAGTTCCTCTCGCCGTTCCTGTTGAGAGGGCCTCCTCTTGAGATGCGACGGGAACGCCGGGAACTCTTTCCCGACGAAGCAGGGAAAGGATCCCTCATCTCGAGCTACGAGGCGGAAACGGGGCTCCTCTGGATGTGGGCGGGACCCTCGTGATTCCTCTCGAGTGGAGACGGCTAGGTCGGGGAACTTCTTGATTTGCACCAAGGGTGTGAAGGACCCTTTCGAAGTTCCAGAGGTGAGGTGTGATCCGCCTCGAGACGCCTCAGCGGAAATGGGCCTCATCTCGCCTGGAGGGGAGAACCTCCTGGATTTTCTCGAGTTGCGGCAGGTCTTCTCGAGTTACGACGGGGACCTCAGGGACCCGCTCTGGTGGCCTCAGGAAAGGCCAGTCCCCATGCGAGTTGCTAGTGGACCTCTCGGGATTCCTCTCCCGTCCATGCCGGGGCCTCAGTCCTTGTGTGGAGTCGGGGCCGGAACCTGAGGATTCCTCTCCAGTGTTGCCATGGATCTTGGGGTGCTTCTGAGACTCCCCAGGGGAGTCAGGCCTCGTCTCGAGTGGGGGCATGCACGTGCGCTTTCCTCCCGAGCTGCAGCAGTAGTGTCACGCTTCCTGTCACGTGGATCAAGGGATCTGTGGCTTTCCCTCGAGGCTGTCCCTCGAGGCTTTCCCACGAGGCTTTCCCACAGGGCTGTGCCACGTGCCACCTTGGTGTGAGTCGATCCTCGGCGTGAAAGACGAGCCGGTGAAGGGAAAAGAGGTTCCTCTGGAATGGACTGAGACATCTGGGGGACTCTTGGAATGGTGGCACGACCCTGGAGTTCCTCTCGCCGTTCCTGTTGAGAGGGCCTCCTCTTGAGATGCGACGGGAAAGCCGGGAACTCTTTCCCGACGAAGCAGGGAAAGGATCCCTCATCTCGAGCTACGAGGCGGAAACGGGGCTCCTCTGGATGTGGGCGGTACCCTCGTGATTCCTCTCGAGTGGAGACGGCTAGGTCAGGGAACTTCTTGATTTGCACCAAGGGTGTGAAGGACCCTTTCGAAGTTCCAGAGGTGAGGTGTGATCCGCCTCGAGACGCCTCAGCGGACATGGGCCTCATCTCGCCTGGAGGGGAGAACCTCCTGGATTTTCTCGAGTTGCGGCAGGTCTTCTCGAGTTACGACGGGGACCTCAGGGACCCGCTCTGGTGGCCTCAGGAAAGGCCAGTCCCCATGCGAGTTGCTAGGGGACCTCTCGGGTTCCTCTCCCGTCCATGCCGGGGCCTCAGTCCTTGTGTGGAGTCGGGGCCGGAACCTGAGGATTCCTCTCCAGTGTTGCCATGGATCTTGGGGTGCTTCTGAGTCTCCCCAGGGGAGTCAGGCCTCGTCTCGAGTGGGGGCATGCACGTGCGCTTTCCTCCCGAGCTGCAGCAGTAGTGTCACGCTTCCTGTCACGTGGATCAAGGGATCTGTGGCTTTCCCTCGAGGCTGTCCCTCGAGGCTTTCCCACGAGGCTTTCCCACAGGGCTGTGCCACGTGCCACCTTGGTGGAAGTCGATCCTCGGCGTGAAAGACGAGCCGGTGAAGGGAAAAGAGGTTCCTCTGGAATGGACTGAGACATCTGGGGGACTCTGGGAATGGTGGCACGACCCTGGAGTTCCTCTCGCCGTTCCTGTTGAGAGGGCCTCCTCTTGAGATGCGACGGGAACGCCGGGAACTCTTTCCCGACGAAGCAGGGAAAGGATCCCTCATCTCGAGCTACGAGGCGGAAACGGGGCTCCTCTGGATGTGGGCGGGACCCTCGTGATTCCTCTCGAGTGGAGACGGCTAGGTCGGGGAACTTCTTGATTTGCACCAAGGGTGTGAAGGACCCTTTCGAAGTTCCAGAGGTGAGGTGTGATCCGCCTCGAGACGCCTCATCGGAAATGGGCCTCATCTCGCCTGGAGGGGAGAACCTCCTGGATTTTCTCGAGTTGCGGCAGGTCTTCTCGAGTTACGACGGGGACCTCAGGGACCCGCTCTGGTGGCCTCAGGAAAGGCCAGTCCCCATGCGAGTTGCTCGGGGACCTCTCGGGATTCCTCTCCCGTCCATGCCGGGGCCTCAGTCCTTGTGTGGAGTCGGGGCCGGAACCTGAGGATTCCTCTCCAGTGTTGCCATGGATCTTGGGGTGCTTCTGAGTCTCCCCAGGGGAGTCAGGCCTCGTCTCGAGTGGGGGCATGCACGTGCGCTTTCCTCCCGAGCTGCAGCAGTAGTGTCACGCTTCCTGTCACGTGGATCAAGGGATCTGTGGCTTTCCCTCGAGGCTGTCCCTCGAGGCTTTCCCACGAGGCTTTCCCACAGGGCTGTGCCACGTGCCACCTTGGTGGGAGTCGATCCTCGGCGTGAAAGACGAGCCGGTGAAGGGAAAAGAGGTTCCTCTGGAATGGACTGAGACATCTGGGGGACTCTTGGAATGGTGGCACGACCCTGGAGTTCCTCTCGCCGTTCCTGTTGAGAGGGCCTCCTCTTCACATGCGACGGGAACGCCGGGAACTCTTTCCCGACGAAGCAGGGAAAGGATCCCTCATCTCGAGCTACGAGGCGGAAACGGGGCTCCTCTGGATGTGGGCGGGACCCTCGTGATTCCTCTCGAGTGGAGACAGCTAGGTCGGGGAACTTCTTGATTTGCACCAAGGGTGTGAAGGACCCTTTCGAAGTTCCAGAGGTGAGGTGTGATCCGCCTCGAGACGCCTCATCGGAAATGGGCCTCATCTCGCCTGGAGGGGAGAACCTCCTGGATTTTCTCGAGTTGCGGCAGGTCTTCTCGAGTTACAACGGGGACCTCAGGGACCCGCTCTGGTGGCCTCAGGAAAGGCCAGTCCCCATGCGAGTTGCTAGGGGACCTCTCGGGATTCCTCTCCCGTCCATGCCGGGGCCTCAGTCCTTGTGTGGAGTCGGGGCCGGAACCTGAGGATTCCTCCCCAGTGTTGCCATGGATCTTGGGGTGCTTCTGAGTTTCCTCAGGGGAGTCAGGCCTCGTCTCGAGTGGGGGCATGCACGTGCGCTTTCCTCCCGAGCTGCAGCAGTAGTGTCACGCTTCCTGTCACGTGGATCAAGGGATCTGTGGCTTTCCCTCGAGGCTGTCCCTCGAGGCTTTCCCACGAGGCTTTCCCACAGGGCTGTGCCACGTGCCACCTTGGTGGGAGTCGATCCTCGGCGTGAAAGACGAGCCGGTGAAGGGAAAAGAGGTTCCTCTGGAATGGACTGAGACATCTGGGGGACTCTGGGAATGGTGGCACGACCCTGGAGTTCCTCTCGCCGTTCCTGTTGAGAGGGCCTCCTCTTGAGATGCGACGGGAACGCTGGGAACTCTTTCCCGACGAAGCAGGGAAAGGATCCCTCATCTCGAGCTACGAGGCCGAAACGGGGCTCCTCTGGATGTGGGCGGGACCCTCGTGATTCCTCTCGAGTGGAGACGGCTAGGTCGGGGAACTTCTTGATTTGCACCAAGGGTGTGAAGGACCCTTTCGAAGTTCCAGAGGTGAGGTGTGATCCGCCTCGAGACGCCTCAGCGGAAATGGGCCTCATCTCGCCTGGAGGGGAGAACCTCCTGGATTTTCTCGAGTTGCGGCAGGTCTTCTCGAGTTACAACGGGGACCTCAGGGACCCGCTCTGGTGGCCTCAGGAAAGGCCAGTCCCCATGCGAGTTGCTAGGGGACCTCTCGGGATTCCTCTCCCGTCCATGCCGGGGCCTCAGTCCTTGTGTGGAGTCGGGGCCGGAACCTGAGGATTCCTCTCCAGTGTTGCCATGGATCTTGGGGTGCTTCTGAGTCTCCCCAGGGGAGTCAGGCCTCGTCTCGAGTGGGGGCATGCACGTGCGCTTTCCTCCCGAGCTGCAGCAGTAGTGTCACGCTTCCTGTCACGTGGATCAAGGGATCTGTGGCTTTCCCTCGAGGCTGTCCCTCGAGGCTTTCCCACGAGGCTTTCCCACAGGGCTGTGCCACGTGCCACCTTGGTGGGAGTCGATCCTCGGCGTGAAAGACGAGCCGGTGAAGGGAAAAGAGGTTCCTCTGGAATGGACTGAGACATCTGGGGGACTCTTGGAATGGTGGCACGACGCTGGAGTTCCTCTCGCCGTTCCTGTTGAGAGGGCCTCCTCTTGAGATGCGACGGGAACGCCGGGAACTCTTTCCCGACGAAGCAGGGAAAGGATCCCTCATCTCGAGCTACGAGGCGGAAACGGGGCTCCTTTGGATGTGGGCGGGACCCTCGTGATTCCTCTCGAGTGGAGACGGCTAGGTCGGGGAACTTCTTGATTTGCACCAAGGGTGTGAAGGACCCTTTCGAAGTTCCAGAGGTGAGGTGTGATCCGCCTCGAGACGCCTCAGCGGAAATGGGCCTCATCTCGCCTGGAGGGGAGAACCTCCTGGATTTTCTCGAGTTGCGGCAGGTCTTCTCGAGTTACGACGGGGACCTCAGGGACCCGCTCTGGTGGCCTCAGGATAGGCCAGTCCCCATGCGAGTTGCTAGGGGACCTCTCGGGATTCCTCTCCCGTCCATGCCGGGGCCTCAGTCCTTGTGTGGAGTCGGGGCCGGAACCTGAGGATTCCTCTCCAGTGTTGCCATGGATCTTGGGGTGCTTCTGAGTCTCCCCAGGGGAGTCAGGCCTCGTCTCGAGTGGGGGCATGCACGTGCGCTTTCCTCCCGAGCTGCAGCAGTAGTGTCACGCTTCCTGTCACGTGGATCAAGGGATCTGTGGCTTTCCCTCGAGGCTGTCCCTCGAGGCTTTCCCACGAGGCTTTCCCACAGGGCTGTGCCAAGTGCCACCTTGGTGGGAGTCGATCCTCGGCATGAAAGACGAGCCGGTGAAGGGAAAAGAGGTTCCTCTGGAAAGGACTGAGACATCTGGGGGACTCTTGGAATGGTGGCACGACCCTGGAGTTCCTCTCGCCGTTCCTGTTGAGAGGGCCTCCTCTTCACATGCGACGGGAACGCCGGGAACTCTTTCCCGACGAAGCAGGGAAAGGATCCCTCATCTCGAGCTACGAGGCGGAAACGGGGCTCCTCTGGATGTGGGCGGGACCCTCGTGATTCCTCTCGAGTGGAGACGGCTAGGTCGGGGAACTTCTTGATTTGCACCAAGGGTGTGAAGGACCCTTTCGAAGTTCCAGAGGTGAGGTGTGATCCGCCTCGAGACGCCTCAGCGGAAATGGGCCTCATCTCGCCTGGAGGGGAGAACCTCCTGGATTTTCTCGAGTTGCGGCAGGTCTTCTCGAGTTACAACGGGGACCTCAGGGACCCGCTCTGGTGGCCTCAGGAAAGGCCAGTCCCCATGCGAGTTGCTAGGGGACCTCTCGGGATTCCTCTCCCGTCCATGCCGGGGCCTCAGTCCTTGTGTGGAGTCGGGGCCGGAACCTGAGGATTCCTCTCCAGTGTTGCCATGGATCTTGGGGTGCTTCTGAGTCTCCCCAGGGGAGTCAGGCCTCGTCTCGAGTGGGGGCATGCACGTGCGCTTTCCTCCCGAGCTGCAGCAGTAGTGTCACGCTTCCTGTCACGTGGATCAAGGGATCTGTGGCTTTCCCTCGAGGCTGTCCCTCGAGGCTTTCCCACGAGGCTTTCCCACAGGGCTGTGCCACGTGCCACCTTGGTGGGAGTCGATCCTCGGCGTGAAAGACGAGCCGGTGAAGGGAAAAGAGGTTCCTCTGGAATGGACTGAGACATCTGGGGGACTCTTGGAATGGTGGCACGACGCTGGAGTTCCTCTCGCCATTCCTGTTGAGAGGGCCTCCTCTTGAGATGCGACGGGAACGCCGGGAACTCTTTCCCGACGAAGCAGGGAAAGGATCCCTCATCTCGAGCTACGAGGCGGAAACGGGGCTCCTTTGGATGTGGGCGGGACCCTCGTGATTCCTCTCGAGTGGAGACGGCTAGGTCGGGGAACTTCTTGATTTGCACCAAGGGTGTGAAGGACCCTTTCGAAGTTCCAGAGGTGAGGTGTGATCCGCCTCGAGACGCCTCAGCGGAAATGGGCCTCATCTCGCCTGGAGGGGAGAACCTCCTGGATTTTCTCGAGTTGCGGCAAGTCTTCTCGAGTTACGACGGGGACCTCAGGGACCCGCTCTGGTGGCCTCAGGAAAGGCCAGTCCCCATGCGAGTTGCTAGGGGACCTCTCGGGATTCCTCTCCTGTCCATGCCGGGGCCTCAGTCCTTGTGTGGAGTCGGGGCCGGAACCTGAGGATTCCTCTCCAGTGTTGCCATGGATCTTGGGGTGCTTCTGAGTCTCCCCAGGGGAGTCAGGCCTCGTCTCGAGTGGGGGCATGCACGTGCGCTTTCCTCCCGAGCTGCAGCAGTAGTGTCACGCTTCCTGTCACGTGGATCAAGGGATCTGTGGCTTTCCCTCGAGGCTGTCCCTCGAGGCTTTCCCACGAGGCTTTCCCACAGGGCTGTGCCACGTGCCACCTTGGTGGGAGTCGATCCTCGGCGTGAAAGACGAGCCGGTGAAGGGAAAAGAGGTTCCTCTGGAATGGACTGAGACATCTGGGGGACTCTTGGAATGGTGGCACGACCCTGGAGTTCCTCTCGCCGTTCCTGTTGAGAGGGCCTCCTCTTCACATGCGACGGGAACGCCGGGAACTCTTTCCCGACGAAGCAGGGAAAGGATCCCTCATCTCGAGCTACGAGGCGGAAACGGGGCTCCTCTGGATGTGGCCGGGACCCTCGTGATTCCTCTCGAGTGGAGACAGCTAGGTCGGGGAACTTCTTGATTTGCACCAAGGGTGTGAAGGACCCTTTCGAAGTTCCAGAGGTGAGGTGTGATCCGCCTCGAGACGCCTCATCGGAAATGGGCCTCATCTCGCCTGGAGGGGAGAACCTCCTGGATTTTCTCGAGTTGCGGCAGGTCTTCTCGAGTTACAACGGGGACCTCAGGGACCCGCTCTGGTGGCCTCAGGAAAGGCCAGTCCCCATGCGAGTTGCTAGGGGACCTCTCGGGATTCCTCTCCCGTCCATGCTGGGGCCTCAGTCCTTGTGTGGAGTCGGGGCCGGAACCTGAGGATTCCTCCCCAGTGTTGCCATGGATCTTGGGGTGCTTCTGAGTCTCCTCAGGGGAGTCAGGCCTCGTCTCGAGTGGGGGCATGCACGTGCGCTTTCCTCCCGAGCTGCAGCAGTAGTGTCACGCTTCCTGTCACGTGGATCAAGGGATCTGTGGCTTTCCCTCGAGGCTGTCCCTCGAGGCTTTCCCACGAGGCTTTCCCACAGGGCTGTGCCACGTGCCACCTTGGTGGGAGTCGATCCTCGGCGTGAAAGACGAGCCGGTGAAGGGAAAAGAGGTTCCTCTGGAATGGACTGAGACATCTGGGGGACTCTGGGAATGGTGGCACGACCCTGGAGTTCCTCTCGCCGTTCCTGTTGAGAGGGCCTCCTCTTGAGATGCGACGGGAACGCTGGGAACTCTTTCCCGACGAAGCAGGGAAAGGATCCCTCATCTCGAGCTACGAGGCGGAAACGGGGCTCCTCTGGATGTGGGCGGGACCCTCGTGATTCCTCTCGAGTGGAGACGGCTAGGTCGGGGAACTTCTTGATTTGCACCAAGGGTGTGAAGGACCCTTTCGAAGTTCCAGAGGTGAGGTGTGATCCGCCTCGAGACGCCTCAGCGGAAATGGGCCTCATCTCGCCTGGAGGGGAGAACCTCCTGGATTTTCTCGAGTTGCGGCAGGTCTTCTCGAGTTACAACGGGGACCTCAGGGACCCGCTCTGGTGGCCTCAGGAAAGGCCAGTCCCCATGCGAGTTGCTAGGGGACCTCTCGGGATTCCTCTCCCGTCCATGCCGGGGCCTCAGTCCTTGTGTGGAGTCGGGGCCGGAACCTGAGGATTCCTCTCCAGTGTTGCCATGGATCTTGGGGTGCTTCTGAGTCTCCCCAGGGGAGTCAGGCCTCGTCTCGAGTGGGGGCATGCACGTGCGCTTTCCTCCCGAGCTGCAGCAGTAGTGTCACGCTTCCTGTCACGTGGATCAAGGGATCTGTGGCTTTCCCTCGAGGCTGTCCCTCGAGGCTTTCCCACGAGGCTTTCCCACAGGGCTGTGCCACGTGCCACCTTGGTGGGAGTCGATCCTCGGCGTGAAAGACGAGCCGGTGAAGGGAAAAGAGGTTCCTCTGGAATGGACTGAGACATCTGGGGGACTCTTGGAATGGTGGCACGACGCTGGAGTTCCTCTCGCCGTTCCTGTTGAGAGGGCCTCCTCTTGAGATGCGACGGGAACGCCGGGAACTCTTTCCCGACGAAGCAGGGAAAGGATCCCTCATCTCGAGCTACGAGGCGGAAACGGGGCTCCTTTGGATGTGGGCGGGACCCTCGTGATTCCTCTCGAGTGGAGACGGCTAGGTCGGGGAACTTCTTGATTTGCACCAAGGGTGTGAAGGACCCTTTCGAAGTTCCAGAGGTGAGGTGTGATCCGCCTCGAGACGCCTCAGCGGAAATGGGCCTCATCTCGCCTGGAGGGGAGAACCTCCTGGATTTTCTCGAGTTGCGGCAGGTCTTCTCGAGTTACGACGGGGACCTCAGGGACCCGCTCTGGTGGCCTCAGGAAAGGCCAGTCCCCATGCGAGTTGCTAGGGGACCTCTCGGGATTCCTCTCCCGTCCATGCCGGGGCCTCAGTCCTTGTGTGGAGTCGGGGCCGGAACCTGAGGATTCCTCTCCAGTGTTGCCATGGATCTTGGGGTGCTTCTGAGTCTCCCCAGGGGAGTCAGGCCTCGTCTCGAGTGGGGGCATGCACGTGCGCTTTCCTCCCGAGCTGCAGCAGTAGTGTCACGCTTCCTGTCACGTGGATCAAGGGATCTGTGGCTTTCCCTCGAGGCTGTCCCTCGAGGCTTTCCCACGAGGCTTTCCCACAGGGCTGTGCCACGTGCCACCTTGGTGGGAGTCGATCCTCGGCGTGAAAGACGAGCCGGTGAAGGGAAAAGAGGTTCCTCTGGAATGGACTGAGACATCTGGGGGACTCTTGGAATGGTGGCACGACCCTGGAGTTCCTCTCGCCGTTCCTGTTGAGAGGGCCTCCTCTTCACATGCGACGGGAACGCCGGGAACTCTTTCCCGACGAAGCAGGGAAAGGATCCCTCATCTCGAGCTACGAGGCGGAAACGGGGCTCCTCTGGATGTGGGCGGGACCCTCGTGATTCCTCTCGAGTGGAGACAGCTAGGTCGGGGAACTTCTTGATTTGCACCAAGGGTGTGAAGGACCCTTTCGAAGTTCCAGAGGTGAGGTGTGATCCGCCTCGAGACGCCTCATCGGAAATGGGCCTCATCTCGCCTGGAGGGGAGAACCTCCTGGATTTTCTCGAGTTGCGGCAGGTCTTCTCGAGTTACAACGGGGACCTCAGAGACCCGCTCTGGTGGCCTCAGGAAAGGCCAGTCCCCATGCGAGTTGCTAGGGGACCTCTCGGGATTCCTCTCCCGTCCATGCTGGGGCCTCAGTCCTTGTGTGGAGTCGGGGCCGGAACCTGAGGATTCCTCCCCAGTGTTGCCATGGATCTTGGGGTGCTTCTGAGTCTCCTCAGGGGAGTCAGGCCTCGTCTCGAGTGGGGGCATGCACGTGCGCTTTCCTCCCGAGCTGCAGCAGTAGTGTCACGCTTCCTGTCACGTGGATCAAGGGATCTGTGGCTTTCCCTCGAGGCTGTCCCTCGAGGCTTTCCCACGAGGCTTTCCCACAGGGCTGTGCCACGTGCCACCTTGGTGGGAGTCGATCCTCGGCGTGAAAGACGAGCCGGTGAAGGGAAAAGAGGTTCCTCTGGAATGGACTGAGACATCTGGGGGACTCTGGGAATGGTGGCACGACCCTGGAGTACCTCTCGCCGTTCCTGTTGAGAGGGCCTCCTCTTGAGATGCGACGGGAACGCTGGGAACTCTTTCCCGACGAAGCAGGGAAAGGATCCCTCATCTCGAGCTACGAGGCGGAAACGGGGCTCCTCTGGATGTGGGCGGGACCCTCGTGATTCCTCTCGAGTGGAGACGGCTAGGTCGGGGAACTTCTTGATTTGCACCAAGGGTGTGAAGGACCCTTTCGAAGTTCCAGAGGTGAGGTGTGATCCGCCTCGAGACGCCTCAGCGGAAATGGGCCTCATCTCGCCTGGAGGGGAGAACCTCCTGGATTTTCTCGAGTTGCGGCAGGTCTTCTCGAGTTACAACGGGGACCTCAGGGACCCGCTCTGGTGGCCTCAGGAAAGGCCAGTCCCCATGCGAGTTGCTAGGGGACCTCTCGGGATTCCTCTCCCGTCCATGCCGGGGCCTCAGTCCTTGTGTGGATTCGGGGCCGGAACCTGAGGATTCCTCTCCAGTGTTGCCATGGATCTTGGGGTGCTTCTGAGTCTCCCCAGGGGAGTCAGGCCTCGTCTCGAGTGGGGGCATGCACGTGCGCTTTCCTCCCGAGCTGCAGCAGTAGTGTCACGCTTCCTGTCACGTGGATCAAGGGATCTGTGGCTTTCCCTCGAGGCTGTCCCTCGAGGCTTTCCCACGAGGCTTTCCCACAGGGCTGTGCCACGTGCCACCTTGGTGGGAGTCGATCCTCGGCGTGAAAGACGAGCCGGTGAAGGGAAAAGAGGTTCCTCTGGAATGGACTGAGACATCTGGGGGACTCTTGGAATGGTGGCACGACGCTGGAGTTCCTCTCGCCGTTCCTGTTGAGAGGGCCTCCTCTTGAGATGCGACGGGAACGCCGGGAACTCTTTCCCGACGAAGCAGGGAAAGGATCCCTCATCTCGAGCTACGAGGCGGAAACGGGGCTCCTTTGGATGTGGGCGGGACCCTCGTGATTCCTCTCGAGTGGAGACGGCTAGGTCGGGGAACTTCTTGATTTGCACCAAGGGTGTGAAGGACCCTTTCGAAGTTCCAGAGGTGAGGTGTGATCCGCCTCGAGACGCCTCAGCGGAAATGGGCCTCATCTCGCCTGGAGGGGAGAACCTCCTGGATTTTCTCGAGTTGCGGCAGGTCTTCTCGAGTTACGACGGGGACCTCAGGGACCCGCTCTGGTGGCCTCAGGAAAGGCCAGTCCCCATGCGAGTTGCTAGGGGACCTCTCGGGATTCCTCTCCCGTCCATGCCGGGGCCTCAGTCCTTGTGTGGAATCGGGGCCGGAACCTGAGGATTCCTCTCCAGTGTTGCCATGGATCTTGGGGTGCTTCTGAGTCTCCCCAGGGGAGTCAGGCCTCGTCTCGAGTGGGGGCATGCACGTGCGCTTTCCTCCCGAGCTGCAGCAGTAGTGTCACGCTTCCTGTCACGTGGATCAAGGGATCTGTGGCTTTCCCTCGAGGCTGTCCCTCGAGGCTTTCCCACGAGGCTTTCCCACAGTGCTGTGCCACGTGCCACCTTGGTGGGAGTCGATCCTCGGCGTGAAAGACGAGCCGGTGAAGGGAAAAGAGGTTCCTCTGGAATGGACTGAGACATCTGGGGGACTCTTGGAATGGTGGCACGACGCTGGAGTTCCTCTCGCCGTTCCTGTTGAGAGGGCCTCCTCTTGAGATGCGACGGGAACGCGGGGAACTCTTTCCCGACGAAGCAGGGAAAGGATCCCTCATCTCGAGCTACGAGGCGGAAACGGGGCTCCTTTGGATGTGGGCGGGACCCTCGTGATTCCTCTCGAGTGGAGACTGCTAGGTCGGGGAACTTCTTGATTTGCACCAAGGGTGTGAAGGACCCTTTCGAAGTTCCAGAGGTGAGGTGTGATCCGCCTCGAGACGCCTCAGCGGAAATGGGCCTCATCTCGCCTGGAGGGGAGAACCTCCTGGATTTTCTCGAGTTGCGGCAGGTCTTCTCGAGTTACGACGGGGACCTCAGGGACCCGCTCTGGTGGCCTCAGGAAAGGCCAGTCCCCATGCGAGTTGCTAGGGGACCTCTCGGGATTCCTCTCCCGTCCATGCCGGGGCCTCAGTCCTTGTGTGGAGTCGGGGCCGGAACCTGAGGATTCCTCTCCAGTGTTGCCATGGATCTTGGGGTGCTTCTGAGTCTCCCCAGGGGAGTCAGGCCTCGTCTCGAGTGGGGGCATGCACGTGCGCTTTCCTCCCGAGCTGCAGCAGTAGTGTCACGCTTCCTGTCACGTGGATCAAGGGATCTGTGGCTTTCCCTCGAGGCTGTCCATCGAGTCTTTCCCACGAGGCTTTCCCACAGGGCTGTGCCACGTGCCACCTTGGTGGGAGTCGATCCTCGGCGTGAAAGACGAGCCGGTGAAGGGAAAAGAGGTTCCTCTGGAATGGACTGAGACATCTGGGGGACTCTTGGAATGGTGGCACGACCCTGGAGTTCCTCTCGCCGTTCCTGTTGAGAGGGCCTCCTCTTCACATGCGACGGGAACGCCGGGAACTCTTTCCCGACGAAGCAGGGAAAGGATCCCTCATCTCGAGCTACGAGGCGGAAACGGGGCTCCTCTGGATGTGGGCGGGACCCTCGTGATTCCTCTCGAGTGGAGACGGCTAGGTCGGGGAACTTCTTGATTTGCACCAAGGGTGTGAAGGACCCTTTCGAAGTTCCAGAGGTGAGGTGTGATCCGCCTCGAGACGCCTCAGCGGAAATGGGCCTCATCTCGCCTGGAGGGGAGAACCTCCTGGATTTTCTCGAGTTGCGGCAGGTCTTCTCGAGTTACGACGGGGACATCAGGGACCCGCTCTGGTGGCCTCAGGAAAGGCCAGTCCCCATGCGAGTTGCTAGGGGACCTCTCGGGATTCCTCTCCCGTCCATGCCAGGGCCTCAGTCCTTGTGTGGAGTCGGGGCCGGAACCTGAGGATTCCTCTCCAGTGTTGCCATGGATCTTGGGGTGCTTCTGAGTCTCCCCAGGGGAGTCAGGCCTCGTCTCGAGTGGGGGCATGCACGTGCGCTTTCCTCCCGAGCTGCAGCAGTAGTGTCACGCTTCCTGTCACGTGGATCAAGGGATCTGTGGCTTTCCCTCGAGGCTGTCCCTCGAGGCTTTCCCACGAGGCTTTCCCACAGGGCTGTGCCACGTGCCACCTTGGTGGGAGTCGATCCTCGGCGTGAAAGACGAGCCGGTGAAGGGAAAAGAGGTTCCTCTGGAATGGACTGAGACATCTGGGGGACTCTTGGAATGGTGGCACGACCCTGGAGTTCCTCTCGCCGTTCCTGTGCAGAGGGCCTCCTCTTGAGATGCGACGGGAACGCCGGGAACTCTTTCCCTACGAAGCAGGGAAAGGATCCCTCATCTCGAGCTACGAGGCGGAAACGGGGCTCCTCTGGATGTGGGCGGGACCCTCGTGATTCCTCTCGAGTGGAGACGGCTAGGTCGGGGAACTTCTTGATTTGCACCAAGGGTGTGAAGGACCCTTTCGAAGTTCCAGAGGTGAGGTGTGATCAGCCTCGAGACGCCTCAGCGGAAATGGGCCTCATCTCGCCTGGAGGGGAGAACCTCCTGGATTTTCTCGAGTTGCGGCAGGTCTTCTCGAGTTACGACGGGGACCTCAGGGACCCGCTCTGGTGGCCTCAGGAAAGGCCAGTCCCCATGCGAGTTGCTAGGGGACCTCTCGGGATTCCTCTCCCGTCCATGCCGGGGCCTCAGTCCTTGTGTGGAGTCGGGGCCGGAACCTGAGGATTCCTCTCCAGTGTTGCCATGGATCTTGGGGTGCTTCTGAGTCTCCCCAGGGGAGTCAGGCCTCGTCTCGAGTGGGGGCATGCACGTGCGCTTTCCTCCCGAGCTGCAGCAGTAGTGTCACGCTTCCTGTCACATGGATCAAGGGATCTGTGGCTTTCCCTCGAGGCTGTCCCTCGAGGCTTTCCCACGAGGCTTTCCCACAGGGCTGTGCCACGTGCCACCTTGGTGGGAGTCGATCCTCGGCGTGAAAGACGAGCCGGTGAAGGGAAAAGAGGTTCCTCTGGAATGGACTGAGACATCTGGGGGACTCTTGGAATGGTGGCACGACCCTGGAGTTCCTCTCGCCGTTCCTGTGCAGAGGGCCTCCTCTTGAGATGCGACGGGAACGCCGGGAACTCTTTCCCGACGAAGCAGGGAAAGGATCCCTCATCTCGAGCTACGAGGCGGAAACGGGGCTCCTCTGGATGTGGGCGGGACCCTCGTGATTCCTCTCGAGTGGAGACGGCTAGGTCGGGGAACTTCTTGATTTGCACCAAGGGTGTGAAGGACCCTTTCGAAGTTCCAGAGGTGAGGTGTGATCAGCCTCGAGACGCCTCAGCGGAAATGGGCCTCATCTCGCCTGGAGGGGAGAACCTCCTGGATTTTCTCGAGTTGCGGCAGGTCTTCTCGAGTTACGACGGGGACCTCAGGGACCTGCTCTGGTGGCCTCATGAAAGGAGAGTCCCCATGCGAGTTGCTAGGGGAACTCTCGGGATTCCTCTCCCGTCCATGCCGGGGCCTCAGTCCTTGTGTGGAGTCGGGGCCGGAACCTGAGGATTCCTCTCCAGTGTTGCCATGGATCTTGGGGTGCTTCTGAGTCTCCCCAGGGGAGTCAGGCCTCGTCTCGAGTGGGGGCATGCACGTGCGCTTTCCTCCCGAGCTGCAGCAGTAGTGTCACGCTTCCTGTCACGTGGATCAAGGGATCTGTGGCTTTCCCTCGAGGCTGTCCCTCGAGGCTTTCCCACGAGGCTTTCCCACAGGGCTGTGCCACGTGCCACCTTGGTGGGAGTCGATCCTCGGCGTGAAAGACGAGCCGGTGAAGGGAAAAGAGGTTCCTCTGGAATGGACTGAGACATCTCGGGGACTCTTGGAATGGTGGCACGACCCTGGAGTTCCTCTCGCCGTTCCTGTTGAGAGGGCCTCCTCTTCACATGCGACGGGAACGCCGGGAACTCTTTCCCGACGAAGCAGGGAAAGGATCCCTCATCTCGAGCTACGAGGCGGAAACGGGGCTCCTCTGGATGTGGGCGGGACCCTCGTGATTCCTCTCGAGTGGAGACGGCTAGGTCGGGGAACTTCTTGATTTGCACCAAGGGTGTGAAGGACCGTTTCGAAGTTCCAGAGGTGAGGTGTGATCCGCCTCGAGACGCCTCATCGGAAATGGGCCTCATCTCGCCTGGAGGGGAGAACCTCCTGGATTTTCTCGAGTTGCGGCAGGTCTTCTCGAGTTACGACGGGGACCTCAGGGACCCGCTCTGGTGGCCTCAGGAAAGGCCAGTCCCCATGCGAGTTGCTCGGGGACCTCTCGGGATTCCTCTCCCGTCCATGCCGGGGCCTCAGTCCTTGTGTGGAGTCGGGGCCGGAACCTGAGGATTCCTCTCCAGTGTTGCCATGGATCTTGGGGTGCTTCTGAGTCTCCCCAGGGGAGTCAGGCCTCGTCTCGAGTGGGGGCATGCACGTGCGCTTTCCTCCCGAGCTGCAGCAGTAGTGTCACGCTTCCTGTCACGTGGATCAAGGGATGTGTGGCTTTCCCTCGAGGCTGTCCCTCGAGGCTTTCCCACGAGGCTTTCCCACAGGGCTGTGCCACGTGCCACCTTGGTGGGAGTCGATCCTCGGCGTGAAAGACGAGCCGGTGAAGGGAAAAGAGGTTCCTCTGGAATGGACTGAGACATCTGGGGGACTCTTGGAATGGTGGCACGACCCTGGAGTTCCTCTCGCCGTTCCTGTTGAGAGGGCCTCCTCTTCACATGCGACGGGAACGCCGGGAACTCTTTCCCGACGATGCAGGGAAAGGATCCCTCATCTCGAGCTACGAGGCGGAAACGGGGCTCCTCTGGATGTGGGCGGGACCCTCGTGATTCCTCTCGAGTGGAGACGGCTAGGTCGGGGAACTTCTTGATTTGCACCAAGGGTGTGAAGGACCCTTTCGAAGTTCCAGAGGTCAGGTGTGATCAGCCTCGAGACGCCTCAGCGGAAATGGGCCTCATCTCGCCTGGAGGGGAGAACCTCCTGGATTTTCTCGAGTTGCGGCAGGTCTTCTCGAGTTACGACGGGGACCTCAGGGACCCGCTCTGGTGGCCTCAGGAAAGGCCAGTCCCCATGCGAGTTGCTAGGGGACCTCTCGGGATTCCTCTCCCGTCCATGCCGGGGCCTCAGTCCTTGTGTGGAGTCGGGGCCGGAACCTGAGGATTCCTCTCCAGTGTTGCCATGGATCTTGGGGTGCTTCTGAGTCTCCCCAGGGGAGTCAGGCCTCGTCTCGAGTGGGGGCATGCACGTGCGCTTTCCTCCCGAGCTGCAGCAGTAGTGTCACGCATCCTGTCACGTGGATCAAGGGATCTGTGGCTTTCCCTCGAGGCTGTCCCTCGAGGCTTTCCCACGAGGCTTTCCCACAGGGCTGTGCCACGTGCCACCTTGGTGGGAGTCGATCCTCGGCGTGAAAGACGAGCCGGTGAAGGGAAAAGAGGTTCCTCTGGAATGGACTGAGACATCTGGGGGACTCTTGGAATGGTGGCACGACCCTGGAGTTCCTCTCGCCGTTCCTGTTGAGAGGGCCTCCTCTTCACATGCGACGGGAACGCCGGGAACTCTTTCCCGACGAAGCAGGGAAAGGATCCCTCATCTCGAGCTACGAGGCGGAAACGGGGCTCCTCTGGATGTGGGCGGGACCCTCGTGATTCCTCTCGAGTGGAGACGGCTAGGTCAGGGAACTTCTTGATTTGCACCAAGGGTGTGAAGGACCCTTTCGAAGTTCCAGAGGTGAGGTGTGATCCGCCTCGAGACGCCTCAGCGGAAATGGGCCTCATCTCGCCTGGAGGGGAGAACCTCCTGGATTTTCTCGAGTTGCGGCAGGTCTTCTCGAGTTACGACGGGGACCTCAGGGACCCGCTCTGGTGGCCTCAGGAAAGGCCAGTCCCCATGCGAGTTGCTAGGGGACCTCTCGGGATTCCTCTCCCGTCCATGCCGGGGCCTCAGTCCTTGTGTGGAGTCGGGGCCGGAACCTGAGGATTCCTCTCCAGTGTTGCCATGGATCTTGGGGTGCTTCTGAGTCTCCCCAGGGGAGTCAGGCCTCGTCTCGAGTGGGGGCATGCACGTGCGCTTTCCTCCCGAGCTGCAGCAGTAGTGTCACGCTTCCTGTCACGTGGATCAAGGGATCTGTGGCTTTCCCTCGAGGCTGTCCCTCGAGGCTTTCCCACGAGGCTTTCCCACAGGGCTGTGCCACGTGCCACCTTGGTGGGAGTCGATCCTCGGCGTGAAAGACGAGCCGGTGAAGGGAAAAGAGGTTCCTCTGGAATGGACTGAGACATCTGGGGGACTCTTGGAATGGTGGCACGACCCTGGAGTTCCTCTCGCCGTTCCTGTTGAGAGGGCCTCCTCTTGAGATGCGACGGGAACGCCGGGAACTCTTTCCCGACGAAGCAGGGAAAGGATCCCTCATCTCGAGCTACGAGGCCGAAACGGGGCTCCTCTGGATGTGGGCGGGACCCTCGTGATTCCTCTCGAGTGGAGACGGCTAGGTCGGGGAACTTCTTGATTTGCACCAAGGGTGTGAAGGACCCTTTCGAAGTTCCAGAGGTGAGGTGTGATCCGCCTCGAGACGCCTCAGCGGAAATGGGCCTCATCTCGCCTGGAGGGGAGAACCTCCTGGATTTTCTCGAGTTGCGGCAGGTCTTCTCGAGTTACGACGGGGACCTCAGGGACCCGCTCTGGTGGCCTCAGGAAAGGCCAGTCCCCATGCGAGTTGCTAGGGGACCTCTCGGGATTCCTCTCCCGTCCATGCCGGGGCCTCAGTCCTTGTGTCGAGTCGGGGCCGGAACCTGAGGATTCCTCTCCAGTGTTGCCATGGATCTTGGGGTGCTTCTGAGTCTCCCCAGGGGAGTCAGGCCTCGTCTCGAGTGGGGAAATGCACGTGCGCTTTCCTCCCGAGCTGCAGCAGTAGTGTCACGCTTCCTGTCACGTGGATCAAGGGATCTGTGGCTTTCCCTCGAGGCTGTCCCTCGAGGCTTTCCCACGAGGCTTTCCCACAGGGCTGTGCCACGTGCCACCTTGGTGGGAGTCGATCCTCGGCGTGAAAGACGAGCCGGTGAAGGGAAAAGAGGTTCCTCTGGAATGGACTGAGACATCTGGGGGACTCTTGGAATGGTGGCACGACCCTGGAGTTCCTCTCGCCGTTCCTGTTGAGAGGGCCTCCTCTTCACATGCGACGGGAACGCCGGGAACTCTTTCCCGACGAAGCAGGGAAAGGATCCCTCATCTCGAGCTACGAGGCGGAAACGGGGCTCCTCTGGATGTGGGCGGGACCCTCGTGATTCCTCTCGAGTGGAGACGGCTAGGTCGGGGAACTTCTTGATTTGCACCAAGGGTGTGAAGGACCCTTTCGAAGTTCCAGAGGTGAGGTGTGATCCGCCTCGAGACGCCTCAGCGGAAATGGGCCTCATCTCGCCTGGAGGGGAGAACCTCCTGGATTTTCTCGAGTTGCGGCAGGTCTTCTCGAGTTACGACGGGGACCTCAGGGACCCGCTCTGGTGGCCTCAGGAAAGGCCAGTCCCCATGCGAGTTGCTAGGGGACCTCTCGGGATTCCTCTCCCGTCCATGCCGGGGCCTCAGTCCTTGTGTGGAGTCGGGGCCGGAACCTGAGGATTCCTCTCCAGTGTTGCCATGGATCTTGGGGTGCTTCTGAGACTCCCCAGGGGAGTCAGGCCTCGTCTCGAGTGGGGGCATGCACGTGCGCTTTCCTCCCGAGCTGCAGCAGTAGTGTCACGCTTCCTGTCACGTGGATCAAGGGATCTGTGGCTTTCCCTCGAGGCTGTCCCTCGAGGCTTTCCCACGAGGCTTTCCCACAGGGCTGTGCCACGTGCCACCTTGGTGGGAGTCGATCCTCGGCGTGAAAGACGAGCCGGTGAAGGGAAAAGAGGTTCCTCTGGAATGGACTGAGACATCTGGGGGACTCTTGGAATGGTGGCACGACCCTGGAGTTCCTCTCGCCGTTCCTGTTGAGAGGGCCTCCTCTTGAGATGCGACGGGAACGCCGGGAACTCTTTCCCGACGAAGCAGGGAAAGGATCCCTCATCTCGAGCTACGAGGCGGAAACAGGGCTCCTCTGGATGTGGGCGGGACCCTCGTGATTCCTCTCGAGTGGAGACGGCTAGGTCAGGGAACTTCTTGATTTGCACCAAGGGTGTGAAGGAGCCTTTCGAAGTTCCAGAGGTGAGGTGTGATCCGCCTCGAGACGCCTCAGCGGAAATGGGCCTCATCTCGCCTGGAGGGGAGAACCTCCTGGATTTTCTCGAGTTGCGGCAGGTCTTCTCGAGTTACGACGGGGACCTCAGGGACCCGCTCTGGTGGCCTCAGGAAAGGCCAGTCCCCATGCGAGGTGCTAGGGGACCTCTCGGGATTCCTCTCCCGTCCATGCCGGGGCCTCAGTCCTTGTGTGGAGTCGGGGCCGGAACCTGAGGATTCCTCCCCAGTGTTGCCATGGATCTTGGGGTGCTTCTGAGTCTCCCCAGGGGAGTCAGGCCTCGTCTCGAGTGGGGGCATGCACGTGCGCTTTCCTCCCGAGCTGCAGCAGTAGTGTCACGCTTCCTGTCACGTGGATCAAGGGATCTGTGGCTTTCCCTCGAGGCTGTCCCTCGAGGCTTTCCCACGAGGCTTTCCCACAGGGCTGTGCCACGTGCCACCTTGGTGGGAGTCGATCCTCGGCGTGAAAGACGAGCCGGTGAAGGGAAAAGAGGTTCCTCTGGAATGGACTGAGACATCTGGGGGACTCTGGGAATGGTGGCACGACCCTGGAGTTCCTCTCGCCGTTCCTGTTGAGAGGGCCTCCTCTTGAGATGCGACGGGAACGCCGGGAACTCTTTCCCGACGAAGCAGGGAAAGGATCCCTCATCTCGAGCTACGAGGCGGAAACGGGGCTCCTCTGGATGTGGGCGGGAGCCTCGTGATTCCTCTCGAGTGGAGACGGCTAGGTCGGGGAACTTCTTGATTTTCACCAAGGGTGTGAAGGACCCTTTCGAAGTTCCAGAGGTGAGGTGTGATCAGCCTCGAGACGCCTCAGCGGAAATGGGCCTCATCTCGCCTGGAGGGGAGAACCTCCTGGATTTTCTCGAGTTGCGGCAGGTCTTCTCGAGTTACGACGGGGACCTCAGGGACCCGCTCTGGTGGCCTCAGGAAAGGCCAGTCCCCATGCGAGTTGCTAGGGGACCTCTCGGGATTCCTCTCCCGTCCATGCCGGGGCCTCAGTCCTTGTGTGGAGTCGGGGCCGGAACCTGAGGATTCCTCTCCAGTGTTGCCATGGATCTTGGGGTGCTTCTGAGTCTCCCCAGGGGAGTCAGGCCTCGTCTCGAGTGGGGGCATGCACGTGCGCTTTCCTCCCGAGCTGCAGCAGTAGTGTCACGCTTCCTGTCACGTGGATCAAGGGATCTGTGGCTTTCCCTCGAGGCTGTCCCTCGAGGCTTTCCCACGAGGCTTTCCCACAGGGCTGTGCCACGTGCCACCTTGGTGGGAGTCGATCCTCGGCGTGAAAGACGAGCCGGTGAAGGGAAAAGAGGTTCCTCTGGAATGGACTGAGACATTGGGGGACTCTTGGAATGGTGGCACGACCCTGGAGTTCCTCTCGCCGTTCCTGTTGAGAGGGCCTCCTCTTGAGATGCGACGGGAACGCCGGGAACTCTTTCCCGACGAAGCAGGGAAAGGATCCCTCATCTCCAGCTACGAGGCGGAAACGGGGCTCCTCTGGATGTGGGCGGGACCCTCGTGATTCCTCTCGAGTGGAGACGGCTAGGTCGGGGAACTTCTTGATTTGCACCAAGGGTGTGAAGGACCCTTTCGAAGTTCCAGAGGTGAGGTGTGATCCGCCTCGAGACGCCTCAGCGGAAATGGGCCTCATCTCGCCTGGAGGGGAGAACCTCCTGGATTTTCTCCAGTTGCGGCAGGTCTTCTCGAGTTACGACGGGGACCTCAGGGACCCGCTCTGGTGGCCTCAGGAAAGGCCAGTCCCCATGCGAGTTGCTAGGGGACCTCTCGGGATTCCTCTCCCGTCCATGCCGGGGCCTCAGTCCTTGTGTGGAGTCGGGGCCGGAACCTGAGGATTCCTCTCCAGTGTTGCCATGGATCTTGGGGTGCTTCTGAGACTCCCCAGGGGAGTCAGGCCTCGTCTCGAGTGGGGGCATGCACGTGCGCTTTCCTCCCGAGCTGCAGCAGTAGTGTCACGCTTCCTGTCACGTGGATCAAGGGATCTGTGGCTTTCCGTCGAGGCTGTCCCTCGAGGCTTTCCCACGAGGCTTTCCCACAGGGCTGTGCCACGTGCCACCTTGGTGGGAGTCGATCCTCGGCGTGAAAGACGAGCCGGTGAAGGGAAAAGAGGTTCCTCTGGAATGGACTGAGACATCTGGGGGACTCTTGGAATGGTGGCACGACCCTGGAGTTCCTCTCGCCGTTCCTGTTGAGAGGGCCTCCTCTTGAGATGCGACGGGAACGCCGGGAACTCTTTCCCGACGAAGCAGGGAAAGGATCCCTCATCTCGAGCTACGAGGCGGAAACGGGGCTCCTCTGGATGTGGGCGGGACCCTCGTGATTCCTCTCGAGTGGAGACGGCTAGGTCAGGGAACTTCTTGATTTGCACCAAGAGTGTGAAGGACCCTTTCGAAGTTCCAGAGGTGAGGTGTGATCCGCCTCGAGACGCCTCAGCGGACATGGGCCTCATCTCGCCTGGAGGGGAGAACCTCCTGGATTTTCTCGAGTTGCGGCAGGTCTTCTCGAGTTACGATGGGGACCTCAGGGACCCGCTCTGGTGGCCTCAGGAAAGGCCAGTCCCCATGCGAGTTGCTAGGGGACCTCTCGGGATTCCTCTCCCGTCCATGCCGGGGCCTCAGTCCTTGTGTGGAGTCGGGGCTGGAACCTGAGGATTCCTCCCCAGTGTTGCCATGGATCTTGGGGTGCTTCTGAGTCTCCCCAGGGGAGTCAGGCCTCGTCTCGTGTGGGGGCATGCACGTGCGGTTTCCTCCCGAGCTGCAGCAGTAGTGTCACGCTTCCTGTCACGTGGATCAAGGGATCTGTGGCTTTCCCTCGAGGCTGTCCCTCGAGGCTTTCCCACGAGGCTTTCCCACAGGGCTGTGCCACGTGCCACCTTGGTGGGAGTCGATCCTCGGCGTGAAAGACGAGCCGGTGAAGGGAAAAGAGGTTCCTCTGGAATGGACTGAGACATCTGGGGGACTCTGGGAATGGTGGCACGACCCTGGAGTTCCTCTCGCCGTTCCTGTGCAGAGGGCCTCCTCTTGAGATGCGACGGGAACGCCGGGAACTCTTTCCCGACGAAGCAGGGAAAGGATCCCTCATCTCGAGCTACGAGGCGGAAACGGGGCTCCTCTGGATGTGGGCGGGAGCCTCGTGATTCCTCTCGAGTGGAGACGGCTAGGTCGGGGAACTTCTTGATTTTCACCAAGGGTGTGAAGGACCCTTTCGAAGTTCCAGAGGTGAGGTGTGATCAGCCTCGAGACGCCTCAGCGGAAATGGGCCTCATCTCGCCTGGAGGGGAGAACCTCCTGGATTTTCTCGAGTTGCGGCAGGTCTTCTCGAGTTATGACGGGGACCTCAGGGACCCGCTCTGGTGGCCTCAGGAAAGGCCAGTCCCCATGCGAGTTTCTCGGGGACCTCTCGGGATTCCTCTCCCGTCCATGCCGGGGCCTCAGTCCTTGTGTGGAGTCGGGGCCGGAACCTGAGGATTCCTCTCCAGTGTTGCCATGGATCTTGGGGTGCTTCTGAGTCTCCCCAGGGGAGTCAGGCCTCGTCTCGAGTGGGGGCATGCACGTGCGCTTTCCTCCCGAGCTGCAGCAGTAGTGTCACGCTTCCTGTCACGTGGATCAAGGGATCTGTGGCTTTCCCTCGAGGCTGTCCCTCGAGGCTTTCCCACGAGGCTTTCCCACAGGGCTGTGCCACGTGCCACCTTGGTGGGAGTCGATCCTCGGCGTGAAAGACGAGCCGGTGAAGGGAAAAGAGGTTCCTCTGGAATGGACTGAGACATCTGGGGGACTCTTGGAATGGTGGCACGACCCTGGAGTTCCTCTCGCCGTTCCTGTTGAGAGGGCCTCCTCTTGAGATGCGACGGGAACGCCGGGAACTCTTTCCCGACGAAGCAGGGAAAGGATCCCTCATCTCGAGCTACGAGGCGGAAACGGGGCTCCTCTGGATGTGGGCGGGACCCTCGTGATTCCTCTCGAGTGGAGACAGCTAGGTCGGGGAACTTCTTGATTTGCACCAAGGGTGTGAAGGACCCTTTCGAAGTTCCAGAGGTGAGGTGTGATCCGCCTCGAGACGCCTCAGCGGAAATGGGCCTCATCTCGCCTGGAGGGGAGAACCTCCTGGATTTTCTCGAGTTGCGGCAGGTCTTCTCGAGTTACAACGGGGACCTCAGGGACCCGCTCTGGTGGCCTCAGGAAAGGCCAGTCCCCATGCGAGTTGCTAGGGGACCTCTCGGGATTCCTCTCCCGTCCATGCCGGGGCCTCAGTCCTTGTGTGGAGTCGGGGCCGGAACCTGAGGATTCCTCCCCAGTGTTGCCATGGATCATGGGGTGCTTCTGAGTCTCCCCAGGGGAGTCAGGCCTCGTCTCGAGTGGGGGCATGCACGTGCGCTTTCCTCCCGAGCTGCAGCAGTAGTGTCACGCTTCCTGTCACGTGGATCAAGGGATCTGTGGCTTTCCCTCGAGGCTGTCCCTCGAGGCTTTCCCACGAGGCTTTCCCACAGGGCTGTGCCACGTGCCACCTTGGTGGGAGTCGATCCTCGGCGTGAAAGACGAGCCGGTGAAGGGAAAAGAGGTTCCTCTGGAATGGACTGAGACATCTGGGGGACTCTGGGAATGGTGGCACGACCCTGGAGTTCCTCTCGCCGTTCCTGTTGAGAGGGCCTCCTCTTGAGATGCGACGGGAACGCTGGGAACTCTTTCCCGACGAAGCAGGGAAAGGATCCCTCATCTCGAGCTACGAGGCGGAAACGGGTCTCCTCTGGATGTGGGCGGGACCCTCGTGATTCCTCTCGAGTGGAGACGGCTAGGTCGGGGAACTTCTTGATTTGCACCAAGGGTGTGAAGGACCCTTTCGAAGTTCCAGAGGTGAGGTGTGATCCGCCTCGAGACGCCTCAGCGGAAATGGGCCTCATCTCGCCTGGAGGGGAGAACCTCCTGGATTTTCTCGAGTTGCGGCAGGTCTTCTCGAGTTACAACGGGGACCTCAGGGACCCGCTCTGGTGGCCTCAGGAAAGGCCAGTCCCCATGCGAGTTGCTAGGGGACCTCTCGGGATTCCTCTCCCGTCCATGCCGGGGCCTCAGTCCTTGTGTGGAGTCGGGGCCGGAACCTGAGGATTCCTCTCCAGTGTTGCCATGGATCTTGGGGTGCTTCTGAGTCTCCCCAGGGGAGTCAGGCCTCGTCTCGAGTGGGGGCATGCACGTGCGCTTTCCTCCCGAGCTGCAGCAGTAGTGTCACGCTTCCTGTCACGTGGATCAAGGGATCTGTGGCTTTCCCTCGAGGCTGTCCCTCGAGGCTTTCCCACGAGGCTTTCCCACAGGGCTGTGCCACGTGCCACCTTGGTGGGAGTCGATCCTCGGCGTGAAAGACGAGCCGGTGAAGGGAAAAGAGGTTCCTCTGGAATGGACTGAGACATCTGGGGGACTCTTGGAATGGTGGCACGACCCTGGAGTTCCTCTCGCCGTTCCTGTTGAGAGGGCCTCCTCTTGAGATGCGACGGGAACGCCGGGAACTCTTTCCCGACGAAGCAGGGAAAGGATCCCTCATCTCGAGCTACGAGGCGGAAACGGGGCTCCTCTGGATGTGGGCGGGACCCTCGTGATTCCTCTCGAGTGGAGACGGCTAGGTCGGGGAACTTCTTGATTTGCACCAAGGGTGTGAAGGACCCTTTCGAAGTTCCAGAGGTGAGGTGTGATCCGCCTCGAGACGCCTCAGCGGAAATGGGCCTCATCTCGCCTGGAGGGGAGAACCTCCTGGATTTTCTCCAGTTGCGGCAGGTCTTCTCGAGTTACGACGGGGACCTCAGGGACCCGCTCTGGTGGCCTCAGGAAAGGCCAGTCCCCATGCGAGTTGCTAGGGGACCTCTCGGGATTCCTCTCCCGTCCATGCCGGGGCCTCAGTCCTTGTGTCGAGTCGGGGCCGGAACCTGAGGATTCCTCTCCAGTGTTGCCATGGATCTTGGGGTGCTTCTGAGTCTCCCCAGGGGAGTCAGGCCTCGTCTCGAGTGGGGAAATGCACGTGCGCTTTCCTCCCGAGCTGCAGCAGTAGTGTCACGCTTCCTGTCACGTGGATCAAGGGATCTGTGGCTTTCCCTCGAGGCTGTCCCTCGAGGCTTTCCCACGAGGCTTTCCCACAGGGCTGTGCCACGTGCCACCTTGGTGGGAGTCGATCCTCGGCGTGAAAGACGAGCCGGTGAAGGGAAAAGAGGTTCCTCTGGAATGGACTGAGACATCTGGGGGACTCTTGGAATGGTGGCACGACCCTGGAGTTCCTCTCGCCGTTCCTGTTGAGAGGGCCTCCTCTTCACATGCGACGGGAACGCCGGGAACTCTTTCCCGACGAAGCAGGGAAAGGATCCCTCATCTCGAGCTACGAGGCGGAAACGGGGCTCCTCTGGATGTGGGCGGGACCCTCGTGATTCCTCTCGAGTGGAGACGGCTAGGTCGGGGAACTTCTTGATTTGCACCAAGGGTGTGAAGGACCCTTTCGAAGTTCCAGAGGTGAGGTGTGATCCGCCTCGAGACGCCTCAGCGGAAATGGGCCTCATCTCGCCTGGAGGGGAGAACCTCCTGGATTTTCTCGAGTTGCGGCAGGTCTTCTCGAGTTACGACGGGGACCTCAGGGACCCGCTCTGGTGGCCTCAGGAAAGGCCAGTCCCCATGCGAGTTGCTAGGGGACCTCTCGGGATTCCTCTCCCGTCCATGCCGGGGCCTCAGTCCTTGTGTGGAGTCGGGGCCGGAACCTGAGGATTCCTCTCCAGTGTTGCCATGGATCTTGGGGTGCTTCTGAGACTCCCCAGGGGAGTCAGGCCTCGTCTCGAGTGGGGGCATGCACGTGCGCTTTCCTCCCGAGCTGCAGCAGTAGTGTCACGCTTCCTGTCACGTGGATCAAGGGATCTGTGGCTTTCCCTTGAGGCTGTCCCTCGAGGCTTTCCCACGAGGCTTTCCCACAGGGCTGTGCCACGTGCCACCTTGGTGGGAGTCGATCCTCGGCGTGAAAGACGAGCCGGTGAAGGGAAAAGAGGTTCCTCTGGAATGGACTGAGACATCTGGGGGACTCTTGGAATGGTGGCACGACCCTGGAGTTCCTCTCGCCGTTCCTGTTGAGAGGGCCTCCTCTTGAGATGCGACGGGAACGCCGGGAACTCTTTCCCGACGAAGCAGGGAAAGGATCCCTCATCTCGAGCTACGAGGCGGAAACAGGGCTCCTCTGGATGTGGGCGGGACCCGCGTGATTCCTCTCGAGTGGAGACGGCTAGGTCAGGGAACTTCTTGATTTGCACCAAGGGTGTGAAGGAGCCTTTCGAAGTTCCAGAGGTGAGGTGTGATCCGCCTCGAGACGCCTCAGCGGAAATGGGCCTCATCTCGCCTGGAGGGGAGAACCTCCTGGATTTTCTCGAGTTGCGGCAGGTCTTCTCGAGTTACGACGGGGACCTCAGGGACCCGCTCTGGTGGCCTCAGGAAAGGCCAGTCCCCATGCGAGGTGCTAGGGGACCTCTCGGGATTCCTCTCCCGTCCATGCCGGGGCCTCAGTCCTTGTGTGGAGTCGGGGCCGGAACCTGAGGATTCCTCCCCAGTGTTGCCATGGATCTTGGGGTGCTTCTGAGTCTCCCCAGGGGAGTCAGGCCTCGTCTCGAGTGGGGGCATGCACGTGCGCTTTCCTCCCGAGCTGCAGCAGTAGTGTCACGCTTCCTGTCACGTGGATCAAGGGATCTGTGGCTTTCCCTCGAGGCTGTCCCTCGAGGCTTTCCCACGAGGCTTTCCCACAGGGCTGTGCCACGTGCCACCTTGGTGGGAGTCGATCCTCGGCGTGAAAGACGAGCCGGTGAAGGGAAAAGAGGTTCCTCTGGAATGGACTGAGACATCTGGGGGACTCTGGGAATGGTGGCACGACCCTGGAGTTCCTCTCGCCGTTCCTGTTGAGAGGGCCTCCTCTTGAGATGCGACGGGAACGCCGGGAACTCTTTCCCGACGAAGCAGGGAAAGGATCCCTCATCTCGAGCTACGAGGCGGAAACGGGGCTCCTCTGGATGTGGGCGGGAGCCTCGTGATTCCTCTCGAGTGGAGACGGCTAGGTCGGGGAACTTCTTGATTTTCACCAAGGGTGTGAAGGACCCTTTCGAAGTTCCAGAGGTGAGGTGTGATCAGCCTCGAGACGCCTCAGCGGAAATGGGCCTCATCTCGCCTGGAGGGGAGAACCTCCTGGATTTTCTCGAGTTGCGGCAGGTCTTCTCGAGTTACGACGGGGACCTCAGGGACCCGCTCTGGTGGCCTCAGGAAAGGCCAGTCCCCATGCGAGTTGCTAGGGGACCTCTCGGGATTCCTCTCCCGTCCATGCCGGGGCCTCAGTCCTTGTGTGGAGTCGGGGCCGGAACCTGAGGATTCCTCTCCAGTGTTGCCATGGATCTTGGGGTGCTTCTGAGTCTCCCCAGGGGAGTCAGGCCTCGTCTCGAGTGGGGGCATGCACGTGCGCTTTCCTCCCGAGCTGCAGCAGTAGTGTCACGCTTCCTGTCACGTGGATCAAGGGATCTGTGGCTTTCCCTCGAGGCTGTCCCTCGAGGCTTTCCCACGAGGCTTTCCCACAGGGCTGTGCCACGTGCCACCTTGGTGGGAGTCGATCCTCGGCGTGAAAGACGAGCCGGTGAAGGGAAAAGAGGTTCCTCTGGAATGGACTGAGACATTGGGGGACTCTTGGAATGGTGGCACGACCCTGGAGTTCCTCTCGCCGTTCCTGTTGAGAGGGCCTCCTCTTGAGATGCGACGGGAACGCCGGGAACTCTTTCCCGACGAAGCAGGGAAAGGATCCCTCATCTCCAGCTACGAGGCGGAAACGGGGCTCCTCTGGATGTGGGCGGGACCCTCGTGATTCCTCTCGAGTGGAGACGGCTAGGTCGGGGAACTTCTTGATTTGCACCAAGGGTGTGAAGGACCCTTTCGAAGTTCCAGAGGTGAGGTGTGATCCGCCTCGAGACGCCTCAGCGGAAATGGGCCTCATCTCGCCTGGAGGGGAGAACCTCCTGGATTTTCTCCAGTTGCGGCAGGTCTTCTCGAGTTACGACGGGGACCTCAGGGACCCGCTCTGGTGGCCTCAGGAAAGGCCAGTCCCCATGCGAGTTGCTAGGGGACCTCTCGGGATTCCTCTCCCGTCCATGCCGGGGCCTCAGTCCTTGTGTGGAGTCGGGGCCGGAACCTGAGGATTCCTCTCCAGTGTTGCCATGGATCTTGGGGTGCTTCTGAGACTCCCCAGGGGAGTCAGGCCTCGTCTCGAGTGGGGGCATGCACGTGCGCTTTCCTCCCGAGCTGCAGCAGTAGTGTCACGCTTCCTGTCACGTGGATCAAGGGATCTGTGGCTTTCCGTCGAGGCTGTCCCTCGAGGCTTTCCCACGAGGCTTTCCCACAGGGCTGTGCCACGTGCCACCTTGGTGGGAGTCGATCCTCGGCGTGAAAGACGAGCCGGTGAAGGGAAAAGAGGTTCCTCTGGAATGGACTGAGACATCTGGGGGACTCTTGGAATGGTGGCACGACCCTGGAGTTCCTCTCGCCGTTCCTGTTGAGAGGGCCTCCTCTTGAGATGCGACGGGAACGCCGGGAACTCTTTCCCGACGAAGCAGGGAAAGGATCCCTCATCTCGAGCTACGAGGCGGAAACGGGGCTCCTCTGGATGTGGGCGGGACCCTCGTGATTCCTCTCGAGTGGAGACGGCTAGGTCAGGGAACTTCTTGATTTGCACCAAGAGTGTGAAGGACCCTTTCGAAGTTCCAGAGGTGAGGTGTGATCCGCCTCGAGACGCCTCAGCGGACATGGGCCTCATCTCGCCTGGAGGGGAGAACCTCCTGGATTTTCTCGAGTTGCGGCAGGTCTTCTCGAGTTACGATGGGGACCTCAGGGACCCGCTCTGGTGGCCTCAGGAAAGGCCAGTCCCCATGCGAGTTGCTAGGGGACCTCTCGGGATTCCTCTCCCGTCCATGCCGGGGCCTCAGTCCTTGTGTGGAGTCGGGGCTGGAACCTGAGGATTCCTCCCCAGTGTTGCCATGGATCTTGGGGTGCTTCTGAGTCTCCCCAGGGGAGTCAGGCCTCGTCTCGTGTGGGGGCATGCACGTGCGGTTTCCTCCCGAGCTGCAGCAGTAGTGTCACGCTTCCTGTCACGTGGATCAAGGGATCTGTGGCTTTCCCTCGAGGCTGTCCCTCGAGGCTTTCCCACGAGGCTTTCCCACAGGGCTGTGCCACGTGCCACCTTGGTGGGAGTCGATCCTCGGCGTGAAAGACGAGCCGGTGAAGGGAAAAGAGGTTCCTCTGGAATGGACTGAGACATCTGGGGGACTCTGGGAATGGTGGCACGACCCTGGAGTTCCTCTCGCCGTTCCTGTGCAGAGGGCCTCCTCTTGAGATGCGACGGGAACGCCGGGAACTCTTTCCCGACGAAGCAGGGAAAGGATCCCTCATCTCGAGCTACGAGGCGGAAACGGGGCTCCTCTGGATGTGGGCGGGAGCCTCGTGATTCCTCTCGAGTGGAGACGGCTAGGTCGGGGAACTTCTTGATTTTCACCAAGGGTGTGAAGGACCCTTTCGAAGTTCCAGAGGTGAGGTGTGATCAGCCTCGAGACGCCTCAGCGGAAATGGGCCTCATCTCGCCTGGAGGGGAGAACCTCCTGGATTTTCTCGAGTTGCGGCAGGTCTTCTCGAGTTATGACGGGGACCTCAGGGACCCGCTCTGGTGGCCTCAGGAAAGGCCAGTCCCCATGCGAGTTTCTCGGGGACCTCTCGGGATTCCTCTCCCGTCCATGCCGGGGCCTCAGTCCTTGTGTGGAGTCGGGGCCGGAACCTGAGGATTCCTCTCCAGTGTTGCCATGGATCTTGGGGTGCTTCTGAGTCTCCCCAGGGGAGTCAGGCCTCGTCTCGAGTGGGGGCATGCACGTGCGCTTTCCTCCCGAGCTGCAGCAGTAGTGTCACGCTTCCTGTCACGTGGATCAAGGGATCTGTGGCTTTCCCTCGAGGCTGTCCCTCGAGGCTTTCCCACGAGGCTTTCCCACAGGGCTGTGCCACGTGCCACCTTGGTGGGAGTCGATCCTCGGCGTGAAAGACGAGCCGGTGAAGGGAAAAGAGGTTCCTCTGGAATGGACTGAGACATCTGGGGGACTCTTGGAATGGTGGCACGACCCTGGAGTTCCTCTCGCCGTTCCTGTTGAGAGGGCCTCCTCTTCACATGCGACGGGAACGCCGGGAACTCTTTCCCGACGAAGCAGGGAAAGGATCCCTCATCTCGAGCTACGAGGCGGAAACGGGGCTCCTCTGGATGTGGGCGGGACCCTCGTGATTCCTCTCGAGTGGAGACAGCTAGGTCGGGGAACTTCTTGATTTGCACCAAGGGTGTGAAGGACCCTTTCGAAGTTCCAGAGGTGAGGTGTGATCCGCCTCGAGACGCCTCAGCGGAAATGGGCCTCATCTCGCCTGGAGGGGAGAACCTCCTGGATTTTCTCGAGTTGCGGCAGGTCTTCTCGAGTTACAACGGGGACCTCAGGGACCCGCTCTGGTGGCCTCAGGAAAGGCCAGTCCCCATGCGAGTTGCTAGGGGACCTCTCGGGATTCCTCTCCCGTCCATGCCGGGGCCTCAGTCCTTGTGTGGAGTCGGGGCCGGAACCTGAGGATTCCTCCCCAGTGTTGCCATGGATCATGGGGTGCTTCTGAGTCTCCCCAGGGGAGTCAGGCCTCGTCTCGAGTGGGGGCATGCACGTGCGCTTTCCTCCCGAGCTGCAGCAGTAGTGTCACGCTTCCTGTCACGTGGATCAAGGGATCTGTGGCTTTCCCTCGAGGCTGTCCCTCGAGGCTTTCCCACGAGGCTTTCCCACAGGGCTGTGCCACGTGCCACCTTGGTGGGAGTCGATCCTCGGCGTGAAAGACGAGCCGGTGAAGGGAAAAGAGGTTCCTCTGGAATGGACTGAGACATCTGGGGGACTCTGGGAATGGTGGCACGACCCTGGAGTTCCTCTCGCCGTTCCTGTTGAGAGGGCCTCCTCTTGAGATGCGACGGGAACGCTGGGAACTCTTTCCCGACGAAGCAGGGAAAGGATCCCTCATCTCGAGCTACGAGGCGGAAACGGGTCTCCTCTGGATGTGGGCGGGACCCTCGTGATTCCTCTCGAGTGGAGACGGCTAGGTCGGGGAACTTCTTGATTTGCACCAAGGGTGTGAAGGACCCTTTCGAAGTTCCAGAGGTGAGGTGTGATCCGCCTCGAGACGCCTCAGCGGAAATGGGCCTCATCTCGCCTGGAGGGGAGAACCTCCTGGATTTTCTCGAGTTGCGGCAGGTCTTCTCGAGTTACAACGGGGACCTCAGGGACCCGCTCTGGTGGCCTCAGGAAAGGCCAGTCCCCATGCGAGTTGCTAGGGGACCTCTCGGGATTCCTCTCCCGTCCATGCCGGGGCCTCAGTCCTTGTGTGGAGTCGGGGCCGGAACCTGAGGATTCCTCTCCAGTGTTGCCATGGATCTTGGGGTGCTTCTGAGTCTCCCCAGGGGAGTCAGGCCTCGTCTCGAGTGGGGGCATGCACGTGCGCTTTCCTCCCGAGCTGCAGCAGTAGTGTCACGCTTCCTGTCACGTGGATCAAGGGATCTGTGGCTTTCCCTCGAGGCTGTCCCTCGAGGCTTTCCCACGAGGCTTTCCCACAGGGCTGTGCCACGTGCCACCTTGGTGGGAGTCGATCCTCGGCGTGAAAGACGAGCCGGTGAAGGGAAAAGAGGTTCCTCTGGAATGGACTGAGACATCTGGGGGACTCTTGGAATGGTGGCACGACCCTGGAGTTCCTCTCGCCGTTCCTGTTGAGAGGGCCTCCTCTTGAGATGCGACGGGAACGCCGGGAACTCTTTCCCGACGAAGCAGGGAAAGGATCCCTCATCTCGAGCTACGAGGCGGAAACGGGGCTCCTCTGGATGTGGGCGGGACCCTCGTGATTCCTCTCGAGTGGAGACGGCTAGGTCGGGGAACTTCTTGATTTGCACCAAGGGTGTGAAGGACCCTTTCGAAGTTCCAGAGGTGAGGTGTGATCCGCCTCGAGACGCCTCAGCGGAAATGGGCCTCATCTCGCCTGGAGGGGAGAACCTCCTGGATTTTCTCGAGTTGCGGCAGGTCTTCTCGAGTTACGACGGGGACCTCAGGGACCCGCTCTGGTGGCCTCAGGAAAGGCCAGTCCCCATGCGAGTTGCTAGGGGACCTCTCGGGATTCCTCTCCCGTCCATGCCGGGGCCTCAGTCCTTGTGTCGAGTCGGGGCCGGAACCTGAGGATTCCTCTCCAGTGTTGCCATGGATCTTGGGGTGCTTCTGAGTCTCCCCAGGGGAGTCAGGCCTCGTCTCGAGTGGGGAAATGCACGTGCGCTTTCCTCCCGAGCTGCAGCAGTAGTGTCACGCTTCCTGTCACGTGGATCAAGGGATCTGTGGCTTTCCCTCGAGGCTGTCCCTCGAGGCTTTCCCACGAGGCTTTCCCACAGGGCTGTGCCACGTGCCACCTTGGTGGGAGTCGATCCTCGGCGTGAAAGACGAGCCGGTGAAGGGAAAAGAGGTTCCTCTGGAATGGACTGAGACATCTGGGGGACTCTTGGAATGGTGGCACGACCCTGGAGTTCCTCTCGCCGTTCCTGTTGAGAGGGCCTCCTCTTCACATGCGACGGGAACGCCGGGAACTCTTTCCCGACGAAGCAGGGAAAGGATCCCTCATCTCGAGCTACGAGGCGGAAACGGGGCTCCTCTGGATGTGGGCGGGACCCTCGTGATTCCTCTCGAGTGGAGACGGCTAGGTCGGGGAACTTCTTGATTTGCACCAAGGGTGTGAAGGACCCTTTCGAAGTTCCAGAGGTGAGGTGTGATCCGCCTCGAGACGCCTCAGCGGAAATGGGCCTCATCTCGCCTGGAGGGGAGAACCTCCTGGATTTTCTCGAGTTGCGGCAGGTCTTCTCGAGTTACGACGGGGACCTCAGGGACCCGCTCTGGTGGCCTCAGGAAAGGCCAGTCCCCATGCGAGTTGCTAGGGGACCTCTCGGGATTCCTCTCCCGTCCATGCCGGGGCCTCAGTCCTTGTGTGGAGTCGGGGCCGGAACCTGAGGATTCCTCTCCAGTGTTGCCATGGATCTTGGGGTGCTTCTGAGTCTCCCCAGGGGAGTCAGGCCTCGTCTCGAGTGGGGGCATGCACGTGCGCTTTCCTCCCGAGCTGCAGCAGTAGTGTCACGCTTCCTGTCACGTGGATCAAGGGATCTGTGGCTTTCCCTCGAGGCTGTCCCTCGAGGCTTTCCCACGAGGCTTTCCCACAGGGCTGTGCCACGTCCCACCTTGGTGGGAGTCGATCCTCGGCGTGAAAGACGAGCCGGTGAAGGGAAAAGAGGTTCCTCTGGAATGGACTGAGACATCTGGGGGACTCTTGGAATGGTGGCACGACCCTGGAGTTCCTCTCGCCGTTCCTGTTGAGAGGGCCTCCTCTTGAGATGCGACGGGAACGCCGGGAACTCTTTCCCGACGAAGCAGGGAAAGGATCCCTCATCTCGAGCTACGAGGCGGAAACAGGGCTCCTCTGGATGTGGGCGGGACCCTCGTGATTCCTCTCGAGTGGAGACGGCTAGGTCAGGGAACTTCTTGATTTGCACCAAGGGTGTGAAGGAGCCTTTCGAAGTTCCAGAGGTGAGGTGTGATCCGCCTCGAGACGCCTCAGCGGAAATGGGCCTCATCTCGCCTGGAGGGGAGAACCTCCTGGATTTTCTCGAGTTGCGGCAGGTCTTCTCGAGTTACGACGGGGACCTCAGGGACCCGCTCTGGTGGCCTCAGGAAAGGCCAGTCCCCATGCGAGGTGCTAGGGGACCTCTCGGGATTCCTCTCCCGTCCATGCCGGGGCCTCAGTCCTTGTGTGGAGTCGGGGCCGGAACCTGAGGATTCCTCCCCAGTGTTGCCATGGATCTTGGGGTGCTTCTGAGTCTCCCCAGGGGAGTCAGGCCTCGTCTCGAGTGGGGGCATGCACGTGCGCTTTCCTCCCGAGCTGCAGCAGTAGTGTCACGCTTCCTGTCACGTGGATCAAGGGATCTGTGGCTTTCCCTCGAGGCTGTCCCTCGAGGCTTTCCCACGAGGCTTTCCCACAGGGCTGTGCCACGTGCCACCTTGGTGGGAGTCGATCCTCGGCGTGAAAGACGAGCCGGTGAAGGGAAAAGAGGTTCCTCTGGAATGGACTGAGACATCTGGGGGACTCTGGGAATGGTGGCACGACCCTGGAGTTCCTCTCGCCGTTCCTGTTGAGAGGGCCTCCTCTTGAGATGCGACGGGAACGCCGGGAACTCTTTCCCGACGAAGCAGGGAAAGGATCCCTCATCTCGAGCTACGAGGCGGAAACGGGGCTCCTCTGGATGTGGGCGGGAGCCTCGTGATTCCTCTCGAGTGGAGACGGCTAGGTCGGGGAACTTCTTGATTTTCACCAAGGGTGTGAAGGACCCTTTCGAAGTTCCAGAGGTGAGGTGTGATCAGCCTCGAGACGCCTCAGCGGAAATGGGCCTCATCTCGCCTGGAGGGGAGAACCTCCTGGATTTTCTCGAGTTGCGGCAGGTCTTCTCGAGTTACGACGGGGACCTCAGGGACCCGCTCTGGTGGCCTCAGGAAAGGCCAGTCCCCATGCGAGTTGCTAGGGGACCTCTCGGGATTCCTCTCCCGTCCATGCCGGGGCCTCAGTCCTTGTGTGGAGTCGGGGCCGGAACCTGAGGATTCCTCTCCAGTGTTGCCATGGATCTTGGGGTGCTTCTGAGTCTCCCCAGGGGAGTCAGGCCTCGTCTCGAGTGGGGGCATGCACGTGCGCTTTCCTCCCGAGCTGCAGCAGTAGTGTCACGCTTCCTGTCACGTGGATCAAGGGATCTGTGGCTTTCCCTCGAGGCTGTCCCTCGAGGCTTTCCCACGAGGCTTTCCCACAGGGCTGTGCCACGTGCCACCTTGGTGGGAGTCGATCCTCGGCGTGAAAGACGAGCCGGTGAAGGGAAAAGAGGTTCCTCTGGAATGGACTGAGACATTGGGGGACTCTTGGAATGGTGGCACGACCCTGGAGTTCCTCTCGCCGTTCCTGTTGAGAGGGCCTCCTCTTGAGATGCGACGGGAACGCCGGGAACTCTTTCCCGACGAAGCAGGGAAAGGATCCCTCATCTCCAGCTACGAGGCGGAAACGGGGCTCCTCTGGATGTGGGCGGGACCCTCGTGATTCCTCTCGAGTGGAGACGGCTAGGTCGGGGAACTTCTTGATTTGCACCAAGGGTGTGAAGGACCCTTTCGAAGTTCCAGAGGTGAGGTGTGATCCGCCTCGAGACGCCTCAGCGGAAATGGGCCTCATCTCGCCTGGAGGGGAGAACCTCCTGGATTTTCTCCAGTTGCGGCAGGTCTTCTCGAGTTACGACGGGGACCTCAGGGACCCGCTCTGGTGGCCTCAGGAAAGGCCAGTCCCCATGCGAGTTGCTAGGGGACCTCTCGGGATTCCTCTCCCGTCCATGCCGGGGCCTCAGTCCTTGTGTGGAGTCGGGGCCGGAACCTGAGGATTCCTCTCCAGTGTTGCCATGGATCTTGGGGTGCTTCTGAGACTCCCCAGGGGAGTCAGGCCTCGTCTCGAGTGGGGGCATGCACGTGCGCTTTCCTCCCGAGCTGCAGCAGTAGTGTCACGCTTCCTGTCACGTGGATCAAGGGATCTGTGGCTTTCCGTCGAGGCTGTCCCTCGAGGCTTTCCCACGAGGCTTTCCCACAGGGCTGTGCCACGTGCCACCTTGGTGGGAGTCGATCCTCGGCGTGAAAGACGAGCCGGTGAAGGGAAAAGAGGTTCCTCTGGAATGGACTGAGACATCTGGGGGACTCTTGGAATGGTGGCACGACCCTGGAGTTCCTCTCGCCGTTCCTGTTGAGAGGGCCTCCTCTTGAGATGCGACGGGAACGCCGGGAACTCTTTCCCGACGAAGCAGGGAAAGGATCCCTCATCTCGAGCTACGAGGCGGAAACGGGGCTCCTCTGGATGTGGGCGGGACCCTCGTGATTCCTCTCGAGTGGAGACGGCTAGGTCAGGGAACTTCTTGATTTGCACCAAGAGTGTGAAGGACCCTTTCGAAGTTCCAGAGGTGAGGTGTGATCCGCCTCGAGACGCCTCAGCGGACATGGGCCTCATCTCGCCTGGAGGGGAGAACCTCCTGGATTTTCTCGAGTTGCGGCAGGTCTTCTCGAGTTACGATGGGGACCTCAGGGACCCGCTCTGGTGGCCTCAGGAAAGGCCAGTCCCCATGCGAGTTGCTAGGGGACCTCTCGGGATTCCTCTCCCGTCCATGCCGGGGCCTCAGTCCTTGTGTGGAGTCGGGGCTGGAACCTAAGGATTCCTCCCCAGTGTTGCCATGGATCTTGGGGTGCTTCTGAGTCTCCCCAGGGGAGTCAGGCCTCGTCTCGTGTGGGGGCATGCACGTGCGGTTTCCTCCCGAGCTGCAGCAGTAGTGTCACGCTTCCTGTCACGTGGATCAAGGGATCTGTGGCTTTCCCTCGAGGCTGTCCCTCGAGGCTTTCCCACGAGGCTTTCCCACAGGGCTGTGCCACGTGCCACCTTGGTGGGAGTCGATCCTCGGCGTGAAAGACGAGCCGGTGAAGGGAAAAGAGGTTCCTCTGGAATGGACTGAGACATCTGGGGGACTCTGGGAATGGTGGCACGACCCTGGAGTTCCTCTCGCCGTTCCTGTGCAGAGGGCCTCCTCTTGAGATGCGACGGGAACGCCGGGAACTCTTTCCCGACGAAGCAGGGAAAGGATCCCTCATCTCGAGCTACGAGGCGGAAACGGGGCTCCTCTGGATGTGGGCGGGAGCCTCGTGATTCCTCTCGAGTGGAGACGGCTAGGTCGGGGAACTTCTTGATTTTCACCAAGGGTGTGAAGGACCCTTTCGAAGTTCCAGAGGTGAGGTGTGATCAGCCTCGAGACGCCTCAGCGGAAATGGGCCTCATCTCGCCTGGAGGGGAGAACCTCCTGGATTTTCTCGAGTTGCGGCAGGTCTTCTCGAGTTATGACGGGGACCTCAGGGACCCGCTCTGGTGGCCTCAGGAAAGGCCAGTCCCCATGCGAGTTTCTCGGGGACCTCTCGGGATTCCTCTCCCGTCCATGCCGGGGCCTCAGTCCTTGTGTGGAGTCGGGGCCGGAACCTGAGGATTCCTCTCCAGTGTTGCCATGGATCTTGGGGTGCTTCTGAGTCTCCCCAGGGGAGTCAGGCCTCGTCTCGAGTGGGGGCATGCACGTGCGCTTTCCTCCCGAGCTGCAGCAGTAGTGTCACGCTTCCTGTCACGTGGATCAAGGGATCTGTGGCTTTCCCTCGAGGCTGTCCCTCGAGGCTTTCCCACGAGGCTTTCCCACAGGGCTGTGCCACGTGCCACCTTGGTGGGAGTCGATCCTCGGCGTGAAAGACGAGCCGGTGAAGGGAAAAGAGGTTCCTCTGGAATGGACTGAGACATCTGGGGGACTCTTGGAATGGTGGCACGACCCTGGAGTTCCTCTCGCCGTTCCTGTTGAGAGGGCCTCCTCTTCACATGCGACGGGAACGCCGGGAACTCTTTCCCGACGAAGCAGGGAAAGGATCCCTCATCTCGAGCTACGAGGCGGAAACGGGGCTCCTCTGGATGTGGGCGGGACCCTCGTGATTCCTCTCGAGTGGAGACAGCTAGGTCGGGGAACTTCTTGATTTGCACCAAGGGTGTGAAGGACCCTTTCGAAGTTCCAGAGGTGAGGTGTGATCCGCCTCGAGACGCCTCAGCGGAAATGGGCCTCATCTCGCCTGGAGGGGAGAACCTCCTGGATTTTCTCGAGTTGCGGCAGGTCTTCTCGAGTTACAACGGGGACCTCAGGGACCCGCTCTGGTGGCCTCAGGAAAGGCCAGTCCCCATGCGAGTTGCTAGGGGACCTCTCGGGATTCCTCTCCCGTCCATGCCGGGGCCTCAGTCCTTGTGTGGAGTCGGGGCCGGAACCTGAGGATTCCTCCCCAGTGTTGCCATGGATCATGGGGTGCTTCTGAGTCTCCCCAGGGGAGTCAGGCCTCGTCTCGAGTGGGGGCATGCACGTGCGCTTTCCTCCCGAGCTGCAGCAGTAGTGTCACGCTTCCTGTCACGTGGATCAAGGGATCTGTGGCTTTCCCTCGAGGCTGTCCCTCGAGGCTTTCCCACGAGGCTTTCCCACAGGGCTGTGCCACGTGCCACCTTGGTGGGAGTCGATCCTCGGCGTGAAAGACGAGCCGGTGAAGGGAAAAGAGGTTCCTCTGGAATGGACTGAGACATCTGGGGGACTCTGGGAATGGTGGCACGACCCTGGAGTTCCTCTCGCCGTTCCTGTTGAGAGGGCCTCCTCTTGAGATGCGACGGGAACGCTGGGAACTCTTTCCCGACGAAGCAGGGAAAGGATCCCTCATCTCGAGCTACGAGGCGGAAACGGGTCTCCTCTGGATGTGGGCGGGACCCTCGTGATTCCTCTCGAGTGGAGACGGCTAGGTCGGGGAACTTCTTGATTTGCACCAAGGGTGTGAAGGACCCTTTCGAAGTTCCAGAGGTGAGGTGTGATCCGCCTCGAGACGCCTCAGCGGAAATGGGCCTCATCTCGCCTGGAGGGGAGAACCTCCTGGATTTTCTCGAGTTGCGGCAGGTCTTCTCGAGTTACAACGGGGACCTCAGGGACCCGCTCTGGTGGCCTCAGGAAAGGCCAGTCCCCATGCGAGTTGCTAGGGGACCTCTCGGGATTCCTCTCCCGTCCATGCCGGGGCCTCAGTCCTTGTGTGGAGTCGGGGCCGGAACCTGAGGATTCCTCTCCAGTGTTGCCATGGATCTTGGGGTGCTTCTGAGTCTCCCCAGGGGAGTCAGGCCTCGTCTCGAGTGGGGGCATGCACGTGCGCTTTCCTCCCGAGCTGCAGCAGTAGTGTCACGCTTCCTGTCACGTGGATCAAGGGATCTGTGGCTTTCCCTCGAGGCTGTCCCTCGAGGCTTTCCCACGAGGCTTTCCCACAGGGCTGTGCCACGTGCCACCTTGGTGGGAGTCGATCCTCGGCGTGAAAGACGAGCCGGTGAAGGGAAAAGAGGTTCCTCTGGAATGGACTGAGACATCTGGGGGACTCTTGGAATGGTGGCACGACCCTGGAGTTCCTCTCGCCATTCCTGTTGAGAGGGCCTCCTCTTCACATGCGACGGGAACGCCGGGAACTCTTTCCCGACGAAGCAGGGAAAGGATCCCTCATCTCGAGCTACGAGGCCGAAACGGGGCTCCTCTGGATGTGGGCGGGACCCTCGTGATTCCTCTCGAGTGGAGACGGCTAGGTCGGGGAACTTCTTGATTTGCACCAAGGGTGTGAAGGACCCTTTCGAAGTTCCAGAGGTGAGGTGTGATCCGCCTCGAGACGCCTCAGCGGAAATGGGCCTCATCTCGCCTGGAGGGGAGAACCTCCTGGATTTTCTCGAGTTGCGACAGGTCTTCTCGAGTTACGACGGGGACCTCAGGGACCCGCTCTGGTGGCCTCAGGAAAGGCCAGTCCCCATGCGAGTTGCTAGGGGACCTCTCGGGATTCCTCTCCCGTCCATGCCGGGGCCTCAGTCCTTGTGTGGAGTCGGGGCCGGAACCTGAGGATTCCTCTCCAGTGTTGCCATGGATCTTGGGGTGCTTCTGAGTCTCCCCAGGGGAGTCAGGCCTCGTCTCGAGTGGGGGCATGCACGTGCGCTTTCCTCCCGAGCTGCAGCAGTAGTGTCACGCTTCCTGTCACGTGGATCAAGGGATCTGTGGCTTTCCCTCGAGGCTGTCCCTCGAGGCTTTCCCACGAGGCTTTCCCACAGGGCTGTGCCACGTGCCACCTTGGTGGGAGTCGATCCTCGGCGTGAAAGACGAGCCGGTGAAGGGAAAAGAGGTTCCTCTGGAATGGACTGAGACATCTGGGGGACTCTTGGAATGGTGGCACGACCCTGGAGTTCCTCTCGCCGTTCCTGTTGAGAGGGCCTCCTCTTCACATGCGACGGGAACGCCGGGAACTCTTTCCCGACGAAGCAGGGAAAGGATCCCTCATCTCGAGCTACGAGGCGGAAACGGGGCTCCTCTGGATGTGGGCGGGACCCTCGTGATTCCTCTCGAGTGGAGACGGCTAGGTCGGGGAACTTCTTGATTTACACCAAGGGTGTGAAGGACCCTTTCGAAGTTCCAGAGGTGAGGTGTGATCCGCCTCGAGACGCCTCAGCGGAAATGGGCCTCATCTCGCCTGGAGGGGAGAACCTCCTGGATTTTCTCCAGTTGCGGCAGGTCTTCTCGAGTTACGACGGGGACCTCAGGGACCCGCTCTGGTGGCCTAAGGAAAGGCCAGTCCCCATGCGAGTTGCTAGGGGACCTCTCGGGATTCCTCTCCCGTCCATGCCGGGGCCTCAGTCCTTGTGTGGAGTCGGGGCCGGAACCTGAGGATTCCTCTCCAGTGTTGCCATGGATCTTGGGGTGCTTCTCAGTCTCCCCAGGGGAGTCAGGCCTCGTCTCGAGTGGGGGCATGCACGTGCGCTTTCCTCCCGAGCTGCAGCAGTAGTGTCACGCTTCCTGTCACGTGGATCAAGGGATCTGTGGCTTTCCCTCGAGGCTGTCCCTCGAGGCTTTCCCACGAGGCTTTCCCACAGGGCTGTGCCACGTGCCACCTTGGTGGGAGTCGATCCTCGGCGTGAAAGACGAGCCGGTGAAGGGAAAAGAGGTTCCTCTGGAATGGACTGAGACATCTGGGGGACTCTTGGAATGGTGGCACGACCCTGGAGTTCCTCTCGCCGTTCCTGTTGAGAGGGCCTCCTCTTCACATGCGACGGGAACACCGGGAACTCTTTCCCGACGAAGCAGGGAAAGGATCCCTCATCTCGAGCTACGAGGCGGAAACGGGGCTCCTCTGGATGTGGGCGGGACCCTCGTGATTCCTCTCGAGTGGAGACGGCTAGGTCGGGGAACTTCTTGATTTGCACCAAGGGTGTGAAGGACCCTTTCGAAGTTCCAGAGGTGAGGTGTGATCAGCCTCGAGACGCCTCAGCGGAAATGGGCCTCATCTCGCCTGGAGGGGAGAACCTCCTGGATTTTCTCGAGTTGCGGCAGGTCTTCTCGAGTTACGACGGGGACCTCAGGGACCCGCTCTGGTGGCCTCAGGAAAGGCCAGTCCCCATGCGAGTTGCTAGGGGACCTCTCGGGATTCCTCTCCCGTCCATGCCGGGGCCTCAGTCCTTGTGTGGAGTCGGGGCCGGAACCTGAGGATTCCTCTCCAGTGTTGCCATGGATCTTGGGGTGCTTCTGAGTCTCCCCAGGGGAGTCAGGCCTCGTCTCGAGTGGGGGCATGCACGTGCGCTTTCCTCCCGAGCTGCAGCAGTAGTGTCACGCATCCTGTCACGTGGATCAAGGGATCTGTGGCTTTCCCTCGAGGCTGTCCCTCGAGGCTTTCCCACGAGGCTTTCCCACAGGGCTGTGCCACGTGCCACCTTGGTGGGAGTCGATCCTCGGCGTGAAAGACGAGCCGGTGAAGGGAAAAGAGGTTCCTCTGGAATGGACTGAGACATCTGGGGGACTCTTGGAATGGTGGCACGACCCTGGAGTTCCTCTCGCCTTTCCTGTGCAGAGGGCCTCCTCTTTGAGATGCGACGGGAACGCCGGGAACTCTTTCCCGACGAAGCAGGGAAAGGATCCCTCATCTCGAGCTACGAGGCGGAAACGGGGCTCCTCTGGATGTGGGCGGGACCCTCGTGATTCCTCTCGAGTGGAGACGGCTAGGTCGGGGAACTTCTTGATTTGCACCAAGGGTGTGAAGGACCCTTTCGAAGTTCCAGAGGTGAGGTGTGATCAGCCACGAGACGCCTCATCGGAAATGGGCCTCATCTCGCCTGGAGGGGAGAACCTCCTGGATTTTCTCGAGTTGCGGCAGGTCTTCTCGAGTTACGACGGGGACCTCAGGGACCCGCTCTGGTGGCCTCAGGAAAGGCCAGTCCCCATGCGAGTTGCTAGGGGACCTCTCGGGATTCCTCTCCCGTCCATGCCGGGGCCTCAGTCCTTGTGTGGAGTCGGGGCCGGAACCTGAGGATTCCTCTCCAGTGTTGCCATGGATCTTGGGGTGCTTCTGAGTCTCCCCAGGGGAGTCAGGCCTCGTCTCGAGTGGGGGCATGCACGTGCGCTTTCCTCCGGAGCTGCAGCAGTAGTGTCACGCTTCCTGTCACGTGGATCAAGGGATCTGTGGCTTTCCCTCGAGGCTGTCCCTCGAGGCTTTCCCACGAGGCTTTCCCACAGGGCTGTGCCACGTGCCACCTTGGTGGGAGTCGATCCTCGGCGTGAAAGACGAGCCGGTGAAGGGAAAAGAGGTTCCTCTGGAATGGACTGAGACATCTGGGGGACTCTTGGAATGGTGGCACGACCCTGGAGTTCCTCTCGCCTTTCCTGTTGAGAGGGCCTCCTCTTGAGATGCGACGGGAACGCCGGGAACTCTTTCCCGACGAAGCAGGGAAAGGATCCCTCATCTCGAGCTACGAGGCGGAAACGGGGCTCCTCTGGATGTGGGCGGGACCCTCGTGATTCCTCTCGAGTGGAGACGGGTATGTCGGGGAACTTCTTGATTTGCACCAAGGGTGTGAAGGACCCTTTCGAAGTTCCAGAGGTGAGGTGTGATCCGCCTCGAGACGCCTCAGCGGAAATGGGCCTCATCTCGCCTGGAGGGGAGAACCTCCTGGATTTTCTCGAGTTGCGGCAGGTCTTCTCGAGTTACGACGGGGACCTCAGGGACCCGCTCTGGTGGCCTCAGGAAAGGCCAGTCCCCATGCGAGTTGCTAGGGGACCTCTCGGGATTCCTCTCCCGTCCATGTCGGGGCCTCACTCCTTGTGTGGAGTCGGGGCCGGAACCTGAGGATTCCTCTCCAGTGTTGCCATGGATCTTGGGGTGCTTCTGAGTCTCCCCAGGGGAGTCAGGCCTCGTCTCGAGTGGGGGCATGCACGTGCGCTTTCCTCCCGAGCTGCAGCAGTAGTGTCACGCTTCCTGTCACGTGGATCAAGGGATCTGTGGCTTTCCCTCGAGGCTGTCCCTCGAGGCTTTCCCACGAGGCTTTCCCACAGGGCTGTGCCACGTGCCACCTTGGTGGGAGTCGATCCTCGGCGTGAAAGACGAGCCGGTGAAGGGAAAAGAGGTTCCTCTGGAATGGACTGAGACATCTGGGGGACTCTTGGAATGGTGGCACGACCCTGGAGTTCCTCTCGCCGTTCCTGTTGAGAGGGCCTCCTCTTCACATGCGACGGGAACGCCGGGAACTCTTTCCCGACGAAGCAGGGAAAGGATCCCTCATCTCGAGCTACGAGGCGGAAACGGGGCTCCTCTGGATGTGGGCGGGACCCTCGTGATTCCTCTCGAGTGGAGACGGCTAGGTCGGGGAACTTCTTGATTTTCACCAAGGGTGTGAAGGACCCTTTCGAAGTTCCAGAGGTGAGGTGTGATCCGCCTCGAGACGCCTCATCGGAAATGGGCCTCATCTCGCCTGGAGGGGAGAACCTCCTGGATTTTCTCGAGTTGCGGCAGGTCTTCTCGAGTTACGACGGGGACCTCAGGGACCCGCTCTGGTGGCCTCAGGAAAGGCCAGTCCCCATGCGAGTTGCTCGGGGACCTCTCGGGATTCCTCTCCCGTCCATGCCGGGGCCTCAGTCCTTGTGTGGAGTCGGGGCCGGAACCTGAGGATTCCTCTCCAGTGTTGCCATGGATCTTGGGGTGCTTCTGAGTCTCCCCAGGGGAGTCAGGCCTCGTCTCGAGTGGGGGCATGCACGTGCGCTTTCCTCCCGAGCTGCAGCAGTAGTGTCACGCTTCCTGTCACGTGGATCAAGGGATCTGTGGCTTTCCCTCGAGGCTGTCCCTCGAGGCTTTCCCACGAGGCTTTCCCACAGGGCTGTGCCACGTGCCACCTTGGTGGGAGTCGATCCTCGGCGTGAAAGACGAGCCGGTGGAGGGAAAAGAGGTTCCTCTGGAATGGACTGAGACATCTGGGGGACTCTTGGAATGGTGGCACGACCCTGGAGTTCCTCTCGCCGTTCCTGTTGAGAGGGCCTCCTCTTGAGATGCGACGGGAACGCCGGGAACTCTTTCCCGACGAAGCAGGGAAAGGATCCCTCATCTCGAGCTACGAGGCGGAAACGGGGCTCCTCTGGATGTGGGCGGGACCCTCGTGATTCCTCTCGAGTGGAGACGGGTATGTCGGGGAACTTCTTGATTTGCACCAAGGGTGTGAAGGACCCTTTCGAAGTTCCAGAGGTGAGGTGTGATCCGCCTCGAGACGCCTCAGCGGAAATGGGCCTCATCTCGCCTGGAGGGGAGAACCTCCTGGATTTTCTCGAGTTGCGGCAGGTCTTCTCGAGTTACGACGGGGACCTCAGGGACCCGCTCTGGTGGCCTCAGGAAAGGCCAGTCCCCATGCGAGTTGCTCGGGGACCTCTCGGGATTCCTCTCCCGTCCATGCCGGGGCCTCAGTCCTTGTGTGGAGTCGGGGCCGGAACCTGAGGATTCCTCTCCAGTGTTGCCATGGATCTTGGGGTGCTTCTGAGTCTCCCCAGGGGAGTCAGGCCTCGTCTCGAGTGGGGGCATGCACGTGCGCTTTCCTCCCGAGCTGCAGCAGTAGTGTCACGCTTCCTGTCACGTGGATCAAGGGATCTGTGGCTTTCCCTCGAGGCTGTCCCTCGAGGCTTTCCCACGAGGCTTTCCCACAGGGCTGTGCCACGTGCCACCTTGGTGGGAGTCGATCCTCGGCGTGAAAGACGAGCCGGTGAAGGGAAAAGAGGTTCCTCTGGAATGGACTGAGACATCTGGGGGACTCTGGGAATGGTGGCACGACCCTGGAGTTCCTCTCGCCGTTCCTGTTGAGAGGGCCTCCTCTTCACATGCGACGGGAACGCCGGGAACTCTTTCCCGACGAAGCAGGGAAAGGATCCCTCATCTCGAGCTACGATGCGGAAACGGGGCTCCTCTGGATGTGGGCGGGACCCTCGTGATTCCTCTCGAGTGGAGACGGCTAGGTCGGGGAACTTCTTGATTTGCACCAAGGGTGTGAAGGACCCTTTCGAAGTTCCAGAGGTGAGGTGTGATCCGCCTCGAGACGCCTCATCGGAAATGGGCCTCATCTCGCCTGGAGGGGAGAACCTCCTGGATTTTCTCGAGTTGCGGCAGGTCTTCTCGAGTTACGACGGGGACCTCAGGGACCCGCTCTGGTGGCCTCAGGAAAGGCCAGTCCCCATGCGAGTTGCTCGGGGACCTCTCGGGATTCCTCTCCCGTCCATGCCGGGGCCTCAGTCCTTGTGTGGAGTCGGGGCTGGAACCTGAGGATTCCTCTCCAGTGTTGCCATGGATCTTGGGGTGCTTCTGAGTCTCCCCAGGGGAGTCAGGCCTCGTCTCGAGTGGGGGCATTCACGTGCGCTTTCCTCCCGAGCTGCAGCAGTAGTGTCACGCTTCCTGTCACGTGGATCAAGGGATCTGTGGCTTTCCCTCGAGGCTGTCCCTCGAGGCTTTCCCACGAGGCTTTCCCACAGGGCTGTGCCACGTGCCACCTTGGTGGGAGTCGATCCTCGGCGTGAAAGACGAGCCGGTGAAGGGAAAAGAGGTTCCTCTGGAATGGACTGAGACATCTGGGGGACTCTTGGAATGGTGGCACGACCCTGGAGTTCCTCTCGCCTTTCCTGTTGAGAGGGCCTCCTCTTGAGATGCGACGGGAACGCCGGGAACTCTTTCCCGACGAAGCAGGGAAAGGATCCCTCATCTCGAGCTACGAGGCGGAAACGGGGCTCCTCTGGATGTGGGCGGGACCCTCGTGATTCCTCTCGAGTGGAGACGGGTATGTCGGGGAACTTCTTGATTTGCACCAAGGGTGTGAAGGACACTTTCGAAGTTCCAGAGGTGAGGTGTGATCCGCCTCGAGACGCCTCAGCAGAAATGGGCCTCATCTCGCCTGGAGGGGAGAACCTCCTGGATTTTCTCGAGTTGCGGCAGGTCTTCTCGAGTTACGACGGGGACCTCAGGGACCCGCTCTGGTGGCCTCAGGAAAGGCCAGTCCCCATGCGAGTTGCTAGGGGACCTCTCGGGATTCCTCTCCCGTCCATGCCGGGGCCTCAGTCCTTGTGTGGAGTCGGGGCCGGAACCTGAGGATTCCTCTCCAGTGTTGCCATGGATCTTGGGGTGCTTCTGAGTCTCCCCAGGGGAGTCAGGCCTCGTCTCGAGTGGGGGCATGCACGTGCGCTTTCCTCCCGAGCTGCAGCAGTAGTGTCACGCTTCCTGTCACGTGGATCAAGGGATCTGTGGCTTTCCCTCGAGGCTGTCCCTCGAGGCTTTCCCACGAGGCTTTCCCACAGGGCTGTGCCACGTGCCACCTTGGTGGGAGTCGATCCTCGGCGTGAAAGACGAGCCGGTGAAGGGAAAAGAGGTTCCTCTGGAATGGACTGAGACATCTGGGGGACTCTTGGAATGGTGGCACGACCCTGGAGTTCCTCTCGCCGTTCCTGTTGAGAGGGCCTCCTCTTGAGATGCGACGGGAACGCCGGGAACTCTTTCCCGACGAAGCAGGGAAAGGATCCCTCATCTCGAGCTACGAGGCCGAAACGGGGCTCCTCTGGATGTGGGCGGGACCCTCGTGATTCCTCTCGAGTGGAGACGGCTAGGTCGGGGAACTTCTTGATTTGCACCAAGGGTGTGAAGGACCCTTTCGAAGTTCCAGAGGTGAGGTGTGATCCGCCTGAGACGCCTCAGCGGAAATGGGCCTCATCTCGCCTGGAGGGGAGAACCTCCTGGATTTTCTCGAGTTGCGGCAGGTCTTCTCGAGTTACGACGGGGACCTCAGGGACCCGCTCTGGTGGCCTCAGGAAAGGCCAGTCCCCATGCGAGTTGCTAGGGGACCTCTCGGGATTCCTCTCCCGTCCATGCCGGGGCCTCAGTCCTTGTGTGGAGTCGGGGCCGGAACCTGAGGATTCCTCTCCAGTGTTGCCATGGATCTTGGGGTGCTTCTGAGTCTCCCCAGGGGAGTCAGGCCTCGTCTCGAGTGGGGGCATGCACGTGCGCTTTCCTCCCGAGCTGCAGCAGTAGTGTCACGCTTCCTGTCACGTGGATCAAGGGATCTGTGGCTTTCCCTCGAGGCTGTCCCTCGAGGCTTTCCCACGAGGCTTTCCCACAGGGCTGTGCCACGTGCCACCTTGGTGGGAGTCGATCCTCGGCGTGAAAGACGAGCCGGTGAAGGGAAAAGAGGTTCCTCTGGAATGGACTGAGACATCTGGGGGACTCTTGGAATGGTGGCACGACCCTGGAGTTCCTCTCGCCGTTCCTGTTGAGAGGGCCTCCTCTTGAGATGCGACGGGAACGCCGGGAACTCTTTCCCGACGAAGCAGGGAAAGGATCCCTCATCTCGAGCTACGAGGCCGAAACGGGGCTCCTCTGGATGTGGGCGGGACCCTCGTGATTCCTCTCGAGTGGAGACGGCTAGGTCGGGGAACTTCTTGATTTGCACCAAGGGTGTGAAGGACCCTTTCGAAGTTCCAGAGGTGAGGTGTGATCCGCCTCGAGACGCCTCAGCGGAAATGGGCCTCATCTCGCCTGGAGGGGAGAACCTCCTGGATTTTCTCGAGTTGCAGCAGGTCTTCTCGAGTTACGACGGGGACCTCAGGGACCCGCTCTGGTGGCCTCAGGAAAGGCCAGTCCCCATGCGAGTTGCTCGGGGACCTCTCGGGATTCCTCTCCCGTCCATGCCGGGGCCTCAGTCCTTGTGTGGAGTCGGGGCCGGAACCTGAGGATTCCTCTCCAGTGTTGCCATGGATCTTGGGGTGCTTCTGAGTCTCCCCAGGGGAGTCAGGCCTCGTCTCGAGTGGGGGCATGCACGTGCGCTTTCCTCCCGAGCTGCAGCAGTAGTGTCACGCTTCCTGTCACGTGGATCAAGGGATCTGTGGCTTTCCCTCGAGGCTGTCCCTCGAGGCTTTCCCACGAGGCTTTCCCACAGGGCTGTGCCACGTGCCACCTTGGTGGGAGTCGATCCTCGGCGTGAAAGACGAGCCGGTGAAGGGAAAAGAGGTTCCTCTGGAATGGACTGAGACATCTGGGGGACTCTTGGAATGGTGGCACGACCCTGGAGTTCCTCTCGCCTTTCCTGTTGAGAGGGCCTCCTCTTGAGATGCGACGGGAACGCCGGGAACTCTTTCCCGACGAAGCAGGGAAAGGATCCCTCATCTCGAGCTACGAGGCGGAAACGGGGCTCCTCTGGATGTGGGCGGGACCCTCGTGATTCCTCTCGAGTGGAGACGGGTATGTCGGGGAACTTCTTGATTTGCACCAAGGGTGTGAAGGACACTTTCGAAGTTCCAGAGGTGAGGTGTGATCCGCCTCGAGACGCCTCAGCGGAAATGGGCCTCATCTCGCCTGGAGGGGAGAACCTCCTGGATTTTCTCGAGTTGCGGCAGGTCTTCTCGAGTTACGACGGGGACCTCAGGGACCCGCTCTGGTGGCCTCAGGAAAGGCCAGTCCCCATGCGAGTTGCTAGGGGACCTCTCGGGATTCCTCTCCCGTCCATGTCGGGGCCTCACTCCTTGTGTGGAGTCGGGGCCGGAACCTGAGGATTCCTCTCCAGTGTTGCCATGGATCTTGGGGTGCTTCTGAGTCTCCCCAGGGGAGTCAGGCCTCGTCTCGAGTGGGGGCATGCACGTGCGCTTTCCTCCCGAGCTGCAGCAGTAGTGTCACGCTTCCTGTCACGTGGATCAAGGGATCTGTGGCTTTCCCTCGAGGCTGTCCCTCGAGGCTTTCCCACGAGGCTTTCCCACAGGGCTGTGCCACGTGCCACCTTGGTGGGAGTCGATCCTCGGCGTGAAAGACGAGCCGGTGAAGGGAAAAGAGGTTCCTCTGGAATGGACTGAGACATCTGGGGGACTCTTGGAATGGTGGCACGACCCTGGAGTTCCTCTCGCCGTTCCTGTTGAGAGGGCCTCCTCTTGAGATGCGACGGGAACGCCGGGAACTCTTTCCCGACGAAGCAGGGAAAGGATCCCTCATCTCGAGCTACGAGGCCGAAACGGGGCTCCTCTGGATGTGGGCGGGACCCTCGTGATTCCTCTCGATTGGAGACGGCTAGGTCGGGGAACTTCTTGATTTGCACCAAGGGTGTGAAGGACCCTTTCGAAGTTCCAGAGGTGAGGTGTGATCCGCCTCGAGACGCCTCAGCGGAAATGGGCCTCATCTCGCCTGGAGGGGAGAACCTCCTGGATTTTCTCGAGTTGCGGCAGGTCTTCTCGAGTTACGACGGGGACCTCAGGGACCCGCTCTGGTGGCCTCAGGAAAGGCCAGTCCCCATGCGAGTTGCTAGGGGACCTCTCGGGATTCCTCTCCCGTCCATGCCGGGGCCTCAGTCCTTGTGTGGAGTCGGGGCCGGAACCTGAGGATTCCTCTCCAGTGTTGCCATGGATCTTGGGGTGCTTCTGAGTCTCCCCAGGGGAGTCAGGCCTCGTCTCGAGTGGGGGCATGCACGTGCGCTTTCCTCCCGAGCTGCAGCAGTAGTGTCACGCTTCCTGTCACGTGGATCAAGGGATCTGTGGCTTTCCCTCGAGGCTGTCCCTCGAGGCTTTCCCACGAGGCTTTCCCACAGGGCTGTGCCACGTGCCACCTTGGTGGGAGTCGATCCTCGGCGTGAAAGACGAGACGGTGAAGGGAAAAGAGGTTCCTCTGGAATGGACTGAGACATCTGGGGGACTCTTGGAATGGTGGCACGACCCTGGAGTTCCTCTCGCCGTTCCTGTTGAGAGGGCCTCCTCTTCACATGCGACGGGAACGCCGGGAACTCTTTCCCGACGAAGCAGGGAAAGGATCCCTCAACTCGAGCTACGAGGCGGAAACGGGGCTCCTCTGGATGTGGGCGGGACCCTCGTGATTCCTCTCGAGTGGAGACGGCTAGGTCGGGGAACTTCTTGATTTGCACCAAGGGTGTGAAGGACCCTTTCGAAGTTCCAGAGGTGAGGTGTGATCAGCCTCGAGACGCCTCAGCGGAAATGGGCCTCATCTCGCCTGGAGGGGAGAACCTCCTGGATTTTCTCGAGTTGCGGCAGGTCTTCTCGAGTTACGACGGGGACCTCAGGGACCCGCTCTGGTGGCCTCAGGAAAGGCCAGTCCCCATGCGAGTTGCTAGGGGACCTCTCGGGATTCCTCTCCCGTCCATGCCGGGGCCTCAGTCCTTGTGTGGAGTCGGGGCCGGAACCTGAGGATTCCTCTCCAGTGTTGCCATGGATCTTGGGGTGCTTCTGAGTCTCCCCAGGGGAGTCAGGCCTCGTCTCGAGTGGGGGCATGCACGTGCGCTTTCCTCCCGAGCTGCAGCAGTAGTGTCACGCTTCCTGTCACGTGGATCAAGGGATCTGTGGCTTTCCCTCGAGGCTGTCCCTCGAGGCTTTCCCACGAGGCTTTCCCACAGGGCTGTGCCACGTGCCACCTTGGTGGGAGTCGATCCTCGGCGTGAAAGACGAGCCGGTGAAGGGAAAAGAGGTTCCTCTGGAATGGACTGAGACATCTGGGGGACTCTTGGAATGGTGGCACGACCCTGGAGTTCCTCTCGCCGTTCCTGTTGAGAGGGCCTCCTCTTGAGATGCGACGGGAACGCCGGGAACTCTTTCCCGACGAAGCAGGGAAAGGATCCCTCATCTCGAGCTACGAGGCCGAAACGGGGCTCCTCTGGATGTGGGCGGGACCCTCGTGATTCCTCTCGAGTGGAGACGGCTAGGTCGGGGAACTTCTTGATTTGCACCAAGGGTGTGAAGGACCCTTTCGAAGTTCCAGAGGTGAGGTGTGATCCGCCTCGAGACGCCTCAGCGGAAATGGGCCTCATCTCGCCTGGAGGGGAGAACCTCCTGGATTTTCTCGAGTTGCGGCAGGTCTTCTCGAGTTACGACGGGGACCTCAGGGACCCGCTCTGGTGGCCTCAGGAAAGGCCAGTCCCCATGCGAGTTGCTAGGGGACCTCTCGGGATTCCTCTCCCGTCCATGCCGGGGCCTCAGTCCTTGTGTGGAGTCGGGGCCGGAACCTGAGGATTCCTCTCCAGTGTTGCCATGGATCTTGGGGTGCTTCTGAGTCTCCCCAGGGGAGTCAGGCCTCGTCTCGAGTGGGGGCATGCACGTGCGCTTTCCTCCCGAGCTGCAGCAGTAGTGTCACGCTTCCTGTCACGTGGATCAAGGGATCTGTGGCTTTCCCTCGAGGCTGTCCCTCGAGGCTTTCCCACGAGGCTTTCCCACAGGGCTGTGCCACGTGCCACCTTGGTGGGAGTCGATCCTCGGCGTGAAAGACGAGCCGGTGAAGGGAAAAGAGGTTCCTCTGGAATGGACTGAGACATCTGGGGGACTCTTGGAATGGTGGCACGACCCTGGAGTTCCTCTCGCCGTTCCTGTTGAGAGGGCCTCCTCTTCACATGCGACGGGAACGCTGGGAACTCTTTCCCGACGAAGCAGGGAAAGGATCCCTCATCTCGAGCTACGAGGCGGAAACGGGGCTCCTCTGGATGTGGGCGGGACCCTCGTGATTCCTCTCGAGTGGAGACGGCTAGGTCGGGGAACTTCTTGATTTGCACCAAGGGTGTGAAGGACCCTTTCGAAGTTCCAGAGGTGAGGTGTGATCAGCCTCGAGACGCCTCAGCGGAAATGGGCCTCATCTCGCCTGGAGGGGAGAACCTCCTGGATTTTCTCCAGTTGCGGCAGGTCTTCTCGAGTTACGACGGGGACCTCAGGGACCCGCTCTGGTGGCCTCAGGAAAGGCCAGTCCCCATGCGAGTTGCTAGGGGACCTCTCGGGATTCCTCTCCCGTCCATGCCGGGGCCTCAGTCCTTGTGTGGAGTCGGGGCCGGAACCTGAGGATTCCTCTCCAGTGTTGCCATGGATCTTGGGGTGCTTCTGAGTCTCCCCAGGGGAGTCAGGCCTCGTCTCGAGTGGGGGCATGCACGTGCGCTTTCCTCCCGAGCTGCAGCAGTAGTGTCACGCTTCCTGTCACGTGGATCAAGGGATCTGTGGCTTTCCCTCGAGGCTGTCCCTCGAGGCTTTCCCACGAGGCTTTCCCACAGGGCTGTGCCACGTGCCACCTTGGTGGGAGTCGATCCTCGGCGTGAAAGACGAGCCGGTGGAGGGAAAAGAGGTTCCTCTGGAATGGACTGAGACATCTGGGGGACTCTTGGAATGGTGGCACGACCCTGGAGTTCCTCTCGCCGTTCCTGTTGAGAGGGCCTCCTCTTGAGATGCGACGGGAACGCCGGGAACTCTTTCCCGACGAAGCAGGGAAAGGATCCCTCATCTCGAGCTACGAGGCGGAAACGGGGCTCCTCTGGATGTGGGCGGGACCCTCGTGATTCCTCTCGAGTGGAGACGGCTAGGTCGGGGAACTTCTTGATTTGCACCAAGGGTGTGAAGGACCCTTTCGAAGTTCCAGAGGTGAGGTGTGATCCGCCTCGAGACGCCTCAGCGGAAATGGGCCTCATCTCGCCTGGAGGGGAGAACCTCCTGGATTTTCTCGAGTTGCGGCAGGTCTTCTCGAGTTACGACGGGGACCTCAGGGACCCGCTCTGGTGGCCTCAGGAAAGGCCAGTCCCCATGCGAGTTGCTAGGTGACCTCTCGGGATTCCTCTCCCGTCCATGCCGGGGCCTCAGTCCTTGTGTGCAGTCGGGGCCGGAACCTGAGGATTCCTCTCCAGTGTTGCCATGGATCTTGGGGTGCTTCTGAGTCTCCCCAGGGGAGTCAGGCCTCGTCTCGAGTGGGGGCATGCACGTGCGCTTTCCTCCCGAGCTGCAGCAGTAGTGTCACGCTTCCTGTCACGTGGATCAAGGGATCTGTGGCTTTCCCTCGAGGCTGTCCCTCGAGGCTTTCCCACGAGGCTTTCCCACAGGGCTGTGCCACGTGCCACCTTGGTGGGAGTCGATCCTCGGCGTGAAAGACGAGCCGGTGAAGGGAAAAGTGGTTCCTCTGGAATGGACTGAGACATCTGGGGGACTCTTGGAATGGTGGCACGACCCTGGAGTTCCTCTCGCCGTTCCTGTTGAGAGGGCCTCCTCTTCACATGCGACGGGAACGCCGGGAACTCTTTCCCGACGAAGCAGGGAAAGGATCCCTCATCTCGAGCTACGAGGCGGAAACGGGGCTCCTCTGGATGTGGGCGGGACCCTCGTGATTCCTCTCGAGTGGAGACGGCTAGGTCGGGGAACTTCTTGATTTGCACCAAGGGTGTGAAGGACCCTTTCGAAGTTCCAGAGGTGAGGTGTGATCAGCCTCGAAACGCCTCAGCGGAAATGGGCCTCATCTCGCCTGGAGGGGAGAACCTCCTGGATTTTCTCGAGTTGCGGCAGGACTTCTCGAGTTACGACGGGGACCTCAGGGACCCGCTCTGGTGGCCTCAGGAAAGGCCAGTCCCCATGCGAGTTGCTAGGGGACCTCTCGGGATTCCTCTCCCGTCCATGCCGGGGCCTCAGTCCCTGTGTGGAGTCGGGGCCGGAACCTGAGGATTCCTCCCCAGTGTTGCCATGGATCTTGGGGTGCTTCTGAGTCTCCCCAGGGGAGTCAGGCCTCGTCTCGAGTGGGGGCATGCACGTGCGCTTTCCTCCCGAGCTGCAGCAGTAGTGTCACGCTTCCTGTCACGTGGATCAAGGGATCTGTGGCTTTCCCTCGAGGCTGTCCCTCGAGGCTTTCCCACGAGGCTTTCCCACAGGGCTGTGCCACGTGCCACCTTGGTGGGAGTCGATCCTCGGCGTGAAAGACGAGCCGGTGAAGGGAAAAGAGGTTCCTCTGGAATGGACTGAGACATCTGGGGGACTCTTGGAATGGTGGCACGACCCTGGAGTTCCTCTCGCCGTTCCTGTTGAGAGGGCCTCCTCTTCACATGCGACGGGAACGCCGGGAACTCTTTCCCGACGAAGCAGGGAACGGATCCCTCATCTCGAGCTACGAGGCGGAAACGGGGCTCCTCTGGATGTGGGCGGGACCCTCGTGATTCCTCTCGAGTGGAGACGGCTAGGTCGGGGAACTTCTTGATTTGCACCAAGGGTGTGAAGGACCCTTTCGAAGTTCCGGAGGTGAGGTGTGATCCGCCTCGAGACGCCTCAGCGGAAATGGGCCTCATCTCGCCTGGAGGGGAGAACCTCCTGGATTTTCTCGAGTTGCGGCAGGTCTTCTCGAGTTACGACGGGGACCTCAGGGACCCGCTCTGGTGGCCTCAGGAAAGGCCAGTCCCCATGCGAGTTGCTAGGGGACCTCTCGGGATTCCTCTCCCGTCCATGCCGGGGCCTCAGTCCTTGTGTGGAGTCGGGGCCGGAACCTGAGGATTCCTCTCCAGTGTTGCCATGGATCTTGGGGTGCTTCTGAGTCTCCCCAGGGGAGTCAGGCCTCGTCTCGAGTGGGGGCATGCACGTGCGCTTTCCTCCCGAGCTGCAGCAGTAGTGTCACGCTTCCTGTCACGTGGATCAAGGGATCTGTGGCTTTCCCTCGAGGCTGTCCCTCGAGGCTTTCCCACGAGGCTTTCCCACAGGGCTGTGCCACGTGCCACCTTGGTGGGAGTCGATCCTCGGCGTGAAAGACGAGCCGGTGAAGGGAAAAGAGGTTCCTCTGGAATGGACTGAGACATCTGGGGGACTCTTGGAATGGTGGCACGACCCTGGAGTTCCTCTCGCCGTTCCTGTTGAGAGGGCCTCCTCTTGAAATGCGACGGGAACGCCGGGAACTCTTTCCCGACGAAGCAGGGAAAGGATCCCTCATCTCGAGCTACGAGGCGGAAACGGGGCTCCTCTGGATGTGGGCGGGACCCTCGTGATTCCTCTCGAGTGGAGACGGCTAGGTCGGGGAACTTCTTGATTTGCACCAAGGGTGTGAAGGACCCTTTCGAAGTTACGGAGGTGAGGTGTGATCCGCCTCGAGACGCCTCAGCGGAAATGGGCCTCATCTCGCCTGGAGGGGAGAACCTCCTGGATTTTCTCCAGTTGCGGCAGGTCTTCTCGAGTTACGACGGGGACCTCAGGGACCCGCTCTGGTGGCCTCAGGAAAGGCCAGTCCCCATGCGAGTTGCTAGGGGACCTCTCGGGATTCCTCTCCCGTCCATGCCGGGGCCTCAGTCCTTGTGTGGAGTCGGGGCCGGAACCTGAGGATTCCTCTCCAGTGTTGCCATGGATCTTGGGGTGCTTCTGAGTCTCCCCAGGGGAGTCAGGCCTCGTCTCGAGTGGGGGCATGCACGTGCGCTTTCCTCCCGAGCTGCAGCAGTAGTGTCACGCTTCCTGTCACGTGGATCAAGGGATCTGTGGCTTTCCCTCGAGGCTGTCCCTCGAGGCTTTCCCACGAGGCTTTCCCACAGGGCTGTGCCACGTGCCACCTTGGTGGGAGTCGATCCTCGGCGTGAAAGACGAGCCGGTGAAGGGAAAAGAGGTTCCTCTGGAATGGACTGAGACATCTGGGGGACTCTTGGAATGGTGGCACGACCCTGGAGTTCCTCTCGTCGTTCCTGTTGAGAGGGCCTCCTCTTGAGATGCGACGGGAACGCCGGGAACTCTTTCCCGACGAAGCAGGGAAAGGATCCCTCATCTCGAGCTACGAGGCGGAAACGGGGCTCCTCTGGATGTGGGCGGGACCCTCGTGATTCCTCTCGAGTGGAGACGGCTAGGTCGGGGAACTTCTTGATTTGCACCAAGGGTGTGAAGGACCCTTTCGAAGTTCCAGAGGGGAGGTGTGATCCGCCTCGAGACGCCTCAGCGGAAATGGGCCTCATCTCGCCTGGAGGGGAGAACCTCCTGGATTTTCTCGAGTTGCGGCAGGTCTTCTCGAGTTACGACGGGGACCTGAGGGACCCGCTCTGGTGGCCTCAGGAAAGGCCAGTCCCCATGCGAGTTGCTAGGGGACCTCTCGGGATTCCTCTCCCGTCCATGCCGGGGCCTCAGTCCTTGTGTGGAGTCGGGGCCGGAACCTGAGGATTCCTCTCCAGTGTTGCCATGGATCTTGGGGTGCTTCTGAGTCTCCCCAGGGGAGTCAGGCCTCGTCTCGAGTGGGGGCATGCACGTGCGCTTTCCTCCCGAGCTGCAGCAGTAGTGTCACGCTTCCTGTCACGTGGATCAAGGGATCTGTGGCTTTCCCTCGAGGCTGTCCCTCGAGGCTTTCCCACGAGGCTTTCCCACAGGGCTGTGCCACGTGCCACCTTGGTGGGTGTCGATCCTCGGCGTGAAAGACGAGCCGGTGAAGGGAAAAGTGGTTCCTCTGGAATGGACTGAGACATCTGGGGGACTCTTGGAATGGTGGCACGACCATGGAGTTCCTCTCGCCGTTCCTGTTGAGAGGGCCTCCTCTTCACATGCGACGGGAACGCCGGGAACTCTTTCCCGACGAAGCAGGGAAAGGATCCCTCATCTCGAGCTACGAGGCGGAAACGGGGCTCCTCTGGATGTGGGCGGGACCCTCGTGATTCCTCTCGAGTGGAGACGGGTATGTCGGGGAACTTCTTGATTTGCACCAAGGGTGTGAAGGACCCTTTCGAAGTTCCAGAGGTGAGGTGTGATCAGCCTCGAAACGCCTCAGCGGAAATGGGCCTCATCTCGCCTGGAGGGGAGAACCTCCTGGATTTTCTCGAGTTGCGGCAGGTCTTCTCGAGTTACGACGGGGACCTCAGGGACCCGCTCTGGTGGCCTCAGGAAAGGCCAGTCCCCATGCGAGTTGCTAGGGGACCTCTCGGGATTCCTCTCCCGTCCATGCCGGGGCCTCAGTCCCTGCTTGGAGTCGGGGCCGGAACCTGAGGATTCCTCCCCAGTGTTGCCATGGATCTTGGGGTGCTTCTGAGTCTCCCCAGGGGAGTCAGGCCTCGTCTCGAGTGGGGGCATGCACGTGCGCTTTCCTCCCGAGCTGCAGCAGTAGTGTCACGCTTCCTGTCACGTGGATCAAGGGATCTGTGGCTTTCCCTCGAGGCTGTCCCTCGAGGCGTTCCCACGAGGCTTTCCCACAGGGCTGTGCCACGTGCCACCTTGGTGGGAGTCGATCCTCGGCGTGAAAGACGAGCCGGTGAAGGGAAAAGAGGTTCCTCTGGAATGGACTGAGACATCTGGGGGACTCTTGGAATGGTGGCACGACCCTGGAGTTCCTCTCGCCGTTCCTGTTGAGAGGGCCTCCTCTTCACATGCGACGGGAACGCCGGGAACTCTTTCCCGACGAAGCAGGGAACGGATCCCTCATCTCGAGCTACGAGGCGGAAACGGGGCTCCTCTGGATGTGGGCGGGACCCTCGTGATTCCTCTCGAGTGGAGACGGCTAGGTCGGGGAACTTCTTGATTTGCACCAAGGGTGTGAAGGACCCTTTCGAAGTTCCGGAGGTGAGGTGTGATCCGCCTCGAGACGCCTCAGCGGAAATGGGCCTCATCTCGCCTGGAGGGGAGAACCTCCTGGATTTTCTCGAGTTGCGGCAGGTCTTCTCGAGTTACGACGGGGACCTCAGGGACCCGCTCTGGTGGCCTCAGGAAAGGCCAGTCCCCATGCGAGTTGCTAGGGGACCTCTCGGGATTCCTCTCCCGTCCATGCCGGGGCCTCAGTCCTTGTGTGGAGTCGGGGCCGGAACCTGAGGATTCCTCCCCAGTGTTGCCATGGATCTTGGGGTGCTTCTGAGTCTCCCCAGGGGAGTCAGGCCTCGTCTCGAGTGGGGGCATGCACGTGCGCTTTCCTCCCGAGCTGCAGCAGTAGTGTCACGCTTCCTGTCACGTGGATCAAGGGATCTGTGGCTTTCCCTCGAGGCTGTCCCTCGAGGCTTTCCCACGAGGCTTTCCCACAGGGCTGTGCCACGTGCCACCTTGGTGGGAGTCGATCCTCGGCGTGAAAGACGAGCCGGTGAAGGGAAAAGAGGTTCCTCTGGAATGGACTGAGACATCTGGGGGACTCTTGGAATGGTGGCACGACCCTGGAGTTCCTCTCGCCGTTCCTGTTGAGAGGGCCTCCTCTTGAGATGCGACGGGAACGCCGGGAACTCTTTCCCGACGAAGCAGGGAAAGGATCCCTCATCTCGAGCTACGAGGCGGAAACGGGGCTCCTCTGGATGTGGGCGTGACCCTCGTGATTCCTCTCGAGTGGAGACGGCTAGGTCGGGGAACTTCTTGATTTGCACCAAGGGTGTGAAGGACCCTTTCGAAGTTCCAGAGGGGAGGTGTGATCCGCCTCGAGACGCCTCAGCGGAAATGGGCCTCATCTCGCCTGGAGGGGAGAACCTCCTGGATTTTCTCGAGTTGCGGCAGGTCTTCTCGAGTTACGACGGGGACCTCAGGGACCCGCTCTGGTGGCCTCAGGAAAGGCCAGTCCCCATGCGAGTTGCTAGGGGACCTCTCGGGATTCCTCTCCCGTCCATGCCGGGGCCTCAGTCCTTGTGTGCAGTCGGGGCCGGAACCTGAGGATTCCTCTCCAGTGTTGCCATGGATCTTGGGGTGCTTCTGAGTCTCCCCAGGGGAGTCAGGCCTCGTCTCGAGTGGGGGCATGCACGTGCGCTTTCCTCCCGAGCTGCAGCAGTAGTGTCACGCTTCCTGTCACGTTGATCAAGGGATCTGTGGCTTTCCCTCGAGGCTGTCCCTCGAGGCTTTCCCACGAGGCTTTCCCACAGGGCTGTGCCACGTGCCACCTTGGTGGGTGTCGATCCTCGGCGTGAAAGACGAGCCGGTGAAGGGAAAAGTGGTTCCTCTGGAATGGACTGAGACATCTGGGGGACTCTTGGAATGGTGGCACGACCCTGGAGTTCCTCTCGCCGTTCCTGTTGAGAGGGCCTCCTCTTCACATGCGACGGGAACGCCGGGAACTCTTTCCCGACGAAGCAGGGAAAGGATCCCTCATCTCGAGCTACGAGGCGGAAACGGGGCTCCTCTGGATGTGGGCGGGACCCTCGTGATTCCTCTCGAGTGGAGACGGCTAGGTCGGGGAACTTCTTGATTTGCACCAAGGGTGTGAAGGACCCTTTCGAAGTTCCAGAGGTGAGGTGTGATCAGCCTCGAAACGCCTCAGCGGAAATGGGCCTCATCTCGCCTGGAGGGGAGAACCTCCTGGATTTTCTCGAGTTGCGGCAGGTCTTCTCGAGTTACGACGGGGACCTCAGGGACCCGCTCTGGTGGCCTCAGGAAAGGCCAGTCCCCATGCGAGTTGCTAGGGGACCTCTCGGGATTCCTCTCCCGTCCATGCCGGGGCCTCAGTCCCTGTGTGGAGTCGGGGCCGGAACCTGAGGATTCCTCCCCAGTGTTGCCATGGATCTTGGGGTGCTTCTGAGTCTCCCCAGGGGAGTCAGGCCTCGTCTCGAGTGGGGGCATGCACGTGCGCTTTCCTCCCGAGCTGCAGCAGTAGTGTCACGCTTCCTGTCACATGGATCAAGGGATCTGTGGCTTTCCCTCGAGGCTGTCCCTCGAGGCTTTCCCACGAGGCTTTCCCACAGGGCTGTGCCACGTGCCACCTTGGTGGGAGTCGATCCTCGGCGTGAAAGACGAGCCGGTGAAGGGAAAAGAGGTTCCTCTGGAATGGACTGAGACATCTGGGGGACTCTTGGAATGGTGGCACGACCCTGGAGTTCCTCTCGCCGTTCCTGTTGAGAGGGCCTCCTCTTCACATGCGACGGGAACGCCGGGAACTCTTTCCCGACGAAGCAGGGAACGGATCCCTCATCTTGAGCTACGAGGCGGAAACGGGGCTCCTCTGGATGTGGGCGGGACCCTCGTGATTCCTCTCGAGTGGAGACGGCTAGGTCGGGGAACTTCTTGATTTGCACCAAGGGTGTGAAGGACCCTTTCGAAGTTCCGGAGGTGAGGTGTGATCCGCCTCGAGACGCCTCAGCGGAAATGGGCCTCATCTCGCCTGGAGGGGAGAACCTCCTGGATTTTCTCGAGTTGCGGCAGGTCTTCTCGAGTTACGACGGGGACCTCAGGGACCCGCTCTGGTGGCCTCAGGAAAGGCCAGTCCCCATGCGAGTTGCTAGGGGACCTCTCGGGATTCCTCTCCCGTCCATGCCGGGGCCTCAGTCCCTGTGTGGAGTCGGGGCCGGAACCTGAGGATTCCTCCCCAGTGTTGCCATGGATCTTGGGGTGCTTCTGAGTCTCCCCAGGGGAGTCAGGCCTCGTCTCGAGTGGGGGCATGCACGTGCGCTTTCCTCCCGAGCTGCAGCAGTAGTGTCACGCTTCCTGTCACGTGGATCAAGGGATCTGTGGCTTTCCCTCGAGGCTGTCCCTCGAGGCGTTCCCACGAGGCTTTCCCACAGGGCTGTGCCACGTGCCACCTTGGTGGGAGTCGATCCTCGGCGTGAAAGACGAGCCGGTGAAGGGAAAAGAGGTTCCTCTGGAATGGACTGAGACATCTGGGGGACTCTTGGAATGGTGGCACGACCCTGGAGTTCCTCTCGCCGTTCCTGTTGAGAGGGCCTCCTCTTCACATGCGACGGGAACGCCGGGAACTCTTTCCCGACGAAGCAGGGAACGGATCCCTCATCTCGAGCTACGAGGCGGAAACGGGGCTCCTCTGGATGTGGGCGGGACCCTCGTGATTCCTCTCGAGTGGAGACGGCTAGGTCGGGGAACTTCTTGATTTGCACCAAGGGTGTGAAGGACCCTTTCGAAGTTCCGGAGGTGAGGTGTGATCCGCCTCGAGACGCCTCAGCGGAAATGGGCCTCATCTCGCCTGGAGGGGAGAACCTCCTGGCTTTTCTCGAGTTGCGGCAGGTCTTCTCGAGTTACGACGGGGACCTCAGGGACCCGCTCTGGTGGCCTCAGGAAAGGCCAGTCCCCATGCGAGTTGCTAGGGGACCTCTCGGGATTCCTCTCCCGTCCATGCCGGGGCCTCAGTCCCTGTGTGGAGTCGGGGCCGGAACCTGAGGATTCCTCTCCAGTGTTGCCATGGATCTTGGGGTGCTTCTGAGTCTCCCCAGGGGAGTCAGGCCTCGTCTCGAGTGGGGGCATGCACGTGCGCTTTCCTCCCGAGCTGCAGCAGTAGTGTCACGCTTCCTGTCACGTGGATCAAGGGATCTGTGGCTTTCCCTCGAGGCTGTCCCTCGAGGCTTTCCCACGAGGCTTTCCCACAGGGCTGTGCCACGTGCCACCTTGGTGGGAGTCGATCCTCGGCGTGAAAGACGAGCCAGTGAAGGGAAAAGAGGTTCCTCTGGAATGGACTGAGACATCTGGGGGACTCTTGGAATGGTGGCACGACCCTGGAGTTCCTCTCGCCGTTCCTGTTGAGAGGGCCTCTTCTTGAGATGCGACGGGAACGCCGGGAACTCTTTCCCGACGAAGCAGGGAACGGATCCCTCATCTCGAGCTACGAGGCGGAAACGGGGCTCCTCTGGATGTGGGCGGGACCCTCGTGATTCCTCTCGAGTGGAGACGGGTATGTCGGGGAACTTCTTGATTTGCACCAAGGGTGTGAAGGACCCTTTCGAAGTTCCGGAGGTGAGGTGTGATCCGCCTCGAGATGCCTCAGCGGAAATGGGCCTCATCTCGCCTGGAGGGGAGAACCTCCTGGATTTTCTCCAGTTGCGGCAGGTCCTCTCGAGTTACGACGGGGACCTCAGGGACCCGCTCTGGTGGCCTCAGGAAAGGCCAGTCCCCATGCGAGTTGCTAGGGGACCTCTCGGGATTCCTCTCCCGTCCATGCCGGGGCCTCAGTCCCTGTGTGGAGTCGGGGCCGGAACCTGAGGATTCCTCTCCAGTGTTGCCATGGATCTTGGGGTGCTTCTGAGTCTCCCCAGGGGAGTCAGGCCTCGTCTCGAGTGGGGGCATGCACGTGCGCTTTCCTCCCGAGCTGCAGCAGTAGTGTCACGCTTCCTGTCACGTGGATCAAGGGATCTGTGGCTTTCCCTCGAGGCTGTCCCTCGAGGCTTTCCCACGAGGCTTTCCCACAGGGCTGTGCCACGTGCCACCTTGGTGGGAGTCGATCCTCGGCGTGAAAGACGAGCCGGTGAAGGGAAAAGAGGTTCCTCTGGAATGGACTGAGACATCTGGGGGACTCTTGGAATGGTGGCACGACCCTGGAGTTCCTCTCGCCGTTCCTGTTGAGAGGGCCTCCTCTTGAGATGCGACGGGAACGCCGGGAACTCTTTCCCGACGAAGCAGGGAAAGGATCCCTCATCTCGAGCTACGAGGCGGAAACGGGGCTCCTCTGGATGTGGGCGGGACCCTCGTGATTCCTCTCGAGTGGAGACGGCTAGGTCGGGGAACTTCTTGATTTGCACCAAGGGTGTGAAGGACCCTTTCGAAGTTCCAGAGGTGAGGTGTGATCCGCCTCGAGACGCCTCAGCGGAAATGGGCCTCATCTCGCCTGGAGGGGAGAACCTCCTCGATTTTCTCGAGTTGCGGCAGGTCTTCTCGAGTTACGACGGGGACCTCAGGGACCCGCTCTGGTGGCCTCAGGAAAGGCCAGTCCCCATGCGAGTTGCTAGGGGACCTCTCGGGATTCCTCTCCCGTCCATGCCGGGGCCTCAGTCCTTGTGTGGAGTCGGGGCCGGAACCTGAGGATTCCTCTCCAGTGTTGCCATGGATCTTGGGGTGCTTCTGAGTCTCCCCAGGGGAGTCAGGCCTCGTCTCGAGTGGGGGCATGCACGTGCGCTTTCCTCCCGAGCTGCAGCAGTAGTGTCACGCTTCCTGTCACGTGGATCAAGGGATCTGTGGCTTTCCCTCGAGGCTGTCCCTCGAGGCTTTCCCACGAGGCTTTCCCACAGGGCTGTGCCACGTGCCACCTTGGTGGGTGTCGATCCTCGGCGTGAAAGACGAGCCGGTGAAGGGAAAAGTGGTTCCTCTGGAATGGACTGAGACATCTGGGGGACTCTTGGAATGGTGGCACGACCCTGGAGTTCCTCTCGCCGTTCCTGTTGAGAGGGCCTCCTCTTCACATGCGACGGGAACGCCGGGAACTCTTTCCCGACGAAGCAGGGAAAGGATCCCTCATCTCGAGCTACGAGGCGGAAACGGGGCTCCTCTGGATGTGGGCGGGACCCTCGTGATTCCTCTCGAGTGGAGACGGCTAGGTCGGGGAACTTCTTGATTTGCACCAAGGGTGTGAAGGACCCTTTCGAAGTTCCAGAGGTGAGGTGTGATCAGCCTCGAAACGCCTCAGCGGAAATGGGCCTCATCTCGCCTGGAGGGGAGAACCTCCTGGATTTTCTCGAGTTGCGGCAGGTCTTCTCGAGTTACGACGGGGACCTCAGGGACCCGCTCTGGTGGCCTCAGGAAAGGCCAGTCCCCATGCGAGTTGCTAGGGGACCTCTCGGGATTCCTCTCCCGTCCATGCCGGGGCCTCAGTCCCTGTGTGGAGTCGGGGCCGGAACCTGAGGATTCCTCCCCAGTGTTGCCATGGATCTTGGGGTGCTTCTGAGTCTCCCCAGGGGAGTCAGGCCTCGTCTCGAGTGGGGGCATGCACGTGCGCTTTCCTCCCGAGCTGCAGCAGTAGTGTCACGCTTCCTGTCACATGGATCAAGGGTTCTGTGGCTTTCCCTCGAGGCTGTCCCTCGAGGCTTTCCCACGAGGCTTTCCCACAGGGCTGTGCCACGTGCCACCTTGGTGGGAGTCGATCCTCGGCGTGAAAGAGGAGCCGGTGAAGGGAAAAGAGGTTCCTCTGGAATGGACTGAGACATCTGGGGGACTCTTGGAATGGTGGCACGACCCTGGAGTTCCTCTCGCCGTTCCTGTTGAGAGGGCCTCCTCTTCACATGCGACGGGAACGCCGGGAACTCTTTCCCGACGAAGCAGGGAACGGATCCCTCATCTCGAGCTACGAGGCGGAAACGGGGCTCCTCTGGATGTGGGCGGGACCCTCGTGATTCCTCTCGAGTGGAGACGGCTAGGTCGGGGAACTTCTTGATTTGCACCAAGGGTGTGAAGGACCCTTTCGAAGTTCCGGAGGTGAGGTGTGATCCGCCTCGAGACGCCTCAGCGGAAATGGGCCTCATCTCGCCTGGAGGGGAGAACCTCCTGGATTTTCTCGAGTTGCGGCAGGTCTTCTCGAGTTACGACGGGGACCTCAGGGACCCGCTCTGGTGGCCTCAGGAAAGGCCAGTCCCCATGCGAGTTGCTAGGGGACCTCTCGGGATTCCTCTCCCGTCCATGCCGGGGCCTCAGTCCTTGTGTGGAGTCGGGGCCGGAACCTGAGGATTCCTCTCCAGTGTTGCCATGGATCTTGGGGTGCTTCTGAGTCTCCCCAGGGGAGTCAGGCCTCGTCTCGAGTGGGGGCATGCACGTGCGCTTTCCTCCCGAGCTGCAGCAGTAGTGTCACGCTTCCTGTCACGTGGATCAAGGGATCTGTGGCTTTCCCTCGAGGCTGTCCCTCGAGGCTTTCCCACGAGGCTTTCCCACAGGGCTGTGCCACGTGCCACCTTGGTGGGAGTCGATCCTCGGCGTGAAAGACGAGCCGGTGAAGGGAAAAGAGGTTCCTCTGGAATGGACTGAGACATCTGGGGGACTCTTGGAATGGTGGCACGACCCTGGAGTTCCTCTCGCCGTTCCTGTTGAGAGGGCCTCTTCTTGAGATGCGACGGGAACGCCGGGAACTCTTTCCCGACGAAGCAGGGAAAGGATCCCTCATCTCGAGCTACGAGGCGGAAACGGGGCTCCTCTGGATGTGGGCGGGACCCTCGTGATTCCTCTCGAGTGGAGACGGGTATGTCGGGGAACTTCTTGATTTGCACCAAGGGTGTGAAGGACCCTTTCGAAGTTCCGGAGGTGAGGTGTGATCCGCCTCGAGATGCCTCAGCGGAAATGGGCCTCATCTCGCCTGGAGGGGAGAACCTCCTGGATTTTCACCAGTTGCGGCAGGTCTTCTCGAGTTACGACGGGGACCTCAGGGACCCGCTCTGGTGGCCTCAGGAAAGGCCAGTCCCCATGCGAGTTGCTAGGGGACCTCTCGGGATTCCTCTCCCGTCCATGCCGGGACCTCAGTCCCTGTGTGGAGTCGGGGCCGGAACCTGAGGATTCCTCTCCAGTGTTGCCATGGATCTTGGGGTGCTTCTGAGTCTCCCCAGGGGAGTCAGGCCTCGTCTCGAGTGGGGGCATGCACGTGCGCTTTCCTCCCGAGCTGCAGCAGTAGTGTCACGCTTCCTGTCACGTGGATCAAGGGATCTGTGGCTTTCCCTCGAGGCTGTCCCTCGAGGCTTTCCCACGAGGCTTTCCCACAGGGCTGTGCCACGTGCCACCTTGGTGGGAGTCGATCCTCGGCGTGAAAGACGAGCCGGTGAAGGGAAAAGAGGTTCCTCTGGAATGGACTGAGACATCTGGGGGACTCTTGGAATGGTGGCACGACCCTGGAGTTCCTCTCGCCGTTCCTGTTGAGAGGGCCTCCTCTTGAGATGCGACGGGAACGCCGGGAACTCTTTCCCGACGAAGCAGGGAAAGGATCCCTCATCTCGAGCTACGAGGCGGAAACGGGGCTCCTCTGGATGTGGGCGGGACCCTCGTGATTCCTCTCGAGTGGAGACGGCTAGGTCGGGGAACTTCTTGATTTGCACCAAGGGTGTGAAGGACCCTTTCGAAGTTCCAGAGGGGAGGTGTGATCCGCCTCGAGACGCCTCAGCGGAAATGGGCCTCATCTCGCCTGGAGGGGAGAACCTCCTGGATTTTCTCGAGTTGCGGCAGGTCTTCTCGAGTTACGACGGGGACCTCAGGGACCCGCTCTGGTGGCCTCAGGAAAGGCCAGTCCCCATGCGAGTTGCTAGGGGACCTCTCGGGATTCCTCTCCCGTCCATGCCGGGGCCTCAGTCCCTGTGTGGAGTCGGGGCCGGAACCTGAGGATTCCTCTCCAGTGTTGCCATGGATCTTGGGGTGCTTCTGAGTCTCCCCAGGGGAGTCAGGCCTCGTCTCGAGTGGGGGCATGCACGTGCGCTTTCCTCCCGAGCTGCAGCAGTAGTGTCACGCTTCCTGTCACGTGGATCAAGGGATCTGTGGCTTTCCCTCGAGGCTGTCCCTCGAGGCTTTCCCACGAGGCTTTCCCACAGGGCTGTGCCACGTGCCACCTTGGTGGGAGTCGATCCTCGGCGTGAAAGACGAGCCGGTGAAGGGAAAAGAGGTTCCTCTGGAATGGACTGAGACATCTGGGGGACTCTTGGAATGGTGGCACGACCCTGGAGTTCCTCTCGCCGTTCCTGTTGAGAGGGCCTCCTCTTGAGATGCGACGGGAACGCCGGGAACTCTTTCCCGACGAAGCAGGGAAAGGATCCCTCATCTCGAGCTACGAGGCGGAAACGGGGCTCCTCTGGATGTGGGCGGGACCCTCGTGATTCCTCTCGAGTGGAGACGGCTAGGTCGGGGAACTTCTTGATTTGCACCAAGGGTGTGAAGGACCCTTTCGAAGTTCCAGAGGGGAGGTGTGATCCGCCTCGAGACGCCTCAGCGGAAATGGGCCTCATCTCGCCTGGAGGGGAGAACCTCCTGGATTTTCTCGAGTTGCGGCAGGTCTTCTCGAGTTACGACGGGGACCTCAGGGACCCGCTCTGGTGGCCTCAGGAAAGGCCAGTCCCCATGCGAGTTGCTAGGGGACCTCTCGGGATTCCTCTCCCGTCCATGCCGGGGCCTCAGTCCTTGTGTGCAGTCGGGGCCGGAACCTGAGGATTCCTCTCCAGTGTTGCCATGGATCTTGGGGTGCTTCTGAGTCTCCCCAGGGGAGTCAGGCCTCGTCTCGAGTGGGGGCATGCACGTGCGCTTTCCTCCCGAGCTGCAGCAGTAGTGTCACGCTTCCTGTCACGTGGATCAAGGGATCTGTGGCTTTCCCTCGAGGCTGTCCCTCGAGGCTTTCCCACGAGGCTTTCCCACAGGGCTGTGCCACGTGCCACCTTGGTGGGTGTCGATCCTCGGCGTGAAAGAGGAGCCGGTGAAGGGAAAAGAGGTTCCTCTGGAATGGACTGAGACATCTGGGGGACTCTTGGAATGGTGGCACGACCCTGGAGTTCCTCTCGCCGTTCCTGTTGAGAGGGCCTCCTCTTCACATGCGACGGGAACGCCGGGAACTCTTTCCCGACGAAGCAGGGAAAGGATCCCTCATCTCGAGCTACGAGGCGGAAACGGGGCTCCTCTGGATGTGGGCGGGACCCTCGTGATTCCTCTCGAGTGGAGACGGCTAGGTCGGGGAACTTCTTGATTTGCACCAAGGGTGTGAAGGACCCTTTCGAAGTTCCAGAGGTGAGGTGTGATCAGCCTCGAAACGCCTCAGCGGAAATGGGCATCATCTCGCCTGGAGGGGAGAACCTCCTGGATTTTCTCGAGTTGCGGCAGGTCTTCTCGAGTTACGACGGGGACCTCAGGGACCCGCTCTGGTGGCCTCAGGAAAGGCCAGTCCCCATGCGAGTTGCTAGGGGACCTCTCGGGATTCCTCTCCCGTCCATGCCGGGGCCTCAGTCCCTGTGTGGAGTCGGGGCCGGAACCTGAGGATTCCTCCCCAGTGTTGCCATGGATCTTGGGGTGCTTCTGAGTCTCCCCAGGGGAGTCAGGCCTCGTCTCGAGTGGGGGCATGCACGTGCGCTTTCCTCCCGAGCTGCAGCAGTAGTGTCACGCTTCCTGTCACATGGATCAAGGGATCTGTGGCTTTCCCTCGAGGCTGTCCCTCGAGGCTTTCCCACGAGGCTTTCCCACAGGGCTGTGCCACGTGCCACCTTGGTGGGAGTCGATCCTCGGCGTGAAAGAGGAGCCGGTGAAGGGAAAAGAGGTTCCTCTGGAATGGACTGAGACATCTGGGGGACTCTTGGAATGGTGGCACGACCCTGGAGTTCCTCTCGCCGTTCCTGTTGAGAGGGCCTCCTCTTCACATGCGACGGGAACGCCGGGAACTCTTTCCCGACGAAGCAGGGAACGGATCCCTCATCTCGAGCTACGAGGCGGAAACGGGGCTCCTCTGGATGTGGGCGGGACCCTCGTGATTCCTCTCGAGTGGAGACGGCTAGGTCGGGGAACTTCTTGATTTGCACCAAGGGTGTGAAGGACCCTTTCGAAGTTCCGGAGGTGAGGTGTGATCCGCCTCGAGACGCCTCAGCGGAAATGGGCCTCATCTCGCCTGGAGGGGAGAACCTCCTGGATTTTCTCGAGTTGCGGCAGGTCTTCTCGAGTTACGACGGGGACCTCAGGGACCCGCTCTGGTGGCCTCAGGAAAGGCCAGTCCCCATGCGAGTTGCTAGGGGACCTCTCGGGATTCCTCTGCCGTCCATGCCGGGGCCTCAGTCCTTGTGTGGAGTCGGGGCCGGAACCTGAGGATTCCTCTCCAGTGTTGCCATGGATCTTGGGGTGCTTCTGAGTCTCCTCAGGGGAGTCAGGCCTCGTCTCGAGTGGGGGCATGCACGTGCGCTTTCCTCCCGAGCTGCAGCAGTAGTGTCACGCTTCCTGTCACGTGGATCAAGGGATCTGTGGCTTTCCCTCGAGGCTGTCCCTCGAGGCTTTCCCACGAGGCTTTCCCACAGGGCTGTGCCACGTGCCACCTTGGTGGGAGTCGATCCTCGGCGTGAAAGACGAGCCGGTGAAGGGAAAAGAGGTTCCTCTGGAATGGACTGAGACATCTGGGGGACTCTTGGAATGGTGGCACGACCCTGGAGTTCCTCTCGCCGTTCCTGTTGAGAGGGCCTCTGCTTGAGATGCGACGGGAACGCCGGGAACTCTTTCCCGACGAAGCAGGGAAAGGATCCCTCATCTCGAGCTACGAGGCGGAAACGGGGCTCCTCTGGATGTGGGCGGGACCCTCGTGATTCCTCTCGAGTGGAGACGGGTATGTCGGGGAACTTCTTGATTTGCACCAAGGGTGTGAAGGACCCTTTCGAAGTTCCGGAGGTGAGGTGTGATCCGCCTCGAGATGCCTCAGCGGAAATGGGCCTCATCTCGCCTGGAGGGGAGAACCTCCTGGATTTTCTCCAGTTGCGGCAGGTCTTCTCGAGTTACGACGGGGACCTCAGGGACCCGCTCTGGTGGCCTCAGGAAAGGCCAGTCCCCATGCGAGTTGCTAGGGGACCTCTCGGGATTCCTCTCCCGTCCATGCCGGGGCCTCAGTCCTTGTGTGCAGTCGGGGGCGGAACCTGAGGATTCCTCTCCAGTGTTGCCATGGATCTTGGGGTGCTTCTGAGTCTCCCCAGGGGAGTCAGGCCTCGTCTCGAGTGGGGGCATGCACGTGCGCTTTCCTCCCGAGCTGCAGCAGTAGTGTCACGCTTCCTGTCACGTGGATCAAGGGATCTGTGGCTTTCCCTCGAGGCTGTCCCTCGAGGCTTTCCCACGAGGCTTTCCCACAGGGCTGTGCCACGTGCCACCTTGGTGGGTGTCGATCCTCGGCGTGAAAGACGAGCCGGTGAAGGGAAAAGTGGTTCCTCTGGAATGGACTGAGACATCTGGGGGACTCTTGGAATGGTGGCACGACCCTGGAGTTCCTCTCGCCGTTCCTGTTGAGAGGGCCTCCTCTTCACATGCGACGGGAACGCCGGGAACTCTTTCCCGACGAAGCAGGGAAAGGATCCCTCATCTCGAGCTACGAGGCGGAAACGGGGCTCCTCTGGATGTGGGCGGGACCCTCGTGATTCCTCTCGAGTGGAGACGGCTAGGTCGGGGAACTTCTTGATTTGCACCAAGGGTGTGAAGGACCCTTTCGAAGTTCCAGAGATGAGGTGTGATCAGCCTCGAAACGCCTCAGCGGAAATGGGCCTCATCTCGCCTGGAGGGGAGAACCTCCTGGATTTTCTCGAGTTGCGGCAGGTCTTCTCGAGTTACGACGGGGACCTCAGGGACCCGCTCTGGTGGCCTCAGGAAAGGCCAGTCCCCATGCGAGTTGCTAGGGGACCTCTCGGGATTCCTCTCCCGTCCATGCCGGGGCCTCAGTCCCTGTGTGGAGTCGGGGCCGGAACCTGAGGATTCCTCCCCAGTGTTGCCATGGATCTTGGGGTGCTTCTGAGTCTCCCCAGGGGAGTCAGGCCTCGTCTCGAGTGGGGGCATGCACGTGCGCTTTCCTCCCGAGCTGCAGCAGTAGTGTCACGCTTCCTGTCACGTGGATCAAGGGATCTGTGGCTTTCCCTCGAGGCTGTCCCTCGAGGCTTTCCCACGAGGCTTTCCCACAGGGCTGTGCCACGTGCCACCTTGGTGGGAGTCGATCCTCGGCGTGAAAGACGAGCCGGTGAAGGGAAAAGAGGTTCCTCTGGAATGGACTGAGACATCTGGGGGACTCTTGGAATGGTGGCACGACCCTGGAGTTCCTCTCGCCGTTCCTGTTGAGAGGGCCTCCTCTTCACATGCGACGGGAACGCCGGGAACTCTTTCCCGACGAAGCAGGGAACGGATCCCTCATCTCGAGCTACGAGGCGGAAACGGGGCTCCTCTGGATGTGGGCGGGACCCTCGTGATTCCTCTCGAGTGGAGACGGCTAGGTCGGGGAACTTCTTGATTTGCACCAAGGGTGTGAAGGACCCTTTCGAAGTTCCGGAGGTGAGGTGTGATCCGCCTCGAGACGCCTCAGCGGAAATGGGCCTCATCTCGCCTGGAGGGGAGAACCTCCTGGATTTTCTCGAGTTGCGGCAGGTCTTCTCGAGTTACGACGGGGACCTCAGGGACCCGCTCTGGTGGCCTCAGGAAAGGCCAGTCCCCATGCGAGTTGCTAGGGGACCTCTCGGGATTCCTCTCCCGTCCATGCCGGGGCCTCAGTCCTTGTGTGGAGTCGGGGCCGGAACCTGAGGATTCCTCTCCAGTGTTGCCATGGATCTTGGGGTGCTTCTGAGTCTCCCCAGGGGAGTCAGGCCTCGTCTCGAGTGGGGGCATGCACGTGCGCTTTCCTCCCGAGCTGCAGCAGTAGTGTCACGCTTCCTGTCACGTGGATCAAGGGATCTGTGGCTTTCCCTCGAGGCTGTCCCTCGAGGCTTTCCCACGAGGCTTTCCCACAGGGCTGTGCCACGTGCCACCTTGGTGGGAGTCGATCCTCGGCGTGAAAGACGAGCCGGTGAAGGGAAAAGAGGTTCCTCTGGAATGGACTGAGACATCTGGGGGACTCTTGGAATGGTGGCACGACCCTGGAGTTCCTCTCGCTGTTCCTGTTGAGAGGGCCTCCTCTTGAGATGCGACGGGAACGCCGGGAAATCTTTCCCGACGATGCAGGGAAAGGATCCCTCATCTCGAGCTACGAGGCGGAAACGGGGCTCCTCTGGATGTGGGCGGGACCCTCGTGATTCCTCTCGAGTGGAGACGGCTAGGTCGGGGAACTTCTTGATTTGCACCAAGGGTGTGAAGGACCCTTTCGAAGTTCCAGAGGTGAGGTGTGATCAGCCTCGAGACGCCTCAGCGGAAATGGGCCTCATCTCGCCTGGAGGGGAGAACCTCCTGGATTTTCTCGAGTTGCGGCAGGTCTTCTCGAGTTACGACGGGCACCTCAGGGACCCGCTCTGGTGGCCTCAGGAAAGGCCAGTCCCCATGCGAGTTGCTAGGGGACCTCTCGGGATTCCTCTCCCGTCCATGCCGGGGCCTCAGTCCTTGTGTGCAGTCGGGGCCGGAACCTGAGGATTCCTCTCCAGTGTTGCCATGGATCTTGGGGTGCTTCTGAGTCTCCCCAGGGGAGTCAGGCCTCGTCTCGAGTGGGGGCATGCACGTGCGCTTTCCTCCCGAGCTGCAGCAGTAGTGTCACGCTTCCTGTCACGTGGATCAAGGGATCTGTGGCTTTCCCTCGAGGCTGTCCCTCGAGGCTTTCCCACGAGGCTTTCCCACAGGGCTGTGCCACGTGCCACCTTGGTGGGAGTCGATCCTCGGCGTGAAAGACGAGCCGGTGAAGGGAAAAGTGGTTCCTCTGGAATGGACTGAGACATCTGGGGGACTCTTGGAATGGTGGCACGACCCTGGAGTTCCTCTCGCCGTTCCTGTTGAGAGGGCCTCCTCTTCACATGCGACGGGAACGCCGGGAACTCTTTCCCGACGAAGCAGGGAAAGGATCCCTCATCTCGAGCTACGAGGCGGAAACGGGGCTCCTCTGGATGTGGGCGGGACCCTCGTGATTCCTCTCGAGTGGAGACGGCTAGGTCGGGGAACTTCTTGATTTGCACCAAGGGTGTGAAGGACCCTTTCGAAGTTCCAGAGGTGAGGTGTGATCCGCCTCGAGACGCCTCATCGGAAATGGGCCTCATCTCGCCTGGAGGGGAGAACCTCCTGGATTTTCTCGAGTTGCGGCAGGTCTTCTCGAGTTACGACGGGGACCTCAGGGACCCGCTCTGGTGGCCTCAGGAAAGGCCAGTCCCCATGCGAGTTGCTAGGGGACCTCTTGGGATTCCTCTCCCGTCCATGCCAGGGCCTCAGTCCTTGTGTGGAGTCGGGGCCGGAACCTGAGGATTCCTCTCCAGTGTTGCCATGGATCTTGGGGTGCTTCTGAGTCTCCCCAGGGGAGTCAGGCCTCATCTCGAGTGGGGGCATGCACGTGCGCTTTCCTCCCGAGCTGCAGCAGTAGTGTCACGCTTCCTGTCACGTGGATCAAGGGATCTGTGGCTTTCCCTCGAGGCTGTCCCTCGAGGCTTTCCCACGAGGCTTTCCCACAGGGCTGTGCCACGTGCCACCTTGGTGGGAGTCGATCCTCGGCGTGAAAGACGAGCCGGTGAAGGGAAAAGAGGTTCCTCTGGAATGGACTGAGACATCTGGGGGACTCTTGGAATGGTGGCACGACCCTGGAGTTCCTCTCGCCGTTCCTGTTGAGAGGGCCTCCTCTTCACATGCGACGGGAACGCCGGGAACTCTTTCCCGACGAAGCAGGGAAAGGATCCCTCATCTCGAGCTACGAGGCGGAAACGGGGCTCCTCTGGATGTGGGCGGGACCCTCGTGATTCCTCTCGAGTGGAGACGGCTAGGTCGGGGAACTTCTTGATTTGCACCAAGGGTGTGAAGGACCCTTTCGAAGTTCCAGAGGTGAGGTGTGATCAGCCTCGAGACGCCTCAGCGGAAATGGGCCTCATCTCGCCTGGAGGGGAGAACCTCCTGGATTTTCTCGAGTTGCGGCAGGTCTTCTCGAGTTACGACGGGGACCTCAGGGACCCGCTCTGGTGGCCTCAGGAAAGGCCAGTCCCCATGCGAGTTGCTAGGGGACCTCTCGGGATTCCTCTCCCGTCCATGCCGGGGCCTCAGTCCTTGTGTGGAGTCGGGGCCGGAACCTGAGGATTCCTCTCCAGTGTTGCCATGGATCTTGGGGTGCTTCTGAGTCTCCCCAGGGGAGTCAGGCCTCGTCTCGAGTGGGGGCATGCACGTGCGCTTTCCTCCCGAGCTGCAGCAGTAGTGTCACGCTTCCTGTCACGTGGATCAAGGGATCTGTGGCTTTCCCTCGAGGCTGTCCCTCGAGGCTTTCCCACGAGGCTTTCCCACAGGGCTGTGCCACGTGCCACCTTGGTGGGAGTCGATCCTCGGCGTGAAAGACGAGCCGGTGAAGGGAAAAGAGGTTCCTCTGGAATGGACTGAGACATCTGGGGGACTCTTGGAATGGTGGCACGACCCTGGAGTTCCTCTCGCCGTTCCTGTTGAGAGGGCCTCCTCTTGAGATGCGACGGGAACGCCGGGAACTCTTTCCCGACGATGCAGGGAAAGGATCCCTCATCTCGAGCTACGAGGCGGAAACGGGGCTCCTCTGGATGTGGGCGGGACCCTCGTGATTCCTCTCGAGTGGAGACGGCTAGGTCGGGGAACTTCTTGATTTGCACCAAGGGTGTGAAGGACCCTTTCGAAGTTCCAGAGGTGAGGTGTGATCAGCCTCGAGACGCCTCAGCGGAAATGGGCCTCATCTCGCCTGGAGGGGAGAACCTCCTGGATTTTCTCGAGTTGCGGCAGGTCTTCTCGAGTTAGGACGGGGACCTCAGGGACCCGCTCTGGTGGCCTCAGGAAAGGCCAGTCCCCATGCGAGTTGCTAGGGGACCTCTCGGGATTCCTCTCCCGTCCATGCCGGGGCCTCAGTCCTTGTGTGGAGTCGGGGCCGGAACCTGAGGATTCCTCTCCAGTGTTGCCATGGATCTTGGGGTGCTTCTGAGTCTCCCCAGGGGAGTCAGGCCTCGTCTCGAGTGGGGGCATGCACGTGCGCTTTCCTCCCGAGCTGCAGCAGTAGTGTCACGCTTCCTGTCACGTGGATCAAGGGATCTGTGGCTTTCCCTCGAGGCTGTCCCTCGAGGCTTTCCCACGAGGCTTTCCCACAGGGCTGTGCCACGTGCCACCTTGGTGGGAGTCGATCCTCGGCGTGAAAGACGAGCCGGTGAAGGGAAAAGAGGTTCCTCTGGAATGGACTGAGACATCTGGGGGACTCTTGGAATGGTGGCACGACCCTGGAGTTCCTCTCGCCGTTCCTGTTGAGAGGGCCTCCTCTTCACATGCGACGGGAACGCCGGGAACTCTTTCCCGACGAAGCAGGGAAAGGATCCCTCATCTCGAGCTACGAGGCGGAAACGGGGCTCCTCTGGATGTGGGCGGGACCCTCGTGATTCCTCTCGAGTGGAGACGGCTAGGTCGGGGAACTTCTTGATTTGCACCAAGGGTGTGAAGGACCCTTTCGAAGTTCCAGAGGTGAGGTGTGATCCGCCTCGAGACGCCTCAGCGGAAATGGGCCTCATCTCGCCTGGAGGGGAGAACCTCCTGGATTTTCTCGAGTTGCGGCAGGTCTTCTCGAGTTACGACGGGGACCTCAGGGACCCGCTCTGGTGGCCTCAGGAAAGGCCAGTCCCCATGCGAGTTGCTCGGGGACCTCTCGGGATTCCTCTCCCGTCCATGCCGGGGCCTCAGTCCTTGTGTGGAGTCGGGGCCGGAACCTGAGGATTCCTCTCCAGTGTTGCCATGGATCTTGGGGTGCTTCTGAGTCTCCCCAGGGGAGTCAGGCCTCGTCTCGAGTGGGGGCATGCACGTGCGCTTTCCTCCCGAGCTGCAGCAGTAGTGTCACGCTTCCTGTCACGTGGATCATGGGATCTGTGGCTTTCCCTCGAGGCTGTCCCTCGAGGCTTTCCCACGAGGCTTTCCCACAGGGCTGTGCCACGTGCCACCTTGGTGGGAGTCGATCCTCGGCGTGAAAGACGAGCCGGTGAAGGGAAAAGAGGTTCCTCTGGAATGGACTGGGACATCTGGGGGACTCTTGGAATGGTGGCACGACCCTGGAGTTCCTCTCGCCGTTCCTGTTGAGAGGGCCTCCTCTTGAGATGCGACGGGAACGCCGGGAACTCTTTCCCGACGAAGCAGGGAAAGGATCCCTCATCTCGAGCTACGAGGCAGAAACGGGGCTCCTCTGGATGTGGGCGGGACCCTCGTGATTCCTCTCGAGTGGAGACGGGTATGTCGGGGAACTTCTTGATTTGCACCAAGGGTGTGAAGGACCCTTTCGAAGTTCCAGAGGTGAGGTGTGATCAGCCTCGAGACGCCTCAGCGGAAATGGGCCTCATCTCGCCTGGAGGGGAGAACCTCCTGGATTTTCTCGAGTTGCGGCAGGTCTTCTCGAGTTACGACGGGGACCTCAGGGACCCGCTCTGGTGGCCTCAGGAAAGGCCAGTCCCCATGCGAGTTGCTAGGGGACCTCTCGGGATTCCTCTCCCGTCCATGCCGGGGCCTCAGTCCTTGTGTGGAGTCGGGGCCGGAACCTGAGGATTCCTCTCCAGTGTTGCCATGGATCTTGGGGTGCTTCTGAGTCTCCCCAGGGGAGTCAGGCCTCGTCTCGAGTGGGGGCATGCACGTGCGGTTTCCTCCCGAGCTGCAGCAGTAGTGTCACGCTTCCTGTCACGTGGCTTAAGTGATCTGTGGCTTTCCCTCGAGGCTGTCCCTCGAGGCTTTCCCACGAGGCTTTCCCACAGGGCTGTGCCACGTGCCACCTTGGTGGGAGTCGATCCTCGGCGTGAAAGACGAGCCGGTGAAGGGAAAAGAGGTTCCTCTGGAATGGACTGAGACATCTGGGGGACTCTTAGAATGGTGGCACGACCCTGGAGTTCCTCTCGCCGTTCCTGTTGAGAGGGCCTCCTCTTGAGATGCGACGGGAACGCCGGGAACTCTTTCCCGACGAAGCAGGGAAAGGATCCCTCATCTCGAGCTACGAGGCGGAAACGGGGCTCCTCTGGATGTGGGCGGGACCCTCGTGATTCCTCTCGAGTGGAGACGGCTAGGTCGGGGAACTTCTTGATTTGCACCAAGGGTGTGAAGGACCCTTTCGAAGTTCCAGAGGTGAGGTGTGATCAGCCTCGAGACGCCTCAGCGGAAATGGGCCTCATCTCGCCTGGAGGGGAGAACCTCCTGGATTTTCTCGAGTTGCGGCAGGTCTTCTCGAGTTACGACGGGGACCTCAGGGACCCGCTCTGGTGGCCTCAGGAAAGGCCAGTCCCCATGCGAGTTGCTAGGGGACCTCTCGGGATTCCTCTCCCGTCCATGCCGGGGCCTCAGTCCTTGTGTGGAGTCGGGACCGGAACCTGAGGATTCCTCTCCAGTGTTGCCATGGATCTTGGGGTGCTTCTGAGTCTCCCCAGGGGAGTCAGGCCTCGTCTCGAGTGGGGGCATGCACGTGCACTTTCCTCCCGAACTGCAGCAGTAGTGTCACGCTTCCTGTCACGTGGATCAAGGGATCTGTGGTTTCCCTCGAGGCTTTCGCTCGAGGCTTTCCCACGAGGCTTCCCACAGGGCTGTGCCACGTGCCACCTTGGTGGGAGTCGATCCTCGGCGTGAAAGACGAGCCGGTGAAGGGAAAAGAGGTTCCTCTGGAATGGATTGAGACATCTGGGGGACTCTTGGAATGGTGGCACGACCCTGGATTTCCTCTCGTCGATCCTCTTGAGAGGGCCTCCTCTTGAGATGCGACGGGAACGCCTGGAACTCTTTCCCGACGAAGCAGGGAAAGGATCCCTCATCTCGAGCTACGAGGCGGAAACGGGGCTCCTCTGGATGTGGGCGGGACCCTCGTGTTTCCTCTCGAGTGGAGACGGGTATGTCGGGGAACTTCTTGATTTGCACCAAGGGTGTGAAGGACCCTTTCGAAGTTCCAGAGGTGAGGTGTGATCAGCCTCGAGACGCCTCAGCGGAAATGGGCCTCATCTCGCCTGGAGGGGAGAACCTCCTGGATTTTCTCGAGTTGCGGCAGGTCTTCTCCAGTTACGACCGGGACCTCAGGGACCCGCTCTGGTGACCTCAGGAAAGGCCAGTCCCCATGCGAGTTGCTAGGGGCCATCTCGGGATTCCTCTCCCATCCATGCCGGGGCCTAAGACCTTGTGTGGAGTCGGGGCTGAAACCTGAGGATTCCTCTCCAGTGTTGCCATGGATCTTGGGGTGCTTCTGAGTCTCCCCAGGGGAGTCAGGCCTCGTCTCGAGTGGGGGCATGCACGTGCGCTTTCCTCCCGATCTGCAGCAGTAGTGTCACACTTCCTGTCACGTGGATCAAGGGATCTGTGGCTTTCCCTCGAGGCTGTCCCTCGAGGCTTTCGCACGAGGCTTTCCCACAGGGCTGTGCCACGTGCCACCTTGGTGTGAGTCGATCCTCGGCGTGAAAGAGGGGCCGGTGAAGGGAAAAGAGGTTCCTCTGGAATGGACTGAGACATCTGGGGGACTCTTGGAATGGTGGCACGACCCTGGAGTTCCTCTCGCCATTCCTGTTAAGAGGGCCTCCTCTTGAGATGCGACGAGAACGCCGGGAACTCTTTCCCGACGAAGCAGGGAAAGGATCCCTCATCTCGAGCTACGAGGCGGAAACGGGGCTCCTCTGGATGTGGGCGGGACCCTCGTGATTCCTCTCGCGTGGAGACGGGTATGTCGGGGAACTTCTTGATTTGCACCAAGGGTGTGAAGGAGCCTTTCGAAGTTCCAGAGGTGAGGTGTGATCAGCCTCGAGACGCCTCAGCGGAAATGGGCCTCATCTCGCCTGGAGGGGAGAACCTCCTGGATTTTCTCGAGTTGCGGCAGGTCTTCTCGAGTTACGACGGGGACCTCAGGGACCGCTCTGGTGGCCTCAGGAAAGGCCAGTCCCCATGCGAGTTGCTAGGGGACCTCTCGGGATTCCTCTCCCGTCCATGCTGGGGCCTCAGTCCTTGTGTGGAGTCGGGGCCGGAACCTGAGGATTCCTCTCCAGTGTTGCCATGGATCTTGGGGAGCTTCTGAGTCTCCCCATGGGAGTCAGGCAGCCTCTCGAGTGGGGGCATGCACGTGCGCTTTCCTCCCGAGCTGCAGCAGTAGTGTCACGCTTCCTGTCACTTGGATCAAGGGATATGTGGCTTTCCCTCGAGGCTGTCCCTCGAGGCTTTCCCACGAGGCTTTCCCACAGGGCTGTGCCACGTGCCACCTTGCTGTGAGTCGATCCTCGGCGTGAAAGACGATCCGGTGAAGGGAAAAGAGGTTCCTCTGGAATGGACTGAGACATCTGGGGGACTCTTGGAATGGTGGCACGACCCTGGAGTTCCTCTCGCCGTTCCTGTTGAGAGGGCCTCCTCTTGAGATGCGACGGGAACGCCGGGTACTCTTTCCCGACGAAGCAGGGAAAGGATCCCTCATCTCGAGCTACGAGGCGGAAACGGGGCTCCTCTGGATGTGGGCGGGACCCTCGTGATTCCTCTCGCGTGGAGACGGGTATGTCGGGGAACTTCTTGATTTGCACCAAGTGTGTGAAGGACCCTTTCGAAGTTCCAGAGGTGAGGTGTGATCAGCCTCGAGACGCCTCAGAGGAAATGGGCCTCATCTCGCCTGGAGGGGAGAACCTCCTGGATTTTCTCGAGTTGCGGCAGGTCTTCTCGAGTTACGACGGGGACCTCAGGGACCCGCTCTGGTGGCCTCAGGAAAGGCCAGTCCCCATGCGAGTTGCTAGGGGACCTCTCGGGATTCCTCTCCCGTCCATGCCGGGGCCTCAGTCCTTGTGTGGAGTCGGGGCCGGAACCTGAGGATTCCTCTCCAGTGTTGCCATGGATCTTGGGGTGCTTCTGAGTTTCCCCAGGGGAGTCAGGCCTCGTCTCTAGTGGGGGCATGCACGTGCGCTTTCCTCCCGAGCTGCAGCAGTAGTGTCACGCTTCCTGTCACGTGGATCAAGGGATCTGTGGCTTTCCCTCGAGGCTGTCCCTCGAGGCTTTCCCACGAGGCTTTCCCACAGGGCTGTGCCACGTGCCACCTCGGTGTGAGTCGATCCTCGGCGTGAAAGACGAGCCGGTGAAGGGAAAAGAGTTTCCTCTGCAATGGACTGAAGCATCTGGGGGACGCTTGGAATGGTGGCACGACCCTGGAGTTCCTCTCGCCGTTCCTGTTGAGAGGGTCTCCTCTTGAGATGCGACGGGAACGCCGAGAACTCTTTCCCGACGAAGCAGGGAAAGGATCCCTCATCTCGAGTTTCGAGGCGGAAACGGGGCTCCTCTGGATGTGGGCGGGACCCTCATGATTCCTCTCGCGTGGAGACGGCTATGTCGGGGACCTTCTTGATTTGCACCAAGGGTTTGAAGGAGCCTTTCGAAGTTCCAGAGGTGAGATGTGATCAGCCTCGAGACGCCTCAGCAGAAATGGCCTCATCTCGCCTGGAGGGGAGAGCCTCCTGGATTTTCTCGAGTTGCGGCAGGTCTTCTCGAGTTACGACGGGGACCTCAGGGACCCGCTCTGGTGGCCTCAGGAAAGGCCAGTCCCAATGCGAGTTGCTAGGGGGCCTCTCGGGATTCCTCTCCCGTCCATTCCGGGGCCTCAGTCCTTGTGTGGAGTCGGGGCCGGAACCTGAGGATTCCTCTCCAGTGTTGCCATGGATCTTGGGGTGCTTCTGAGTCTCCCCAGGGGAGTCAGGCCTCGTCTCGAGTGGGGGCATGCACGTGCGCTTTCCTCCCGAGCTGCAGCAGTAGTGTCACGCTTCCTGTCACGTGGATCAAGGGATCTGTGGCTTTCCCTCGAGGCTGTCCCTCGAGGCTTTCCCACGAGGCTTTCCCACAGGGCTGTGCCACGTGCCACCTTGGTGTGAGTCGATCCTCGGCGTGAAAGACGAGCCGGTGAAGGGAAAAGAGTTTCCTCTGGAATGGACTGAGACAGCTGGGGGACTCGTGGAATGGTGGCACGACCCTGGAGTTCCTCTCGCCGTTCCTGTTAAGAGGGCCTCCTCTTGAGATGCGACGGGAACGCCGGGAACTCTTTCCCGACGAAGTAGGGAAAGGATCCCTCATCTCGAGCTACGAGGCGGAAACGGGGCTCCTCTGGATGTGGGCGGGACCCTCGTGATTCCTCTCGAGTGGAGACGGGTATGTCGGGGAACATCTTGATTTGCACCAAGGGTGTGAAGGAGCCTTTCGAAGTTCCAGAGGTGAGGTGTGATCAGCCTCGAGACGCCTCAGCGGAAATGGGCCTCATCTCGCCTGGAGGGGAGAACCTCCCGGATTTTCTCGAGTTGCGGCAGGTCTTCTCGAGTTACGACGGGGACCTCAGGGACCCGCTCTGGTGGCCTCAGGAAAGGCCAGTCCCCATGCGAGTTGCTAGGGGACCTATCGGGATTCCTCTCCCGTCGATGCCGGGGCCTCAGTCCTTGTGTGGAGTCGGGGCCGGAACCTGAGGATTCCTCTCCAGTGTTGCCATGGATCTTGGGGTGCTTCTGAGTCTCCCCAGGGGAGTCAGGCCTCGTCTCGAGTGGGGGCATGCACGTGCGCTTTCCTCCCGAGCTGCAGCAGTAGTGTCACGCTTCCTGTCACGTGGATCAAGGGATCTGTGGCTTTCCCTCGAGGCTGTCCCTCAAGGCTTTCCCACGAGGCTTTCCCACAGGGCTGTGCCACGTGCCACCTTGTTGTGAGTCGATCCTCGGCATGTAAGACGAGCCGGTGAAGGGAAAAGAGGTTCCTCTGGAATGGACTGAGATATCTGGGGGACTCTTGGAATGGTTGCACGATCCTGGAGTTCCTCTCGCCGTTCCTGTTGAGAGGGCCTCCTCTTGGGATGCGACTGGAACGCCGGGAACTCTTTCCCGACGAAGCAGGGAAAGGATCCCTCATCTCGAGCTACGAGGCGGAAACGGGCCTCCTCTGGATGTGGGCGGGACCCTCGTGATTCCCCTCGAGTGGAGACGGGTATGTCGGGGAACTTCTTGATTTGCACCAAGGGTGTGAAGGACCCTTTCGAAGTTCCAGAGGTGAGGTGTGATCAGCCTCGAGACGCCTCAGCGGAAATGGGCCTCATCTCGCCTGGAGGGGAGAGCCTCCTGGATTTTCTCGAGTTGCGGCAGGTCTTCCCGAGTTACGACGGGGAACTCTGGGACCCGCTCTGGTGGCCTCAGGAAAGGCCAGTCCCCATGCGAGTTGCTAGGGGACCTCTCGGGATTCCTCTCCCGTCCATGCCGGGGCCTCAGTCCTTGTGTGGAGTCGGGGCCGGAACCTGAGGATTCCTCTCCAGTGTTGCCATGGATCTTGGGGTGCTTCTGAGTCTCCCCAGGGGAGTCAGGCCTCGTCTCGAGTGGGGGCATGCACGTGCGCTTTCCTCCCGAGCTGCAGCAGTAGTGTCACGCTTCCTGTCACGTGGATCAAGGGATCTGTGGCTTTCCCTCGAGGCTGTCCCTCGAGGCTTTCCAACGAGGCTTTGCCACAGGGCTGTGCCACGTGCCACCTTGGTGGGAGTCGATCCTCGGCGTGAAAGACGAGCCGGTGAAGGGAAAAGAGGTTCCTCTGGAATGGACTGAGACATCTGGGGAACTCTTGGAATGGTGGCACGACCCTGGAGTTCCTCTCACCGTTCCTGTTGAGAGGGCCTCCTCTTGAGATGCGACTGGAACGCCGGGAACTCTTTCCCGATGAAGCAGGGAAAGGATCCCTCATCTCGAGCTACGAGGCGGAAACGGGGCTCCTCTGGATGTGGGCGGGACCCTCGTGATTCCCCTCGAGTGGAGACGGGTATGTCGGGGAACTTCTTGATTTGCACCAAGGGTGTGAAGGAGCCTTTCGAAGTTGCAGAGGTGAGGTGTGATCAGCCTCGAGACGCCTCAGCGGAAATGGGCCTCATCTCGCCTGGAGGGGAGAACCTCCTGGATTTTCTCGAGTTGCGGCAGGTCTTCTCGAGTTACGACGGGGACCTCAGGGACCGCTCTGGTGGCCTCAGGAAAGGCCAGTCCCCATGCGAGTTGCTAGGGGACCTCTCGGGATTCCTCTCCCGTCCATGCCGGGGCCTCAGTCCTTGTGTGGAGTCGGGGCCGGAACCTGAGGATTCCTCTCCAGTGTTGCCATGGATCTTGGGGAGCTTCTGAGTCTCCCCATGGGAGTCAGGCAGCCTCTCGAGTGGGGGCATGCACGTGCACTTTCCTCCTGATCTGCAGCAGTAGTGTCACGCTTCCTGTCACGTGGATCAAGGGATATGTGGCTTTCCCTCGAGGCTGTCCCTCGAAGCTTTCCCACGAGGCTTTCCCACAGGGCTGTGCCACGTGCCACCTTGGTGTGAGTCGATCCTCGGCGTGAAAGACGAGCCGGTGAAGGGAAAAGAGGTTCCTCTGGAATGGACTGAGACATCTGGGGGACTCTTGGAATGGTGGCACGACCCTGGAGTTCCTCTCGCCGTTCCTGTTGAGAGGGCCTCCTCTTGAGATGCGACGGGAACGCCGGGAACTCTTTCCCGACGAAGCAGGGAAAGGATCCCTCATCTCGAGCTACGAGGCGGAAACGGGGCTCCTCTGGATGTGGGCGGGACCCTCGTGATTCCTCTCGCGTGGAGACGGCTAGGTCGGGGAACTTCTTGATTTGCACCAAGGGTGTGAAGGACCCTTTCGAAGTTCCAGAGGTGAGGTGTGATCAGGCTCGAGACGCCTCAGAGGAAATGGGCTCATCTCGCCTGGAGGGGAGAACCTCCTGGATTTTCTCGAGTTGCGGCAGGTCTTCTCGAGTTACGACGGGGACCTCAGGGACCCGCTCTGGTGGCCTCAGGAAAGGCCAGTCCCCATGCGAGTTGCTAGGGGACCTCTCGGGATTCCTCTCCCGTCCATGCCGGGGCCTCAGTCCTTGTGTGGAGTCGGGGCCGGAACCTGAGGATTCCTCTCCAGTGTTGCCATGGATCTTGGGGTGCTTCTGAGTCTCCCCAGGGGAGTCAGGCCTCGTCTCGAGTGGGGGCATGCACGTGCGCTTTCCTCCCGAGCTGCAGCAGTAGCGTCACGCTTCCTTTCACGTGGATCAAGGGATCTGTGGCTTTCCCTCGAGGCTGTCCCTCGAGGCTTTCCCACGAGGCTTTCCCACAGGGCTGTGCCACGTGCCACCTTGGTGTGAGTCGATCCTCGGCGTGAAAGACGAGCCGGTGAAGGGAAAAGAGGTTCCTCTGGAATGGACTGAGATATCTGGGGGACTCTTGGAATGGTGGCACGATCCTGGAGTTCCTCTCGCCGTTCCTGTTGAGAGGGCCTCCTCTTGGGATGCGACTGGAACGCCGGGAACTCTTTCCCGACGAAGCAGGGAAAGGATCCCTCATCTCGAGCTACGAGGCGGAAACGGGGCTCCTCTGGATGTGGGCGGGACCCTCGTGATTCCCCTCGAGTGGAGACGGGTATGTCGGGGAACTTCTTGATTTGCACCAAGGGTGTGAAGGACCCTTTCGAAGTTCCAGAGGTTAGGTGTGATCAGCCTCGAGACGCCTCAGCGGAAATGGGCCTCATCTCGCCTGGAGGGGAGAACCTCCTGGATTTTCTCGAGTTGCGGCAGGTCTTCTCGAGTTACGACGGGGACCGCAGGGACCCGCTCTGGTGGCCTCAGGAAAGGCCAGTCCCCATGCGAGTTGCTAGGGGGCCTCTCGGGATTCCTCTCCCGTCCATGCCGGGGCCTCAGTCCTTGTGTGGAGTCGGGGCCGGAACCTGAGGATTCCTCTCCAGTGTTGCCATGGATCTTGGGGTGCTTCTGAGTCTCCCCAGGGGAGTCAGGCCTCGTCTCGAGTGGGGGCATGCACGTGCGCTTTCCTCCCGAGCTGCAGCAGTAGTGTCACGCTTCCTGTCACGTGGATCAAGGGATCTGTGGCTTTCCCTCGAGGCTGTCCCTCGAGGCTTTCCCACGAGGCTTTCCCACAGGGCTGTGCCACGTGCCACCTTGGTGGGAGTCGATCCTCGGCGTGAAAGACGAGCCGGTGAAGGGAAAAGAGGTTCCTCTGGAATGGACTGAGACATCCGGGGAACTCTTGGAATGGTGGCACGACCCTGGAGTTCCTCTCACCGTTCCTGTTGAGAGGGCCTCCTCTTGAGATGCGAGTGGAACGCCGGGAACTCTTTCCCGATGAAGCAGGGAAAGGATCCCTCATCTCGAGCTACGAGGCGGAAACGGGGCTCCTCTGGATGTGGGCGGGACCCTCGTGATTCCCCTCGAGTGGAGACGGGTATGTCGGGGAACTTCTTGATTTGCACCAAGGGTGTGAAGGAGCCTTTCGAAGTTCCAGAGGTGAGGTGTGATCAGCCTCGAGACGCCTCAGCGGAAATGGGCCTCATCTCGCCTGGAGGGGAGAACCTCCTGGATTTTCTCGAGTTGCGGCAGGTCTTCTCGAGTTACGACGGGGACCTCAGGGACCGCTCTGGTGGCCTCAGGAAAGGCCAGTCCCCATGCGAGTTGCTAGGGGACCTCTCGGGATTCCTCTCCCGTCCATGCCGGGGCCTCAGTCCTTGTGTGGAGTCGGGGCCGGAACCTGAGGATTCCTCTCCTGTGTTGCCATGGATCTTGGGGAGCTTCTGAGTCTCCCCAGGGGAGTCAGGCCTCGTCTCGAGTGGGGGCATGCACGTGCGCTTTCCTCCCGAGCTGCAGCGGTAGCGTCACGCTTCCTGTCACGTGGATCAAGGGATCTGTGGCTTTCCCTCGAGGCTGTCCCTCGAGGCTTTCCCACGAGGCTTTCCCACAGGGCTGTGCCACGTGCCACCTTGGTGTGAGTCGATCCTCGGCGTGAAAGACGATCCGGTGAAGGGAAAAGAGGTTCCTCTGGAACGGACTGAGATATCTGGGGAACTCTTGGAATGGTGGCACGACCCTGGAGTTCCTCTCGCCGTTCCTGTTGAGAGGGCCTCCTCTTGAGATGCGACGGGAATGCCCGGAATTCTTTCCCGATGAAGCAGGGAAAGGATCCCTCATCTCGAGCTACGAGGCGGAAACGGGGCTCCTCTGGATGTGGGCGGGACCCTCGTGTTTCCCCTCGAGTGGAGACGGGTATGTCGGGGAACTTCTTGATTTGCACCAAGGGTGTGAAAGAGCCTTTCGAAGTTCCAGAGGTGAGGTGTGATCAGCCTCGAGACGCCTCAGCGGAAATGGGCCTCATCTCGCCTGGAGGGGAGAACCTCCTGGATTTTCTCGAGTTGCGGCAGGTCTTCTCGAGTTACGACGGGGACCTCAGGGACCCGCTCTGGTGGCCTCAGGAAAGGCCAGTCCCCATGCGAGTTGCTAGGGGACCTCTCGGGATTCCTCTCCCGTCCATGCCGGGGCCTCAGTCCTTGTGTGGAGTCGGGGCCGGAACCTGAGGATTCCTCTCCAGTGTTGCCATGGATCTTGGGGTGCTTCTGAGTCTCCCCAGGGGAGTCAGGCCTCGTCTCGAGTGGGGGCATGCACGTGCGCTTTCCTCCCGAGCTGCAGCAGTAGTGTCACGCTTCCTGTCACGTGGATCAAGGGATCTGTGGCTTTCCCTCGAGGCTGTCCCTCGAGGCTTTCCCACGAGGCTTTCCCACAGGGCTGTGCCACGTGCCACCTTGGTGTGAGTCGATCCTCGGCGTGAAAGACGAGCCGGTGAAGGGAAAAGAGGTTCCTCTGGAATGGACTGAGACATCTGGGGGACTCTTGGAATGGTGGCACGATCCTGGAGTTCCTCTCGCCGTTCCTGTTGAGAGGGCCTCCTCTTGGGATGCGACTGGAACGCCGGGAACTCTTTCCCGACGAAGCAGGGAAAGGATCCCTCATCTCGAGCTACGAGGCGGAAACGGGGCTCCTCTGGATGTGGGCGGGACCCTCATGATTCCCCGCGAGTGGAGACGGGTATGTCGGGGAACTTCTTGATTTGCACCAAGGGTGTGAAGGACCCTTTCGAACTTCCAGATGTTAGGTGTGATCAGCCTCGAGACGCCTCAGCGGAAATGGGCCTCATCTCGCCTGGAGGGGAGACCCTCCTGGATTTTCTCGAGTTGCGGCAGGTCTTCTCGAGTTACGACGGGGACCGAAGGGACCCGCTCTGGTGGCCTCAGGAAAGGCCAGTCCCCATGCGAGTTGCTAGGGGACCTCTCGGGATTCCTCTCCCGTCCATGCCGGGGCCTCAGTCCTTGTGTGGAGTCGGGTCGGTACCTGAGGATTCCTCTCCAGTGTTGCCATATATCTTGAGGTGCTTCTGAGTCTGCCCAGGGGAGTCAGGCCTCGTCTCGAGTAGGGGCATGCACGTGCGCTTTCCTCCCGAGCTGCAGCAGTAGCGTCACGCTTCCTGTCACGTGGATCAAGGGATCTGTGGCTTTCCCTCGAGGCTGTCCCTCGAGGCTTTCCCACGAGGCTTTCCCACAGGGCTGTGCCACGTGCCACCTTGGTGTGCGTCGATCCTCGGCGTGAAAGACGAGCCGTTGAAGGGAAAAGAGGTTCCTCTGGAATGGACTGAGATATCTGGGGAACTCTTGGAATGGTGGCACGACCCTGGAGTTCCTCTCGCCGTTCCTGTTGAGAGGGCCTCCTCTTGGGATGCGACTGGAACGCCGGGAACTCTTTCCCGATGAAGCAGGGAAAGGATCCCTCATCTCGAGCTACGAGGCGGAAACGGGGCTCCTCTGGATGTGGGCGGGACCCTCGTGATTCCCCTCGAGTGGAGACGGGTATGTCGGGGAACTTCTTGATTTGCACCAAGGGTGTGAAGGAGCCTTTCGAAGTTCCAGAGGTGAGGTGTGATCAGCCTCGAGACGCCTCTTCGGAAATGGGCCTCATCTCGCCTGGAGGGGAGACCCTCCTGGATTTTCTCGAGTTGCGGCAGGTCTTCTCGAGTTACGACGGGGACCTCTGGGACCCGCTCTGGTGGCCTCAGGAAAGGCCAGTCCCCATGCGAGTTGCTAGGGGACCTCTCGGGATTCCTCTCCCGTCCATGCCGGGGCCTCAGTCCTTGTGTGGAGTCGGGGCCGGAACCTGAGGATTCCTCTCCAGTGTTGCCATGGATCTTGGGGTGCTTCTGAGTCTCCCCAGGGGAGTCAGGCCTCGTCTCAAGTGGGGGCATGCACGTGCGCTTTCCTCCCGAGCTGGAGCAGTAGTGTCACGCTTCCTGTCACGTGGATCAAGGGATCTGTGGCTTTCCCTCGAGGCTGTCCCTCGAGGCTTTCCCACAGGGCTGTGCCACGTGCCACCTTGGTGTGAGTCGATCCTCGGCGTGAAAGACGAGCCGGTGAAGGGAAAAGAGGTTCCTCTGGAATGGACTGAGACATCTGGGGGACTCTTGGAATGGTGGCACGACCCTGGAGTTCCTCTCGCCGTTCCTGTTGAGAGGGCCTCCTCTTGAGATGCGACGGGAACGCCGGGAACTCTTTCCCGACGAAGCAGGGAAAGGATCCCTCATCTCGAGCTACGAGGCGGAAACGGGGCTCCTCTGGATGTGGGCGGGACCCTCGTGATTCCTCTCGAGTGGAGACGGGTATGTCGGGGAACTTCTTGATTTGCACCAAGGGTGTGAAGGAGCCTTTCGAAGTTCCAGAGGTGAGGTGTGATCAGCCTCGAGACGCCTCAGCGGAAATGGGCCTCATCTCGCCTGGAGGGGAGAACCTCCCGGATTTTCTCGAGTTGCGGCAGGTCTTCTCGAGTTACGACGGGGACCTCAGGGACCCGCTCTGGTGGCCTCAGGAAAGGCCAGTCCCCATGCGAGTTGCTAGGGGAACTCTCGGGATTCCTCTCCCGTCCATGCCGGGGCCTCAGTCCTTGTGTGGAGTCGGGGCCGGAACCTGAGGATTCCTCTCCAGGGTTGCCATGGATCTTGGGGTGCTTCTGAGTCTCCCCAGGGGAGTCAGGCCTCGTCTCGAGTGGGGGCATGCACGTGCGCTTTCCTCCCGAGCTGCAGCAGTAGTGTCACGCTTCCTGTCACGTGGATCAAGGGATCTGTGGCTTTCCCTCGAGGCTGTCGCTAGAGGCTTTCCCACGAGGCTTTCCCACAGGGCTGTGCCACGTGCCACCTTGGTGTGAGTCGATCCTCGGCGTGAAAGACGAGCCGGTGAAGGGAAAAGAGGTTCCTCTGGAATGGACTGAGACATCCGGGGAACTCTTGGAATTGTGGCACGACCCTGGAGTTCCTCTCACCGTTCCTGTTGAGAGGGCCTCCTCTTGAGATGCGACTGGAACGCCGGGAACTCTTTCCCGACGAAGCAGGGAAAGGATCCCTCATCTCGAGCTACGAGGCGGAAACGGGGCTCCTCTGGATGTGGGCGGGACCCTCGTGATTCCCCTCGAGTGGAGACGGGTATGTCGGGGAACTTCTTGATTTGCACCAAGGGTGTGAAGGACCCTTTCGAAGTTCCAGAGGTGAGGTGTGATCAGCCTCGAGACGCCTCAGCGGAAATGGGCCTCATCTCGCCTGGAGGGGAGACCCTCCTGGATTTTCTCGAGTTGCGGCAGGTCTTCTCGAGTTACGACGGGGACCTCTGGGACCCGCTCTGGTGGCCTCAGGAAAGGCCAGTCCCCATGCGAGTTGCTAGGGGACCTCTCGGGATTCCTCTCCCGTCCAGGCCGGGGCCTCAGTCCTTGTGTGGAGTCGGGGCCGGAACCTGAGGATTCCTCTCCAGTGTTGCCATGGATCTTGGGGTGCTTCTGAGTCTCCCCAGGGGAGTCAGGCCTCGTCTCAAGTGGGGGCATGCACGTGCGCTTTCCTCCCGAGCTGCAGCAGTAGTGTCACGCTTCCTGTCACGTGGATCAAGGGATCTGTGGCTTTCCCTCGAGGCTGTCCCTCGAGGCTTTCCCACGAGGCTTTCCCACAGGGCTGTGCCACGTGCCACCTTGGTGTGAGTCGATCCTCGGCGTGAAAGACGAGCCGGTGAAGGGAAAAGAGGTTCCTCTGGAATGGACTGAGACATCTGGGGGACTCTTGGAATGGTGGCACGACCCTGGAGTTCCTCTCGCCGTTCCTGTTGAGAGGGCCTCCTCTTGAGATGCGACGGGAACGCCGGGAACTCTTTCCCGACGAAGCAGGGAAAGGATCCCTCATCTCGAGCTACGAGGCGGAAACGGGGCTCCTCTGGATGTGGGCGGGACCCTCGTGATTCCTCTCGAGTGGAGACGGGTATGTCGGGGAACTTCTTGATTTGCACCAAGGGTGTGAAGGAGCCTTTCGAAGTTCCAGAGGTGAGGTGTGATCAGCCTCGAGACGCCTCAGCGGAAATGGGCCTCATCTCGCCTGGAGGGGAGAACCTCCCGGATTTTCTCGAGTTGCGGCAGGTCTTCTCGAGTTACGACGGGGACCTCAGGGACCCGCTCTGGTGGCCTCAGGAAAGGCCAGTCCCCATGCGAGTTGCTAGGGGACCTCTCGGGATTCCTCTCCCGTCCATGCCGGGGCCTCAGTCCTTGTGTGGAGTCGGGGCCGGAACGTGAGGATTCCTCTCCAGTGTTGCCATGGATCTTGGGGTGCTTCTGAGTCTCCCCAGGGGAGTCAGGCCTCGTCTCGAGTGGGGGCATGCACGTGCGCTTTCCTCCCGAGCTGCAGCAGTAGGGTCACGCTTCCTGTCACGTGGATCAAGGGATCTGTGGCTTTCCCTCGAGGCTGTCGCTCGAGGCTTTCCCACGAGGCTTTCCCACAGGGCTGTGCCACGTGCCACCTTGGTGTGAGTCGATCCTCGGCGTGAAATACGAGCCGGTGAAGGGAAAAGAGGTTCCTCTGGAATGGACTGAGACATCCGGGGAACTCTTGGAATGGTGGCACGACCCTGGAGTTCCTCTCACCGTTCCTGTTGAGAGGTCCTCCTCTTGAGATGCGACTGGAACGCCGGGAACTCTTTCCCGACGAAGCAGGGAAAGGATCCCTCATCTCGAGCTACGAGGCGGAAACGGGGCTCCTCTGGATGTGGGCGGGACCCTCATGATTCCCCTCGAGTGGAGACGGGTATGTCGGGGAACTTCTTGATTTGCACCAAGGGTGTGAAGGAGCCTTTCGAAGTTCCAGAGGTGAGGTGTGATCAGCCTCGAGACGCCTCAGCGGAAATGGGCCTCATCTCGCCTGGAGGGGAGAACCTCCTGGATTTTCTCGAGTTGCGGCAGGTCTTCTCGAGTTACGACGGGGACCTCAGGGACCCGCTCTGGTGGCCTCAGGAAAGGCCAGTCCCCATGCGAGTTGCTAGGGGACCTCTCGGGATTCCTCTCCCGTCCATGCCGGGGCCTCAGTCCTTGTGTGGAGTCGGGGCCTGAACCTGAGGATTCCTCTCCTGTGTTGCCATGGATCTTGGGGAGCTTCTGAGTCTCCCCATGGGAGTCAGGCAGCCTCTCGAGTGGGGGCATGCACGTGCGCTTTCCTCCCGAGCTGGAGCAGTAGTGTCACGCTTCCTGTCACTTGGATCAAGGGATATGTGGCTTTCCCTCGAGGCTGTCCCTCGAGGCTTTCCCACGAGGCTTTCCCACAGGGCTGTGCCACGTGCCACCTTGGAGTGAGTCGATCCTCGGCGTGAAAGACGAGCCGGTGAAGGGAAAAGAGGTTCCTCTGGAATGGACTGAGACATCTGGGGGACTCTTGGAATGGTGGCACGACCCTGGAGTTCCTCTCGCCGTTCCTGTTGAGAGGGCCTCCTCTTGAGATGCGACGGGAACGCCGGGAACTCTTTCCCGACGAAGCAGGGAAAGGATCCCTCATCTCGAGCTACGAGGCGGAAACGGGGCTCCTCTGGATGTGGGCGGGACCCTCGTGATTCCTCTCGCGTGGAGACGGGTATGTCGGGTAACTTCTTGATTTGCACCAAGGGTGTGAAGGACCCTTTCGAAGTTCCAGAGGTGAGGTGTGATCATCCTCGAGACGCCTCAGAGGAAATGGGCCTCATCTCGCCTGGAGGGGAGAACCTCCTGGATTTTCTCGAGTTGCGGCAGGTCTTCTCGAGTTACGACGGGGACCTCAGGGACCCGCTCTGGTGGCCTCAGGAAAGGCCAGTCCCCATGCGAGTTGCTAGGGGACCTCTCGGGATTCCTCTCCCATCCATGCCGGGGCCTCAGTCCTTGTGTGGAGTCGGGGCCGGAACATGAGGATTCCTCTCCAGTGTTGCCATGGATCTTGGGGTGCTTCTGAGTTTCCCCAGGGGAGTCAGGCCTCGTCTCTAGTGGGGGCATGCACGTGCGCTTTCCTCCCGAGCTGCAGCAGTAGTGTCACGCTTCCTGTCACGTGGATCAAGGGATCTGTGGCTTTCCCTCGAGGCTGTCCCTCGAGGCTTTCCCACGAGGCTTTCCCACAGGGCTGTGCCACGTGCCACCTTGGTGGGAGTCGATCCTCGGCGTGAAAGACGAGCCGGTGAAGGGAAAAGAGGTTCCTCTGGAATGGACTGAGACATCTGGGGGACTCGTGGAATGGTGGCACGACCCTGGAGTTCCTCTCGCCGTTCCTGTTAAGAGGGTCTCCTCTTGAGATGCGACGGGAACGCCGGGAACTCTTTCCCAACGAAGCAGGGAAAGGATCCCTCATCTCGAGCTACGAGGCGGAAACGGGGCTCCTCTGGATGTGGGCGGGACACTCGTGATTCCTCTCGAGTGGAGACGGGTATGTCGGGGAACATCTTGATTTGCACCAAGGGTGTGAAGGAGCCTTTCGAAGTTCCAGAGGTGAGGTGTGATCAGCCTCGAGACGCCTCAGCAGAAATGGGCCTCATTTCGTCTGGAGGGGAGAACCTCCCGGATTTTCTCGAGTTGCGGCAGTTCTTCTCGAGTTACGACGGGGACCTCAGGGACCCGCTCTGGTGGCCTCAGGAAAGGCCAGTCCCCATGCGAGTTGCTAGGGGACCTCTCGGGATTCCTCTCCCGTCGATGCCGGGGCCTCAGTCCTTGTGTGGAGTCGGGGCCGGAACCTGAGGATTCCTCTCCAGTGTTGCCATGGATCTTGGGGTGCTTCTGAGTCTCCCCAGGGAAGTCAGGCCTCGTCTCGAGTGGGGGCATGCACGTGCGCTTTCCTCCCGAGCTGCAGCAGTAGTGTCACGCTTCCTGTCACGTGGATCAAGGGATCTGTGGCTTTCCCTTGAGGCTGTCCCTCAAGGCTTTCCCACGAGGCTTTCCCACAGGGCTGTGCCACGTGCCACCTTGGTGTGAGTCGATCCTCGGCATGTAAGACGAGCTGGTGAAGGGAAAAGGGGTCCGTCTGGAATGGACTGAGACATCTGGGGGACTCTTGGAATGGTGGCACGACCTTGGAGTTCCTCTCGCTCTTCCTGTTGAGAGGACCTCCGCTTGAGATGCCACGGGAATGCCGAGAAATCTTTCCCGACGAAGCAGGGAAAGGATCCCTCATCTCGAGCTACGGGGCGGAAATGGGGCTCCTCTGGATGTGGGCGGGACCCTCGTGATTCCTCTCGAGTGGAGACGGGTATGTCGGGGAACTTCTTGATTTGCACCAAGGGTGTGAAAGACCCTTTCGAAGTTCCAGAGGTGAGGTGTGATCAGCCTCGAGACGCCTCAGCGGAAATGGGCCTCATCTCGCCTGGAGGGGAGACCCTCCTGGATTTTCTCGAGTTGCGGCAGGTCTTCTCGAGTTACGACGGGGACCTCTGGGACCCGCTCTGGTGGCCTCAGGAAAGGCCAGTCCCCATGCGAGTTGCTAGGGGACCTCTCGGGATTCCTCTCCCGTCCATGCCGGGGCCTCAGTCCTTGTGTGGAGTCGGGGCCGGAACCTGAGGATTCCTCTCCAGTGTTGCCATGGATCTTGGGGTGCTTCTGAGTCTCCCCAGGGGAGTCAGGCCTCGTCTCAAGTGGGGGCATGCACGTGCGCTTTCCTCCCGAGCTGCAGCAGTAGTGTCACGCTTCCTGTCACGTGGATCAAGGGATCTGTGGCTTTCCCTCGAGGCTGTCCCTCGAGGCTTTCCCACGAGGCTTTCCCACAGGGCTGTGCCACGTGCCACCTTGGTGGGAGTCGATCCTCGGCGTGAAAGACGAGCCGGTGAAGGGAAAAGAGGTTCCTCTGGAATGGACTGAGACATCTGGGGGACTCTTGGAATGGTGGCACGACCCTGGAGTTCCTCTCGCCGTTCCTGTTGAGAGGGCCTCCTCTTGAGATGCGACGGGAACGCCGGGAACTCTTTCCCGACGAAGCAGGGAAAGGATCCCTCATCTCGAGCTACGAGGCGGAAACGGGGCTCCTCTGGATGTGGGCGGGACCCTCGTGATTCCTCTCGAGTGGAGACGGGTATGTCGGGGAACTTCTTGATTTGCACCAAGGGTGTGAAGGAGCCTTTCGAAGTTCCAGAGGTGAGGTGTGATCAGCCTCGAGACGCCTCAGCGGAAATGGGCCTCATCTCGCCTGGAGGGGAGAACCTCCCGGATTTTCTCGAGTTGCGGCAGGTCTTCTCGAGTTACGACGGGGACCTCAGGGACCCGCTCTGGTGGCCTCAGGAAAGGCCAGTCCCCATGCGAGTTGCTAGGGGGCCTCTCGGGATTCCTCTCCCATCCATGCTGGGGCCTCAGTCCTTGTGTGGAGTCGGGGCCTTAACCTGAGGATTCCTCTCCAGTGTTGCCATGGATCTTGGGGTGCTTCTGAGTCTCCCCATGGGAGTCAGGCAGCCTCTCGAGTGGGGGCATGCACGTGCGCTTTCCTCCCGAGCTGCAGCAGTAGTGTCACGCTTCCTGTCACGTGGATCAAGGGATCTGTGGCTTTCCCTCGAGGCTGTCCCTCGAGGCTTTCCCACGAGGCTTTCCCACAGGGCTGTGCCACGTGCCACCTTGGTGTGAGTCGATCCTCGGCGTGAAAGATGAGCCGGTGAAGGGAAAAGAGGTTCCTCTGGAATGGACTGAGACATCTGGGGGACTCTTGGAATGGTGGCACGACCCTGGAGTTCCTCTCGCCGTTCCTGTTGAGAGGGCCTCCTCTTGAGATGCGACGGGAACGCCGGGAACTCTTTCCCGACGAAGCAGGGAAAGGATCTCTGATCTCGAGCTACGAGGCGGAAACGGGGCTCCTCTGGATGTGGACGGGACCCTCGTGATTCCTCTCGAGTGGAGCCGGCTATGTCGGGGAACTTCTTGATTTGCACCAAGGGTGTGAATGAGCCTTTCGAAGTTCCAGAGGTGAGATGTGATCAGCATCGAGACGCCTCAGCGGAAATGGACCTCATCTCGCCTGGAGGGGAGAACCTCCTGGATTTTCTCGAGTTGCGGCAGGTCTTCTCGAGTTACGACGGGGACCTCAGGGACCCGCTCTGGTGGCCTCAGGAAAGGCCAGTCCCCATGCGAGTTGCTAGGGGACCTCTCGGGATTCCTCTCCCGTCCATGCCGGGGCCTCAGTCCTTGTGTGGAGTCGGGGCCTGAACCTGAGGATTCCTCTCCTGTGTTGCCATGGATCTTGGGGAGCTTCTGAGTCTCCCCATGGGACTCAGGCAGCCTCTCGAGTGGGGGCATGCACGTGCGCTTTCCTCCCGAGCTGGAGCAGTAGTGTCACGCTTCCTGTCACTTGGATCAAGGGATATGTGGCTTTCCCTCGAGGCTGTCCCTCGAGGCTTTCCCACGAGGCTTTCCCACAGGGCTGTGCCACGTGCCACCTTGGAGTGAGTCGATCCTCGGCGTGAAAGACGAGCCGGTGAAGGGAAAAGAGGTTCCTCTGGAATGGACTGAGACATCTGGGGGACTCTTGGAATGGTGGCACGACCCTGGAGTTCCTCTCGCCGTTCCTGTTGAGAGGGCCTCCTCTTGAGATGCGACGGGAACGCCGGGAACTCTTTCCCGACGAAGCAGGGAAAGGATCCCTCATCTCGAGCTACGAGGCGGAAACGGGGCTCCTCTGGATGTGGGCGGGACCCTCGTGATTCCTCTCGCGTGGAGACGGGTATGTCGGGTAACTTCTTGATTTGCACCAAGGGTGTGAAGGACCCTTTCGAAGTTCCAGAGGTGAGGTGTGATCATCCTCGAGACGCCTCAGAGGAAATGGGCCTCATCTCGCCTGGAGGGGAGAACCTCCTGGATTTTCTCGAGTTGCGGCAGGTCTTCTCGAGTTACGACGGGGACCTCAGGGACCCGCTCTGGTGGCCTCAGGAAAGGCCAGTCCCCATGCGAGTTGCTAGGGGACCTCTCGGGATTCCTCTCCCGTCCATGCCGGGGCCTCAGTCCTTGTGTGGAGTCGGGGCCGGAACATGAGGATTCCTCTCCAGTGTTGCCATGGATCTTGGGGTGCTTCTGAGTTTCCCCAGGGGAGTCAGGCCTCGTCTCTAGTGGGGGCATGCACGTGCGCTTTCCTCCCGAGCTGCAGCAGTAGTGTCACGCTTCCTGTCACGTGGATCAAGGGATCTGTGGCTTTCCCTCGAGGCTGTCCCTCGAGCCTTTCCCACGAGGCTTTCCCACAGGGCTGTGCCACGTGCCACCTTGGTGGGAGTCGATCCTCGGCGTGAAAGACGAGCCGGTGAAGGGAAAAGAGGTTCCTCTGGAATGGACTGAGACATCTGGGGGACTCGTGGAATGGTGGCACGACCCTGGAGTTCCTCTCGCCGTTCCTGTTAAGAGGGTCTCCTCTTGAGATGCGACGGGAACGCCGGGAACTCTTTCCCAACGAAGCAGGGAAAGGATCCCTCATCTCGAGCTACGAGGCGGAAACGGGGCTCCTCTGGATGTGGGCGGGACACTCGTGATTCCTCTCGAGTGGAGACGGGTATGTCGGGGAACATCTTCATTTGCACCAAGGGTGTGAAGGAGCCTTTCGAAGTTCCAGAGGTGAGGTGTGATCAGCCTCGAGACGCCTCAGCAGAAATGGGCCTCATTTCGTCTGGAGGGGAGAACCTCCCGGATTTTCTCGAGTTGCGGCAGTTCTTCTCGAGTTACGACGGGGACCTCAGGGACCCGCTCTGGTGGCCTCAGGAAAGGCCAGTCCCCATGCGAGTTGCTAGGGGACCTCTCGGGATTCCTCTCCCGTCGATGCCGGGGCCTCAGTCCTTGTGTGGAGTCGGGGCCGGAACCTGAGGATTCCTCTCCAGTGTTGCCATGGATCTTGGGGTGCTTCTGAGTCTCCCCAGGGAAGTCAGGCCTCGTCTCGAGTGGGGGCATGCACGTGCGCTTTCCTCCCGAGCTGCAGCAGTAGTGTCACGCTTCCTGTCACGTGGATCAAGGGATCTGTGGCTTTCCCTCGAGGCTGTCCCTCAAGGCTTTCCCACGAGGCTTTCCCACAGGGCTGTGCCACGTGCCACCTTGGTGTGAGTCGATCCTCGGCATGTAAGACGAGCTGGTGAAGGGAAAAGGGGTCCGTCTGGAATGGACTGAGACATCTGGGGGACTCTTGGAATGGTGGCACGACCTTGGAGTTCCTCTCGCTCTTCCTGTTGAGAGGACCTCCGCTTGAGATGCCACGGGAATGCCGAGAAATCTTTCCCGACGAAGCAGGGAAAGGATCCCTCATCTCGAGCTACGGGGCGGAAATGGGGCTCCTCTGGATGTGGGCGGGACCCTCGTGATTCCTCTCGAGTGGAGACGGGTATGTCGGGGAACTTCTTGATTTGCACCAAGGGTGTGAAAGACCCTTTCGAAGTTCCAGAGGTGAGGTGTGATCAGCCTCGAGACGCCTCAGCGGAAATGGGCCTCATCTCGCCTGGAGGGGAGACCCTCCTGGATTTTCTCGAGTTGCGGCAGGTCTTCTCGAGTTACGACGGGGACCTCTGGGACCCGCTCTGGTGGCCTCAGGAAAGGCCAGTCCCCATGCGAGTTGCTAGGGGACCTCTCGGGATTCCTCTCCCGTCCATGCCGGGGCCTCAGTCCTTGTGTGGAGTCGGGGCCGGAACCTGAGGATTCCTCTCCAGTGTTGCCATGGATCTTGGGGTGCTTCTGAGTCTCCCCAGGGGAGTCAGGCCTCGTCTCAAGTGGGGGCATGCACGTGCGCTTTCCTCCCGAGCTGCAGCAGTAGTGTCACGCTTCCTGTCACGTGGATCAAGGGATCTGTGGCTTTCCCTCGAGGCTGTCCCTCGAGGCTTTCCCACGAGGCTTTCCCACAGGGCTGTGCCACGTGCCACCTTGGTGGGAGTCGATCCTCGGCGTGAAAGACGAGCCGGTGAAGGGAAAAGAGGTTCCTCTGGAATGGACTGAGACATCTGGGGGACTCTTGGAATGGTGGCACGACCCTGGAGTTCCTCTCGCCGTTCCTGTTGAGAGGGCCTCCTCTTGAGATGCGACGGGAACGCCGGGAACTCTTTCCCGACGAAGCAGGGAAAGGATCCCTCATCTCGAGCTACGAGGCGGAAACGGGGCTCCTCTGGATGTGGGCGGGACCCTCGTGATTCCTCTCGAGTGGAGACGGGTATGTCGGGGAACTTCTTGATTTGCACCAAGGGTGTGAAGGAGCCTTTCGAAGTTCCAGAGGTGAGGTGTGTTCAGCCTCGAGACGCCTCAGCGGAAATGGGCCTCATCTCGCCTGGAGGGGAGAACCTCCCGGATTTTCTCGAGTTGCGGCAGGTCTTCTCGAGTTACGACGGGGACCTCAGGGACCCGCTCTGGTGGCCTCAGGAAAGGCCAGTCCCCATGCGAGTTGCTAGGGGGCCTCTCGGGATTCCTCTCCCATCCATGCTGGGGCCTCAGTCCTTGTGTGGAGTCGGGGCCTTAACCTGAGGATTCCTCTCCAGTGTTGCCATGGATCTTGGGGTGCTTCTGAGTCTCCCCATGGGAGTCAGGCAGCCTCTCGAGTGGGGGCATGCACGTGCGCTTTCCTCCCGAGCTGCAGCAGTAGTGTCACGCTTCCTGTCACGTGGATCAAGGGATCTGTGGCTTTCCCTCGAGGCTGTCCCTCGAGGCTTTCCCACGAGGCTTTCCCACAGGGCTGTGCCACGTGCCACCTTGGTGTGAGTCGATCCTCGGCGTGAAAGATGAGCCGGTGAAGGGAAAAGAGGTTCCTCTGGAATGGACTGAGACATCTGGGGGACTCTTGGAATGGTGGCACGACCCTGGAGTTCCTCTCGCCGTTCCTGTTGAGAGGGCCTCCTCTTGAGATGCGTCGGGAACGCCGGGAACTCTTTCCCGACGAAGCAGGGAAAGGATCTCTGATCTCGAGCTACGAGGCGGAAACGGGGCTCCTCTGGATGTGGACGGGACCCTCGTGATTCCTCTCGAGTGGAGCCGGCTATGTCGGGGAACTTCTTGATTTGCACCAAGGGTGTGAATGAGCCTTTCGAAATTCCAGAGGTGAGATGTGATCAGCATCGAGACGCCTCAGCGGAAATGGACCTCATCTCGCCTGGAGGGGAGAACCTCCTGGATTTTCTCGAGTTGCGGCAGGTCTTCTCGAGTTACGACGGGGACCTCAGGGACCCGCTCTGGTGGCCTCAGGAAAGGCCAGTCCCCATGCGAGTTGCTAGGGGACCTCTCGGGATTCCTCTCCCGTCCATGCCGGGGCCTCAGTCCTTGTGTGGAGTCGGGGCCTGAACCTGAGGATTCCTCTCCTGTGTTGCCATGGATCTTGGGGAGCTTCTGAGTCTCCCCATGGGACTCAGGCAGCCTCTCGAGTGGGGGCATGCACGTGCGCTTTCCTCCCGAGCTGGAGCAGTAGTGTCACGCTTCCTGTCACGTGGATCAAGGGATCTGTGCCTTTCCCTCGAGGCTGTCCCTCGAGGCTTTCCCACGAGGCTTTGCCACAGGGCTGTGCCACGTGCCACCTTGGTGGGAGTCGATCCTCGGCGTGAAAGACGAGCCGGTGAAGGGAAAAGAGGTTCCTCTGGAATGGACTGAGACATCTGGGGGACTCGTGGAATGGTGGCACGACCCTGGAGTTCCTCTCGCCGTTCCTGTTAAGAGGGTCTCCTCTTGAGATGCGACGGGAACGCCGGGAACTCTTTCCCAACGAAGCAGGGAAAGGATCCCTCATCTCGAGCTACGAGGCGGAAACGGGGCTCCTCTGGATGTGGGCGGGACACTCGTGATTCCTCTCGAGTGGAGACGGGTATGTCGGGGAACATCTTCATTTGCACCAAGGGTGTGAAGGAGCCTTTCGAAGTTCCAGAGGTGAGGTGTGATCAGCCTCGAGACGCCTCAGCAGAAATGGGCCTCATTTCGTCTGGAGGGGAGAACCTCCCGGATTTTCTCGAGTTGCGGCAGTTCTTCTCGAGTTACGACGGGGACCTCAGGGACCCGCTCTGGTGGCCTCAGGAAAGGCCAGTCCCCATGCGAGTTGCTAGGGGACCTCTCGGGATTCCTCTCCCGTCGATGCCGGGGCCTCAGTCCTTGTGTGGAGTCGGGGCCGGAACCTGAGGATTCCTCTCCAGTGTTGCCATGGATCTTGGGGTGCTTCTGAGTCTCCCCAGGGAAGTCAGGCCTCGTCTCGAGTGGGGGCATGCACGTGCGCTTTCCTCCCGAGCTGCAGCAGTAGTGTCACGCTTCCTGTCACGTGGATCAAGGGATCTGTGGCTTTCCCTCGAGGCTGTCCCTCAAGGCTTTCCCACGAGGCTTTCCCACAGGGCTGTGCCACGTGCCACCTTGGTGTGAGTCGATCCTCAGCATGTAAGACGAGCTGGTGAAGGGAAAAGGGGTCCGTCTGGAATGGACTGAGACATCTGGGGGACTCTTGGAATGGTGGCACGACCTTGGAGTTCCTCTCGCTCTTCCTGTTGAGAGGACCTCCGCTTGAGATGCCACGGGAATGCCGAGAAATCTTTCCCGACGAAGCAGGGAAAGGATCCCTCATCTCGAGCTACGGGGCGGAAATGGGGCTCCTCTGGATGTGGGCGGGACCCTCGTGATTCCTCTCGAGTGGAGACGGGTATGTCGGGGAACTTCTTGATTTGCACCAAGGGTGTGAAAGACCCTTTCGAAGTTCCAGAGGTGAGGTGTGATCAGCCTCGAGACGCCTCAGCGGAAATGGGCCTCATCTCGCCTGGAGGGGAGACCCTCCTGGATTTTCTCGAGTTGCGGCAGGTCTTCTCGAGTTACGACGGGGACCTCTGGGACCCGCTCTGGTGGCCTCAGGAAAGGCCAGTCCCCATGCGAGTTGCTAGGGGACCTCTCGGGATTCCTCTCCCGTCCATGCCGGGGCCTCAGTCCTTGTGTGGAGTCGGGGCCGGAACCTGAGGATTCCTCTCCAGTGTTGCCATGGATCTTGGGGTGCTTCTGAGTCTCCCCAGGGGAGTCAGGCCTCGTCTCGAGTGGGGGCATGCACGTGCGCTTTCCTCCCGAGCTGCAGCAGTAGTGTCACGCTTCCTGTCACGTGGATCAAGGGATCTGTGGCTTTCCCTCGAGGCTGTCCCTCGAGGCTTTCCCACGAGGCTTTCCCACAGGGCTGTGCCACGTGCCACCTTGGTGGGAGTCGATCCTCGGCGTGAAAGACGAGCCGGTGAAGGGAAAAGAGGTTCGTCTGGAATGGACTGAGACATCTGGGGGACTCTTGGAATGGTGGCACGACCCTGGAGTTCCTCTCGCCGTTCCTGTTGAGAGGGCCTCCTCTTGAGATGCGACGGGAACGCTGGGAACTCTTTCCCGACGAAGCAGGGAAAGGATCCCTCATCTCGAGCTACGAGGCCGAAACGAGGCTCCTCTGGATGTGGGCAGGACCCTCGTGATTCCTCTCGAGTGGAGACGGGTACGTCGGGGAACTTCTTGATTTGCACCAAGGGTGTGAAGGAGCCTTTCGAAGTTCCAGAGGTGAGGTGTGATCAGCCTTGAGACGCCTCAGCAGAAATGGGCCTCATCTCGCCTGGAGGGGAGAACCTCCTGGATTGTCTCGAGTTGCGGCAGGTCTTCTCGAGTTACGACGGGGACCTCAGGGACCCGCTCTTGTGGCCCTAGGAAAGGCCAGTCCCCATGCGAGTTGCTAGGGGACCTCTCGGGATTCCTCTCCCGTCCATGCCGGGGCCTCAGTCCTTGTGTGGAGTCGGGGCCGGAACCTGAGGATTCCTCTCCAGTGTTGCCATGGATCTTGGGGTGCTTCTGAGTCTCCCCAGGGGAGTCAGGCCTCGTCTCGAGTGGGGGCATGCACGTGCGCTTTCCTCCCGAGCTGCAGCAGTAGTGTCACGCTTCCTGTCACGTGGATCAAGGGATCTGTGGCTTTCCCTCGAGGCTGTCCCTCGAGGCTTTCCCACGAGGCTTTCCCACAGGGCTGTGCCACGTGCCATCTTGGTGTGAGTCGATCCTCGGCGTGAAAGACGAGCCGGTGAAGGGAAAAGAGGTTCCTCTGGAATGGACTGAGACATCTGGGGGACTCTTGGAATGGTGGCACGACCCTGGAGTTCCTCTCGCCGTTCCTGTTGAGAGGGCCTCCTCTTGAGATGCGACGGGAACGCCGGGAACTCTTTCCCGACGAAGCAGGGAAAGGATCCCTCATCTCGAGCTACGAGGCGGAAACGGGGCTCCTCTGGATGTGGGCAGGACCCTCGTGATTCCTCTCGAGTGGAGACGGGTACGTCGGGGAACTTCTTGATTTGCACCAAGGTTGTGAAGGAGCCTTTCGAAGTTCCAGAGGTGAGGTGTGATCAGCCTCGAGACGCCTCAGCAGAAATGGGCCTCATCTCGCCTGGAGGGGAGAACCTCCTGGATTTTCTCGAGTTGCGGCAGGTCTTCTCAAGTTACGACGGGGACCTCAGGGACCCGCTCTGGTGGCCTCAGGAAAGGCCAGTCCCCATGCGAGTTGCTAGGGGGCCTCTCGGGATTCCTCTCCCGTCCATGCCGGGGCCTCAGTCCTTGTGTGCAGTCGGGGCCGGAACCTGAGGATTCCTCTCCAGTGTTGCCATGGATCTTGGGGAGCTTCTGAGTCTCCCCAGGTAAGTCAGGCGGCGTCTCGAGTGGGGGCATGCACGTGCGCTTTCCTCCCGAGCTGCAGCAGTAGTGTCACGCTTCCTGTCACGTGGATCAAGGGATCTGTGGCTTTCCCTCGAGGCTGTCCCTCGAGGCTTTCCCACGAGGCCTTCCCACAGGGCTGTGCCACGTGCCACCTTGGTGTGAGTCGATCCTCGGCATGTAAGACGAGCCGGTGAAGGGAAAAGAGTTCCGTCTGGAATGGACTGAGACATCTGGGGGACTCTTGGAATGGTGGCACGACCTTGGAGTTCCTCTCACTCTTCCTGTTGAGAGGACCTCCGCTTGAGATGCCACGGGAATGCCGAGAAATCTTTCCCGACGAAGCAGGGTAAGGATCCCTCATCTCGAGCTATGAGGCGGAAACGGGGCTCCTCTGGATGTGGGCGGGACCCTCGTGATTCCTCTCGAGTGGAGACGGGTATGTCGGGGAACTTCTTGATTTGCACCAAGGGTGTGAAGGAGCCTTTCGAAGTTCCAGAGGTGAGATGTGATCAGCCTCGAGACGCCTCAGCAGAAATGGACCTCATCTCGCCTGGAGGGGAGAACCTCCTGGATTTTGTCGAGTTGCGGCAGGTCTTCTCGAGTTACGACGGGGACCTCAGGGACCCGCTCTGGTGGCCTCAGGAAAGGCCAGTCCCCATGCGAGTTGCTAGGGGACCTATCGGGATTCCTCTCCCGTCGATGCCGGGGCCTCAGTCCTTGTGTGGAGTCGGGGCCGGAACCTGAGGATTCCTCTCCAGTGTTGCCATGGATCTTGGGGTGCTTCTGAGTCTCCCCAGGGGAGTCAGGCCTCGTCTCGAGTGGGGGCATGCACGTGCACTTTCCTCCCGAGCTGCAGCAGTAGTGTCACGCTTCCTGTCACGTGGATCAAGGGATCTGTGGCTTTCCCTCGAGGCTGTCCCTCGAGGCTTTCCCACGAGGCTTTCCCACAGGGCTGTGCCACGTGCCACCTTGGTGTGAGTCGATCCTCGGCATGTAAGACGAGCCGGTGAAGGGAAAAGAGGTCCGTCTGGAATGGACTGAGATATCTGGGGGACTCTTGGAATGGTGGCACGACCTTGGAGTTCCTCTCGCTCTTCCTGTTGAGAGGACCTCCGCTTGAGATGCCACGGGAATGCCGAGAAATCTTTCCCGACGAAGCAGGGAAAGGATCCCTCATCTCGAGCTACGAGGCGGAAACGGGGCTCCTCTGGATGTGGGCGGGACCCTCGTGATTCCTCTCGAGTGGAGACGGGTATGTCGTGGAACTTCTTGATTTGCACCAAGGGTGTGAAGGAGCCTTTCGAAGTTCCAGAGGTGAGGTGTGATCAGCCTCGAGACGCCTCAACAGAAATGGGACTCATCTCGCCTGGAGGGGAGAACCTCCCGTATTTTCTCGAGTTGCGGCAGGTCTTCTCGAGTTACGACGGGGCCCTAAGGGACCCGCTCTGGTGGCCTCAGGAAAGGCCAGTCCCCATGCGAGTTGCTAGGGGGCCTCTCGGGATTCCTCTCCCGTCCATGCCGGGGCCTCAGTCCTTGTGTGCAGTCGGGGCCGGAACCTGAGGATTCCTCTCCAGTGTTGCCATGGATCTTGGGGAGCTTCTGAGTCTCCCCAGGGGAGTCAGGCGGCGTCTCGAGTGGGGGCATGCACGTGAGCTTTCCTCCCGAGCTGCAGCAGTAGTGTCACGCTTCCTGTCACGTGGATCAAGGGATCTGTGGCTTTCCCTCGAGGCTGTCCCTCGAGGCTTTCCCACGAGGCTTTCCCACAGGGCTGTGCCACGTGCCACGTTGGAGTGAGTCGATCCTCGGCGTGAAAGACGAGCCGGTGAAGGGAAAAGAGGTTCCTCTGGAATGGACTGAGACATCTGGGGGACTCTTGGAATGGTGGCACGACCCTGGAGTTCCTCTCGCCGTTCCTGTTGAGAGGGCCTCCTCTTGAGATGCGACGGGAACGCCGGGAACTCTTTCCCGACGAAGCAGGGAAAGGATCTCTGATCTCGAGCTACGAGGCGGAAACGGGGCTCCTCTGGATGTGGGCGGGACCCTCGTGATTCCTCTCGAGTGGAGACGGGTATGTCGGGGAACTTCTTGATTTGCACCAAGGGTGTGAAGGAGCCTTTCGAAGTTCCAGAGGTGAGGTGTGATCAGCCTCGAGACGCCTCAGCAGAAATGGGCCTCATCTCGCCTGGAGGGGAGAACCTCCTGGATTGTCTCGAGTTGCGGCAGGTCTTCTCGAGTTACGACGGGGACCTCAGGGACCCTCTCTGGTGGCCTCAGGAAAGGCCAGTCCCCATGCGAGTTGCTAGGGGACCTCTCGGGATTCCTCTCCCGTCCATGCCGGGGCCTCAGTCCTTGTGTGCAGTCGGGGCCGGAACCTGAGGATTCCTCTCCAGTGTTGCCATGGATCTTGGGGTGCTTCTGAGTCTCCCCAGGGGAGTCAGGCCTCGTCTCGAGTGGGGGCATGCACGTGCGCTTTCCTCCCGAGCTGCAGCAGTAGTGTCACGCTTCCTGTCACGTGGATCAAGGGATCTGTGGCTTTCCCTCGAGGCTGTCCCTCGAGGCTTTCCCACGAGGCTTTCCCACAGGGCTGAGCCACGTGCCACCTTGGTGTGAGTCGATCCTCGGCATGTAAGACGAGCCGGTGAAGGGAAAAGAGGTTCCTCTGGAATGGACTGAGACATCTGGGGGACTCTTGGAATGGTGGCACGACCCTGGAGTTCCTCTCGCCGTTCCTGTTGAGAGGGCCTCCTCTTGAGATGCGACGGGAACGCTGGAAACTTTTTCCCGACGAAGCAGGGAAAGGATCCCTCACCTCGAGCTACGAGGCCGAAACGGGGCTCCTCTGGATGTGGGCAGGACCCTCGTGATTCCTCTCGAGTGGAGACGGGTACGTCGGGGAACTTCTTGATTTGCACCAAGGTTGTGAAGGAGCCTTTCGAAGTTCCAGAGGTGAGGTGTGATCAGCCTCGAGACGCCTCAGCAGAAATGAGCCTCATCTCGCCTGGAGGGGAGAACCTCCTGGATTTTCTCGAGTTGCGGCAGGTCTTCTCAAGTTACGACGGGGACCTCAGGGACCCGCCCTGGTGGCCTCAGGAAAGGCCAGTCCCCATGCGAGTTGCTAGGGGGCCTCTCGGGATTCCTCTCCCGTCCATGCCGGGGCCTCAGTCCTTGTGTGCAGTCGGGGCCGGAACCTGAGGATTCCTCTCCAGTGTTGCCATGGATCTTGGGGAGCTTCTGAGTCTCCCCAGGTAAGTCAGGCGGCGTCTCGAGTGGGGGCATGCACGTGCGCTTTCCTCCCGAGCTGCAGCAGTAGTGTCACGCTTCCTGTCACGTGGATCAAGGGATCTGTGGCTTTCCCTCGAGGCTGTCCCTCGAGGCTTTCCCACGAGGCTTTCCCACAGGGCTGAGCCACGTGCCACCTTGGTGTGAGTCGATCCTCGGCATGTAAGACGAGCCGGTGAAGGGAAAAGAGGTCCGTCTGGAATGGACTGAGACATCTGGGGGACTCTTGGAATGGTGGCACGACCTTGGAGTGCCTCTCGCTCTTCCTGTTGAGAGGACCTCCGCTTGAGATGCCACGGGAATGCCGAGAAATCTTTCCCGACGAAGCAGGGAAAGGATCCCTCATCTCGAGCTACGAGGCGGAAACGGGGCTCCTCTGGATGTGGGCGGGACCCTCGTGATTCCTCTCGAGTGGAGACGGGTATGTCGGGGAACTTCTTGATTTGCACCAAGGGTGTGAAGGAGCCTTTCGAAGTTCCAGAGGTGAGATGTGATCAGCCTCGAGACGCCTCAGCAGAAATGGGCCTCATCTCGCCTGGAGGGGAGAACCTCCTGGATTTTGTCGAGTTGCCGCAGGTCTTCTCGAGTTACGACGGGGACCTAAGGGACCCGCTCTGGTGGCCTCAGGAAAGGCCAGTCCCCATGCGAGTTGCTAGGGGGCCTCTCGGGATTCCTCTCCCGTCCATGCCGGGGCCTCAGTCCTTGTGTGCAGTCGGGGCCGGAACCTGAGGATTCCTCTCCAGTGTTGCCATGGATCTTGGGGAGCTTCTGAGTCTCCCCAGGGGAGTCAGGCGGCGTCTCGAGTGGGGGCATGCACGTGTGCTTTCCTCCCGAGCTGCAGCAGTAGTGTCACGCTTCCTGTCACGTGGATCAAGGGATCTGTGGCTTTCCCTCGAGGCTGTCCCTCGAGGCTTTCCCACGAGGCTTTCCCACAGGGCTGTGCCACGTGCCACCTTGGTGTGAGTCGATCCTCGGCGTGAAAGACGAGCCGGTGAAGGGAAAAGAGGTTCCTCTGGAATGGACTGAGACATCTGGGGGACTCTTGGAAAGGTAGCACGACCCTGGAGTTCCTCTCGTGGTTCCTGTTGAGAGGGCCTCCTCTTGAGATGCGACGGGAACGCCGGGAACTCTTTCCCGACGAAGCAGGGACAGGATCCCTCATCTCGAGCTACGAGGCGGAAACGGGGCTCCTCTGGATGTGGGCGGGACCCTCGTGATTCCTCTCGAGTGGAGACGGGTATGTCGGGAAACTTCTTGATTTGCAGCAAGGGTGTGAAGGAGCCTTTCGAAGTTCCAGAGGTGAGGTGTGATCAGCCTCGAGACGCCTCAGCGGAAATGGGCCTCATCTCGCCTGGAGGGGAGAACCTCCCGGATTTTCTCGAGTTGCGGCAGGTCTTCTCGAGTTACGACGGGGACCTCAGGGACCCGCTCTGGTGGCCTCAGGAAAGGCCAGTCCCCATGCGAGTTGCTAGGGGACCTCTCGGGATTCCTCTCCCGTCGATGCCGGGGCCTCAGTCCTTGTGTGGAGTCGGGGCCGGAACCTGAGGTTTCCTCTCCAGTGTTGCCATGGATCTTGGGGTGCTTCTGAGTCTCCCCAGGGGAGTCAGGCCTCGTCTCGAGTGGGGGCATGCACGTGCGCTTTCCTCCCGAGCTGCAGCAGTAGTGTCACGCTTCCTGTCACGTGGATCAAGGGATCTGTGGCTTTCCCTCGAGGCTGTCCCTCGAGGCTTTCCCACGAGGCTTTCCCACAGGGCTGTGCCACGTGCCACCTTGGTGTGAGTCGATCCTCGGCATGTAAGACGAGCCGGTGAAGGGAAAAGAGGTCCGTCTGGAATGGACTGAGACATCTGGGGGACTCTTGGAATGGTGGCACGACCTTGGAGTTCCTCTCGCTCTTCCTGTTGAGAGGACCTCCGCTTGAGATGCCACGGGAATGCCGAGAAATCTTTCCCGACGAAGCAGGGAAAGGATCCCTCATCTCGAGCTACGAGGCGGAAACGGGGCTCCTCTGGATGTGGGCGGGACCCTCGTGATTCCTCTCGAGTGGAGACGGGTATGTCGGGGAACTTCTTGATTTGCACCAAGGGTGTGAAGGAGCCTTTCGAAGTTCCAGAGGTGAGATGTGATCAGCCTCGAGACGCCTCAGCAGAAATGGGCCTCATCTCGCCTGGAGGGGAGAACCTCCTGGATTTTGTCGAGTTGCGGCAGGTCTTCTCGAGTTACGACGGGGACCTCAGGGACCCGCTCTGGTGGCCTCAGGAAAGGCCAGTCCCCATGCGAGTTGCTAGGGGGCCTCTCAGGATTCCTCTCCCGTCCATGCCGGGGCCTCAGTCCTTGTGTGGAGTCGGGGCCGGAACCTGAGGATTCCTCTCCAGTGTTGCCATGGATCTTGGGGTGCTTCTGAGTCTCCCCAGGGGAGTCAGGCCTCATCTCGAGTGGGGGCATGCACGTGCGCTTTCCTCCCGAGCTGCAGCAGTAGTGTCACGCTTCCTGTCACGTGGATCAAGGGATCTGTGCCTTTCCCTCGAAGCTGCCCCTCGAGGCTTTCCCACGAGACTTTCCCACAGGGCTGTGCCACGTGCCACCTTGGTGTGAGTAAATCCTCGGCGTGAAAGACGAGCCGGTGAAGGGAAAAGAGGTTCCTCTGGAATGGACTGAGACATCTGGGGGACTCTTGGAAAGGTAGCACGACCCTGGAGTTCCTCTCGCCGTTCCTGTTGAGAGGGCCTCCTCTTGAGATGCGACGGGAACGCCGGGAACTCTTTCCCGACGAAGCAGGGACAGGATCCCTCATCTCGAGCTACGAGGCCGAAACGGGGCTCCTCTGGATGTGGGCGGGACCCTCGTGATTCCTCTCGAGTGGAGAATGGTATGTCGGGAAACTTCTTGATTTGCAGCAAGGGTGTGAAGGAGCCTTTCGAAGTTCCAGAGGTGAGGTGTGATCAGCCTCGAGACGCCTCAGCGGAAATGGGCCTCATCTCGCCTGGAGGGGAGAACCTCCCGGATTTTCTCGAGTTGCGGCAGGTCTTCTCGAGTTACGACGGGGACCTCAGGGACCCGCTCTGGTGGCCTCAGGAAAGGCCAGTCCCCATGCGAGTTGCTAGGGGACCTCTCGGGATTCCTCTCCCGTCGATGCCGGGGCCTCAGTCCTTGTGTGGAGTCGGGGCCGGAACCTGAGGTTTCCTCTCCAGTGTTGCCATGGATCTTGGGGTGCTTCTGAGTCTCCCCAGGGGAGTCAGGCCTCGTCTCGAGTGGGGGCATGCACGTGCGCTTTCCTCCCGAGCTGCAGCAGTAGTGTCACGCTTCCTGTCACGTGGATCAAGGGATCTGTGGCTTTCCCTCGAGGCTGTCCCTCGAGGCTTTCCCACGAGGCTTTCCCACAGGGCTGTGCCACGTGCCACCTTGGTGTGAGTCGATCCTCGGCATGTAAGACGAGCCGGTGAAGGGAAAAGAGGTCCGTCTGGAATGGACTGAGACATCTGGGGGACTCTTGGAATGGTGGCACGACCTTGGAGTTCCTCTCGCTCTTCCTGTTGAGAGGACCTCCGCTTGAGATGCCACGGGAATGCCGAGAAATCTTTCCCGACGAAGCAGGGAAAGGATCCCTCATCTCGAGCTACGAGGCGGAAACGGGGCTCCTCTGGATGTGGGCGGGACCCTCGTGATTCCTCTCGAGTGGAGACGGGTATGTCGGGGAACTTCTTGATTTGCACCAAGGGTGTGAAGGAGCCTTTCGAAGTTCCAGAGGTGAGATGTGATCAGCCTCGAGACGCCTCAGCAGAAATGGGCCTCATCTCGCCTGGAGGGGAGAACCTCCTGGATTTTGTCGAGTTGCGGCAGGTCTTCTCGAGTTACGACGGGGACCTCAGGGACCCGCTCTGGTGGCCTCAGGAAAGGCCAGTCCCCATGCGAGTTGCTAGGGGGCCTCTCAGGATTCCTCTCCCGTCCATGCCGGGGCCTCAGTCCTTGTGTGGAGTCGGGGCCGGAACCTGAGGATTCCTCTCCAGTGTTGCCATGGATCTTGGGGTGCTTCTGAGTCTCCCCAGGGGAGTCAGGCCTCGTCTCGAGTGGGGGCATGCACGTGCGCTTTCCTCCCGAGCTGCAGCAGTAGTGTCACGCTTCCTGTCACGTGGATCAAGGGATCTGTGCCTTTCCCTCGAAGCTGCCCCTCGAGGCTTTCCCACGAGTCTTTCCCACAGGGCTGTGCCACGTGCCACCTTGGTGTGAGTAAATCCTCGGCGTGAAAGACGAGCCGGTGAAGGGAAAAGAGGTTCCTCTGGAATGGACTGAGACATCTGGGGGACTCTTGGAAAGGTAGCACGACCCTGGAGTTCCTCTCGCCGTTCCTGTTGAGAGGGCCTCCTCTTGAGATGCGACGGGAACGCCGGGAACTCTTTCCCGACGAAGCAGGGACAGGATCCCTCATCTCGAGCTACGAGGCCGAAACGGGGCTCCTCTGGATGTGGGCGGGACCCTCGTGATTCCTCTCGAGTGGAGAATGGTATGTCGGGAAACTTCTTGATTTGCAGCAAGGGTGTGAAGGAGCCTTTCGAAGTTCCAGAGGTGAGGTGTGATCAGCCTCGAGACGCCTCAGCGGAAATGGGCCTCATCTCGCCTGGAGGGGAGAACCTCCCGGATTTTCTCGAGTTGCGGCAGGTCTTCTCGAGTTACGACGGGGACCTCAGGGACCCGCTCTGGTGGCCTCAGGAAAGGCCAGTCCCCATGCGAGTTGCTAGGGGACCTCTCGGGATTCCTCTCCCGTCGATGCCGGGGCCTCAGTCCTTGTGTGGAGTCGGGGCCGGAACCTGAGGTTTCCTCTCCAGTGTTGCCATGGATCTTGGGGTGCTTCTGAGTCTCCCCAGGGGAGTCAGGCCTCGTCTCGAGTGGGGGCATGCACGTGCGCTTTCCTCCCGAGCTGCAGCAGTAGTGTCACGCTTCCTGTCACGTGGATCAAGGGATCTGTGGCTTTCCCTCGAGGCTGTCCCTCGAGGCTTTCCCACGAGGCTTTCCCACAGGGCTGTGCCACGTGCCACCTTGGTGTGAGTCGATCCTCGGCATGTAAGACGAGCCGGTGAAGGGAAAAGAGGTCCGTCTGGAATGGACTGAGACATCTGGGGGACTCTTGGAATGGTGGCACGACCTTGGAGTTCCTCTCGCTCTTCCTGTTGAGAGGACCTCCGCTTGAGATGCCACGGGAATGCCGAGAAATCTTTCCCGACGAAGCAGGGAAAGGATCCCTCATCTCGAGCTACGAGGCGGAAACGGGGCTCCTCTGGATGTGGGCGGGACCCTCGTGATTCCTCTCGAGTGGAGACGGGTATGTCGGGGAACTTCTTGATTTGCACCAAGGGTGTGAAGGAGCCTTTCGAAGTTCCAGAGGTGAGATGTGATCAGCCTCGAGACGCCTCAGCAGAAATGGGCCTCATCTCGCCTGGAGGGGAGAACCTCCTGGATTTTGTCGAGTTGCGGCAGGTCTTCTCGAGTTACGACGGGGACCTCAGGGACCCGCTCTGGTGGCCTCAGGAAAGGCCAGTCCCCATGCGAGTTGCTAGGGGGCCTCTCAGGATTCCTCTCCCGTCCATGCCGGGGCCTCAGTCCTTGTGTGGAGTCGGGGCCGGAACCTGAGGATTCCTCTCCAGTGTTGCCATGGATCTTGGGGTGCTTCTGAGTCTCCCCAGGGGAGTCAGGCCTCGTCTCGAGTGGGGGCATGCACGTGCGCTTTCCTCCCGAGCTGCAGCAGTAGTGTCACGCTTCCTGTCACGTGGATCAAGGGATCTGTGGCTTTCCCTCGAAGCTGCCCCTCGAGGCTTTCCCACGAGTCTTTCCCACAGGGCTGTGCCACGTGCCACCTTGGTGTGAGTAAATCCTCGGCGTGAAAGACGAGCCGGTGAAGGGAAAAGAGGTTCCTCTGGAATGGACTGAGACATCTGGGGGACTCTTGGAAAGGTAGCACGACCCTGGAGTTCCTCTCGCCGTTCCTGTTGAGAGGGCCTCCTCTTGAGATGCGACGGGAACGCCGGGAACTCTTTCCCGACGAAGCAGGGACAGGATCCCTCATCTCGAGCTACGAGGCCGAAACGGGGCTCCTCTGGATGTGGGCGGGACCCTCGTGATTCCTCTCGAGTGGAGACGGGTATGTCGGGAAACTTCTTGATTTGCAGCAAGGGTGTGAAGGAGCCTTTCGAAGTTCCAGAGGTGAGGTGTGATCAGCCTCGAGACGCCTCAGCGGAAATGGGCCTCATCTCGCCTGGAGGGGAGAACCTCCCGGATTTTCTCGAGTTGCGGCAGGTCTTCTCGAGTTACGACGGGGACCTCAGGGACCCGCTCTGGTGGCCTCAGGAAAGGCCAGTCCCCATGCGAGTTGCTAGGGGACCTCTCGGGATTCCTCTCCCGTCGATGCCGGGGCCTCAGTCCTTGTGTGGAGTCGGGGCCGGAACCTGAGGTTTCCTCTCCAGTGTTGCCATGGATCTTGGGGTGCTTCTGAGTCTCCCCAGGGGAGTCAGGCCTCGTCTCGAGTGGGGGCATGCACGTGCGCTTTCCTCCCGAGCTGCAGCAGTAGTGTCACGCTTCCTGTCACGTGGATCAAGGGATCTGTGGCTTTCCCTCGAGGCTGTCCCTCGAGGCTTTCCCACGAGGCTTTCCCACAGGGCTGTGCCACGTGCCACCTTGGTGTGAGTCGATCCTCGGCATGTAAGACGAGCCGGTGAAGGGAAAAGAGGTCCGTCTGGAATGGACTGAGACATCTGGGGGACTCTTGGAATGGTGGCACGACCTTGGAGTTCCTCTCGCTCTTCCTGTTGAGAGGACCTCCGCTTGAGATGCCACGGGAATGCCGAGAAATCTTTCCCGACGAAGCAGGGACAGGATCCCTCATCTCGAGCTACGAGGCGGAAACGGGGCTCCTCTGGATGTGGGCGGGACCCTCGTGATTCCTCTCGAGTGGAGACGGGTATGTCGGGGAACTTCTTGATTTGCACCAAGGGTGTGAAGGAGCCTTTCGAAGTTCCAGAGGTGAGATGTGATCAGCCTCGAGACGCCTCAGCAGAAATGGGCCTCATCTCGCCTGGAGGGGAGAACCTCCTGGATTTTGTCGAGTTGCGGCAGGTCTTCTCGAGTTACGACGGGGACCTCAGGGACCCGCTCTGGTGGCCTCAGGAAAGGCCAGTCCCCATGCGAGTTGCTAGGGGGCCTCTCAGGATTCCTCTCCCGTCCATGCCGGGGCCTCAGTCCTTGTGTGGAGTCGGGGCCGGAACCTGAGGATTCCTCTCCAGTGTTGCCATGGATCTTGGGGTGCTTCTGAGTCTCCCCAGGGGAGTCAGGCCTCGTCTCGAGTGGGGGCATGCACGTGCGCTTTCCTCCCGAGCTGCAGCAGTAGTGTCACGCTTCCTGTCACGTGGATCAAGGGATCTGTGCCTTTCCCTCGAAGCTGCCCCTCGAGGCTTTCCCACGAGTCTTTCCCACAGGGCTGTGCCACGTGCCACCTTGGTGTGAGTAAATCCTCGGCGTGAAAGACGAGCCGGTGAAGGGAAAAGAGGTTCCTCTGGAATGGACTGAGACATCTGGGGGACTCTTGGAAAGGTAGCACGACCCTGGAGTTCCTCTCGCCGTTCCTGTTGAGAGGGCCTCCTCTTGAGATGCGACGGGAACGCCGGGAACTCTTTCCCGACGAAGCAGGGACAGGATCCCTCATCTCGAGCTACGAGGCCGAAACGGGGCTCCTCTGGATGTGGGCGGGACCCTCGTGATTCCTCTCGAGTGGAGAATGGTATGTCGGGAAACTTCTTGATTTGCAGCAAGGGTGTGAAGGAGCCTTTCGAAGTTCCAGAGGTGAGGTGTGATCAGCCTCGAGACGCCTCAGCGGAAATGGGCCTCATCTCGCCTGGAGGGGAGAACCTCCCGGATTTTCTCGAGTTGCGGCAGGTCTTCTCGAGTTACGACGGGGACCTCAGGGACCCGCTCTGGTGGCCTCAGGAAAGGCCAGTCCCCATGCGAGTTGCTAGGGGACCTCTCGGGATTCCTCTCCCGTCGATGCCGGGGCCTCAGTCCTTGTGTGGAGTCGGGGCCGGAACCTGAGGTTTCCTCTCCAGTGTTGCCATGGATCTTGGGGTGCTTCTGAGTCTCCCCAGGGGAGTCAGGCCTCGTCTCGAGTGGGGGCATGCACGTGCGCTTTCCTCCCGAGCTGCAGCAGTAGTGTCACGCTTCCTGTCACGTGGATCAAGGGATCTGTGGCTTTCCCTCGAGGCTGTCCCTCGAGGCTTTCCCACGAGGCTTTCCCACAGGGCTGTGCCACGTGCCACCTTGGTGTGAGTCGATCCTCGGCATGTAAGACGAGCCGGTGAAGGGAAAAGAGGTCCGTCTGGAATGGACTGAGACATCTGGGGGACTCTTGGAATGGTGGCACGACCTTGGAGTTCCTCTCGCTCTTCCTGTTGAGAGGACCTCCGCTTGAGATGCCACGGGAATGCCGAGAAATCTTTCCCGACGAAGCAGGGAAAGGATCCCTCATCTCGAGCTACGAGGCGGAAACGGGGCTCCTCTGGATGTGGGCGGGACCCTCGTGATTCCTCTCGAGTGGAGACGGGTATGTCGGGGAACTTCTTGATTTGCACCAAGGGTGTGAAGGAGCCTTTCGAAGTTCCAGAGGTGAGATGTGATCAGCCTCGAGACGCCTCAGCAGAAATGGGCCTCATCTCGCCTGGAGGGGAGAACCTCCTGGATTTTGTCGAGTTGCGGCAGGTCTTCTCGAGTTACGACGGGGACCTCAGGGACCCGCTCTGGTGGCCTCAGGAAAGGCCAGTCCCCATGCGAGTTGCTAGGGGGCCTCTCAGGATTCCTCTCCCGTCCATGCCGGGGCCTCAGTCCTTGTGTGGAGTCGGGGCCGGAACCTGAGGATTCCTCTCCAGTGTTGCCATGGATCTTGGGGTGCTTCTGAGTCTCCCCAGGGGAGTCAGGCCTCGTCTCGAGTGGGGGCATGCACGTGCGCTTTCCTCCCGAGCTGCAGCAGTAGTGTCACGCTTCCTGTCACGTGGATCAAGGGATCTGTGGCTTTCCCTCGAAGCTGCCCCTCGAGGCTTTCCCACGAGTCTTTCCCACAGGGCTGTGCCACGTGCCACCTTGGTGTGAGTAAATCCTCGGCGTGAAAGACGAGCCGGTGAAGGGAAAAGAGGTTCCTCTGGAATGGACTGAGACATCTGGGGGACTCTTGGAAAGGTAGCACGACCCTGGAGTTCCTCTCGCCGTTCCTGTTGAGAGGGCCTCCTCTTGAGATGCGACGGGAACGCCGGGAACTCTTTCCCGACGAAGCAGGGACAGGATCCCTCATCTCGAGCTACGAGGCCGAAACGGGGCTCCTCTGGATGTGGGCGGGACCCTCGTGATTCCTCTCGAGTGGAGACGGGTATGTCGGGAAACTTCTTGATTTGCAGCAAGGGTGTGAAGGAGCCTTTCGAAGTTCCAGAGGTGAGGTGTGATCAGCCTCGAGACGCCTCAGCGGAAATGGGCCTCATCTCGCCTGGAGGGGAGAACCTCCCGGATTTTCTCGAGTTGCGGCAGGTCTTCTCGAGTTACGACGGGGACCTCAGGGACCCGCTCTGGTGGCCTCAGGAAAGGCCAGTCCCCATGCGAGTTGCTAGGGGACCTCTCGGGATTCCTCTCCCGTCGATGCCGGGGCCTCAGTCCTTGTGTGGAGTCGGGGCCGGAACCTGAGGTTTCCTCTCCAGTGTTGCCATGGATCTTGGGGTGCTTCTGAGTCTCCCCAGGGGAGTCAGGCCTCGTCTCGAGTGGGGGCATGCACGTGCGCTTTCCTCCCGAGCTGCAGCAGTAGTGTCACGCTTCCTGTCACGTGGATCAAGGGATCTGTGGCTTTCCCTCGAGGCTGTCCCTCGAGGCTTTCCCACGAGGCTTTCCCACAGGGCTGTGCCACGTGCCACCTTGGTGTGAGTCGATCCTCGGCATGTAAGACGAGCCGGTGAAGGGAAAAGAGGTCCGTCTGGAATGGACTGAGACATCTGGGGGACTCTTGGAATGGTGGCACGACCTTGGAGTTCCTCTCGCTCTTCCTGTTGAGAGGACCTCCGCTTGAGATGCCACGGGAATGCCGAGAAATCTTTCCCGACGAAGCAGGGACAGGATCCCTCATCTCGAGCTACGAGGCGGAAACGGGGCTCCTCTGGATGTGGGCGGGACCCTCGTGATTCCTCTCGAGTGGAGACGGGTATGTCGGGGAACTTCTTGATTTGCACCAAGGGTGTGAAGGAGCCTTTCGAAGTTCCAGAGGTGAGATGTGATCAGCCTCGAGACGCCTCAGCAGAAATGGGCCTCATCTCGCCTGGAGGGGAGAACCTCCTGGATTTTGTCGAGTTGCGGCAGGTCTTCTCGAGTTACGACGGGGACCTCAGGGACCCGCTCTGGTGGCCTCAGGAAAGGCCAGTCCCCATGCGAGTTGCTAGGGGGCCTCTCAGGATTCCTCTCCCGTCCATGCCGGGGCCTCAGTCCTTGTGTGGAGTCGGGGCCGGAACCTGAGGATTCCTCTCCAGTGTTGCCATGGATCTTGGGGTGCTTCTGAGTCTCCCCAGGGGAGTCAGGCCTCGTCTCGAGTGGGGGCATGCACGTGCGCTTTCCTCCCGAGCTGCAGCAGTAGTGTCACGCTTCCTGTCACGTGGATCAAGGGATCTGTGCCTTTCCCTCGAAGCTGCCCCTCGAGGCTTTCCCACGAGTCTTTCCCACAGGGCTGTGCCACGTGCCACCTTGGTGTGAGTAAATCCTCGGCGTGAAAGACGAGCCGGTGAAGGGAAAAGAGGTTCCTCTGGAATGGACTGAGACATCTGGGGGACTCTTGGAAAGGTAGCACGACCCTGGAGTTCCTCTCGCCGTTCCTGTTGAGAGGGCCTCCTCTTGAGATGCGACGGGAACGCCGGGAACTCTTTCCCGACGAAGCAGGGACAGGATCCCTCATCTCGAGCTACGAGGCCGAAACGGGGCTCCTCTGGATGTGGGCGGGACCCTCGTGATTCCTCTCGAGTGGAGACGGGTATGTCGGGAAACTTCTTGATTTGCAGCAAGGGTGTGAAGGAGCCTTTCGAAGTTCCAGAGGTGAGGTGTGATCAGCCTCGAGACGCCTCAGCGGAAATGGGCCTCATCTCGCCTGGAGGGGAGAACCTCCCGGATTTTCTCGAGTTGCGGCAGGTCTTCTCGAGTTACGACGGGGACCTCAGGGACCCGCTCTGGTGGCCTCAGGAAAGGCCAGTCCCCATGCGAGTTGCTAGGGGACCTCTCGGGATTCCTCTCCCGTCGATGCCGGGGCCTCAGTCCTTGTGTGGAGTCGGGGCCGGAACCTGAGGTTTCCTCTCCAGTGTTGCCATGGATCTTGGGGTGCTTCTGAGTCTCCCCAGGGGAGTCAGGCCTCGTCTCGAGTGGGGGCATGCACGTGCGCTTTCCTCCCGAGCTGCAGCAGTAGTGTCACGCTTCCTGTCACGTGGATCAAGGGATCTGTGGCTTTCCCTCGAGGCTGTCCCTCGAGGCTTTCCCACGAGGCTTTCCCACAGGGCTGTGCCACGTGCCACCTTGGTGTGAGTCGATCCTCGGCATGTAAGACGAGCCGGTGAAGGGAAAAGAGGTCCGTCTGGAATGGACTGAGACATCTGGGGGACTCTTGGAATGGTGGCACGACCTTGGAGTTCCTCTCGCTCTTCCTGTTGAGAGGACCTCCGCTTGAGATGCCACGGGAATGCCGAGAAATCTTTCCCGACGAAGCAGGGAAAGGATCCCTCATCTCGAGCTACGAGGCGGAAACGGGGCTCCTCTGGATGTGGGCGGGACCCTCGTGATTCCTCTCGAGTGGAGACGGGTATGTCGGGGAACTTCTTGATTTGCACCAAGGGTGTGAAGGAGCCTTTCGAAGTTCCAGAGGTGAGATGTGATCAGCCTCGAGACGCCTCAGCAGAAATGGGCCTCATCTCGCCTGGAGGGGAGAACCTCCTGGATTTTGTCGAGTTGCGGCAGGTCTTCTCGAGTTACGACGGGGACCTCAGGGACCCGCTCTGGTGGCCTCAGGAAAGGCCAGTCCCCATGCGAGTTGCTAGGGGGCCTCTCAGGATTCCTCTCCCGTCCATGCCGGGGCCTCAGTCCTTGTGTGGAGTCGGGGCCGGAACCTGAGGATTCCTCTCCAGTGTTGCCATGGATCTTGGGGTGCTTCTGAGTCTCCCCAGGGGAGTCAGGCCTCGTCTCGAGTGGGGGCATGCACGTGCGCTTTCCTCCCGAGCTGCAGCAGTAGTGTCACGCTTCCTGTCACGTGGATCAAGGGATCTGTGCCTTTCCCTCGAAGCTGCCCCTCGAGGCTTTCCCACGAGTCTTTCCCACAGGGCTGTGCCACGTGCCACCTTGGTGTGAGTAAATCCTCGGCGTGAAAGACGAGCCGGTGAAGGGAAAAGAGGTTCCTCTGGAATGGACTGAGACATCTGGGGGACTCTTGGAAAGGTAGCACGACCCTGGAGTTCCTCTCGCCGTTCCTGTTGAGAGGGCCTCCTCTTGAGATGCGACGGGAACGCCGGGAACTCTTTCCCGACGAAGCAGGGACAGGATCCCTCATCTCGAGCTACGAGGCCGAAACGGGGCTCCTCTGGATGTGGGCGGGACCCTCGTGATTCCTCTCGAGTGGAGACGGGTATGTCGGGAAACTTCTTGATTTGCAGCAAGGGTGTGAAGGAGCCTTTCGAAGTTCCAGAGGTGAGGTGTGATCAGCCTCGAGACGCCTCAGCGGAAATGGGCCTCATCTCGCCTGGAGGGGAGAACCTCCCGGATTTTCTCGAGTTGCGGCAGGTCTTCTCGAGTTACGACGGGGACCTCAGGGACCTGCTCTGGTGGCCTCAGGAAAGGCCAGTCCCCATGCGAGTTGCTAGGGGACCTCTCGGGATTCCTCTCCCGTCGATGCCGGGGCCTCAGTCCTTGTGTGGAGTCGGGGCCGGAACCTGAGGTTTCCTCTCCAGTGTTGCCATGGATCTTGGGGTGCTTCTGAGTCTCCCCAGGGGAGTCAGGCCTCGTCTCGAGTGGGGGCATGCACGTGCGCTTTCCTCCCGAGCTGCAGCAGTAGTGTCACGCTTCCTGTCACGTGGATCAAGGGATCTGTGGCTTTCCCTCGAGGCTGTCCCTCGAGGCTTTCCCACGAGGCTTTCCCACAGGGCTGTGCCACGTGCCACCTTGGTGTGAGTCGATCCTCCGCATGTAAGACGAGCCGGTGAAGGGAAAAGAGGTCCGTCTGGAATGGACTGAGACATCTGGGGGACTCTTGGAATGGTGGCACGACCTTGGAGTTCCTCTCGCTCTTCCTGTTGAGAGGACCTCCGCTTGAGATGCCACGGGAATGCCGAGAAATCTTTCCCGACGAAGCAGGGAAAGGATCCCTCATCTCGAGCAACGAGGCGGAAACGGGGCTCCTCTGGATGTGGGCGGGACCCTCGTGATTCCTCTCGAGTGGAGACGGGTATGTCGGGGAACTTCTTGATTTGCACCAAGGGTGTGAAGGAGCCTTTCGAAGTTCCAGAGGTGAGATGTGATCAGCCTCGAGACGCCTCAGCAGAAATGGGCCTCATCTCGCCTGGAGGGGAGAACCTCCTGGATTTTGTCGAGTTGCGGCAGGTCTTCTCGAGTTACGACGGGGACCTCAGGGACCCGCTCTGGTGGCCTCAGGAAAGGCCAGTCCCCATGCGAGTTGCTAGGGGGCCTCTCAGGATTCCTCTCCCGTCCATGCCGGGGCCTCAGTCCTTGTGTGGAGTCGGGGCCGGAACCTGAGGATTCCTCTCCAGTGTTGCCATGGATCTTGGGGTGCTTCTGAGTCTCCCCAGGGGAGTCAGGCCTCGTCTCGAGTGGGGGCATGCACGTGCGCTTTCCTCCCGAGCTGCAGCAGTAGTGTCACGCTTCCTGTCACGTGGATCAAGGGATCTGTGGCTTTCCCTCGAAGCTGCCCCTCGAGGCTTTCCCACGAGTCTTTCCCACAGGGCTGTGCCACGTGCCACCTTGGTGTGAGTAAATCCTCGGCGTGAAAGACGAGCCGGTGAAGGGAAAAGAGGTTCCTCTGGAATGGACTGAGACATCTGGGGGACTCTTGGAAAGGTAGCACGACCCTGGAGTTCCTCTCGCCGTTCCTGTTGAGAGGGCCTCCTCTTGAGATGCGACGGGAACGCCGGGAACTCTTTCCCGACGAAGCAGGGACAGGATCCCTCATCTCGAGCTACGAGGCCGAAACGGGGCTCCTCTGGATGTGGGCGGGACCCTCGTGATTCCTCTCGAGTGGAGACGGGTATGTCGGGAAACTTCTTGATTTGCAGCAAGGGTGTGAAGGAGCCTTTCGAAGTTCCAGAGGTGAGGTGTGATCAGCCTCGAGACGCCTCAGCGGAAATGGGCCTCATCTCGCCTGGAGGGGAGAACCTCCCGGATTTTCTCGAGTTGCGGCAGGTCTTCTCGAGTTACGACGGGGACCTCAGGGACCCGCTCTGGTGGCCTCAGGAAAGGCCAGTCCCCATGCGAGTTGCTAGGGGACCTCTCGGGATTCCTCTCCCGTCGATGCCGGGGCCTCAGTCCTTGTGTGGAGTCGGGGCCGGAACCTGAGGTTTCCTCTCCAGTGTTGCCATGGATCTTGGGGTGCTTCTGAGTCTCCCCAGGGGAGTCAGGCCTCGTCTCGAGTGGGGGCATGCACGTGCGCTTTCCTCCCGAGCTGCAGCAGTAGTGTCACGCTTCCTGTCACGTGGATCAAGGGATCTGTGGCTTTCCCTCGAGGCTGTCCCTCGAGGCTTTCCCACGAGGCTTTCCCACAGGGCTGTGCCACGTGCCACCTTGGTGTGAGTCGATCCTCCGCATGTAAGACGAGCCGGTGAAGGGAAAAGAGGTCCGTCTGGAATGGACTGAGACATCTGGGGGACTCTTGGAATGGTGGCACGACCTTGGAGTTCCTCTCGCTCTTCCTGTTGAGAGGACCTCCGCTTGAGATGCCACGGGAATGCCGAGAAATCTTTCCCGACGAAGCAGGGAAAGGATCCCTCATCTCGAGCAACGAGGCGGAAACGGGGCTCCTCTGGATGTGGGCGGGACCCTCGTGATTCCTCTCGAGTGGAGACGGGTATGTCGGGGAACTTCTTGATTTGCACCAAGGGTGTGAAGGAGCCTTTCGAAGTTCCAGAGGTGAGATGTGATCAGCCTCGAGACGCCTCAGCAGAAATGGGCCTCATCTCGCCTGGAGGGGAGAACCTCCTGGATTTTGTCGAGTTGCGGCAGGTCTTCTCGAGTTACGACGGGGACCTCAGGGACCCGCTCTGGTGGCCTCAGGAAAGGCCAGTCCCCATGCGAGTTGCTAGGGGGCCTCTCAGGATTCCTCTCCCGTCCATGCCGGGGCCTCAGTCCTTGTGTGGAGTCGGGGCCGGAACCTGAGGATTCCTCTCCAGTGTTGCCATGGATCTTGGGGTGCTTCTGAGTCTCCCCAGGGGAGTCAGGCCTCGTCTCGAGTGGGGGCATGCACGTGCGCTTTCCTCCCGAGCTGCAGCAGTAGTGTCACGCTTCCTGTCACGTGGATCAAGGGATCTGTGGCTTTCCCTCGAAGCTGCCCCTCGAGGCTTTCCCACGAGTCTTTCCCACAGGGCTGTGCCACGTGCCACCTTGGTGTGAGTAAATCCTCGGCGTGAAAGACGAGCCAGTGAAGGGAAAAGAGGTTCCTCTGGAATGGACTGAGACATCTGGGGGACTCTTGGAAAGGTAGCACGACCCTGGAGTTCCTCTCGCCGTTCCTGTTGAGAGGGCCTCCTCTTGAGATGCGACGGGAACGCCGGGAACTCTTTCCCGACGAAGCAGGGACAGGATCCCTCATCTCGAGCTACGAGGCCGAAACGGGGCTCCTCTGGATGTGGGCGGGACCCTCGTGATTCCTCTCGAGTGGAGACGGGTATGTCGGGAAACTTCTTGATTTGCAGCAAGGGTGTGAAGGAGCCTTTCGAAGTTCCAGAGGTGAGGTGTGATCAGCCTCGAGACGCCTCAGCGGAAATGGGCCTCATCTCGCCTGGAGGGGAGAACCTCCCGGATTTTCTCGAGTTGCGGCAGGTCTTCTCGAGTTACGACGGGGACCTCAGGGACCCGCTCTGGTGGCCTCAGGAAAGGCCAGTCCCCATGCGAGTTGCTAGGGGACCTCTCGGGATTCCTCTCCCGTCGATGCCGGGGCCTCAGTCCTTGTGTGGAGTCGGGGCCGGAACCTGAGGTTTCCTCTCCAGTGTTGCCATGGATCTTGGGGTGCTTCTGAGTCTCCCCAGGGGAGTCAGGCCTCGTCTCGAGTGGGGGCATGCACGTGCGCTTTCCTCCCGAGCTGCAGCAGTAGTGTCACGCTTCCTGTCACGTGGATCAAGGGATCTGTGGCTTTCCCTCGAGGCTGTCCCTCGAGGCTTTCCCACGAGGCTTTCCCACAGGGCTGTGCCACGTGCCACCTTGGTGTGAGTCGATCCTCGGCATGTAAGACGAGCCGGTGAAGGGAAAAGAGGTCCGTCTGGAATGGACTGAGACATCTGGGGGACTCTTGGAATGGTGGCACGAACTTGGAGTTCCTCTCGCTCTTCCTGTTGAGAGGACCTCCGCTTGAGATGCCACGGGAATGCCGAGAAATCTTTCCCGACGAAGCAGGGAAAGGATCCCTCATCTCGAGCTACGAGGCGGAAACGGGGCTCCTCTGGATGTGGGCGGGACCCTCGTGATTCCTCTCGAGTGGAGACGGGTATGTCGGGGAACTTCTTGATTTGCACCAAGGGTGTGAAGGAGCCTTTCGAAGTTCCAGAGGTGAGATGTGATCAGCCTCGAGACGCCTCAGCAGAAATGGGCCTCATCTCGCCTGGAGGGGAGAACCTCCTGGATTTTGTCGAGTTGCGGCAGGTCTTCTCGAGTTACGACGGGGACCTCAGGGACCCGCTCTGGTGGCCTCAGGAAAGGCCAGTCCCCATGCGAGTTGCTAGGGGGCCTCTCAGGATTCCTCTCCCGTCCATGCCGGGGCCTCAGTCCTTGTGTGGAGTCGGGGCCGGAACCTGAGGATTCCTCTCCAGTGTTGCCATGGATCTTGGGGTGCTTCTGAGTCTCCCCAGGGGAGTCAGGCCTCGTCTCGAGTGGGGGCATGCACGTGCGCTTTCCTCCCGAGCTGCAGCAGTAGTGTCACGCTTCCTGTCACGTGGATCAAGGGATCTGTGGCTTTCCCTCGAAGCTGCCCCTCGAGGCTTTCCCACGAGTCTTTCCCACAGGGCTGTGCCACGTGCCACCTTGGTGTGAGTAAATCCTCGGCGTGAAAGACGAGCCGGTGAAGGGAAAAGAGGTTCCTCTGGAATGGACTGAGACATCTGGGGGACTCTTGGAAAGGTAGCACGACCCTGGAGTTCCTCTCGCCGTTCCTGTTGAGAGGGCCTCCTCTTGAGATGCGACGGGAACGCCGGGAACTCTTTCCCGACGAAGCAGGGACAGGATCCCTCATCTCGAGCTACGAGGCCGAAACGGGGCTCCTCTGGATGTGGGCGGGACCCTCGTGATTCCTCTCGAGTGGAGACGGGTATGTCGGGAAACTTCTTGATTTGCAGCAAGGGTGTGAAGGAGCCTTTCGAAGTTCCAGAGGTGAGGTGTGATCAGCCTCGAGACGCCTCAGCGGAAATGGGCCTCATCTCGCCTGGAGGGGAGAACCTCCCGGATTTTCTCGAGTTGCGGCAGGTCTTCTCGAGTTACGACGGGGACCTCAGGGACCTGCTCTGGTGGCCTCAGGAAAGGCCAGTCCCCATGCGAGTTGCTAGGGGACCTCTCGGGATTCCTCTCCCGTCGATGCCGGGGCCTCAGTCCTTGTGTGGAGTCGGGGCCGGAACCTGAGGTTTCCTCTCCAGTGTTGCCATGGATCTTGGGGTGCTTCTGAGTCTCCCCAGGGGAGTCAGGCCTCGTCTCGAGTGGGGGCATGCACGTGCGCTTTCCTCCCGAGCTGCAGCAGTAGTGTCACGCTTCCTGTCACGTGGATCAAGGGATCTGTGGCTTTCCCTCGAGGCTGTCCCTCGAGGCTTTCCCACGAGGCTTTCCCACAGGGCTGTGCCACGTGCCACCTTGGTGTGAGTCGATCCTCGGCATGTAAGACGAGCCGGTGAAGGGAAAAGAGGTCCGTCTGGAATGGACTGAGACATCTGGGGGACTCTTGGAATGGTGGCACGACCTTGGAGTTCCTCTCGCTCTTCCTGTTGAGAGGACCTCCGCTTGAGATGCCACGGGAATGCCGAGAAATCTTTCCCGACGAAGCAGGGAAAGGATCCCTCATCTCGAGCTACGAGGCGGAAACGGGGCTCCTCTGGATGTGGGCGGGACCCTCGTGATTCCTCTCGAGTGGAGACGGGTATGTCGGGGAACTTCTTGATTTGCACCAAGGGTGTGAAGGAGCCTTTCGAAGTTCCAGAGGTGAGATGTGATCAGCCTCGAGACGCCTCAGCAGAAATGGGCCTCATCTCGCCTGGAGGGGAGAACCTCCTGGATTTTGTCGAGTTGCGGCAGGTCTTCTCGAGTTACGACGGGGACCTCAGGGACCCGCTCTGGTGGCCTCAGGAAAGGCCAGTCCCCATGCGAGTTGCTAGGGGGCCTCTCAGGATTCCTCTCCCGTCCATGCCGGGGCCTCAGTCCTTGTGTGGAGTCGGGGCCGGAACCTGAGGATTCCTCTCCAGTGTTGCCATGGATCTTGGGGTGCTTCTGAGTCTCCCCAGGGGAGTCAGGCCTCGTCTCGAGTGGGGGCATGCACGTGCGCTTTCCTCCCGAGCTGCAGCAGTAGTGTCACGCTTCCTGTCACGTGGATCAAGGGATCTGTGGCTTTCCCTCGAAGCTGCCCCTCGAGGCTTTCCCACGAGTCTTTCCCACAGGGCTGTGCCACGTGCCACCTTGGTGTGAGTAAATCCTCGGCGTGAAAGACGAGCCGGTGAAGGGAAAAGAGGTCCGTCTGGAATGGACTGAGACATCTGGGGGACTCTTGGAAAGGTAGCACGACCCTGGAGTTCCTCTCGCCGTTCCTGTTGAGAGGGCCTCCTCTTGAGATGCGACGGGAACGCCGGGAACTCTTTCCCGACGAAGCAGGGACAGGATCCCTCATCTCGAGCTACGAGGCCGAAACGGGGCTCCTCTGGATGTGGGCGGGACCCTCGTGATTCCTCTCGAGTGGAGACGGGTATGTCGGGAAACTTCTTGATTTGCAGCAAGGGTGTGAAGGAGCCTTTCGAAGTTCCAGAGGTGAGGTGTGATCAGCCTCGAGACGCCTCAGCGGAAATGGGCCTCATCTCGCCTGGAGGGGAGAACCTCCCGGATTTTCTCGAGTTGCGGCAGGTCTTCTCGAGTTACGACGGGGACCTCAGGGACCCGCTCTGGTGGCCTCAGGAAAGGCCAGTCCCCATGCGAGTTGCTAGGGGACCTCTCGGGATTCCTCTCCCGTCCATGCCGGGGCCTCAGTCCTTGTGTGGAGTCGGGGCCGGAACCTGAGGTTTCCTCTCCAGTGTTGCCATGGATCTTGGGGTGCTTCTGAGTCTCCCCAGGGGAGTCAGGCCTCGTCTCGAGTGGGGGCATGCACGTGCGCTTTCCTCCCGAGCTGCAGCAGTAGTGTCACGCTTCCTGTCACGTGGATCAAGGGATCTGTGGCTTTCCCTCGAGGCTGTCCCTCGAGGCTTTCCCACGAGGCTTTCCCACAGGGCTGTGCCACGTGCCACCTTGGTGTGAGTCGATCCTCGGCATGTAAGACGAGCCGGTGAAGGGAAAAGAGGTCCGTCTGGAATGGACTGAGACATCTGGGGGACTCTTGGAATGGTGGCACGACCTTGGAGTTCCTCTCGCTCTTCCTGTTGAGAGGACCTCCGCTTGAGATGCCACGGGAATGCCGAGAAATCTTTCCCGACGAAGCAGGGAAAGGATCCCTCATCTCGAGCTACGAGGCGGAAACGGGGCTCCTCTGGATGTGGGCGGGACCCTCGTGATTCCTCTCGAGAGGAGACGGGTATGTCGGGGAACTTCTTGATTTGCACCAAGGGTGTGAAGGAGCCTTTCGAAGTTCCAGAGGTGAGATGTGATCAGCCTCGAGACGCCTCAGCAGAAATGGGCCTCATCTCGCCTGGAGGGGAGAACCTCCTGGATTTTGTCGAGTTGCGGCAGGTCTTCTCGAGTTACGACGGGGACCTCAGGGACCCGCTCTGGTGGCCTCAGGAAAGGCCAGTCCCCATGCGAGTTGCTAGGGGGCCTCTCAGGATTCCTCTCCCGTCCATGCCGGGGCCTCAGTCCTTGTGTGGAGTCGGGGCCGGAACCTGAGGATTCCTCTCCAGTGTTGCCATGGATCTTGGGGTGCTTCTGAGTCTCCCCAGGGGAGTCAGGCCTCGTCTCGAGTGGGGGCATGCACGTGCGCTTTCCTCCCGAGCTGCAGCAGTAGTGTCACGCTTCCTGTCACGTGGATCAAGGGATCTGTGGCTTTCCCTCGAAGCTGCCCCTCGAGGCTTTCCCACGAGTCTTTCCCACAGGGCTGTGCCACGTGCCACCTTGGTGTGAGTAAATCCTCGGCGTGAAAGACGAGCCGGTGAAGGGAAAAGAGGTTCCTCTGGAATGGACTGAGACATCTGGGGGACTCTTGGAAAGGTAGCACGACCCTGGAGTTCCTCTCGCCGTTCCTGTTGAGAGGGCCTCCTCTTGAGATGCGACGGGAACGCCGGGAACTCTTTCCCGACGAAGCAGGGACAGGATCCCTCATCTCGAGCTACGAGGCCGAAACGGGGCTCCTCTGGATGTGGGCGGGACCCTCGTGATTCCTCTCGAGTGGAGACGGGTATGTCGGGAAACTTCTTGATTTGCAGCAAGGGTGTGAAGGAGCCTTTCGAAGTTCCAGAGGTGAGGTGTGATCAGCCTCGAGACGCCTCAGCGGAAATGGGCCTCATCTCGCCTGGAGGGGAGAACCTCCCGGATTTTCTCGAGTTGCGGCAGGTCTTCTCGAGTTACGACGGGGACCTCAGGGACCCGCTCTGGTGGCCTCAGGAAAGGCCAGTCCCCATGCGAGTTGCTAGGGGACCTCTCGGGATTCCTCTCCCGTCGATGCCGGGGCCTCAGTCCTTGTGTGGAGTCGGGGCCGGAACCTGAGGTTTCCTCTCCAGTGTTGCCATGGATCTTGGGGTGCTTCTGAGTCTCCCCAGGGGAGTCAGGCCTCGTCTCGAGTGGGGGCATGCACGTGCGCTTTCCTCCCGAGCTGCAGCAGTAGTGTCACGCTTCCTGTCACGTGGATCAAGGGATCTGTGGCTTTCCCTCGAGGCTGTCCCTCGAGGCTTTCCCACGAGGCTTTCCCACAGGGCTGTGCCACGTGCCACCTTGGTGTGAGTCGATCCTCGGCATGTAAGACGAGCCGGTGAAGGGAAAAGAGGTCCGTCTGGAATGGACTGAGACATCTGGGGGACTCTTGGAATGGTGGCACGACCTTGGAGTTCCTCTCGCTCTTCCTGTTGAGAGGACCTCCGCTTGAGATGCCACGGGAATGCCGAGAAATCTTTCCCGACGAAGCAGGGAAAGGATCCCTCATCTCGAGCTACGAGGCGGAAACGGGGCTCCTCTGGATGTGGGCGGGACCCTCGTGATTCCTCTCGAGTGGAGACGGGTATGTCGGGGAACTTCTTGATTTGCACCAAGGGTGTGAAGGAGCCTTTCGAAGTTCCAGAGGTGAGATGTGATCAGCCTCGAGACGCCTCAGCAGAAATGGGCCTCATCTCGCCTGGAGGGGAGAACCTCCTGGATTTTGTCGAGTTGCGGCAGGTCTTCTCGAGTTACGACGGGGACCTCAGGGACCCGCTCTGGTGGCCTCAGGAAAGGCCAGTCCCCATGCGAGTTGCTAGGGGGCCTCTCAGGATTCCTCTCCCGTCCATGCCGGGGCCTCAGTCCTTGTGTGGAGTCGGGGCCGGAACCTGAGGATTCCTCTCCAGTGTTGCCATGGATCTTGGGGTGCTTCTGAGTCTCCCCAGGGGAGTCAGGCCTCGTCTCGAGTGGGGGCATGCACGTGCGCTTTCCTCCCGAGCTGCAGCAGGAGTGTCACGCTTCCTGTCACGTGGATCAAGGGATCTGTGGCTTTCCCTCGAAGCTGCCCCTCGAGGCTTTCCCACGAGTCTTTCCCACAGGGCTGTGCCACGTGCCACCTTGGTGTGAGTAAATCCTCGGCGTGAAAGACGAGCCGGTGAAGGGAAAAGAGGTTCCTCTGGAATGGACTGAGACATCTGGGGGACTCTTGGAAAGGTAGCACGACCCTGGAGTTCCTCTCGCCGTTCCTGTTGAGAGGGCCTCCTCTTGAGATGCGACGGGAACGCCGGGAACTCTTTCCCGACGAAGCAGGGACAGGATCCCTCATCTCGAGCTACGAGGCCGAAACGGGGCTCCTCTGGATGTGGGCGGGACCCTCGTGATTCCTCTCGAGTGGAGACGGGTATGTCGGGAAACTTCTTGATTTGCAGCAAGGGTGTGAAGGAGCCTTTCGAAGTTCCAGAGGTGAGGTGTGATCAGCCTCGAGACGCCTCAGCGGAAATGGGCCTCATCTCGCCTGGAGGGGAGAACCTCCCGGATTTTCTCGAGTTGCGGCAGGTCTTCTCGAGTTACGACGGGGACCTCAGGGACCCGCTCTGGTGGCCTCAGGAAAGGCCAGTCCCCATGCGAGTTGCTAGGGGACCTCTCGGGATTCCTCTCCCGTCGATGCCGGGGCCTCAGTCCTTGTGTGGAGTCGGGGCCGGAACCTGAGGTTTCCTCTCCAGTGTTGCCATGGATCTTGGGGTGCTTCTGAGTCTCCCCAGGGGAGTCAGGCCTCGTCTCGAGTGGGGGCATGCACGTGCGCTTTCCTCCCGAGCTGCAGCAGTAGTGTCACGCTTCCTGTCACGTGGATCAAGGGATCTGTGGCTTTCCCTCGAGGCTGTCCCTCGAGGCTTTCCCACGAGGCTTTCCCACAGGGCTGTGCCACGTGCCACCTTGTTGTGAGTCGATCCTCGGCATGTAAGACGAGCCGGGGAAGGGAAAAGAGGTCCGTCTGGAATGGACTGAGACATCTGGGGGACTCTTGGAATGGTGGCACGACCTTGGAGTTCCTCTCGCTCTTCCTGTTGAGAGGACCTCCGCTTGAGATGCCACGGGAATGCCGAGAAATCTTTCCCGACGAAGCAGGGAAAGGATCCCTCATCTCGAGCTACGAGGCGGAAACGGGGCTCCTCTGGATGTGGGCGGGACCCTCGTGATTCCTCTCGAGTGGAGACGGGTATGTCGGGGAACTTCTTGATTTGCACCAAGGGTGTGAAGGAGCCTTTCGAAGTTCCAGAGGTGAGATGTGATCAGCCTCGAGACGCCTCAGCAGAAATGGACCTCATCTCGCCTGGAGGGGAGATCCTCCTGGATTTTGTCGAGTTGCGGCAGGTCTTCTCGAGTTACGACGGGGACCTCAGGGACCCGCTCTGGTGGCCTCAGGAAAGGCCAGTCCCCATGCGAGTTGCTAGGGGGCGTCTCAGGATTCCTCTCCCGTCCATGCCGGGGCCTCAGTCCTTGTGTGGAGTCGGGGCCGGAACCTGAGGATTCCTCTCCAGTGTTGCCATGGATCTTGGGGTGCTTCTGAGTCTCCCCAGGGGAGTCAGGCCTCGTCTCGAGTGGGGGCATGCACGTGCGCTTTCCTCCCGAGCTGCAGCAGTAGTGTCACGCTTCCTGTCACGTGGATCAAGGGATCTGTGGCTTTCCCTCGAGGCTGTCCCTCGAGGCTTTCCCACGAGGCTTTCCCACAGGGCTGTGCCACGTGCCACCTTGGTGTGAGTCGATCCTCGGCATGTAAGACGAGCCGGTGAAGGGAAAAGAGGTCCGTCTGGAATGGACTGAGACATCTGGGGGACTCTTGGAATGGTGGCACGACCCTGGAGTTCCTCTCGCCGTTCCTGTTGAGAGGGCCTCCTCTTGAGATGCGACGGGAACGCCGGGAACTCTTTCCCGACGAAGCAGGGAAAGGATCTCTGATCTCGAGCTACGAGGCGGAAACGTGGCTCCTCTGGATGTGGGCGGGACCCTCGTGATTCCTCTCGAGTGGAGCCGGCTATGTCGGGGAACTTCTTGATTTGCACCAAGGGTGTGAAGGAGCCTTTCGAAGTTCCAGAGGTGAGATGTGATCAGCCTCGAGACGCCTCAGCAGAAATAGACCTCATCTCGCCTGGAGGGGAGAACCTCCTGGATTTTGTCGAGTTGCGGCAGGTCTTCTCGAGTTACGACGGGGACCTCAGGGACCCGCTCTGGTGGCCTCAGGAAAGGCCAGTCCCCATGCGAGTTGCTAGGGGGCGTCTCAGGATTCCTCTCCCGTCCATGCCGGGGCCTCAGTCCTTGTGTGGAGTCGGGGCCGGAACCTGAGGATTCCTCTCCAGTGTTGCCATGGATCTTGGGGTGCTTCTGAGTCTCCCCAGGGGAGTCAGGCCTCGTCTCGAGTGGGGGCATGCACGTGCGCTTTCCTCCCGAGCTGCAGCAGGAGTGTCACGCTTCCTGTCACGTGGATCAAGGGATCTGTGGCTTTCCCTCGAAGCTGCCCCTCGAGGCTTTCCCACGAGTCTTTCCCACAGGGCTGTGCCATGTGCCACCTTGGTGTGAGTAAATCCTCGGCGTGAAAGACGAGCCGGTGAAGGGAAAAGAGGTTCCTCTGGAATGGACTGAGACATCTGGGGGACTCTTGGAAAGGTAGCACGACCCTGGAGTTCCTCTCGCCGTTCCTGTTGAGAGGGCCTCCTCTTGAGATGCGACGGGAACGCCGGGAACTCTTTCCCGACGAAGCAGGGACAGGATCCCTCATCTCGAGCTACGTGGCCGAAACGGGGCTCGTCTGGATGTGGGCGGGACCCTCGTGATTCCTCTCGAGTGGAGACGGGTATGTCGGGGAACTTCTTGATTTGCAGCAAGGGTGTGAAGGAGCCTTTCGAAGTTCCAGAGGTGAGGTGTGATCAGCCTCGTGACGCCTCAGCGGAAATGGGCCTCATCTCGCCTGGAGGGGAGAACCTCCCGGATTTTCTCGAGTTGCGGCAGGTCTTCTCGAGTTACGACGGGAACCTCAGGGACCCGCTCTGGTGGCCTCAGGAAAGGCCAGTCCCCATGCGAGTTGCTAGGGGACCTCTCGGGATTCCTCTCCCGTCGATGCCGGGGCCTCAGTCCTTGTGTGGAGTCGGGGCCGGAACCTGAGGATTCCTCTCCAGTGTTGCCATGGATCTTGGGGTGCTTCTGAGTCTCCCCAGGGGAGTCAGGCCTCGTCTCGAGTGGGGGCATGCACGTGCGCTTTCCTCCCGAGCTGCAGCAGTAGTGTCACGCTTCCTGTCACGTGGATCAAGGGATCTGTGGCTTTTCCTCGAGGCTGTCCCTCGAGGCTTTCCCACGAGGCTTTCCCACAGGGCTGTGCCACGCGCCACCTTGGTGTGAGTCGATCCTCGGCATGTAAGACGAGCCGGTGAAGGGAAAAGAGGTCCGTCTGGAATGGACTGAGACATCTGGGGGACTCTTGGAATGGTGGCACGACCTTGGAGTTCCTCTCGCTCTCCCTGTTGAGAGGACCTCCGCTTGAGATGCCACGGGAATGCCGAGAAATCTTTCCCGAAGAAGCAGGGAAAGGATCCCTCATCTCGAGCTACGAGGCGGAAACGGGGCTCCTCTGGATGTGGGCGGGACCCTCGTGATTCCTCTCGAGTGGAGCCGGCTATGTCGGGGAACTTCTTGATTTGCACCAAGGGTGTGAAGGAGCCTTTCGAAGTTCCAGAGGTGAGATGTGATCAGCCTCGAGACGCCTCAGCAGAAATGGACCTCATCTCGCCTGGAGGGGAGAACCTCCTGGATTTTGTCGAGTTGCGGCAGGTCTTCTCGAGTTACGACGGGGACCTCAGGGACCCGCTCTGGTGGCTTCAGGAAAGGCCAGTCCCCATGCGAGTTGCTAGGGGGCCTCTCAGGATTCCTCTCCCGTCCATGCCGGGGCCTCAGTCCTTGTGTGGAGTCGGGGCCGGAACCTGAGGATTCCTCTCCAGTGTTGCCATGGATCTTGGGGTGCTTCTGAGTCTCCCCAGGGGAGTCAGGCCTCGTCTCGAGTGGGGGCATGCACGTGCGCTTTCCTCCCGAGCTGCAGCAGGAGTGTCACGCTTCCTGTCACGTGGATCAAGGGATCTGTGGCTTTCCCTCGAAGCTGCCCCTCGAGGCTTTCCCACGAGTCTTTCCCACAGGGCTGTGCCACGTGCCACCTTGGTGTGAGTAAATCCTCGGCGTGAAAGACGAGCCGGTGAAGGGAAAAGAGGTTCCTCTGGAATGGACTGAGATATCTGGGGGACTCTTGGAAAGGTAGCACGACCCTGGAGTTCCTCTCGCCGTTCCTGTTGAGAGGGCCTCCTCTTGAGATGCGACGGGAACGCCGGGAACTCTTTCCCGACGAAGCAGGGACAGGATCCCTCATCTCGAGCTACGAGGCCGAAACGGGGCTCGTCTGGATGTGGGCGGGACCCTCGTGATTCCTCTCGAGTGGAGACGGGTATGTCGGGGAACTTCTTGATTTGCAGCAAGGGTGTGAAGGAGCCTTTCGAAGTTCCAGAGGTGAGGTGTGATCAGCCTCGAGACGCCTCAGCGGAAATGGGCCTCATCTCGCCTGGAGGGGAGAACCTCCCGGATTTTCTCGAGTTGCGGCAGGTCTTCTCGAGTTACGACGGGAACCTCAGGGACCCGCTCTGGTGGCCTCAGGAAAGGCCAGTCCCCATGCGAGTTGCTAGGGGACCTCTCGGGATTCCTCTCCCGTCGATGCCGGGGCCTCAGTCCTTGTGTGGAGTCGGGGCCGGAACCTGAGGATTCCTCTCCAGTGTTGCCATGGATCTTGGGGTGCTTCTGAGTCTCCCCAGGGGAGTCAGGCCTCGTCTCGAGTGGGGGCATGCACGTGCGCTTTCCTCCCGAGCTGCAGCAGTAGTGTCACGCTTCCTGTCACGTGGATCAAGGGATCTGTGGCTTTCCCTCGAGGCTGTCCCTCGAGGCTTTCCCACGAGGCTTTCCCACAGGGCTGTGCCACGCGCCACCTTGGTGTGAGTCGATCCTCGGCATGTAAGACGAGCCGGTGAAGGGAAAAGAGGTCCGTCTGGAATGGACTGAGACATCTGGGGGACTCTTGGAATGGTGGCACGACCTTGGAGTTCCTCTCGCTCTTCCTGTTGAGAGGACCTCCGCTTGAGATTCCACGGAAATGCCGAGAAATCTTTCCCGACGAAGCAGGGAAAGGATCCCTCATCTCGAGCTACGAGGCGGAAACGGGGCTCCTCTGGATGTGGGCGGGACCCTCGTGATTCCTCTCGAGTGGAGACGGGTATGTCGGGGAACTTCTTGATTTGCACCAAGGGTGTGAAGGAGCCTTTCGAAGTTCCAGAGGTGAGATGTGATCAGCCTCGAGACGCCTCAGCAGAAATGGGCCTCATCTCGCCTGGAGGGGAGAACCTCCTGGATTTTCTCGAGTTGCGGCAGGTCTTCTCGAGTTACGACGGGGACCTCAGGGACCCGCTCTGGTGGCCTCAGGAAAGGCCAGTCCCCATGCGAGTTGCTAGGGGGCCTCTCGTGATTCCTCTCCCATCCATGCCGGGGTCTCAGTCCTTGTGTGCAGTCGGGGCCGGAACCTGAGGATTCCTCTCCAGTGTTGCCATGGATCTTGGGGAGCTTCTGAGTCTCCCCAGGGGAGTCAGGTGGCGTCTCGAGTGGGGGCATGCACGTGCGCTTTCCTCCCGAGCTGCAGCAGTAGTGTCACGCTTCCTGTCACGTGGTTCAAGGGATCTGTGCTTTCCCTCGAGGCTGTCCCTCGAGGCTTTCCCACGAGGCTTTCCCACAGGGCTGTGCCACGTGCCACCTTGGTGTGAGTCGATCCTCGGCGTGAAAGACGAGCCGGTGAAGGGAAAAGAGGTTCCTCTGGAATGGACTGAGACATCTGGGGGACTCTTGGAATGGTGGCACGACCCTGGAGTTCCTCTCGCCGTTCCTGTTGAGAGGGCCTCCTCTTGAGATGCGACGGGAACGCCGGGAACTCTTTCCCGACGAAGCAGGGAAAGGATCTCTGATCTCGAGCTACGAGGCGGAAACGTGGCTCCTCTGGATGTGGGCGGGACCCTCGTGATTCCTCTCGAGTGGAGCCGGCTATGTCGGGGAACTTCTTGATTTGCACCAAGGGTGTGAAGGAGCCTTTCGAAGTTCCAGAGGTGAGATGTGATCAGCCTCGAGACGCCTCAGCAGAAATGGACCTCATCTCGCCTGGAGGGGAGAACCTCCTGGATTTTGTCGAGTTGCGGCAGGTCTTCTCGAGTTACGACGGGGACCTCAGGGACCCGCTCTGGTGGCCTCAGGAAAGGCCAGTCCCCATGCGAGTTGCTAGGGGGCCTCTCAGGATTCCTCTCCCGTCCATGCCGGGGCCTCAGTCCTTGTGTGGAGTCGGGGCCGGAACCTGAGGATTCCTCTCCAGTGTTGCCATGGATCTTGGGGTGCTTCTGAGTCTCCCCAGGGGAGTCAGGCCTCGTCTCGAGTGGGGGCATGCACGTGCGCTTTCCTCCCGAGCTGCAGCAGGAGTGTCACGCTTCCTGTCACGTGCATCAAGGGATCTGTGGCTTTCCCTCGAAGCTGCCCCTCGAGGCTTTCCCACGAGTCTTTCCCACAGGGCTGTGCCACGTGCCACCTTGGTGTGAGTAAATCCTCGGCGTGAAAGACGAGCCGGTGAAGGGAAAAGAGGTTCCTCTGGAATGGACTGAGACATCTGGGGGACTCTTGGAAAGGTAGCACGACCCTGGAGTTCCTCTCGCCGTTCCTGTTGAGAGGGCCTCCTCTTGAGATGCGACGGGAACGCCGGGAACTCTTTCCCGACGAAGCAGGGACAGGATCCCTCATCTCGAGCTACGAGGCCGAAACGGGGCTCCTCTGGATGTGGGCGGGACCCTCGTGATTCCTCTCGAGTGGAGACGGGTATGTCGGGGAACTTCTTGATTTGCAGCAAGGGTGTGAAGGAGCCTTTCGAAGTTCCAGAGGTGAGGTGTGATCAGCCTCGAGACGCCTCAGCGGAAATGGGCCTCCTCTCGCCTGGAGGGGAGAACCTCCCGGATTTTCTCGAGTTGCGGCAGGTCTTCTCGAGTTACGACGGGGACCTCAGGGACCCGCTCTGGTGGCCTCAGGAAAGGCCAGTCCCCATGCGAGTTGCTAGGGGGCCTCTCAGGATTCCTCTCCCGTCCATGCCGGGGCCTCAGTCCTTGTCTGGAGTCAGGGCCGGAACCTGAGGATTCCTCTCCAGTGTTGCCATGGATCTTGGGGTGCTTCTGAGTCTCCCCAGGGGAGTCAGGCCTCGTCTCGAGTGGGGGCATGCACGTGCGCTTTCCTCCCGAGCTGCAGCAGTAGTGTCACGCTTCCTGTCACGTGGATCAAGGGATCTGTGGCTTTCCCTCGAAGCTGCCCCTCGAGGCTTTCCCACGAGTCTTTCCAACAGGGCTGTGCCACGTGCCACCTTGGTGTGAGTAAATCCTCGGCGTGAAAGACGAGCCGGTGAAGGGAAAAGAGGTTCCTCTGGAATGGACTGAGACATCTGGGGGACTCTTGGAAAGGTAGCACGACCCTGGAGTTCCTCTCGCCGTTCCTGTTGAGAGGGCCTCCTCTTGAGATGCGACGGGAACACCGGGAACTCTTTCCCGACGAAGCAGGGACAGGATCCCTCATCTCGAGCTACGAGGCCGAAACGGGGCTCCTCTGGATGTGGGCGGGACCCTCGTGATTCCTCTCGAGTGGAGACGGGTATGTCGGGGAACTTCTTGATTTGCAGCAAGGGTGTGAAGGAGCCTTTCGAAGTTCCAGAGGTGAGGTGTGATCAGCCTCGAGACGCCTCAGCGGAAATGGGCCTCATCTCGCCTGGAGGGGAGAACCTCCCGGATTTTCTCGAGTTGCGGCAGGTCTTCTCGAGTTACGACGGGGACCTCAGGGACCCGCTCTGGTGGCCTCAAGAAAGGCCAGTCCCCATGCGAGTTGCTAGGGGACCTATCGGGATTCCTCTCCCGTCGATGCCGGGGCCTCAGTCCTTGTGTGGAGTCGGGGCCGGAACCTGAGGATTCCTCTCCAGTGTTGCCATGGATCTTGGGGTGCTTCTGAGTCTCCCCAGGGGAGTCAGGCCTCGTCTCGAGTGGGGGCATGCACGTGCGCTTTCCTCCCGAGCTGCAGCAGTAGTGTCACGCTTCCTGTCACGTGGATCAAGGGATCTGTGGCTTTCCCTCGAGGCTGTCCCTCGAGGCTTTCCCACGAGGCTTTCCCACAGGGCTGTGCCACGTGCCACCTTGGTGTGAGTCGATCCTCGGCATGTAAGACGAGCCGGTGAAGGGAAAAGAGGTCCGTCTGGAATGGACTGAGACATCTGGGGGACTCTTGGAATGGTGGCACGACCTTGGAGTTCCTCTCGCTCTTCCTGTTGAGAGGACCTCCGCTTGAGATTCCACGGAAATGCCGAGAAATCTTTCCCGACGAAGCAGGGAAAGGATCCCTCATCTCGAGCTACGAGGCGGAAACGGGGCTCCTCTGGATGTGGGCGGGACCCTCGTGATTCCTCTCGAGTGGAGACGGGTATGTCGGGGAACTTCTTGATTTGCACCAAGGGTGTGAAGGAGCCTTTCGAAGTTCCAGAGGTGAGATGTGATCAGCCTCGAGACGCCTCAGCAGAAATGGGCCTCATCTCGCCTGGAGGGGAGAACCTCCTGGATTTTCTCGAGTTGCGGCAGGTCTTCTCGAGTTACGACGGGGACCTCAGGGACCCGCTCTGGTGGCCTCAGGAAAGGCCAGTCCCCATGCGAGTTGCTAGGGGGCCTCTCGTGATTCCTCTCCCATCCATGCCGGGGTCTCAGTCCTTGTGTGCAGTCGGGGCCGGAACCTGAGGATTCCTCTCCAGTGTTGCCATGGATCTTGGGGAGCTTCTGAGTCTCCCCAGGGGAGTCAGGCGGCGTCTCGGGTGGGGGCATGCACGTGCGCTTTCCTCCCGAGCTGCAGCAGTAGTGTCACGCTTCCTGTCACGTGGATCAAGGGATCTGTGCCTTTCCCTCGAGGCTGTCCCTCGAGGCTTTCCCACGAGGCTTTCCCACAGGGCTGTGCCACGTGCCACCTTGGTGTGAGTCGATCCTCGGCGTGAAAGACGAGCCGGTGAAGGGAAAAGAGGTTCCTCTGGAGTGGACTGAGACATCTGGGGGACTCTTGGAAAGGTAGCACGACCCTGGAGTTCCTCTCGCCGTTCCTGTTGAGAGGGCCTCCTCTTGAGATGCGACGGGAACGCCGGGAACTCTTTCCCGACGAAGCAGGGACAGGATCCCTCATCTCGAGCTACGAGGCCGAAACGGGGCTCCTCTGGATGTGGGCGGGACCCTCGTGATTCCTCTCGAGTGGAGACGGGTATGTCGGGGAACTTCTTGATTTGCAGCAAGGGTGTGAAGGAGCCTTTCGAAGTTCCAGAGGTGAGGTGTGATCAGCCTCGAGACGCCTCAGCGGAAATGGGCCTCATCTCGCCTGGAGGGGAGAACCTCCCGGATTTTCTCGAGTTGCGGCAGGTCTTCTCGAGTTACGACGGGGACCTCAGGGACCCGCTCTGGTGGCCTCAGGAAAGGCCAGTCCCCATGCGAGTTGCTAGGGGGCCTCTCAGGATTCCTCTCCCGTCCATGCCGGGGCCTCAGTCCTTGTCTGGAGTCGGGGCCGGAACCTGAGGATTCCTCTCCAGTGTTGCCATGGATCTTGGGGTGCTTCTGAGTCTCCCCAGGGGAGTCAGGCCTCGTCTCGAGTGGGGGCATGCACGTGCGCTTTCCTCCCGAGCTGCAGCAGGAGTGTCACGCTTCCTGTCACGTGGATCAAGGGATCTGTGGCTTTCCCTCGAAGCTGCCCCTCGAGGCTTTCCCACGAGGCTTTCCCACAGGGCTGTGCCACGTGCCACCTTGGTGTGAGTAAATCCTCGGCGTGAAAGACGAGCCGGTGAAGGGAAAAGAGGTTCCTCTGGAATGGACTGAGACATCTGGGGGACTCTTGGAAAGGTAGCACGACCCTGGAGTTCCTCTCGCCGTTCCTGTTGAGAGGGCCTCCTCTTGAGATGCGACGGGAACACCGGGAACTCTTTCCCGACGAAGCAGGGACAGGATCCCTCATCTCGAGCTACGAGGCCGAAACGGGGCTCCTCTGGATGTGGGCGGGACCCTCGTGATTCCTCTCGAGTGGAGACGGGTATGTCGGGGAACTTCTTGATTTGCAGCAAGGGTGTGAAGGAGCCTTTCGAAGTTCCAGAGGTGAGGTGTGATCAGCCTCGAGACGCCTCAGCGGAAATGGGCCTCCTCTCGCCTGGAGGGGAGAACCTCCCGGATTTTCTCGAGTTGCGGCAGGTCTTCTCGAGTTACGACGGGGACCTCAGGGACCCGCTCTGGTGGCCTCAAGAAAGGCCAGTCCCCATGCGAGTTGCTAGGGGACCTCTCGGGATTCCTCTCCCGTCGATGCCGGGGCCTCAGTCCTTGTGTGGAGTCGGGGCCGGAACCTGAGGATTCCTCTCCAGTGTTGCCATGGATCTTGGGGTGCTTCTGAGTCTCCCCAGGGGAGTCAGGCCTCGTCTCGAGTGGGGGCATGCACGTGCGCTTTCCTCCCGAGCTGCAGCAGTAGTGTCACGCTTCCTGTCACGTGGATCAAGGGATCTGTGGCTTTCCCTCGAGGCTGTCCCTCGAGGCTTTCCCACGAGGCTTTCCCACAGGGCTGTGCCACGTGCCACCTTGGTGTGAGTCGATCCTCGGCATGTAAGACGAGCCGGTGAAGGGAAAAGAGGTCCGTCTGGAATGGACTGAGACATCTGGGGGACTCTTGGAATGGTGGCACGACCTTGGAGTTCCTCTCGCTCTTCCTGTTGAGAGGACCTCCGCTTGAGATTCCACGGAAATGCCGAGAAATCTTTCCAGACGAAGCAGGGAAAGGATCCCTCATCTCGAGCTACGAGGCGGAAACGGGGCTCCTCTGGATGTGGGCGGGACCCTCGTGATTCCTCTCGAGTGGAGACGGGTATGTCGGGGAACTTCTTGATTTGCACCAAGGGTGTGAAGGAGCCTTTCGAAGTTCCAGAGGTGAGATGTGATCAGCCTCGAGACGCCTCAGCAGAAATGGGCCTCATCTCGCCTGGAGGGGAGAACCTCCTGGATTTTCTCGAGTTGCGGCAGGTCTTCTCGAGTTACGACGGGGACCTCAGGGACCCGCTCTGGTGGCCTCAGGAAAGGCCAGTCCCCATGCGAGTTGCTAGGGGGCCTCTCGTGATTCCTCTCCCATCCATGCCGGGGTCTCAGTCCTTGTGTGCAGTCGGGGCCGGAACCTGAGGATTACTCTCCAGTGTTGCCATGGATCTTGGGGAGCTTCTGAGTCTCCCCAGGGGAGTCAGGCGGCGTCTCGAGTGGGGGCATGCACGTGCGCTTTCCTCCCGAAATGCAGCAGTAGTGTCACGCTTCCTGTCACGTGGATCAAGGGATCTGTGGCTTTCCCTCGAGGCTGTCCCTCGAGGCTTTCCCACGAGGCTTTCCCACAGGGCTGTGCCACGTGCCACCTTGGTGGGAGTCGATCCTCGGCGTGAAAGACGAGCCGGTGAAGGGAAAAGAGGTTCCTCTGGAATGGACTGAGACATCTGGGGGACTCTTGGAATGGTGGCACGACCCTGGAGTTCCTCTCGCCGTTCCTGTTGAGAGGGCCTCCTCTTGAGATGCGACGGGAACGCCGGGAACTCTTTCCCGACGAAGCAGGGAAAGGATCTCTGATCTCGAGCTACGAGGCGGAAACGTGGCTCCTCTGGATGTGGGCGGGACCCTCGTGATTCCTCTCGAGTGGAGCCGGCTATGTCGGGGAACTTCTTGATTTGCACCAAGGGTGTGAAGGAGCCTTTCGAAGTTCCAGAGGTGAGATGTGATCAGCCTCGAGACGCCTCAGCAGAAATGGACCTCATCTCGCCTGGAGGGGAGAACCTCCTGGATTTTGTCGAGTTTTGGCAGGTCTTCTCGAGTTACGACGGGGACCTCAGGGACCCGCTCTGGTGGCCTCAGGAAAGGCCAGTCCCCATGCGAGTTGCTAGGGGGCCTCTCAGGATTCCTCTCCCGTCCATGCCGGGGCCTCAGTCCTTGTGTGGAGTCGGGGCCGGAACCTGAGGATTCCTCTCCAGTGTTGCCATGGATCTTGGGGTGCTTCTGAGTCTCCCCAGGGGAGTCAGGCCTCGTCTCGAGTGGGGGCATGCACGTGCGCTTTCCTCCCGAGCTGCAGCAGTAGTGTCACGCTTCCTGTCACGTGGATCAAGGGATCTGTGGCTTTCCCTCGAAGCTGCCCCTCGAGGCTTTCCCACGAGTCTTTCCCACAGGGCTGTGCCACGTGCCACCTTGGTGTGAGTAAATCCTCGGCGTGAAAGACGAGCCGGTGAAGGGAAAAGAGGTTCCTCTGGAGTGGACTGAGACATCTGGGGGACTCTTGGAAAGGTAGCACGACCCTGGAGTTCCTCTCGCCGTTCCTGTTGAGAGGGCCTCCTCTTGAGATGCGACGGGAACGCCGGGAACTCTTTCCCGACGAAGCAGGGACAGGATCCCTCATCTCGAGCTACGAGGCCGAAACGGGGCTCCTCTGGATGTGGGCGGGACCCTCGTGATTCCTCTCGAGTGGAGACGGGTATGTCGGGGAACTTCTTGATTTGCAGCAAGGGTGTGAAGGAGCCTTTCGAAGTTCCAGAGGTGAGGTGTGATCAGCCTCGAGACGCCTCAGCGGAAATGGGCCTCATCTCGCCTGGAGGGGAGAACCTCCCGGATTTTCTCGAGTTGCGGCAGGTCTTCTCGAGTTACGACGGGGACCTCAGGGACCCGCTCTGGTGGCCTCAGGAAAGGCCAGTCCCCATGCGAGTTGCTAGGGGGCCTCTCAGGATTCCTCTCCCGTCCATGCCGGGGCCTCAGTCCTTGTCTGGAGTCGGGGCCGGAACCTGAGGATTCCTCTCCAGTGTTGCCATGGATCTTGGGGTGCTTCTGAGTCTCCCCAGGGGAGTCAGGCCTCGTCTCGAGTGGGGGCATGCACGTGCGCTTTCCTCCCGAGCTGCAGCAGTAGTGTCACGCTTCCTGTCACGTGGATCAAGGGATCTGTGGCTTTCCCTCGAAGCTGCCCCTCGAGGCTTTCCCACGAGGCTTTCCCACAGGGCTGTGCCACGTGCCACCTTGGTGTGAGTAAATCCTCGGCGTGAAAGACGAGCCGGTGAAGGGAAAAGAGGTTCCTCTGGAATGGACTGAGACATCTGGGGGACTCTTGGAAAGGTAGCACGACCCTGGAGTTCCTCTCGCCGTTCCTGTTGAGAGGGCCTCCTCTTGAGATGCGACGGGAACACCGGGAACTCTTTCCCGACGAAGCAGGGACAGGATCCCTCATCTCGAGCTACGAGGCCGAAACGGGGCTCCTCTGGATGTGGGCGGGACCCTCGTGATTCCTCTCGAGTGGAGACGGGTATGTCGGGGAACTTCTTGATTTGCAGCAAGGGTGTGAAGGAGCCTTTCGAAGTTCCAGAGGTGAGGTGTGATCAGCCTCGAGACGCCTCAGCGGAAATGGGCCTCATCTCGCCTGGAGGGGAGAACCTCCCGGATTTTCTCGAGTTGCGGCAGGTCTTCTCGAGTTACGACGGGGACCTCAGGGACCCGCTCTGGTGGCCTCAGGAAAGGCCAGTCCCCATGCGAGTTGCTAGGGGGCCTCTCAGGATTCCTCTCCCGTCCATGCCGGGGCCTCAGTCCTTGTCTGGAGTCGGGGCCGGAACCTGAGGATTCCTCTCCAGTGTTGCCATGGATCTTGGGGTGCTTCTGAGTCTCCCCAGGGGAGTCAGGCCTCGTCTCGAGTGGGGGCATGCACGTGCGCTTTCCTCCCGAGCTGCAGCAGTAGTGTCACGCTTCCTGTCACGTGGATCAAGGGATCTGTGGCTTTCCCTCGAAGCTGCCCCTCGAGGCTTTCCCACGAGGCTTTCCCACAGGGCTGTGCCACGTGCCACCTTGGTGTGAGTAAATCCTCGGCGTGAAAGACGAGCCGGTGAAGGGAAAAGAGGTTCCTCTGGAATGGACTGAGACATCTGGGGGACTCTTGGAAAGGTAGCACGACCCTGGAGTTCCTCTCGCCGTTCCTGTTGAGAGGGCCTCCTCTTGAGATGCGACGGGAACACCGGGAACTCTTTCCCGACGAAGCAGGGACAGGATCCCTCATCTCGAGCTACGAGGCCGAAACGGGGCTCCTCTGGATGTGGGCGGGACCCTCGTGATTCCTCTCGAGTGGAGACGGGTATGTCGGGGAACTTCTTGATTTGCAGCAAGGGTGTGAAGGAGCCTTTCGAAGTTCCAGAGGTGAGGTGTGATCAGCCTCGAGACGCCTCAGCGGAAATGGGCCTCATCTCGCCTGGAGGGGAGAACCTCCCGGATTTTCTCGAGTTGCGGCAGGTCTTCTCGAGTTACGACGGGGACCTCAGGGACCCGCTCTGGTGGCCTCAAGAAAGGCCAGTCCCCATGCGAGTTGCTAGGGGACCTATCGGGATTCCTCTCCCGTCGATGCCGGGGCCTCAGTCCTTGTGTGGAGTCGGGGCCGGAACCTGAGGATTCCTCTCCAGTGTTGCCATGGATCTTGGGGTGCTTCTGAGTCTCCCCAGGGGAGTCAGGCCTCGTCTCGAGTGGGGGCATGCACGTGCGCTTTCCTCCCGAGCTGCAGCAGTAGTGTCACGCTTCCTGTCACGTGGATCAAGGGATCTGTGGCTTTCCCTCGAGGCTGTCCCTCGAGGCTTTCCCACGAGGCTTTCCCACAGGGCTGTGCCACGTGCCACCTTGGTGTGAGTCGATCCTCGGCATGTAAGACGAGCCGGTGAAGGGAAAAGAGGTCCGTCTGGAATGGACTGAGACATCTGGGGGACTCTTGGAATGGTGGCACGACCTTGGAGTTCCTCTCGCTCTTCCTGTTGAGAGGACCTCCGCTTGAGATTCCACGGAAATGCCGAGAAATCTTTCCCGACGAAGCAGGGAAAGGATCCCTCATCTCGAGCTACGAGGCGGAAACGGGGCTCCTCTGGATGTGGGCGGGACCCTCGTGATTCCTCTCGAGTGGAGACGGGTATGTCGGGGAACTTCTTGATTTGCACCAAGGGTGTGAAGGAGCCTTTCGAAGTTCCAGAGGTGAGATGTGATCAGCCTCGAGACGCCTCAGCAGAAATGGGCCTCATCTCGCCTGGAGGGGAGAACCTCCTGGATTTTCTCGAGTTGCGGCAGGTCTTCTCGAGTTACGACGGGGACCTCAGGGACCCGCTCTGGTGGCCTCAGGAAAGGCCAGTCCCCATGCGAGTTGCTAGGGGGCCTCTCGTGATTCCTCTCCCATCCATGCCGGGGCCTCAGTCCTTGTGTGCAGTCGGGGCCGGAACCTGAGGATTCCTCTCCAGTGTTGCCATGGATCTTGGGGTGCTTCTGAGTCTCCCCAGGGGAGTCAGGCGGCGTCTCGAGTGGGGGCATGCACGTGCGCTTTCCTCCCGAGCTGCAGCAGTAGTGTCACGCTTCCTGTCACGTGGATCAAGGGATCTGTGGCTTTCCCTCGAGGCTGTCCCTCGAGGCTTTCCCACGAGGCTTTCCCACAGGGCTGTGCCACGTGCCACCTTGGTGTGAGTCGATCCTCGGCGTGAAAGACGAGCCGGTGTAGGGAAAAGAGGTTCCTCTGGAATGGACTGAGACATCTGGGGGACTCTTGGAATGGTGGCACGACCCTGGAGTTCCTCTCGCCGTTCCTGTTGAGAGGGCCTCCTCTTGAGATGCGACGGGAACGCCGGGAACTCTTTCCCGACGAAGCAGGGAAAGGATCTCTGATCTCGAGCTACGAGGCGGAAACGTGGCTCCTCTGGATGTGGGCGGGACCCTCGTGATTCCTCTCGAGTGGAGCCGGCTATGTCGGGGAACTTCTTGATTTGCACCAAGGGTGTGAAGGAGCCTTTCGAAGTTCCAGAGGTGAGATGTGATCAGCCTCGAGACGCCTCAGCAGAAATGGACCTCATCTCGCCTGGAGGGGAGAACCTCCCGGATTTTGTCGAGTTGCGGCAGGTCTTCTCGAGTTACGACGGGGACCTCAGGGACCCGCTCTGGTGGCCTCAGGAAAGGCCAGTCCCCATGCGAGTTGCTAGGGGGCCTCTCAGGATTCCTCTCCCGTCCATGCCGGGGCCTCAGTCCTTGTGTGGAGTCGGGGCCGGAACCTGAGGATTCCTCTCCAGTGTTGCCATGGATCTTGGGGTGCTTCTGAGTCTCCCCAGGGGAGTCAGGCCTCGTCTCGAGTGGGGGCATGCACGTGCGCTTTCCTCCCGAGCTGCAGCAGGAGTGTCACGCTTCCTGTCACGTGGATCAAGGGATCTGTGGCTTTCCCTCGAAGCTGCCCCTCGAGGCTTTCCCACGAGTCTTTCCCACAGGGCTGTGCCACGTGCCACCTTGGTGTGAGTAAATCCTCGGCGTGAAAGACGAGCCGGTGAAGGGAAAAGAGGTTCCTCTGGAATGGACTGAGACATCTGGGGGACTCTTGGAAAGGTAGCACGACCCTGGAGTTCCTCTCGCCGTTCCTGTTGAGAGGGCCTCCTCTTGAGATGCGACGGGAACGCCGGGAACTCTTTCCTGACGAAGCAGGGACAGGATCCCTCATCTCGAGCTACGAGGCCGAAACGGGGCTCCTCTGGATGTGGGCGGGACCCTCGTGATTCCTCTCGAGTGGAGACGGGTATGTCGGGGAACTTCTTGATTTGCAGCAAGGGTGTGAAGGAGCCTTTCGAAGTTCCAGAGGTGAGGTGTGATCTGCCTCGAGACGCCTCAGCGGAAATGGGCCTCATCTCGCCTGGAGGGGAGAACCTCCCGGATTTTCTCGAGTTGCGGCAGGTCTTCTCGAGTTACGACGGGGACCCCAGGGACCCGCTCTGGTGGCCTCAGGAAAGGCCAGTCCCCATGCGAGTTGCTAGGGGACCTCTCGGGAATCCTCTCCCGTCCATGCCGGGGCCTCAGTCCTTGTGTGGAGTCGGGGCCGGAACCTGAGGTTTCCTCTCCAGTGTTGCCATGGATCTTGGGGTGCTTCTGAGTCTCCCCAGGGGAGTCAGGCCTCGTCTCGAGTGGGGGCATGCACGTGCGTTTTCCTCCCGAGCTGCAGCAGTAGTGTCACGCTTCCTGTCACGTGGATCAAGGGATCTGTGGCTTTCCCTCGAGGCTGTCCCTCGAGGCTTTCCCACGAGGCTTTCCCACAGGGCTCTGCCATGTGCCACCCTGGTGTGAGTCGATCCTCGTCGTGAAAGACGAGCCGGTGAAGGGAAAAGAGGTTCCTCTGGAATGGACTGAGACATCTGGGGGACTCTTGGAATGGTGGCACGACCCTGGAGTGCCTCTCGCCGTTCCTGTTGAGAGGGCCTCCTCTTGAGATGCGACGGGAACGCCGGGAACTCTTTCCCGACGAAGCAGGGAAAGGATCCCTCATCTCGAGCTCCGAGGCGGAAACGGGGCTCCTCTGGATGTGGGCGGGACCCTCGTGATTCCTCTCGAGTGGAGACGGGTATGTCGGGGAACTTCTTGATTTGCACCAATGGTGTGAAGGACCCTTTCGAAGTTCCAGAGGTGAGGTGTGATCAGCCTCGAGACGCCTCAGCGGAAATGGGCCTCATCTCGCCTGGAGGGGAGAACCTCCTGGATTTTCTCGAGTTGCCGCAGGTCTTCTCGAGTTACGACGGGGACCTCAGGGACCCGCTCTGGTGGCCTCAGGAAAGGCCAGTCCCCATGCGAGTTGCTAGGGGACCTCTCGGGATTCCTCTCCCGTCCATGCCGGGGCCTCAGTCCTTGTGTGGAGTCGGGGCCGGAACCTGAGGATTCCTCTCCAGTGTTGCCATGGATCTTGGGGTGCTTCTGAGTCTCCCCAGGGGAGTCAGGCCTCGTCTCGAGTGGGGGCATGCACGTGCGCTTTCCTCCCGAGCTGCAGCAGTAGTGTCACGCTTCCTGTCACGTGGATCAAGGGATCTGTGGCTTTCCCTCGAGGCTGTCCCTCGAGGCTTTCCCACGAGGCTTTCCCACAGGGCTGTGCCACGTGCCACCTTGGTGTGAGTCGATCCTCGGCGTGAAAGACGAGCCGGTGAAGGGAAAAGAGGTTCCTCTGGAATGGACTGAGACATCTGGGGGACTCTAGGAATGGTGGCACGACCCAGGAGTTCCTCTCGCCGTTCCTGTTGAGAGGGCCTCCTCTTGAGATGCGACGGGAACGCCGGGAACACTTTCCCGACGAAGCAGGGAAAGGATCCCTCATCTCGAGCTACGAGGCGGAAACGGGGCTCCTCTGGATGTGGGCGGGACCCTCGTGAATCCTCTCGAGTGGAGACGGCTAGGTCGGGGAACTTCTTGATTTGCAGCAAGGGTGTGAAGGACCCTTTCGAAGTTCCAGAGGGGAGGTGTGATCAGCCTCGAGACGCCTCAGCGGAAATGGGCCTCCTCTCGCCTGGAGGGGAGAACCTCCTGGATTTTCTCGAGTTGCGACAGGTCTTCTCGAGTTACGACGGGGACCTCAGGGACCCGCTCTGGTGGCCTCAGGAAAGGCCAGTCCCCATGCGAGTTGCTAGGGGGACTCTCGGGATTCCTCTCCCGTCCATGCCGGGGCCTCAATCCTTGTGTGGATTCGGGGCCGGAACCTGAGGATTCCTCTCCAGTGTTGCCATGGATCTTGGGGTGCTTCTGAGTCTCCCCAGGGGAGTCAGGCCTCGTCTCGAGTGGGGGCATGCACGTGCGCTTTCCTCCCGAGCTGCAGCAGTAGTGTCACGCTTCCTGTCACGTGGATCAAGGGATCTGTGGCTTTCCCTCGAAGCTGCCCCTCGAGGCTTTCCCACGAGTCTTTCCCACAGGGCTGTGCCCCGTGCCACCGTGGTGTGAGTCAATCCTCGGCGTGAAAGTCGAGCCGGTGAAGGGAAAAGAGGTTCCTCTGGAATGGACTGAGACATCTGGGGGATTCTTGGAAAGGTAGCACGACCCTGGAGTTCCTCTCGCCGTTCCTGTTGAGAGGGCCTCCTCTTGAGATGCGACGGGAACGCCGGGAACTCTTTCCCGAAGAAGCAGGGACAGGATCCCTCATCTCGAGCTACGAGGCCGAAACGGGGCTCCTCTTGATGTGGGCGGGACCCTCGTGATTCCTCTCGAGTGGAGACGGCTATGTCGGGGAACTTCTTGATTTGCAGCAAGGGTGTGAAGGAGCCTTTCGAAGTTCCAGAGGTGAGGGGTGATCCGCCTCATGACACCTCAGCAGAAATGGGCCTCATCTCGCCTGGAGGGGAGAACCTCCTGGATTTTCTCGAGTTGTGGCAGGTCTTCTCGAGTTACGACTGGGACCTCAGGGACCCGCTCTGGTGGCCTCAGGAAAGGCCAGTCCCCATGCGAGTTGCTAGGGGACCTCTTGGGATTCCTCTCCCGTCCATGCCGGGGCCTCAGTCCTTGTGTGGAGTCGGGGCCGGAACCTGAGGATTCCTCTCCAGTGTTGCCATGGATCTTGGGGTGCTTCTGAGTCTCCCCAGGGGAGTCAGGCCTCGTCTCGAGTGGGGGCATGCACGTGCGTTTTCCTCCCGAGCTGCAGCAGTAGTGTCACGCTTCCTGTCACGTGGATCAAGGGATCTGTGGCTTTCCCTCGAGGCTGTCCCTCGAGGCTTTCCCACGAGGCTTTCCCACAGGGCTCTGCCATGTGCCACCCTGGTGTGAGTCGATCCTCGTCGTGAAAGACGAGCCGGTGAAGGGAAAAGAGGTTCCTCTGGAATGGACTGAGACATCTGGGGGACTCTTGGAATGGTGGCACGACCCTGGAGTGCCTCTCGCCGTTCCTGTTGAGAGGGCCTCCTCTTGAGATGCGACGGGAACGCCGGGAACTCTTTCCCGACGAAGCAGGGAAAGGATCCCTCATCTCGAGCTCCGAGGCGGAAACGGGGCTCCTCTGGATGTGCGCGGGACCCTCGTGATTCCTCTCGAGTGGAGACGGGTATGTCGGGGAACTTCTTGATTTGCACCAAGGGTGTGAAGGACCCTTTCGAAGTTCCAGAGGTGAGGTGTGATCAGCCTCGAGACGCCTCAGCGGAAATGGGCCTCATCTCGCCTGGAGGGGAGAACCTCCTGGATTTTCTCGAGTTGCGGCAGGTCTTCTCGAGTTACGACGGGGACCTCAGGGACCCGCTCTGGTGGCCTCAGGAAAGGCCAGTCCCCATGCGAGTTGCTAGGGGACCTCTCGGGATTCCTCTCCCGTCCATGCCGGGGCCTCAGTCCTTGTGTGGAGTCGGGGCCGGAACCTGAGGATTCCTCTCCAGTGTTGCCATGGATCTTGGGGTGCTTCTGAGTCTCCCCAGGGGAGTCAGGCCTCGTCTCGAGTGGGGGCATGCACGTGCGCTTTCCTCCCGAGCTGCAGCAGTAGTGTCACGCTTCCTGTCACGTGGATCAAGGGATCTGTGGCTTTCCCTCGAGGCTGTCCCTCGAGGCTTTCCCACGAGGCTTTCCCACAGGGCTGTGCCACGTGCCACCTTGGTGTGAGTCGATCCTCGGCGTGAAAGACGAGCCGGTGAAGGGAAAAGAGGTTCCTCTGGAATGGACTGAGACATCTGGGGGACTCTTGGAATGGTGGCACGACCCTGGAGTTCCTCTCGCCGTTCCTGTTGAGAGTGCCTCCTCTTGAGATGCGACGGGAACGCCGGGAACTCTTTCCCGACGAAGCAGGGAAAGGATCCCTCATCTCGAGCTACGAGGCGGAAACGGGGCTCGTCTGGATGTGGGCGGGACCCTCGTGATTCCTCTCGAGTGGAGACGGGTATGTCGGGGAACTTCTTGATTTGCACCAAGGGTGTGAAAGAGCCTTTCGAAGTTCCAGAGGTGAGGTGTGATCAGCCTCGAGACGCCTCAGCGGAAATGGGCCTCCTCTCGCCTGGAGGGGAGAACCTCCTGGATTTTCTCGAGTTGCGGCAGGTCTTCTCGAGTTACGACGGGGACCTCAGGGACCCGCTCTGGTGGCCTCAGGAAAGGCCAGGCCCCATGCGAGTTGCTAGGGGACCTCTCGGGATTCCTCTCCCGTCCATGCCGGGGCCTCAGTCCTTGTGTGGAGTCGGGGCCGGAACCTGAGGATTCCTCTCCAGTGTTGCCATGGATCTTGGGGTGCTTCTGAGTCTCCCCAGGGGAGTCAGGCCTCGTCTCGAGTGGGGGCATGCACGTGCGCTTTCCTCCCGAGCTGCAGCAGTAGTGTCACGCTTCCTGTCACGTGGATCAAGGGATCTGTGGCTTTCCCTCGAGGCTGTCCCTCGAGGCTTTCCCACGAGGCTTTCCCACAGGGCTGTGCCACGTGCCACCTTGGTGTGAGTCGATCCTCGGCGTGAAAGACGAGCCGGTGAAGGGAAAAGAGGTTCCTCTGGAATGGACTGAGACATCTGGGGGACTCTTGGAATGGTGGCACGACCCTGGAGTTCCTCTCGCCGTTCCTGTTGAGAGGGCCTCCTCTTGAGATGCGACGGGAACGCCGGGAACTCTTTCCCGACGAAGCAGGGAAAGGATCCCTCATCTCGAGCTACGAGGCGGAAACGGGGCTCCTCTGGATGTGGGCGGGACCCTCGTGATTCCTCTCGAGTGGAGACGGGTATGTCGGGGAACTTCTTGATTTGCACCAATGGTGTGAAGGACCCTTTCGAAGTTCCAGAGGGGAGGTGTGATCAGCCTCGAGACGCCTCAGCGGAAATGGGCCTCATCTCGCCTGGAGGGGAGAACCTCCTGGATTGTCTCGAGTTGCGGCAGGTTTTCTCGAGTTACGACGGGGACCTCAGGGACCCGCTCTGGTGGCCTAAGGAAAGGCCAGTCCCCATGCGAGTTGCTAGGGGACCTCTCGGGATTCCTCTCCCGTCAATGCCGGGGCCTCAGTCCTTGTGTGGAGTCGGGGCCGGAACCTGAGGATTCCTCTCCAGTGTTGCCATGGATCTTGGGGTGCTTCTGAGTCTCCCCAGGGGAGTCAGGCCTCGTCTCGAGTGGGGGCATGCACGTGCGCTTTCCTCCCGAGCTGCAGCAGTAGTGTCACGCTTCCTGTCACGTGGATCAAGGGATCTGTGGCTTTCCCTCGAGGCTGTCCCTCGAGGCTTTCCCACGAGGCTTTCCCACAGGGCTGTGCCACGTGCCACCTTGGTGTGAGTCGATCCTCGGCGTGAAAGACGAGCCGGTGAAGGGAAAAGAGGTTCCTCTGGAATGGACTGAGACATCTGGGGGACTCTTGGAATGGTGGCACGACCCTGGAGTTCCTCTCGCCGTTCCTGTTGAGAGGGCCTCCTCTTGAGATGCGACGGGAATGCCGGGAACTCTTTCCCGACGAAGCAGGGAAAGGATCCCTCATCTCGAGCTACGAGGCGGAAACGGGGCTCCCCTGGATGTGGGCGGGACCCTCGTGATTCCTCTCGAGTGGAGACGGGTATGTCGGGGAACTTCTTGATTTGCAGCAAGGGTGTGAAGGACCCTTTCGAAGTTCCAGAGGGGAGGTGTGATCAGCCTCGAGACGCCTCAGCGGAAATGGGCCTCATCTCGCCTGGAGGGGAGAACCTCCTGGATTGTCTCGAGTTGCGGCAGGTCTTCTCGAGTTACGACGGGGACCTCAGGGACCCGCTCTGGTGGCCTAAGGAAAGGCCAGTCCCCATGCGAGTTGCTAGGGGACCTCTCGGGATTCCTCTCCCGTCCATGCCGGGGCCTCAGTCCTTGTGTGGAGTCGGGGCCGGAACCTGAGGATTCCTCTCCAGTGTTGCCATGGATCTTGGGGTGCTTCTGAGTCTCCCCAGGGGAGTCAGGCCTCGTCTCGAGTGGGGGCATGCACGTGCGCTTTCCTCCCGAGCTGCAGCAGTAGTGTCACGCTTCCTGTCACGTGGATCAAGGGATCTGTGGCTTTCCCTCGAGGCTGTCCCTCGAGGCTTTCCCACGAGGCTTTCCCACAGGGCTGTGCCACGTGCCACCTTGGTGTGAGTCGATCCTCGGCGTGAAAGACGAGCCGGTGAAGGGAAAAGAGGTTCCTCTGGAATGGACTGAGACATCTGGGGGACTCTAGGAATGGTGGCACGACCCAGGAGTTCCTCTCGCCGTTCCTGTTGAGAGGGCCTCCTCTTGAGATGCGACGGGAACGCCGGGAACACTTTCCCGACGAAGCAGGGAAAGGATCCCTCATCTCGAGCTACGAGGCGGAAACGGGGCTCCTCTGGATGTGGGCGGGACCCTCGTGATTCCTCTCGAGTGGAGACGGCTAGGTCGGGGAACTTCTTGATTTGCAGCAAGGGTGTGAAGGACCCTTTCGAAGTTCCAGAGGGGAGGTGTGATCAGCCTCGAGACGCCTCAGCGGAAATGGGCCTCCTCTCGCCTGGAGGGGAGAACCTCCTGGATTTTCTCGAGTTGCGGCAGGTCTTCTCGAGTTACGACGGGGACCTCAGGGACCCGCTCTGGTGGCCTCAGGAAAGGCCAGTCCCCATGCGAGTTGCTAGGGGACCTCTCGGGATTCCTCTCCCGTCCATGCCGGGGCCTCAGTCCTTGTGTGGAGTCGGGGCCGGAACCTGAGGATTCCTCTCCAGTGTTGCCATGGATCTTGGGGTGCTTCGGAGTCTCCCCAGGGGAGTCAGTCCTCATCTCGAGTGGGGGCATGCACGTGCGCTTTCCTCCCGAGCTGCAGCAGTAGTGTCACGCTTCCTGTCACGTGGATCAAGGGATCTGTGGCTTTCCCTCGAGGCTGTCCCTCGAGGCTTTCCCACGAGGCTTTCCCACAGGGCTGTGCCACGTGCCACCTTGGTGTGAGTCGATCCTCGGCGTGAAAGACGAGCCGGTGAAGGGAAAAGAGGTTCCTCTGGAATGGACTGAGACATCTGGGGGACTCTAGGAATGGTGGCACGACCCTGGAGTTCCTCTCGCCGTTCCTGTTGAGAGGGCCTCCTCTTGAGATGCGACGGGAACGCCGGGAACTCTTTCCCGACGAAGCAGGGAAAGGATCCCTCATCTCGAGCTACGAGGCGGAAACGGGGCTCCTCTGGATGTGGGCGGGACCCTCGTGATTCCTCTCGAGTGGAGACGGGTATGTCGGGGAACTTCTTGATTTGCAGCAAGGGTGTGAAGGACCCTTTCGAAGTTCCAGAGGGGAGGTGTGATCAGCCTCGAGACGCCTCAGCGGAAATGAGCCTCATCTAGCCTGGAGGGGAGAACCTCCTTGATTTTCTCGAGTTGCGGCAGGTCTTCTCGAGTTACGACGGGGACCTCAGGGACCCGCTCTGGTGGCCTCAGGAAAGGCCAGTCCCCATGCGAGTTGCTAGGGGACCTCTCGGGATTCCTCTCCCGTCCATGCCGCGGCCTCAGTCCTTGTGTGGAGTCGGGGCCGGAACCTGAGGATTCCTCTCCAGTGTTGCCATGGATCTTGGGGTGCTTCTGAGTCTCCCCAGGGGAGTCAGGCCTCGTCTCGAGTGGGGGCATGCACGTGCGCTTTCCTCCCGAGCTGCAGCAGTAGTGTCACGCTTCCTGTCACGTGGATCAAGGGATCTGTGGCTTTCCCTCGAGGCTGTCCCTCGACGCTTTCCCACGAGGCTTTCCCACAGGGCTGTGCCACGTGCCACCTTGGTGGGAGTCGATCCTCGGCGTGAAAGACGAGCCGGTGAAGAGAAAAGAGGTTCCTCTGGAATGGACTGAGACATCTGGGGGACTCTTGGAATGGTGGCACGACCCTGGAGTTCCTCTCGCCGTTCCTGTTGAGAGGGCCTCCTCTTGAGATGCGACGGGAGCGCCGGGAACTCTTTCCCGACGAAGCAGGGAAAGGATCCCTCATCTCGAGCTACGAGGCGGAAACGGGGCTCGTCTGGATGTGGGCGGGACCCTCGTGATTCCTCTCGAGTGGAGACGGGTATGTCGGGGAACTTCTTGATTTGCACCAAGGGTGTGAAGGTCCCTTTCGAAGTTCCAGAGGGGAGGTGTGATCAGCCTCGAGACGCCTCAGCGGAAATGGGCCTCATCTCGCCTGGAGGGGAGAACCTCCTGGATTGTCTCGAGTTGCGGCAGGTCTTCTCGAGTTACGACGGGGACCTCAGGGACCCGCTCTGGTGGCCTCAGGAAAGGCCAGTCCCAATGCGAGTTGCTAGGGGACCTCTCGGGATTCCTCTCCCGTCCATGCCGGGGCCTCAGTCCTTGTGTGGAGTCGGGGCCGGAACCTGAGGATTCCTCTCCAGTGTTGCCATGGATCTTGGGGTGCTTCTGAGTCTCCCCAGGGGAGTCAGGCCTCGTCTCGAGTGGGGGCATGCACGTGCGTTTTCCTCCCGAGCTGCAGCAGTAGTGTCACGCTTCCTGTCACGTGGATCAAGGGATCTGTGGCTTTCCCTCGAGGCTGTCCCTCGAGGCTTTCCCACGAGGCTTTCCCACAGGGCTCTGCCATGTGCCACCCTGGTGTGAGTCGATCCTCGTCGTGAAAGACGAGCCGGTGAAGGGAAAAGAGGTTCCTCTGGAATGGACTGAGACATCTGGGGGACTCTTGGAATGGTGGCACGACCCTGGAGTGCCTCTCGCCGTTCCTGTTGAGAGGGCCTCCTCTTGAGATGCGACGGGAACGCCGGGAACTCTTTCCCGACGAAGCAGGGAAAGGATCCCTCATCTCGAGCTCCGAGGCGGAAACGGGGCTCCTCTGGATGTGGGCGGGACCCTCGTGATTCCTCTCGAGTGGAGACGGGTATGTCGGGGAACTTCTTGATTTGCACCAAGGGTGTGAAGGACCCTTTCGAAGTTCCAGAGGTGAGGTGTGATCAGCCTCGAGACGCCTCAGCGGAAATGGGCCTCATCTCGCCTGGAGGGGAGAACCTCCTGGATTTTCTCGAGTTGCGGCAGGTCTTCTCGAGTTACGACGGGGACCTCAGGGACCCGCTCTGGTGGCCTCAGGAAAGGCCAGTCCCCATGCGAGTTGCTAGGGGACCTCTCGGGATTCCTCTCCCGTCCATGCCGGGGCCTCAGTCCTTGTGTGGAGTCGGGGCCGGAACCTGAGGATTCCTCTCCAGTGTTGCCATGGATCTTGGGGTGCTTCTGAGTCTCCCCAGGGGAGTCAGGCCTCGTCTCGAGTGGGGGCATGCACGTGCGCTTTCCTCCCGAGCTGCAGCAGTAGTGTCACGCTTCCTGTCACGTGGATCAAGGGATCTGTGGCTTTCCCTCGAGGCTGTCCCTCGAGGCTTTCCCACGAGGCTTTCCCACAGGGCTGTGCCACGTGCCACCTTGGTGTGAGTCGATCCTCGGCGTGAAAGACGAGCCGGTGAAGGGAAAAGAGGTTCCTCTGGAATGGACTGAGACATCTGGGGGACTCTTGGAATGGTGGCACGACCCTGGAGTTCCTCTCGCCGTTCCTGTTGAGAGGGCCTCCTCTTGAGATGCGACGGGAACGCCGGGAACTCTTTCCCGACGAAGCAGGGACAGGATCCCTCATCTCGAGCTACGAGGCGGAAACGGGGCTCGTCTGGATGTGGGCGGGACCCTCGTGATTCCTCTCGAGTGGAGACGGGTATGTCGGGGAACTTCTTGATTTGCACCAAGGGTGTGAAAGAGCCTTTCGAAGTTCCAGAGGTGAGGTGTGATCAGCCTCGAGACGCCTCAGCGGAAATGGGCCTCCTCTCGCCTGGAGGGGAGAACCTCCTGGATTTTCTCGAGTTGCGGCAGGTCTTCTCGAGTTACGACGGGGACCTCAGGGACCCGCTCTGGTGGCCTCAGGAAAGGCCAGGCCCCATGCGAGTTGCTAGGGGACCTCTCGGGATTCCTCTCCCGTCCATGCCGGGGCCTCAGTCCTTGTGTGGAGTCGGGGCCGGAACCTGAGGATTCCTCTCCAGTGTTGCCATGGATCTTGGGGTGCTTCTGAGTCTCCCCAGGGGAGTCAGGCCTCGTCTCGAGTGGGGGCATGCACGTGCGCTTTCCTCCCGAGCTGCAGCAGTAGTGTCACGCTTCCTGTCACGTGGATCAAGGGATCTGTGGCTTTCCCTCGAGGCTGTCCCTCGAGGCTTTCCCACGAGGCTTTCCCACAGGGCTGTGCCACGTGCCACCTTGGTGTGAGTCGATCCTCGGCGTGAAAGACGAGCCGGTGAAGGGAAAAGAGGTTCCTCTGGAATGGACTGAGACATCTGGGGGACTCTTGGAATGGTGGCACGACCCTGGAGTTCCTCTCGCCGTTCCTGTTGAGAGGGCCTCCTCTTGAGATGCGACGGGAACGCCGGGAACTCTTTCCCGACGAAGCAGGGAAAGGATCCCTCATCTCGAGCTACGAGGCGGAAACGGGGCTCCTCTGGATGTGGGCGGGACCCTCGTGATTCCTCTCGAGTGGAGACGGGTATGTCGGGGAACTTCTTGATTTGCACCAAGGGTGTGAAGGACCCGTTCGAAGTTCCAGAGGGGAGGTGTGATCAGCCTCGAGACGCCTCAGCGGAAATGGGCCTCATCTCGCCTGGAGGGGAGAACCTCCTGGATTGTCTCGAGTTGCGGCAGGTTTTCTCGAGTTACGACGGGGACCTCAGGGACCCGCTCTGGTGGCCTAAGGAAAGGCCAGTCCCCATGCGAGTTGCTAGGGGACCTCTCGGGATTCCTCTCCCGTCAATGCCGGGGCCTCAGTCCTTGTGTGGAGTCGGGGCCGGAACCTGAGGATTCCTCTCCAGTGTTGCCATGGATCTTGGGGTGCTTCTGAGTCTCCCCAGGGGAGTCAGGCCTCGTCTCGAGTGGGGGCATGCACGTGCGCTTTCCTCCCGAGCTGCAGCAGTAGTGTCACGCTTCCTGTCACGTGGATCAAGGGATCTGTGGCTTTCCCTCGAGGCTGTCCCTCGAGGCTTTCCCACGAGGCTTTCCCACAGGGCTGTGCCACGTGCCACCTTGGTGTGAGTCGATCCTCGGCGTGAAAGACGAGCCGGTGAAGGGAAAAGAGGTTCCTCTGGAATGGACTGAGACATCTGGGGGACTCTAGGAATGGTGGCACGACCCAGGAGTTCCTCTCGCCGTTCCTGTTGAGAGGGCCTCCTCTTGAGATGCGACGGGAACGCCGGGAACACTTTCCCGACGAAGCAGGGAAAGGATCCCTCATCTCGAGCTACGAGGCGGAAACGGGGCTCCTCTGGATGTGGGCGGGACCCTCGTGATTCCTCTCGAGTGGAGACGGCTAGGTCGGGGAACTTCTTGATTTGCAGCAAGGGTGTGAAGGACCCTTTCGAAGTTCCAGAGGGGAGGTGTGATCAGCCTCGAGACGCCTCAGCGGAAATGGGCCTCCTCTCGCCTGGAGGGGAGAACCTCCTGGATTTTCTCGAGTTGCGGCAGGTCTTCTCGAGTTACGACGGGGACCTCAGGGACCCGCTCTGGTGGCCTCAGGAAAGGCCAGTCCCCATGCGAGTTGCTAGGGGACCTCTCGGGATTCCTCTCCCGTCCATGCCGGGGCCTCAGTCCTTGTGTGGAGTCGGGGCCGGAACCTGAGGATTCCTCTCCAGTGTTGCCATGGATCTTGGGGTGCTTCGGAGTCTCATCAGGGGAGTCAGGCCTCATCTCGAGTGGGGGCATGCACGTGCGCTTTCCTCCCGAGCTGCAGCAGTAGTGTCACGCTTCCTGTCACGTGGATCAAGGGATCTGTGGCTTTCCCTCGAGGCTGTCCCTCGAGGCTTTCCCACGAGGCTTTCCCACAGGGCTGTGCCACGTACCACCTTGGTGTGAGTCGATCCTCGGCGTGAAAGACGAGCCGGTGAAGGGAAAAGAGGTTCCTCTGGAATGGACTGAGACATCTGGGGGACTCTAGGAATGGTGGCACGACCCTGGAGTTCCTCTCGCCGTTCCTGTTGAGAGGGCCTCCTCTTGAGATGCGACGGGAACGCCGGGAACTCTTTCCCGACGAAGCAGGGAAAGGATCCCTCATCTCGAGCTACGAGGCGGAAACGGGGCTCCTCTGGATGTGGGCGGGACCCTCGTGATTCCTCTCGAGTGGAGACGGGTATGTCGGGGAACTTCTTGATTTGCACCAAGGGTGTGAAGGACCCTTTCGAAGTTCCAGAGGGGAGGTGTGATCAGCCTCGAGACGCCTCAGCGGAAATGGGCCTCATCTCGCCTGGAGGGGAGAACCTCCTGGATTTTCTCGAGTTGCGGCAGGTCTTCTCGAGTTACGACGGGGACCTCAGGGACCCGCTCTGGTGGCCTCAGGAAAGGCCAGTCCCCATGCGAGTTGCTAGGGGACCTCTCGGGATTCCTCTCCCGTCCATGCCGCGGCCTCAGTCCTTGTGTGGAGTCGGGGCCGGAACCTGAGGATTCCTCTCCAGTGTTGCCATGGATCTTGGGGTGCTTCTGAGTCTCCCCAGGGGAGTCAGGCCTCGTCTCGAGTGGGGGCATGCACGTGCGCTTTCCTCCCGAGCTGCAGCAGTAGTGTCACGCTTCCTGTCACGTGGATCAAGGGATCTGTGGCTTTCCCTCGAGGCTGTCCCTCGACGCTTTCCCACGAGGCTTTCCCACAGGGCTGTGCCACGTGCCACCTTGGTGTGAGTCGATCCTCGGCGTGAAAGACGAGCCGGTGAAGAGAAAAGAGGTTCCTCTGGAATGGACTGAGACATCTGGGGGACTCTTGGAATGGTGGCACGACCCTGGAGTTCCTCTCGCCGTTCCTGTTGAGAGGGCCTCCTCTTGAGATGCGACGGGAGCGCCGGGAACTCTTTCCCGACGAAGCAGGGAAAGGATCCCTCATCTCGAGCTACGAGGCGGAAACGGGGCTCGTCTGGATGTGGGCGGGACCCTCGTGATTCCTCTCGAGTGGAGACGGGTATGTCGGGGAACTTCTTGATTTGCACCAAGGGTGTGAAGGTCCCTTTCGAAGTTCCAGAGGGGAGGTGTGATCAGCCTCGAGACGCCTCAGCGGAAATGGGCCTCATCTCGCCTGGAGGGGAGAACCTCCTGGATTGTCTCGAATTGCGGCAGGTCTTCTCGAGTTACGACGGGGACCTCAGGGACCCGCTCTGGTGGCCTCAGGAAAGGCCAGTCCCAATGCGAGTTGCTAGGGGACCTCTCGGGATTCCTCTCCCGTCCATGCCGGGGCCTCAGTCCTTGTGTGGAGTCGGGGCCGGAACCTGAGGATTCCTCTCCAGTGTTGCCATGGATCTTGGGGTGCTTCTGAGTCTCCCCAGGGGAGTCAGGCCTCGTCTCGAGTGGGGGCATGCACGTGCGTTTTCCTCCCGAGCTGCAGCAGTAGTGTCACGCTTCCTGTCACGTGGATCAAGGGATCTGTGGCTTTCCCTCGAGGCTGTCCCTCGAGGCTTTCCCACGAGGCTTTCCCACAGGGCTCTGCCAGGTGCCACCCTGGTGTGAGTCGATCCTCGTCGTGAAAGACGAGCCGGTGAAGGGAAAAGAGGTTCCTCTGGAATGGACTGAGACATCTGGGGGACTCTTGGAATGGTGGCACGACCCTGGAGTGCCTCTCGCCGTTCCTGTTGAGAGGGCCTCCTCTTGAGATGCGACGGGAACGCCGAAAACTCTTTCCCGACGAAGCAGGGAAAGGATCCCTCATCTCGAGCTCCGAGGCGGAAACGGGGCTCCTCTGGATGTGGGCGGGACCCTCGTGATTCCTCTCGAGTGGAGACGGGTATGTCGGGGAACTTCTTGATTTGCACCAAGGGTGTGAAGGACCCTTTCGAAGTTCCAGAGGTGAGGTGTGATCAGCCTCGAGACGCCTCAGCGGAAATGGGCCTCATCTCGCCTGGAGGGGAGAACCTCCTGGATTTTCTCGAGTTGCGGCAGGTCTTCTCGAGTTACGACGGGGACCTCAGGGACCCGCTCTGGTGGCCTCAGGAAAGGCCAGTCCCCATGCGAGTTGCTAGGGGACCTCTCGGGATTCCTCTCCCGTCAATGCCGGGGCCTCAGTCCTTGTGTGGAGTCGGGGCCGGAACCTGAGGATTCCTCTCCAGTGTTGCCATGGATCTTGGGGTGCTTCTGAGTCTCCCCAGGGGAGTCAGGCCTCGTCTCGAGTGGGGGCATGCACGTGCGCTTTCCTCCCGAGCTGCAGCAGTAGTGTCACGCTTCCTGTCACGTGGATCAAGGGATCTGTGGCTTTCCCTCGAGGCTGTCCCTCGAGGCTTTCCCACGAGGCTTTCCCACAGGGCTGTGCCACGTGCCACCTTGGTGTGAGTCGATCCTCGGCGTGAAAGACGAGCCGGTGAAGGGAAAAGAGGTTCCTCTGGAATGGACTGAGACATCTGGGGGACTCTAGGAATGGTGGCACGACCCAGGAGTTCCTCTCGCCGTTCCTGTTGAGAGGGCCTCCTCTTGAGATGCGACGGGAACGCCGGGAACACTTTCCCGACGAAGCAGGGAAAGGATCCCTCATCTCGAGCTACGAGGCGGAAACGGGGCTCCTCTGGATGTGGGCGGGACCCTCGTGATTCCTCTCGAGTGGAGACGGCTAGGTCGGGGAACTTCTTGATTTGCAGCAAGGGTGTGAAGGACCCTTTCGAAGTTCCAGAGGGGAGGTGTGATCAGCCTCGAGACGCCTCAGCGGAAATGGGCCTCCTCTCGCCTGGAGGGGAGAACCTCCTGGATTTTCTCGAGTTGCGGCAGGTCTTCTCGAGTTACGACGGGGACCTCAGGGACCCGCTCTGGTGGCCTCAGGAAAGGCCAGTCCCCATGCGAGTTGCTAGGGGACCTCTCGGGATTCCTCTCCCGTCCATGCCGGGGCCTCAGTCCTTGTGTGGAGTCGGGGCCGGAACCTGAGGATTCCTCTCCAGTGTTGCCATGGATCTTGGGGTGCTTCGGAGTCTCATCAGGGGAGTCAGGCCTCATCTCGAGTGGGGGCATGCACGTGCGCTTTCCTCCCGAGCTGCAGCAGTAGTGTCACGCTTCCTGTCACGTGGATCAAGGGATCTGTGGCTTTCCCTCGAGGCTGTCCCTCGAGGCTTTCCCACGAGGCTTTCCCACAGGGCTGTGCCACGTGCCACCTTGGTGTGAGTCGATCCTCGGCGTGAAAGACGAGCCGGTGAAGGGAAAAGAGGTTCCTCTGGAATGGACTGAGACATCTGGGGGACTCTAGGAATGGTGGCACGACCCTGGAGTTCCTCTCGCCGTTCCTGTTGAGAGGGCCTCCTCTTGAGATGCGACGGGAACGCCGGGAACTCTTTCCCGACGAAGCAGGGAAAGGATCCCTCATCTCGAGCTACGAGGCGGAAACGGGGCTCCTCTGGATGTGGGCGGGACCCTCGTGATTCCTCTCGAGTGGAGACGGGTATGTCGGGGAACTTCTTGATTTGCAGCAAGGGTGTGAAGGACCCTTTCGAAGTTCCAGAGGGGAGGTGTGATCAGCCTCGAGACGCCTCAGCGGAAATGAGCCTCATCTCGCCTGGAGGGGAGAACCTCCTGGATTTTCTCGAGTTGCGGCAGGTCTTCTCGAGTTACGACGGGGACCTCAGGGACCCGCTCTGGTGGCCTCAGGAAAGGCCAGTCCCCATGCGAGTTGCTAGGGGACCTCTCGGGATTCCTCTCCCGTCCATGCCGCGGCCTCAGTCCTTGTGTGGAGTCGGGGCCGGAACCTGAGGATTCCTCTCCAGTGTTGCCATGGATCTTGGGGTGCTTCTGAGTCTCCCCAGGGGAGTCAGGCCTCGTCTCGAGTGGGGGCATGCACGTGCGCTTTCCTCCCGAGCTGCAGCAGTAGTGTCACGCTTCCTGTCACGTGGATCAAGGGATCTGTGGCTTTCCCTCGAGGCTGTCCCTCGACGCTTTCCCACGAGGCTTTCCCACAGGGCTGTGCCACGTGCCACCTTGGTGTGAGTCGATCCTCGGCGTGAAAGACGAGCCGGTGAAGAGAAAAGAGGTTCCTCTGGAATGGACTGAGACATCTGGGGGACTCTTGGAATGGTGGCACGACCCTGGAGTTCCTCTCGCCGTTCCTGTTGAGAGGGCCTCCTCTTGAGATGCGACGGGAGCGCCGGGAACTCTTTCCCGACGAAGCAGGGAAAGGATCCCTCATCTCGAGCTCCGAGGCGGAAACGGGGCTCCTCTGGATGTGGGCGGGACCCTCGTGATTCCTCTCGAGTGGAGACGGGTATGTCGGGGAACTTCTTGATTTGCACCAAGGGTGTGAAGGACCCTTTCGAAGTTCCAGAGGTGAGGTGTGATCAGCCTCGAGACGCCTCAGCGGAAATGGGCCTCATCTCGCCTGGAGGGGAGAACCTCCTGGATTTTCTCGAGTTGCGGCAGGTCTTCTCGAGTTACGACGGGGACCTCAGGGACCCGCTCTGGTGGCCTCAGGAAAGGCCAGTCCCCATGCGAGTTGCTAGGGGACCTCTCGGGATTCCTCTCCCGTCCATGCCGGGGCCTCAGTCCTTGTGTGGAGTCGGGGCCGGAACCTGAGGATTCCTCTCCAGTGTTGCCATGGATCTTGGGGTGCTTCTGAGTCTCCCCAGGGGAGTCAGGCCTCGTCTCGAGTGGGGGCATGCACGTGCGCTTTCCTCCCGAGCTGCAGCAGTAGTGTCACGCTTCCTGTCACGTGGATCAAGGGATCTGTGGCTTTCCCTCGAGGCTGTCCCTCGAGGCTTTCCCACGAGGCTTTCCCACAGGGCTGTGCCACGTGCCACCTTGGTGTGAGTCGATCCTCGGCGTGAAAGACGAGCCGGTGAAGGGAAAAGAGGTTCCTCTGGAATGGACTGAGACATCTGGGGGACTCTTGGAATGGTGGCACGACCCTGGAGTTCCTCTCGCCGTTCCTGTTGAGAGGGCCTCCTTTTGAGATGCGACGGGAACGCCGGGAACTCTTTCCCGACGAAGCAGGGACAGGATCCCTCATCTCGAGCTACGAGGCGGAAACGGGGCTCGTCTGGATGTGGGCGGGACCCTCGTGATTCCTCTCGAGTGGAGACGGGTATGTCGGGGAACTTCTTGATTTGCACCAAGGGTGTGAAAGAGCCTTTCGAAGTTCCAGAGGTGAGGTGTGATCAGCCTCGAGACGCCTCAGCGGAAATGGGCCTCCTCTCGCCTGGAGGGGAGAACCTCCTGGATTTTCTCGAGTTGCGGCAGGTCTTCTCGAGTTACGACGGGGACCTCAGGGACCCGCTCTGGTGGCCTCAGGAAAGGCCAGGCCCCATACGAGTTGCTAGGGGACCTCTCGGGATTCCTCTCCCGTCCATGCCGGGGCCTCAGTCCTTGTGTGGAGTCGGGGCCGGAACCTGAGGATTCCTCTCCAGTGTTGCCATGGATCTTGGGGTGCTTCTGAGTCTCCCCAGGGGAGTCAGGCCTCGTCTCGAGTGGGGGCATGCACGTGCGCTTTCCTCCCGAGCTGCAGCAGTAGTGTCACGCTTCCTGTCATGTGGATCAAGGGATCTGTGGCTTTCCCTCGAGGCTGTCCCTCGAGGCTTTCCCACGAGGCTTTCCCACAGGGCTGTGCCACGTGCCACCTTGGTGTGAGTCGATCCTCGGCGTGAAAGACGAGCCGGTGAAGGGAAAAGAGGTTCCTCTGGAATGGACTGAGACATCTGGGGGACTCTTGGAATGGTGGCACGACCCTGGAGTTCCTCTCGCCGTTCCTGTTGAGAGGGCCTCCTCTTGAGATGCGACGGGAACGCCTGGAACTCTTTTCCGACGAAGCAGGGAAAGGATCCCTCATCTCGAGCTACGAGGCGGAAACGGGGCTCCTCTGGATGTGGGCGGGACCCTCGTGATTCCTCTCGAGTGGAGACGGGTATGTCGGGGAACTTCTTGATTTGCACCAAGGGTGTGAAGGACCCTTTCGAAGTTCCAGAGGGGAGGTGTGATCAGCCTCGAGACGCCTCAGCGGAAATGGGCCTCATCTCGCCTGGAGGGGAGAACCTCCTGGATTGTCTCGAGTTGCGGCAGGTTTTCTCGAGTTACGACGGGGACCTCAGGGACCCGCTCTGGTGGCCTAAGGAAAGGCCAGTCCCCATGCGAGTTGCTAGGGGACCTCTCGGGATTCCTCTCCCGTCAATGCCGGGGCCTCAGTCCTTGTGTGGAGTCGGGGCCGGAACCTGAGGATTCCTCTCCAGTGTTGCCATGGATCTTGGGGTGCTTCTGAGTCTCCCCAGGGGAGTCAGGCCTCGTCTCGAGTGGGGGCATGCACGTGCGCTTTCCTCCCGAGCTGCAGCAGTAGTGTCACGCTTCCTGTCACGTGGATCAAGGGATCTGTGGCTTTCCCTCGAGGCTGTCCCTCGAGGCTTTCCCACGAGGCTTTCCCACAGGGCTGTGCCACGTGCCACCTTGGTGTGAGTCGATCCTCGGCGTGAAAGACGAGCCGGTGAAGGGAAAAGAGGTTCCTCTGGAATGGACTGAGACATCTGGGGGACTCTAGGAATGGTGGCACGACCCAGGAGTTCCTCTCGCCGTTCCTGTTGAGAGGGCCTCCTCTTGAGATGCGACGGGAACGCCGGGAACACTTTCCCGACGAAGCAGGGAAAGGATCCCTCATCTCGAGCTACGAGGCGGAAACGGGGCTCCTCTGGATGTGGGCGGGACCCTCGTGATTCCTCTCGAGTGGAGACGGCTAGGTCGGGGAACTTCTTGATTTGCAGCAAGGGTGTGAAGGACCCTTTCGAAGTTCCAGAGGGGAGGTGTGATCAGCCTCGAGACGCCTCAGCGGAAATGGGCCTCCTCTCGCCTGGAGGGGAGAACCTCCTGGATTTTCTCGAGTTGCGGCAGGTCTTCTCGAGTTACGACGGGGACCTCAGGGACCCGCTCTGGTGGCCTCAGGAAAGGCCAGTCCCCATGCGAGTTGCTAGGGGACCTCTCGGGATTCCTCTCCCGTCCATGCCGGGGCCTCAGTCCTTGTGTGGAGTCGGGGCCGGAACCTGAGGATTCCTCTCCAGTGTTGCCATGGATCTTGGGGTGCTTCGGAGTCTCATCAGGGGAGTCAGGCCTCATCTCGAGTGGGGGCATGCACGTGCGCTTTCCTCCCGAGCTGCAGCAGTAGTGTCACGCTTCCTGTCACGTGGATCAAGGGATCTGTGGCTTTCCCTCGAGGCTGTCCCTCGAGGCTTTCCCACGAGGCTTTCCCACAGGGCTGTGCCACGTGCCACCTTGGTGTGAGTCGATCCTCGGCGTGAAAGACGAGCCGGTGAAGGGAAAAGAGGTTCCTCTGGAATGGACTGAGACATCTGGGGGACTCTAGGAATGGTGGCACGACCCTGGAGTTCCTCTCGCCGTTCCTGTTGAGAGGGCCTCCTCTTGAGATGCGACGGGAACGCCGGGAACTCTTTCCCGACGAAGCAGGGAAAGGATCCCTCATCTCGAGCTACGAGGCGGAAACGGGGCTCCTCTGGATGTGGGCGGGACCCTCGTGATTCCTCTCGAGTGGAGACGGGTATGTCGGGGAACTTCTTGATTTGCAGCAAGGGTGTGAAGGACCCTTTCGAAGTTCCAGAGGGGAGGTGTGATCAGCCTCGAGACGCCTCAGCGGAAATGAGCCTCATCTCGCCTGGAGGGGAGAACCTCCTGGATTTTCTCGAGTTGCGGCAGGTCTTCTCGAGTTACGACGGGGACCTCAGGCACCCGCTCTGGTGGCCTCAGGAAAGGCCAGTCCCCATGCGAGTTGCTAGGGGACCTCTCGGGATTCCTCTCCCGTCCATGCCGCGGCCTCAGTCCTTGTGTGGAGTCGGGGCCGGAACCTGAGGATTCCTCTCCAGTGTTGCCATGGATCTTGGGGTGCTTCTGAGTCTCCCCAGGGGAGTCAGGCCTCGTCTCGAGTGGGGGCATGCACGTGCGCTTTCCTCCCGAGCTGCAGCAGTAGTGTCACGCTTCCTGTCACGTGGATCAAGGGATCTGTGGCTTTCCCTCGAGGCTGTCCCTCGAGGCTTTCCCACGAGGCTTTCCCACAGGGCTGTGCCACGTGCCACCTTGGTGTGAGTCGATCCTCGGCGTGAAAGACGAGCCGGTGAAGAGAAAAGAGGTTCCTCTGGAATGGACTGAGACATCTGGGGGACTCTTGGAATGGTGGCACGACCCTGGAGTTCCTCTCGCCGTTCCTGTTGAGAGGGCCTCCTCTTGAGATGCGACGGGAACGCCGGGAACTCTTTCCCGACGAAGCAGGGAAAGGATCCCTCATCTCGAGCTACGAGGCGGAAACGGGGCTCGTCTGGATGTGGGCGGGACCCTCGTGATTCCTCTCGAGTGGAGACGGGTATGTCGGGGAACTTCTTGATTTGCACCAAGGGTGTGAAGGACCCTTTCAAGTTCCAGAGGGGAGGTGTGATCAGCCTCGAGACGCCTCAGCGGAAATGGGCCTCCTCTCGCCTGGAGGGGAGAACCTCCTGGATTTTCTCGAGTTGCGGCAGGTCTTCTCGAGTTACGACGGGGACCTCAGGGACCCGCTCTGGTGGCCTCAGGAAAGGCCAGGCCCCATGCGAGTTGCTAGGGGACCTCTCGGGATTCCTCTCCCGTCCATGCCGGGGCCTCAGTCCTTGTGTGGAGTCGGGGCCGGAACCTGAGGATTCCTCTCCAGTGTTGCCATGGATCTTGGGGTGCTTCTGAGTCTCCCCAGGGGAGTCAGGCCTCGTCTCGAGTGGGGGCATGCACGTGCGCTTTCCTCCCGAGCTGCAGCAGTAGTGTCACGCTTCCTGTCACGTGGATCAAGGGATCTGTGGCTTTCCCTCGAGGCTGTCCCTCGAGGCTTTCCCACGAGGCTTTCCCACAGGGCTGTGCCACGTGCCACCTTGGTGTGAGTCGATCCTCGGCGTGAAAGACGAGCCGGTGAAGGGAAAAGAGGTTCCTCTGGAATGGACTGAGACATCTGGGGGACTCTTGGAATGGTGGCACGACCCTGGAGTTCCTCTCGCCGTTCCTGTTGAGAGGGCCTCCTCTTGAGATGCGACGGGAACGCCGGGAACTCTTTCCCGACGAAGCAGGGAAAGGATCCCTCATCTCGAGCTACGAGGCGGAAACGGGGCTCCTCTGGATGTGGGCGGGACCCTCGTGATTCCTCTCGAGTGGAGACGGGTATGTCGGGGAACTTCTTGATTTGCACCAAGGGTGTGAAGGACCCTTTCGAAGTTCCAGAGGGGAGGTGTGATCAGCCTCGAGACGCCTCAGCGGAAATGGGCCTCATCTCGCCTGGAGGGGAGAACCTCCTGGATTGTCTCGAGTTGCGGCAGGTTTTCTCGAGTTACGACGGGGACCTCAGGGACCCGCTCTGGTGGCCTCAGGAAAGGCCAGGCCCCATGCGAGTTGCTAGGGGACCTCTCGGGATTCCTCTCCCGTCCATGCCGGGGCCTCAGTCCTTGTGTGGAGTCGGGGCCGGAACCTGAGGATTCCTCTCCAGTGTTGCCATGGATCTTGGGGTGCTTCTGAGTCTCCCCAGGGGAGTCAGGCCTCGTCTCGAGTGGGGGCATGCACGTGCGCTTTCCTCCCGAGCTGCAGCAGTAGTGTCACGCTTCCTGTCACGTGGATCAAGGGATCTGTGGCTTTCCCTCGAGGCTGTCCCTCGAGGCTTTCCCACGAGGCTTTCCCACAGGGCTGTGCCACGTGCCACCTTGGTGTGAGTCGATCCTCGGCGTGAAAGACGAGCCGGTGAAGGGAAAAGAGGTTCCTCTGGAATGGACTGAGACATCTGGGGGACTCTTGGAATGGTGGCACGACCCTGGAGTTCCTCTCGCCGTTCCTGTTGAGAGGGCCTCCTCTTGAGATGCGACGGGAATGCCGGGAACTCTTTCCCGACGAAGCAGGGAAAGGATCCCTCATCTCGAGCTACGAGGCGGAAACGGGGCTCCCCTGGATGTGGGCGGGACCCTCGTGATTCCTCTCGAGTGGAGACGGGTATGTCGGGGAACTTCTTGATTTGCAGCAAGGGTGTGAAGGACCCTTTCGAAGTTCCAGAGGGGAGGTGTGATCAGCCTCGAGACGCCTCAGCGGAAATGGGCCTCATCTCGCCTGGAGGGGAGAACCTCCTGGATTGTCTCGAGTTGCGGCAGGTCTTCTCGAGTTACGACGGGGACCTCAGGGACCCGCTCTGGTGGCCTAAGGAAAGGCCAGTCCCCATGCGAGTTGCTAGGGGACCTCTCGGGATTCCTCTCCCGTCCATGCCGGGGCCTCAGTCCTTGTGTGGAGTCGGGGCCGGAACCTGAGGATTCCTCTCCAGTGTTGCCATGGATCTTGGGGTGCTTCTGAGTCTCCCCAGGGGAGTCAGGCCTCGTCTCGAGTGGGGGCATGCACGTGCGCTTTCCTCCCGAGCTGCAGCAGTAGTGTCACGCTTCCTGTCACGTGGATCAAGGGATCTGTGGCTTTCCCTCGAGGCTGTCCCTCGAGGCTTTCCCACGAGGCTTTCCCACAGGGCTGTGCCACGTGCCACCTTGGTGTGAGTCGATCCTCGGCGTGAAAGACGAGCCGGTGAAGGGAAAAGAGGTTCCTCTGGAATGGACTGAGACATCTGGGGGACTCTAGGAATGGTGGCACGACCCAGGAGTTCCTCTCGCCGTTCCTGTTGAGAGGGCCTCCTCTTGAGATGCGACGGGAACGCCGGGAACACTTTCCCGACGAAGCAGGGAAAGGATCCCTCATCTCGAGCTACGAGGCGGAAACGGGGCTCCTCTGGATGTGGGCGGGACCCTCGTGATTCCTCTCGAGTGGAGACGGCTAGGTCGGGGAACTTCTTGATTTGCACCAAGGGTGTGAAGGACCCTTTCGAAGTTCCAGAGGGGAGGTGTGATCAGCCTCGAGACGCCTCAGCGGAAATGGGCCTCCTCTCGCCTGGAGGGGAGAACCTCCTGGATTTTCTCGAGTTGCGGCAGGTCTTCTCGAGTTACGACGGGGACCTCAGGGACCCGCTCTGGTGGCCTCAGGAAAGGCCAGTCCCCATGCGAGTTGCTAGGGGACCTCTCGGGATTCCTCTCCCGTCCATGCCGGGGCCTCAGTCCTTGTGTGGAGTCGGGGCCGGAACCTGAGGATTCCTCTCCAGTGTTGCCATGGATCTTGGGGTGCTTCGGAGTCTCATCAGGGGAGTCAGGACTCATCTCGAGTGGGGGCATGCACGTGCGCTTTCCTCTCGAGCTGCAGCAGTAGTGTCACGCTTCCTGTCACGTGGATCAAGGGATCTGTGGCTTTCCCTCGAGGCTGTCCCTCGAGGCTTTCCCACGAGGCTTTCCCACAGGGCTGTGCCACGTGCCACCTTGGTGTGAGTCGATCCTCGGCGTGAAAGACGAGCCGGTGAAGGGAAAAGAGGTTCCTCTGGAATGGACTGAGACATCTGGGGGACTCTAGGAATGGTGGCACGACCCTGGAGTTCCTCTCGCCGTTCCTGTTGAGAGGGCCTCCTCTTGAGATGCGACGGGAACGCCGGGAACTCTTTCCCGACGAAGCAGGGAAAGGATCCCTCATCTCGAGCTACGAGGCGGAAACGGGGCTCCTCTGGATGTGGGCGGGACCCTCGTGATTCCTCTCGAGTGGAGACGGGTATGTCGGGGAACTTCTTGATTTGCAGCAAGGGTGTGAAGGACCCTTTCGAAGTTCCAGAGGGGAGGTGTGATCAGCCTCGAGACGCCTCAGCGGAAATGAGCCTCATCTCGCCTGGAGGGGAGAACCTCCCGGATTTTCTCGAGTTGCGGCAGGTCTTCTCGAGTTACGACGGGTACCTCAGGGACCCGCTCTGGTGGCCTCAGGAAAGGCCAGTCCCCATGCGAGTTGCTAGGGGACCTCTCGGGATTCCTCTCCCGTCCATGCCGCGGCCTCAGTCCTTGTGTGGAGTCGGGGCCGGAACCTGAGGATTCCTCTCCAGTGTTGCCATGGATCTTGGGGTGCTTCTGAGTCTCCCCAGGGGAGTCAGGCCTCGTCTCGAGTGGGGGCATGCACGTGCGCTTTCCTCCCGAGCTGCAGCAGTAGTGTCACGCTTCCTGTCACGTGGATCAAGGGATCTGTGGCTTTCCCTCGAGGCTGTCCCTCGAGGCTTTCCCACGAGGCTTTCCCACAGGGCTGTGCCACGTGCCACCTTGGTGTGCGTCGATCCTCGGCGTGAAAGACGAGCCGGTGAAGAGAAAAGAGGTTCCTCTGGAATGGACTGAGACATCTGGGGGACTCTTGGAATGGTGGCACGACCCTGGAGTTCCTCTCGCCGTTCCTGTTGAGAGGGCCTCCTCTTGAGATGCGACGGGAACGCCGGGAACTCTTTCCCGACGAAGCAGGGAAAGGATCCCTCATCTCGAGCTACGAGGCGGAAACGGGGCTCGTCTGGATGTGGGCGGGACCCTCGTGATTCCTCTCGAGTGGAGACGGGTATGTCGGGGAACTTCTTGATTTGCACCAAGGGTGTGAAGGACCCTTTCGAAGTTCCAGAGGGGAGGTGTGATCAGCCTCGAGACGCCTCAGCGGAAATGGGCCTCATCTCGCCTGGAGGGGAGAACCTCCTGGATTGTCTCGAGTTGCGGCAGGTCTTCTCGAGTTACGACGGGGACCTCAGGGACCCGCTCTGGTGGCCTCAGGAAAGGCCAGTCCCCATGCGAGTTGCTAGGGGACCTCTCGGGATTCCTCTCCCGTCCATGCCGGGGCCTCAGTCCTTGTGTGGAGTCGGGGCCGGAACCTGAGGATTCCTCTCCAGTGTTGCCATGGATCTTGGGGTGCTTCTGAGTCTCCCCAGGGGAGTCAGGCCTCGTCTCGAGTGGGGGCATGCACGTGCGCTTTCCTCCCGAGCTGCAGCAGTAGTGTCACGCTTCCTGTCACGTGGATCAAGGGATCTGTGGCTTTCCCTCGAGGCTGTCCCTCGAGGCTTTCCGACGAGGCTTTCCCACAGGGCTGTGCCACGTGCCACCTTGGTGTGAGTCGATCCTCGGCGTGAAAGACGAGCCGGTGAAGGGAAAAGAGGTTCCTCTGGAATGGACTGAGACATCTGGGGGACTCTAGGAATGGTGGCACGACCCAGGAGTTCCTCTCGCCGTTCCTGTTGAGAGGGCCTCCTCTTGAGATGCGACGGGAACGCCGGGAACTCTTTCCCGACGAAGCAGGGAAAGGATCCCTCATCTCGAGCTACGAGGCGGAAACGGGGCTCCTCTGGATGTGGGCGGGACCCTCGTGATTCCTCTCGAGTGGAGACGGGTATGTCGGGGAACTTCTTGATTTGCACCAAGGGTGTGAAAGAGCCTTTCGAAGTTCCAGAGGTGAGGTGTGATCAGCCTCGAGACGCCTCAGCGGAAATGGGCCTCCTCTCGCCTGGAGGGGAGAACCTCCTGGATTTTCTCGAGTTGCGGCAGGTATTCTCGAGTTACGACGGGGACCTCAGGGACCCGCTCTGGTGGCCTCAGGAAAGGCCAGGCCCCATGCGAGTTGCTAGGGGACCTCTCGGGATTCCTCTCCCGTCCATGCCGGGGCCTCAGTCCTTGTGTGGAGTCGGGGCCGGAACCTGAGGATTCCTCTCCAGTGTTGCCATGGATCTTGGGGTGCTTCTGAGTCTCCCCAGGGGAGTCAGGCCTCGTCTCGAGTGGGGGCATGCACGTGCGCTTTCCTCCCGAGCTGCAGCAGTAGTGTCACGCTTCCTGTCACGTGGATCAAGGGATCTGTGGCTTTCCCTTGAGGCTGTCCCTCGAGGCTTTCCCACGAGGCTTTCCCACAGGGCTGTGCCACGTGCCACCTTGGTGTGAGTCGATCCTCGGCGTGAAAGACGAGCCGGTGAAGGGAAAAGAGGTTCCTCTGGAATGGACTGAGACATCTGGGGGACTCTTGGAATGGTGGCACGACCCTGGAGTTCCTCTCGCCGTTCCTGTTGAGAGGGCCTCCTCTTGAGATGCGACGGGAACGCCGGGAACTCTTTCCCGACGAAGCAGGGAAAGGATCCCTCATCTCGAGCTACGAGGCGGAAACGGGGCTCCCCTGGATGTGGGCGGGACCCTCGTGATTCCTCTCGAGTGGAGACGGGTATGTCGGGGAACTTCTTGATTTGCAGCAAGGGTGTGAAGGACCCTTTCGAAGTTCCAGAGGGGAGGTGTGATCAGCCTCGAGACGCCTCAGCGGAAATGGGCCTCATCTCGCCTGGAGGGGAGAACCTCCTGGATTGTCTCGAGTTGCGGCAGGTCTTCTCGAGTTACGACGGGGACCTCAGGGACCCGCTCTGGTGGCCTAAGGAAAGGCCAGTCCCCATGCGAGTTGCTAGGGGACCTCTCGGGATTCCTCTCCCGTCCATGCCGGGGCCTCAGTCCTTGTGTGGAGTCGGGGCCGGAACCTGAGGATTCCTCTCCAGTGTTGCCATGGATCTTGGGGTGCTTCTGAGTCTCCCCAGGGGAGTCAGGCCTCGTCTCGAGTGGGGGCATGCACGTGCGCTTTCCTCCCGAGCTGCAGCAGTAGTGTCACGCTTCCTGTCACGTGGATCAAGGGATCTGTGGCTTTCCCTCGAGGCTGTCCCTCGAGGCTTTCCCACGAGGCTTTCCCACAGGGCTGTGCCACGTGCCACCTTGGTGTGAGTCGATCCTCGGCGTGAAAGACGAGCCGGTGAAGGGAAAAGAGGTTCCTCTGGAATGGACTGAGACATCTGGGGGACTCTAGGAATGGTGGCACGACCCAGGAGTTCCTCTCGCCGTTCCTGTTGAGAGGGCCTCCTCTTGAGATGCGACGGGAACGCCGGGAACACTTTCCCGACGAAGCAGGGAAAGGATCCCTCATCTCGAGCTACGAGGCGGAAACGGGGCTCCTCTGGATGTGGGCGGGACCCTCGTGATTCCTCTCGAGTGGAGACGGCTAGGTCGGGGAACTTCTTGATTTGCAGCAAGGGTGTGAAGGACCCTTTCGAAGTTCCAGAGGGGAGGTGTGATCAGCCTCGAGACGCCTCAGCGGAAATGGGCCTCCTCTCGCCTGGAGGGGAGAACCTCCTGGATTTTCTCGAGTTGCGGCAGGTCTTCTCGAGTTACGACGGGGACCTCAGGGACCCGCTCTGGTGGCCTCAGGAAAGGCCAGTCCCCATGCGAGTTGCTAGGGGACCTCTCGGGATTCCTCTCCCGTCCATGCCGGGGCCTCAGTCCCTGTGTGGAGTCGGGGCCGGAACCTGAGGATTCCTCTCCAGTGTTGCCATGGATCTTGGGGTGCTTCGGAGTCTCATCAGGGGAGTCAGGCCTCATCTCGAGTGGGGGCATGCACGTGCGCTTTCCTCCCGAGCTGCAGCAGTAGTGTCACGCTTCCTGTCACGTGGATCAAGGGATCTGTGGCTTTCCCTCGAGGCTGTCCCTCGAGGCTTTCCCACGAGGCTTTCCCACAGGGCTGTGCCACGTGCCACCTTGGTGTGAGTCGATCCTCGGCGTGAAAGACGAGCCGGTGAAGGGAAAAGAGGTTCCTCTGGAATGGACTGAGACATCTGGGGGACTCTAGGAATGGTGGCACGACCCTGGAGTTCCTCTCGCCGTTCCTGTTGAGAGGGCCTCCTCTTGAGATGCGACGGGAACGCCGGGAACTCTTTCCCGACGAAGCAGGGAAAGGATCCCTCATCTCGAGCTACGAGGCGGAAACGGGGCTCCTCTGGATGTGGGCGGGACCCTCGTGATTCCTCTCGAGTGGAGACGGGTATGTCGGGGAACTTCTTGATTTGCAGCAAGGGTGTGAAGGACCCTTTCGAAGTTCCAGAGGGGAGGTGTGATCAGCCTCGAGACGCCTCAGCGGAAATGAGCCTCATCTCGCCTGGAGGGGAGAACCTCCTGGATTTTCTCGAGTTGCGGCAGGTCTTCTCGAGTTACGACGGGGACCTCAGGGACCCGCTCTGGTGGCCTCAGGAAAGGCCAGTCCCCATGCGAGTTGCTAGGGGACCTCTCGGGATTCCTCTCCCGTCCATGCCGCGGCCTCAGTCCTTGTGTGGAGTCGGGGCCGGAACCTGAGGATTCCTCTCCAGTGTTGCCATGGATCTTGGGGTGCTTCTGAGTCTCCCCAGGGGAGTCAGGCCTCGTCTCGAGTGGGGGCATGCACGTGCGCTTTCCTCCCGAGCTGCAGCAGTAGTGTCACGCTTCCTGTCACGTGGATCAAGGGATCTGTGGCTTTCCCTCGAGGCTGTCCCTCGAGGCTTTCCCACGAGGCTTTCCCACAGGGCTGTGCCACGTGCCACCTTGGTGTGAGTCGATCCTCGGCGTGAAAGACGAGCCGGTGAAGGGAAAAGAGGTTCCTCTGGAATGGACTGAGACATCTGGGGGACTCTTGGAATGGTGGCACGACCCTGGAGTTCCTCTCGCCGTTCCTGTTGAGAGGGCCTCCTCTTGAGATGCGACGGGAACGCCGGGAACTCTTTCCCGACGAAGCAGGGAAAGGATCCCTCATCTCGAGCTACGAGGCGGAAACGGGGCTCCTCTGGATGTGGGCGGGACCCTCGTGATTCCTCTCGAGTGGAGACGGGTATGTCGGGGAACTTCTTGATTTGCAGCAAGGGTGTGAAGGACCCTTTCGAAGTTCCAGAGGGGAGGTGTGATCAGCCTCGAGACGCCTCAGCGGAAATGAGCCTCATCTCGCCTGGAGGGGAGAACCTCCTGGATTTTCTCGAGTTGCGGCAGGTCTTCTCGAGTTACGACGGGGACCTCAGGGACCCGCTCTGGTGGCCTCAGGAAAGGCCAGTCCCCATGCGAGTTGCTAGGGGACCTCTCGGGATTCCTCTCCCGTCCATGCCGCGGCCTCAGTCCTTGTGTGGAGTCGGGGCCGGAACCTGAGGATTCCTCTCCAGTGTTGCCATGGATCTTGGGGTGCTTCTGAGTCTCCCCAGGGGAGTCAGGCCTCGTCTCGAGTGGGGGCATGCACGTGCGCTTTCCTCCCGAGCTGCAGCAGTAGTGTCACGCTTCCTGTCACGTGGATCAAGGGATCTGTGGCTTTCCCTCGAGGCTGTCCCTCGAGGCTTTCCCACGAGGCTTTCCCACAGGGCTGTGCCACGTGCCACCTTGGTGTGAGTCGATCCTCGGCGTGAAAGACGAGCCGGTGAAGGGAAAAGAGGTTCCTCTGGAATGGACTGAGACATCTGGGGGACTCTTGGAATGGTGGCACGACCCTGGAGTTCCTCTCGCCGTTCCTGTTGAGAGGGCCTCCTCTTGAGATGCGATGGGAACGCCGGGAACTCTTTCCCGACGAAGCAGGGAAAGGATCCCTCATCTCGAGCTACGAGGCGGAAACGGGGCTCGTCTGGATGTGGGCGGGACCCTCGTGATTCCTCTCGAGTGGAGACGGGTATGTCGGGGAACTTCTTGATTTGCACCAAGGGTATGAAGGACCCTTTCGAAGTTCCAGAGGTGAGGTGTGATCAACCTCGAGACGCCTCAGCGGAAATGGGCCTCATCTCGCCGGGAGCGGAGAACCTCCTGGATTGTCTCGAGTTGCGGCAGGTCTTCTCGAGTTAAGACGGGGACCTCAGGGACCCGCTCTGGTGGCCTAAGGAAAGGCCAGTCCCCATGCGAGTTGCTAGGGGACCTCTCGGGATTCCTCTCCCGTCCATGCCGGGGCCTCAGTCCTTGTGTGGAGTCGGGGCCGGAACCTGAGGATTCCTCTCCAGTGTTGCCATGGATCTTGGGGTGCTTCTGAGTCTCCCCAGGGGAGTCAGGCCTCGTCTCGAGTGGGGGCATGCACGTGCGCTTTCCTCCCGAGCTGCAGCAGTAGTGTCACGCTTCCTGTCACGTGGATCAAGGGATCTGTGGCTTTCCCTCGAGGCTGTCCCTCGAGGCTTTCCCACGAGGCTTTCCCACAGGGCTGTGCCACGTGCCACCTTGGTGTGAGTCGATCCTCGGCGTGAAAGACGAGCCGGTGAAGGGAAAAGAGGTTCCTCTGGAATGGACTGAGACATCTGGGGGACTCTTGGAATGGTGGCACGACCCTGGAGTTCCTCTCGCCGTTCCTGTTGAGAGGGCCTCCTCTTGAGATGCGATGGGAACGCCGGGAACTCTTTCCCGACGAAGCAGGGAAAGGATCCCTCATCTCGAGCTACGAGGCGGAAACGGGGCTCCTCTGGATGTGGGCGGGACCCTCGTGATTCCTCTCGAGTGGAGACGGGTATGTCGGGGAACTTCTTGATTTGCAGCAAGGGTGTGAAGGACCCTTTCGAAGTTCCAGAGGGGAGGTGTGATCAGCCTCGAGACGCCACAGCGGAAATGGGCCTCATCTCGCCTGGAGGGGAGAACCTCCTGGATTGTCTCGAGTTGCGGCAGGTCTTCTCGAGTTACGACGGGGACCTCAGGGACCCGCTCTGGTGGCCTAAGGAAAGGCCAGTCCCCATGCGAGTTGCAAGGGGACCTCTCGGGATTCCTCTCCCGTCCAGCCCGGGGCCTCAGTCCTTGTGTGGAGTCGGGGCCGGAACCTGAGGATTCCTCTCCAGTGTTGCCATGGATCTTGGGGTGCTTCGGAGTCTCATCAGGGGAGTCAGGCCTCGTCTCGAGTGGGGGCATGCACGTGCGCTTTCCTCCCGAGCTGCAGCAGTAGTGTCACGCTTCCTGTCACGTGGATCAAGGGATCTGTGGCTTTCCCTCGAGGCTGTCCCTCGAGGCTTTCCCACGAGGCTTTCCCACAGGGCTGTGCCACGTGCCACCTTGGTGGGAGTCGATCCTCGGCGTGAAAGACGAGCCGGTGAAGGGAAAAGAGGTTCGTCTGGAATGGACTGAGACATCTGGGGGACTCTTGGAATGGTGGCACGACCCTGGAGTTCCTCTCGCCGTTCCTGTTGAGAGGGCCTCCTCTTGAGATGCGACGGGAACGCCGGGAACTCTTTCCCGACCAAGCAGGGAAAGGATCCCTCATCGCGAGCTACGAGGCGGAAACGGGGCTCGTCTGGATGTGGGCGGGACCCTCGTGAAACCTCTCGAGTGGAGACGGGTATGTCGGGGAACTTCTTGATTTGCAGCAAGGGTGTGAAGGACCCTTTCGAAGTTCCAGAGGTGAGGTGTGATCAGCCTCGAGACGCCTCAGCGGAAATGGGCCTCATCTCGCCTGGAGGGGAGAACCTCCTGGATTTTCTCGAGTTGCGGCAGGTCTTCTCGAGTTACGACGGGGACCTCAGGGACCCGCTCTGGTGGCCTCAGGAAAGGCCAGTCCCCATGCGAGTTGCTAGGGGACCTCTCGGGATTCCTCTCCCATCCATGCCGGGGCCTCAGTCCTTGTGTGGAGTCGGGGCCGGAACCTGAGGATTCCTCTCCAGTGTTGCCATGGATCTTGGGGTGCTTCTGAGTCTCCCCAGGGGAGTCAGGCCTCGTCTCGAGTGGGGGCATGCACGTGCGCTTTCCTCCCGAGCTGCAGCAGTAGTGTCACGCTTCCTGTCACGTGGATCAAGGGATCTGTGGCTTTCCCTCGAGGCTGTCCCTCGAGGCTTTCCCACGAGGCTTTCCCACAGGGCTGTGCCACGTGCCACCTTGGTGTGAGTCGATCCTCGGCGTGAAAGACGAGCCGGTGAAGGGAAAAGAGGTTCCTCTGGAATGGACTGAGACATCTGGGGGACTCTTGGAATGGTGGCACGACCCTGGAGTTCCTCTCGCCGTTCCTGTTGAGAGGGCCTCCTCTTGAGATGCGACGGGAACGCCGGGAACTCTTTCCCGACGAAGCAGGGAAAGGATCCCTCATCTCGAGCTACGAGGCGGAAACGGGGCTCCTCTGGATGTGGGCGGGACCCTCGTGATTCCTCTCGAGTGGAGACGGGTATGTCGGGGAACTTCTTGATTTGCAGCAAGGGTGTGAAGGACCCTTTCGAAGTTCCAGAGGGGAGGTGTGATCAGCCTCGAGACGCCTCAGCGGAAATGAGCCTCATCTCGCCTGGAGGGGAGAACCTCCTGGATTTTCTCGAGTTGCGGCAGGTCTTCTCGAGTTATGACGGGGACCTCAGGGACCCGCTCTGGTGGCCTCAGGAAAGGCCAGTCCCCATGCGAGTTGCTAGGGGACCTCTCGGGATTCCTCTCCCGTCCATGCCGCGGCCTCAGTCCTTGTGTGGAGTCGGGGCCGGAACCTGAGGATTCCTCTCCAGTGTTGCCATGGATCTTGGGGTGCTTCTGAGTCTCCCCAGGGGAGTCAGGCCTCGTCTCGAGTGGGGACATGCACGTGCGCTTTCCTCCCGAGCTGCAGCAGTAGTGTCACGCTTCCTGTCACGTGGATCAAGGGATCTGTGGCTTTCCCTCGAGGCTGTCCCTCGAGGCTTTCCCACGAGGCTTTCCCACAGGGCTGTGCCACGTGCCACCTTGGTGTGAGTCGATCCTCGGCGTGAAAGACGAGCCGGTGAAGGGAAAAGAGGTTCCTCTGGAATGGACTGAGACATCTGGGGGACTCTTGGAATGGTGGCACGACCCTGGAGTTCCTCTCGCCGTTCCTGTTGAGAGGGCCTCCTCTTGAGATGCGACGGGAACGCCGGGAACTCTTTCCCGACGAAGCAGGGAAAGGATCCCTCATCTCGAGCTACGAGGCGGAAACGGGGCTCCTCTGGATGTGGGCGGGACCCTCGTGATTCCTCTCGAGTGGAGACGGGTATGTCGGGGAACTTCTTGATTTGCAGCAAGGGTGTGAAGGACCCTTTCGAAGTTCCAGAGGGGAGGTGTGATCAGCCTCGAGACGCCTCAGCGGAAATGGGCCTCATCTCGCCTGGAGGGGAGAACCTCCTGGATTGTCTCGAGTTGCGGCAGGTCTTCTCGAGTTACGACGGGGACCTCAGGGACCCGCTCTGGTGGCCTAAGGAAAGGCCAGTCCCCATGCGAGTTGCAAGGGGACCTCTCGGGATTCCTCTCCCGTCCATGCCGGGGCCTCAGTCCTTGTGTGGAGTCGGGGCCGGAACCTGAGGATTCCTCTCCAGTGTTGCCATGGATCTTGGGGTGCTTCTGAGTCTCCCCAGGGGAGTCAGGCCTCGTCTCGAGTGGGGGCATGCACGTGCGCTTTCCTCCCGAGCTGCAGCAGTAGTGTCACGCTTCCTGTCATGTGGATCAAGGGATCTGTGGCTTTCCCTCGAGGCTGTCCCTCGAGGCTTTCCCACGAGGCTTTCCCACAGGGCTGTGCCACGTGCCACCTTGGTGTGAGTCGATCCTCGGCGTGAAAGACGAGCCGGTGAAGGGAAAAGAGGTTCCTCTGGAATGGACTGAGACATCTGGGGGCCTCTTGGAATGGTGGTACGACTCTGGAGTTCCTCTCGCCGTTCCTGTTGACAGGGCCTCCTCTTGAGATGCGACGGGAACGCCGGGAACTCTTTCCCGACGAAGCAGGGAAAGGATCCCTCATCTCGAGCTACGACGCGGAAACGGGGCTCCTCTGGATATGGGCGGGACCCTCGTGATTCCTCTCGAGTGGAGACGGGTATGTCGGGGAACTTCTTGATTTGCACCAAGGGTGTGAAGGACCCTTTCGAAGTTCCAGAGGTGAGGTGTGATCAGCCTCGAGACGCCTCAGCGGAAATGGGCCTCATCTCGCCTGGAGGGGAGAACCTCCTGGATTTTCTCGAGTTGCGGCAGGTCTTCTCGAGTTACGACGGGGACCTCAGGGCCCTGCTCTGGTGGCCTCAGGAAAGGCCAGTCCCCATGCGAGTTGCTAGGGGACCTCTCGGGATTCCTCTCCCGTCCATGCCGGGGCCTCAGTCCTTGTGTGGAGTCGGGGCCGGAACCTGAGGATTCCTCTCCAGTGTTGCCATGGATCTTGGGGTGCTTCTGAGTCTCCCCAGGGGAGTCAGGCCTCGTCTCGTGTGGGGGCATGCACGTGCGCTTTCCTCCCGAGCTGCAGCAGTAGTGTCACGCTTCCTGTCACGTGGATCAAGGGATCTGTGGCTTTCCCTCGAGGCTGTCCCTCGAGGCTTTCCCACGAGGCTTTCCCACAGGGCTGTGCCACGTGCCACCTTGGTGTGAGTCGATCCTCGGCGTGAAAGACGAGCCGGTGAAGGGAAAAGAGGTTCCTCTGGAATGGACTGAGACATCTGGGGGACTCTTGGAATGGTGGCACGACCCTGGAGTTCCTCTCGCCGTTCCTGTTGAGAGGGCCTCCTCTTGAGATGAGACGGGAACGCCGGGAACTCTTTCCCGACGAAGCAGGGAAAGGATCCCTCATCTCGAGCTACGAGGTGGAAACGGGGCTCCTCTGGATGTGGGCGGGACCCTCGTGATTCCTCTCGAGTGGAGACAGGTATGTCGGGGAACTTCTTGATTTGCAGCAAGGGTGTGAAGGACCCTTTCGAAGTTTCAGAGGTGAGGTGTGATCAGCCTCGAGACGCCTCAGCGGAAATGGGCCTCATCTCGCCTGGAGGGGAGAACCTCCTGGATTTTCTCGAGTTGCGGCAGGTCTTCTCGAGTTACGACGGGGACCTCAGGGACCCGCTCTGGTGGCCTCAGGAAAGGCCAGTCCCCATGCGAGTTGCTAGGGGACCTCTCGGGATTCCTCTCCCGTCCAGGCCGGGGCCTCAGTCCTTGTGTGGAGTCGGGGCCGGAACCTGAGGATTCCTCTCCAGTGTTGCCATGGATCTTGGGGTGCTTCTGAGTCTCCCCAGGGGAGTCAGGCCTCGTCTCGAGTGGGGGCATGCACGTGCGCTTTCCTCCCGAGCTGCAGCAGTAGTGTCACGCTTCCTGTCACGTGGATCAAGGGATCTGTGGCTTTCCCTCGAGGCTGTCCCTCGAGGCTTTCCCACGAGGCTTTCCCACAGGGCTGTGCCACGTGCCACCTTGTTGTGAGTCGATCCTCGGCGTGAAAGACAAGCCGGTGAAGGGAAAAGAGGTTCCTCTGGAATGGACTGAGACATCTGGGGGACTCTTGGAATGGTGGCACGACCCTGGAGTTCCTCTCGCCGTTCCTGTTGAGAGGGCCTCCTCTTGAGATGCGACGGGAACGCCGGGAACTCTTTCCCGACGAAGCAGGGAAAGGATCCCTCATCTCGAGCTACGACGCGGAAACGGGGCTCCTCTGGATATGGGCGGGACCCTCGTGATTCCTCTCGAGTGGAGACGGTTATGTCGGGGAACTTCTTGATTTGCACCAAGGGTGTGAAGGACCCTTTCGAAGTTCCAGAGGTGAGGTGTGATCAGCCTCGAGACGCCTCAGCGGAAATGGGCCTCATCTCGCCTGGAGGGGAGAACCTCCTGGATTTTCTCGAGTTGCGGCAGGTCTTCTCGAGTTACGACGGGGACCTCAGGGACCCGCTCTGGTGGCCTCAGGAAAGGCCAGTCCCCATGCGAGTTGCTAGGGGACCTCTCGGGATTCCTCTCCCGTCCATGCCGGGGCCTCAGTCCTTGTGTGGAGTCGGGGCCGGAACCTGAGGATTCCTCTCCAGTGTTGCCATGGATCTTGGGGTGCTTCTGAGTCTCCCCAGGGGAGTCAGGCCTCGTCTCGTGTGGGGGCATGCACGTGCGTTTTCCTCCCGAGCTGCAGCAGTAGTGTCACGCTTCCTGTCACGTGGATCAAGGGATCTGTGGCTTTCCCTCGAGGCTGTCCCTCGAGGCTTTCCCACGAGGCTTTCCCACAGGGCTGTGCCACGTGCCACCTTGGTGTGAGTCGATCCTCGGCGTGAAAGACGAGCCGGTGAAGGGAAAAGAGGTTCCTCTGGAATGGACTGAGACATCTGGGGGACTCTTGGAATGGTGGCACGACCCTGGAGTTCCTCTCGCCGTTCCTGTTGAGAGGGCCTCCTCTTGAGATGCGACGGGAACGCCGGGAACTCTTTCCCGACGAAGCAGGGAAAGGATCCCTCATCTCGAGCTACGAGGCGGAAACGGGGCTCCTCTGGATGTGGGCGGGACCCTCGTGATTCCTCTCGAGTGGAGACGGGTATGTCGGGGAACTTCTTGATTTGCAGCAAGGGTGTGAAGGACCCTTTCGAAGTTCCAGAGGGGAGGTGTGATCAGCCTCGAGACGCCTCAGCGGAAATGAGCCTCATCTCGCCTGGAGGGGAGAACCTCCTGGATTTTCTCGAGTTGCGGCAGGTCTTCTCGAGTTACGACGGGGACCTCAGGGACCCGCTCTGGTGGCCTCAGGAAAGGCCAGTCCCCATGCGAGTTGCTAGGGGACCTCTCGGGATTCCTCTCCCGTCCATGCCGGGGCCTCAGTCCTTGTGTGGAGTCGGGGCCGGAACCTGAGGATTCCTCTCCAGTGTTGCCATGGATCTTGGGGTGCTTCTGAGTCTCCCCAGGGGAGTCAGGCCTCGTCTCGAGTGGGGGCATGCACGTGCGCTTTCCTCCCGAGCTGCAGCAGTAGTGTCACGCTTCCTGTCACGTGGATCAAGGGATCTGTGGCTTTCCCTCGAGGCTGTCCCTCGAGGCTTTCCCACGAGGCTTTCCCACAGGGCTGTGCCACGTGCCACCTTGGTGTGAGTCGATCCTCGGCGTGAAAGACCAGCCGGTGAAGGGAAAAGAGGTTCCTCTGGAATGGACTGAGACATCTGGGGGACTCTTGGAATGGTGGCACGACCCTGGAGTTCCTCTCGCCGTTCCTGTTGAGAGGGCCTCCTCTTGAGATGCGACGGGAACGCCGGGAACTCTTTCCCGACGAAGCAGGGAAAGGATCCCTCATCTCGAGCTACGAGGCGGAAACGGGGCTCCTCTGGATGTGGGCGGGACCCTCGTGATTCCTCTCGAGTGGAGACGGGTATGTCGGGGAACTTCTTGATTTGCAGCAAGGGTGTGAAGGACCCTTTCGAAGTTCCAGAGGGGAGGTGTGATCAGCCTCGAGACGCCTCAGCGGAAATGAGCCTCATCTCGCCTGGAGGGCAGAACCTCCTGGATTTTCTCGAGTTGCGGCAGGTCTTCTCGAGTTACGACGGGGACCTCAGGGACCCGCTCTGGTGGCCTCAGGAAAGGCCAGTCCCCATGCGAGTTGCTAGGGGACCTCTCGGGATTCCTCTCCCGTCCATGCCGGGGCCTCAGTCCTTGTGTGGAGTCGGGGCCGGAACCTGAGGATTCCTCTCCAGTGTTGCCATGGATCTTGGGGTGCTTCTGAGTCTCCCCAGGGGAGTCAGGCCTCGTCTCGAGTGGGGGCATGCACGTGCGCTTTCCTCCCGAGCTGCAGCAGTAGTGTCACGCTTCCTGTCACGTGGATCAAGGGATCTGTGGCTTTCCCTCGAGGCTGTCCCTCGAGGCTTTCCCACGAGGCTTTCCCACAGGGCTGTGCCACGTGCCACCTTGGTGTGAGTCGATCCTCGGCGTGAAAGACCAGCCGGTGAAGGGAAAAGAGGTTCCTCTGGAATGGACTGAGACATCTGGGGGACTCTTGGAATGGTGGCACGACCCTGGAGTTCCTCTCGCCGTTCCTGTTGAGAGGGCCTCCTCTTGAGATGCGACGGGAACGCCGGGAACTCTTTCCCGACGAAGCAGGGAAAGGATCCCTCATCTCGAGCTACGAGGCGGAAACGGGGCTCCTCTGGATGTGGGCGGGACCCTCGTGATTCCTCTCGAGTGGAGACGGGTATGTCGGGGAACTTCTTGATTTGCACCAAGGGTGTGAAGGACCCTTTCGAAGTTCCAGAGGTGAGGTGTGATCAGCCTCGAGACGCCTCAGCGGAAATGGGCCTCATCTCGCCTGGAGGGGAGAACCTCCTGGATTTTCTCGAGTTGCGGCAGGTCTTCTCGAGTTATGATGGGGACCTCAGGGACCCGCTCTGGTGGCCTCAGGAAAGGCCAGTCCCCATGCGAGTTGCTAGGGGACCTCTCGGGATTCCTCTCCCGTCCATGCTGGGGCCTCAGTCCTTGTGTGGAGTCGGGGCCGGAACCTGAGGATTCCTCTCCAGTGTTGCCATGGATCTTGGGGTGCTTCTGAGTCTCCCCAGGGGAGTCAGGCCTCGTCTCAAGTGGGGGCATGCACGTGCGCTTTCCTCCCGAGCTGCAGCAGTAGTGTCACGCTTCCTGTCACGTGGATCAAGGGATCTGTGGCTTTCCCTCGAGGCTGTCCCTCGAGGCTTTCCCACGAGGCTTTCCCACAGGGCTGTGCCACGTGCCACCTTGGTGTGAGTCGATCCTCGGCGTGAAAGACGAGCCGGTGAAGGGAAAAGAGGTTCCTCTGGAATGGACTGAGACATCTGGGGGACTCTTGGAATGGTGGCACGACCCTGGAGTTCCTCTCGCCGTTCCTGTTGAGAGGGCCTCCTCTTGAGATGCGACGGGAACGCCGGGAACTCTTTCCCGACGAAGCAGGGAAAGGATCCCTCATCTCGAGCTACGAGGCGGAAACGGGGCTCGTCTGGATGTGGGCGGGACCCTCGTGATTCCTCTCGAGTGGAGACGGGTATGTCGGGGAACTTCTTGATTTGCAGCAAGGGTGTGAAGGACCCTTTCGAAGTTCCAGAGGGGAGGTGTGATCAGCCTCGAGACGCCTCAGCGGAAATGGGCCTCATCTCGCCTGGAGGGGAGAACCTCCTGGATTGCCTCGAGTTGCGGCAGGTCTTCTCGAGTTACGACGGGGACCTCAGGGACCCGCTCTGGTGGCCTAAGGAAAGGCCAGTCCCCATGCGAGTTGCAAGGGGACCTCTCGGGATTCCTCTCCCGTCCATGCCGGGGCCTCAGTCCTTGTGTGGAGTCGGGGCCGGAACCTGAGGATTCCTCTCCAGTGTTGCCATGGATCTTGGGGTGCTTCTGAGTCTCCCCAGGGGAGTCAGGCCTCGTCTCGAGTGGGGGCATGCACGTGCGCTTTCCTCCCGAGCTGCAGCAGTAGTGTCACGCTTCCTGTCACGTGGATCAAGGGATCTGTGGCTTTCCCTCGAGGCTGTCCCTCGAGGCTTTCCCACGAGGCTTTCCCACAGGGCTGTGCCACGTGCCACCTTGGTGTGAGTCGATCCTCGGCGTGAAAGACGAGCCGGTGAAGGGAAAAGAGGTTCCTCTGGAATGGACTGAGACATCTGGGGGCCTCTTGGAATGGTGGTACGACTCTGGAGTTCCTCTCGCCGTTCCTGTTGACAGGGCCTCCTCTTGAGATGCGACGGGAACGCCGGGAACTCTTTCCCGACGAAGCAGGGAAAGGATCCCTCATCTCGAGCTACGAGGCGGAAACGGGGCTCCTCTGGATATGGGCGGGACCCTCGTGATTCCTCTCGAGTGGAGACGGGTATGTCGGGGAACTTCTTGATTTGCACCAAGGGTGTGAAGGACCCTTTCGAAGTTCCAGAGGTGAGGTGTGATCAGCCTCGAGACGCCTCAGCGGAAATGGGCCTCATCTCGCCTGGAGGGGAGAACCTCCTGGATTTTCTCGAGTTGCGGCAGGTCTTCTCGAGTTACGACGGGGACCTCAGGGACCTGCTCTGGTGGCCTCAGGAAAGGCCAGTCCCCATGCGAGTTGCTAGGGGACCTCTCGGGATTCCTCTCCCGTCCATGCCGGGGCCTCAGTCCTTGTGTGGAGTCGGGGCCGGAACCTGAGGATTCCTCTCCAGTGTTGCCATGGATCTTGGGGTGCTTCTGAGTCTCCCCAGGGGAGTCAGGCCTCGTCTCGAGTGGGGGCATGCACGTGCGCTTTCCTCCCGAGCTGCAGCAGTAGTGTCACGCTTCCTGTCACGTGGATCAAGGGATCTGTGGCTTTCCCTCGAGGCTGTCCCTCGAGGCTTTCCCACGAGGCTTTCCCACAGGGCTGTGCCACGTGCCACCTTGGTGTGAGTCGATCCTCGGCGTGAAAGACGAGCCGGTGAAGGGAAAAGAGGTTCCTCTGGAATGGACTGAGACATCTTGGAATGGTGGTACGACTCTGGAGTTCCTCTCGCCGTTCCTGTTGAGAGGGCCTCCTCTTGAGATGCGACGGGAACGCCGGGAACTCTTTCCCGACGAAGCAGGGAAAGGATCCCTCATCTCGAGCTACGAGGCGGAAACGGGGCTCCTCTGGATGTGGGCGGGACCCTCGTGATTCCTCTCGAGTGGAGACGGGTATGTCGGGGAACTTCTTGATTTGCAGCAAGGGTGTGAAGGACCCTTTCGAAGTTCCAGAGGGGAGGTGTGATCAGCCTCGAGACGCCTCAGCGGAAATGGGCCTCATCTCGCCTGGAGGGGAGAACCTCCTGGATTTTCTCGAGTTGCGGCAGGTCTTCTCGAGTTACGACGGGGACCTCAGGGACCTGCTCTGGTGGCCTCAGGAAAGGCCAGTCCCCATGCGAGTTGCTAGGGGACCTCTCGGGATTCCTCTCCCGTCCAGGCCGGGGCCTCAGTCCTTGTGTGGAGTCGGGGCCGGAACCTGAGGATTCCTCTCCAGTGTTGCCATGGATCTTGGGGTGCTTCTGAGTCTCCCCAGGGGAGTCAGGCCTCGTCTCGAGTGGGGGCATGCACGTGCGCTTTCATCCCGAGCTGCAGCAGTAGTGTCACGCTTCCTGTCACGTGGATCAGACATCTGGGGGACTCTTGGAATGGTGGCACGACCCTGGAGTTCCTCTCGCCGTTCCTGTTGAGAGGGCCTCCTCTTGAGATGCGACGGGAAGGCCGGGAACTCTTTCCCGACGAAGCAGGGAAAGGATCCCTCATCTCGAGCTACGAGGCGGAAACGGGGCTCCTCTGGATGTGGGCGGGACCCTCGTGATTCCTCTCGAGTGGAGACGGGTATGTCGGGGAACTTCTTGATTTGCAGCAAGGGTGTGAAGGACCCTTTCGAAGTTCCAGAGGGGAGGTGTGATCAGCCTCGAGACGCCTCAGCGGAAATGAGCCTCATCTCGCCTGGAGGGCAGAACCTCCTGGATTTTCTCGAGTTGCGGCAGGTCTTCTCGAGTTACGACGGGGACCTCAGGGACCCGCTCTGGTGGCCTCAGGAAAGGCCAGTCCCCATGCGAGTTGCTAGGGGACCTCTCGGGATTCCTCTCCCGTCCATGCCGGGGCCTCAGTCCTTGTGTGGAGTCGGGGCCGGAACCTGAGGATTCCTCTCCAGTGTTGCCATGGATCTTGGGGTGCTTCTGAGTCTCCCCAGGGGAGTCAGGCCTCGTCTCGAGTGGGGGCATGCACGTGCGCTTTCCTCCCGAGCTGCAGCAGTAGTGTCACGCTTCCTGTCACGTGGATCAAGGGATCTGTGGCTTTCCCTCGAGGCTGTCCCTCGAGGCTTTCCCACGAGGCTTTCCCACAGGGCTGTGCCACGTGCCACCTTGGTGTGAGTCGATCCTCGGCGTGAAAGACGAGCCGGTGAAGGGAAAAGAGGTTCCTCTGGAATGGACTGAGACATCTGGGGGACTCTTGGAATGGTGGCACGACCCTGGAGTTCCTCTCGCCGTTCCTGTTGAGAGGGCCTCCTCTTGAGATGCGACGGGAACGCCGGGAACTCTTTCCCGACGAAGCAGGGAAAGGATCCCTCATCTCGAGCTACGAGGTGGAAACGGGGCTCCTCTGGATGTGGGAGGGACCCTCGTGATTCCTCTCGAGTGGAGACGGGTATGTCGGGGAACTTCTTGATTTGCAGCAAGGGTGTGAAGGACCCTTTCGAAGTTTCAGAGGTGAGGTGTGATCAGCCTCGAGACGCCTCAGCGGAAATGGGCCTCATCTCGCCTGGAGGGGAGAACCTCCTGGATTTTCTCGAGTTGCCCCAGGTCTTCTCGAGTTACGACGGGGACCTCAGGGACCCGCTCTGGTGGCCTCAGGAAAGGCCAGTCCCCATGCGAGTTGCTAGGGGACCTCTCGGGATTCCTCTCCCGTCCAGGCCAGGGCCTCAGTCCTTGTGTGGAGTCGGGGCCGGAACCTGAGGATTCCTCTCCAGTGTTGCCATGGATCTTGGGGTGCTTCTGAGTCTCCCCAGGGGAGTCAGGCCTCGTCTCGAGTGGGGGCATGCACGTGCGCTTTCTTCCCGAATTGCAGCAGTAGTGTCACGCTTCCTGTCACGTGGATCAAGGGATCTGTGGCTTTCCCTCGAGGCTGTCCCTCGAGGCTTTCCCACGAGGCTTTCCCACAGGCCTGTGCCACGTGCCACCTTGGTGTGAGTCGATCCTCGGCGTGAAAGACGAGCCGGTGAAGGGAAAAGAGGTTCCTCTGGAATGGACTGAGACATCTGGGGGACTCTTGGAATGGTGGCACGACCCTGGAGTTCCTCTCGCCGTTCCTGTTGAGAGGGCCTCCTCTTGAGATGCGACGGGAACGCCGGGAACTCTTTCCCGACGAAGCAGGGAAAGGATCCCTCATCTCGAGCTACGAGGCGGAAACGGGGCTCCTCTGGATGTGGGCGGGACCCTCGTGATTCCTCTCGAGTGGAGACGGGTATGTCGGGGAACTTCTTGATTTGCAGCAAGGGTGTGAAGGACCCTTTCGAAGTTCCAGAGGGGAGGTGTGATCAGCCTCGAGACGCCTCAGCGGAAATGAGCCTCATCTCGCCTGGAGGGGAGAACCTCCTGGATTTTCTCGAGTTGCGGCAGGTCTTCTCGAGTTACGACGGGGACCTCAGGGACCCGCTCTGGTGGCCTCAGGAAAGGCCAGTCCCCATGCGAGTTGCTAGGGGACCTCTCGGGATTCCTCTCCCGTCCATGCCGGGGCCTCAGTCCTTGTGTGGAGTCGGGGCCGGAACCTGAGGATTCCTCTCCAGTGTTGCCATGGATCTTGGGGTGCTTCTGAGTCTCCCCAGGGGAGTCAGGCCTCGTCTCGAGTGGGGGCATGCACGTGCGCTTTCCTCCCGAGCTGCAGCAGTAGTGTCACGCTTCCTGTCACGTGGATCAAGGGATCTGTGGCTTTCCCTCGAGGCTGTCCCTCGAGGCTTTCCCACGAGGCTTTCCCACAGGGCTGTGCCACGTGCCAGCTTGGTGTGAGTCGATCCTCGGCGTGAAAGACGAGCCGGTGAAGGGAAAAGAGGTTCCTCTGGAATGGACTGAGACATCTGGGGGCCTCTTGGAATGGTGGTACGACTCTGGAGTTCCTCTCGCCGTTCCTGTTGAGAGGGCCTCCTCTTGAGATGCGACGGGAACGCCGGGAACTCTTTCCCGACGAAGCAGGGAAAGGATCCCTCATCTCGAGCTACGAGGCGGAAACGGGGCTCCTCTGGATATGGGCGGGACCCTCGTGATTCCTCTCGAGTGGAGACGGGTATGTCGGGGAACTTCTTGATTTGCACCAAGGGTGTGAAGGACCCTTTCGAAGTTCCAGAGGTGAGGTGTGATCAGCCTCGAGACGCCTCAGCGGAAATGGGCCTCATCTCGCCTGGAGGGGAGAACCTCCTGGATTTTCTCGAGTTGCGGCAGGTCTTCTCGAGTTACGACGGGGACCTCAGGGACCTGCTCTGGTGGCCTCAGGAAAGGCCAGTCCCCATGCGAGTTGCTAGGGGACCTCTCGGGATTCCTCTCCCGTCCATGCCGGGGCCTCAGTCCTTGTGTGGAGTCGGGGCCGGAACCTGAGGATTCCTCTCCAGTGTTGCCATGGATCTTGGGGTGCTTCTGAGTCTCCCCAGGGGAGTCAGGCCTCGTCTTGTGTGGGGGCATGCAAGTGCGCTTTCCTCCCGAGCTGCAGCAGTAGTGTCACGCTTCCTGTCACGTGGATCAAGGGATCTGTGGCTTTCCCTCGAGGCTGTCCCTCGAGGCTGTCCCTCGAGGCTTTCCCACGAGGCTTTCCCACAGGCCTGTGCCACGTGCCACCTTGGTGTGAGTCGATCCTCGGCGTGAAAGACGAGCCGGTGAAGGGAAAAGAGGTTCCTCTGGAATGTACTGAGAAATCTGGGGGACTCTTGGAATGGTGGCACGACCCTGGAGTTCCTCTCGCCGTTCCTGTTGAGAGGGCCTCCTCTTGAGATGCGACGGGAACGCCGGGAACTCTTTCCCGACGAAGCAGGGAAAGGATCCCTCATCTCGAGCTACGAGGTGGAAACGGGGCTCCTCTGGATGTGGGCGGGACCCTCGTGATTCCTCTCGAGTGGAGACGGGTATGTCGGGGAACTTCTTGATTTGCAGCAAGGGTGTGAAGGACCCTTTCGAAGTTTCAGAGGTGAGGTGTGATCAGCCTCGAGACGCCTCAGCGGAAATGGGCCTCATCTCGCCTGGAGGGGAGAACCTCCTGGATTTTCTCGAGTTGCGGCAGGTCTTCTCGAGTTACGACGGGGACCTCAGGGACCCGCTCTGGTGGCCTCAGGAAAGGCCAGTCCCCATGCGAGTTGCTAGGGGACCTCTCGGGATTCCTCTCCCGTCCAGGCCGGGGCCTCAGTCCTTGTGTGGAGTCGGGGCCGGAACCTGAGGATTCCTCTCCAGTGTTGCCATGGATCTTGGGGTGCTTCTGAGTCTCCCCAGGGGAGTCAGGCCTCGTCTCGAGTGGGGGCATGCACGTGCGCTTTCCTCCCGAGCTGCAGCAGTAGTGTCACGCTTCCTGTCACGTGGATCAAGGGATCTGTGGCTTTCCCTCGAGGCTGTCCCTCGAGGCTTTCCCACGAGGCTTTCCCACAGGGCTGTGCCACGTGCCACCTTGGTGTGAGTCGATCCTCGGCGTGAAAGACGAGCCGGTGAAGGGAAAAGAGGTTCCTCTGGAATGGACTGAGACATCTGGGGGACTCTTGGAATGGTGGCACGACCCTGGAGTTCCTCTCGCCGTTCCTGTTGAGAGGGCCTCCTCTTGAGATGCGACGGGAACGCCGGGAACTCTTTCCCGACGAAGCAGGGAAAGGATCCCTCATCTCGAGCTACGAGGCGGAAACGGGGCTCCTCTGGATGTGGGCGGGACCCTCGTGATTCCTCTCGAGTGGAGACGGGTATGTCAGGGAACTTCTTGATTTGCAGCAAGGGTGTGAAGGACCCTTTCGAAGTTCCAGAGGGGAGGTGTGATCAGCCTCGAGACGCCTCAGCGGAAATGAGCCTCATCTCGCCTGGAGGGGAGAACCTCCTGGATTTTCTCGAGTTGCGGCAGGTCTTCTCGAGTTACGACGGGGACCTCAGGGACCCGCTCGGGTGGCCTCAGGAAAGGCCAGTCCCCATGCGAGTTGCTAGGGGACCTCTCGGGATTCCTCTCCCGTCCATGCCGGGGCCTCAGTCCTTGTGTGGAGTCGGGGCCGGAACCTGAGGATTCCTCTCCAGTGTTGCCATGGATCTTGGGGTGCTTCTGAGTCTCCCCAGGGGAGTCAGGCCTCGTCTCGAGTGGGGGCATGCACGTGCGCTTTCCTCCCGAGCTGCAGCAGTAGTGTCACGCTTCCTGTCACGTGGATCAAGGGATCTGTGGCTTTCCCTCGAGGCTGTCCCTCGAGGCTTTCCCACGAGGCTTTCCCACAGGGCTGTGCCACGTGCCACCTTGGTGTGAGTCGATCCTCGGCGTGAAAGACGAGCCGGTGAAGGGAAAAGAGGTTCCTCTGGAATGGACTGAGACATCTGGGGGACTCTTGGAATGGTGGCACGACCCTGGAGTTCCTCTCGCCGTTCCTGTTGAGAGGGCCTCCTCTTGAGATGCGACGTGAATGCCGGGAACTCTTTCCCGACGAAGCAGGGAAAGGATCCCTCATCTCGAGCTACGAGGTGGAAACGGGGCTCCTCTGGATGTGGGCGGGACCCTCGTGATTCCTCTCGAGTGGAGACGGGTATGTCGGGGAACTTCTTGATTTGCAGCAAGGGTGTGAAGGACCCTTTCGAAGTTTCAGAGGTGAGGTGTGATCAGCCTCGAGACGCCTCAGCGGAAATGGGCCTCATCTCGCCTGGAGGGGAGAACCTCCTGGATTTTCTCGAGTTGCGGCAGGTCTTCTCGAGTTATGATGGGGACCTCAGGGACCCGCTCTGGTGGCCTCAGGAAAGGCCAGTCCCCATGCGAGTTGCTAGGGGACCTCTCGGGATTCCTCTCCCGTCCAGGCCAGGGCCTCAGTCCTTGTGTGGAGTCGGGGCCGGAACCTGAGGATTCCTCTCCAGTGTTGCCATGGATCTTGGGGTGCTTCTGAGTCTCCCCAGGGGAGTCAGGCCTCGTCTCGAGTGGGGGCATGCACGTGCGCTTTCTTCCCGAGCTGCAGCAGTAGTGTCACGCTTCCTGTCACGTGGATCAAGGGATCTGTGGCTTTCCCTCGAGGCTGTCCCTCGAGGCTTTCCCACGAGGCTTTCCCACAGGCCTGTGCCACGTGCCACCTTGGTGTGAGTCGATCCTCGGCGTGAAAGACGAGCCGGTGAAGGGAAAAGAGGTTCCTCTGGAATGTACTGAGAAATCTGGGGGACTCTTGGAATGGTGGCACGACCCTGGAGTTCCTCTCGCCGTTCCTGTTGAGAGGGCCTCCTCTTGAGATGCGACGGGAACGCCGGGAACTCTTTCCCGACGAAGCAGGGAAAGGATCCCTCATCTCGAGCTACGAGGTGGAAACGGGGCTCCTCTGGATGTGGGCGGGACCCTCGTGATTCCTCTCGAGTGGAGACGGGTATGTCGGGGAACTTCTTGATTTGCAGCAAGGGTGTGAAGGACCCTTTCGAAGTTTCAGAGGTGAGGTGTGATCAGCCTCGAGACGCCTCAGCGGAAATGGGCCTCATCTCGCCTGGAGGGGAGAACCTCCTGGATTTTCTCGAGTTGCGGCAGGTCTTCTCGAGTTACGACGGGGACCTCAGGGACCCGCTCTGGTGGCCTCAGGAAAGGCCAGTCCCCATGCGAGTTGCTAGGGGACCTCTCGGGATTCCTCTCCCGTCCAGGCCGGGGCCTCAGTCCTTGTGTGGAGTCGGGGCCGGAACCTGAGGATTCCTCTCCAGTGTTGCCATGGATCTTGGGGTGCTTCTGAGTCTCCCCAGGGGAGTCAGGCCTCGTCTCGAGTGGGGGCATGCACGTGCGCTTTCCTCCCGAGCTGCAGCAGTAGTGTCACGCTTCCTGTCACGTGGATCAAGGGATCTGTGGCTTTCCCTCGAGGCTGTCCCTCGAGGCTTTCCCACGAGGCTTTCCCACAGGGCTGTGCCACGTGCCACCTTGGTGTGAGTCGATCCTCGGCGTGAAAGACGAGCCGGTGAAGGGAAAAGAGGTTCCTCTGGAATGGACTGAGACATCTGGGGGACTCTTGGAATGGTGGCACGACCCTGGAGTTCCTCTCGCCGTTCCTGTTGAGAGGGCCTCCTCTTGAGATGCGACGGGAACGCCGGGAACTCTTTCCCGACGAAGCAGGGAAAGGATCCCTCATCTCGAGCTACGAGGCGGAAACGGGGCTCCTCTGGATGTGGGCGGGACCCTCGTGATTCCTCTCGAGTGGAGACGGGTATGTCAGGGAACTTCTTGATTTGCAGCAAGGGTGTGAAGGACCCTTTCGAAGTTCCAGAGGGGAGGTGTGATCAGCCTCGAGACGCCTCAGCGGAAATGAGCCTCATCTCGCCTGGAGGGGAGAACCTCCTGGATTTTCTCGAGTTGCGGCAGGTCTTCTCGAGTTACGACGGGGACCTCAGGGACCCGCTCTGGTGGCCTCAGGAAAGGCCAGTCCCCATGCGAGTTGCTAGGGGACCTCTCGGGATTCCTCTCCCGTCCATGCCGGGGCCTCAGTCCTTGTGTGGAGTCGGGGCCGGAACCTGAGGATTCCTCTCCAGTGTTGCCATGGATCTTGGGGTGCTTCTGAGTCTCCCCAGGGGAGTCAGGCCTCGTCTCGAGTGGGGGCATGCACGTGCGCTTTCCTCCCGAGCTGCAGCAGTAGTGTCACGCTTCCTGTCACGTGGATCAAGGGATCTGTGGCTTTCCCTCGAGGCTGTCCCTCGAGGCTTTCCCACGAGGCTTTCCCACAGGGCTGTGCCACGTGCCACCTTGGTGTGAGTCGATCCTCGGCGTGAAAGACGAGCCGGTGAAGGGAAAAGAGGTTCCTCTGGAATGGACTGAGACATCTGGGGGACTCTTGGAATGGTGGCACGACCCTGGAGTTCCTCTCGCCGTTCCTGTTGAGAGGGCCTCCTCTTGAGATGCGACGGGAACGCCGGGAACTCTTTCCCGACGAAGCAGGGAAAGGATCCCTCATCTCGAGCTACGAGGTGGAAACGGGGCTCCTCTGGATGTGGGCGGGACCCTCGTGATTCCTCTCGAGTGGAGACGGGTATGTCGGGGAACTTCTTGATTTGCAGCAAGGGTGTGAAGGACCCTTTCGAAGTTTCAGAGGTGAGGTGTGATCAGCCTCGAGACGCCTCAGCGGAAATGGGCCTCATCTCGCCTGGAGGGGAGAACCTCCTGGATTTTCTCGAGTTGCGGCAGGTCTTCTCGAGTTACGACGGGGACCTCAGGGACCCGCTCTGGTGGCCTCAGGAAAGGCCAGTCCCCATGCGAGTTGCTAGGGGACCTCTCGGGATTCCTCTCCCGTCCAGGCCAGGGCCTCAGTCCTTGTGTGGAGTCGGGGCCGGAACCTGAGGATTCCTCTCCAGTGTTGCCATGGATCTTGGGGTGCTTCTGAGTCTCCCCAGGGGAGTCAGGCCTCGTCTCGAGTGGGGGCATGCACGTGCGCTTTCTTCCCGAGCTGCAGCAGTAGTGTCACGCTTCCTGTCACGTGGATCAAGGGATCTGTGGCTTTCCCTCGAGGCTGTCCCTCGAGGCTTTCCCACGAGGCTTTCCCACAGGCCTGTGCCACGTGCCACTTGGTGTGAGTCGATCCTCGGCGTGAAAGACGAGCCGGTGAAGGGAAAAGAGGTTCCTCTGGAATGGACTGAGACATCTGGGGGACTCTTGGAATGGTGGCACGACCCTGGAGTTCCTCTCGCCGTTCCTGTTGAGAGGGCCTCCTCTTGAGATGCGACGGGAACGCCGGGAACTCTTTCCCGACGAAGCAGGGAAAGGATCCCTCATCTCGAGCTACGAGGCGGAAACGGGGCTCCTCTGGATGTGGGCGGGACCCTCGTGATTCCTCTCGAGTGGAGACGGGTATGTCGGGGAACTTCTTGATTTGCAGCAAGGGTGTGAAGGACCCTTTCGAAGTTCCAGAGGGGAGGTGTGATCAGCCTCGAGACGCCTCAGCGGAAATGAGCCTCATCTCGCCTGGAGGGGAGAACCTCCTGGATTTTCTCGAGTTGCGGCAGGTCTTCTCGAGTTACGACGGGGACCTCAGGGACCCGCTCTGGTGGCCTCAGGAAAGGCCAGTCCCCATGCGAGTTGCTAGGGGACCTCTCGGGATTCCTCTCCCGTCCATGCCGGGGCCTCAGTCCTTGTGTGGAGTCGGGGCCGGAACCTGAGGATTCCTCTCCAGTGTTGCCATGGATCTTGGGGTGCTTCTGAGTCTCCCCAGGGGAGTCAGGCCTCGTCTCGAGTGGGGGCATGCACGTGCGCTTTCCTCCCGAGCTGCAGCAGTAGTGTCACGCTTCCTGTCACGTGGATCAAGGGATCTGTGGCTTTCCCTCGAGGCTGTCCCTCGAGGCTTTCCCACGAGGCTTTCCCACAGGGCTGTGCCACGTGCCACCTTGGTGTGAGTCGATCCTCGGCGTGAAAGACGAGCCGGTGAAGGGAAAAGAGGTTCCTCTGGAATGGACTGAGACATCTGGGGGACTCTTGGAATGGTGGCACGACCCTGGAGTTCCTCTCGCCGTTCCTGTTGAGAGGGCCTCCTCTTGAGATGCGACGGGAACGCCGGGAACTCTTTCCCGACGAAGCAGGGAAAGGATCCCTCATCTCGAGCTACGAGGCGGAAACGGGGCTCCTCTGGATGTGGGCGGGACCCTCGTGATTCCTCTCGAGTGGAGACGGGTATGTCGGGGAACTTCTTGATTTGCAGCAAGGGTGTGAAGGACCCTTTCGAAGTTCCAGAGGGGAGGTGTGATCAGCCTCGAGACACCACAGCGGAAATGAGCCTCATCTCGCCTGGAGGGGAGAACCTCCTGGATTTTCTCGAGTTGCGGCAGGTCTTCTCGAGTTACGACGGGGACCTCAGGGACCCGCTCTGGTGGCCTCAGGAAAGGCCAGTCCCCATGCGAGTTGCTAGGGGACCTCTCGGGATTCCTCTCCCGTCCATGCCGGGGCCTCAGTCCTTGTGTGGAGTCGGGGCCGGAACCTGAGGATTCCTCTCCAGTGTTGCCATGGATCTTGGGGTGCTTCTGAGTCTCCCCAGGGGAGTCAGGCCTCGTCTCGAGTGGGGGCATGCACGTGCGCTTTCCTCCCGAGCTGCAGCAGTAGTGTCACGCTTCCTGTCACGTGGATCAAGGGATCTGTGGCTTTCCCTCGAGGCTGTCCCTCGAGGCTTTCCCACGAGGCTTTCCCACAGGGCTGTGCCACGTGCCAGCTTGGTGTGAGTCGATCCTCGGCGTGAAAGACGAGCCGGTGAAGGGAAAAGAGGTTCCTCTGGAATGGACTGAGACATCTGGGGGCCTCTTGGAATGGTGGTACGACTCTGGAGTTCCTCTCGCCGTTCCTGTTGAGAGGGCCTCCTCTTGAGATGCGACGGGAACGCCGGGAACTCTTTCCCGACGAAGCAGGGAAAGGATCCCTCATCTCGAGCTACGAGGCGGAAACGGGGCTCCTCTGGATATGGGCGGGACCCTCGTGATTCCTCTCGAGTGGAGACGGGTATGTCGGGGAACTTCTTGATTTGCACCAAGGGTGTGAAGGACCCTTTCGAAGTTCCAGAGGTGAGGTGTGATCAGCCTCGAGACGCCTCAGCGGAAATGGGCCTCATCTCGCCTGGAGGGGAGAACCTCCTGGATTTTCTCGAGTTGCGGCAGGTCTTCTCGAGTTACGACGGGGACCTCAGGGACCTGCTCTGGTGGCCTCAGGAAAGGCCAGTCCCCATGCGAGTTGCTAGGGGACCTCTCGGGATTCCTCTCCCGTCCATGCCGGAGCCTCAGTCCTTGTGTGGAGTCGGGGCCGGAACCTGAGGATTCCTCTCCAGTGTTGCCATGGATCTTGGGGTGCTTCTGAGTCTCCCCAGGGGAGTCAGGCCTCGTCTTGTGTGGGGGCATGCAAGTGCGCTTTCCTCCCGAGCTGCAGCAGTAGTGTCACGCTTCCTGTCACGTGGATCAAGGGATCTGTGGCTTTCCCTCGAGGCTGTCCCTCGAGGCTTTCCCACGAGGCTTTCCCACAGGGCTGTGCCACGTGCCACCTTGGTGTGAGTCGATCCTCGGCGTGAAAGACGAGCTGGTGAAGGGAAAAGAGGTTCCTCTGGAATGGACTGAGACATCTGGGGGACTCTTGGAATGGTGGCACGACCCTGGAGTTCCTCTCGCCGTTCCTGTTGAGAGGGCCTCCTCTTGAGATGCGACGGGAACGCCGGGAACTCTTTCCCGACGAAGCAGGGAAAGGATCCCTCATCTCGAGCTACGAGGCGGAAACGGGGCTCCTCTGGATATGGGCGGGACCCTCGTGATTCCTCTCGAGTGGAGACGGGTATGTCGGGGAACTTCTTGATTTGCACCAAGGGTGTGAAGGACCCTTTCGAAGTTCCAGAGGTGAGGTGTGATCAGCCTCGAGACGCCTCAGCGGAAATGGGCCTCATCTCGCCTGGAGGGGAGAATCTCCTGGATTTTCTCGAGTTGCGGCAGGTCTTCTCGAGTTACGACGGGGACCTCAGGGACCTGCTCTGGTGGCCTCAGGAAAGGCCAGTCCCCATGCGAGTTGCTAGGGGACCTCTCGGGATTCCTCTCCCGTCCATGCCGGGGCCTCAGTCCTTGTGTGGAGTCGGGGCCGGAACCTGAGGATTCCTCTCCAGTGTTGCCATGGATCTTGGGGTGCTTCTGAGTCTCCCCAGGGGAGTCAGGCCTCGTCTCGTGTGGGGGCATGCAAGTGCGCTTTCCTCCCGAGCTGCAGCAGTAGTGTCACGCTTCCTGTCACGTGGATCAAGGGACCTGTGGCTTTCCCTTGAAGCTGTCCCTCGAGGCTTTCCCACGAGGCTTTCCCACAGGGCTGTGCCACGTGCCACCTTGGTGTGAGTCGATCCTCGGCGTGAAAGACGAGCCGGTGAAGGGAAAAGAGGTTCCTCTGGAATGGACTGAGACATCTGGGGGACTCTTGGAATGGTGGCACGACCCTGGAGTTCCTCTCGCCGTTCCTGTTGAGAGGGCCTCCTCTTGAGATGCGACGGGAACGCCGGGAACTCTTTCCCGACGAAGCAGGGAAAGGATCCCTCATCTCGAGCTACGAGGCGGAAACGGGGCTCCTCTGGATGTGGGCGGGACCCTCGTGATTCCTCTCGAGTGGAGACGGGTATGTCGGGGAACTTCTTGATTTGCAGCAAGGGTGTGAAGGACCCTTTCGAAGTTTCAGAGGTGAGGTGTGATCAGCCTCGAGACGCCTCAGCGGAAATGGGCCTCATCTCGCCTGGAGGGGAGAACCTCCTGGATTTTCTCGAGTTGCGGCAGGTCTTCTCGAGTTACGACGGGGACCTCAGGGACCCGCTCTGGTGGCCTCAGGAAAGGCCAGTCCCCATGCGAGTTGCTAGGGGACCTCTCGGGATTCCTCTCCCGTCCAGGCCGGGGCCTCAGTCCTTGTGTGGAGTCGGGGCCGGAACCTGAGGATTCCTCTCCAGTGTTGCCATGGATCTTGGGGTGCTTCTGAGTCTCCCCAGGGGAGTCAGGCCTCGTCTCGAGTGGGGGCATGCACGTGCGCTTTCCTCCCGAGCTGCAGCAGTAGTGTCACGCTTCCTGTCACGTGGATCAAGGGATCTGTGGCTTTCCCTCGAGGCTGTCCCTCGAGGCTTTCCCACGAGGCTTTCCCACAGGGCTGTGCCACGTGCCACCTTGGTGTGAGTCGATCCTCGGCGTGAAAGACGAGCCGGTGAAGGGAAAAGAGGTTCCTCTGGAATGGACTGAGACATCTGGGGGACTCTTGGAATGGTGGCACGACCCTGGAGTTCCTCTCGCCGTTCCTGTTGAGAGGGCCTCCTCTTGAGATGCGACGGGAACGCCGGGAACTCTTTCCCGACGAAGCAGGGAAAGGATCCTTCATCTCGAGCTACGAGGCGGAAACGGGGCTCCTCTGGATGTGGGCGGGACCCTCGTGATTCCTCTCGAGTGGAGACGGGTATGTCGGGGAACTTCTTGATTTGCAGCAAGGGTGTGAAGGACCCTTTCGAAGTTCCAGAGGGGAGGTGTGATCAGCCTCGAGACGCCTCAGCGGAAATGAGCCTCATCTCGCCTGGAGGGGAGAACCTCCTGGATTTTCTCGAGTTGCGGCAGGTCTTCTCGAGTTACGACGGGGACCTCAGGGACCCGCTCTGGTGGCCTCAGGAAAGGCCAGTCCCCATGCGAGTTGCTAGGGGACCTCTCGGGATTCCTCTCCCGTCCATGCCGGGGCCTCAGTCCTTGTGTGGAGTCGGGGCCGGAACCTGAGGATTCCTCTCCAGTGTTGCCATGGATCTTGGGGTGCTTCTGAGTCTCCCCAGGGGAGTCAGGCCTCGTCTCGAGTGGGGGCATGCACGTGCGCTTTCCTCCCGAGCTGCAGCAGTAGTGTCACGCTTCCTGTCACGTGGATCAAGGGATCTGTGGCTTTCCCTCGAGGCTGTCCCTCGAGGCTTTCCCACGAGGCTTTCCCACAGGGCTGTGCCACGTGCCACCTTGGTGTGAGTCGATCCTCGGCGTGAAAGACGAGCCGGTGAAGGGAAAAGAGGTTCCTCTGGAATGGACTGAGACATCTGGGGGACTCTTGGAATGGTGGCACGACCCTGGAGTTCCTCTCGCCGTTCCTGTTGAGAGGGCCTCCTCTTGAGATGCGACGGGAACGCCGGGAACTCTTTTCCGACGAAGCAGGGAAAGGATCCCTCATCTCGAGCTACGAGGTGTAAACGGGGCTCCTCTGGATGTGGGCGGGACCCTCGTGATTCCTCTCGAGTGGAGACGGGTATGTCGGGGAACTTCTTGATTTGCAGCAAGGGTGTGAAGGACCCTTTCGAAGTTTCAGAGGTGAGGTGTGATCAGCCTCGAGACGCCTCAGCGGAAATGGGCCTCATCTCGCCTGGAGGGGAGAACCTCCTGGATTTTCTCGAGTTGCGGCAGGTCTTCTCGAGTTACGACGGGGACCTCAGGGACCCGCTCTGGTGGCCTCAGGAAAGGCCAGTCCCCATGCGAGTTGCTAGGGGACCTCTCGGGATTCCTCTCCCGTCCAGGCCGGGGCCTCAGTCCTTGTGTGGAGTCGGGGCCGGAACCTGAGGATTCCTCTCCAGTGTTGCCATGGATCTTGGGGTGCTTCTGAGTCTCCCCAGGGGAGTCAGGCCTCGTCTCGAGTGGGGGCATGCACGTGCGCTTTCCTCCCGAGCTGCAGCAGTAGTGTCACGCTTCCTGTCACGTGGATCAAGGGATCTGTGGCTTTCCCTCGAGGCTGTCCCTCGAGGCTTTCCCACGAGGCTTTCCCACAGGGCTGTGCCACGTGCCACCTTGGTGTGAGTCGATCCTCGGCGTGAAAGACGAGCCGGTGAAGGGAAAAGAGGTTCCTCTGGAATGGACTGAGACATCTGGGGGACTCTTGGAATGGTGGCACGACCCTGGAGTTCCTCTCGCCGTTCCTGTTGAGAGGGCCTCCTCTTGAGATGCGACGGGAACGCCGGGAACTCTTTCCCGACGAAGCAGGGAAAGGATCCCTCATCTCGAGCTACGAGGCGGAAACGGGGCTCCTCTGGATGTGGGTGGGACCCTCGTGATTCCTCTCGAGTGGAGACGGGTATGTCAGGGAACTTCTTGATTTGCAGCAAGGGTGTGAAGGACCCTTTCGAAGTTCCAGAGGGGAGGTGTGATCAGCCTCGAGACGCCTCAGCGGAAATGAGCCTCATCTCGCCTGGAGGGGAGAACCTCCTGGATTTTCTCGAGTTGCGGCAGGTCTTCTCGAGTTACGACGGGGACCTCAGGGACCCGCTCTGGTGGCCTCAGGAAAGGCCAGTCCCCATGCGAGTTGCTAGGGGACCTCTCGGGATTCCTCTCCCGTCCAGGCCGGGGCCTCAGTCCTTGTGTGGAGTCGGGGCCGGAACCTGAGGATTCCTCTCCAGTGTTGCCATGGATCTTGGGGTGCTTCTGAGTCTCCCCAGGGGAGTCAGGCCTCGTCTCGAGTGGGGGCATGCACGTGCGCTTTCCTCCCGAGCTGCAGCAGTAGTGTCACGCTTCCTGTCACGTGGATCAAGGGATCTGTGGCTTTCCCTCGAGGCTGTCCCTCGAGGCTTTCCCACGAGGCTTTCCCACAGGGCTGTGCCACGTGCCACCTTGGTGTGAGTCGATCCTCGGCGTGAAAGACGAGCCGGTGAAGGGAAAAGAGGTTCCTCTGGAATGGACTGAGACATCTGGGGGACTCTTGGAATGGTGGCACGACCCTGGAGTTCCTCTCGCCGTTCCTGTTGAGAGGGCCTCCTCTTGAGATGCGACGGGAACGCCGGGAACTCTTTCCCGACGAAGCAGGGAAAGGATCCCTCATCTCGAGCTACGAGGCGGAAACGGGGCTCCTCTGGATGTGGGCGGGACCCTCGTGATTCCTCTCGAGTGGAGACGGGTATGTCGGGGAACTTCTTGATTTGCAGCAAGGGTGTGAAGGACCCTTTCGAAGTTCCAGAGGGGAGGTGTGATCAGCCTCGAGACACCTCAGCGGAAATGAGCCTCATCTCGCCTGGAGGGGAGAACCTCCTGGATTTTCTCGAGTTGCGGCAGGTCTTCTCGAGTTACGACGGGGACCTCAGGGACCCGCTCTGGTGGCCTCAGGAAAGGCCAGTCCCCATGCGAGTTGCTAGGGGACCTCTCGGGATTCCTCTCCCGTCCATGCCGGGGCCTCAGTCCTTGTGTGGAGTCGGGGCCGGAACCTGAGGATTCCTCTCCAGTGTTGCCATGGATCTTGGGGTGCTTCTGAGTCTCCCCAGGGAAGTCAGGCCTCGTCTCGAGTGGGGGCATGCACGTGCGCTTTCCTCCCGAGCTGCAGCAGTAGTGTCACGCTTCCTGTCACGTGGATCAAGGGATCTGTGGCTTTCCCTCGAGGCTGTCCCTCGAGGCTTTCCCACGAGGCTTTCCCACAGGGCTGTGCCACGTGCCACCTTGGTGGGAGTCGATCCTCGGCGTGAAAGACGAGCCGGTGAAGGGAAAAGAGGTTCCTCTGGAATGGACTGAGACATCTGGGGGACTCTTGGAATGGTGGCACGACCCTGGAGTTCCTCTCGCCGTTCCTGTTGAGAGGGCCTCCTCTTGAGATGTGACGGGAACGCCGGGAACTCTTTCCCGACCAAGCAGGGAAAGGATCCCTCATCTCGAGCTACGAGGCGGAAACGGGGCTCCTCTGGATGTGGGCGGGACCCTCGTGATTCCTCTCGAGTGGAGACGGGTATGTCGGGGAACTTCTTGATTTGCAGCAAGGGTGTGAAGGACCCTTTCGAAGTTCCAGAGGGGAGGTGTGATCAGCCTCGAGACGCCTCAGCGGAAATGGGCCTCATCTCGCCTGGAGGGGAGAACCTCCTGGATTTTCTCGAGTTGCGGCAGGTCTTCTCGAGTTACGACGGGGACCTCAGGGACCCGCTCTGGTGGCCTAAGGAAAGGCCAGTCCCCATGCGAGTTGCTAGGGGACCTCTCGGGATTCCTCTCCCGTCCATGCCGGGGCCTCAGTCCTTGTGTGGAGTCGGGCCCGGAACCTGAGGATTCCTCTCCAGTGTTGCCATGGATCTTGGGGTGCTTCTGAGTCTCCCCAGGGGAGTCAGGCCTCGTCTCGAGTGGGGGCATGCACGTGCGCTTTCCTCCCGAGCTGCAGCAGTAGTGTCACGCTTCCTGTCACGTGGATCAAGGGATCTGTGGCTTTCCCTCGAGGCTGTCCCTCGAGGCTTTCCCACGAGGCTTTCCCACAGGGCTGTGCCACGTGCCACCTTGGTGTGAGTCGATCCTCGGCGTGAAAGACGAGCCGATGAAGGGAAAAGAGGTTCCTCTGGAATGGACTGAGACATCTGGGGGACTCTTGGAATGGTGGCACGACCCTGGAGTTCCTCTCGCCGTTCCTGTTGAGAGGGCCTCCTCTTGAGATGCGACGGGAACGCCGGGAACTCTTTCCCGACGAAGCAGGGAAAGGATCCCTCATCTCGAGCTACGAGGCGGAAACGGGGCTCGTCTGGATGTGGGCGGGACCCTCGTGATTCCTCTCGAGTGGAGACGGGTATGTCGGGGAACTTCTTGATTTGCAGCAAGGGTGTGAAGGACCCTTGCGAAGTTCCAGAGGGGAGGTGTGATCAGCCTCGAGACGCCTCAGCGGAAATGGGCCTCATCTCGCCTGGAGGGGAGAACCTCCTGGATTGTCTCGAGTTGCGGCAGGTCTTCTCGAGTTACGACGGGGACCTCAGGGACCCGCTCTGGTGGCCTCAGGAAAGGCCAGTCCCCATGCGAGTTGCTAGGGGACCTCTCGGGATTCCTCTCCCGTCCATGCCGGGGCCTCAGTCCTTGTGTGGAGTCGGGGCCGGAACCTGAGGATTCCTCTCCAGTGTTGCCATGGATCTTGGGGTGCTTCTGAGTCTCCCCAGGGGAGTCAGGCCTCGTCTCGAGTGGGGGCATGCACGTGCGCTTTCCTCCCGAGCTGCAGCAGTAGTGTCACGCTTCCTGTCACGTGGATCAAGGGATCTGTGGCTTTCCCTCGAGGCTGTCCCTCGAGGCTTTCCCACGAGGCTTTCCCACAGGGCTGTGCCACGTGCCACCTTGGTGTGAGTCGATCCTCGGCGTGAAAGACGAGCCGGTGAAGGGAAAAGAGGTTCCTCTGGAATGGACTGAGACATCTGGGGGACTCTTGGAATGGTGGCACGACCCTGGAGTTCCTCTCGCCGTTCCTGTTGAGAGGGCCTCCTCTTGAGATGCGACGGGAACGCCGGGAACTCTTTCCCGACGAAGCAGGGAAAGGATCCCTCATCTCGAGCTACGAGGCGGAAACGGGGCTCCTCTGGATGTGGGCGGGACCCTCGTGATTCCTCTCGAGTGGAGACGGGTATGTCGGGGAACTTCTTGATTTGCAGCAAGGGTGTGAAGGACCCTTTCGAAGTTTCAGAGGTGAGGTGTGATCAGCCTCGAGACGCCTCAGCGGAAATGGGCCTCATCTCGCCTGGAGGGGAGAACCTCCTGGATTTTCTCGAGTTGCGGCAGGTCTTCTCGAGTTACGACGGGGACCTCAGGGACCCGCTCTGGTGGCCTCAGGAAAGGCCAGTCCCCATGCGAGTTGCTAGGGGACCTCTCGGGATTCCTCTCCCGTCCAGGCCGGGGCCTCAGTCCTTGTGTGGAGTCGGGGCCGGAACCTGAGGATTCCTCTCCAGTGTTGCCATGGATCTTGGGGTGCTTCTGAGTCTCCCCAGGGGAGTCAGGCCTCGTCTCGAGTGGGGGCATGCACGTGCGCTTTCCTCCCGAGCTGCAGCAGTAGTGTCACGCTTCCTGTCACGTGGATCAAGGGATCTGTGGCTTTCCCTCGAGGCTGTCCCTCGAGGCTTTCCCACGAGGCTTTCCCACAGGGCTGTGCCACGTGCCACCTTGGTGTGAGTCGATCCTCGGCGTGAAAGACGAGCCGGTGAAGGGAAAAGAGGTTCCTCTGGAATGGACTGAGACATCTGGGGGACTCTTGGAATGGTGGCACGACCCTGGAGTTCCTCTCGCCGTTCCTGTTGAGAGGGCCTCCTCTTGAGATGCGACGGGAACGCCGGGAACTCTTTCCCGACGAAGCAGGGAAAGGATCCCTCATCTCGAGCTACGAGGCGGAAACGGGGCTCCTCTGGATGTGGGCGGGACCCTCGTGATTCCTCTCGAGTGGAGACGGGTATGTCGGGGAACTTCTTGATTTGCACCAAGGGTGTGAAGGACCCTTTCGAAGTTCCAGAGGTGAGGTGTGATCAGCCTCGAGACGCCTCAGCGGAAATGGGCCTCATCTCGCCTGGAGGGGAGAACCTCCTGGATTTTCTCGAGTTGCGGCAGGTCTTCTCGAGTTATGATGGGGACCTCAGGGACCCGCTCTGGTGGCCTCAGGAAAGGCCAGTCCCCATGCGAGTTGCTAGGGGACCTCTCGGGATTCCTCTCCCGTCCATGCCGGGGCCTCAGTCCTTCTGTGGAGTCGGGGCCGGAACCTGAGGATTCCTCTCCAGTGTTGCCATGGATCTTGGGGTGCTTCTGAGTCTCCCCAGGGGAGTCAGGCCTCGTCTCGAGTGGGGGCATGCACGTGCGCTTTCCTCCCGAGCTGCAGCAGTAGTGTCACGCTTCCTGTCACGTGGAACAAGGGATCTGTGGCTTTCCCTCGAGGCTGTCCCTCGAGGCTTTCCCACGAGGCTTTCCCACAGGGCTGTGCCACGTGCCACCTTGGTGTGAGTCGATCCTCGGCGTGAAAGACGAGCCGGTGAAGGGAAAAGAGGTTCCTCTGGAATGGACTGAGACATCTGGGGGACTCTTGGAATGGTGGCACGACCCTGGAGTTCCTCTCGCCGTTCCTGTTGAGAGGGCCTCCTCTTGAGATGCGACGGGAACGCCGGGAACTCTTTCCCGACGAAGCAGGGAAAGGATCCCTCATCTCGAGCTACGAGGCGGAAACGGGGCTCCTCTGGATATGGGCGGGACCCTCGTGATTCCTCTCGAGTGGAGACGGGTATGTCGGGGAACTTCTTGATTTGCACCAAGGGTGTGAAGGACCCTTTCGAAGTTCCAGAGGTGAGGTGTGATCAGCCTCGAGACGCCTCAGCGGAAATGGGCCTCATCTCGCCTGGAGGGGAGAACCTCCTGGATTTTCTCGAGTTGCGGCAGGTCTTCTCGAGTTACGACGGGGACCTCAGGGACCCGCTCTGGTGGCCTCAGGAAAGGCCAGTCCCCATGCGAGTTGCTAGGGGACCTCTCGGGATTCCTCTCCCGTCCAGGCCGGGGACTCAGTCCTTGTGTGGAGTCGGGGCCGGAACCTGAGGATTCCTCTCCAGTGTTGCCATGGATCTTGGGGTGCTTCTGAGTCTCCCCAGGGGAGTCAGGCCTCGTCTCGAGTGGGGGCATGCACGTGTGCTTTCCTCCCGAGCTGCAGCAGTAGTGTCACGCTTCCTGTCACGTGGATCAAGGGATCTGTGGCTTTCCCTCGAGGCTGTCCCTCGAGGCTTTCCCACGAGGCTTTCCCACAGGGCTGTGCCACGTGCCACCTTGGTGTGAGTCGATCCTCGGCGTGAAAGACGAGCCGGTGAAGGGAAAAGAGGTTCGTCTGGAATGGACTGAGACATCTGGGGGACTCTTGGAATGGTGGCACGACCCTGGAGTTCCTCTCGCCGTTCCTGTTGAGAGGGCCTCCTCTTGAGATGCGACGGGAACGCCGGGAACTCTTTCCCGACGAAGCAGGGAAAGGATCCCTCATCTCGAGCTACGAGGCGGAAACGGGGTTCGTCTGGATGTGGGCGGGACCCTCGTGATTCCTCTCGAGTGGAGACGGGTATGTCGGGGAACTTCTTGATTTGCCGCAAGGGTGTGAAGGACCCTTTCGAAGTTCCAGAGGTGAGGTGTGATCAGCCTCGAGACGCCTCAGCGGAAATGGGCCTCATCTCGCCTGGAGGGGAGAACCTCCTGGATTTTCTCGAGTTGCGGCAGGTCTTCTCGAGTTACGACGGGGACCTCAGGGACCCTCTCTGGTGGCCTCAGGAAAGGCCAGTCCCCATGCGAGTTGCTAGGGGACCTCTCGGGATTCCTCTCCCGTCCATGCCGGGGCCTCAGTCCTTGTGTGGAGTCGGGGCCGGAACCTGGGGATTCCTCTCCAGTGTTGCCATGGATCTTGGGGTGCTTCTGAGTCTCCCCAGGGGAGTCAGGCCTCGTCTCGAATGGGGGCATGCACGTGCGCTTTCCTCCCGAGCTCCAGCAGTAGTGTCACGCTTCCTGTCACGTGGATCAAGGGATCTGTGGCTTTCCCTCGAGGATGTCCCTTGAGGCTTTCCCACGAGGCTTTCCCACAGGGCTGTGCCTCGTGCCACCTTGGTGTGAGTCGATCCTCGGCGTGAAAGACGAGCCGGTGAAGGGAAAAGAGGTTCCTCTGGAATGGACTGAGACATCTGGGGGACTCTTGGAATGGTGGCACGACCCTGGAGTTCCTCTCGCCGTTCCTGTTGAGAGGGCCTCCTCTTGAGATGCGACGGGAACGCCGGGAACTCTTTCCCGACGAAGCAGGGAAAGGATCCCTCATCTCGAGCTACGAGGCGGAAACGGGGCTCGTCTGGATGTGGGCGGGACCCTCGTGATTCCTCTCGAGTGGAGACGGGTATGTCGGGGAACTTCTTGATTTGCACCAAGGGTGTGAAGGACCCTTTCGAAGTTCCAGAGGTGAGGTGTGATCAGCCTCGAGACGCCTCAGCGGAAATGGGCCTCATCTCGCCTGGAGGGGAGAACCTCCTGGATTTTCTCGAGTTGCGGCAGGTCTTCTCGAGTTACGAAGGGGACCTCAGGGACCCGCTCTGGTGGCCTCAGGAAAGGCCAGTCCCCATGCGATTTGCTAGGGGACCTCTCGGGATTCCTCTCCCGTCCAGGCCGGGTCCTCAGTCCTTGTGTGGAGTCGGGGCCGGAACCTGAGGATTCCTTTCCAGTGTTGCCATGGATCTTGGGGTGCTTCTGAGTCTCCCCAGGGGAGTCAGGCCTTGTCTCGTGTGGGGGCATGCACGTGCGCTTTCCTCCCGAGCTGCAGCAGTAGTGTCACGCTTCCTGTCACGTGGATCAAGGGATCTGTGGCTTTCCCTCGAGGCTGTCCCTCGAGGCTTTCCCACGAGGCTTTCCCACAGGGCTGTGCCACGTGCCACCTTGGTGTGAGTCGATCCTCGGCGTGAAAGACGAGCCGGTGAAGGGAAAAGAGGTTCCTCTGGAATGGACTGAGACATCTGGGGCACTCTTGGAATGGTGGCACGACCCTGGAGTTCCTCTCGCCGTTCCTGTTGAGAGGGCCTCCTCTTGAGATGCGACGGGAACGCTGGGAAATCTTTCCCGACGAAGCAGGGAAAGGATCCCTCATCTCGAGCTACGAGGCGGAAACGGGGCTCGTCTGGATGTGGGCGGGACCCTCGTGATTCCTCTCGAGTGGAGACGGGTATGTCGGGGAACTTCTTGATTTGCAGCAAGGGTGTGAAGGACCCTTTCGAAGTTCCAGAGGAGAGGTGTGAACAGCCTCGAGACGCCTCAGCGAAAATGGGCCTCATCTCGCCTGGAGGGGAGAACCTCCTGGATTTTCTCGAGTTGCGGCAGGTCTTCTCGAGTTACGACGGGGACCTCAGGGACCCGCTCTGGTGGCCTCAGGAAAGGCCAGTCCCCATGCGAGTTGCTAGGGGACCTCTCGGGATTCCTCTCCCGTCCATGCCGGGGCCTCAGTCCTTGTGTGGAGTCGGGGCAGGAACCTGAGGATTCCTCTCCAGTGTTGCCATGGATCTTGGGGTGCTTCTGAGTCTCCCCAGAGGAGTCAGGCCTCGTCTCGAATGGGGGCATGCACGTGCTCTTTCCTCCCGAGCTGCAGCAGTAGTGTCACGCTTCCGTTCACGTGGATCAAGGGATCTGTGGCTTTCCCTCGAGGCTGTCCCTTGAGGCTTTCCCACGAGGCTTTCCCACAGGGCTGTGCCACGTGCCACCTTGGTGTGAGTCGATCCTCGGCGTGAAAGACGAGCCGGTGAAGGGAAAAGAGGTTCCTCTGGAATGGACTGAGACATCTGGGGGACTCTTGGAATGGTGGCACGACCCTGGAGTTCCTCTCGCCGTTCCTGTTGAGAGGGCCTCCTCTTGAGATGCGACGGGAACACCGGGAACTCTTTCCCGACGAAGCAGGGAAAGGATCCCTCATCTCGAGCTACGAGGCGGAAACGGGGCTCCTCTGGATGTGGGCGGGACCCTCGTGATTCCTCTCGAGTGGAGACGGGTATGTCGGGGAACTTCTTGATTTGCACCAAGGGTGTGAAGGACCCTTTCGAAGTTCCAGTGGTGAGGTGTGATCAGCCTCGAGACGCCTCAGCGGCACTGGGCCTCATCTCGCCTGGAGGGGAGAACCTCCTGGATTTTCTCGAGTTGCGGCAGGTCTTCTCGAGTTACGACGGGGACCTCAGGGACCCGCTCTGGTGGCCTCAGGAAAGGCCAGTCCCCATGCGAGTTGCTAGGGGACCTCTCGGGATTCCTCTCCCGTCCATGCCGGGGCCTCAGTCCTTGTGTGGAGTCGGGGCCGGAACGTGAGGATTCCTCTCCAGTGTTGCCATGGATCTTGGGGTGCTTCTGAGTCTCCCCAGGGGAGTCAGGCCTCGTCTCGAGTGGGGGCATGCAAGTGCGCTTTCCTCCCGAGCTGCAGCAGTAGTGTCACGCTTCCTGTCACGTGGATCAAGGGATCTGTGGCTTTCCCTCGAGGCTGTCCCTCGAGGCTTTCCCACGAGGCTTTCCCACAGGGCTGTGCCACGTGCCACCTTGGTGTGAGTCGATCCTCGGCGTGAAAGACGAGCCGGTGAAGGGAAAAGAGGTTCCTCTGGAATGGACTGAGACATCTGGGGGACTCTTGGAATGGTGGCACGACCCTGGAGTTCCTCTCGCCTTTCCTGTTGAGAGGGCCTCCTCTTGAGATGCGACGGGAACGCCGGGAACTCTTTCCCGACGAAGCAGGGAAAGGATCCCTCATCTCGAGCTACGAGGCGGAAACGGGGCTCGTCTGGATGTGGGCGGGACCCTCGTGATTCCTCTCGAGTGGAGACGGGTATGTCGGGGAACTTCTTGATTTGCAGCAAGGGTGTGAAGGACCCTTTCGAAGTTCCAGAGGTGAGGTGTGATCAGCCTCGAGACGCCTCAGCGGAAATGGGCCTCATCTCGCCTGGAGGGGAGAACCTCCTGGATTTTCTCGAGTTGCGGCAGGTCTTCTCGAGTTACGACGGGGACCTCAGGGACCCGCTCTGGTGGCCTCAGGAAAGGCCAGTCCCCATGCGAGTTGCTAGGTGACCTCTCGGGATTCCTCTCCCGTCCAGGCCGGGGCCTCAGTCCTTGTGTGGAGTCGGGGCCGGAACCTGAGGATTCCTTTCCAGTGTTGCCATGGATCTTGGGGTGCTTCTGAGTCTCCCCAGGGGAGTCAGGCCTCGTCTCGTGTGGGGGCATGCACGTGCGCTTTCCTCCCGAGCTGCAGCAGTAGTGTCACGCTTCCTGTCACGTGGATCAAGGGATCTGTGGCTTTCCCTCGAGGCTGTCCCTCGAGGCTTTCCCACGAGGCTTTCCCACAGGGCTGTGCCAAGTGCCACCTTGGTGTGAGTCGATCCTCGGCGTGAAAGACGAGCCGGTGAAGGGAAAAGAGTTTCCTCTGGAATGGACTGAGACATCTGGGGCACTCTTGGAATGGTGGCACGACCCTGGAGTTCCTCTCGCCGTTCCTGTTGAGAGGGCCTCCTCTTGAGATGCGACGGGAACGCTGGGAAATCTTTCCCGACGAAGCAGGGAAAGGATCCCTCATCTCGAGCTACGAGGCGGAAACGGGGCTCGTCTGGATGTGGGCGGGACCCTCGTGATTCCTCTCGAGTGGAGACGGGTATGTCGGGGAACTTCTTGATTTGCAGCAAGGGTGTGAAGGACCCTTTCGAAGTTCCAGAGGAGAGGTGTGAACAGCCTCGAGACGCCTCAGCGGAAATGGGCCTCATCTCGCCTGGAGGGGAGAACCTCCTGGATTTTCTCGAGTTGCGGCAGGTCTTCTCGAGTTACGACGGGGACCTCAGGGACCCGCTCTGGTGGCCTCAGGAAAGGCCAGTCCCCATGCGAGTTGCTAGGGGACCTCTCGGGATTCCTCTCCCGTCCATGCCGGGGCCTCAGTCCTTGTGTGGAGTCGGGGCAGGAACCTGAGGATTCCTCTCCAGTGTTGCCATGGATCTTGGGGTGCTTCTGAGTCTCCCCAGAGGAGTCAGGCCTCGTCTCGAATGGGGGCATGCACGTGCTCTTTCCTCCCGAGCTGCAGCAGTAGTGTCACGCTTCCTGTCACGTGGATCAAGGGATCTGTGGCTTTCCCTCGAGGCTGTCCCTTGAGGCTTTCCCACGAGGCTTTCCCACAGGGCTGTGCCACGTGCCACCTTGGTGTGAGTCGATCCTCGGCGTGAAAGACGAGCCGGTGAAGGGAAAAGAGGTTCCTCTGGAATGGACTGAGACATCTGGGGGACTCTTGGAATGGTGGCACGACCCTGGAGTTCCTCTCGCCGTTCCTGTTGAGAGGGCCTCCTCTTGAGATGCGACGGGAACACCGGGAACTCTTTCCCGACGAAGCAGGGAAAGGATCCCTCATCTCGAGCTACGAGGCGGAAACGGGGCTCGTCTGGATGTGGGCGGGACCCTCGTGATTCCTCTCGAGTGGAGACGGGTATGTCGGGGAACTTCTTGATTTGCAGCAAGGGTGTGAAGGACCCTTTCGAAGTTCCAGAGGTGAGGTGTGATCAGCCTCGAGACGCCTCAGCGGAAATGGGCCTCATCTCGCCTGGAGGGGAGAACCTCCTGGATTTTCTCGAGTTGCGGCAGGTCTTCTCGAGTTACGACGGGGACCTCAGGGACCCGCTCTGGTGGCCTCAGGAAAGGCCAGTCCCCATGCGAGTTGCTAGGGGACCTCTCGGGATTCCTCTCCCGTCCATGCCGGGGCCTCAGTCCTTGTGTGGAGTCGGGGCAGGAACCTGAGGATTCCTCTCCAGTGTTGCCATGGATCTTGGGGTGCTTCTGAGTCTCCCCAGAGGAGTCAGGCCTCGTCTCGAATGGGGGCATGCACGTGCTCTTTCCTCCCGAGCTGCAGCAGTAGTGTCACGCTTCCTGTCACGTGGATCAAGGGATCTGTGGCTTTCCCTCGAGGCTGTCCCTTGAGGCTTTCCCACGAGGCTTTCCCACAGGGCTGTGCCACGTGCCACCTTGGTGTGAGTCGATCCTCGGCGTGAAAGACGAGCCGGTGAAGGGAAAAGAGGTTCCTCTGGAATGGACTGAGACATCTGGGGGACTCTTGGAATGGTGGCACGACCCTGGAGTTCCTCTCGCCGTTCCTGTTGAGAGGGCCTCCTCTTGAGATGCGACGGGAACACCGGGAACTCTTTCCCGACGAAGCAGGGAAAGGATCCCTCATCTCGAGCTACGAGGCGGAAACGGGGCTCCTCTGGATGTGGGCGGGACCCTCGTGATTCCTCTCGAGTGGAGACGGGTATGTCGGGGAACTTCTTGATTTGCACCAAGGGTGTGAAGGACCCTTTCGAAGTTCCAGTGGTGAGGTGTGATCAGCCTCGAGACGCCTCAGCGGCACTGGGCCTCATCTCGCCTGGAGGGGAGAACCTCCTGGATTTTCTCGAGTTGCGGCAGGTCTTCTCGAGTTACGACGGGGACCTCAGGGACCCGCTCTGGTGGCCTCAGGAAAGGCCAGTCCCCATGCGAGTTGCTAGGGGACCTCTCGGGATTCCTCTCCCGTCCATGCCGGGGCTTCAGTCCTTGTGTGGAGTCGGGGCCGGAACGTGAGGATTCCTCTCCAGTGTTGCCATGGATCTTGGGGTGCTTCTGAGTCTCCCCAGGGGAGTCAGGCCTCGTCTCGAGTGGGGGCATGCACGTGCGCTTTCCTCCCGAGCTGCAGCAGTAGTGTCACGCTTCCTGTCACGTGGATCAAGGGATCTGTGGCTTTCCCTCGAGGCTGTCCCTCGAGGCTTTCCCACGAGGCTTTCCCACAGGGCTGTGCCACGTGCCACCTTGGTGTGAGTCGATCCTCGGCGTGAAAGACGAGCCGGTGAAGGGAAAAGAGGTTCCTCTGGAATGGACTGAGACATCTTGGGGACTCTTGGAATGGTGGCACGACCCTGGAGTTCCTCTCGCCGTTCCTGTTGAGAGGGCCTCCTCTTGAGATGCGACGGGAACACCGGGAACTCTTTCCCGACGAAGCAGGGAAAGGATCCCTCATCTCGAGCTACGAGGCGGAAACGGGGCTCGTCTGGATGTGGGCGGGACCCTCGTGATTCCTCTCGAGTGGAGACGGCTAGGTCGGGGAACTTCTTGATTTGCACCAAGGGTGTGAAGGACCCTTTCGAAGTTCCAGAGGTGAGGTGTGATCCGCCTCGAGACGCCTCAGCGGAAAAGGGCCTCATCTCGCCTGGAGGGGAGAACCTCCTGGATTTTCTCGAGTTGCGGCAGGTCTTCTCGAGTTACGACGGGGACCTCAGGGACCCGATCTGGTGGCCTCAGGAAAGGCCAGTCCCCATGCGAGTTGCTAGGGGACCTCTCGGGATTCCTCTCCCGTCCATGCCGGGGCCTCAGTCCTTGTGTGGAGTCGGGGCCGTAACCTGAGGATTCCTCTCCAGTGTTGCCATGGATCTTGGGGTGCTTCTGAGTCTCCCCAGGAGAGTCAGGCCTCGTCTCGAGTGGGGGCATGCACGTGCGCTTTCCTCCCGAGCTGCAGCAGTAGTGTCACGCTTCCGGTCACGTGGATCAAGGGATCTGTGGCTTTCCCTCGAGGCTGTCCCTCGAGGCTTTCCCACAGGGCTGTGCCACGTGCCACCTTGGTGTGAGTCGATCCTCGGCGTGAAAGACTAGCCGGTGAAGGGAAAAGAGGTTCCTCTGGAATGGACTGAGACATCTAGGGGACTCTTGGAATGGTGGCACGACCCTGGAGTTCCTCTCGCCGTTCCTGTTGAGAGGGCCTCCTCTTGAGATGCGACGGGAACGCCGGGAACTCTTTCCCGACGAAGCAGGGAAAGGATCCCTGATCTCGAGCTACGAGGCGGAAACGGGGCTCGTCTGGATGTGGGCGGGACCCTCGTGATTCCTCTCGAGTGGAGACGGGTATGTCGGGGAACTTCTTGATTTGCACCAAGGGTGTGAAGGACCCTTTCGAAGTTCCAGAGGTGAGGTGTGATCAGCCTCGAGACGCCTCAGCGGAAATGGGCCTCATCTCGCCTGGAGGGGAGAACCTCCTGGATTTTCTCGAGTTGCGGCAGGTCTTCTCGAGTTATGATGGGGACCTCAGGGACCCGCTCTGGTGGCCTCAGGAAAGGCCAGTCCCCATGCTAGTTGCTAGGGGACCTCTCGGGATTCCTCTCCCGTCCATGCCGGGGCCTCAGTCCTTGTGTGGAGTCGGGGCCGGAACCTGAGGATTCCTCTCCAGTGTTGCCATGGATCTTGGGGTGCTTCTGAGTCTCCCCAGGGGAGTCAGGCCTCGTCTCGAGTGGGGGCATGCACGTGCGCTTTCCTCCCGAGCTGCAGCAGTAGTGTCACGCTTCCTGTCACGTGGACCAAGGGATCTGTGGCTTTCCCTCGAGGCTGTCCCTCGAGGCTTTCCCACGAGGCTTTCCCACAGGGCTGTGCCACGTGCCACCTTGGTGTGAGTCGATCCTCGGCGTGAAAGACGAGCCGGTGAAGGGAAAATAGGTTCCTCTGGAATGGACTGAGACATCTGGGGGACTCTTGGAATGGTGGCACGACCCTGGAGTTCCTCTCGCCGTTCCTGTTGAGAGGGCCTCCTCTTGAGATGCGACGGGAACGCCGGGAACTCTTTCCCGACGAAGCAGGGAAAGGATCCCTCATCTCGAGCTACGAGGCGGAAACGGGGCTCCTCTGGATATGGGCGGGACCCTCGTGATTCCTCTCGAGTGGAGACGGGTATGTCGGGGAACTTCTTGATTTGCACCAAGGGTGTGAAGGACCCTTTCGAAGTTCCAGAGGTGAGGTGTGATCAGCCTCGAGACGCCTCAGCGGAAATGGGCCTCATCTCGCCTGGAGGGGAGAACCTCCTGGATTTTCTCGAGTTGCGGCAGGTCTTCTCGAGTTACGACGGGGACCTCAGGGACCCGCTCTGGTGGCCTCAGGAAAGGCCAGTCCCCATGCGAGTTGCTAGGGGACCTCTCGGGATTCCTCTCCCGTCCAGGCCGGGGCCTCAGTCCTTGTGTGGAGTCGGGGCCGGAACCTGAGGATTCCTCTCCAGTGTTGCCATGGATCTTGGGGTGCTTCTGAGTCTCCCCAGGGGAGTCAGGCCTCGTCTCGAGTGGGGGCATGCACGTGTGCTTTCCTCCCGAGCTGCAGCAGTAGTGTCACGCTTCCTGTCACGTGGATCAAGGGATCTGTGGCTTTCCCTCGAGGCTGTCCCTCGAGGCTTTCCCACGAGGCTTTCCCACAGGGCTGTGCCACGTGCCACCTTGGTGTGAGTCGATCCTCGGCGTGAAAGACGAGCCGGTGAAGGGAAAAGAGGTTCCTCTGGAATGGACTGAGACATCTGGGGGACTCTTGGAATGGTGGCACGACCCTGGAGTTCCTCTCGCCGTTCCTGTTGAGAGGGCCTCCTCTTGAGATGCGACGGGAACGCCGGGAACTCTTTCCCGACGAAGCAGGGAAAGGATCCCTCATCTCGAGCTACGAGGCGGAAACGGGGCTCGTCTGGATGTGGGCGGGACCCTCGTGATTCCTCTCGAGTGGAGACGGGTATGTCGGGGAACTTCTTGATTTGCAGCAAGGGTGTGAAGGACCCTTTCGAAGTTCCAGAGGAGAGGTGTGAACAGCCTCGAGACGCCTCAGCGGAAATGGGCCTCATCTCGCCTGGAGGGGAGAACCTCCTGGATTTTCTCGAGTTGCGGCAGGTCTTCTCGAGTTACGACGGGGACCTCAGGGACCCGCTCTGGTGGCCTCAGGAAAGGCCAGTCCCCATGCGAGTTGCTAGGGGACCTCTCGGGATTCCTCTCCCGTCCATGCCGGGGCCTCAGTCCTTGTGTGGAGTCGGGGCAGGAACCTGAGGATTCCTCTCCAGTGTTGCCATGGATCTTGGGGTGCTTCTGAGTCTCCCCAGAGGAGTCAGGCCTCGTCTCGAATGGGGGCATGCACGTGCTCTTTCCTCCTGAGCTGCAGCAGTAGTGTCACGCTTCCTGTCACGTGGATCAAGGGATCTGTGGCTTTCCCTCGAGGCTGTCCCTTGAGGCTTTCCCACGAGGCTTTCCCACAGGGCTGTGCCACGTGCCACCTTGGTGTGAGTCGATCCTCGGCGTGAAAGACGAGCCGGTGAAGGGAAAAGAGGTTCCTCTGGAATGGACTGAGACATCTGGGGGACTCTTGGAATGGTGGCACGACCCTGGAGTTCCTCTCGCCGTTCCTGTTGAGAGGGCCTCCTCTTGAGATGCGACGGGAACACCGGGAACTCTTTCCCGACGAAGCAGGGAAAGGATCCCTCATCTCGAGCTACGAGGCGGAAACGGGGCTCCTCTGGATGTGGGCGGGACCCTCGTGATTCCTCTCGAGTGGAGACGGGTATGTCGGGGAACTTCTTGATTTGCACCAAGGGTGTGAAGGACCCTTTCGAAGTTCCAGTGGTGAGGTGTGATCAGCCTCGAGACGCCTCAGCGGCACTGGGCCTCATCTCGCCTGGAGGGGAGAACCTCCTGGATTTTCTCGAGTTGCGGCAGGTCTTCTCGAGTTACGACGGGGACCTCAGGGACCCGCTCTGGTGGCCTCAGGAAAGGCCAGTCCCCATGCGAGTTGCTAGGGGACCTCTCGGGATTCCTCTCCCGTCCATGCCGGGGCCTCAGTCCTTGTGTGGAGTCGGGGCCGGAACGTGAGGATTCCTCTCCAGTGTTGCCATGGATCTTGGGGTGCTTCTGAGTCTCCCCAGGGGAGTCAGGCCTCGTCTCGAGTGGGGGCATGCACGTGCGCTTTCCTCCCGAGCTGCAGCAGTAGTGTCACGCTTCCTGTCACGTGGATCAAGGGATCTGTGGCTTTCCCTCGAGGCTGTCCCTCGAGGCTTTCCCACGAGGCTTTCCCACAGGGCTGTGCCACGTGCCACCTTGGTGTGAGTCGATCCTCGGCGTGAAAGACGAGCCGGTGAAGGGAAAAGAGGTTCCTCTGGAATGGACTGAGACATCTGGGGGACTCTTGGAATGGTGGCACGACCCTGGAGTTCCTCTCGCCGTTCCTGTTGAGAGGGCCTCCTCTTGAGATGCGACGGGAACGCCGGGAACTCTTTCCCGACGAAGCAGGGAAAGGATCCCTCATCTCGAGCTACGAGGCGGAAACGGGGCTCGTCTGGATGTGGGCGGGACCCTCGTGATTCCTCTCGAGTGGAGACGGGTATGTCGGGGAACTTCTTGATTTGCAGCAAGGGTGTGAAGGACCCTTTCGAAGTTCCAGAGGTGAGGTGTGATCCGCCTCGAGACGCCTCAGCGGAAAAGGGCCTCATCTCGCCTGGAGGGGAGAACCTCCTGGATTTTCTCGAGTTGCGGCAGGTCTTCTCGAGTTACGACGGGGACCTCAGGGACCCGATCTGGTGGCCTCAGGAAAGGCCAGTCCCCATGCGAGTTGCTAGGGGACCTCTCGGGATTCCTCTCCCGTCCATGCCGGGGCCTCAGTCCTTGTGTGGAGTCGGGGCCGTAACCTGAGGATTCCTCTCCAGTGTTTCCATGGATCTTGGGGTGCTTCTGAGTCTCCCCAGGAGAGTCAGGCCTCGTCTCGAGTGGGGGCATGCACGTGCGCTTTCCTCCCGAGCTGCAGCAGTAGTGTCACGCTTCCGGTCACGTGGATCAAGGGATCTGTGGCTTTCCCTCGAGGCTGTCCCTCGAGGCTTTCCCACAGGGCTGTGCCACGTGCCACCTTGGTGTGAGTCGATCCTCGGCGTGAAAGACGAGCCGGTGAAGGGAAAAGAGGTTCCTCTGGAATGGACTGAGACATCTGGGGGACTCTTGGAATGGTGGAACGACCCTGGAGTTCCTCTCGCCGTTCCTGTTGAGAGGGCCTCCTCTTGAGATGCGACGGGAACCCCGGGAACTCTTTCCCGACCAAGCAGGGAAAGGATCCCTCATCTCGAGCTACGAGGCGGAAACGGGGCTCCTCTGGATGTGGGCGGGACCCTCGTGATTCCTCTCGAGTGGAGACGGGTATGTCGGGGAACTTCTTGATTTGCACCAAGGGTGTGAAGGACCCTTTCGAAGTTCCAGTGGTGAGGTGTGATCAGCCTCGAGACGCCTCAGCGGCACTGGGCCTCATCTCGCCTGGAGGGGAGAACCTCCTGGATTTTCTCGAGTTGCGGCAGGTCTTCTCGAGTTACGACGGGGACCTCAGGGACCCGCTCTGGTGGCCTCAGAAAAGGCCAGTCCCCATGCGAGTTGCTAGGGGACCTCTCGGGATTCCTCTCCCGTCCATGCCGGGGCCTCAGTCCTTGTGTGGAGTCGGGCCCGGAACGTGAGGATTCCTCTCCAGTGTTGCCATGGATCTTGGGGTGCTTCTGAGTCTCCCCAGGGGAGTCAGGCCTCGTCTCGAGTGGGGGCATGCACGTGCGCTTTCCTCCCGAGCTGCAGCAGTAGTGTCACGCTTCCTGTCACGTGGATCAAGGGATCTGTGGCTTTCCCTCGAGGCTGTCACTCGAGGCTTTCCCACGAGGCTTTCCCACAGGGCTGTGCCACGTGCCACCTTGGTGTGATTCGATCCTCGGCGTGAAAGACGAGCCGGTGAAGGGAAAAGAGGTTCCTCTGGAATGGACTGAGACATCTGGGGAACTCTTGGAATGGTGGCACGACCCTGGAGTTCCTCTCGCCGTTCCTGTTGAGAGGGCCTCCTCTTCACATGCGACGGGAACACCGGGAACTCTTTCCCGACGAAGCAGGGAAAGGATCCCTCATCTCGAGCTACGAGGCGGAAACGGGGCTCCTCTGGATGTGGGCGGGACCCTCGTGATTCCTCTCGAGTGGAGACGGGTATGTCGGGGAACTTCTTGATTTGCACCAAGGGTGTGAAGGACCCTTTCGAAGTTCCAGAGGTGAGGTGTGATCAGCCTCGAGACACCTCAGCGGAAATGGGCCTCATCTCGCCTGGAGGGGAGAACCTCCTGGATTTTCTCGAGTTGCGGCAGGTCTTCTCGAGTTACGACGGGGACCTCAGGGACCCGCTCTGGTGGCCTCAGGAAAGGCCAGTCTCCATGCGAGTTGCTAGGGGACCTCTAGGGATTCCTCTCCCGTCCATGCCGGGGCCTCAGTCCTTGTGTGGAGTCGGGGCCGGAACCTGAGGATTCCTCTCCAGTGTTGCCATGGATCTTGGGGTGCTTCTGAGTCTCCCCAGGGAAGTCAGGCCTCGTCTCGAGTGGGGGCATGCACGTGCGCTTTCCTCCCGAGCTGCAGCATTAGTGTCACGCTTCCTGTCACGTGGATCAAGGGATCTGTGGCTTTCCCTCGAGGCTGTCCCTCGAGGCTTTCCCACGAGGCTTTCCCACAGGGCTGTTCCACGTGCCACCTTGGTGTGAGTCGATCCTCGGCGTGAAAGACGAGCCGGTGAAGGGAAAAGCGGTTCCTCTGGAATGGACTGAGACATCTAGGGGACTCTTGGAATGGTGGCACGACCCTGGAGTTCCTCTCGCCGTTCCTGTTGAGAGGGCCTCCTCTTGAGATGCGACGGGAATGCCGGGAAATCTTTCCCGACGAAGCAGGGAAAGGATCCCTGATCTCGAGCTACGAGGCGGAAACGGGGCTCGTCTGGATGTGGGCGGGACCCTCGTGATTCCTCTCGAGTGGAGACGGGTATGTCGGGGAACTTCTTGATTTGCAGCAAGGGTATGAAGGACCCTTTCGAAGTTCCAGAGGGGAGGTGTGATCAGCCTCGATACGCCTCAGTGGCACTGGGCCTCATCTCGCCTGGAGGGGAGAACCTCCTGGATTTTCTCGAGTTGCGGCAGGTCTTCTCGAGTTACGACGGGGACCTCAGGGACCCGCTCTGGTGGCCTCAGGAAAGGCCAGTCCCCATGCGAGTTGCTAGGGGACCTCTCGGGATTGCTCTCCCGTCCATGCCGGGGCCTCAGTCCTTGTGTGGAGTCGGGGCCGGAACCTGAGGATTCCTCTCCAGTGTTGCCATGGACCTTGGGGTGCTTCTGAGTCTCCCCAGGGGAGTCAGACCTCGTCTCGAATGGGGGCATGCACGTGCGCTTTCCTCCCGAGCTGCAGCAGTAGTGTCACGCTTCCTGTCACGTGGATCAAGGGATCTGTGGCTTTCCCTCGAGGCTGTCCCTCGAGGCTTTCCCACAGGGCTGTGCCACGTGCCACCTTGGTGTGAGTCGATCCTCGGCGTGAAAGACGAGCCGGTGAAGGGAAAAGAGGTTCCTCTGGAATGGACTGAGACATCTGGGGGACTCTTGGAATGGTGGCACGACCCTGGAGTTCCTCTCGCCGTTCCTGTTGAGAGGGCCTCCTCTTGAGATGCGACGGGAACGCCGGGAACTCTTTCCCGACGAAGCAGGGAAAGGATCCCTCATCTCGAGCTACGACGCGGAAACGGGGCTCCTCTGGATGTGGGCAGGACCCTCGTGATTCCTCTCGAGTGGAGACGGGTATGTCGGGGAACTTCTTGATTTGCACCAAGGGTGTGAAGGACCCTTTCGAAGTTCCAGAGGTGAGGTGTGATCAGCCTCGAGACGCCTCAGCGGAAATGGGCCTCATCTCGCCTGGAGGGGAGAACCTCCTGGATTTTCTCGAGTTGCGGCAGGTCTTCTCGAGTTACGACGGGGACCTCAGGGACCCGCTCTGGTGGCCTCAGGAAAGGCCAGTCCCCATGCGAGTTGCTAGGGGACCTCTCGGGATTCCTCTCCCGTCCATGCCGGGGCCTCAGTCCTTGTGTGGATTCGGGGCCGTAACCTGAGGATTCCTCTCCAGTGTTTACATGGATCTTGGGGTGCTTCTGAGTCTCCCCAGGAGAGTCAGGCCTCGTCTCGAGTGGGGGCATGCACGTGCGCTTTCCTCCCGAGCTGCAGCAGTAGTGTCACGCTTCCGGTCACGTGGATCAAGGGATCTGTGGCTTTCCCTCGAGGCTGTCCCTCGAGGCTTTCCCACAGGGCTGTGCCACGTGCCACCTTGGTGTGAGTCGATCCTCGGCGTGAAAGACGAGCCGGTGAAGGGAAAAGAGGTTCCTCTGGAATGGACTGAGACATCTGGGGGACTCTTGGAATGGTGGCACGACCCTGGAGTTCCTCTCGCCGTTCCTGTTGAGAGGGCCTCCTCTTGAGATGCGACGGGAACCCCGGGAACTCTTTCCCGACCAAGCAGGGAAAGGATCCCTCATCTCGAGCTACGAGGCGGAAACGGGGCTCCTCTGGATGTGGGCGGGACCCTCGTGATTCCTCTCGAGTGGAGACGGGTATGTCGGGGAACTTCTTGATTTGCACCAAGGGTGTGAAGGACCCTTTCGAAGTTCCAGTGGTGAGGTGTGATCAGCCTCGAGACGCCTCAGCGGCACTGGGCCTCATCTCGCCTGGAGGGGAGAACCTCCTGGATTTTCTCGAGTTGCGGCAGGTCTTCTCGAGTTACGACGGGGACCTCAGGGACCCGCTCTGGTGGCCTCAGGAAAGGCCAGTCCCCATGCGAGTTGCTAGGGGACCTCTAGGGATTCCTCTCCCGTCCATGCCGGGGCCTCAGTCCTTGTGTGGAGTCGGGGCCGGAACCTGAGGATTCCTCTCCAGTGTTGCCATGGATCTTGGGGTGCTTCTGAGTCTCCCCAGGGAAGTCAGGCCTCGTCTCGAGTGGGGGCATGCACGTGCGCTTTCCTCCCGAGCTGCAGCATTAGTGTCACGCTTCCTGTCACGTGGATCAAGGGATCTGTGGCTTTCCCTCGAGGCTGTCCCTCGAGGCTTTCCCACGAGGCTTTCCCACAGGGCTGTTCCACGTGCCACCTTGGTGTGAGTCGATCCTCGGCGTGAAAGACGAGCCGGTGAAGGGAAAAGCGGTTCCTCTGGAATGGACTGAGACATCTAGGGGACTCTTGGAATGGTGGCACGACCCTGGAGTTCCTCTCGCCGTTCCTGTTGAGAGGGCCTCCTCTTGAGATGCGACGGGAACGCCGGGAAATCTTTCCCGACGAAGCAGGGAAAGGATCCCTGATCTCGAGCTACGAGGCGGAAACGGGGCTCGTCTGGATGTGGGCGGGACCCTCGTGATTCCTCTCGAGTGGAGACGGGTATGTCGGGGAACTTCTTGATTTGCAGCAAGGGTGTGAAGGACCCTTTCGAAGTTCCAGAGGGGAGGTGTGATCAGCCTCGATACGCCTCAGTGGCACTGGGCCTCATCTCGCCTGGAGGGGAGAACCTCCTGGATTTTCTCGAGTTGCGGCAGGTCTTCTCGAGTTACGACGGGGACCTCAGGGACCCGCTCTGGTGGCCTCAGGAAAGGCCAGTCCCCATGCGAGTTGCTAGGGGACCTCTCGGGATTGCTCTCCCGTCCATGCCGGGGCCTCAGTCCTTGTGTGGAGTCGGGGCCGGAACCTGAGGATTCCTCTCCAGTGTTGCCATGGATCTTGGGGTGCTTCTGAGTCTCCCCAGGGGAGTCAGACCTCGTCTCGAATGGGAGCATGCACGTGCGCTTTCCTCCCGAGCTGCAGCAGTAGTGTCACGCTTCCTGTCACGTGGATCAAGGGATCTGTGGCTTTCCCTCGAGGCTGTCCCTCGAGGCTTTCCCACAGGGCTGTGCCACGTGCCACCTTGGTGTGAGTCGATCCTCGGCGTGAAAGACGAGCCGGTGAAGGGAAAAGAGGTTCCTCTGGAATGGACTGAGACATCTGGGGGACTCTTGGAATGGTGGCACGACCCTGGAGTTCCTCTCGCCGTTCCTGTTGAGAGGGCCTCCTCTTGAGATGCGACGGGAACGCCGGGAACTCTTTCCCGACGAAGCAGGGAAAGGATCCCTCATCTCGAGCTACGACGCGGAAACGGGGCTCCTCTGGATGTGGGCAGGACCCTCGTGATTCCTCTCGAGTGGAGACGGGTATGTCGGGGAACTTCTTGATTTGCACCAAGGGTGTGAAGGACCCTTTCGAAGTTCCAGAGGTGAGGTGTGATCAGCCTCGAGACGCCTCAGCGGAAATGGGCCTCATCTCGCCTGGAGGGGAGAACCTCCTGGATTTTCTCGAGTTGCGGCAGGTCTTCTCGAGTTACGACGGGGACCTCAGGGACCCGCTCTGGTGGCCTCAGGAAAGGCCAGTCCCCATGCGAGTTGCTAGGGGACCTCTCGGGATTCCTCTCCCGTCCATGCCGGGGCCTCAGTCCTTGTGTGGAGTCGGGGCCGGAACCTGAGGATTCCTCTCCAGTGTTGCCATGGATCTTGGGGTGCTTCTGAGTCTCCCCAGGGGAGTCAGGCCTCGTCTCGAGTGGGGGCATGCACGTGCGCTTTCCTCCCGAGCTGCAGCAGTAGTGTCACGCTTCCTGTCACGTGGACCAAGGGATCTGTGGCTTTCCCTCGAGGCTGTCCCTCGAGGCTTTCCCACGAGGCTTTCCCACAGGGCTGTGCCACGTGCCACCTTGGTGTGAGTCGATCCTCGGCGTGAAAGACGAGCCGGTGAAGGGAAAAGAGGTTCCTCTGGAATGGACTGAGACATCTGGGGGACTCTTGGAATGGTGGCACGACCCTGGAGTTCCTCTCGCCGTTCCTGTTGAGAGGGCCTCCTCTTGAGATGCGACGGGAACGCCGGGAACTCTTTCCCGACGAAGCAGGGAAAGGATCCCTCATCTCGAGCTACGAGGCGGAAACGGGGCTCCTCTGGATATGGGCGGGACCCTCGTGATTCCTCTCGAGTGGAGACGGGTATGTCGGGGAACTTCTTGATTTGCACCAAGGGTGTGAAGGACCCTTTCGAAGTTCCAGAGGTGAGGTGTGATCAGCCTCGCGACGCCTCAGCGGAAATGGGCCTCATCTCGCCTGGAGGGGAGAACCTCCTGGATTTTCTCGAGTTGCGGCAGGTCTTCTCGAGTTACGACGGGGACCTCAGGGACCCGCTCTGGTGGCCTCAGGAAAGGCCAGTCCCCATGCGAGTTGCTAGGGGACCTCTCGGGATTCCTCTCCCGTCCAGGCCGGGGCCTCAGTCCTTGTGTGGAGTCGGGGCCGGAACCTGAGGATTCCTCTCCAGTGTTGCCATGGATCTTGGGGTGCTTCTGAGTCTCCCCAGGGGAGTCAGGCCTCGTCTCGAGTGGGGGCATGCACGTGTGCTTTCCTCCCGAGCTGCAGCAGTAGTGTCACGCTTCCTGTCACGTGGATCAAGGGATCTGTGGCTTTCCCTCGAGGCTGTCCCTCGAGGCTTTCCCACGAGGCTTTCCCACAGGGCTGTGCCACGTGCCACCTTGGTGTGAGTCGATCCTCGGCGTGAAAGACGAGCCGGTGAAGGGAAAAGAGGTTCGTCTGGAATGGACTGAGACATCTGGGGGACTCTTGGAATGGTGGCACGACCCTGGAGTTCCTCTCGCCGTTCCTGTTGAGAGGGCCTCCTCTTAAGATGCGACGGGAACGCCGGGAACTCTTTCCCGACGAAGCAGGGAAAGGATCCCTCATCTCGAGCTACGAGGCGGAAACGGGGCTCCTCTGGATGTGGGCGGGACCCTCGTGATTCCTCTCGAGTGGAGACGGGTATGTCGGGGAACTTCTTGATTTGCACCAAGGGTGTGAAGGACCCTTTCGAAGTTCCAGAGGTGAGGTGTGATCAGCCTCGGGACGCCTCAGCGGAAATGGGCCTCATCTCGCCTGGAGGGGAGAACCTCCTGGATTTTCTCGAGTTGCGGCAGGTCTTCTCGAGTTACGACGGGGACCTCAGGGACCCGCTCTGGTGGCCTCAGGAAAGGCCAGTCCCCATGCCAGTTGCTAGGGGACCTCTCGGGATTCCTCTCCCGTCCAGGCCGGGGACTCAGTCCTTGTGTGGAGTCGGGGCCGGAACCTGAGGATTCCTCTCCAGTGTTGCCATGGATCTTGGGGTGCTTCTGAGTCTCCCCAGGGGAGTCAGGCCTCGTCTCGAGTGGGGGCATGCACGTGCGCTTTCCTCCCGAGCTGCAGCAGTAGTGTCACGCTTCCTGTCACGTGGATCAAGGGATCTGTGGCTTTCCCTCGAGGCTGTCCCTCGAGGCTTTCCCACGAGGCTTTCCCACAGGGCTGTGCCACGTGCCACCTTGGTGTGAGTCGATCCTCGGCGTGAAAGACGAGCCGGTGAAGGGAAAAGAGGTTCCTCTGGAATGGACTGAGACATCTGGGGGACTCTTGGAATGGTGGCACGACCCTGGAGTTCCTCTCACCGTTCCTGTTGAGAGGGCCTCCTCTTGAGATGCGACGGGAACGCCGGGAACTCTTTCCCGACGAAGCAGGGAAAGGATCCCTCATCTCGAGCTACGAGGCGGAAACGGGGCTCGTCTGGATGTGGGCGGGACCCTCGTGATTCCTCTCGAGTGGAGACGGGTATGTCGGGGAACTTCTTGATTTGCCGCAAGGGTGTGAAGGACCCTTTCGAAGTTCCAGAGGTGAGGTGTGATCAGCCTCGAGACGCCTCAGCGGAAATGGGCCTCATCTCGCCTGGAGGGGAGAACCTCCTGGATTTTCTCGAGTTGCGGCAGGTCTTCTCGAGTTACGACGGGGACCTCAGGGACCCGCTCTGGTGGCCTCAGGAAAGGCCAGTCCCCATGCGAGTTGCTAGGGGACCTCTCGGGATTCCTCTCCCGTCCATGCCGGGGCCTCAGTCCTTGTGTGGAGTCGGGGCCGGAACCTGGGGATTCCTCTCCAGTGTTGCCATGGATCTTGGGGTGCTTCTGAGTCTCCCCAGGGGAGTCAGGCCTCGTCTCGAATGAGGGCATGCACGTGCGCTTTCCTCCCGAGCTGCAGCAGTAGTGTCACGCTTCCTGTCACGTGGATCAAGGGATCTGTGGCTTTCCCTCGAGGATGTCCCTTGAGGCTTTCCCACGAGGCTTTCCCACAGGGCTGTGCCTCGTGCCACCTTGGTGTGAGTCGATCCTCGGCGTGAAAGACGAGCCGGTGAAGGGAAAAGAGGTTCCTCTGGAATGGACTGAGACATCTGGGGGACTCTTGGAATGGTGGCACGACCCTGGAGTTCCTCTCGCCGTTCCTGTTGAGAGGGCCTCCTCTTGAGATGCGACGGGAACGCCGGGAACTCTTTCCCGACGAAGCAGGGAAAGGATCCCTCATCTCGAGCTACGAGGCGGAATCGGGGCTCGTCTGGATGTGGGCGGGACCCTCGTGATTCCTCTCGAGTAGAGACGGGTATGTCGGGGAACTTCTTGATTTGCACCAAGGGTGTGAAGGACCCTTTCGAATTTCCAGAGGTGAGGTGTGATCAGCCTCGAGACGCCTCAGCGGAAATGGGCCTCATCTCGCCTGGAGGGGAGAACCTCCTGGATTTTCTCGAGTTGCGGCAGGTCTTCTCGAGTTACGAAGGGGACCTCAGGGACCCGCTCTGGTGGCCTCAGAAAGGCCAGTCCCCATGCGATTTGCTAGGGGACCTCTCGGGATTCCTCTCCCGTCCAGGCCGGGTCCTCAGTCCTTGTGTGGAGTCGGGGCCGGAACCTGAGGATTCCTTTCCAGTGTTGCCATGGATCTTGGGGTGCTTCTGAGTCTCCCCAGGGGAGTCAGGCCTCGTCTCGTGTGGGGGCATGCACGTGCGCTTTCCTCCCGAGCTGCAGCAGTAGTGTCACGCTTCCTGTCACGTGGATCAAGGGATCTGTGGCTTTCCCTCGAGGCTGTCCCTCGAGGCTTTCCCACGAGGCTTTCCCACAGGGCTGTGCCACGTGCCACCTTGGTGTGAGTCGATCCTCGGCGTGAAAGACGAGCCGGTGAAGGGAAAAGAGGTTCCTCTGGAATGGACTGAGACATCTAGGGGACTCTTGGAATGGTGGCACGACCCTGGAGTTCCTCTCGCCGTTCCTGTTGAGAGGGCCTCCTCTTGAGATGCGACGGGAACGCCGGGAACTCTTTCCCGACGAAGCAGGGAAAGGATCCCTCATCTCGAGCTACGACGCGGAAACGGGGCTCCTCTGGATGTGGGCAGGACCTTCGTGATTCCTCTCGAGTGGAGACGGGTATGTCGGGGAACTTCTTGATTTGCACCAAGGGTGTGAAGGACCCTTTCGAAGTTCCAGAGGTGAGGTGTGATCAGCCTCGAGACGCCTCAGCGGAAATGGGCCTCATCTCGCCTGGAGGGGAGAACCTCCTGGATTTTCTCGAGTTGCGGCAGGTCTTCTCGAGTTACGACGGGGACCTCAGGGACCCGCTCTGGTGGCCTCAGGAAAGGCCAGTCCCCATGCGAGTTGCTAGGGGACCTCTCGGGATTCCTCTCCCGTCCATGCCGGGGCCTCAGTCCTTGTGTGGAGTCGGGGCCGGAACCTGAGGATTCCTCTCCAGTGTTGCCATGGATCTTGGGGTGCTTCTGAGTCTCCCCAGGGGAGTCAGGCCACGTCTCGAGTGGGGGCATGCACGTGCGCTTTCCTCCCGAGCTGCAGCAGTAGTGTCACGCTTCCTGTCACGTGGACCAAGGGATCTGTGGCTTTCCCTCGAGGCTGTCCCTCGAGGCTTTCCCACGAGGCTTTCCCACAGGGCTGTGCCACGTGCCACCTTGGTGTGAGTCGATCCTCGGCGTGAAAGACGAGCCGGTGAAGGGAAAAGAGGTTCCTCTGGAATGGACTGAGACATCTGGGGGACTCTTGGAATGGTGGCACGACCCTGGAGTTCCTCTCGCCGTTCCTGTTGAGAGGGCCTCCTCTTGAGATGCGACGGGAACGCCGGGAACTCTTTCCCGACGAAGCAGGGAAAGGATCCCTCATCTCGAGCTACGAGGCGGAAACGGGGCTCCTCTGGATATGGGCGGGACCCTCGTGATTCCTCTCGAGTGGAGACGGGTATGTCGGGGAACTTCTTGATTTGCACCAAGGGTGTGAAGGACCCTTTCGAAGTTCCAGAGGTGAGGTGTGATCAGCCTCGCGACGCCTCAGCGGAAATGGGCCTCATCTCGCCTGGAGGGGAGAACCTCCTGGATTTTCTCGAGTTGCGGCAGGTCTTCTCGAGTTACGACGGGGACCTCAGGGACCCGCTCTGGTGGCCTCAGGAAAGGCCAGTCCCCATGCGAGTTGCTAGGGGACCTCTCGGGATTCCTCTCCCGTCCAGGCCGGGGCCTCAGTCCTTGTGTGGAGTCGGGGCCGGAACCTGAGGATTCCTCTCCAGTGTTGCCATGGATCTTGGGGTGCTTCTGAGTCTCCCCAGGGGAGTCAGGCCTCGTCTCGAGTGGGGGCATGCACGTGTGCTTTCCTCCCGAGCTGCAGCAGTAGTGTCACGCTTCCTGTCACGTGGATCAAGGGATCTGTGGCTTTCCCTCGAGGCTGTCCCTCGAGGCTTTCCCACGAGGCTTTCCCACAGGGCTGTGCCACGTGCCACCTTGGTGTGAGTCGATCCTCGGCGTGAAAGACGAGCCGGTGAAGGGAAAAGAGGTTCGTCTGGAATGGACTGAGACATCTGGGGGACTCTTGGAATGGTGGCACGACCCTGGAGTTCCTCTCGCCGTTCCTGTTGAGAGGGCCTCCTCTTAAGATGCGACGGGAACGCCGGGAACTCTTTCCCGACGAAGCAGGGAAAGGATCCCTCATCTCGAGCTACGAGGCGGAAACGGGGCTCCTCTGGATGTGGGCGGGACCCTCGTGATTCCTCTCGAGTGGAGACGGGTATGTCGGGGAACTTCTTGATTTGCACCAAGGGTGTGAAGGACCCTTTCGAAGTTCCAGAGGTGAGGTGTGATCAGCCTCGGGACGCCTCAGCGGAAATGGGCCTCATCTCGCCTGGAGGGGAGAACCTCCTGGATTTTCTCGAGTTGCGGCAGGTCTTCTCGAGTTACGACGGGGACCTCAGGGACCCGCTCTGGTGGCCTCAGGAAAGGCCAGTCCCCATGCCAGTTGCTAGGGGACCTCTCGGGATTCCTCTCCCGTCCAGGCCGGGGACTCAGTCCTTGTGTGGAGTTGGGGCCGGAACCTGAGGATTCCTCTCCAGTGTTGCCATGGATCTTGGGGTGCTTCTGAGTCTCCCCAGGGGAGTCAGGCCTCGTCTCGAGTGGGGGCATGCACGTGCGCTTTCCTCCCGAGCTGCAGCAGTAGTGTCACGCTTCCTGTCACGTGGATCAAGGGATCTGTGGCTTTCCCTCGAGGCTGTCCCTCGAGGCTTTCCCACGAGGCTTTCCCACAGGGCTGTGCCACGTGCCACCTTGGTGTGAGTCGATCCTCGGCGTGAAAGACGAGCCGGTGAAGGGAAAAGAGGTTCCTCTGGAATGGACTGAGACATCTGGGGGACTCTTGGAATGGTGGCACGACCCTGGAGTTCCTCTCACCGTTCCTGTTGAGAGGGCCTCCTCTTGAGATGCGACGGGAACGCCGGGAACTCTTTCCCGACGAAGCAGGGAAAGGATCCCTCATCTCGAGCTACGAGGCGGAAACGGGGCTCGTCTGGATGTGGGCGGGACCCTCGTGATTCCTCTCGAGTGGAGACGGGTATGTCGGGGAACTTCTTGATTTGCCGCAAGGGTGTGAAGGACCCTTTCGAATTTCCAGAGGTGAGGTGTGATCAGCCTCGAGACGCCTCAGCGGAAATGGGCCTCATCTCGCCTGGAGGGGAGAACCTCCTGGATTTTCTCGAGTTGCGGCAGGTCTTCTCGAGTTACGAAGGGGACCTCAGGGACCCGCTCTGGTGGCCTCAGAAAGGCCAGTCCCCATGCGATTTGCTAGGGGACCTCTCGGGATTCCTCTCCCGTCCAGGCCGGGTCCTCAGTCCTTGTGTGGAGTCGGGGCCGGAACCTGAGGATTCCTTTCCAGTGTTGCCATGGATCTTGGGGTGCTTCTGAGTCTCCCCAGGGGAGTCAGGCCTCGTCTCGTGTGGGGGCATGCACGTGCGCTTTCCTCCCGAGCTGCAGCAGTAGTGTCACGCTTCCTGTCACGTGGATCAAGGGATCTGTGGCTTTCCCTCGAGGCTGTCCCTCGAGGCTTTCCCACGAGGCTTTCCCACAGGGCTGTGCCACGTGCCACCTTGGTGTGAGTCGATCCTCGGCGTGAAAGACGAGCCGGTGAAGGGAAAAGAGGTTCCTCTGGAATGGACTGAGACATCTGGGGGACTCTTGGAATGGTGGCACGACCCTGGAGTTCCTCTCGCCGTTCCTGTTGAGAGGGCCTCCTCTTGAGATGCGACGGGAACGCCGGGAACTCTTTCCCGACGAAGCAGGGAAAGGATCCCTCATCTCGAGCTACGAGGCGGAAACGGGGCTCGTCTGGATGTGGGCGGGACCCTCGTGATTCCTCTCGAGTGGAGACGGGTATGTCGGGGAACTTCTTGATTTGCAGCAAGGGTGTGAAGGACCCTTTCGAAGTTCCAGAGGAGAGGTGTGAACAGCCTCGAGACGCCTCAGCGGAAATGGGCCTCATCTCGCCTGGAGGGGAGAACCTCCTGGATTTTCTCGAGTTGCGGCAGGTCTTCTCGAGTTACGACGGGGACCTCAGGGTCCCGCTCTGGTGGCCTCAGGAAAGGCCAGTCCCCATGCGAGTTGCTAGGGGACCTCTCGGGATTCCTCTCCCGTCCATGCCGGGGCCTCAGTCCTTGTGTGGAGTCGGGGCAGGAACCTGAGGATTCCTCTCCAGTGTTGCCATGGATCTTGGGGTGCTTCTGAGTCTCCCCAGAGGAGTCAGGCCTCGTCTCGAATGGGGGCATGCACGTGCTCTTTCCTCCCGAGCTGCAGCAGTAGTGTCACGCTTCCGGTCAGGTGGATCAAGGGATCTGTGGCTTTCCCTCGAGGCTGTCCCTTGAGGCTTTCCCACGAGGCTTTCCCACAGGGCTGTGCCACGTGCCACCTTGGTGTGAGTCGATCCTCGGCGTGAAAGACGAGCCGGTGAAGGGAAAAGAGGTTCCTCTGGAATGGACTGAGACATCTGGGGGACTCTTGGAATGGTGGCACGACCCTGGAGTTCCTCTCGCCGTTCCTGTTGAGAGGGCCTCCTCTTCACATGCGACGGGAACACCGGGAACTCTTTCCCGACGAAGCAGGGAAAGGATCCCTCATCTCGAGCTACGAGGCGGAAACGGGGCTCCTCTGGATGTGGGCGGGACCCTCGTGATTCCTCTCGAGTGGAGACGGGTATGTCGGGGAACTTCTTGATTTGCACCAAGGGTGTGAAGGACCCTTTCGAAGTTCCAGTGGTGAGGTGTGATCAGCCTCGAGACGCCTCAGCGGCACTGGGCCTCATCTCGCCTGGAGGGGAGAACCTCCTGGATTTTCTCGAGTTGCGGCAGGTCTTCTCGAGTTACGACGGGGACCTCAGGGACCCGCTCTGGTGGCCTCAGGAAAGGCCAGTCCCCATGCGAGTTGCTAGGGGACCTCTCGGGATTCCTCTCCCGTCCATGCCGGGGCCTCAGTCCTTGTGTGGATTCGGGGCCGGAACGTGAGGATTCCTCTCCAGTGTTGCCATGGATCTTGGGGTGCTTCTGAGTCTCCCCAGGGGAGTCAGGCCTCGTCTCGAGTGGGGGCATGCAAGTGCGCTTTCCTCCCGAGCTGCAGCAGTAGTGTCACGCTTCCTGTCACGTGGATCAAGGGATCTGTGGCTTTCCCTCGAGGCTGTCCCTCGAGGCTTTCCCACGAGGCTTTCCCACAGGGCTGTGCCACGTGCCACCTTGGTGTGAGTCGATCCTCGGCGTGAAAGACGAGCCGGTGAAGGGAAAAGAGGTTCCTCTGGAATGGACTGAGACATCTGGGGGACTCTTGGAATGGTGGCACGACCCTGGAGTTCCTCTCGCCGTTCCTGTTGAGAGGGCCTCCTCTTGAGATGCGACGGGAACGCCGGGAACTCTTTCCCGACGAAGCAGGGAAAGGATCCCTCATCTCGAGCTACGAGGCGGAAACGGGGCTCGTCTGGATGTGGGCGGGACCCTCGTGATTCCTCTCGAGTGGAGACGGGTATGTCGGGGAACTTCTTGATTTGCAGCAAGGGTGTGAAGGACCCTTTCGAAGTTCCAGAGGTGAGGTGTGATCAGCCTCGAGACGCCTCAGCGGAAATGGGCCTCATCTCGCCTGGAGGGGAGAACCTCCTGGATTTTCTCGAGTTGCGGCAGGTCTTCTCGAGTTACGACGGGGACCTCAGGGACCCGCTCTGGTGGCCTCAGGAAAGGCCAGTCCCCATGCGAGTTGCTAGGGGACCTCTCGGGATTCCTCTCCCGTCCATGCCGGGGCCTCAGTCCTTGTGTGGAGTCGGGGCCGGAACCTGGGGATTCCTCTCCAGTGTTGCCATGGATCTTGGGGTGCTTCTGAGTCTCCCCAGGGGAGTCAGGCCTCGTCTCGAATGAGGGCATGCACGTGCGCTTTCCTCCCGAGCTGCAGCAGTAGTGTCACGCTTCCTGTCACGTGGATCAAGGGATCTGTGGCTTTCCCTCGAGGATGTCCCTTGAGGCTTTCCCACGAGGCTTTCCCACAGGGCTGTGCCTCGTGCCACCTTGGTGTGAGTCGATCCTCGGCGTGAAAGACGAGCCGGTGAAGGGAAAAGAGGTTCCTCTGGAATGGACTGAGACATCTGGGGGACTCTTGGAATGGTGGCACGACCCTGGAGTTCCTCTCGCCGTTCCTGTTGAGAGGGCCTCCTCTTGAGATGCGACGGGAACGCCGGGAACTCTTTCCCGACGAAGCAGGGAAAGGATCCCTCATCTCGAGCTACGAGGCGGAAACGGGGCTCGTCTGGATGTGGGCGGGACCCTCGTGATTCCTCTCGAGTGGAGACGGGTATGTCGGGGAACTTCTTGATTTGCAGCAAGGGTGTGAAGGACCCTTTCGAAGTTCCAGAGGAGAGGTGTGAACAGCCTCGAGACGCCTCAGCGGAAATGGGCCTCATCTCGCCTGGAGGGGAGAACCTCCTGGATTTTCTCGAGTTGCGGCAGGTCTTCTCGAGTTACGACGGGGACCTCAGGGTCCCGCTCTGGTGGCCTCAGGAAAGGCCAGTCCCCATGCGAGTTGCTAGGGGACCTCTCGGGATTCCTCTCCCGTCCATGCCGGGGCCTCAGTCCTTGTGTGGAGTCGGGGCAGGAACCTGAGGATTCCTCTCCAGTGTTGCCATGGATCTTGGGGTGCTTCTGAGTCTCCCCAGAGGAGTCAGGCCTCGTCTCGAATGGGGGCATGCACGTGCTCTTTCCTCCCGAGCTGCAGCAGTAGTGTCACGCTTCCGGTCAGGTGGATCAAGGGATCTGTGGCTTTCCCTCGAGGCTGTCCCTTGAGGCTTTCCCACGAGGCTTTCCCACAGGGCTGTGCCACGTGCCACCTTGGTGTGAGTCGATCCTCGGCGTGAAAGACGAGCCGGTGAAGGGAAAAGAGGTTCCTCTGGAATGGACTGAGACATCTGGGGGACTCTTGGAATGGTGGCACGACCCTGGAGTTCCTCTCGCCGTTCCTGTTGAGAGGGCCTCCTCTTCACATGCGACGGGAACACCGGGAACTCTTTCCCGACGAAGCAGGGAAAGGATCCCTCATCTCGAGCTACGAGGCGGAAACGGGGCTCCTCTGGATGTGGGCGGGACCCTCGTGATTCCTCTCGAGTGGAGACGGGTATGTCGGGGAACTTCTTGATTTGCACCAAGGGTGTGAAGGACCCTTTCGAAGTTCCAGTGGTGAGGTGTGATCAGCCTCGAGACGCCTCAGCGGCACTGGGCCTCATCTCGCCTGGAGGGGAGAACCTCCTGGATTTTCTCGAGTTGCGGCAGGTCTTCTCGAGTTACGACGGGGACCTCAGGGACCCGCTCTGGTGGCCTCAGGAAAGGCCAGTCCCCATGCGAGTTGCTAGGGGACCTCTCGGGATTCCTCTCCCGTCCATGCCGGGGCCTCAGTCCTTGTGTGGATTCGGGGCCGGAACGTGAGGATTCCTCTCCAGTGTTGCCATGGATCTTGGGGTGCTTCTGAGTCTCCCCAGGGGAGTCAGGCCTCGTCTCGAGTGGGGGCATGCAAGTGCGCTTTCCTCCCGAGCTGCAGCAGTAGTGTCACGCTTCCTGTCACGTGGATCAAGGGATCTGTGGCTTTCCCTCGAGGCTGTCCCTCGAGGCTTTCCCACGAGGCTTTCCCACAGGGCTGTGCCACGTGCCACCTTGGTGTGAGTCGATCCTCGGCGTGAAAGACGAGCCGGTGAAGGGAAAAGAGGTTCCTCTGGAATGGACTGAGACATCTGGGGGACTCTTGGAATGGTGGCACGACCCTGGAGTTCCTCTCGCCGTTCCTGTTGAGAGGGCCTCCTCTTGAGATGCGACGGGAACGCCGGGAACTCTTTCCCGACGAAGCAGGGAAAGGATCCCTCATCTCGAGCTACGAGGCGGAAACGGGGCTCGTCTGGATGTGGGCGGGACCCTCGTGATTCCTCTCGAGTGGAGACGGGTATGTCGGGGAACTTCTTGATTTGCAGCAAGGGTGTGAAGGACCCTTTCGAAGTTCCAGAGGTGAGGTGTGATCAGCCTCGAGACGCCTCAGCGGAAATGGGCCTCATCTCGCCTGGAGGGGAGAACCTCCTGGATTTTCTCGAGTTGCGGCAGGTCTTCTCGAGTTACGACGGGGACCTCAGGGACCCGCTCTGGTGGCCTCAGGAAAGGCCAGTCCCCATGCGAGTTGCTAGGGGACCTCTCGGGATTCCTCTCCCGTCCATGCCGGGGCCTCAGTCCTTGTGTGGAGTCGGGGCCGGAACCTGGGGATTCCTCTCCAGTGTTGCCATGGATCTTGGGGTGCTTCTGAGTCTCCCCAGGGGAGTCAGGCCTCGTCTCGAATGAGGGCATGCACGTGCGCTTTCCTCCCGAGCTGCAGCAGTAGTGTCACGCTTCCTGTCACGTGGATCAAGGGATCTGTGGCTTTCCCTCGAGGATGTCCCTTGAGGCTTTCCCACGAGGCTTTCCCACAGGGCTGTGCCTCGTGCCACCTTGGTGTGAGTCGATCCTCGGCGTGAAAGACGAGCCGGTGAAGGGAAAAGAGGTTCCTCTGGAATGGACTGAGACATCTGGGGGACTCTTGGAATGGTGGCACGACCCTGGAGTTCCTCTCGCCGTTCCTGTTGAGAGGGCCTCCTCTTGAGATGCGACGGGAACGCCGGGAACTCTTTCCCGACGAAGCAGGGAAAGGATCCCTCATCTCGAGCTACGAGGCGGAAACGGGGCTCGTCTGGATGTGGGCGGGACCCTCGTGATTCCTCTCGAGTAGAGACGGGTATGTCGGGGAACTTCTTGATTTGCACCAAGGGTGTGAAGGACCCTTTCGAATTTCCAGAGGTGAGGTGTGATCAGCCTCGAGACGCCTCAGCGGAAATGGGCCTCATCTCGCCTGGAGGGGAGAACCTCCTGGATTTTCTCGAGTTGCGGCAGGTCTTCTCGAGTTACGAAGGGGACCTCAGGGACCCGCTCTGGTGGCCTCAGAAAGGCCAGTCCCCATGCGATTTGCTAGGGGACCTCTCGGGATTCCTCTCCCGTCCAGGCCGGGTCCTCAGTCCTTGTGTGGAGTCGGGGCCGGAACCTGAGGATTCCTTTCCAGTGTTGCCATGGATCTTGGGGTGCTTCTGAGTCTCCCCAGGGGAGTCAGGCCTCGTCTCGTGTGGGGGCATGCACGTGCGCTTTCCTCCCGAGCTGCAGCAGTAGTGTCACGCTTCCTGTCACGTGGATCAAGGGATCTGTGGCTTTCCCTCGAGGCTGTCCCTCGAGGCTTTCCCACGAGGCTTTCCCACAGGGCTGTGCCACGTGCCACCTTGGTGTGAGTCGATCCTCGGCGTGAAAGACGAGCCGGTGAAGGGAAAAGAGGTTCCTCTGGAATGGACTGAGACATCTGGGGCACTCTTGGAATGGTGGCACGACCCTGGAGTTCCTCTCGCCGTTCCTGTTGAGAGGGCCTCCTCTTGAGATGCGACGGGAACGCTGGGAAATCTTTCCCGACGAAGCAGGGAAAGGATCCCTCATCTCGAGCTACGAGGCGGAAACGGGGCTCGTCTGGATGTGGGCGGGACCCTCGTGATTCCTCTCGAGTGGAGACGGGTATGTCGGGGAACTTCTTGATTTGCAGCAAGGGTGTGAAGGACCCTTTCGAAGTTCCAGAGGAGAGGTGTGAACAGCCTCGAGACGCCTCAGCGGAAATGGGCCTCATCTCGCCTGGAGGGGAGAACCTCCTGGATTTTCTCGAGTTGCGGCAGGTCTTCTCGAGTTACGACGGGGACCTCAGGGTCCCGCTCTGGTGGCCTCAGGAAAGGCCAGTCCCCATGCGAGTTGCTAGGGGACCTCTCGGGATTCCTCTCCCGTCCATGCCGGGGCCTCAGTCCTTGTGTGGAGTCGGGGCAGGAACCTGAGGATTCCTCTCCAGTGTTGCCATGGATCTTGGGGTGCTTCTGAGTCTCCCCAGAGGAGTCAGGCCTCGTCTCGAATGGGGGCATGCACGTGCTCTTTCCTCCCGAGCTGCAGCAGTAGTGTCACGCTTCCGGTCAGGTGGATCAAGGGATCTGTGGCTTTCCCTCGAGGCTGTCCCTTGAGGCTTTCCCACGAGGCTTTCCCACAGGGCTGTGCCACGTGCCACCTTGGTGTGAGTCGATCCTCGGCGTGAAAGACGAGCCGGTGAAGGGAAAAGAGGTTCCTCTGGAATGGACTGAGACATCTGGGGGACTCTTGGAATGGTGGCACGACCCTGGAGTTCCTCTCGCCGTTCCTGTTGAGAGGGCCTCCTCTTCACATGCGACGGGAACACCGGGAACTCTTTCCCGACGAAGCAGGGAAAGGATCCCTCATCTCGAGCTACGAGGCGGAAACGGGGCTCCTCTGGATGTGGGCGGGACCCTCGTGATTCCTCTCGAGTGGAGACGGGTATGTCGGGGAACTTCTTGATTTGCACCAAGGGTGTGAAGGACCCTTTCGAAGTTCCAGTGGTGAGGTGTGATCAGCCTCGAGACGCCTCAGCGGCACTGGGCCTCATCTCGCCTGGAGGGGAGAACCTCCTGGATTTTCTCGAGTTGCGGCAGGTCTTCTCGAGTTACGACGGGGACCTCAGGGACCCGCTCTGGTGGCCTCAGGAAAGGCCAGTCCCCATGCGAGTTGCTAGGGGACCTCTCGGGATTCCTCTCCCGTCCATGCCGGGGCCTCAGTCCTTGTGTGGATTCGGGGCCGGAACGTGAGGATTCCTCTCCAGTGTTGCCATGGATCTTGGGGTGCTTCTGAGTCTCCCCAGGGGAGTCAGGCCTCGTCTCGAGTGGGGGCATGCAAGTGCGCTTTCCTCCCGAGCTGCAGCAGTAGTGTCACGCTTCCTGTCACGTGGATCAAGGGATCTGTGGCTTTCCCTCGAGGCTGTCCCTCGAGGCTTTCCCACGAGGCTTTCCCACAGGGCTGTGCCACGTGCCACCTTGGTGTGAGTCGATCCTCGGCGTGAAAGACGAGCCGGTGAAGGGAAAAGAGGTTCCTCTGGAATGGACTGAGACATCTGGGGGACTCTTGGAATGGTGGCACGACCCTGGAGTTCCTCTCGCCGTTCCTGTTGAGAGGGCCTCCTCTTGAGATGCGACGGGAACGCCGGGAACTCTTTCCCGACGAAGCAGGGAAAGGATCCCTCATCTCGAGCTACGAGGCGGAAACGGGGCTCGTCTGGATGTGGGCGGGACCCTCGTGATTCCTCTCGAGTGGAGACGGGTATGTCGGGGAACTTCTTGATTTGCAGCAAGGGTGTGAAGGACCCTTTCGAAGTTCCAGAGGTGAGGTGTGATCAGCCTCGAGACGCCTCAGCGGAAATGGGCCTCATCTCGCCTGGAGGGGAGAACCTCCTGGATTTTCTCGAGTTGCGGCAGGTCTTCTCGAGTTACGAAGGGGACCTCAGGGACCCGCTCTGGTGGCCTCAGGAAAGGCCAGTCCCCATGCGAGTTGCTAGGGGACCTCTCGGGATTCCTCTCCCGTCCAGGCCGGGGCCTCAGTCCTTGTGTGGAGTCGGGGCCGGAACCTGAGGATTCCTTTCCAGTGTTGCCATGGATCTTGGGGTGCTTCTGAGTCTCCCCAGGGGAGTCAGGCCTCGTCTCGAGTGGGGGCATGCACGTGCGCTTTCCTCCCGAGCTGCAGCAGTAGTGTCACGCTTCCTGTCACGTGGATCAAGGGATCTGTGGCTTTCCCTCGAGGCTGTCCCTTGAGGCTTTCCCACGAGGCTTTCCCACAGGGCTGTGCCACGTGCCACCTTGGTGTGAGTCGATCCTCGGCGTGAAAGACGAGCCGGTGAAGGAAAAAGAGGTTCCTCTGGAATGGACTGAGACATCTGGGGGACTCTTGGAATGGTGGCACGACCCTGGAGTTCCTCTCGCCGTTCCTGTTGAGAGGGCCTCCTCTTGAGATGCGACGGGAACCCCGGGAACTCTTTCCCGACCAAGCAGGGAAAGGATCCCTCATCTCGAGCTACGAGGCGGAAACGGGGCTCCTCTGGATGTGGGCGGGACCCTCGTGATTCCTCTCGAGTGGAGACGGGTATGTCGGGGAACTTCTTGATTTGCACCAAGGGTGTGAAGGACCCTTTCGAAGTTCCAGTGGTGAGGTGTGATCAGCCTCGAGACGCCTCAGCGGCACTGGGCCTCATCTCGCCTGGAGGGGAGAACCTCCTGGATTTTCTCGAGTTGCGGCAGGTCTTCTCGAGTTACGACGGGGACCTCAGGGACCCGCTCTGGTGGCCTCAGGAAAGGCCAGTCCCCATGCGAGTTGCTAGGGGACCTCTCGGGATTCCTCTCCCGTCCATGCCGGGGCCTCAGTCCTTGTGTGGAGTCGGGCCCGGAACGTGAGGATTCCTCTCCAGTGTTGCCATGGATCTTGGGGTGCTTCTGAGTCTCCCCAGGGGAGTCAGGCCTCGTCTCGAGTGGGGGCATGCACGTGCGCTTTCCTCCCGAGCTGCAGCAGTAGTGTCACGCTTCCTGTCACGTGGATCAAGGGATCTGTGGCTTTCCCTCGAGGCTGTCACTCGAGGCTTTCCCACGAGGCTTTCCCACAGGGCTGTGCCACGTGCCACCTTGGTGTGATTCGATCCTCGGCGTGAAAGACGAGCCGGTGAAGGGAAAAGAGGTTCCTCTGGAATGGACTGAGACATCTGGGGAACTCTTGGAATGGTGGCACGACCCTGGAGTTCCTCTCGCCGTTCCTGTTGAGAGGGCCTCCTCTTCACATGCGACGGGAACACCGGGAACTCTTTCCCGACGAAGCAGGGAAAGGATCCCTCATCTCGAGCTACGAGGCGGAAACGGGGCTCCTCTGGATGTGGGCGGGACCCTCGTGATTCCTCTCGAGTGGAGACGGGTATGTCGGGGAACTTCTTGATTTGCACCAAGGGTGTGAAGGACCCTTTCGAAGTTCCAGAGGTGAGGTGTGATCAGCCTCGAGACGCCTCAGCGGAAATGGGCCTCATCTCGCCTGGAGGGGAGAACCTCCTGGATTTTCTCGAGTTGCGGCAGGTCTTCTCGAGTTACGACGGGGACCTCAGGGACCCGCTCTGGTGGCCTCAGGAAAGGCCAGTCCCCATGCGAGTTGCTAGGGGACCTCTAGGGATTCCTCTCCCGTCCATGCCGGGGCCTCAGTCCTTGTGTGGAGTCGGGGCCGGAACCTGAGGATTCCTCTCCAGTGTTGCCATGGATCTTGGGGTGCTTCTGAGTCTCCCCAGGGAAGTCAGGCCTCGTCTCGAGTGGGGGCATGCACGTGCGCTTTCCTCCCGAGCTGCAGCATTAGTGTCACGCTTCCTGTCACGTGGATCAAGGGATCTGTGGCTTTCCCTCGAGGCTGTCCCTCGAGGCTTTCCCACGAGGCTTTCCCACAGGGCTGTTCCACGTGCCACCTTGGTGTGAGTCGATCCTCGGCGTGAAAGACGAGCCGGTGAAGGGAAAAGCGGTTCCTCTGGAATGGACTGAGACATCTAGGGGACTCTTGGAATGGTGGCACGACCCTGGAGTTCCTCTCGCCGTTCCTGTTGAGAGGGCCTCCTCTTGAGATGCGACGGGAACGCCGGGAAATCTTTCCCGACGAAGCAGGGAAAGGATCCCTGATCTCGAGCTACGAGGCGGAAACGGGGCTCGTCTGGATGTGGGCGGGACCCTCGTGATTCCTCTCGAGTGGAGACGGGTATGTCGGGGAACTTCTTGATTTGCAGCAAGGGTGTGAAGGACCCTTTCGAAGTTCCAGAGGGGAGGTGTGATCAGCCTCGATACGCCTCAGTGGCACTGGGCCTCATCTCGCCTGGAGGGGAGAACCTCCTGGATTTTCTCGAGTTGCGGCAGGTCTTCTCGAGTTACGACGGGGACCTCAGGGACCCGCTCTGGTGGCCTCAGGAAAGGCCAGTCCCCATGCGAGTTGCTAGGGGACCTCTCGGGATTCCTCTCCCGTCCATGCCGGGGCCTCAGTCCTTGTGTGGAGTCGGGGCCGGAACCTGAGGATTCCTCTCCAGTGTTGCCATGGATCTTGGGGTGCTTCTGAGTCTCCCCAGGGGAGTCAGACCTCGTCTCGAATGGGGGCATGCACGTGCGCTTTCCTCCCGAGCTGCAGCAGTAGTGTCACGCTTCCTGTCACGTGGATCAAGGGATCTGTGGCTTTCCCTCGAGGCTGTCCCTCGAGGCTTTCCCACAGGGCTGTGCCACGTGCCACCTTGGTGTGAGTCGATCCTCGGCGTGAAAGACGAGCCGGTGAAGGGAAAAGAGGTTCCTCTGGAATGGACTGAGACATCTGGGGGACTCTTGGAATGGTGGCACGACCCTGGAGTTCCTCTCGCCGTTCCTGTTGAGAGGGCCTCCTCTTGAGATGCGACGGGAACGCCGGGAACTCTTTCCCGACGAAGCAGGGAAAGGATCCCTCATCTCGAGCTACGACGCGGAAACGGGGCTCCTCTGGATGTGGGCAGGACCCTCGTGATTCCTCTCGAGTGGAGACGGGTATGTCGGGGAACTTCTTGATTTGCACCAAGGGTGTGAAGGACCCTTTCGAAGTTCCAGAGGTGAGGTGTGATCAGCCTCGAGACGCCTCAGCGGAAATGGGCCTCATCTCGCCTGGAGGGGAGAACCTCCTGGATTTTCTCGAGTTGCGGCAGGTCTTCTCGAGTTACGACGGGGACCTCAGGGACCCGCTCTGGTGGCCTCAGGAAAGGCCAGTCCCCATGCGAGTTGCTAGGGGACCTCTCGGGATTCCTCTCCCGTCCATGCCGGGGCCTCAGTCCTTGTGTGGAGTCGGGGCCGGAACCTGAGGATACCTCTCCAGTGTTGCCATGGATCTTGGGGTGCTTCTGAGTCTCCCCAGGGGAGTCAGGCCTCGTCTCGAGTGGGGGCATGCACTTGCGCTTTCCTCCCGAGCTGCAGCAGTAGTGTCACGCTTCCTGTCACGTGGACCAAGGGATCTGTGGCTTTCCCTCGAGGCTGTCCCTCGAGGCTTTCCCACGAGGCTTTCCCACAGGGCTGTGCCACGTGCCACCTTGGTGTGAGTCGATCCTCGGCGTGAAAGACGAGCCGGTGAAGGGAAAAGAGGTTCCTCTGGAATGGACTGAGACATCTGGGGGACTCTTGGAATGGTGGCACGACCCTGGAGTTCCTCTCGCCGTTCCTGTTGAGAGGGCCTCCTCTTGAGATGCGACGGGAACGCCGGGAACTCTTTCCCGACGAAGCAGGGAAAGGATCCCTCATCTCGAGCTACGAGGCGGAAACGGGGCTCCTCTGGATATGGGCGGGACCCTCGTGATTCCTCTCGAGTGGAGACGGGTATGTCGGGGAACTTCTTGATTTGCACCAAGGGTGTGAAGGACCCTTTCGAAGTTCCAGAGGTGAGGTGTGATCAGCCTCGCGACGCCTCAGCGGAAATGGGCCTCATCTCGCCTGGAGGGGAGAACCTCCTGGATTTTCTCGAGTTGCGGCAGGTCTTCTCGAGTTACGACGGGGACCTCAGGGACCCGCTCTGGTGGCCTCAGGAAAGGCCAGTCCCCATGCGAGTTGCTAGGGGACCTCTCGGGATTCCTCTCCCGTCCAGGCCGGGGCCTCAGTCCTTGTGTGGAGTCGGGGCCGGAACCTGAGGATTCCTCTCCAGTGTTGCCATGGATCTTGGGGTGCTTCTGAGTCTCCCCAGGGGAGTCAGGCCTCGTCTCGAGTGGGGGCATGCACGTGTGCTTTCCTCCCGAGCTGCAGCAGTAGTGTCACGCTTCCTGTCACGTGGATCAAGGGATCTGTGGCTTTCCCTCGAGGCTGTCCCTCGAGGCTTTCCCACGAGGCTTTCCCACAGGGCTGTGCCACGTGCCACCTTGGTGTGAGTCGATCCTCGGCGTGAAAGACGAGCCGGTGAAGGGAAAAGAGGTTCGTCTGGAATGGACTGAGACATCTGGGGGACTCTTGGAATGGTGGCACGACCCTGGAGTTCCTCTCGCCGTTCCTGTTGAGAGGGCCTCCTCTTGAGATGCGACGGGAACGCCGGGAACTCTTTCCCGACGAAGCAGGGAAAGGATCCCTCATCTCGAGCTACGAGGCGGAAACGGGGCTCCTCTGGATGTGGGCGGGACCCTCGTGATTCCTCTCGAGTGGAGACGGGTATGTCGGGGAACTTCTTGATTTGCACCAAGGGTGTGAAGGACCCTTTCGAAGTTCCAGAGGTGAGGTGTGATCAGCCTCGGGACGCCTCAGCGGAAATGGGCCTCATCTCGCCTGGAGGGGAGAACCTCCTGGATTTTCTCGAGTTGCGGCAGGTCTTCTCGAGTTACGACGGGGACCTCAGGGACCCGCTCTGGTGGCCTCAGGAAAGGCCAGTCCCCATGCCAGTTGCTAGGGGACCTCTCGGGATTCCTCTCCCGTCCAGGCCGGGGACTCAGTCCTTGTGTGGAGTCGGGGCCGGAACCTGAGGATTCCTCTCCAGTGTTGCCATGGATCTTGGGGTGCTTCTGAGTCTCCCCAGGGGAGTCAGGCCTCGTCTCGAGTGGGGGCATGCACGTGCGCTTTCCTCCCGAGCTGCAGCAGTAGTGTCACGCTTCCTGTCACGTGGATCAAGGGATCTGTGGCTTTCCCTCGAGGCTGTCCCTCGAGGCTTTCCCACGAGGCTTTCCCACAGGGCTGTGCCACGTGCCACCTTGGTGTGAGTCGATCCTCGGCGTGAAAGACGAGCCGGTGAAGGGAAAAGAGGTTCCTCTGGAATGGACTGAGACATCTGGGGGACTCTTGGAATGGTGGCAAGACCCTGGAGTTCCTCTCACCGTTCCTGTTGAGAGGGCCTCCTCTTGAGATGCGACGGGAACGCTGGGAACTCTTTCCCGACGAAGCAGGGAAAGGATCCCTCATCTCCAGCTACGAGGCGGAAACGGGGCTCGTCTGGATGTGGGCGGGACCCTCGTGATTCCTCTCGAGTGGAGACGGGTATGTCGGGGAACTTCTTGATTTGCCGCAAGGGTGTGAAGGACCCTTTCGAAGTTCCAGAGGTGAGGTGTGATCAGCCTCGAGACGCCTCAGCGGAAATGGGCCTCATCTCGCCTGGAGGGGAGAACCTCCTGGATTTTCTCGAGTTGCGGCAGGTCTTCTCGAGTTACGACGGGGACCTCAGGGACCCGCTCTGGTGGCCTCAGGAAAGGCCAGTCCCCATGCGAGTTGCTAGGGGACCTCTCGGGATTCCTCTCCCGTCCATGCCGGGGCCTCAGTCCTTGTGTGGAGTCGGGGCCGGAACCTGGGGATTCCTCTCCAGTGTTGCCATGGATCTTGGGGTTCTTCTGAGTCTCCCCAGGGGAGTCAGGCCTCGTCTCGAATGAGGGCATGCACGTGCGCTTTCCTCCCGAGCTGCAGCAGTAGTGTCACGCTTCCTGTCACGTGGATCAAGGGATCTGTGGCTTTCCCTCGAGGATGTCCCTTGAGGCTTTCCCACGAGGCTTTCCCACAGGGCTGTGCCTCGTGCCACCTTGGTGTGAGTCGATCCTCGGCGTGAAAGACGAGCCGGTGAAGGGAAAAGAGGTTCCTCTGGAATGGACTGAGACATCTGGGGGACTCTTGGAATGGTGGCACGACCCTGGAGTTCCTCTCGCCGTTCCTGTTGAGAGGGCCTCCTCTTGAGATGCGACGGGAACGCCGGGAACTCTTTCCCGACGAAGCAGGGAAAGGATCCCTCATCTCGAGCTACGAGGCGGAAACGGGGCTCGTCTGGATGTGGGCGGGACCCTCGTGATTCCTCTCGAGTAGAGACGGGTATGTCGGGGAACTTCTTGATTTGCACCAAGGGTGTGAAGGACCCTTTCGAAGTTCCAGAGGTGAGGTGTGATCAGCCTCGAGACGCCTCAGCGGAAATGGGCCTCATCTCGCCTGGAGGGGAGAACCTCCTGGATTTTCTCGAGTTGCGGCAGGTCTTCTCGAGTTACGAAGGGGACCTCAGGGACCCGCTCTGGTGGCCTCAGAAAGGCCAGTCCCCATGCGATTTGCTAGGGGACCTCTCGGGATTCCTCTCCCTTCCAGGCCGGGTCCTCAGTCCTTGTGTGGAGTCGGGGCCGGAACCTGAGGATTCCTTTCCAGTGTTGCCATGGATCTTGGGGTGCTTCTGAGTCTCCCCAGGGGAGTCAGGCCTCGTCTCGTGTGGGGGCATGCACGTGCGCTTTCCTCCCGAGCTGCAGCAGTAGTGTCACGCTTCCTGTCACGTGGATCAAGGGATCTGTGGCTTTCCCTCGAGGCTGTCCCTCGAGGCTTTCCCACGAGGCTTTCCCACAGGGCTGTGCCACGTGCCACCTTGGTGTGAGTCGATCCTCGGCGTGAAAGACGAGCCGGTGAAGGGAAAAGAGGTTCCTCTGGAATGGACTGAGACATCTGGGGCACTCTTGGAATGGTGGCACGACCCTGGAGTTCCTCTCGCCGTTCCTGTTGAGAGGGCCTCCCCTTGAGATGCGACGGGAACGCTGGGAAATCTTTCCCGACGAAGCAGGGAAAGGATCCCTCATCTCGAGCTACGAGGCGGAAACGGGGCTCGTCTGGATGTGGGCGGGACCCTCGTGATTCCTCTCGAGTGGAGACGGGTATGTCGGGGAACTTCTTGATTTGCAGCAAGGGTGTGAAGGACCCTTTCGAAGTTCCAGAGGAGAGGTGTGAACAGCCTCGAGACGCCTCAGCGGAAATGGGCCTCATCTCGCCTGGAGGGGAGAACCTCCTGGATTTTCTCGAGTTGCGGCAGGTCTTCTCGAGTTACGACGGGGACCTCAGGGTCCCGCTCTGGTGGCCTCAGGAAAGGCCAGTCCCCATGCGAGTTGCTAGGGGACCTCTCGGGATTCCTCTCCCGTCCATGCCGGGGCCTCAGTCCTTGTGTGGAGTCGGGGCAGGAACCTGAGGATTCCTCTCCAGTGTTGCCATGGATCTTGGGGTGCTTCTGAGTCTCCCCAGAGGAGTCAGGCCTCGTCTCGAATGGGTGCATGCACGTGCTCTTTCCTCCCGAGCTGCAGCAGTAGTGTCACGCTTCCGGTCAGGTGGATCAAGGGATCTGTGGCTTTCCCTCGAGGCTGTCCCTTGAGGCTTTCCCACGAGGCTTTCCCACAGGGCTGTGCCACGTGCCACCTTGGTGTGAGTCGATCCTCGGCGTGAAAGACGAGCCGGTGAAGGGAAAAGAGGTTCCTCTGGAATGGACTGAGACATCTGGGGGACTCTTGGAATGGTGGCACGACCCTGGAGTTCCTCTCGCCGTTCCTGTTGAGAGGGCCTCCTCTTGAGATGCGACGGGAACGCCGGGAACTCTTTCCCGACGAAGCAGGGAAAGGATCCCTCATCTCGAGCTACGAGGCGGAAACGGGGCTCGTCTGGATGTGGGCGGGACCCTCGTGATTCCTCTCGAGTGGAGACGGGTATGTCGGGGAACTTCTTGATTTGCAGCAAGGGTGTGAAGGACCCTTTCGAAGTTCCAGAGGTGAGGTGTGATCAGCCTCGAGACGCCTCAGCGGAAATGGGCCTCATCTCGCCTGGAGGGGAGAACCTCCTGGATTTTCTCGAGTTGCGGCAGGTCTTCTCGAGTTACGAAGGGGACCTCAGGGACCCGCTCTGGTGGCCTCAGGAAAGGCCAGTCCCCATGCGAGTTGCTAGGGGACCTCTCGGGATTCCTCTCCCGTCCAGGCCGGGGCCTCAGTCCTTGTGTGGAGTCGGGGCCGGAACCTGAGGATTCCTTTCCAGTGTTGCCATGGATCTTGGGGTGCTTCTGAGTCTCCCCAGGGGAGTCAGGCCTCGTCTCGTGTGGGGGCATGCACGTGCCCTTTCCTCCCGAGCTGCAGCAGTAGTGTCACGCTTCCTGTCACGTGGATCAAGGGATCTGTGGCTTTCCCTCGAGGCTGTCCCTCGAGGCTTTCCCACGAGGCTTTCCCACAGGGCTGTGCCAAGTGCCACCTTGGTGTGAGTCGATCCTCGGCGTGAAAGACGAGCCGGTGAAGGGAAAAAAGTTTCCTCTGGAATGGACTGAGACATCTGGGGCACTCTTGGAATGGTGGCACGACCCTGGAGTTCCTCTCGCCGTTCCTGTTGAGAGGGCCTCCTCTTGAGATGCGACGGGAACGCTGGGAAATCTTTCCCGACGAAGCAGGGAAAGGATCCCTCATCTCGAGCTACGAGGCGGAAACGGGGCTCGTCTGGATGTGGGCGGGACCCTCGTGATTCCTCTCGAGTGGAGACGGGTATGTCGGGGAACTTCTTGATTTGCAGCAAGGGTGTGAAGGACCCTTTCGAAGTTCCAGAGGAGAGGTGTGAACAGCCTCGAGACGCCTCAGCAGAAATGGGCCTCATCTCGCCTGGAGGGGAGAACCTCCTGGATTTTCTCGAGTTGCGGCAGGTCTTCTCGAGTTACGACGGGGACCTCAGGGACCCGCTCTGGTGGCCTCAGGAAAGGCCAGACCCCATGCGAGTTGCTAGGGGACCTCTCGGGATTCCTCTCCCGTCCATGCCGGGGCCTCAGTCCTTGTGTGGAGTCGGGGCAGGAACCTGAGGATTCCTCTCCAGTGTTGCCATGGATCTTGGGGTGCTTCTGAGTCTCCCCAGAGGAGTCAGGCCTCGTCTCGAATGGGGGCATGCACGTGCTCTTTCCTCCCGAGCTGCAGCAGTAGTGTCACGCTTCCTGTCACGTGGATCAAGGGATCTGTGGCTTTCCCTCGAGGCTGTCCCTTGAGGCTTTCCCACGAGGCTTTCCCACAGGGCTGTGCCACGTGCCACCTTGGTGTGAGTCGATCCTCGGCGTGAAAGACGAGCCGGTGAAGGGAAAAGAGGTTCCTCTGGAATGGACTGAGACATCTGGGGGACTCTTGGAATGGTGGCACGACCCTGGAGTTCCTCTCGCCGTTCCTGTTGAGAGGGCCTCCTCTTGAGATGCGACGGGAACGCCGGGAACTCTTTCCCGACGAAGCAGGGAAAGGATCCCTCATCTCGAGCTACGAGGCGGAAACGGGGCTCCTCTGGATGTGGGCGGGACCCTCGTGATTCCTCTCGAGTGGAGACGGGTATGTCGGGGAACTTCTTGATTTGCACCAAGGGTGTGAAGGACCCTTTCGAAGTTCCAGTGGTGAGGTGTGATCAGCCTCGAGACGCCTCAGCGGCACTGGGCCTCATCTCGCCTGGAGGGGAGAACCTCCTGGATTTTCTCGAGTTGCGGCAGGTCTTCTCGAGTTACGACGGGGACCTCAGGGACCCGCTCTGGTGGCCTCAGGAAAGGCCAGTCCCCATGCGAGTTGCTAGGGGACCTCTCGGGATTCCTCTCCCGTCCATGCCGGGGCCTCAGTCCTTGTGTGGAGTCGGGGCCGGAACGTGAGGATTCCTCTCCAGTGTTGCCATGGATCTTGGGGTGCTTCTGAGTCTCCCCAGGGGAGTCAGGCCTCGTCTCGAGTGGGGGCATGCAAGTGCGCTTTCCTCCCGAGCTGCAGCAGTAGTGTCACGCTTCCTGTCACGTGGATCAAGGGATCTGTGGCTTTCCCTCTAGGCTGTCCCTCGAGGCTTTCCCACGAGGCTTTCCCACAGGGCTGTGCCACGTGCCACCTTGGTGTGAGTCGATCCTCGGCGTGAAAGACGAGCCGGTGAAGGGAAAAGAGGTTCCTCTGGAATGGACTGAGACATCTGGGGGACTCTTGGAATGGTGGCACGACCCTGGAGTTCCTCTCGCCGTTCCTGTTGAGAGGGCCTCCTCTTGAGATGCGACGGGAACACCGGGAACTCTTTCCCGACGAAGCAGGGAAAGGATCCCTCATCTCGAGCTACGAGGCGGAAACGGGGCTCGTCTGGATGTGGGCGGGACCCTCGTGATTCCTCTCGAGTGGAGACGGGTATGTCGGGGAACTTCTTGATTTGCACCAAGGGTGTGAAGGACCCTTTCGAAGTTCCAGAGGTGAGGTGTGATCCGCCTAGAGACGCCTCAGCGGAAATGGGCCTCATCTCGCCTGGAGGGGAGAACCTCCTGGATTTTCTCGAGTTGCGGCAGGTCTTCTCGAGTTACGACGGGGACCTCAGGGACCCGATCTGGTGGCCTCAGGAAAGGCCAGTCCCCATGCGAGTTGCTAGGGGACCTCTCGGGATTCCTCTCCCGTCCATGCCGGGGCCTCAGTCCTTGTGTGGAGTCGGGGCCGTAACCTGAGGATTCCTCTCCAGTGTTGCCATGGATCTTGGGGTGCTTCTGAGTCTCCCCAGGAGAGTCAGGCCTCGTCTCGAGTGGGGGCATGCACGTGCGCTTTCCTTCCGAGCTGCAGCAGTAGTGTCACGCTTCCGGTCACGTGAATCAAGGGATCTGTGGCTTTCCCTCGAGGCTGTCCCTCGAGGCTTTCCCACAGGGCTGTGCCACGTGCCACCTTGGTGTGAGTCGATCCTCGGCGTGAAAGACTAGCCGGTGAAGGGAAAAGAGGTTCCTCTGGAATGGACTGAGACATCTAGGGGACTCTTGGAATGGTGGCACGACCCTGGAGTTCCTCTCGCCGTTCCTGTTGAGAGGGCCTCCTCTTGAGATGCGACGGGAACGCCGGGAAATCTTTTCCGACGAAGCAGGGAAAGGATCCCTGATCTCGAGCTACGAGGCGGAAACGGGGCTCGTCTGGATGTGGGCGGGACCCTCGTGATTCCTCTCGAGTGGAGACGCGTATGTCGGGGAACTTCTTGATTTGCAGCAAGGGCGTGAAGGAGCCTTTCGAAGTTCCAGAGGTGAGGTGTGATCCGCCTCGAGACACCTCAGCGGAAATGGGCCTCATCTCGCCTGGAGGGGAGAACCTCCTGGATTTTCTCGAGTTGCGGCAGGTCTTCTCGAGTTACGACGGGGACCTCAGGGACCCGCTCTGGTGGCCTCAGGAAAGGCCAGTCCCCATGCGAGTTGCTAGGGGACCTCTCGGGATTCCTCTCCCGTCCATGCCGGGGCCTCAGTCCTTGTGTGGAGTTGGGGCCGGAACCTGAGGATTCCTCTCCAGTGTTGCCATGGATCTTGGGGTGCTTCTGAGTCTCCCCAGGAGAGTCAGGCCTCGTCTCGAGTGGGGGCATGCACGTGCGCTTTCCTCCCGAGCTGCAGCAGTAGTGTCACGCTTCCTGTCACGTGGATCAAGGGATCTGTGGCTTTCCCTCGAGGCTGTCCCTTGAGGCTTTCCCACGAGGCTTTCCCACAGGGCTGTGCCACGTGCCACCTTGGTGTGAGTCGATCCTCGGCGTGAAAGACGAGCTGGTGAAGGGAAAAGAGGTTCCTCTGGAATGGACTGAGACATCTGGGGGACTCTTGGAATGGTGGCACGACCCTGGAGTTCCTCTCGCCGTTCCTGTTGAGAGGGCCTCCTCTTGAGATGCGACGGGAACCCCGGGAACTCTTTCCCGACCAAGCAGGGAAAGGATCCCTCATCTCGAGCTACGAGGCGGAAACGGGGCTCCTCTGGATGTGGGCGGGACCCTCGTGATTCCTCTCGAGTGGAGACGGGTATGTCGGGGAACTTCTTGATTTGCACCAAGGGTGTGAAGGACCCTTTCGAAGTTCCAGTGGTGAGGTGTGATCAGCCTCGAGACGCCTCAGCGGCACTGGGCCTCATCTCGCCTGGAGGGGAGAACCTCCTGGATTTTCTCGAGTTGCGGCAGGTCTTCTCGAGTTACGACGGGGACCTCAGGGACCCGCTCTGGTGGCCTCAGGAAAGGCCAGTCCCCATGCGAGTTGCTAGGGGACCTCTCGGGATTCCTCTCCCGTCCATGCCGGGGCCTCAGTCCTTGTGTGGAGTCGGGCCCGGAACGTGAGGATTCCTCTGCAGTGTTGCCATGGATCTTGGGGTGCTTCTGAGTCTCCCCAGGGGAGTCAGGCCTCGTCTCGAGTGGGGGCATGCACGTGCGCTTTCCTCCCGAGCTGCAGCAGTAGTGTCACGCTTCCTGTCACGTGGATCAAGGGATCTGTGGCTTTCCCTGGAGGCTGTCACTCGAGGCTTTCCCACGAGGCTTTCCCACAGGGCTGTGCCACGTGCCACCTTGGTGTGATTCGATCCTCGGCGTGAAAGACGAGCCGGTGAAGGGAAAAGAGGTTCCTCTGGAATGGACTGAGACATCTGGGGAACTCTTGGAATGGTGGCACGACCCTGGAGTTCCTCTCGCCGTTCCTGTTGAGAGGGCCTCCTCTTGAGATGCGACGGGAACACCGGGAACTCTTTCCCGACGAAGCAGGGAAAGGATCCCTCATCTCGAGCTACGAGGCGGAAACGGGGCTCCTCTGGATGTGGGCGGGACCCTCGTGATTCCTCTCGAGTGGAGACGGGTATGTCGGGGAACTTCTTGATTTGCACCAAGGGTGTGAAGGACCCTTTCGAAGTTCCAGAGGTGAGGTGTGATCAGCCTCGAGACGCCTCAGCGGAAATGGGCCTCATCTCGCCTGGAGGGGAGAAACTCCTGGATTTTCTCGAGTTGCGGCAGGTCTTCTCGAGTTACGACGGGGACCTCAGGGACCCGCTCTGGTGGCCTCAGGAAAGGCCAGTCCCCATGCGAGTTGCTAGGGGACCTCTAGGGATTCCTCTCCCGTCCAGGCCGGGGCCTCAGTCCTTGTGTGGAGTCGGGGCCGTAACCTGAGGATTCCTCTCCAGTGTTGCCATGGATCTTGTGGTGCTTCTGAGTCTCCCCAGGGAAGTCAGGCCTCGTCTCGAGTGGGGGCATGCACGTGCGCTTTCCTCCCGAGCTGCAGCAGTAGTGTCACGCTTCCTGTCACGTGGATCAAGGGATCTGTGGCTTTCCCTCGAGGCTGTCCCTCGAGGCTTTCCCACGAGGCTTTCCCACAGGGCTGTTCCACGTGCCACCTTGGTGTGAGTCGATCCTCGGCGTGAAAGACGAGCCGGTGAAGGGAAAAGCGGTTCCTCTGGAATGGACTGAGACATCTAGGGGACTCTTGGAATGGTGGCACGACCCTGGAGTTCCTCTCGCCGTTCCTGTTGAGAGGGCCTCCTCTTGAGATGCGACGGGAACGCCGGGAAATCTTTCCCGACGAAGCAGGGAAAGGATCCCTGATCTCGAGCTACGAGGCGGAAACGGGGCTCGTCTGGATGTGGGCGGGACCCTCGTGATTCCCCTCGAGTGGAGACGGGTATGTCGGGGAACTTCTTGATTTGCAGCAAGGGTGTGAAGGACCCTTTCGAAGTTCCAGAGGGGAGGTGTGATCAGCCTCGATACGCCTCAGTGGCACTGGGCCTCATCTCGCCTGGAGGGGAGAACCTCCTGGATTTTCTCGAGTTGCGGCAGGTCTTCTCGAGTTACGACGGGGACCTCAGGGACCCGCTCTGGTGGCCTCAGGAAAGGCCAGTCCCCATGCGACTTGCTAGGGGACCTCTCGGGATTCCTCTCCCGTCCATGCCGGGGCCTCAGTCCTTGTGTGGAGTCGGGGCCGTAACCTGAGGATTCCTCTCCAGTGTTGCCATGGATCTTGGGGTGCTTCTGAGTCTCCCCAGGGGAGTCAGGCCTCGTCTCGAGTGGGGGCATGCACGTGCGCTTTCCTCCCGAGCTGCAGCAGTAGTGTCACGCTTCCGGTCACGTGAATCAAGGGATCTGTGGCTTTCCCTCGAGGCTGTCCCTCGAGGCTTTCCCACAGGGCTGTGCCACGTGCCACCTTGGTGTGAGTCGATCCTCGGCGTGAAAGACTAGCCGGTGAAGGGAAAAGAGGTTCCTCTGGAATGGACTGAGACATCTAGGGGACTCTTGGAATGGTGGCACGACCCTGGAGTTCCTCTCGCCGTTCCTGTTGAGAGGGCCTCCTCTTGAGATGCGACGGGAACGCCGGGAAATCTTTTCCGACGAAGCAGGGAAAGGATCCCTGATCTCGAGCTACGAGGCGGAAACGGGGCTCGTCTGGATGTGGGCGGGACCCTCGTGATTCCTCTCGAGTGGAGACGCGTATGTCGGGGAACTTCTTGATTTGCAGCAAGGGCGTGAAGGAGCCTTTCGAAGTTCCAGAGGTGAGGTGTGATCCGCCTCGAGACACCTCAGCGGAAATGGGCCTCATCTCGCCTGGAGGGGAGAACCTCCTGGATTTTCTCGAGTTGCGGCAGGTCTTCTCGAGTTACGACGGGGACCTCAGGGACCCGCTCTGGTGGCCTCAGGAAAGGCCAGTGCCCATGCGAGTTGCTAGGGGACCTCTCGGGATTCCTCTCCCGTCCATGCCGGGGCCTCAGTCCTTGTGTGGAGTTGGGGCCGGAACCTGAGGATTCCTCTCCAGTGTTGCCATGGATCTTGGGGTGCTTCTGAGTCTCCCCAGGAGAGTCAGGCCTCGTCTCGAGTGGGGGCATGCACGTGCGCTTTCCTCCCGAGCTGCAGCAGTAGTGTCACGCTTCCTGTCACGTGGATCAAGGGATCTGTGGCTTTCCCTCGAGGCTGTCCCTTGAGGCTTTCCCACGAGGCTTTCCCACAGGGCTGTGCCACGTGCCACCTTGGTGTGAGTCGATCCTCGGCGTGAAAGACGAGCTGGTGAAGGGAAAAGAGGTTCCTCTGGAATGGACTGAGACATCTGGGGGACTCTTGGAATGGTGGCACGACCCTGGAGTTCCTCTCGCCGTTCCTGTTGAGAGGGCCTCCTCTTGAGATGCGACGGGAACCCCGGGAACTCTTTCCCGACCAAGCAGGGAAAGGATCCCTCATCTCGAGCTACGAGGCGGAAACGGGGCTCCTCTGGATGTGGGCGGGACCCTCGTGATTCCTCTCGAGTGGAGACGGGTATGTCGGGGAACTTCTTGATTTGCACCAAGGGTGTGAAGGACCCTTTCGAAGTTCCAGTGGTGAGGTGTGATCAGCCTCGAGACGCCTCAGCGGCACTGGGCCTCATCTCGCCTGGAGGGGAGAACCTCCTGGATTTTCTCGAGTTGCGGCAGGTCTTCTCGAGTTACGACGGGGACCTCAGGGACCCGCTCTGGTGGCCTCAGGAAAGGCCAGTCCCCATGCGAGTTGCTAGGGGACCTCTCGGGATTCCTCTCCCGTCCATGCCGGGGCCTCAGTCCTTGTGTGGAGTCGGGCCCGGAACGTGAGGATTCCTCTGCAGTGTTGCCATGGATCTTGGGGTGCTTCTGAGTCTCCCCAGGGGAGTCAGGCCTCGTCTCGAGTGGGGGCATGCACGTGCGCTTTCCTCCCGAGCTGCAGCAGTAGTGTCACGCTTCCTGTCACGTGGATCAAGGGATCTGTGGCTTTCCCTGGAGGCTGTCACTCGAGGCTTTCCCACGAGGCTTTCCCACAGGGCTGTGCCACGTGCCACCTTGGTGTGATTCGATCCTCGGCGTGAAAGACGAGCCGGTGAAGGGAAAAGAGGTTCCTCTGGAATGGACTGAGACATCTGGGGAACTCTTGGAATGGTGGCACGACCCTGGAGTTCCTCTCGCCGTTCCTGTTGAGAGGGCCTCCTCTTGAGATGCGACGGGAACACCGGGAACTCTTTCCCGACGAAGCAGGGAAAGGATCCCTCATCTCGAGCTACGAGGCGGAAACGGGGCTCCTCTGGATGTGGGCGGGACCCTCGTGATTCCTCTCGAGTGGAGACGGGTATGTCGGGGAACTTCTTGATTTGCACCAAGGGTGTGAAGGACCCTTTCGAAGTTCCAGAGGTGAGGTGTGATCAGCCTCGAGACGCCTCAGCGGAAATGGGCCTCATCTCGCCTGGAGGGGAGAAACTCCTGGATTTTCTCGAGTTGCGGCAGGTCTTCTCGAGTTACGACGGGGACCTCAGGGACCCGCTCTGGTGGCCTCAGGAAAGGCCAGTCCCCATGCGAGTTGCTAGGGGACCTCTAGGGATTCCTCTCCCGTCCAGGCCGGGGCCTCAGTCCTTGTGTGGAGTCGGGGCCGTAACCTGAGGATTCCTCTCCAGTGTTGCCATGGATCTTGTGGTGCTTCTGAGTCTCCCCAGGGAAGTCAGGCCTCGTCTCGAGTGGGGGCATGCACGTGCGCTTTCCTCCCGAGCTGCAGCAGTAGTGTCACGCTTCCTGTCACGTGGATCAAGGGATCTGTGGCTTTCCCTCGAGGCTGTCCCTCGAGGCTTTCCCACGAGGCTTTCCCACAGGGCTGTTCCACGTGCCACCTTGGTGTGAGTCGATCCTCGGCGTGAAAGACGAGCCGGTGAAGGGAAAAGCGGTTCCTCTGGAATGGACTGAGACATCTAGGGGACTCTTGGAATGGTGGCACGACCCTGGAGTTCCTCTCGCCGTTCCTGTTGAGAGGGCCTCCTCTTGAGATGCGACGGGAACGCCGGGAAATCTTTCCCGACGAAGCAGGGAAAGGATCCCTGATCTCGAGCTACGAGGCGGAAACGGGGCTCGTCTGGATGTGGGCGGGACCCTCGTGATTCCCCTCGAGTGGAGACGGGTATGTCGGGGAACTTCTTGATTTGCAGCAAGGGTGTGAAGGACCCTTTCGAAGTTCCAGAGGGGAGGTGTGATCAGCCTCGATACGCCTCAGTGGCACTGGGCCTCATCTCGCCTGGAGGGGAGAACCTCCTGGATTTTCTCGAGTTGCGGCAGGTCTTCTCGAGTTACGACGGGGACCTCAGGGACCCGCTCTGGTGGCCTCAGGAAAGGCCAGTCCCCATGCGACTTGCTAGGGGACCTCTCGGGATTCCTCTCCCGTCCATGCCGGGGCCTCAGTCCTTGTGTGGAGTCGGGGCCGGAACCTGAGGATTCCTCTCCAGTGTTGCCATGGATCTTGGGGTGCTTCTGAGTCTCCCCAGGGGAGTCAGACCTCGTCTCGAATGGGGGCATGCACGTGCGCTTTCCTCCCGAGCTGCAGCAGTAGTGTCACGCTTCCTGTCACGTGGATCAAGGGATCTGTGGCTTTCCCTCGAGGCTGTCCCTCGAGGCTTTCCCACAGGGCTGTGCCACGTGCCACCTTGGTGTGAGTCGATCCTCGGCGTGAAAGACGAGCCGGTGAAGGGAAAAGAGGTTCCTCTGGAATGGACTGAGACATCTGGGGGACTCTTGGAATGGTGGCACGACCCTGGAGTTCCTCTCGCCGTTCCTGTTGAGAGGGCCTCCTCTTGAGATGCGACGGGAACGCCGGGAACTCTTTCCTGACGAAGCAGGGAAAGGATCCCTCATCTCGAGCTACGACGCGGAAACGGGGCTCCTCTGGATGTGGGCAGGACCCTCGTGATTCCTCTCGAGTGGAGACGGGTATGTCGGGGAACTTCTTGATTTGCACCGAGGGTGTGAAGGACCCTTTCGAAGTTCCAGAGGTGAGGTGTGATCAGCCTCGAGACGCCTCAGCGGAAATGGGCCTCATCTCGCCTGGAGGGGAGAACCTCCTGGATTTTCTCGAGTTGCGGCAGGTCTTCTCGAGTTACGACGGGGACCTCAGGGACCCGCTCTGGTGGCCTCAGGAAAGGCCAGTCCCCATGCGAGTTGCTAGGGGACCTCTCGGGATTCCTCTCCCGTCCATGCCGGGGCCTCAGTCCTTGTGTGGAGTCGGGGCCGGAACCTGAGGATTCCTCTCCAGTGTTGCCATGGATCTTGGGGTGCTTCTGAGTCTCCCCAGGGGAGTCAGACCTCGTCTCGAATGGGGGCATGCACGTGCGCTTTCCTCCCGAGCTGCAGCAGTAGTGTCACGCTTCCTGTCACGTGGATCAAGGGATCTGTGGCTTTCCCTCGAGGCTGTCCCTCGAGGCTTTCCCACAGGGCTGTGCCACGTGCCACCTTGGTGTGAGTCGATCCTCGGCGTGAAAGACGAGCCGGTGAAGGGAAAAGAGGTTCCTCTGGAATGGACTGAGACATCTGGGGGACTCTTGGAATGGTGGCACGACCCTGGAGTTCCTCTCGCCGTTCCTGTTGAGAGGGCCTCCTCTTGAGATGCGACGGGAACGCCGGGAACTCTTTCCCGACGAAGCAGGGAAAGGATCCCTCATCTCGAGCTACGACGCGGAAACGGGGCTCCTCTGGATGTGGGCAGGACCCTCGTGATTCCTCTCGAGTGGAGACGGGTATGTCGGGGAACTTCTTGATTTGCACCAAGGGTGTGAAGGACCCTTTCGAAGTTCCAGAGGTGAGGTGTGATCAGCCTCGAGACGCCTCAGCGGAAATGGGCCTCATCTCGCCTGGAGGGGAGAACCTCCTGGATTTTCTCGAGTTGCGGCAGGTCTTCTCGAGTTACGACGGGGACCTCAGGGACCCGCTCTGGTGGCCTCTGGAAAGGCCAGTCCCCATGCGAGTTGCTAGGGGACCTCTCGGGATTCCTCTCCCGTCCATGCCGGGGCCTCAGTCCTTGTGTGGAGTCGGGGCCGGAACCTGAGGATTCCTCTCCAGTGTTGCCATGGATCTTGGGGTGCTTCTGAGTCTCCCCAGGGGAGTCAGGCCTCGTCTCGAGTGGGGGCATGCACGTGCGCTTTCCTCCCGAGCTGCAGCAGTAGTGTCACGCTTCCTGTCACGTGGATCAAGGGATCTGTGGCTTTCCCTCGAGGCTGTCCCTCGAGGCTTTCCCACGAGGCTTTCCCACAGGGCTGTGCCACGTGCCACCTTGGTGTGAGTCGATCCTCGGCGTGAAAGACGAGCCAGTGAAGGGAAAAGAGGTTCCTCTGGAATGGACTGAGACATCTGGGGGACTCTTGGAATGGTGGCACGACCCTGGAGTTCCTCTCGCCGTTCCTGTTGAGAGGGCCTCCTCTTGAGATGCGGCGGGAACGCCGGGAACTCTTTCCCGACGAAGCAGGGAAAGGATCCCTCATCTCGAGCTACGAGGCGGAAACGGGGCTCCTCTGGATGTGGGCGGGACCCTCGTGATTCCTCTCGAGTGGAGACGGGTATGTCGGGGAACTTCTTGATTTGCAGCAAGGGTGTGAAGGACCCTTTCGAAGTTCCAGAGGGGAGGTATAATCAGCCTGGAGACGCCTCAGCGGAAATGGGCCTCATCTCGCCTGGAGGGGAGAACCTCCTGGATTTTCTCGAGTTGCGGCAGGTCTTCTCGAGTTACGACGGGGACCTCAGGGACCCGCTCTGGTGGCCTCAGGAAAGGCCAGTCCCCATGCGAGTTGCTAGGGGACCTCTCGGGATTCCTCTCCCGTCCATGCCGGGGCCTCAGTCCTTGTGTGGAGTCGGGGCCGGAACCTGAGGATTCCTCTCCAGTGTTGCCATGGATCTTGGGGTGCTTCTGAGTCTCCCCAGGGGAGTCAGACCTCGTCTCGAATGGGGGCATGCACGTGCGCTTTCCTCCCGAGCTGCAGCAGTAGTGTCACGCTTCCGGTCACGTGGATCAAGGGATCTGTGGCTTTCCCTCGAGGCTGTCCCTCGAGGCTTTCCCACAGGGCTGTGCCACGTGCCACCTTGGTGTGAGTCGATCCTCGGCGTGAAAGACGAGCCGGTGAAGGGAAAAGAGGTTCCTCTGGAATGGACTGAGACATCTGGGGGACTCTTGGAATGGTGGCACGACCCTGGAGTTCCTCTCGCCGTTCCTGTTGAGAGGGCCTCCTCTTGAGATGCGACGGGAACGCCGGGAACTCTTTCCCGACGAAGCAGGGAAAGGATCCCTCATCTCGAGCTACGACGCGGAAACGGGGCTCCTCTGGATGTGGGCAGGACCCTCGTGATTCCTCTCGAGTGGAGACGGGTATGTCGGGGAACTTCTTGATTTGCACCAAGGGTGTGAAGGACCCTTTCGAAGTTCCAGAGGTGTGGTGTGATCAGCCTCGAGACGCCTCAGCGGAAATGGGCCTCATCTCGCCTGGAGGGGAGAACCTCCTGGATTTTCTCGAGTTGCGGCAGGTCTTCTCGAGTTACGACGGGGACCTCAGGGACCCGCTCTGGTGGCCTCTGGAAAGGCCAGTCCCCATGCGAGTTGCTAGGGGACCTCTCGGGATTCCTCTCCCGTCCATGCCGGGGCCTCAGTCCTTGTGTGGAGTCGGGGCCGGAACCTGAGGATTCCTCTCCAGTGTTGCCATGGATCTTGGGGTGCTTCTGAGTCTCCCCAGGGGAGTCAGGCCTCGTCTCGAGTGGGGGCATGCACGTGCGCTTTCCTCCCGAGCTGCAGCAGTAGTGTCACGCTTCCTGTCACGTGGATCAAGGGATCTGTGGCTTTCCCTCGAGGCTGTCCCTCGAGGCTTTCCCACGAGGCTTTCCCACAGGGCTGTGCCACGTGCCACCTTGGTGTGAGTCGATCCTCGGCGTGAAAGACGAGCCGGTGAAGGGAAAAGAGGTTCCTCTGGAATGGACTGAGACATCTGGGGGACTCTTGGAATGGTGGCACGACCCTGGAGTTCCTCTCGCCGTTCCTGTTGAGAGGGCCTCCTCTTGAGATGCGGCGGGAACGCCGGGAACTCTTTCCCGACGAAGCAGGGAAAGGATCCCTCATCTCGAGCTACGAGGCGGAAACGGGGCTCCTCTGGATGTGGGCGGGACCCTCGTGATTCCTCTCGAGTGGAGACGGGTATGTCGGGGAACTTCTTGATTTGCAGCAAGGGTGTGAAGGACCCTTTCGAAGTTCCAGAGGGGAGGTATGATCAGCCTGGAGACGCCTCAGCGGAAATGGGCCTCATCTCGCCTGGAGGGGAGAACCTCCTGGATTTTCTCGAGTTGCGACAGGTCTTCTCGAGGTACGACGGGGACCTCAGGGACCCGCTCTGGTGGCCTCAGGAAAGGCCCGTCCCCATGCGAATTGCTAGGGGACCTCTCGGGATTCCTCTCCCGTCCATGCCGTGGCCTCAGTCCTTGTGTGGAGTCGGGGCCGGAACCTGAGGATTCCTCTCCAGTGTTGCCATGGATCTTGGGGTGCTTCTGAGTCTCCCCAGGGGAGTCAGGCCTCGTCTCGAGTGGGGGCATGCACGTGCGCTTTCCTCCCGAGCTGCAGCAGTAGTGTCACGCTTCCTGTCACGTGGATCAAGGGATCTGTGGCTTTCCCTCGAGGCTGTCCCTCGAGGCTTTCCCACGAGGCTTTCCCACAGGGCTGTGCCACGTGCCACTTTGGTGTGAGTCGATCCTCAGCGTGAAAGACGAGCCGGTGAAGGGAAAAGAGGTTCCTCTGGAATGGACTGAGACATCTGGGGGACTCTTGGAATGGTGGCACGACCCTGGAGTTCCTCTCGCCATTCCTGTTGAGAGGGCCTCCTCTTGAGATGCGACGGGAACGCCGGGAACTCTTTCCCGACGAAGCAGGGAAAGGATCCCTCATCTCGAGCTACGAGGCGGAAACGGGGCTCGTCTGGATGTGGGCGGGACCCTCGTGATTCCTCTCGAGTGGAGACGGGTATGTCGGGGAACTTCTTGATTTGCAGCAAGGGTGTGAAGGACCCTTGCGAAGTTCCAGAGGTGAGGTGTGATCAGCCTCGAGACGCCTCAGCGGAAATGGGCCTCATCTCGCCTGGAGGGGAGAACCTCCTGGATTTTCTCGAGTTGCGGCAGGTCTTCTCGAGTTACGACGGGGACCTCAGGGACCCGCTCTGGTGGCCTCAGGAAAGGCCAGTCCCCATGCGAGTTGCTAGGGGACCTCTCGGGATTCCTCTCCCGTCCATGCCGGGGCCTCAGTCCTTGTGTGGAGTCGGGGCCGGAACCTGAGGATTCCTCTCCAGTGTTGCCATGGATCTTGGGGTGCTTCTGAGTCTCCCCAGGGGAGTCAGGCCTCGTCTCGAGTGGGGGCATGCACGTGCGCTTTCCTCCCGAGCTGCAGCAGTAGTGTCACGCTTCCTGTCACGTGGATCAAGGGATCTGTGGCTTTCCCTCGAGGCTGTCCCTCGAGGCTTTCCCACGAGGCTTTCCCACAGGGCTGTGCCACGTGCCACCTTGGTGTGAGTCGATCCTCGGCGTGAAAGACGAGCCGGTGAAGGGAAAAGAGGTTCCTCTGGAATGGACTGAGACATCTGGGGGACTCTTGGAATGGTGGCACGACCCTGGAGTTCCTCTCGCCGTTCCTGTTGAGAGGGCCTCCTCTTGAGATGCGACGGGAACGCCGGGAACTCTTTCCCGACGAAGCAGGGAAAGGATCCCTCATCTCGAGCTACGAGGCGGAAACGGGGCTCCTCTGGATGTGGGCGGGACCCTCGTGATGCCTCTCGAGTGGAGACGGGTATGTCGGGGAACTTCTTGATTTGCACCAAGGGTGTGAAGGACCCTTTCGAAGTTCCAGAGGTGAGGTGTGATCAGCCTCGAGACGCCTCAGCGGAAATGGGCCTCATCTCGCCTGGAGGGGAGAACCTCCTGGATTTTCTCGAGTTGCGGCAGGTCTTCTCGAGTTACGACGGGGACCTCAGGGACCCGCTCTGGTGGCCTCAGGAAAGGCCAGTCACCATGCGAGTTGCTAGGGGACCTCTCGGGATTCCTCTCCCATCCAGGCCGGGGCCTCAGTCCTTGTGTTGAGTCGGGGCCGGAACGTGAGGATTCCTCTCCAGTGTTGCCATGGATCTTGGGGTGCTTCTGAGTCTCCCCAGGGAAGTCAGGCCTCGTCTCGAGTGGGGGCATGCACGTGCGCTTTCCTCCCGAGCTGCAGCAGTAGTATCACGCTTCCTGTCACGTGGATCAAGTGATCTGTGGCTTTCCCTCGAGGCTGTCCCTCGAGGCTTTCCCACGAGGCTTTCCCACAGGGCTGTGACAAGTGCCACCTTGGTGTGAGTCGATCCTCGGCGTGAAAGACGAGCCGGTGAAGGGAAAAGAGGTTCCTCTGGAATGGACTGAGGCATCTGGGGGACTCTTGGAATGGTGGCACGACCCTGGAGTTCCTCTCGCCGTTCCTGTTGAGAGGGCCTCCTCTTGAGATGCGGCGGGAACGCCGGGAACTCTTTCCCGACGAAGCAGGGAAAGGATCCCTCATCTCGAGCTACGAGGCGGAAACGGGGCTCCTCTGGATGTGGGCGGGACCCTCGTGATTCCTCTCGAGTGGAGACGGGTATGTCGGGGAACTTCTTGATTTGCAGCAAGGGTGTGAAGGACCCTTTCGAAGTTCCAGAGGGGAGGTATGATCAGCCTGGAGACGCCTCAGCGGAAATGGGCCTCATCTCGCCTGGAGGGGAGAACCTCCTGGATTTTCTCGAGTTGCGACAGGTCTTCTCAAGGTACGACGGGGACCTCAGGGACCCGCTCTGGTGGCCTCAGGAAAGGCCAGTCCCCATGCGAATTGCTAGGGGACCTCTCGGGATTCCTCTCCCGTCCATGCCGTGGCCTCAGTCCTTGTGTGGAGTCGGGGCCGGAACCTGAGGATTCCTCTCCAGTGTTGCCATGGATCTTGGGGTGCTTCTGAGTCTCCCCAGGGGAGTCAGGCCTCGTCTCGAGTGGGGGCATGCACGTGCGCTTTCCTCCCGAGCTGCAGCAGTAGTGTCACGCTTCCTGTCACGTGGATCAAGGGATCTGTGGCTTTCCCTCGAGGCTGTCCCTCGAGGCTTTCCCACGAGGCTTTCCCACAGGGCTGTGCCACGTGCCACTTTGGTGTGAGTCGATCCTCAGCGTGAAAGACGAGCCGGTGAAGGGAAAAGAGGTTCCTCTGGAATGGACTGAGACATCTGGGGGACTCTTGGAATGGTGGCACGACCCTGGAGTTCCTCTCGCCATTCCTGTTGAGAGGGCCTCCTCTTGAGATGCGACGGGAACGCCGGGAACTCTTTCCCGACGAAGCAGGGACAGGATCCCTCATCTCGAGCTACGAGGCGGAAACGGGGCTCCTCTGGATGTGGGCGGGACCCTCGTGATTCCTCTCGAGTGGAGACGGGTATGTCGGGGAACTTCTTGATTTGCAGCAAGGGTGTGAAGGAGCCTTTCGAAGTTCCAGAGGTGAGGTGTGATCCGCCTCGAGACACCTCAGCGGAAATGGGCCTCATCTCGCCTGGAGGGGAGAACCTCCTGGATTTTCTCGAGTTGCGGCAGGTCTTCTCGAGTTACGACGGGGACCTCAGGGACCCGCTCTGGTGGCCTCAGGAAAGGCCAGTCCCCATGCGAGTTGCTAGGGGACCTCTCGGGATTCCTCTCCCGTCCATGCCGGGGCCTCAGTCCTTGTGTGGAGTTGGGGCCGGAACCTGAGGATTCCTCTCCAGTGTTGCCATGGATCTTGGGGTGCTTCTGAGTCTCCCCAGGAGAGTCAGGCCTCGTCTCGAGTGGGGGCATGCACGTGCGCTTTCCTCCCGAGCTGCAGCAGTAGTGTCACGCTTCCTGTCACGTGGATCAAGGGATCTGTGGCTTTCCCTCGAGGCTGTCCCTTGAGGCTTTCCCACGAGGCTTTCCCACAGGGCTGTGCCACGTGCCACCTTGGTGTGAGTCGATCCTCGGCGTGAAAGACGAGCCGGTGAAGGGAAAAGAGGTTCCTCTGGAATGGACTGAGACATCTGGGGGACTCTTGGAATGGTGGCACGACCCTGGAGTTCCTCTCGCCGTTCCTGTTGAGAGGGCCTCCTCTTGAGATGCGACGGGAACGCCGGGAACTCTTTCCCGACGAAGCAGGGAAAGGATCCCTCATCTCGAGCTACGAGGCGGAAACGGGGCTCCTCTGGATGTGGGCGGGACCCTCGTGATTCCTCTCGAGTGGAGACGGGTATGTCGGGGAACTTCTTGATTTGCACCAAGGGTGTGAAGGACCCTTTCGAAGTTCCAGAGGTGAGGTGTGATCAGCCTCGAGACGCATCAGCGGAAATGGGCCTCATCTCGCCTGGAGGGGAGAACCTCCTGGATTTTCTCGAGTTGCGGCAGGTCTTCTCGAGTTACGACGGGGACCTCAGGGACCCGCTCTGGTGGCCTCAGGAAAGGCCAGTCCCCATGCGAGTTGCTAGGGGACCTCTAGGGATTCCTCTCCCGTCCAGTCCGGGGCCTCAGTCCTTCTGTGGAGTCGGGGCCGTAACCTGAGGATTCCTCTCCAGTGTTGCCATGGATCTTGGGGTGCATCTGAGTCTCCCCAGGGGAGTCAGGCCTCGTCTCGAGTGGGGGCATGCACGTGCGCTTTCCTCCCGAGCTGCAGCAGTAGTGTCACGCTTCCTGTCACGTGGATCAAGGGATCTGTGGCTTTCCCTCGAGGCTGTCCCTCGAGGCTTTCCCACGAGGCTTTCCCACAGGGCTGTTCCACGTGCCACCTTGGTGTGAGTCGATCCTCGGCGTGAAAGACGAGCCGGTGAAGGGAAAAGCGGTTCCTCTGGAATGGACTGAGACATCTAGAGGACTCTTGGAATGGAGGCACGACCCTGGAGTTCCTCTCGCCGTTCCTGTTGAGAGGGCCTCCTCTTGAGATGCGACGGGAACGCCGGGAAATCTTTCCCGACGAAGCAGGGAAAGGATCCCTGATCTCGAGCTACGAGGCGGAAACGGGGCTCGTCTGGATGTGGGCGGGACCCTCGTGATTCCTCTCGAGTGGAGACGGGTATGTCGGGGAACTTCTTGATTTGCAGCAAGGGTGTGAAGGACCCTTTCGAAGTTCCAGAGGGGAGGTGTGATCAGCCTCGAGACGCCTCAGCGGCACTGGGCCTCATCTCGCCTGGAGGGGAGAACCTCCTGGATTTTCTCGAGTTGCGGCAGGTCTTCTCGAGTTACGACGGGGACCTCAGGGACCCGCTCTGGTGGCCTCAGGAGAGGCCAGTCCCCATGCGAGTTGCTAGGGGACCTCTCGGGATTCCTCTCCCGTCCATGCCGGGGCCTCAGTCCTTGTGTGGAGTCGGGGCCGGAACCTGAGGATTCCTCTCCAGTGTTGCCATGGATCTTGGGGTGCTTCTGAGTCTCCACAGGGGAGTCAGACCTCGTCTCGAATGGGGGCATGCACGTGCGCTTTCCTCCCGAGCTGCAGCAGTAGTGTCACGCTTCCTGTCACGTGGATCAAGGGATCTGTGGCTTTCCCTCGAGGCTGTCCCTCGAGGCTTTCCCACAGGGCTGTGCCACGTGCCACCTTGGTGTGAGTCGATCCTCGGCGTGAAAGACGAGCCGGTAAAGGGAAAAGAGGTTCCTCTGGAATGGACTGAGACATCTGGGGGACTCTTGGAATGGTGGCACGACCCTGGAGTTCCTCTCGCCGTTCCTGTTGAGAGGGCCTCCTCTTGAGATGCGACGGGAACGCCGGGAACTCTTTCCCGACGAAGCAGGGAAAGGATCCCTCATCTCGAGCTACGAGGCGGAAACGGGGCTCGTCTGGATGTGGGCGGGACCCTCGTGATTCCTCTCGAGTGGAGACGGGTATGTCGTGGAACTTCTTGATTTGCAGCAAGGGTGTGAAGGACCCTTTCGAAGTTCCAGAGGTGAGGTGTGATCAGCCTCGAGACGCCTCAGCGGAAATGGGCCTCATCTCGCCTGGAGGGGAGAACCTCCTGGATTTTCTCGAGTTGCGACAGGTCTTCTCGAGTTACGACGGGGACCTCAGGGACCCGCTCTGGTGGCCTCAGGAAAGGCCAGTCCCCATGCGAGTTGCTAGGGGACCTCTCGGGATTCCTCTCCCGTCCATGCCGGGGCCTCAGTCCTTGTGTGGAGTCGGGGCCGGAACCTGAGGATTCCTCTCCAGTGTTGCCATGGATCTTGGGGTGCTTCTGAGTCTCCCCAGGGGAGTCAGGCCTCGTCTCGAGTGGGGGCATGCACGTGCGCTTTCCTCCCGAGCTGCAGCAGTAGTGTCACGCTTCCTGTCACGTGGATCAAGGGATCTGTGGCTTTCCCTCGAGGCTGTCCCTCGAGGCTTTCCCACGAGGCTTTCCCACAGGGCTGTGCCACGTGCCACCTTGGTGTGAGTCGATCCTCGGCGTGAAAGACGAGCCGGTGAAGGGAAAAGAGGTTCTTCTGGAATGGACTGAGACATCTGGGGGACTCTTGGAATGGTGGCACGACCCTGGAGTTCCTCTCGCTGTTCCTGTTGAGAGGGCCTCCTCTTGAGATGCGACGGGAACGCCGGGAAATCTTTCCCGACGAAGCAGGGAAAGGATCCCTCATCTCGAGCTACGAGGCGGAAACGGGGCTCCTCTGGATGTGGGCGGGACCCTCGTGATTCCTCTCGAGTGGAGACGGGTATGTCGGGGAACTTCTTGATTTGCACCAAGGGTGTGAAGGACCCTTTCGAAGTTCCAGAGGTGAGGTGTGATCAGCCTCGAGACGCCTCAGCGGAAATGGGCCTCATCTCGCCTGGAGGGGAGAACCTCCTGGATTTTCTCGAGTTGCGGCAGGTCTTCTCGAGTTACGACGGGGACCTCAGGGACCCGCTCTGGTGGCCTCAGGAAAGGCCAGTCCCCATGCGAGTTGCTAGGGGACCTCTCGGGATTCCTCTCCCGTCCAGGCCGGGGCCTCAGTCCTTGTGTGGAGTCGGGGCCGGAACCTGAGGATTCCTCTCCAGTGTTGCCATGGATCTTGGGGTGCTTCTGAGTCTCCCCAGGGGAGTCAGGCCTCGTCTCGAGTGGGGGCATGCACGTGCGCTTTCCTCCCGAGCTGCAGCAGTAGTGTCACGCTTCCGGTCACGTGGATCAAGGGATCTGTGGCTTTCCCTCGAGGCTGTCCCTCGAGGCTTTCCCACGAGGCTTTCCCACAGGGCTGTGCCACGTGCCACCTTGGTGTGAGTCGATCCTCGGCGTGAAAGACGAGCCGGTGAAGGGAAAAGAGGTTCCTCTGGAATGGACTGAGACATCTGGGGGACTCTTGGAATGGTGGCACGACCCTGGAGTTCCTCTCGCCGTTCCTGTTGAGAGGGCCTCCTCTTGAGATGCGACGGGAACGCCGGGAACTCTTTCCCGACGAAGCAGGGAAAGGATCCCTCATCTCGAGCTACTAGGCGGAAACGGGGCTCCTCTGGATGTGGGCGGGACCCTCGTGATTCCTCTCGAGTGGAGACGGGTATGTCGGGGAACTTCTTGATTTGCACCAAGGGTGTGAAGGACCCTTTCCAAGTTCCAGAGGTGAGGTGTGATCAGCCTCGAGATGCCTCAGCGGAAATGGGCCTCATCTCGCCTGGAGGGGAGAACCTCCTGGATTTTCTCGAGTTGCGGCAGGTCTTCTCGAGTTACGACGGGGACCTCAGGGACCCGCTCTGGTGGCCTCAGGAAAGGCCAGTCCCCATGCGAGTTGCTAGGGGACCTCTCGGGATTCCTCTCCCTTCCATGCCGGGGACTCAGTCCTTGTGTGGAGTCGGGGCCGGAACCTGAGGATTCCTCTCCAGTGTTGCCATGGATCTTGGGGTGCTTCTGAGTCTCCCCAGGGGAGTCAGGCCTCGTCTCGAGTGGGGGCATGCACGTGCGCTTTCCTCCCGAGCTGCAGCAGTAGTGTCACGCTTCCTGTCACGTGGATCAAGGGATCTGTGGCTTTCCCTCGAGGCTGTCCCTCGAGGCTTTCCCACGAGGCTTTCCCACAGGGCTGTGCCACGTGCCACCTTGGTGTGAGTCGATCCTCGGCGTGAAAGACGAGCCGGTGAAGGGAAAAGAGGTTCCTCTGGAATGGACTGAGACATCTGGGGGACTCTTGGAATGGTGGCACGACCCTGGAGTTCCTCTCGCCGTTCCTGTTGAGAGGGCCTCCTCTTGAGATGCGACGGGAACGCCGGGAACTCTTTCCCGACGAAGCAGGGAAAGGATCCCTCATCTCGAGCTACGAGGCGGAAACGGGGCTCGTCTGGATGTGGGAGGGACCCTCGTGATTCCTCTCGAGTGAAGACGGGTATGTCGGGGAACTTCTTGATTTGCCGCAAGGGTGTGAAGGACCCTTTCGAAGTTCCAGAGGTGAGGTGTGATCAGCCTCGAGACGCCTCAGCGGAAATGGGCCTCATCTCGCCTGGAGGGGAGAACCTCCTGGATTTTCTCGAGTTGCGGCAGGTCTTCTCGAGTTAAGACGGGGACCTCAGGGACCCGCTCTGGTGGCCTCAGGAAAGGCCAGTCCCCATGCGAGTTGCTAGGGGACCTCTCGGGATTCCTCTCCCGTCCATGCCGGGGCCTCAGTCCTTGTGTGGAGTCGGGGCCGGAACCTGGGGATTCCTCTCCAGTGTTGCCATGGATCTTGGGGTGCTTCTGAGTCTCCCCAGGGGAGTCAGGCCTCGTCTCGAATGGGGGCATGCACGTGCGCTTTCCTCCCGAGCTGCAGCAGTAGTGTCACGCTTCCTGTCACGTGGATCAAGGGATCTGTGGCTTTCCCTCGAGGATGTCCCTTGAGGCTTTCCCACGAGGCTTTCCCACAGGGCTGTGCCACGTGCCACCTTGGTGTGAGTCGATCCTCGGCGTGAAAGACGACCGGTGAAGGGAAAAGAGGTTCCTCTGGAATGGACTGAGACATCTGGGGGACTCTTGAAATGGTGGCACGACCCTGGAATTCCTCTCGCCGTTCCTGTTGAGAGGGCCTCCTCTTGAGATGCGACGGGAACACCGGGAACTCTTTCCCGACGAAGCAGGGAAAGGATCCCTCATCTCGAGCTACGAGGCGGAAACAGGGCTCGTCTGGATGTGGGCGGGACCCTCGTGATTCCTCTCGAGTGGAGACGGGTATGTCGGGGAACTTCTTGATTTGCACCAAGGGTGTGAAGGACCCTTTCGAAGTTCCAGAGGTGAGGTGTGATCAGCCTCGAGACGCCTCAGCGGAAATGGGCCTCATCTCGCCTGGAGGGGAGAACCTCCTGGATTTTCTCGAGTTGCGGCAGGTCTTCTCGAGTTACGAAGGGGACCTCAGGGACCCGCTCTGGTGGCCTCAGGAAAGGCCAGTCCCCATGCGAGTTGCTAGGGGACCTCTCGGGATTCCTCTCCCGTCCAGGCCGGGGCCTCAGTCCTTGTGTGGAGTCGGGGCCGGAACCTGAGGATTCCTTTCCAGTGTTGCCATGGATCTTGGGGTGCTTCTGAGTCTCCCCAGGGGAGTCAGGCCTCGTCTCGTGTGGGGGCATGCACGTGCGCTTTCCTCCCGAGCTGCAGCAGTAGTGTCACGCTTCCTGTCACGTGGATCAAGGGATCTGTGGCTTTCCCTCGAGGCTGTCCCTCGAGGCTTTCCCACGAGGCTTTCCCACAGGGCTGTGCCACGTGCCACCTTGGTGTGAGTCGATCCTCGGCGTGAAAGACGAGCCGGTGAAGGGAAAAGAGGTTCCTCTGGAATGGACTGAGACATCTGGGGGACTCTTGGAATGGTGGCACGACCCTGGAGTTCCTCTCGCCGTTCCTGTTGAGAGGGCCTCCTCTTGAGATGCGACGGGAACGCCGGGAACTCTTTCCCGACGAAGCAGGGACAGGATCCCTCATCTCGAGCTACGAGGCGGAAACGGGGCTCCTCTGGATGTGGGCGGGACCCTCGTGATTCCTCTCGAGTGGAGACGGGTATGTCGGGGAACTTCTTGATTTGCAGCAAGGGTGTGAAGGAGCCTTTCGAAGTTCCAGAGGTGAGGTGTGATCCGCCTCGAGACACCTCAGCGGAAATGGGCCTCATCTCGCCTGGAGGGGAGAACCTCCTGGATTTTCTCGAGTTGCGGCAGGTCTTCTCGAGTTACGACGGGGACCTCAGGGACCCGCTCTGGTGGCCTCAGGAAAGGCCAGTCCCCATGCGAGTTGCTAGGGGACCTCTCGGGATTCCTCTCCCGTCCATGCCGGGGCCTCAGTCCTTGTGTGGAGTTGGGGCTGGAACCTGAGGATTCCTCTCCAGTGTTGCCATGGATCTTGGGGTGCTTCTGAGTCTCCCCAGGAGAGTCAGGCCTCGTCTCGAGTGGGGGCATGCACGTGCGCTTTCCTCCCGAGCTGCAGCAGTAGTGTCACGCTTCCTGTCACGTGGATCAAGGGATCTGTGGCTTTCCCTCGAGGCTGTCCCTTGAGGCTTTCCCACGAGGCTTTCCCACAGGGCTGTGCCACGTGCCACCTTGGTGTGAGTCGATCCTCGGCGTGAAAGACGAGCCGGTGAAGGGAAAAGAGGTTCCTCTGGAATGGACTGAGACATCTGGGGGACTCTTGGAATGGTGGCACGACCCTGGAGTTCCTCTCGCCGTTCCTGTTGAGAGGGCCTCCTCTTGAGATGCGACGGGAACGCCGGGAACTCTTTCCCGACCAAGCAGGGAAAGGATCCCTCATCTCGAGCTACGAGGCGGAAACGGGGCTCCTCTGGATGTGGGCGGGACCCTCGTGATTCCTCTCGAGTGGAGACGGGTATGTCGGGGAACTTCTTGATTTGCACCAAGGGTGTGAAGGACCCTTTCGAAGTTCCAGTGGTGAGGTGTGATCAGCCTCGAGACGCCTCAGCGGCACTGGGCCTCATCTCGCCTGGAGGGGAGAACCTCCTGGATTTTCTCGAGTTGCGGCAGGTCTTCTCGAGTTACGACGGGGACCTCAGGGACACGCTCTGGTGGCCTCAGGAAAGGCCAGTCCCCATGCGAGTTGCTAGGGGACCTCTAGGGATTCCTCTCCCGTCCATGCCGGGGCCTCAGTCCTTGTGTGGAGTCGGGGCCGGAACGTGAGGATTCCTCTCCAGTGTTGCCATGGATCTTGGGGTGCTTCTGAGTCTCCCCAGGGGAGTCAGGCCTCGTCTCGAGTGGGGGCATGCACGTGCGCTTTCCTCCCGAGCTGCAGCAGTAGTGTCACGCTTCCTGTCACGTGGATCAAGGGATCTGTGGCTTTCCCTCGAGGCTGTCCCTCGAGGCTTTCCCACGAGGCTTTCCCACAGGGCTGTGCCACGTGCCACCTTGGTGTGAGTCGATCCTCGGCGTGAAAGACGAGCCGGTGAAAGGAAAAGAGGTTCCTCTGGAATGGACTGAGACATCTGGGGAACTCTTGGAATGGTGGCATGACCCTGGAGTTCCTCTCGCCGTTCCTGTTGAGAGGGCCTCCTCTTGAGATGCGACGGGAACACCGGGAACTCTTTCCCGACGAAGCAGGGAAAGGATCCCTCATCTCGAGCTACGAGGCGGAAACGGGGCTCCTCTGGATGTGGGCGGGACCCTCGTGATTCCTCTCGAGTGGAGACGGGTATGTCGGGGAACTTCTTGATTTGCACCAAGGGTGTGAAGGACCCTTTCGAAGTTCCAGAGGTGAGGTGTGATCAGCCTCGAGACGCCTCAGCGGAAATGGGCCTCATCTCGCCTGGAGGGGAGAACCTCCTGGATTTTCTCGAGTTGCGGCAGGTCTTCGCGAGTTACGACGGGGACCTCAGGGACCCGCTCTGGTGGCCTCAGGAAAGGCCAGTCCCCATGCGAGTTGCTAGGGGACCTCTAGGGATTCCTCTCCCGTCCAGTCCGGGGCCTCAGTCCTTGTGTGGAGTCGGGGCCGTAACCTGAGGATTCCTCTCCAGTGTTGCCATGGATCTTGGGGTGCTCCTGAGTCTCCCCAGGGGAGTCAGGCCTCGTCTCGAGTGGGGGAATGCACGTGCGCTTTCCTCCCGAGCTGCAGCAGTAGTGTCACGCTTCCTGTCACGTGGATCAAGGGATCTGTGGCTTTCCCTCGAGGCTGTCCCTCGAGGCTTTCCCACGAGGCTTTCCCACAGGGCTGTGCCACGTGCCACCTTGGTGTGAGTCGATCCTCGGCGTGAAAGACGAGCCGGTGAAGGGAAAAGCGGTTCCTCTGGAATGGACTGAGACATCTAGGGGACTCTTGGAATGGTGGCACGACCCTGGAGTTCCTCTCGCCGTTCCTGTTGAGAGGGCCTCCTCTTGAGATGCGACGGGAACGCGGGGAAATCTTTCCCGACGAAGCAGGGAAAGGATCCCTGATCTCGAGCTATGAGGCGGAAACGGGGCTCGTCTGGATGTGGGCGGGACCCTCGTGATTCCTCTCGAGTGGAGACGGGTATGTCGGGGAACTTCTTGATTTGCAGCAAGGGTGTGAAGGACCCTTTCGAAGTTCCAGAGGGGAGGTGTGATCAGCCTCGAGACGCCTCAGCGGCACTGGGCCTCATCTCGCCTGGAGGGGAGAACCTCCTGGATTTTCTCGAGTTGCAGCAGGTCTTCTCGAGTTACGACGGGGACCTCAGGGACCCGCTCTGGTGGCCTCAGGAGAGGCCAGTCCCCATGCGAGTTGCTAGGGGACCTCTCGGGATTCCTCTCCCGTCCATGCCGGGGCCTCAGTCCTTGTGTGGAGTCGGGGCCGGAACCTGAGGATTCCTCTCCATTGTTGCCATGGATCTTGGGGTGCTTCTGAGTCTCCACAGGGGAGTCAGACCTCGTCTCGAATGGGGGCATGCACGTGCGCTTTCCTCCCGAGCTGCAGCAGTAGTGTCACGCTTCCTGTCACGTGGATCAAGGGATCTGTGGCTTTCCCTCGAGGCTGTCCCTCGAGGCTTTCCCACAGGGCTGTGCCACGTGCCACCTTGGTGTGAGTCGATCCTCGGCGTGAAAGACGAGCCGGTGAAGGGAAAAGAGGTTCCTCTGGAATGGACTGAGACATCTGGGGGACTCTTGGAATGGTGGCACGACCCTGGAGTTCCTCTCGCCGTTCCTGTTGAGAGGGCCTCCTCTTGAGATGCGACGGGAACGCCGGGAACTCTTTCCCGACGAAGCAGGGAAAGGATCCCTCATCTCGAGCTACGACGCAGAAACGGGGCTCCTCTGGATGTGGGCGGGACCCTCGTGATTCCTCTCGAGTGGAGACAGCTAGGTCGGGGAACTTCTTGATTTGCACCAAGGGTGTGAAGGACCCTTTCGAAGTTCCAGAGGTGAGGTGTGATCAGCCTCGAGACGCCTCAGCGGAAATGGGCCTCATCTCGCCTGGAGGGGAGAACCTCCTGGATTTTCTCGAGTTGCGGCAGGTCTTCTCGAGTTACGACGGGGACCTCAGGGACCCGCTCTGGTGGCCTCAGGAAAGGCCAGTCCCCATGCGAGTTGCTAGGGGACTTCTCGGGATTCCTCTCCCGTCCAGGCCGGGGCCTCAGTCCTTGTGTGTAGTCGGGGCCGGAACCTGAGGATTCCTCTCCAGTGTTGCCATGGATCTTGGAGTGCTTCTGAGTCTCCCCAGGGGAGTCAGGCCTCGTCTCGAGTGGGGGCATGCACGTGCGCTTTCCTCCCGAGCTGCAGCAGTAGTGTCACGCTTCCTTTCACGTGGATCAAGGGATCTGTGGCTTTCCCTCGAGGCTGTCCCTCGAGGCTTTCCCACGAGGCTTTCCCACAGGGCTGTGCCACGTGCCACTTTGGTGTGAGTCGATCCTCAGCGTGAAAGACGAGCCAGTGAAGGGAAAAGAGGTTCCTCTGGAATGGACTGAGACATCTGGGGGACTCTTGGAATGGTGGCACGACCCTGGAGTTCCTCTCGCCATTCCTGTTGAGAGGGCCTCCTCTTGAGATGCGACGGGAACGCCGGGAACTCTTTCCCGAAGAAGCAGGGAAAGGATCCCTCATCTCGAGCTACGAGGCGGAAACGGGGCTCGTCTGGATGTGGGCGGAACCCTCGTGATTCCTCTCGAGTGGAGACGGGTATGTCGGGGAACTTCTTGATTTGCAGCAAGGGTGTGAAGGACCCTTTCGAAGTTCCAGAGGTGAGGTGTGATCAGCCTCGAGACGCCTCAGCGGAAATGGGCCTCATCTCGCCTGGAGGGGAGAACCTCCTGGATTTTCTCGAGTTGCGGCAGGTCTTCTCGAGTTACGACGGGGACCTCAGGGACCCGCTCTGGTGGCCTCAGGAAAGGCCAGTCCCCATGCGAGTTGCTAGGGGACCTCTCGGGATTCCTCTCCCGTCCATGCCGGGGCCTCAGTCCTTGTGTGGAGTCGGGGCCGGAACCTGAGGATTCCTCTCCAGTGTTGCCATGGATCTTGGGGTGCTTCTGAGTCTCCCCAGGGGAGTCAGGCCTCGTCTCGAGTGGGGGCATGCACGTGCGCTTTCCTCCCGAGCTGCAGCAGTAGTGTCACGCTTCCTGTCACGTGGATCAAGGGATCTGTGGCTTTCCCTCGAGGCTGTCCCTCGAGGCTTTCCCACGAGGCTTTCCCACAGGGCTGTGCCACGTGCCACCTTGGTCTGAGTCGATCCTCGGCGTGAAAGACGAGCCGGTGAAGGGAAAAGAGGTTCTTCTGGAATGGACTGAGACATCTGGGGGACTCTTGGAATGGTGGCACGACCCTGGAGTTCCTCTCGCCGTTCCTGTTGAGAGGGCCTCCTCTTGAGATGCGACGGGAACGCCGGGAAATCTTTCCCGACGAAGCAGGGAAAGGATCCCTCATCTCGAGCTACGAGGCGGAAACGGGGCTCCTCTGGATGTGGGCGGGACCCTCGTGATTCCTCTCGAGTGGAGACGGGTATGTCGGGGAACTTCTTGATTTGCACCAAGGGTGTGAAGGACCCTTTCGAAGTTCCAGAGGTGAGGTGTGATCAGCCTCGAGACGCCTCAGCGGAAATGGGCCTCATCTCGCCTGGAGGGGAGAACCTCCTGGATTTTCTCGAGTTGCGGCAGGTCTTCTCGAGTTACGACGGGGACCTCAGGGACCCGCTCTGGTGGCCTCAGGAAAGGCCAGTCCCCATGCGAGTTGCTAGGGGACCTCTCGGGATTCCTCTCCCGTCCATGCCGGGGCCTCAGTCCTTGTGTGGAGTCGGGGCCGGAACCTGAGGATTCCTTTCCAGTGTTGCCATGGATCTTGGGGTGCTTCTGAGTCTCCCCAGGGGAGTCAGGCCTCGTCTCGTGTGGGGGCATGCACGTGCGCTTTCCTCCCGAGCTGCAGCAGTAGTGTCACGCTTCCTGTCACGTGGATCAAGGGATCTGTGGCTTTCCCTCGAGGCTGTCCCTCGAGGCTTTCCCACGAGGCTTTCCCACAGGGCTGTGCCACGTGCCACCTTGGTGTGAGTCGATCCTCGGCGTGAAAGACGAGCCGGTGAAGGGAAAAGAGGTTCCTCTGGAATGGACTGAGACATCTGGGGGACTCTTGGAATGGTGGCACGACCCTGGAGTTCCTCTCGCCGTTCCTGTTGAGAGGGCCTCCTCTTGAGATGCGACGGGAACGCCGGGAACTCTTTCCCGACGAAGCAGGGACAGGATCCCTCATCTCGAGCTACGAGGCGGAAACGGGGCTCCTCTGGATGTGGGCGGGACCCTCGTGATTCCTCTCGAGTGGAGACGGGTATGTCGGGGAACTTCTTGATTTGCAGCAAGGGTGTGAAGGAGCCTTTCGAAGTTCCAGAGGTGAGGTGTGATCCGCCTCGAGACACCTCAGCGGAAATGGGCCTCATCTCGCCTGGAGGGGAGAACCTCCTGGATTTTCTCGAGTTGCGGCAGGTCTTCTCGAGTTACGACGGGGACCTCAGGGACCCGCTCTGGTGGCCTCAGGAAAGGCCAGTCCCCATGCGAGTTGCTAGGGGACCTCTCGGGATTCCTCTCCCGTCCATGCCGGGGCCTCAGTCCTTGTGTGGAGTTGGGGCCGGAACCTGAGGATTCCTCTCCAGTGTTGCCATGGATCTTGGGGTGCTTCTGAGTCTCCCCAGGGGAGTCAGGCCTCGTCTCGAGTGGGGGCATGCACGTGCGCTTTCCTCCCGAGCTGCAGCAGTAGTGTCACGCTTCCTGTCACGTGGATCAAGGGATCTGTGGCTTTCCCTCGAGGCTGTCCCTCGAGGCTTTCCCACGAGGCTTTCCCACAGGGCTGTGCCACGTGCCACCTTGGTGTGAGTCGATCCTCGGCGTGAAAGACGAGCCGGTGAAAGGAAAAGAGGTTCCTCTGGAATGGACTGAGACATCTGGGGAACTCTTGGAATGGTGGCACGACCCTGGAGTTCCTCTCGCCGTTCCTGTTGAGAGGGCCTCCTCTTGAGATGCGACGGGAACGCCGGGAACTCTTTCCCGACGAAGCAGGGAAAGGATCCCTCATCTCGAGCTACGAGGCGGAAACGGGGCTCCTCTGGATGTGGGCGGGACCCTCGTGATTCCTCTCGAGTGGAGACGGGTATGTCGGGGAACTTCTTGATTTGCACCAAGGGTGTGAAGGACCCTTTCGAAGTTCCAGAGGTGAGGTGTGATCAGCCTCGAGACGCCTCAGCGGCACTGGGCCTCATCTCGCCTGGAGGGGAGAACCTCCTGGATTTTCTCGAGTTGCGGCAGGTCTTCTCGAGTTACGACGGGGACCTCAGGGACCCGCTCTGGTGGCCTCAGGAAAGGCCAGTCCCCATGCGAGTTGCTAGGGGACCTCTCGGGATTCCTCTCCCGTCCATGCCGGGGCCTCAGTCCTTGTGTGGAGTCGGGGCCGGAACCTGAGGATTCCTCTCCAGTGTTGCCATGGATCTTGGGGTGCTTCTGAGTCTCCACAGGGGAGTCAGACCTCGTCTCGAATGGGGGCATGCACGTGCGCTTTCCTCCCGAGCTGCAGCAGTAGTGTCACGCTTCCTGTCACGTGGATCAAGGGATCTGTGGCTTTCCCTCGAGGCTGTCCCTCGAGGCTTTCCCACAGGGCTGTGCCACGTGCCACCTTGGTGTGAGTCGATCCTCGGCGTGAAAGACGAGCCGGTGAAGGGAAAAGAGGTTCCTCTGGAATGGACTGAGACATCTGGGGGACTCTTGGAATGGTGGCACGACCCTGGAGTTCCTCTCGCCGTTCCTGTTGAGAGGGCCTCCTCTTGAGATGCGACGGGAACGCCGGGAACTCTTTCCCGACGAAGCAGGGAAAGGATCCCTCATCTCGAGCTACGACGCGGAAACGGGGCTCCTCTGGATGTGGGCGGGACCCTCGTGATTCCTCTCGAGTGGAGACAGCTAGGTCGGGGAACTTCTTGATTTGCACCAAGGGTGTGAAGGACCCTTTCGAAGTTCCAGAGGTGAGGTGTGATCAGCCTCGAGACGCCTCAGCGGAAATGGGCCTCATCTCGCCTGGAGGGGAGAACCTCCTGGATTTTCTCGAGTTGCGGCAGGTCTTCTCGAGTTACGACGGGGACCTCAGGGACCCGCTCTGGTGGCCTCAGGAAAGGCCAGTCCCCATGCGAGTTGCTAGGGGACTTCTCGGGATTCCTCTCCCGTCCAGGCCGGGGCCTCAGTCCTTGTGTGTAGTCGGGGCCGGAACCTGAGGATTCCTCTCCAGTGTTGCCATGGATCTTGGGGTGCTTCTGAGTCTCCCCAGGGGAGTCAGGCCTCGTCTCGAGTGGGGGCATGCACGTGCGCTTTCCTCCCGAGCTGCAGCAGTAGTGTCACGCTTCCTGTCACGTGGATCAAGGGATCTGTGGCTTTCCCTCGAGGCTGTCCCTCGAGGCTTTCCCACGAGGCTTTCCCACAGGGCTGTGCCACGTGCCACCTTGGTGTGATTCGATCCTCGGCGTGAAAGACGAGCCGGTGAAGGGAAAAGAGGTTCCTCTGGAATGGACTGAGACATCTGGGGGACTCTTGGAATGGTGGCACGACCCTGGAGTTCCTCTCGCCATTCCTGTTGAGAGGGCCTCCTCTTGAGATGCGACGGGAACGCCGGGAACTCTTTCCCGACGAAGCAGGGAAAGGATCCCTCATCTCGAGCTACGAGGCGGAAACGGGGCTCGTCTGGATGTGGGCGGAACCCTCGTGATTCCTCTCGAGTGGAGACGGGTATGTCGGGGAACTTCTTGATTTGCAGCAAGGGTGTGAAGGACCCTTTCGAAGTTCCAGAGGTGAGGTGTGATCAGCCTCGAGACGCCTCAGCGGAAATGGGCCTCATCTCGCCTGGAGGGGAGAACCTCCTGGATTTTCTCGAGTTGCGGCAGGTCTTCTCGAGTTACGACGGGGACCTCAGGGACCCGCTCTGGTGGCCTCAGGAAAGGCCAGTCCCCATGCGAGTTGCTAGGGGACCTCTCGGGATTCCTCTCCCGTCCATGCCGGGGCCTCAGTCCTTGTGTAGAGTCGGGGCCGGAACCTGAGGATTCCTCTCCAGTGTTGCTATGGATCTTGGGGTGCTTCTGAGTCTCCCCAGGGGAGTCAGGCCTCGTCTCGAGTGGGGGCATGCACGTGCGCTTTCCTCCCGAGCTGCAGCAGTAGTGTCACGCTTCCTGTCACGTGGATCAAGGGATCTGTGGCTTTCCCTCGAGGCTGTCCCTCGAGGCTTTCCCACGAGGCTTTCCCACAGGGCTGTGCCACGTGCCACCTTGGTCTGAGTCGATCCTCGGCGTGAAAGACGAGCCGGTGAAGGGAAAAGAGGTTCTTCTGGAATGGACTGAGACATCTGGGGGACTCTTGGAATGGTGGCACGACCCTGGAGTTCCTCTCGCCGTTCCTGTTGAGAGGGCCTCCTCTTGAGATGCGACGGGAACGCCGGGAACTCTTTCCCGACGAAGCAGGGAAAGGATCCCTCATCTCGAGCTACGAGGCGGAAACGGGGCTCGTCTGGATGTGGGCGGGACCCTCGTGATTCCTCTCGAGTGGAGACGGGTATGTCGGGGAACTTCTTGATTTGCACCAAGGGTGTGAAGGACCCTTTCGAAGTTCCAGAGGTGAGGTGTGATCAGCCTCGAGACGCCTCAGCGGAAATGGGCCTCATCTCGCCTGGAGGGGAGAACCTCCTGGATTTTCTCGAGTTGCGGCAGGTCTTCTCGAGTTACGACGGGGACCTCAGGGACCCGCTCTGGTGGCCTCAGGAAAGGCCAGTCCCCATGCGAGTTGCTAGGGGACCTCTCGGGATTCCTCTCCCGTCCAGGCCGGGGCCTCAGTCCTTGTGTGGAGTCGGGGCCGGAACCTGAGGATTCCTCTCCAGTGTTGCCATGGATCTTGGGGTGCTTCTGAGTCTCCCCAGGGGAGTCAGGCCTCGTCTCGAGTGGGGGCATGCACGTGCGCTTTCCTCCCGAGCTGCAGCAGTAGTGTCACGCTTCCTGTCACGTGGATCAAGGGATCTGTGGCTTTCCCTCGAGGCTGTCCCTCGAGGCTTTCCCACGAGGCTTTCCCACAGGGCTGTGCCACGTGCCACCTTGGTGTGAGTCGATCCTCGGCGTGAAAGACGAGCCGGTGAAGGGAAAAGAGGTTCCTCTGGAATGGACTGAGACATCTGGGGGACTCTTGGAATGGTGGCACGACCCTGGAGTTCCTCTCGCCGTTCCTGTTGAGAGGGCCTCCTCTTGAGATGCGACGGGAACGCCGGGAACTCTTTCCCGACGAAGCAGGCAAAGGATCCCTCATCTCGAGCTACGAGGCGGAAACGGGGCTCGTCTGGATGTGGGCGGGACCCTCGTGATTCCTCTCGAGTGGAGACGGGTATGTCGGGGAACTTCTTGATTTGCACCAAGGGTGTGAAGGACCCTTTCCAAGTTCCAGAGGTGAGGTGTGATCAGCCTCGAGATGCCTCAGCGGAAATGGGCCTCATCTCGCCTGGAGGGGAGAACCTCCTGGATTTTCTCGAGTTGCGGCAGGTCTTCTCGAGTTACGACGGGGACCTCAGGGACCCGCTCTGGTGGCCTCAGGAAAGGCCAGTCCCCATGCGAGTTGCTAGGGGACCTCTCGGGATTCCTCTCCCGTCCAGGCCGGGGCCTCAGTCCTTGTGTGGAGTCGGGGCCGGAACCTGAGGATTCCTTTCCAGTGTTGCCATGGATCTTGGGGTGCTTCTGAGTCTCCCCAGGGGAGTCAGGCCTCGTCTCGCGTGGGGGCATGCACGTGCGCTTTCCTCCCGAGCTGCAGCAGTAGTGTCACGCTTCCTGTCACGTGGATCAAGGGATCTGTGGCTTTCCCTCGAGGCTGTCCCTCGAGGCTTTCCCACGAGGCTTTCCCACAGGGCTGTGCCACGTGCCACTTTGGTGTGAGTCGATCCTCAGCGTGAAAGACGAGCCAGTGAAGGGAAAAGAGGTTCCTCTGGAATGGACTGAGACATCTGGGGGACTCTTGGAATGGTGGCACGACCCTGGAGTTCCTCTCGCCATTCCTGTTGAGAGGGCCTCCTCTTGAGATGCGACGGGAACGCCGGGAACTCTTTCCCGACGAAGCAGGGAAAGGATCCCTCATCTCGAGCTACGAGGCGGAAACGGGGCTCGTCTGGATGTGGGCGGAACCCTCGTGATTCCTCTCGAGTGGAGACGGGTATGTCGGGGAACTTCTTGATTTGCAGCAAGGGTGTGAAGGACCCTTTCGAAGTTCCAGAGGTGAGGTGTGATCAGCCTCGAGACGCCTCAGCGGAAATGGGCCTCATCTCGCCTGGAGGGGAGAACCTCCTGGATTTTCTCGAGTTGCGGCAGGTCTTCTCGAGTTACGACGGGGACCTCAGGGACCCGCTCTGGTGGCCTCAGGAAAGGCCAGTCCCCATGCGAGTTGCTAGGGGACCTCTCGGGATTCCTCTCCCGTCCATGCCGGGGCCTCAGTCCTTGTGTAGAGTCGGGGCCGGAACCTGAGGATTCCTCTCCAGTGTTGCCATGGATCTTGGGGTGCTTCTGAGTCTCCCCAGGGGAGTCAGGCCTCGTCTCGAGTGGGGGCATGCACGTGCGCTTTCCTCCCGAGCTGCAGCAGTAGTGTCACGCTTCCTGTCACGTGGATCAAGGGATCTGTGGCTTTCCCTCGAGGCTGTCCCTCGAGGCTTTCCCACGAGGCTTTCCCACAGGGCTGTGCCACGTGCCACCTTGGTCTGAGTCGATCCTCGGCGTGAAAGACGAGCCGGTGAAGGGAAAAGAGGTTCTTCTGGAATGGACTGAGACATCTGGGGGACTCTTGGAATGGTGGCACGACCCTGGAGTTCCTCTCGCCGTTCCTGTTGAGAGGGCCTCCTCTTGAGATGCGACGGGAACGCCGGGAAATCTTTCCCGACGAAGCAGGGAAAGGATCCCTCATCTCGAGCTACGAGGCGGAAACGGGGCTCGTCTGGATGTGGGCGGGACCCTCGTGATTCCTCTCGAGTGGAGACGGGTATGTCGGGGAACTTCTTGATTTGCACCAAGGGTGTGAAGGACCCTTTCGAAGTTCCAGAGGTGAGGTGTGATCAGCCTCGAGACGCCTCAGCGGAAATGGGCCTCATCTCGCCTGGAGGGGAGAACCTCCTGGATTTTCTCGAGTTGCGGCAGGTCTTCTCGAGTTACGACGGGGACCTCAGGGACCCGCTCTGGTGGCCTCAGGAAAGGCCAGTCCCCATGCGAGTTGCTAGGGGACCTCTCGGGATTCCTCTCCCGTCCAGGCCGGGGCCTCAGTCCTTGTGTGGAGTCGGGGCCGGAACCTGAGGATTCCTCTCCAGTGTTGCCATGGATCTTGGGGTGCTTCTGAGTCTCCCCAGGGGAGTCAGGCCTCGTCTCGAGTGGGGGCATGCACGTGCGCTTTCCTCCCGAGCTGCAGCAGTAGTGTCACGCTTCCGGTCACGTGGATCAAGGGATCTGTGGCTTTCCCTCGAGGCTGTCCCTCGAGGCTTTCCCACGAGGCTTTCCCACAGGGCTGTGCCACGTGCCACCTTGGTGTGAGTCGATCCTCGGCGTGAAAGACGAGCCGGTGAAGGGAAAAGAGGTTCCTCTGGAATGGACTGAGACATCTGGGGGACTCTTGGAATGGTGGCACGACCCTGGAGTTCCTCTCGCCGTTCCTGTTGAGAGGGCCTCCTCTTGAGATGCGACGGGAACGCCGGGAACTCTTTCCCGACGAAGCAGGCAAAGGATCCCTCATCTCGAGCTACGAGGCGGAAACGGGGCTCGTCTGGATGTGGGCGGGACCCTCGTGATTCCTCTCGAGTGGAGACGGGTATGTCGGGGAACTTCTTGATTTGCACCAAGGGTGTGAAGGACCCTTTCCAAGTTCCAGAGGTGAGGTGTGATCAGCCTCGAGATGCCTCAGCGGAAATGGGCCTCATCTCGCCTGGAGGGGAGAACCTCCTGGATTTTCTCGAGTTGCGGCAGGTCTTCTCGAGTTACGACGGGGACCTCAGGGACCCGCTCTGGTGGCCTCAGGAAAGGCCAGTCCCCATGCGAGTTGCTAGGGGACCTCTCGGGATTCCTCTCCCGTCCAGGCCGGGGCCTCAGTCCTTGTGTGGAGTCGGGGCCGGAACCTGAGGATTCCTTTCCAGTGTTGCCATGGATCTTGGGGTGCTTCTGAGTCTCCCCAGGGGAGTCAGGCCTCGTCTCGCGTGGGGGCATGCACGTGCGCTTTCCTCCCGACCTGCAGCAGTAGTGTCACGCTTCCTGTCACGTGGATCAAGGGATCTGTGGCTTTCCCTCGAGGCTGTCCCTCGAGGCTTTCCCACGAGGCTTTCCCACAGGGCTGTGCCACGTGCCACCTTGGTGTGAGTCGATCCTCGGCGTCAAAGACGAGCCGGTGAAGGGAAAAGAGGTTCCTCTGGAATGGACTGAGACATCTGGGGGACTCTTGGAATGGTGGCACGACCCTGGAGTTCCTCTCGCCGTTCCTGTTGAGAGGGCCTCCTCTTGAGATGCGACGGGAACGCCGGGAACTCTTTCCCGACGAAGCAGGGACAGGATCCCTCATCTCGAGCTACGAGGCGGAAACGGGGCTCCTCTGGATGTGGGCGGGACCCTCGTGATTCCTCTCGAGTGGAGACGGGTATGTCGGGGAACTTCTTGATTTGCAGCAAGGGTGTGAAGGAGCCTTTCGAAGTTCCAGAGGTGAGGTGTGATCCGCCTCGAGACACCTCAGCGGAAATGGGCCTCATCTCGCCTGGAGGGGAGAACCTCCTGGATTTTCTCGAGTTGCGGCAGGTCTTCTCGAGTTACGACGGGGACCTCAGGGACCCGCTCTGGTGGCCTCAGGAAAGGCCAGTCCCCATGCGAGTTGCTAGGGGACCTCTCGGGATTCCTCTCCCGTCCATGCCGGGGCCTCAGTCCTTGTGTGGAGTTGGGGCCGGAACCTGAGGATTCCTCTCCAGTGTTGCCATGGATCTTGGGGTGCTTCTGAGTCTCCCCAGGAGAGTCAGGCCTCGTCTCGAGTGGGGGCATGCACGTGCGCTTTCCTCCCGAGCTGCAGCAGTAGTGTCACGCTTCCTGTCACGTGGATCAAGGGATCTGTGGCTTTCCCTTGAGGCTGTCCCTTGAGGCTTTCCCACGAGGCTTTCCCACAGGGCTGTGCCACGTGCCACCTTGGTGTGAGTCGATCCTCGGCGTGAAAGACGAGCCGGTGAAGGGAAAAGAGGTTCCTCTGGAATGGACTGAGACATCTGGGGGACTCTTGGAATGGTGGCACGACCCTGGAGTTCCTCTCGCCGTTCCTGTTGAGAGGGCCTCCTCTTGAGATGCGACGGGAACGCCGGGAACTCTTTCCCGACGAAGCAGGGAAAGGATCCCTCATCTCGAGCTACGACGCGGAAACGGGGCTCCTCTGGATGTGGGCGGGACCCTCGTGATTCCTCTCGAGTGGAGACAGCTAGGTCGGGGAACTTCTTGATTTGCACCAAGGGTGTGAAGGACCCTTTCGAAGTTCCAGAGGTGAGGTGTGATCAGCCTCGAGACGCCTCAGCGGAAATGGGCCTCATCTCGCCTGGAGGGGAGAACCTCCTGGATTTTCTCGAGTTGCGGCAGGTCTTCTCGAGTTACGACGGGGACCTCAGGGACCCGCTCTGGTGGCCTCAGGAAAGGCCAGTCCCCATGCGAGTTGCTAGGGGACTTCTCGGGATTCCTCTCCCGTCCAGGCCGGGGCCTCAGTCCTTGTGTGTAGTCGGGGCCGGAACCTGAGGATTCCTCTCCAGTGTTGCCATGGATCTTGGGGTGCTTCTGAGTCTCCCCAGGGGAGTCAGGCCTCGTCTCGAGTGGGGGCATGCACGTGCGCTTTCCTCCCGAGCTGCAGCAGTAGTGTCACGCTTCCTGTCACGTGGATCAAGGGATCTGTGGCTTTCCCTCGAGGCTGTCCCTCGAGGCTTTCCCACGAGGCTTTCCCACAGGGCTGTGCCACGTGCCACTTTGGTGTGAGTCGATCCTCAGCGTGAAAGACGAGCCAGTGAAGGGAAAAGAGGTTCCTCTGGAATGGACTGAGACATCTGGGGGACTCTTGGAATGGTGGCACGACCCTGGAGTTCCTCTCGCCATTCCTGTTGAGAGGGCCTCCTCTTGAGATGCGACGGGAACGCCGGGAACTCTTTCCCGACGAAGCAGGGAAAGGATCCCTCATCTCGAGCTACGAGGCGGAAACGGGGCTCGTCTGGATGTGGGCGGAACCCTCGTGATTCCTCTCGAGTGGAGACGGGTATGTCGGGGAACTTCTTGATTTGCAGCAAGGGTGTGAAGGACCCTTTCGAAGTTCCAGAGGTGAGGTGTGATCAGCCTCGAGACGCCTCAGCGGAAATGGGCCTCATCTCGCCTGGAGGGGAGAACCTCCTGGATTTTCTCGAGTTGCGGCAGGTCTTCTCGAGTTACGACGGGGACCTCAGGGACCCGCTCTGGTGGCCTCAGGAAAGGCCAGTCCCCATGCGAGTTGCTAGGGGACCTCTCGGGATTCCTCTCCCGTCCATGCCGGGGCCTCAGTCCTTGTGTAGAGTCGGGGCCGGAACCTGAGGATTCCTCTCCAGTGTTGCCATGGATCTTGGGGTGCTTCTGAGTCTCCCCAGGGGAGTCAGGCCTCGTCTCGAGTGGGGGCATGCACGTGCGCTTTCCTCCCGAGCTGCAGCAGTAGTGTCACGCTTCCTGTCACGTGGATCAAGGGATCTGTGGCTTTCCCTCGAGGCTGTCCCTCGAGGCTTTCCCACGAGGCTTTCCCACAGGGCTGTGCCACGTGCCACCTTGGTCTGAGTCGATCCTCGGCGTGAAAGACGAGCCGGTGAAGGGAAAAGAGGTTCTTCTGGAATGGACTGAGACATCTGGGGGACTCTTGGAATGGTGGCACGACCCTGGAGTTCCTCTCGCCGTTCCTGTTGAGAGGGCCTCCTCTTGAGATGCGACGGGAACGCCGGGAAATCTTTCCCGACGAAGCAGGGAAAGGATCCCTCATCTCGAGCTACGAGGCGGAAACGGGGCTCGTCTGGATGTGGGCGGGACCCTCGTGATTCCTCTCGAGTGGAGACGGGTATGTCGGGGAACTTCTTGATTTGCACCAAGGGTGTGAAGGACCCTTTCGAAGTTCCAGAGGTGAGGTGTGATCAGCCTCGAGACGCCTCAGCGGAAATGGGCCTCATCTCGCCTGGAGGGGAGAACCTCCTGGATTTTCTCGAGTTGCGGCAGGTCTTCTCGAGTTACGACGGGGACCTCAGGGACCCGCTCTGGTGGCCTCAGGAAAGGCCAGTCCCCATGCGAGTTGCTAGGGGACCTCTCGGGATTCCTCTCCCGTCCAGGCCGGGGCCTCAGTCCTTGTGTGGAGTCGGGGCCGTAACCTGAGGATTCCTCTCCAGTGTTGCCATGGATCTTGGGGTGCTTCTGAGTCTCCCCAGGGGAGTCAGGCCTCGTCTCGAGTGGGGGCATGCACGTGCGCTTTCCTCCCGAGCTGCAGCAGTAGTGTCACGCTTCCGGTCACGTGGATCAAGGGATCTGTGGCTTTCCCTCGAGGCTGTCCCTCGAGGCTTTCCCACGAGGCTTTCCCACAGGGCTGTGCCACGTGCCACCTTGGTGTGAGTCGATCCTCGGCGTGAAAGACGAGCCGGTGAAGGGAAAAGAGGTTCCTCTGGAATGGACTGAGACATCTGGGGGACTCTTGGAATGGTGGCACGACCCTGGAGTTCCTCTCGCCGTTCCTGTTGAGAGGGCCTCCTCTTGAGATGCGACGGGAACGCCGGGAACTCTTTCCCGACGAAGCAGGCAAAGGATCCCTCATCTCGAGCTACGAGGCGGAAACGGGGCTCGTCTGGATGTGGGCGGGACCCTCGTGATTCCTCTCGAGTGGAGACGGGTATGTCGGGGAACTTCTTGATTTGCACCAAGGGTGTGAAGGACCCTTTCCAAGTTCCAGAGGTGAGGTGTGATCAGCCTCGAGATGCCTCAGCGGAAATGGGCCTCATCTCGCCTGGAGGGGAGAACCTCCTGGATTTTCTCGAGTTGCGGCAGGTCTTCTCGAGTTACGACGGGGACCTCAGGGACCCGCTCTGGTGGCCTCAGGAAAGGCCAGTCCCCATGCGAGTTGCTAGGGGACCTCTCGGGATTCCTCTCCCGTCCAGGCCGGGGCCTCAGTCCTTGTGTGGAGTCGGGGCCGGAACCTGAGGATTCCTTTCCAGTGTTGCCATGGATCTTGGGGTGCTTCTGAGTCTCCCCAGGGGAGTCAGGCCTCGTCTCGCGTGGGGGCATGCACGTGCGCTTTCCTCCCGAGCTGCAGCAGTAGTGTCACGCTTCCTGTCACGTGGATCAAGGGATCTGTGGCTTTCCCTCGAGGCTGTCCCTCGAGGCTTTCCCACGAGGCTTTCCCACAGGGCTGTGCCACGTGCCACCTTGGTGTGAGTCGATCCTCGGCGTCAAAGACGAGCCGGTGAAGGGAAAAGAGGTTCCTCTGGAATGGACTGAGACATCTGGGGGACTCTTGGAATGGTGGCACGACCCTGGAGTTCCTCTCGCCGTTCCTGTTGAGAGGGCCTCCTCTTGAGATGCGACGGGAACGCCGGGAACTCTTTCCCGACGAAGCAGGGACAGGATCCCTCATCTCGAGCTACGAGGCGGAAACGGGGCTCCTCTGGATGTGGGCGGGACCCTCGTGATTCCTCTCGAGTGGAGACGGGTATGTCGGGGAACTTCTTGATTTGCAGCAAGGGTGTGAAGGAGCCTTTCGAAGTTCCAGAGGTGAGGTGTGATCCGCCTCGAGACACCTCAGCGGAAATGGGCCTCATCTCGCCTGGAGGGGAGAACCTCCTGGATTTTCTCGAGTTGCGGCAGGTCTTCTCGAGTTACGACGGGGACCTCAGGGACCCGCTCTGGTGGCCTCAGGAAAGGCCAGTCCCCATGCGAGTTGCTAGGGGACCTCTCGGGATTCCTCTCCCGTCCATGCCGGGGCCTCAGTCCTTGTGTGGAGTTGGGGCCGGAACCTGAGGATTCCTCTCCAGTGTTGCCATGGATCTTGGGGTGCTTCTGAGTCTCCCCAGGAGAGTCAGGCCTCGTCTCGAGTGGGGGCATGCACGTGCGCTTTCCTCCCGAGCTGCAGCAGTAGTGTCACGCTTCCTGTCACGTGGATCAAGGGATCTGTGGCTTTCCCTTGAGGCTGTCCCTTGAGGCTTTCCCACGAGGCTTTCCCACAGGGCTGTGCCACGTGCCACCTTGGTGTGAGTCGATCCTCGGCGTGAAAGACGAGCCGGTGAAGGGAAAAGAGGTTCCTCTGGAATGGACTGAGACATCTGGGGGACTCTTGGAATGGTGGCACGACCCTGGAGTTCCTCTCGCCGTTCCTGTTGAGAGGGCCTCCTCTTGAGATGCGACGGGAACGCCGGGAACTCTTTCCCGACGAAGCAGGGAAAGGATCCCTCATCTCGAGCTACGAGGCGGAAACGGGGCTCCTCTGGATGTGGGCGGGACCCTCGTGATTCCTCTCGAGTGGAGACGGGTATGTCGGGGAACTTCTTGATTTGCACCAAGGGTGTGAAGGAGCCTTTCGAAGTTCCAGAGGTGAGGTGTGATCCGCCTCGAGACACCTCAGCGGAAATGGGCCTCATCTCGCCTGGAGGGGAGAACCTCCTGGATTTTCTCGAATTGCGGCAGGTCTTCTCGAGTTACGACGGGGACCTCAGGGACCCGCTCTGGTGGCCTCAGGAAAGGCCAGTCCCCATGCGAGTTGCTAGGGGACCTCTCGGGATTCCTCTCCCGTCCATGCCGGGGCCTCAGTCCTTGTGTGGAGTTGGGGCCGGAACCTGAGGATTCCTCTCCAGTGTTGCCATGGATCTTGGGGTGCTTCTGAGTCTCCCCAGGAGAGTCAGGCCTCGTCTCGAGTGGGGGCATGCACGTGCGCTTTCCTCCCGAGCTGCAGCAGTAGTGTCACGCTTCCTGTCACGTGGATCAAGGGATCTGTGGCTTTCCCTCGAGGCTGTCCCTTGAGGCTTTCCCACGAGGCTTTCCCACAGGGCTGTGCCACTTGCCACCTTGGTGTGAGTCGATCCTCGGCGTGAAAGACGAGCCGGTGAAGGGAAAAGAGGTTCCTCTGGAATGGACTGAGACATCTGGGGGACTCTTGGAATGGTGGCACGACCCTGGAGTTCCTCTCGCCGTTCCTGTTGAGAGGGCCTCCTCTTGAGATGCGACGGGAACGCCGGGAACTCTTTCCTGACGAAGCAGCGAAAGGATCCCTCATCTCGAGCGACGAGGCGGAAACGGGGCTCCTCTGGATGTGGGCGGGACCTTCGTGATTCCTCTCGAGTGGAGACGGCTAGGTCGGGGAACTTCTTGATTTGCACCAAGGGTGTGAAGGAGCCTTTCGAAGTTCCAGAGGTGAGGTGTGATCCGCCTCGAGACACCTCAGCGGAAATGGGCCTCATCTCGCCTGGAGGGGAGAACCTCCTGGATTTTCTCGAGTTGCGGCAGGTCTTCTCGAGTTACGACGGGGACCTCAGGGACCCGCTCTGGTGGCCTCAGGAAAGGCCAGTCCCCATGCGAGTTGCTAGGGGACCTCTCGGGATTCCTCTCCCGTCCAGGCCGGGGCCTCAGTCCTTGTGTGGAGTCGGGGCCGGAACCTGAGGATTCCTTTCCAGTGTTGCCATGGATCTTGGGGTGCTTCTGAGTCTCCCCAGGGGAGTCAGGCCTCGTCTCGCGTGGGGGCATGCACGTGCGCTTTCCTCCCGAGCTGCAGCAGTAGTGTCACGCTTCCTGTCACGTGGATCAAGGGATCTGTGGCTTTCCCTCGAGGCTGTCCCTCGAGGCTTTCCCACGAGGCTTTCCCACAGGGCTGTGCCACGTGCCACCTTGGTGTGAGTCGATCCTCGGCGTCAAAGACGAGCCGGTGAAGGGAAAAGAGGTTCCTCTGGAATGGACTGAGACATCTGGGGCACTCTTGGAATGGTGGCACGACCCTGGAGTTCCTCTCGCCGTTCCTGTTGAGAGGGCCTCCTCTTGAGATGCGACGGGAACGCCGGGAACTCTTTCCCGACGAAGCAGGGACAGGATCCCTCATCTCGAGCTACGAGGCGGAAACGGGGCTCCTCTGGATGTGGGCGGGACCCTCGTGATTCCTCTCGAGTGGAGACGGGTATGTCGGGGAACTTCTTGATTTGCAGCAAGGGTGTGAAGGAGCCTTTCGAAGTTCCAGAGGTGAGGTGTGATCCGCCTCGAGACACCTCAGCGGAAATGGGCCTCATCTCGCCTGGAGGGGAGAACCTCCTGGATTTTCTCGAGTTGCGGCAGGTCTTCTCGAGTTACGACGGGGACCTCAGGGACCCGCTCTGGTGGCCTCAGGAAAGGCCAGTCCCCATGCGAGTTGCTAGGGGACCTCTCGGGATTCCTCTCCCGTCCATGCCGGGGCCTCAGTCCTTGTGTGGAGTTGGGGCCGGAACCTGAGGATTCCTCTCCAGTGTTGCCATGGATCTTGGGGTGCTTCTGAGTCTCCCCAGGAGAGTCAGGCCTCGTCTCGAGTGGGGGCATGCACGTGCGCTTTCCTCCCGAGCTGCAGCAGTAGTGTCACGCTTCCTGTCACGTGGATCAAGGGATCTGTGGCTTTCCCTCGAGGCTGTCCCTTGAGGCTTTCCCACGAGGCTTTCCCACAGGGCTGTGCCACGTGCCACCTTGGTGTGAGTCGATCCTCGGCGTGAAAGACGAGCCGGTGAAGGGAAAAGAGGTTCCTCTGGAATGGACTGAGACATCTGGGGGACTCTTGGAATGGTGGCACGACCCTGGAGTTCCTCTCGCCGTTCCTGTTGAGAGGGCCTCCTCTTGAGATGCGACGGGAACGCCGGGAACTCTTTCCTGACGAAGCAGCGAAAGGATCCCTCATCTCGAGCGACGAGGCGGAAACGGGGCTCCTCTGGATGTGGGCGGGACCCTCGTGATTCCTCTCGAGTGGAGACGGCTAGGTCGGGGAACTTCTTGATTTGCACCAAGGGTGTGAAGGACCCTTTCGAAGTTCCAGAGGTGAGGTGTGATCAGCCTCGAGACGCCTCAGCGGAAATGGGCCTCATCTCGCCTGGAGGGGAGAACCTCCTGGATTTTCTCGCGTTGCGGCAGGTCTTCTCGAGTTACGAAGGGGACCTCAGGGACCCGCTCTGGTGGCCTCAGGAAAGGCCAGTCCCCATGCGAGTTGCTAGGGGACCTCTCGGGATTCCTCTCCCGTCCAGGCCGGGGCCTCAGTCCTTGTGTGGAGTCGGGGCCGGAACCTGAGGATTCCTTTCCAGTGTTGCCATGGATCTTGGGGTGCTTCTGAGTCTCCCCAGGGGAGTCAGGCCTCGTCTCGCGTGGGGGCATGCACGTGCGCTTTCCTCCCGAGCTGCAGCAGTAGTGTCACGCTTCCTGTCACGTGGATCAAGGGATCTGTGGCTTTCCCTCGAGGCTGTCCCTCGAGGCTTTCCCACGAGGCTTTCCCACAGGGCTGTGCCACGTGCCACCTTGGTGTGAGTCGATCCTCGGCGTCAAAGACGAGCCGGTGAAGGGAAAAGAGGTTCCTCTGGAATGGACTGAGACATCTGGGGGACTCTTGGAATGGTGGCACGACCCTGGAGTTCCTCTCGCCGTTCCTGTTGAGAGGGCCTCCTCTTGAGATGCGACGGGAACGCCGGGAACTCTTTCCCGACGAAGCAGGGACAGGATCCCTCATCTCGAGCTACGAGGCGGAAACGGGGCTCCTCTGGATGTGGGCGGGACCCTCGTGATTCCTCTCGAGTGGAGACGGGTATGTCGGGGAACTTCTTGATTTGCAGCAAGGGTGTGAAGGAGCCTTTCGAAGTTCCAGAGGTGAGGTGTGATCCGCCTCGAGACACCTCAGCGGAAATGGGCCTCATCTCGCCTGGAGGGGAGAACCTCCTGGATTTTCTCGAGTTGCGGCAGGTCTTCTCGAGTTACGACGGGGACCTCAGGGACCCGCTCTGGTGGCCTCAGGAAAGGCCAGTCCCCATGCGAGTTGCTAGGGGACCTCTCGGGATTCCTCTCCCGTCCATGCCGGGGCCTCAGTCCTTGTGTGGAGTTGGGGCCGGAACCTGAGGATTCCTCTCCAGTGTTGCCATGGATCTTGGGGTGCTTCTGAGTCTCCCCAGGAGAGTCAGGCCTCGTCTCGAGTGGGGGCATGCACGTGCGCTTTCCTCCCGAGCTGCAGCAGTAGTGTCACGCTTCCTGTCACGTGGATCAAGGGATCTGTGGCTTTCCCTCGAGGCTGTCCCTTGAGGCTTTCCCACGAGGCTTTCCCACAGGGCTGTGCCACGTGCCACCTTGGTGTGAGTCGATCCTCGGCGTGAAAGACGAGCCGGTGAAGGGAAAAGAGGTTCCTCTGGAATGGACTGAGACATCTGGGGGACTCTTGGAATGGTGGCACGACCCTGGAGTTCCTCTCGCCGTTCCTGTTGAGAGGGCCTCCTCTTGAGATGCGACGGGAACGCCGGGAACTCTTTCCCGACCAAGCAGGGAAAGGATCCCTCATCTCGAGCTACGAGGCGGAAACGGGGCTCCTCTGGATGTGGGCGGGACCCTCGTGATTCCTCTCGAGTGGAGACGGGTATGTCGGGGAACTTCTTGATTTGCACCAAGGGTGTGAAGGACCCTTTCGAAGTTCCAGTGGTGAGGTGTGATCAGCCTCGAGACGCCTCAGCGGCACTGGGCCTCATCTCGCCTGGAGGGGAGAACCTCCTGGATTTTCTCGAGTTGCGGCAGGTCTTCTCGAGTTACGACGGGGACCTCAGGGACACGCTCTGGTGGCCTCAGGAAAGGCCAGTCCCCATGCGAGTTGCTAGGGGACCTCTCGGGATTCCTCTCCCGTCCATGCCGGGGCCTCAGTCCTTGTGTGGAGTCGGGGCCGGAACGTGAGGATTCCTCTCCAGTGTTGCCATGGATTTTGGGGTGCTTCTGAGTCTCCCCAGGGGAGTCAGGCCTCGTCTCGAGTGGGGGCATGCACGTGCGCTTTCCTCCCGAGCTGCAGCAGTAGTGTCACGCTTCCTGTCACGTGGATCAAGGGATCTGTGGCTTTCCCTCGAGGCTGTCCCTCGAGGCTTTCCCACGAGGCTTTCCCACAGGGCTGTGCCACGTGCCACCTTGGTGTGAGTCGATCCTCGGCGTGAAAGACGAGCCGGTGAAAGGAAAAGAGGTTCCTCTGGAATGGACTGAGACATCTGGGGAACTCTTGGAATGGTGGCACGACCCTGGAGTTCCTCTCGCCGTTCCTGTTGAGAGGGCCTCCTCTTGAGATGCGACGGGAACACCGGGAACTCTTTCCCGACGAAGCAGGGAAAGGATCCCTCATCTCGAGCTACGAGGCGGAAACGGGGCTCCTCTGGATGTGGGCGGGACCCTCGTGATTCCTCTCGAGTGGAGACGGGTATGTCGGGGAACTTCTTGATTTGCACCAAGGGTGTGAAGGACCCTTTCGAAGTTCCAGAGGTGAGGTGTGATCAGCCTCGAGACGCCTCAGCGGAAATGGGCCTCATCTCGCCTGGAGGGGAGAACCTCCTGGATATTCTCGAGTTGCGGCAGGTCTTCTCGTGTTACGACGGGGACCTCAGGGACCCGCTCTGGTGGCCTCAGGAAAGGCCAGTCCCCAGGCGAGTTGCTAGGGGACCTCTAGGGATTCCTCTCCCGTCCAGTCCGGGGCCTCAGTCCTTGTGTGGAGTCGGGGCCGTAACCTGAGGATTCCTCTCCAGTGTTGCCATGGATCTTGGGGTGCTCCTGAGTCTCCCCAGGGGAGTCAGGCCTCGTCTCGAGTGGGGGAATGCACGTGCGCTTTCCTGCCGAGCTGCAGCAGTAGTGTCACGCTTCCTGTCACGTGGATCAAGGGATCTGTGGCTTTCCCTCGAGGTTGTCCCTCGAGGCTTTCCCACGAGGCTTTCCCACAGGGCTGTTCCACGTGCCACCTTGGTGTGAGTCGATCCTCGGCGTGAAAGACGAGCCGGTGAAGGGAAAAGCGGTTCCTCTGGAATGGACTGAGACATCTAGGGGACTCTTGGAATGGTGGCACGACCCTGGAGTTCCTCTCGCCGTTCCTGTTGAGAGGGCCTCCTCTTGAGATGCGACGGGAACGCCGGGAAATCTTTCCCGACGAAGCAGGGATAGGATCCCTGATCTCGAGCTACGAGGCGGAAACGGGGCTCGTCTGGATGTGGGCGGGACCCTCGTGATTCCTCTCGAGTGGAGACGGGTATGTCGGGGAACTTCTTGGTTTGCAGCAAGGGTGTGAAGGACCCTTTCGAAGTTCCAGAGGGGAGGTGTGATCAGCCTCGAGACGCCTCAGCGGCACTGGGCCTCATCTCGCCTGGAGGGGAGAACCTCCTGGATTTTCTCGAGTTGCTGCAGGTCTTCTCGAGTTACGACGGGGACCTCAGGGACCCGCTCTGGTGGCCTCAGGAGAGGCCAGTCCCCATGCGAGTTGCTAGGGGACCTCTCGGGATTCCTCTCCCGTCCATGCCGGGGCCTCAGTCCTTGTGTGGTGTCGGGGCCGGAACCTGAGGATTCCTCTCCAGTGTTGCCATGGATCTTGGGGTGCTTCTGAGTCTCCACAGGGGAGTCAGACCTCGTCTCGAATGGGGGCATGCACGTGCGCTTTCCTCCCGAGCTGCAGCAGTAGTGTCACGCTTCCTGTCACGTGGATCAAGGGATCTGTGGCTTTCCCTCGAGGCTGTCCCTCGAGGCTTTCCCACAGGGCTGTGCCACGTGCCACCTTGGTGTGAGTCGATCCTCGGCGTGAAAGACGAGCCGGTGAAGGGAAAAGAGGTTCCTCTGGAATGGACTGAGACATCTGGGGGACTCTTGGAATGGTGGCACGACCCTGGAGTTCCTCTCGCCGTTCCTGTTGAGAGGGCCTCCTCTTGAGATGCGACGGGAACGCCGGGAACTCTTTCCCGACGAAGCAGGGAAAGGATCCCTCATCTCGAGCTACGACGCGGAAACGGGGCTCCTCTGGATGTGGGCGGGACCCTCGTGATTCCTCTCGAGTGGAGACAGCTAGGTCGGGGAACTTCTTGATTTGCACCAAGGGTGTGAAGGACCCTTTCGAAGTTCCAGAGGTGAGGTGTGATCCGGCTCGAGACGCCTCAGCAGAAATGGGCCTCATCTCGCCTGGAGGGGAGAACCTCCTGGATTTTCTCGAGTTGCGGCAGGTCTTCTCGAGTTACGACGGGGACCTCAGGGACCCGCTCTGGTGGCCTCAGGAAAGGCCAGTCCCCATGCGAGTTGCTAGGGGACCTCTCGGGATTCCTCTCCCGTCCAGGCCGGGGCCTCAGTCCTTGTGTGGAGTCGGGGCCGTAACCTGAGGATTCCTCTCCAGTGTTGCCATGGATCTTGGGGTGCTTCTGAGTCTCCCCAGGGGAGTCAGGCCTCGTCTCGAGTGGGGGCATGCACGTGCGCTTTCCTCCCGAGCTGCAGCAGTAGTGTCACGCTTCCTGTCACGTGGATCAAGGGATCTGTGGCTTTCCCTCGAGGCTGTCCCTCGAGGCTTTCCCACAGGGCTGTGCCACGTGCGACCTTGGTGTGAGTCGATCCTCGGCGTGAAAGACGAGCCGGTGAAGGGAAAAGAGGTTCCTCTGGAATGGACTGAGACATCTAGGGGACTCTTGGAATGGTGGCACGACCCTGGAGTTCCTCTCGCCGTTCCTGTTGAGAGGGCCTCCTCTTGAGATGCGACGGGAACGCCGGGAAATCTTTTCCGACGAAGCAGGGAAAGGATCCCTGATCTCGAGCTACGAGGCGGAAACGTGGCTCGTCTTGATGTGGGCGGGACCCTCGTGATTCCTCTCGAGTGGAGACGGGTATGTCGGGGAACTTCTTGATTTGCAGCAAGGGCGTGAAGGAGCCTTTCGAAGTTCCAGAGGTGAGGTGTGATCCGCCTCGAGACACCTCAGCGGAAATGGGCCTCATCTCGCCTGGAGGGGAGAACCTCCTGGATTTTCTCGAGTTGCGGCAGATCTTATCGAGTTACGACGGGGACCTCAGGGACCCGCTCTGGTGGCCTCAGGAAAGGCCAGTCCCCATGCGAGTTGCTAGGGGACCTCTCGGGATTCCTCTCCCGTCCAGGCCGGGGCCTCAGTCCTTGTGTGGAGTCGGGGCCGGAACCTGAGGATTCCTTTCCAGTGTTGCCATGGATCTTGGGGTGCTTCTGAGTCTCCCCAGGGGAGTCAGGCCTCGTCTCGCGTGGGGGCATGCACGTGCGCTTTCCTCCCGAGCTGCAGCAGTAGTGTCACGCTTCCTGTCACGTGGATCAAGGGATCTGTGGCTTTCCCTCGAGGCTGTCCCTCGAGGCTTTCCCACGAGGCTTTCCCACAGGGCTGTGCCACGTGCCACCTTGGTGTGAGTCGATCCTCGGCGTCAAAGACGAGCCGGTGAAGGGAAAAGAGGTTCCTCTGGAATGGACTGAGACATCTGGGGGACTCTTGGAATGGTGGCACGACCCTGGAGTTCCTCTCGCCGTTCCTGTTGAGAGGGCCTCCTCTTGAGATGCGACGGGAACGCCGGGAACTCTTTCCCGACGAAGCAGGGACAGGATCCCTCATCTCGAGCTACGAGGCGGAAACGGGGCTCCTCTGGATGTGGGCGGGACCCTCGTGATTCCTCTCGAGTGGAGACGGGTATGTCGGGGAACTTCTTGATTTGCAGCAAGGGTGTGAAGGAGCCTTTCGAAGTTCCAGAGGTGAGGTGTGATCCGCCTCGAGACACCTCAGCGGAAATGGGCCTCATCTCGCCTGGAGGGGAGAACCTCCTGGATTTTCTCGAGTTGCGGCAGGTCTTCTCGAGTTACGACGGGGACCTCAGGGACCCGCTCTGGTGGCCTCAGGAAAGGCCAGTCCCCATGCGAGTTGCTAGGGGACCTCTCGGGATTCCTCTCCCGTCCATGCCGGGGCCTCAGTCCTTGTGTGGAGTTGGGGCCGGAACCTGAGGATTCCTCTCCAGTGTTGCCATGGATCTTGGGGTGCTTCTGAGTCTCCCCAGGAGAGTCAGGCCTCGTCTCGAGTGGGGGCATGCACGTGCGCTTTCCTCCCGAGCTGCAGCAGTAGTGTCACGCTTCCTGTCACGTGGATCAAGGGATCTGTGGCTTTCCCTCGAGGCTGTCCCTTGAGGCTTTCCCACGAGGCTTTCCCACAGGGCTGTGCCACGTGCCACCTTGGTGTGAGTCGATCCTCGGCGTGAAAGACGAGCCGGTGAAGGGAAAAGAGTTTCCTCTGGAATGGACTGAGACATCTGGGGGACTCTTGGAATGGTGGCACGACCCTGGAGTTCCTCTCGCCGTTCCTGTTGAGAGGGCCTCCTCTTGAGATGCGACGGGAACGCCGGGAACTCTTTCCCGACCAAGCAGGGAAAGGATCCCTCATCTCGAGCTACGAGGCGGAAACGGGGCTCCTCTGGATGTGGGCGGGACCCTCGTGATTCCTCTCGAGTGGAGACGGGTATGTCGGGGAACTTCTTGATTTGCACCAAGGGTGTGAAGGACCCTTTCGAAGTTCCAGTGGTGAGGTGTGATCAGCCTCGAGACGCCTCAGCGGCACTGGGCCTCATCTCGCCTGGAGGGGAGAACCTCCTGGATTTTCTCGAGTTGCGGCAGGTCTTCTCGAGTTACGACGGGGACCTCAGGGACACGCTCTGGTGGCCTCAGGAAAGGCCAGTCCCCATGCGAGTTGCTAGGGGACCTCTCGGGATTCCTCTCCCGTCCATGCCGGGGCCTCAGTCCTTGTGTGGAGTCGGGGCCGGAACGTGAGGATTCCTCTCCAGTGTTGCCATGGATTTTGGGGTGCTTCTGAGTCTCCCCAGGGGAGTCAGGCCTCGTCTCGAGTGGGGGCATGCACGTGCGCTTTCCTCCCGAGCTGCAGCAGTAGTGTCACGCTTCCTGTCACGTGGATCAAGGGATCTGTGGCTTTCCCTCGAGGCTGTCCCTCGAGGCTTTCCCACGAGGCTTTCCCACAGGGCTGTGCCACGTGCCACCTTGGTGTGAGTCGATCCTCGGCGTGAAAGACGAGCCGGTGAAAGGAAAAGAGGTTCCTCTGGAATGGACTGAGACATCTGGGGAACTCTTGGAATGGTGGCACGACCCTGGAGTTCCTCTCGCCGTTCCTGTTGAGAGGGCCTCCTCTTGAGATGCGACGGGAACACCGGGAACTCTTTCCCGACGAAGCAGGGAAAGGATCCCTCATCTCGAGCTACGAGGCGGAAACGGGGCTCCTCTGGATGTGGGCGGGACCCTCGTGATTCCTCTCGAGTGGAGACGGGTATGTCGGGGAACTTCTTGATTTGCACCAAGGGTGTGAAGGACCCTTTCGAAGTTCCAGAGGTGAGGTGTGATCAGCCTCGAGACGCCTCAGCGGAAATGGGCCTCATCTCGCCTGGAGGGGAGAACCTCCTGGATATTCTCGAGTTGCGGCAGGTCTTCTCGTGTTACGACGGGGACCTCAGGGACCCGCTCTGGTGGCCTCAGGAAAGGCCAGTCCCCATGCGAGTTGCTAGGGGACCTCTAGGGATTCCTCTCCCGTCCAGTCCGGGGCCTCAGTCCTTGTGTGGAGTCGGGGCCGTAACCTGAGGATTCCTCTCCAGTGTTGCCATGGATCTTGGGGTGCTCCTGAGTCTCCCCAGGGGAGTCAGGCCTCGTCTCGAGTGGGGGAATGCACGTGCGCTTTCCTGCCGAGCTGCAGCAGTAGTGTCACGCTTCCTGTCACGTGGATCAAGGGATCTGTGGCTTTCCCTCGAGGTTGTCCCTCGAGGCTTTCCCACGAGGCTTTCCCACAGGGCTGTTCCACGTGCCACCTTGGTGTGAGTCGATCCTCGGCGTGAAAGACGAGCCGGTGAAGGGAAAAGCGGTTCCTCTGGAATGGACTGAGACATCTAGGGGACTCTTGGAATGGTGGCACGACCCTGGAGTTCCTCTCGCCGTTCCTGTTGAGAGGGCCTCCTCTTGAGATGCGACGGGAACGCCGGGAAATCTTTCCCGACGAAGCAGGGATAGGATCCCTGATCTCGAGCTACGAGGCGGAAACGGGGCTCGTCTGGATGTGGGCGGGACCCTCGTGATTCCTCTCGAGTGGAGACGGGTATGTCGGGGAACTTCTTGGTTTGCAGCAAGGGTGTGAAGGACCCTTTCGAAGTTCCAGAGGGGAGGTGTGATCAGCCTCGAGACGCCTCAGCGGCACTGGGCCTCATCTCGCCTGGAGGGGAGAACCTCCTGGATTTTCTCGAGTTGCTGCAGGTCTTCTCGAGTTACGACGGGGACCTCAGGGACCCGCTCTGGTGGCCTCAGGAGAGGCCAGTCCCCATGCGAGTTGCTAGGGGACCTCTCGGGATTCCTCTCCCGTCCATGCCGGGGCCTCAGTCCTTGTGTGGTGTCGGGGCCGGAACCTGAGGATTCCTCTCCAGTGTTGCCATGGATCTTGGGGTGCTTCTGAGTCTCCACAGGGGAGTCAGACCTCGTCTCGAATGGGGGCATGCACGTGCGCTTTCCTCCCGAGCTGCAGCAGTAGTGTCACGCTTCCTGTCACGTGGATCAAGGGATCTGTGGCTTTCCCTCGAGGCTGTCCCTCGAGGCTTTCCCACAGGGCTGTGCCACGTGCCACCTTGGTGTGAGTCGATCCTCGGCGTGAAAGACGAGCCGGTGAAGGGAAAAGAGGTTCCTCTGGAATGGACTGAGACATCTGGGGGACTCTTGGAATGGTGGCACGACCCTGGAGTTCCTCTCGCCGTTCCTGTTGAGAGGGCCTCCTCTTGAGATGCGACGGGAACGCCGGGAACTCTTTCCCGACGAAGCAGGGAAAGGATCCCTCATCTCGAGCTACGACGCGGAAACGGGGCTCCTCTGGATGTGGGCGGGACCCTCGTGATTCCTCTCGAGTGGAGACAGCTAGGTCGGGGAACTTCTTGATTTGCACCAAGGGTGTGAAGGACCCTTTCGAAGTTCCAGAGGTGAGGTGTGATCCGGCTCGAGACGCCTCAGCAGAAATGGGCCTCATCTCGCCTGGAGGGGAGAACCTCCTGGATTTTCTCGAGTTGCGGCAGGTCTTCTCGAGTTACGACGGGGACCTCAGGGACCCGCTCTGGTGGCCTCAGGAAAGGCCAGTCCCCATGCGAGTTGCTAGGGGACCTCTCGGGATTCCTCTCCCGTCCAGGCCGGGGCCTCAGTCCTTGTGTGGAGTCGGGGCCGTAACCTGAGGATTCCTCTCCAGTGTTGCCATGGATCTTGGGGTGCTTCTGAGTCTCCCCAGGGGAGTCAGGCCTCGTCTCGAGTGGGGGCATGCACGTGCGCTTTCCTCCCGAGCTGCAGCAGTAGTGTCACGCTTCCTGTCACGTGGATCAAGGGATCTGTGGCTTTCCCTCGAGGCTGTCACTCGAGGCTTTCCCACGAGGCTTTCCCACAGGGCTGTGCCACGTGCCACCTTGGTGTGAGTCGATCCTCGGCGTGAAAGACGAGCCGGTGAAGGGAAAAGAGGTTCCTCTGGAATGGACTGAGACATCTGGGGAACTCTTGGAATGGTGGCACGACCCTGGAGTTCCTCTCGCCGTTCCTGTTGAGAGGGCCTCCTCTTGAGATGCGACGGGAACACCGGGAACTCTTTCCCGACGAAGCAGGGAAAGGATCCATCATCTCGAGCTACGAGGCGGAAACGGGGCTCCTCTGGATGTGGGCGGGACCCTCGTGATTCCTCTGGAGTGGAGACGGGTATGTCGGGGAACTTCTTGATTTGCAGCAAGGGTGTGAAGGACCCTTTCGAAGTTCCAGAGGTGAGGTGTGATCAGCCTCGAGACGCCTCAGCGGCACTGGGCCTCATCTCGCCTGGAGGGGAGATCCTCCTGGATTTTCTCGAGTTGCGGCAGGTCTTCTCGAGTTACGACGGGGACCTCAGGGACCCGCTCTGGTGGCCTCAGGAAAGGCCAGTCCCCATGCGAGTTGCTAGGGGACCTCTCGGGATTCCTCTCCCGTCCATGCCGGGGCCTCAGTCCTTGTGTGGAGTTGGGGCCGGAAACTGAGGATTCCTCTCGAGTGTTGCCATGGATCTTGGGGTGCTTCTGAGTCTCCCCAGGAGAGTCAGGCCTCGTCTCGAGTGGGGGCATGCACGTGCGCTTTCCTCCCGAGCTGCAGCAGTAGTGTCACGCTTCCTGTCACGTGGATCAAGGGATCTGTGGCTTTCCCTCGAGGCTGTCCCTTGAGGCTTTCCCACGAGGCTTTCCCACAGGGCTGTGCCACGTGCCACCTTGGTGTGAGTCGATCCTCGGCGTGAAAGACGAGCCGGTGAAGGGAAAAGAGGTTCCTCTGGAATGGACTGAGACATCTGGGGGACTCTTGGAATGGTGGCACGACCCTGGAGTTCCTCTCGCCGTTCCTGTTGAGAGGGCCTCCTCTTGAGATGCGACGGGAACGCCGGGAACTCTTTCCCGACGAAGCAGGGAAAGGATCCCTCATCTCGAGCTACGAGGCGGAAACGGGGCTCCTCTGGATGTGGGCGGGACCCTCGTGATTCCTCTCGAGTGGAGACGGGTATGTCGGGGAACTTCTTGATTTGCACCAAGGGTGTGAAGGACCCTTTCGAAGTTCCAGTGGTGAGGTGTGATCAGCCTCGAGACGCCTCAGCGGCACTGGGCCTCATCTCGCCTGGAGGGGAGAACCTCCTGGATTTTCTCGAGTTGCGGCAGGTCTTCTCGAGTTACGACGGGGACCTCAGGGACCCGCTCTGGTGGCCTCAGGAAAGGCCAGTCCCCATGCGAGTTGCTAGGGGACCTCTAGGGATTCCTCTCCCGTCCAGGCCGGGGCCTCAGTCCTTGTGTGGAGTCGGGGCCGTAACCTGAGGATTCCTCTCCAGTGTTGCCATGGATCTTGGGGTGCTTCTGAGTCTCCCCAGGGGAGTCAGGCCTCGTCTCGAGTGGGGGCATGCACGTGCGCTTTCCTCCCGAGCTGCAGCAGTAGTGTCACGCTTCCTGTCACGTGGATCAAGGGATCTGTGGCTTTCCCTCGAGGCTGTCCCTCGAGGCTTTCCCACGAGGCTTTCCCACAGGGCTGTGCCACGTGCCACCTTGGTGTGAGTCGATCCTCGGCGTGAAAGACGAGCCGGTGAAGGGAAAAGCGGTTCCTCTGGAATGGACTGAGACATCTGGGGGACTCTTGGAATGGTGGCACGACCCTGGAGTTCCTCTCGCCGTTCCTGTTGAGAGGGCCTCCTCTTGAGATGCGACGGGAACGCCGGGAACTCTTTCCCGACGAAGCAGGGAAAGGATCCCTCATCTCGAGCTACGAGGCGGAAACGGGGCTCGTCTGGATGTGGGCGGGACCCTCGTGATTCCTCTCGAGTGGAGACGGGTATGTCGGAGAACTTCTTGATTTGCAGCAAGGGTGTGAAGGACCCTTTCGAAGTTCCAGAGGTGAGGTGTGATCAGCCTCGAGACGCCTCAGCGGAAATGGGCCTCATCTCGCCTGGAGGGGAGAACCTCCTGGATTTTCTCGAGTTGCGGCAGGTCTTCTCGAGTTACGACGGGGACCTCAGGGACCCTCTCTGGTGGCCTCAGGAAAGGCCAGTCCCCATGCGAGTTGCTAGGGGACCTCTCGGGATTCCTCTCCCGTCCATGCCGGGTCCTCAGTCCTTGTGTGGAGTCGGGGCCGGAACCTGAGGATTCCTCTCCAGTGTTGCCATGGATCTTGGGGTGCTTCTGAGTCTCCCCAGGGGAGTCAGGCCTCGTCTCGAGTGGGGGCATGCACGTGCGCTTTCCTCCCGAGCTGCAGCAGTAGTGTCACGCTTCCTGTCACGTGGATCAAGGGATCTGTGGCTTTCCCTCGAGGCTGTCCCTCGAGGCTTTCCCACGAGGCTTTCCCACAGGGCTGTGCCACGTGCCACCTTGGTGTGAGTCGATCCTCGGCGTGAAAGACGAGCCGGTGAAGGGAAAAGAGGTTCCTCTGGAATGGACTGAGACATCTGGGGGACTCTTGGAATGGTGGCACGACCCTGGAGTTCCTCTCGCCGTTCCTGTTGAGAGGGCCTCCTCTTGAGATGCGACGGGAACGCCGGGAAATCTTTCCCGACGAAGCAGGGAAAGGATCCCTCATCTCGAGCTACGACGCGGAAACGGGGCTCCTCTGGATGTGGGCGGGACCCTCGTGATTCCTCTCGAGTGGAGACGGGTATGTCGGGGAACTTCTTGATTTGCACCAAGGGTGTGAAGGACCCTTTCGAAGTTCCAGAGGTGAGGTGTGATCAGCCTCGAGACGCCTCAGCGGCACTGGGCCTCATCTCGCCTGGAGGGGAGAACCTCCTGGATTTTCTCGAGTTGCGGCAGGTCTTCTCGAGTTACGACGGGGACCTCAGGGACCCGCTCTGGTGGCCTCAGGAAAGGCCAGTCCCCATGCGAGTTGCTAGGGGACCTCTCGGGATTCCTCTCCCGTCCATGCCGGGGCCTCAGTCCTTGTGTGGAGTTGGGGCCGGAAACTGAGGATTCCTCTCCAGTGTTGCCATGGATCTTGGGGTGCTTCTGAGTCTCCCCAGGAGAGTCAGGCCTCGTCTCGAGTGGGGGCATGCACGTGCGCTTTCCTCCCGAGCTGCAGCAGTAGTGTCACGCTTCCTGTCACGTGGATCAAGGGATCTGTGGCTTTCCCTCGAGGCTGTCCCTTGAGGCTTTCCCACTAGGCTTTCCCACAGGGCTGTGCCACGTGCCACCTTGGTGTGAGTCGATCCTCGGCGTGAAAGACGAGCCGGTGAAGGGAAAAGAGGTTCCTCTGGAATGGACTGAGACATCTGGGGGACTCTTGGAATGGTGGCACGACCCTGGAGTTCCTCTCGCCGTTCCTGTTGAGAGGGCCTCCTCTTGAGATGCGACGGGAACGCCGGGAACTCTTTCCCGACCAAGCAGGGAAAGGATCCCTCATCTCGAGCTACGAGGCGGAAACGGGGCTCCTCTGGATGTGGGCGGGACCCTCGTGATTCCTCTCGAGTGGAGACGGGTATGTCGGGGAACTTCTTGATTTGCACCAAGGGTGTGAAGGACCCTTTCGAAGTTCCAGTGGTGAGGTGTGATCAGCCTCGAGACGCCTCAGCGGCACTGGGCCTCATCTCGCCTGGAGGGGAGAACCTCCTGGATTTTCTCGAGTTGCGGCAGGTCTTCTCGAGTTACGACGGGGACCTCAGGGACCCGCTCTGGTGGCCTCAGGAAAGGCCAGTCCCCATGCGAGTTGCTAGGGGACCTCTCGGGATTCCTCTCCCGTCCATGCCGGGGCCTCAGTCCTTGTGTGGAGTCGGGGCCGGAACCTGAGGATTCCTCTCCAGTGTTGCCATGGATCTTGGGGTGCTTCTGAGTCTCCCCAGGGGAGTCAGGCCTCGTCTCGAGTGGGGGCATGCACGTGCGCTTTCCTCCCGAGCTGCAGCAGTAGTGTCACGCTTCCTGTCACGTGGATCAAGGGATCTGTGGCTTTCCCTCGAGGCTGTCCCTCGAGGCTTTCCCACGAGGCTTTCCCACAGGGCTGTGCCACGTGCCACCTTGGTGTGAGTCGATCCTCGGCGTGAAAGACGAGCCGGTGAAGGGAAAAGAGGTTCCTCTGGAATGGACTGAGACATCTGGGGGACTCTTGGAATGGTGGCACGACCCTGGAGTTCCTCTCGCCGTTCCTGTTGAGAGGGCCTCCTCTTGAGATGCGACGGGAACGCCGGGAAATCTTTCCCGACGAAGCAGGGAAAGGATCCCTCATCTCGAGCTACGAGGCGGAAACGGGGCTCCTCTGGATGTGGGCGGGACCCTCGTGATTCCTCTCGAGTGGAGACGGGTATGTCGGGGAACTTCTTGATTTGCACCAAGGGTGTGAAGGACCCTTTCGAAGTTCCAGAGGTGAGGTGTGATCAGCCTCGAGACGCCTCAGCGGCACTGGGCCTCATCTCGCCTGGAGGGGAGAACCTCCTGGATTTTCTCGAGTTGCGGCAGGTCTTCTCGAGTTACGACGGGGACCTCAGGGACCCGCTCTGGTGGCCTCAGGAAAGGCCAGTCCCCATGCGAGTTGCTAGGGGACCTCTCGGGATTCCTCTCCCGTCCATGCCGGGGCCTCAGTCCTTGTGTGGAGTTGGGGCCGGAACCTGAGGATTCCTCTCCAGTGTTGCCATGGATCTTGGGGTGCTTCTGAGTCTCCCCAGGAGAGTCAGGCCTCGTCTCGAGTGGGGGCATGCACGTGCGCTTTCCTCCCGAGCTGCAGCAGTAGTGTCACGCTTCCTGTCACGTGGATCAAGGGATCTGTGGCTTTCCCTCGAGGCTGTCCCTTGAGGCTTTCCCACTAGGCTTTCCCACAGGGCTGTGCCACGTGCCACCTTGGTGTGAGTCGATCCTCGGCGTGAAAGACGAGCCGGTGAAGGGAAAAGAGGTTCCTCTGGAATGGACTGAGACATCTGGGGGACTCTTGGAATGGTGGCACGACCCTGGAGTTCCTCTCGCCGTTCCTGTTGAGAGGGCCTCCTCTTGAGATGCGACGGGAACGCCGGGAACTCTTTCCCGACCAAGCAGGGAAAGGATCCCTCATCTCGAGCTACGAGGCGGAAACGGGGCTCGTCTGGATGTGGGCGGGACCCTCGTGATTCCTCTCGAGTGGAGACGGGTATGTCGGGGAACTTCTTGATTTGCACCAAGGGTGTGAAGGACCCTTTCGAAGTTCCAGTGGTGAGGTGTGATCAGCCTCGAGACGCCTCAGCGGAAATGGGCCTCATCTCGCCTGGAGGGGAGAACCTCCTGGATTTTCTCGAGTTGCGGCAGGTCTTCTCGAGTTACGACGGGGACCTCAGGGACCCGCTCTGGTGGCCTCAGGAAAGGCCAGTCCCCATGCGAGTTGCTAGGGGACCTCTCGGGATTCCTCTCCCGTCCATGCCGGGGCCTCAGTCCTTGTGTGGAGTCGGGGCCGGAACCTGAGGATTCCTCTCCAGTGTTGCCATGGATCTTGGGGTGCTTCTGAGTCTCCCCAGGGGAGTCAGGCCTCGTCTCGAGTGGGGGCATGCACGTGCGCTTTCCTCCCGAGCTGCAGCAGTAGTGTCACGCTTCCTGTCACGTGGATAAAGGGATCTGTGGCTTTCCCTCGAGGCTGTCCCTCGAGGCTTTCCCACGAGGCTTTCCCACAGGGCTGTGCCACGTGCCACCTTGGTGTGAGTCGATCCTCGGCGTGAAAGACGAGCCGGTGAAAGGAAAAGAGGTTCCTCTGGAATGGACTGAGACATCTGGGGAACTCTTGGAATGGTGGCACGACCCTGGAGTTCCTCTCGCCGTTCCTGTTGAGAGGGCCTCCTCTTTAGATGCGACGGGAACACCGGGAACTCTTTCCCGACGAAGCAGGGAAAGGATCCCTCATCTCGAGCTACGAGGCGGAAACGGGGCTCCTCTGGATGTGGGCGGGACCCTCGTGATTCCTCTCGAGTGGAGACGGGTATGTCGGGAAACTTCTTGATTTGCACCAAGGGTGTGAAGGACCCTTTCGAAGTTCCAGAGGTGAGGTGTGATCAGCCTCGAGACGCCTCAGCGGAAATGGGCCTCATCTCGCCTGGAGGGGAGAACCTCCTGGATTTTCTCGAGTTGCGGCAGGTCTTCTCGAGTTACGACGGGGACCTCAGGGACCCGCTCTGGTGGCCTCAGGAAAGGCCAGTCCCCATGCGAGTTGCTAGGGGACCTCAAGGGATTCCTCTCCCGTCCAGGCCGGGGCCTCAGTCCTTGTGTGGAGTCGGGGCCGTAACCTGAGGATTCCTCTCCAGTGTTGCCATGGATCTTGGGGTGCTCCTGAGTCTCCCCAGGGGAGTCAGTCCTCGTCTCGAGTGGGGGAATGCACGTGCGCTTTCCTCCTGAGCTGCAGCAGTAGTGTCACGCTTCCTGTCACGTGGATCAAGGGATCTGTGGCTTTCCCTCGAGGCTGTCCCTCGAGGCTTTCCCACGAGGCTTTCCCACAGGGCTGTTCCACGTGCCACCTTGGTGTGAGTCGATCCTCGGCGTGAAAGACGAGCCGGTGAAGGGAAAAGCGGTTCCTCTGGAATGGACTGAGACATCTAGGGGACTCTTGGAATGGTGGCACGACCCTGGAGTTCCTCTCGCCGTTCCTGTTGAGAGGGCCTCCTCTTGAGATGCGACGGGAACGCCGGGAACTCTTTCCCGACGAAGCAGGGAAAGGATCCCTGATCTCGAGCTACGAGGCGGAAACGGGGCTCGTCTGGATGTGGGCGGGACCCTCGTGATTCCTCTCGAGTGGAGACGGGTATGTCGGGGAACTTCTTGATTTGCAGCAAGGATGTGAAGGACCCTTTCGAAGTTCCAGAGGGGAGGTGTGATCAGCCTCGAGACGCCTCAGCGGCACTGGGCCGCATCTCGCCTGGAGGGGAGAACCTCCTGGATTTTCTCGAGTTGCTGCAGGTCTTCTCGAGTTAGGACTGGGACCTCAGGGACCCGCTCTGGTGGCCTCAGGAGAGGCCAGTCCCCATGCGAGTTGCTAGGGGACCTCTCGGGATTCCTCTCCCGTCCATGCCGGGGCCTCAGTCCTTGTGTGGAGTCGGGGCCGGAACCTGAGGATTCCTCTCCAGTGTTGCCATGGATCTTGGGGTGCTTCTGAGTCTCCACAGGGGAGTCAGACCTCGTCTCGAATGGGGGCATGCACGTGCGCTTTCCTCCCGAGCTGCAGCAGTAGTGTCACGCTTCCTGTCACGTGGATCAAGGGATCTGTGGCTTTCCCTCGAGGCTGTCCCTCGAGGCTTTCCCACAGGGCTGTGCCACGTGCCACCTTGGTGTGAGTCGATCCTCGGCGTGAAAGACGAGCCGGTGAAGGGAAAAGAGGTTCCTCTGGAATGGACTGAGACATCTGGGGGACTCTTGGAATGGTGGCACGACCCTGGAGTTCCTCTCGCCGTTCCTGTTGAGAGGGCCTCCTCTTGAGATGCGACGGGAATGCCGGGAACTCTTTCCCGACCAAGCAGGGAAAGGATCCCTCATCTCGAGCTACGAGGCGGAAACGGGGCTCCTCTGGATGTGGGCGGGACCCTCGTGATTCCTCTCGAGTGGAGACGGGTATGTCGGGGAACTTCTTGATTTGCACCAAGGGTGTGAAGGACCCTTTCGAAGTTCCAGTGGTGAGGTGTGATCAGCCTCGAGACGCCTCAGCGGCACTGGGCCTCATCTCGCCTGGAGGGGAGAACCTCCTGGATTTTCTCGAGTTGCGGCAGGTCTTCTCGAGTTACGACGGGGACCTCAGGGACCCGCTCTGGTGGCCTCAGGAAAGGCCAGTCCCCATGCAAGTTGCTAGGGGACCTCTCGGGATTCCTCTCCCGTCCATGCCGGGGCCTCAGTCCTTGTGTGGAGTCGGGGCCGGAACCTGAGGATTCCTCTCCAGTGTTGCCATGGATCTTGGGGTGCTTCTGAGTCTCCCCAGGGGAGTCAGGCCTCGTCTCGAGTGGGGGCATGCACGTGCGCTTTCCTCCCGAGCTGCAGCAGTAGTGTCACGCTTCCTGTCACGTGGATCAAGGGATCTGTGGCTTTCCCTCGAGGCTGTCACTCGAGGCTTTCCCACGAGGCTTTCCCACAGGGCTGTGCCACGTGCCACCTTGGTGTGAGTCGATCCTCGGCGTGAAAGACGAGCCGGTGAAAGGAAAAGAGGTTCCTGTGGAATGGACTGAGACATCTGGGGAACTCTTGGAATGGTGGCACGACCCTGGAGTTCCTCTCGCCGTTCCTGTTGAGAGGGCCTCCTCTTGAGATTCGACGGGAACACCGGGAACTCTTTCCCGACGAAGCAGGGAAAGGATCCCTCATTTCGAGCTACGAGGCGGAAACGGGGCTCCTCTGGATGTGGGCGGGACCCTCGTGATTCCTCTCGAGTGGAGACGGGTATGTCGGGGAACTTCTTGATTTGCACCAAGGGTGTGAAGGACCCTTTCGAAGTTCCAGAGGTGAGGTGTGATTAGCCTCGAGACGCCTCAGCGGAAATGGGCCTCATCTCGCCTGGAGGGGAGAACCTCCTGGATTTTCTCGAGTTGCGGCAGGTCTTCTCGAGTTACGACGGGGACCTCAGGGACCCGCTCTGGTGGCCTCAGGAAAGGCCAGTCCCCATGCGAGTTGCTAGGGGACCTCTAGGGATTCCTCTCCCGTCCAGGCCGGGGCCTCAGTCCTTGTGTGGAGTCGGGGCCGGAACCTGACGATTCCTCTCCAGTGTTGCCATGGATCTTGGGGTGCTCCTGAGTCTCCCCAGGGGAGTCAGGCCTCGTCTCGAGTGGGGGAATGCACGTGCGCTTTCCTCCCGAGCTGCAGCAGTAGTGTCACGCTTCCTGTCACGTGGATCAAGTGATCTGTGGCTTTCCCTCGAGGCTGTCCCTCGAGGCTTTCCCACGAGGCTTTCCCACAGGGCTGTTCCACGTGCCACCTTGGTGTGAGTCGATCCTCGGCGTGAAAGACGAGCCGGTGAAGTGAAAAGCGGTTCCTGGAATGGACTGAGACATCTAGGGGACTCTTGGAATGGTGGCACGACCCTGGAGTTCCTCTCGCCGTTCCTGTTGAGAGGGCCTCCTCTTGAGATGCGACGGGAACGCCGGGAAATCTTTCCCGACGAAGCAGGGAAAGGATCCCTGATCTCGAGCTACTAGGCGGAAACGGGGCTCGTCTGGATGTGGGCGGGACCCTCGTGATTCCTCTCGAGTGGAGACGGGTATGTCGGGGAACTTCTTGATTTGCAGCAAGGGTGTGAAGGACCCTTTCGAAGTTCCAGAGGGGAGGTGTGATCAGCCTCGAGACGCCTCAGCGGCACTGGGCCTCATCTCGCCTGGAGGGGAGAACCTCCTGGATTTTCTCGAGTTGCGGCAGGTCTTCTCGAGTTACGACGGGCACCTCAGGGACCCGCTCTGGTGGCCTCAGGAGAGGCCAGTCCCCATGCGAGTTGCTAGGGGACCTCTCGGGATTCCTCTCCCGTCCATGCCGGGGCCTCAGTCCTTGTGTGGAGTCGGGGCCGGAACCTGAGGATTCCTCTCCAGTGTTGCCATGGATCTTGGGGTGCTTCTGAGTCTCCACAGGGGAGTCAGACCTCGTCTCGAATGGGGGCATGCACGTGCGCTTTCCTCCCGAGCTGCAGCAGTAGTGTCACGCTTCCTGTCACGTGGATCAAGGGATCTGTGGCTTTCCCTCGAGGCTGTCCCTCGAGGCTTTCCCACAGGGCTGTGCCACGTGCCACCTTGGTGTGAGTCGATCCTCGGCGTGAAAGACGAGCCGGTGAAGGGAAAAGAGGTTCCTCTGGAATGGACTGAGACATCTGGGGGACTCTTGGAATGGTGGCACGACCCTGGAGTTCCTCTCGCCGTTCCTGTTGAGAGGGCCTCCTCTTGAGATGCGACGGGAACGCCGGGAACTCTTTCCCGACGAAGCAGGGAAAGGATCCCTCATCTCGAGCTACGAGGCCGAAACGGGGCTCCTCTGGATGTGGGCTGGACCCTCGTGATTCCTCTCGAGTGGAGACGGGTATGTCGGGGAACTTCTTGATTTGCAGCAAGGGTGTGAATGACCCTTTTGAAGTTCCAGATGGGAGGTGTGATCAGCCTCGAGACACCTCAGCGGAAATGGGCCTCATCTCGCCTGGAGGGGAGAACCTCCTGGATTTTCTCGAGTTGCGGCAGGTCTTCTCGAGTTACGACGGGGACCTCAGGGACCCGCTCTGGTGGCCTCAGGAAAGGCCAGTCCCCATGCGAGTTGCTAGGGGACCTCTCGGGATTCCTCTCCCGTCCAGGCCGGGGCCTCAGTCCTTGTGTGGAGTCGGGGCCGGAACCTGAGGATTCCTCTCCAGTGTTGCCATGGATCTTGGGGTGCTTCTGAGTCTCCCCAGGGGAGTCAGGCCTCGTCTCGAGTGGGGGCATGCACGTGCGCTTTCCTCCCGAGCTGCAGCAGTAGTGTCACGCTTCCTGTCACGTGGATCAAGGGATCTGTGGCTTTCCCTCGAGGCTGTCCCTCGAGGCTTTCCCACGAGGCTTTCCCACAGGGCTGTGCCACGTGCCACTTTGGTGTGAGTCGATCCTCAGCGTGAAAGACGAGCCAGTGAAGGGAAAAGAGGTTCCTCTGGAATGGACTGAGACATCTGGGGGACTCTTGGAATGGTGGCACGACCCTGGAGTTCCTCTCGCCATTCCTGTTGAGAGGGCCTCCTCTTGAGATGCGACGGGAACGCTGGGAACTCTTTCCCGACGAAGCAGGGAAAGGATCCCTCATCTCGAGCTACGAGGCGGAAACGGGGCTCGTCTGGATGTGGGCGGGACCCTCGTGATTCCTCTCGAGTGGAGACGGGTATGTCGGGGAACTTCTTGATTTGCAGCAAGGGTGTGAAGGACCCTTTCGAAGTTCCAGAGGTGAGGTGTGATCAGCCTCGAGACGCCTCAGCGGAAATGGGCCTCATCTCGCCTGGAGGGGAGAACCTCCTGGATTTTCTCGAGTTGCGGCAGGTCTTCTCGAGTTACGACGGGGACCTCAGGGACCCGCTCTGGTGGCCTCAGGAAAGGCCAGTCCCCATGCGAGTTGCTAGGGGACCTCTCGGGATTCCTCTCCCGTCCATGCCGGGGCCTCAGTCCTTGTGTGGAGTCGGGGCCGGAACCTGAGGATTCCTCTCCAGTGTTGCCATGGATCTTGGGGTGCTTCTGAGTCTCCCCAGGGGAGTCAGGCCTCGTCTCGAGTGGGGGCATGCACGTGCGCTTTCCTCCCGAGCTGCAGCAGTAGTGTCACGCTTCCTGTCACGTGGATCAAGGGATCTGTGGCTTTCCCTCGAGGCTGTCCCTCGAGGCTTTCCCACGAGGCTTTCCCACAGGGCTGTGCCACGTGCCACCTTGGTGTGAGTCGATCCTCGGCGTGAAAGACGAGCCGGTGAAGGGAAAAGAGGTTCCTCTGGAATGGACTGAGACATCTGGGGGACTCTTGGAATGGTGGCACGACCCTGGAGTTCCTCTCGCCGTTCCTGTTGAGAGGGCCTCCTCTTGAGATGCGACGGGAACGCCGGGAACTCTTTCCCGACGAAGCAGGGAAAGGATCCCTCATCTCGAGCTACGAGGCGGAAACGGGGCTCCTCTGGATGTGGGCGGGACCCTCGTGATTCCTCTCGAGTGGAGACGGGTATGTCGGGGAACTTCTTGATTTGCAGCAAGGGTGTGAAGGACCCTTTCCAAGTTCCAGAGGTGAGGTGTGATCAGCCTCGAGACGCCTCAGCGGAAATGGGCCTCATCTCGCCTGGAGGGGAGAACCTCCTGGATTTTCTCGAGTTGCGGCAGGTCTTCTCGAGTTACGACGGGGACCTCAGGGACCCGCTCTGGTGGCCTCAGGAAAGGCCAGTCCCCATGCGAGTTGCTAGGGGACCTCTCGGGATTCCTCTCCCGTCCATGCCGGGGCCTCAGTCCTTGTGTGGAGTCGGGGCCGGAACCTGAGGATTCCTCTCCAGTGTTGCCATGGATCTTGGGGTGCTTCTGAGTCTCCCCAGGGGAGTCAGGCCTCGTCTCGAGTGGGGGCATGCACGTGCGCTTTCCTCCCGAGCTGCAGCAGTAGTGTCACGCTTCCTGTCACGTGGATCAAGGGATCTGTGGCTTTCCCTCGAGGCTGTCCCTCTAGGCTTTCCCACGAGGCTTTCCCACAAGGCTGTGCCACGTGCCACCTTGGTGTGAGTCGATCCTCGGCGTGAAAGACGAGCCGGTGAAGGGAAAAGAGGTTCTTCTGGAATGGACTGAGACATCTGGGGGACTCTTGGAATGGTGGCACGACCCTGGAGTTCCTCTCGCCGTTCCTGTTGAGAGGGCCTCCTCTTGAGATGCGACGGGAACGCCGGGAAATCTTTCCCGACGAAGCAGGGAAAGGATCCCTCATCTCGAGCTACGAGGCGGAAACGGGGCTCCTCTGGATGTGGGCGGGACCCTCGTGATTCCTCTCGAGTGGAGACGGGTATGTCGGGGAACTTCTTGATTTGCAGCAAGGGTGTGAAGGACCCTTTCGAAGTTCCAGAGGGGAGGTGTGATCAGCCTCGAGACGCCTCAGCGGAAATGGGCCTCATCTCGCCTGGAGGGGAGAACCTCCTGGATTTTCTCGAGTTGCGGCAGGTCTTCTCGAGTTACGACGGGGACCTCAGGGACCCGCTCTGGTGGCCTCAGGAAAGGCCAGTCCCCATGCGAGTTGCTAGGGGACCTCTCGGGATTCCTCTCCCGTCCAGGCCGGGGCCTCAGTCCTTGTGTGGAGTCGGGGCCGGAACCTGAGGATTCCTCTCCAGTGTTGCCATGGATCTTGGGGTGCTTCTGAGTCTCCCCAGGGGAGTCAGGCCTCGTCTCGAGTGGGGGCATGCACGTGCGCTTTCCTCCCGAGCTGCAGCAGTAGTGTCACGCTTCCTGTCACGTGGATCAAGGGATCTGTGGCTTTCCCTCGAGGCTGTCCCTCGAGGCTTTCCCACGAGGCTTTCCCACAGGGCTGTGCCACGTGCCACCTTGGTGTGAGTCGATCCTCGGCGTGAAAGACGAGCCGGTGAAGGGAAAAGAGGTTCCTCTGGAATGGACTGAGACATCTGGGGGACTCTTGGAATGGTGGCACGACCCTGGAGTTCCTCTCGCCGTTCCTGTTGAGAGGGCCTCCTCTTGAGATGCGACGGGAACGCCGGGAACTCTTTCCCGACGAAGCAGGGAAAGGATCCCTCATCTCGAGCTCCGAGGCGGAAATGGGGTTCCTCTGGATGTGGGCGGGACCCTCGTGATTCCTCTCGAGTGGAGACGGCTAGGTCGGGGAACTTCTTGATTTGCACCAAGGGGGTGAAGGACCCTTTCGAAGTTCCAGAGGTGAGGTGTGATCAGCCTCGAGACGCCTCAGCGGAAATGGGCCTCATCTCGCCTGGAGGGGAGAACCTCCTGGATTTTCTCGAGTTGCGGCAGGTCTTCTCGAGTTACGACGGGGACCTCAGGGACCCGCTCTGGTGGCCTCAGGAAAGGCCAGTCCCCATGCGAGTTGCTAGGGGACCTCTCGGGATTCCTCTCCCGTCCATGCCGGGGCCTCAGTCCTTCTGTGGAGTCGGGGCCGGAACCTGAGGATTCCTCTCCAGTGTTGCCATGGATCTTGGGGTGCTTCTGAGTCTCCCCAGGGGAGTCAGGCCTCGTCTCGAGTGGGGGCATGCACGTGCGCTTTCCTCCCGAGCTGCAGCAGTAGTGTCACGCTTCCTGTCACGTGGATCAAGGGATCTGTGGCTTTCCCTCGAGGCTGTCCCTCGAGGCTTTCCCACGAGGCTTTCCCACAGGGCTGTGCCACGTGCCACCTTGGTGTGAGTCGATCCTCGGCGTGAAAGACGAGCCGGTGAAGGGAAAAGAGGTTCCTCTGAAATGGACTGAGACATCTGGGGGACTCTTGGAATGGTGGCACGACCCTGGAGTTCCTCTCGCCGTTCCTGTTGAGAGGGCCTCCTCTTGAGATGCGACGGGAACGCCGGGAACTCTTTCCCGACGAAGCAGGGAAAGGATCCCTCATCTCGAGCTACGAGGCGGAAACGGGGCTCCTCTGGATGTGGGCTGGACCCTCGTGATTCCTCTCGAGTGGAGACGGGTATGTCGGGGAACTTCTTGATTTGCAGCAAGGGTGTGAATGACCCTTTTGAAGTTCCAGATGGGAGGTGTGATCAGCCTCGAGACACCTCAGCGGAAATGGGCCTCATCTCGCCTGGAGGGGAGAACCTCCTGGATTTTCTCGAGTTGCGGCAGGTCTTCTCGAGTTACGACGGGGACCTCAGGGACCCGCTCTGGTGGCCTCAGGAAAGGCCAGTCCCCATGCGAGTTGCTAGGAGACCCCTCGGGATTCCTCTCCCGTCCATGCCGGGGCCTCAGTCCTTGTGTGGAGTCGGGGCCGGAACCTGAGGATTCCTCTCCAGTGTTGCCATGGATCTTGGGGTGCTTCTGAGTCTCCCCAGGGGAGTCAGGCCTCGTCTCGAGTGGGGGCATGCACGTGCGCTTTCCTCCCGAGCTGCAGCAGTAGTGTCACGCTTCCTGTCACGTGGATCAAGGCATCTGTGGCTTTCCCTCGAGGCTGTCCCTCGAGGCTTTCCCACGAGGCTTTCCCACAGGGCTGTGCCACGTGCCACCTTGGTGTGAGTCGATCCTCGGCGTGAAAGACGAGCCGGTGAAGGGAAAAGAGGTTCCTCTGGAATGGACTGAGACATCTGGGGGACTCTTGGAATGGTGGCACGACCCTGGAGTTCCTCTCGCCATTCCTGTTGAGAGGGCCTCCTCTTGAGATGCGACGGGAACGCCGGGAACTCTTTCCCGAAGAAGCAGGGAAAGGATCCCTCATCTCGAGCTACGAGGCGGAAACGGGGCTCGTCTGGATGTGGGCGGGACCCTCGTGATTCCTCTCGAGTGGAGACGGGTATGTCGGGGAACTTCTTGATTTGCAGCAAGGGTGTGAAGGACCCTTTCGAAGTTCCAGAGGGGAGGTGTGATCAGCCTCGAGACGCCTCAGCGGAAATGGGCCTCATCTCGCCTGGAGGGGAGAACCTCCTGGATTTTCTCGAGTTGCGGCAGGTCTTCTCGAGTTACGACGGGGACCTCAGGGACCCGCTCTAGTGGCCTCAGGAAAGGCCAGTCCCCATGCGAGTTGCTAGGGGACCTCTCGGGATTCCTCTCCCGTCCATGCCGGGGCCTCAGTCCTTGTGTGGAGTCGGGGCCGGAACGTGAGGATTCCTCTCCAGTGTTGCCATGGATCTTGGGGTGCTTCTGAGTCTCCCCAGGGGAGTCAGGCCTCGTCTCGAGTGGGGGCATGCACGTGCGCTTTCCTCCCGAGCTGCAGCAGTAGTGTCACGCTTCCTGTCACGTGGATCAAGGGATCTGTGGCTTTCCCTCGAGGCTGTCCCTCGAGGCTTTCCCACGAGGCTTTCCCACAGGGCTGTGCCACGTGCCACCTTGGTGTGAGTCGATCCTCGGCGTGAAAGACGAGCCGGTGAAGGGAAAAGAGGTTCCTCTGGAATGGACTGAGACATCTGGGGGACTCTTGGAATGGTGGCACGACCCTGGAGTTCCTCTCGCCGTTCCTGTTGAGAGGGCCTCCTCTTGAGATGCGACGGGAACGCCGGGAACTCTTTCCCGACGAAGCAGGGAAAGGATCCCTCATCTCGAGCTACGAGGCGGAAACGGGGCTCGTCTGGATGTGGGCGGGACCCTCGTGATTCCTCTCGAGTGGAGACGGGTATGTCGGGGAACTTCTTGATTTGCAGCAAGGGTGTGAAGGACCCTTTCCAAGTTCCAGAGGTGAGGTGTGATCAGCCTCGAGACGCCTCAGCGGAAATGGGCCTCATCTCGCCTGGAGGGGAGAACCTCCTGGATTTTCTCGAGTTGCGGCAAGTCTTCTCGAGTTACGACGGGGATCTCAGGGACCCGCTCTGGTGGCCTCAGGAAAGGCCAGTCCCCATGCGAGTTGCTAGGGGACCTCTCGGGATTCCTCTCCCGTCCATGCCGGGGCCTCAGTCCTTGTGTGGAGTCGGGGCCGGAACCTGAGGATTCCTCTCCAGTGTTGCCATGGATCTTGGGGTGCTTCTGAGTCTCCCCAGGGGAGTCAGGCCTCGTCTCGAGTGGGGGCATGCACGTGCACTTTCCTCCCGAGCTGCAGCAGTAGTGTCACGCTTCCTGTTACGTGAATCAAGGGATCTGTGGCTTTCCCTCGAGGCTGTCCCTCGAGGCTTTCCCACGAGGCTTTCCCACAGGGCTGTGCCACGTGCCACCTTGGTGTGAGTCGATCCTCGGCGTGAAAGACGAGCCGGTGAAGGGAAAAGAGGTTCCTCTGGAATGGACTGAGACATCTGGGGGACTCGTGGAATGGTGGCACGACCCTGGAGTTCCTCTCGCCGTTCCTGTTGAGAGGGCCTCTTCTTGAGATGCGACGGGAACGCCGGGAACTCTTTCCCGACGAAGCAGGGAAAGGATCCCTCATCTCGAGCTACGAGGCGGAAACGGGGCTCGTCTGGATGTGGGCGGGACCCTCGTGATTCCTCTCGAGTGGAGACGGGTATGTCGGGGAACTTCTTGATTTGCACCAAGGGTGTGAAGGACCCTTTCGAAGTTCCAGAGGGGAGGTGTGATCAGCCTCGAGACGCCTCAGCGGCACTGGGCCTCTTCTCGCCTGGAGGGGAGAACCTCCTGGATTTTCTCGAGTTGCGGCAGGTCTTCTCGAGTTACGACGGGGACCTCAGGGACCCGCTCTGGTGGCCTCAGGAAAGGCCAGTCCCCATGCGAGTTGCTAGGGGACCTCTCGGGATTCCTCTCCCGTCCAGGCCGGGGCCTCAGTCCTTGTGTGGAGTCGGGGCCGGAACCTGAGGATTCCTCTCCAGTGTTGCCATGGATCTTGGGGTGCTTCTGAGTCTCCCCAGGGGAGTCAGGCCTCGTCTCGAATGGGGGCATGCACGTGCGCTTTCCTCCCGAGCTGCAGCAGTAGTGTCACGCTTCCTGTCACGTGGATCAAGGGATCTGTGGCTTTCCCTCGAGGCTGTCCCTCGAGGCTTTCCCACGAGGCTTTCCCACAGGGCTGTGCCACGTGCCACCTTGGTGTGAGTCGATCCTCGGCGTGAAAGACGAGCCGGTGAAGGGAAAAGAGGTTCCTCTGGAATGGACTGAGACATCTGGGGGACTCTTGGAATGGTGGCACGACCCTGGAGTTCCTCTCGCCGTTCCTGTTGAGAGGGCCTCCTCTTGAGATGCGACGGGAACGCCGGGAACTCTTTCCCGACGAAGCAGGGAAAGGATCCCTCATCTCGAGCTACGAGGCGGAAACGGGGCTCCTCTGGATGTGGGCGGGACACTCGTGATTCCTCTCGAGTGGAGACGGGTATGTCGGGGAACTTCTTGATTTGCACCAAGGGTGTGAAGGACCCTTTCGAAGTTCCAGAGGTGAGGTGTGATCAGCCTCGATATGCCTCAGCGGAAATGGGCCTCATCTCGCCTGGAAGGGAGAACCTCCTGGATTTTCTCGAGTTGCGGCAGGTCTTCTCGAGTTACGACGGGGACCTCAGGGACCCGCTCTGGTGGCCTCAGGAAAGGCCAGTCCCCATGCGAGTTGCTAGGGGACCCCTCGGGATTCCTCTCCCGTCCATGCCGGGGCCTCAGTCCTTGTGTGGAGACGGGGCCGGAACCTGAGGATTCCTCTCCAGTGTTGCCATGGATCTTGGGGTGCTTCTGAGCCTCCCCAGGGGAGTCAGGCCTCGTCTCGAGTGGGGGCATGCACGTGCGCTTTCCTCCCGAGCTGCAGCAGTAGTGTCACGCTCCCTGTCACGTGGATCAAGGCATCTGTGGCTTTCCCTCGAGGCTGTCCCTCGAGGCTTTCCCACGAGGCTTTCCCACAGGGCTGTGCCACGTGCCACCTTGGTGTGAGTCGATCTTCGGCGTGAAAGACGAGCCGGTGAAGGGAAAAGAGGTTCCTCTGGAATGGACTGAGACATCTGGGGGACTCTTGGAATGGTGGCACGACCCTGGAGTTCCTCTCGCCGTTCCTGTTGAGAGGGCCTCCTCTTGAGATGCGACGGGAACGCCGGGAACTCTTTCCCGACGAAGCAGGGAAAGGATCCCTCATCTCGAGCTCCGAGGCGGAAACGGGGCTCGTCTCGATGTGGGCGGGACCCTCGTGATTCCTCTCGAGTGGAGACGGGTATGTCGGGGAACTTCTTGATTTGCAGCAAGGGTGTGAAGGACCCTTTCGAAGTTCCAGAGGGGAGGTGTGATCAGCCTCGAGACGCCTCAGCGGCACTGGGCCTCTTCTCGCCTGGAGGGGAGAACCTCCTGGATTTTCTCGAGTTGCGGCAGGTCTTCTCGAGTTACGACGGGGACCTCAGGGACCCGCTCTGGTGGCCTCAGGAAAGGCCAGTCCCCATGCGAGTTGCTAGGGGACCTCTCGGGATTCCTCTCCCGTCCAGGCCGGGGCCTCAGTCCTTGTGTGGAGTCGGGGCCGGAACCTGAGGATTCCTCTCCAGTGTTGCCATGGATCTTGGGGTGCTTCTGAGTCTCCCCAGGGGAGTCAGGCCTCGTCTCGAGTGGGGGCATGCACGTGCGCTTTCCTCCCGAGCTGCAGCAGTAGTGTCACGCTTCCTGTCACGTGGATCAAGGGATCTGTGGCTTTCCCTCGAGGCTGTCCCTCGAGGCTTTCCCACGAGGCTTTCCCACAGGGCTGTGCCACGTGCCACCTTGGTGTGAGTCGATCCTCGGCGTGAAAGACGAGCCGGTGAAGGGAAAAGAGGTTCCTCTGGAATGGACTGAGACATCTGGGGGACTCTTGGAATGGTGGCACGACCCTGGAGTTCCTCTCGCCGTTCCTGTTGAGAGGGCCTCCTCTTGAGATGCGACGGGAACGCCGGGAACTCTTTCCCGACGAAGCAGGGAAAGGATCCCTCATCTCGAGCTACGAGGCGGAAACGGGGCTCCTCTGGATGTGGGCGGGACACTCGTGATTAATCTCGAGTGGAGACGGCTAGGTCGGGGAACTTCTTGATTTGCACCAAGGGTGTGAAGGACCCTTTCGAAGTTCCAGAGGTGAGGTGTGATCAGCCTCGATATGCCTCAGCGGAAATGGGCCTCATCTCGCCTGGAAGGGAGAACCTCCTGGATTTTCTCGAGTTGCGGCAGGTCTTCTCGAGTTACGACGGGGACCTCAGGGACCCGCTCTGGTGGCCTCAGGAAAGGCCAGTCCCCATGCGAGTTGCTAGGGGACCCTTCGGGATTCCTCTCCCGTCCATGCCGGGGCCTCAGTCCTTGTGTGGAGTCGGGGCCGGAACCTGAGGATTCCTCTCCAGTGTTGCCATGGATCTTGGGGTGCTTCTGAGCCTCCCCAGGGGAGTCAGGCCTCGTCTCGAGTGGGGGCATGCACGTGCGCTTTCCTCCCGAGCTGCAGCAGTAGTGTCACGCTTCCTGTCACGTGGATCAAGGCATCTGTGGCTTTCCCTCGAGGCTGTCCCTCGAGGCTTTCCCACGAGGCTTTCCCACAGGGCTGTGCCACGTGCCACCTTGGTGTGAGTCGATCCTCGGCGTGAAAGACGAGCCGGTGAAGGGAAAAGAGGTTCCTCTGGAATGGACTGAGACATCTGGGGGAATCTTGGAATGGTGGCACGACCCTGGAGTTCCTCTCGCCGTTCCTGTTGAGAGGGCCTCCTCTTGAGATGCGACGGGAACGCCGGGAACTCTTTCCCGACGAAGCAGGGAAAGGATCCCTCATCTCGAGCTCCGAGGCGGAAACGGGGCTCGTCTCGATGTGGGCGGGACCCTCGTGATTCCTCTCGAGTGGAGACGGGTATGTCGGGGAACTTCTTGATTTGCACCAAGGGTGTGAAGGACCCTTTCGAAGTTCCAGAGGTGAGGTGTGATCAGCCTCGAGACGCCTCAGCGGAAATGGGCCTCATCTCGCCTGGAGGGGAGAACCTCCTGGATTTTCTCGAGTTGCGGCAGGTCTCCTCGAGTTACGACGGGGACCTCAGGGACCCGCTCTGGTGGCCTCAGGAAAGGCCAGTCCCCATGCGAGTTGCTAGGGGACCTCTCGGGGTTCCTCTCCCGTCCATGCCGGGGCCTCAGTCCTTGTGTGGAGTCGGGGCCGGAACCTGAGGATTCCTCTCCAGTGTTGCCATGGATCTTGGGGTGCTTCTGAGTCTCCCCAGGGGAGTCAGGCCTCGTCTCGAGTGGGGGCATGCACGTGCGCTTTCCTCCCGAGCTGCAGCAGTAGTGTCACGCTTCCTGTCACGTGGATCAAGGGATCTGTGGCTTTCCCTCGAGGCTGTCCCTCGAGGCTTTCCCACGAGGCTTTCCCACAGGGCTGTGCCACGTGCCACCTTGGTGTGAGTCGATCCTCGGCGTGAAAGACGAGCCGGTGAAGGGAAAAGAGGTTCTTCTGGAATGGACTGAGACATCTGGGGGACTCTTGGAATGGTGGCACGACCCTGGAGTTCCTCTCGCCGTTCCTGTTGAGAGGGCCTCCTCTTGAGATGCGACGGGAACGCCGGGAAATCTTTCCCGACGAAGCAGGGAAAGGATCCCTCATCTCGAGCTACGAGGCGGAAACGGGGCTCCTCTGGATGTGGGCGGGACCCTCGTGATTCCTCTCGAGTGGAGACGGGTATGTCGGGGAACTTCTTGATTTGCACCAAGGGTGTGAAGGACCCTTTCGAAGTTCCAGAGGTGAGGTGTGATCAGCCTCGAGACGCCTCAGCGGAAATGGGCCTCATCTCGCCTGGAGGGGAGAACCTCCTGGATTTTCTCGAGTTGCGGCAGGTCTTCTCGAGTTACGACGGGGACCTCAGGGACCCGCTCTGGTGGCCTCAGGAAAGGCCAGTCGCCATGCGAGTTGCTAGGGGACCTCTCGGGATTCCCCTCCCGTCCATGCCGGGGCCTCAGTCCTTGTGTGGAGTCGGGGCCGGAACGTGAGGATTCCTCTCCAGTGTTGCCATGGATCTTGGGGTGCTTCTGAGTCTCCCCAGGGGAGTCAGGCCTCGTCTCGAGTGGGGGCATGCACGTGCGCTTTCCTCCCGAGCTGCAGCAGTAGTGTCACGCTTCCTGTCACGTGGATCAAGGGATCTGTGGCTTTCCCTCGAGGCTGTCCCTCGAGGCTTTCCCACGAGGCTTTCCCACAGGGCTGTGCCACGTGCCACCTTGGTGTGAGTCGATCCTCGGCGTGAAAGACGAGCCGGTGAAGGGAAAAGAGGTTCCTCTGGAATGGACTGAGACATCTGGGGGACTCTTGGAATGGTGGCACGACCCTGGAGTTCCTCTCGCCGTTCCTGTTGAGAGGGCCTCCTCTTGAGATGCGACGGGAACGCCGGGAACTCTTTCCCGACGAAGCAGGGAAAGGATCCCTCATCTCGAGCTCCGAGGCGGAAACGGGGTTCCTCTGGATGTGGGCGGGACCCTCGTGATTCCTCTCGAGTGGAGACGGGTATGTCGGGGAACTTCTTGATTTGCACCAAGGGTGTGAAGGACCCTTTCGAAGTTCCAGAGGTGAGGTGTGATCAGCCTCGAGACGCCTCAGCGGAAATGGGCCTCATCTCGCCTGGAGGGGAGAACCTCCTGGATTTTCTCGAGTTGCGGCAGGTCTTCTCGAGTTACGACGGGGACCTCAGGGACCCGCTCTGGTGGCCTCAGGAAAGGCCAGTCCCCATGCGAGTTGCTAGGGGACCTCTCGGGATTCCTCTCCCGTCCAGGCCGGGGCCTCAGTCCTTGTGTGGAGTCGGGGCCGGAACCTGAGGATTCCTCTCCAGTGTTGCCATGGATCTTAGGGTGCTTCTGAGTCTCCCCAGGGGAGTCAGGCCTCGTCTCGAGTGGGGGCATGCACGTGCGCTTTCCTCCCGAGCTGCAGCAGTAGTGTCACGCTTCCTGTCACGTGGATCAAGGGATCTGTGGCTTTCCCTCGAGGCTGTCCCTCGAGGCTTTCCCACGAGGCTTTCCCACAGGGCTGTGCCACGTGCCACCTTGGTGTGAGCCGATCCTCGGTGTGAAAGACGAGCCGGTGAAGGGAAAAGAGGTTCCTCTGAAATGGACTGAGACATCTGGGGGACTCTTGGAATGGTGGCACGACCCTGGAGTTCCTCTCGCCGTTCCTGTTGAGAGGGCCTCCTCTTGAGATGCGACGGGAACGCCGGGAACTCTTTCCCGACGAAGCAGGGAAAGGATCCCTCATCTCGAGCTACGAGGCGGAAACGGGGCTCCTCTGGATGTGGGCGGGACCCTCGTGATTCCTCTCGAGTGGAGACGGCTATGTCGGGGAACTTCTTGATTTGCAGCAAGGGTGTGAATGACCCTTTTGAAGTTCCAGATGGGAGGTGTGATCAGCCTCGAGACACCTCAGCGGAAATGGGCCTCATCTCGCCTGGAGGGGAGAACCTCCTGGATTTTCTCGAGTTGCGGCAGGTCTTCTCGAGTTACGACGGGGACCTCAGGGACCCGCTCTGGTGGCCTCAGGAAAGGCCAGTCCCCATGCGAGTTGCTAGGAGACCCCTCGGGATTCCTCTCCCGTCCATGCCGGGGCCTCAGTCCTTGTGTGGAGTCGGGGCCGGAACCTGAGGATTCCTCTCCAGTGTTGCCATGGATCTTGGGGTGCTTCTGAGTCTCCCCAGGGGAGTCAGGCCTCGTCTCGAGTGGGGGCATGCACGTGCGCTTTCCTCCCGAGCTGCAGCAGTAGTGTCACGCTTCCTGTCACGTGGATCAAGGCATCTGTGGCTTTCCCTCGAGGCTGTCCCTCGAGGCTTTCCCACGAGGCTTTCCCACAGGGCTGTGCCACGTGCCACCTTGGTGTGAGTCGATCCTCGGCGTGAAAGACGAGCCGGTGAAGGGAAAAGAGGTTCCTCTGGAATGGACTGAGACATCTGGGGGACTCTTGGAATGGTGGCACGACCCTGGAGTTCCTCTCGCCGTTCCTGTTGAGAGGGCCTCCTCTTGAGATGCGACGGGAACGCCGGGAACTCTTTCCCGACGAAGCAGGGAAAGGATCCCTCATCTCGAGCTACGAGGCGGAAACGGGGCTCGTCTGGATGTGGGCGGGACCCTCGTGATTCCTCTCGAGTGGAGACGGGTATGTCGGGGAACTTCTTGATTTGCAGCAAGGGTGTGAAGGACCCTTTCGAAGTTCCAGAGGTGAGGTGTGATCAGCCTCCAGACGCCTCAGCGGAAATGGGCCTCATCTCGCCTGGAGGGGAGAACCTCCTGGATTTTCTCGAGTTGCGGCAGGTCTTCTAGAGTTACGACGGGGACCTCAGGGACCCGCTCTGGTGGCCTCAGGAAAGGCCAGTCCCCATGCGAGTTGCTAGGGGACCTCTCGGGATTCCTCTCCCGTCCATGCCGGGGCCTCAGTCCTTGTGTGGAGTCGGGGCCGGAACGTGAGGATTCCTCTCCAGTGTTGCCATGGATCTTGGGGTGCTTCTGAGTCTCCCCAGGGGAGTCAGGCCTCGTCTCGAGTGGGGGCATGCACGTGCGCTTTCCTCCCGAGCTGCAGCAGTAGTGTCACGCTTCCTGTAACGTAGATCAAGGGATCTGTGGCTTTCCCTCGAGGCTGTCCCTCGAGGCTTTCCCACGAGGCTTTCCCACAGGGCTGTGCCACGTGCCACCTTGGTGTGAGTCGATCCTCGGCGTGAAAGACGAGCCGGTGAAGGGAAAAGAGGTTCCTCTGGAATGGACTGAGACATCTGGGGGACTCTTGGAATGGTGGCACGACCCTGGAGTTCCTCTCGCCGTTCCTGTTGAGAGGGCCTCCTCTTGAGATGCGACGGGAACGCCGGGAACTCTTTCCCGACGAAGCAGGGAAAGGATCCCTCATCTCGAGCTACGAGGCGGAAACGGGGCTCCTCTGGATGTGGGCGGGACCCTCGTGATTCCTCTCGAGTGGAGACGGGTATGTCGGGGAACTTCTTGATTTGCACCAAGGGTGTGAAGGACCCTTTCCAAGTTCCAGAGGTGAGGTGTGATCAGCCTCGAGACGCCTCAGCGGAAATGGGCCTCATCTCGCCTGGAGGGGAGAACCTCCTGGATTTTCTCGAGTTGCGGCAAGTCTTCTCGAGTTACGACGGGGATCTCAGGGACCCGCTCTGGTGGCCTCAGGAAAGGCCAGTCCCCATGCGAGTTGCTAGGGGACCTCTCGGGATTCCTCTCCCGTCCATGCCGGGGCCTCAGTCCTTGTGTGGAGTCGGGGCCGGAACCTGAGGATTCCTCTCCAGTGTTGCCATGGATCTTGGGGTGCTTCTGAGTCTCCCCAGGGGAGTCAGGCCTCGTCTCGAGTGGGGGCATGCACGTGCACTTTCCTCCCGAGCTGCAGCAGTAGTGTCACGCTTCCTGTTACGTGAATCAAGGGATCTGTGGCTTTCCCTCGAGGCTGTCCCTCGAGGCTTTCCCACGAGGCTTTCCCACAGGGCTGTGCCACGTGCCACCTTGGTGTGAGTCGATCCTCGGCGTGAAAGACGAGCCGGTGAAGGGAAAAGAGGTTCCTCTGGAATGGACTGAGACATCTGGGGTCTCGTGGAATGGTGGCACGACCCTGGAGTTCCTCTCGCCGTTCCTGTTGAGAGGGCCTCCTCTTGAGATGCGACGGGAACGCCGGGAACTCTTTCCCGACGAAGCAGGGAAAGGATCCCTCATCTCGAGCTACGAGGCGGAAACGGGGCTCGTCTGGATGTGGACGGGACCCTCGTGATTCCTCTCGAGTGGAGACGGGTATGTCGGGGAACTTCTTGATTTGCAGCAAGGGTGTGAAGGACCCTTTCGAAGTTCCAGAGGGGAGGTGTGATCAGCCTCGAGACGCCTCAGCGGCACTGGGCCTCTTCTCGCCTGGAGGGGAGAACCTCCTGGATTTTCTCGAGTTGCGGCAGGTCTTCTCGAGTTACGACGGGGATCTCAGGGACCCGCTCTGGTGGCCTCAGGAAAGGCCAGTCCCCATGCGAGTTGCTAGGGGACCTCTCGGGATTCCTCTCCCGTCCAGGCCGGGGCCTCAGTCCTTGTGTGGAATCGGGGCCGGAACCTGAGGATTCCTCTCCAGTGTTGCCATGGATCTTGGGGTGCTTCTGAGTCTCCCCAGGGGAGTCAGGCCTCGTCTCGAGTGGGGGCATGCACGTGCACTTTCCTCCCGAGCTGCAGCAGTAGTGTCACGCTTCCTGTTACGTGAATCAAGGGATCTGTGGCTTTCCCTCGAGGCTGTCCCTCGAGGCTTTCCCACGAGGCTTTCCCACAGGGCTGTGCCACGTGCCACCTTGGTGTGAGTCGATCCTCGGCGTGAAAGACGAGCCGGTGAAGGGAAAAGGGGTTCCTCTGGAATGGACTGAGACATCTGGGGGACTCGTGGAATGGTGGCACGACCCTGGAGTTCCTCTCGCCGTTCCTGTTGAGAGGGCCTCCTCTTGAGATGCGACGGGAACGCCGGGAACTCTTTCCCGACGAAGCAGGGAAAGGATCCCTCATCTCGAGCTACGAGGCGGAAACGGGGCTCGTCTGGATGTGGGCGGGACCCTCGTGATTCCTCTCGAGTGGAGACGGGTATGTCGGGGAACTTCTTGATTTGCAGCAAGGGTGTGAAGGACCCTTTCGAAGTTCCAGAGGGGAGGTGTGATCAGCCTCGAGACGCCTCAGCGGCACTGGGCCTCTTCTCGCCTGGAGGGGAGAACCTCCTGGATTTTCTCGAGTTGCGGCAGGTCTTCTCGAGTTACGACGGGGATCTCAGGGACCCGCTCTGGTGGCCTCAGGAAAGGCCAGTCCCCATGCTAGTTGCTAGGGGACCTCTCGGGATTCCTCTCCCGTCCAGGCCGGGGCCTCAGTCCTTGTGTGGAATCGGGGCCGGAACCTGAGGATTCCTCTCCAGTGTTGCCATGGATCTTGGGGTGCTTCTGAGTCTCCCCAGGGGAGTCAGGCCTCGTCTCGAGTGGGGGCATGCACGTGCGCTTTCCTCCCGAGCTGCAGCAGTAGTGTCACGCTTCCTGTCACGTGGATCAAGGGATCTGTGGCTTTCCCTCGAGGCTGTCCCTCGAGGCTTTCCCACGAGGCTTTCCCACAGGGCTGTGCCACGTGCCACCTTGGTGTGAGTCGATCCTCGGCGTGAAAGACGAGCCGGTGAAGGGAAAAGAGGTTCCTCTGGAATGGACTGAGACATCTGGGGGACTCTTGGAATGGTGGCACGACCCTGGAGTTCCTCTCGCCGTTCCTGTTGAGAGGGCCTCCTCTTGAGATGCGACGGGAAAGCCTGGAACTCTTTCCCGACGAAGCAGGGAAAGGATCCCTCATCTCGAGCTACGAGGCGGAAACGGGGCTCCTCTGGATGTGGGCGGGACCCTCGTGATTCCTCTCGAGTGGAGACGGCTAGGTCGGGGAACTTCTTGATTTGCACCAAGGGTGTGAAGGACCCTTTCGAAGTTCCAGAGGTGAGGTGTGATCAGCCTCGATATGCCTCAGCGGAAATGGGCCTCATCTCGCCTGGAAGGGAGAACCTCCTGGATTTTCTCGAGTTGCGGCAGGTCTTCTCGAGTTACGACGGGGACCTCAGGGACCCGCTCTGGTGGCCTCAGGAAAGGCCAGTCCCCATTCGAGTTGCTAGGGGACCCCTCGGGATTCCTCTCCCGTCCATGCCGGGGCCTCAGTCCTTGTGTGGAGTCGGGGCCGGAACCTGAGGATTCCTCTCCAGTGTTGCCATGGATCTTGGGGTGCTTCTGAGTCTCCCCAGGGGAGTCAGGCCTCGTCTCGAGTGGGGGCATGCACGTGCGCTTTCCTCCCGAGCTGCAGCAGTAGTGTCACGCTTCCTGTCACGTGGATCAAGGGATCTGTGGCTTTCCCTCGAGGCTGTCCCTCGAGGCTTTCCCACGAGGCTTTCCCACAGGGCTGTGCCACGTGCCACCTTGGTGTGAGTCGATCCTCGGCGTGAAAGACGAGCCGGTGAAGGGAAAAGAGGTTCCTCTGGAATGGACTGAGACATCTGGGGGACTCTTGGAATGGTGGCACGACCCTGGAGTTCCTCTCGCCGTTCCTGTTGAGAGGGCCTCCACTTGAGATGCGACGGGAACGCCGGGAACTCTTTCCCGACGAAGCAGGGAAAGGATCCCTCATCTCGAGCTACGAGGCGGAAACGGGGCTCGTCTGGATGTGGGCGGGACCCTCGTGATTCCTCTCGAGTGGAGACGGGTATGTCGGGGAACTTCTTGATTTGCACCAAGGGTGTGAAGGACCCTTTCGAAGTTCCAGAGGTGAGGTGTGATCAGCCTCGAGACGCCTCAGCGGAAATGGGCCTCATCTCGCCTGGAGGGGAGAACCTCCTGGATTTTCTCGAGTTGCGCCAGGTCTTCTCGAGTTACGACGGGGACCTCAGGGACCCTCTCTGGTGGCCTCAGGAAAGGCCAGTCCCCATGCGAGTTGCTAGGGGACCTCTCGGGATTCCTCTCCCGTCCATGCCGGGGCCTCAGTCCTTGTGTGGAGTCGGGGCTGGAACCTGAGGATTCCTCTCCAGTGTTGCCATGGATCTTGGGGTGCTTCTGAGTCTCCCCAGGGGAGTCAGGCCTCGTCTCGAGTGGGGGCATGCACGTGCGCTTTCCTCCCGAGCTGCAGCAGTAGTGTCACGCTTCCTGTCACGTGGATCAAGGGATCTGTGGCTTTCCCTCGAGGCTGTCCCTCGAGGCTTTCCCACGATCCTTTCCCACAGGGCTGTGCCACGTGCCACCTTGGTGTGAGTCGATCCTCGGCGTGAAAGACGAGCCGGTGAAGGGAAAAGAGGTTCCTCTGGAATGGACTGAGACATCTGGGGGACTCTTGGAATGGTGGCACGACCCTGGAGTTCCTCTCGCCGTTCCTGTTGAGAGGGCTTCCTCTTGAGATGCGACGGGAACGCCGGGAAATCTTTCCCGACGAAGCAAGGAAAGGATCCCTCATCTCGAGCTACGAGGCGGAAACGGGGCTCCTCTGGATGTGGGCGGGACCCTCGTGATTCCTCTCGAGTGGAGACGGGTATGTCGGGGAACTTCTTGATTTGCACCAAGGGTGTGAAGGACCCTTTCCAAGTTCCAGAGGTGAGGTATGATCAGCCTCGAGACGCCTCAGCGGAAATGGGCCTCATCTCGCCTGGAGGGGAGAACCTCCTGGATTTTCTCGAGTTGCGGCATGTCTTCTCGAGTTACGACGGGGATCTCAGGGACCCGCTCTGGTGGCCTCAGGAAAGGCCAGTCCCCATGCGAGTTGCTAGGGGACCTCTCGGGATTCCTCTCCCGTCCATGCCGGGGCCTCAGTCCTTGTGTGGAGTCGGGGCCGGAACCTGAGGATTCCTCTCCAGTGTTGCCATGGATCTTGGGGTGCTTCTGAGTCTCCCCAGGGGAGTCAGGCCTCGTCTCGAGTGGGGGCATGCACGTGCGCTTTCCTCCCGAGCTGCAGCAGTAGTGTCACGCTTCCTGTCACGTGGATCAAGGGATCTGTGGCTTTCCCTCGAGGCTGTCCCTCGAGGCTTTCCCACGAGGCTTTCCCACAGGGCTGTGCCACGTGCCACCTTGGTGTGAGTCGATCCTCGGCGTGAAAGACGAGCCGGTGAAGGGAAAAGAGGTTCCTCTGGAATGGACTGAGACATCTGGGGGACTCTTGGAATGGTGGCACGACCCTGGAGTTCCTCTCGCCGTTCCTGTTGAGAGGGCTTCCTCTTGAGATGCGACGGGAACGCCGGGAAATCTTTCCCGACGAAGCAAGGAAAGGATCCCTCATCTCCAGCTACGAGGCGGAAACGGGGCTCCTCTGGATGTGGGCGGGACCCTCGTGATTCCTCTCGAGTGGAGACGGGTATGTCGGGGAACTTCTTGATTTGCACCAAGGGTGTGAAGGACCCTTTCCAAGTTCCAGAGGTGAGGTATGATCAGCCTCGAGACGCCTCAGCGGAAATGGGCCTCTTCTCGCCTGGAGGGGAGAACCTCCTGGATTTTCTCGAGTTGCGGCATGTCTTCTCGAGTTACGACGGGGATCTCAGGGACCCGCTCTGGTGGCCTCAGGAAAGGCCAGTCCCCATGCGAGTTGCTAGGGGACCTCTCGGGATTCCTCTCCCGTCCATGCCGGGGCCTCAGTCCTTGTGTGGAGTCGGGGCCGGAACCTGAGGATTCCTCTCCAGTGTTGCCATGGATCTTGGGGTGCTTCTGAGTCTCCCCAGGGGAGTCAGGCCTCGTCTCGAGTGGGGGCATGCACGTGCGCTTTCCTCCCGAGCTGCAGCAGTAGTGTCACGCTTCCTGTCACGTGGATCAAAGGATCTGTGGCTTTCCCTCGAGGCTGTCCCTCGAGGCTTTCCCACGAGGCTTTCCCACAGGGCTGTGCCACGTGCCACCTTGGTGTGAGTCGATCCTCGGCGTGAAAGACGAGCCGGTGAAGGGAAAAGAGGTTCCTCTGGAATGGACTGAGACATCTGGGGGACTCTTGGAATGGTGGCACGACCCTGGAGTTCCTCTCGCCGTTCCTGTTGAGAGGGCCTCCTCTTGAGATGCGACGGGAACGCCGGGAAATCTTTCCCGACGAAGCAGGGAAAGGATCCCTCATCTCGAGCTACGAGGCGGAAACGGGGCTCCTCTGGATGTGGGCGGGACCCTCGTGATTCCTCTCGAGTGGAGACGGGTATGTCGGGGAACTTCTTTATTTGCACCAAGGGTGTGAAGGACCCTTTCGAAGTTCCAGAGGTGAGGTGTGATCAGCCTCGAGACGCCTCAGCGGAAATGGGCCTCATCTCGCCTGGAGGGGAGAACCTCCTGGATTTTCTCGAGTTGCCGCAGGTCTTCTCGAGTTACGACGGGGACCTCAGGGACCCGCTCTGGTGGCCTCAGGAAAGGCCAGTCCCCATGCGAGTTGCTAGGGGACCTCTCGGGATTCCTCTCCCGACCAGGCCGGGGCCTCAGTCCTTGTGTGGAGTCGGGGCCGGAACGTGAGGATTCCTCTCCAGTTGTGCCATGGATCTTGGGGTGCTTCTGAGTCTCCCCAGGGGAGTCAGGCCTCGTCTCGTGTGGGGGCATGCACGTGCGCTTTCCTCCCGAGCTGCAGCAGTAGTGTCACGCTTCCTGTCACGTGGATCAAGGGATCTGTGGCTTTCCCTCGAGGCTGTCCCTCGAGGCTTTCCCACGAGGCTTTCCCACAGGGCTGTGCCACGTGCCACCTTGGTGTGAGTCGATCCTCGGCGTGAAAGACGAGCCTGTGAAGGGAAAAGAGGTTCCTCTGAAATGGACTGAGACATCTGGGGGACTCTTGGAATGGTGGCACGACCCTGGAGTTCCTCTCGCCGTTCCTGTTGAGAGGGCCTCCTCTTGAGATGCGACGGGAACGCCGGGAACTCTTTCCCGACGAAGCAGGGAAAGGATCCCTCATCTCGAGCTACGAGGCGGAAACGGGGCTCGTCTGGATGTGGGCGGGACCCTCGTGATTCCTCTCGAGTGGAGACGGGTATGTCGGGGAACTTCTTGATTTGCACCAAGGGTGTGAAGGACCCTTTCGAAGTTCCAGAGGTGAGGTGTGATCAGCCTCGAGACGCCTCAGCGGAAATGGGCCTCATCTCGCCTGGAGGGGAGAACCTCCTGGATTTTCTCGAGTTGCGGCAGGTCTTCTCGAGTTACGACGGGGACCTCAGGGACCCGCTCTGGTGGCCTCAGGAAAGGCCAGTCCCCATGCGAGTTGCTAGGGGACCTCTCGGGATTCCTCTCCCGTCCATGCCGGGGCCTCAGTCCTTGTGTGGAGTCGGGGCCGGAACCTGAGGATTCCTCTCCAGTGTTGCCATGGATCTTGGGGTGCTTCTGAGTCTCCCCAGGGGAGTCAGGCCTCGTCTCGAGTGGGGGCATGCACGTGCGCTTTCCTCCCGAGCTGCAGCAGTAGTGTCACGCTTCCTGTCACGTGGATCAAGGGATCTGTGGCTTTCCCTCGAGGCTGTCCCTCGAGGCTTTCCCACGAGGCTTTCCCACAGGGCTGTGCCACGTGCCACCTTGGTGTGAGTCGATCCTCGGCGTGAAAGACGAGCCGGTGAAGGGAAAAGAGGTTCCTCTGGAATGGACTGAGACATCTGGGGGACTCTTGGAATGGTGGCACGACCCTGGAGTTCCTCTCGCCGTTCCTGTTGAGAGGGCTTCCTCTTGAGATGCGACGGGAACGCCGGGAAATCTTTCCCGACGAAGCAAGGAAAGGATCCCTCATCTCGAGCTACGAGGCGGAAACGGGGCTCCTCTGGATGTGGGCGGGACCCTCGTGATTCCTCTCGAGTGGAGACGGGTATGTCGGGGAACTTCTTGATTTGCACCAAGGGTGTGAAGGACCCTTTCCAAGTTCCAGAGGTGAGGTGTGATCAGCCTCGAGACGCCTCAGCGGAAATGGGCCTCTTCTCGCCTGGAGGGGAGAACCTCCTGGATTTTCTCGAGTTGCGGCATGTCTTCTCGAGTTACGACGGGGATCTCAGGGACCCGCTCTGGTGGCCTCAGGAAAGGCCAGTCCCCATGCGAGTTGCTAGGGGACCTCTCGGGATTCCTCTCCCGTCCATGCCGGGGCCTCAGTCCTTGTGTGGAGTCGGGGCCGGAACCTGAGGATTCCTCTCCAGTGTTGCCATGGATCTTGGGGTGCTTCTGAGTCTCCCCAGGGGAGTCAGGCCTCGTCTCGAGTGGGGGCATGCACGTGCGCTTTCCTCCCGAGCTGCAGCAGTAGTGTCACGCTTCCTGTCACGTGGATCAAAGGATCTGTGGCTTTCCCTCGAGGCTGTCCCTCGAGGCTTTCCCACGAGGCTTTCCCACAGGGCTGTGCCACGTGCCACCTTGGTGTGAGTCGATCCTCGGCGTGAAAGACGAGCCGGTGAAGGGAAAAGAGGTTCCTCTGGAATGGACTGAGACATCTGGGGGACTCTTGGAATGGTGGCACGACCCTGGAGTTCCTCTCGCCGTTCCTGTTGAGAGGGCCTCCTCTTGAGATGCGACGGGAACGCCGGGAAATCTTTCCCGACGAAGCAGGGAAAGGATCCCTCATCTCGAGCTACGAGGCGGAAACGGGGCTCCTCTGGATGTGGGCGGGACCCTCGTGATTCCTCTCGAGTGGAGACGGGTATGTCGGGGAACTTCTTTATTTGCACCAAGGGTGTGAAGGACCCTTTCGAAGTTCCAGAGGTGAGGTGTGATCAGCCTCGAGACGCCTCAGCGGAAATGGGCCTCATCTCGCCTGGAGGGGAGAACCTCCTGGATTTTCTCGAGTTGCCGCAGGTCTTCTCGAGTTACGACGGGGACCTCAGGGACCCGCTCTGGTGGCCTCAGGAAAGGCCAGTCCCCATGCGAGTTGCTAGGGGACCTCTCGGGATTCCTCTCCCGACCAGGCCGGGGCCTCAGTCCTTGTGTGGAGTCGGGGCCGGAACGTGAGGATTCCTCTCCAGTTGTGCCATGGATCTTGGGGTGCTTCTGAGTCTCCCCAGGGGAGTCAGGCCTCGTCTCGTGTGGGGGCATGCACGTGCGCTTTCCTCCCGAGCTGCAGCAGTAGTGTCACGCTTCCTGTCACGTGGATCAAGGGATCTGTGGCTTTCCCTCGAGGCTGTCCCTCGAGGCTTTCCCACGAGGCTTTCCCACAGGGCTGTGCCACGTGCCACCTTGGTGGGAGTCGATCCTCGGCGTGAAAGACGAGCCTGTGAAGGGAAAAGAGGTTCCTCTGAAATGGACTGAGACATCTGGGGGACTCTTGGAATGGTGGCACGACCCTGGAGTTCCTCTCGCCGTTCCTGTTGAGAGGGCCTCCTCTTGAGATGCGACGGGAACGCCGGGAACTCTTTCCCGACGAAGCAGGGAAAGGATCCCTCATCTCGAGCTACGAGGCGGAAACGGGGCTCGTCTGGATGTGGGCGGGACCCTCGTGATTCCTCTCGAGTGGAGACGGGTATGTCGGGGAACTTCTTGATTTGCACCAAGGGTGTGAAGGACCCTTTCGAAGTTCCAGAGGTGAGGTGTGATCAGCCTCGAGACGCCTCAGCGGAAATGGGCCTCATCTCGCCTGGAGGGGAGAACCTCCTGGATTTTCTCGAGTTGCGGCAGGTCTTCTCGAGTTACGACGGGGACCTCAGGGACCCGCTCTGTTGGCCTCAGGAAAGGCCAGTCCCCATGCGAGTTGCTAGGGGACCTCTCGGGATTCCTCTCCCGTCCAGGCCGGGGCCTCAGTCCTTGTGTGGAGTCGGGGCCGGAACGTGAGGATTCCTCTCCAGTGTTGCCATGGATCTTGGGGTGCTTCTGAGTCTCCCCAGGGGAGTCAGGCCTCGTCTCGAGTGGGGGCATGCACGTGCGCTTTCCTCCCGAGCTGCAGCAGTAGTGTCACGCTTCCTGTCACGTGGATCAAGGGATCTGTGGCTTTCCCTCGAGGCTGTCCCTCGAGGCTTTCCCACGAGGCTTTCCCACAGGGCTGTGCCACGTGCCACATTGGTGTGAGTCGATCCTCGGCGTGAAAGACGAGCCGGTGAAGGGAAAAGAGGTTCCTCTGGAATGGACTGAGACATCTGGGGGACTCTTGGAATGGTGGCACGACCCTGGAGTTCCTCTCGCCGTTCCTGTTGAGAGGGCCTCCTCTTGAGATGCGACGGGAACGCCGGGAACTCTTTCCCGACGAAGCAGGGAAAGGATCCCTCATCTCGAGCTACGAGGCGGAAACGAGGCTCCTCTGGATGTGGGCGGGACCCTCGTGATTCCTCTCGAGTGGAGACGGGTATGTCGGGGAACTTCTTGATTTGCACCAAGGGTGTGAAGGACCCTTTCGAAGTTCCAGAGGTGAGGTGTGATCAGCCTCGAGACGCCTCAGCGGAAATGGGCCTCATCTCGCCTGGAGGGGAAAACCTCCTGGATTTTCTCGAGTTGCGGCAGGTCTTCTCGAGTTACGACGGAGACTTCAGGGACCCGCTCTGGTGGCCTCAGGAAAGGCCAGTCCAAATGCGAGTTGCTAGGGGACCTCTCGGGATTCCTCTGCCGTCCATGCCGGGGCCTCAGTCCTTGTGTGGAGTCGGGGCCGGAACCTGAGGATTCCTCTCCAGTGTTGCCATGGATCTTGGGGTGCTTCTGAGTCTCCCCAGGGGAGTCAGGCCTCGTCTCGAGTGGGGGCATGCACGTGCGCTTTCCTCCCGAGCTGCAGCAGTAGTGTCACGCTTCCTGTCACGTGGATCAAGGGTTCTGTGGCTTTCCCTCGAGGCTGTCCCTCGAGGCTTTCCCACGAGGCTTTCCCACAGGGCTGTGCCACGTGCCACCTTGGTGTGAGTCGATCCTCGGCGTGAAAGACGAGCCGGTGAAGGGAAAAGAGGTTCCTCTGGAATGGACTGAGACATCTGGGGGACTCTTGGAATGGTGGCACGACCCTGGAGTTCCTCTCGCCGTTCCTGTTGAGAGAGCCTCCTCTTGAGGTGCGACGGGAACGCCGGGAACTCTTTCCCGACGAAGCAGGGAAAGGATCCCTCATCTCGAGCTACGAGGCGGAAACGGGGCTCCTCTGGATGTGGGCGGGACCCTCGTGATTCCTCTCGAGTGGAGACGGGTATGTCGGGGAACTTCTTGATTTGCACCAAGGGTGTGAAGGACCCTTTCGAAGTTCCAGAGGTGAGGTGTGATCAGCCTCGAGACGCCTCAGCGGAAATGGGCCTCATCTCGCCTGGAGGGGAGAACCTCCTGGATTTTCTCGAGTTGCGGCAGGTCTTCTCGAGTTACGACGGGGACCTCAGGGACCCGCTCTGGTGGCCTCAGGAAAGGCCAGTCCCCATGCGAGTTGCTAGGGGACCTCTCGGGATTCCTCTCCCGTCCATGCCGGGGCCTCAGTCCTTGTGTGGAGTCGGGGCCGGAACCTGAGGATTCCTCTCCAGTGTTGCCATGGATCTTGGGGTGCTTCTGAGTCTCCCCAGGGGAGTCAGGCCTCGTCTCGAGTGCGGGCATGCACGTGCGCTTTCCTCCCGAGCTGCAGCAGTAGTGTCACGCTTCCTGTCACGTGGATCAAGGGATCTGTGGCTTTCCCTCGAGGCTGTCCCTCGAGGCTTTCCCAGGAGGCTTTCCCACAGGGCTGTGCCACGTGCCACCTTGGTGTGAGTCGATCCTCGGCGCGAAAGAGGAGCCGGTGAAGGGAAAAGAGGTTCCTCTGGAATGGACTGAGACATCTGGGGGACTCTTGGAATGGTGGCACGACCTTGGAGTTCCTCTCTCCGTTCCTGTTGAGAGGGCCTCCACTTGAGATGCGACGGGAACGCCGGGAACTCTTTCCCGATGAAGCAGGGAAAGGATCCCTCATCTCGAGCTACGAGGCGGAAACGGGGCTCCTCTGGAAGTGGGCGGGACCCTCGTGATTCCTCTCGAGTGGAGACGGGTATGTCGGGGAACTTCTTGATTTGCACCAAGGGTGTGAAGGACCCTTTCGAAGTTCCAGAGGTGAGGTGTGATCAGCCTCGAGACGCCTCAGCGGAAATGGGCCTCATCTCGCCTGGAGGGGAAAACCTCCTGGATTTTCTCGAGTTGCGGCAGGTCTTCTCGAGTTACGACGGGGACCTCAGGGACCCGCTCTGGTGGCCTCAGGAAAGGCCAGTCCCCATGCGAGTTGCTAGGGGACCTCTCGGGATTCCTCTCCCGTCCATGCCGGGGCCTCAGTCCTTGTGTGGAGTCGGGTCCGGAACCTGAGGATTCCTCTCCAGTGTTGCCATGGATCTTGGGGTGCTTCTGAGTCTCCCCAGGGGAGTCAGGCCTCGTCTCGAGTGGGGGCATGCACGTGCGCTTTCCTCCCGAGCTGCAGCAGTAGTGTCACGCTTCCTGTCACGTGGATCAAGGGATCTGTGGCTTTCCCTCGAGGCTGTCCCTCGAGGCTTTCCCACGAGGCTTTCCCACAGGGCTGTGCCGTGCCACCTTGGTGTGAGTCGATCCTCGGCGTGAAAGACGAGCCGGTGAAGGGAAAAGAGGTTCCTCTGGAATGGACTGAGACATCTGGGGGACTCTTGGAATGGTGGCACGACCCTGGAGTTCCTCTCGCCGTTCCTGTTGAGAGGGCCTCCTCTTGAGATGCGACGGGAACGCCGGGAACTCTTTCCCGACGAAGCAGGGAAAGGATCCCTCATCTCGAGCTACGAGGCGGAAACGGGGCTCGTCTGGATGTGGGCGGGACCCTCGTGATTCCTCTCGAGTGGAGACGGGTATGTCGGGGAACTTCTTGATTTGCACCAAGGGTGTGAAGGACCCTTTCGAAGTTCCAGAGGTGAGGTGTGATCAGCCTGGAGACGCCTCAGCGGAAATGGGCCTCATCTCGCCTGGAGGGGAGAACCTCCTGGATTTTCTCGAGTTGCGGCAGGTCTTCTCGAGTTACGACGGGGACCTCAGGGACCCGCTCTGGTGGCCTCAGGAAAGGCCAGTCCCCATGCGAGTTGCTAGGGGACCTCTCGGGATTCCTCTCCCGTCCAGGCCGGGGCCTCAGTCCTTGTGTGGAGTCGGGGCCGGAACGTGAGGATTCCTCTCCAGTGCTGCCATGGATCTTGGGGTGCTTCTGAGTCTCCCCAGGGGAGTCAGGCCTCGTCTCGAGTGGGGGCATGCACGTGCGCTTTCCTCCCGAGCTGCAGCAGTAGTGTCACGCTTCCTGTCACGTGGATCAAGGGATCTGTGGCTTTCCCTCGAGGCTGTCCCTCGAGGCTTTCCCACGAGGCTTTCCCACAGGGCTGTGCCACGTACCACCTTGGTGTGAGTCGATCCTCGGCGTGAAAGACGAGCCGGTGAAGGGAAAAGAGGTTCCTCTGGAATGGACTGAGACATCTGGGGGACTCTTGGAATGGTGGCACGACCCTGGAGTTCCTCTCGCCGTTCCTGTTGAGAGGGCCTCCTCTTGAGATGCGACGGGAACGCCGGGAACTCTTTCCCGACGAAGCAGGGAAAGGATCCCTCATCTCGAGCTACTAGGCGGAAACGGGGCTCGTCTGGATGTGGGCGGGACCCTCGTGATTCCTCTCGAGTGGAGACGGGTATGTCGGGGAACTTCTTGATTTGCAGCAAGGGTGTGAAGGATCCTTTCGAAGTTCCAGAGGTGAGGTGTGATCAGCCTGGAGACGCCTCAGCGTAAATGGGCCTCATCTCGCCTGGAGGGGAGAACCTCCTGGATTTTCTCGAGTTGCGGCAGGTCTTCTCGAGTTACGACGGGGACCTCAGGGACCCGCTCTGTTGGCCTCAGGAAAGGCCAGTCCCCATGCGAGTTGCTAGGGGACCTCTCGGGATTCCTCTCCCGTCCAGGCCGGGGCCTCAGTCCTTGTGTGGAGTCGGGGCCGGAACGTGAGGATTCCTCTCCAGTGTTGCCATGGATCTTGGGGTGCTTCTGAGTCTCCCCAGGGGAGTCAGGCCTCGTCTCGAGTGGGGGCATGCACGTGCGCTTTCCTCCCGAGCTGCAGCAGTAGTGTCACGCTTCCTGTCACGTGGATCAAGGGATCTGTGGCTTTCCCTCGAGGCTGTCCCTCGAGGCTTTCCCATGAGGCTTTCCCACAGGGCTGTGCCACGTGCCACCTTGGTGTGAGTCGATCCTCGGCGTGAAAGACGAGCCGGTGAAGGGAAAAGAGGTTCCTCTGGAATGGACTGAGACATCTGGGGGACTCTTGGAATGGTGGCACGACCCTGGAGTTCCTCTCGCCGTTCCTGTTGAGAGGGCCTCCTCTTGAGATGCGACGGGAACGCCGGGAACTCTTTCCCGACGAAGCAGGGAAAGGATCCCTCATCTCGAGCTACGAGGCGGAAACGGGGCTCCTCTGGATGTGGGCGGGACCCTCGTGATTCCTCTCGAGTGGAGACGGGTATGTCGGGGAACTTCTTGATTTGCAGCAAGGGTGTGAAGGACCCTTTCGAAGTTCCAGAGGTGAGGTGTGATCAGCCTCGAGACGCCTTAGCGGAAATGGGCCTCATCTCGCCTGGAGGGGAGAACCTCCTGGATTTTCTCGAGTTGCGGAAGGTCTTCTCGAGTTACGACGGGGACTTCAGGGACCCGCTCTGGTGGCCTCAGGAAAGGCCAGTCCCCATGCGAGTTGCTAGGGGACCTCTCGGGATTCCTCTCCCGTCCACGCCGGGGCCTCAGTCCTTGTGTGGAGTCGGGGCCGGAACCTGAGGATTCCTCTCCAGTGTTGCCATGGATCTTGGGGTGCTTCTGAGTCTCCCCAGGGGAGTCAGGCCTCGTCTCGAGTGGGGGCATGCACGTGCGCTTTCCTCCCGAGCTGCAGCAGTAGTGTCACGCTTCCTGTCACGTGGATCAAGGGATCTGTGGCTTTCCCTCGAGGCTGTCCCTCGAGGCTTTCCCACGAGGCTTTCCCACAGTGCTGTGCCACGTGCCACCTTGGTGTGAGTCGATCCTCGGCGTGAAAGACGAGCCGGTGAAGGGAAAAGAGGTTCCTCTGGAATGGACTGAGACATCTGGGGGACTCTTGGAATGGTGGCACGACCCTGTAGTTCCTCTCGCCGTTCCTGTTGAGAGGGCCTCCTCTTGAGATGCGACGGGAACGCCGGGAATTCTTTCCCGACGAAGCAGGGAAAGGATCCCTCATCTCGAACTACGAGGCGGAAACGGGGCTCGTCTGGATGTGGGCGGGACCCTCGTGATTCCTCTCGAGTGGAGACGGGTATGTCGGGGAACTTCTTGATTTGCAGCAAGGGTGTGAAGGATCCTTTCGAAGTTCCAGAGGTGAGGTGTGATCAGCCTCGAGACGCCTCAGCGAAAATGGGCCTCATCTCGCCTGGAGGGGAGAACCTCCTGGATTTTCTCGAGTTGCAGCAGGTCTTCTCGAGTTACGACGGGGACCTCAGGGACCCGCTCTGGTGGCCTCAGGAAAGGCCAGTCCCCATGCGAGTTGCTAGGGGACCTCTCAGGATTCCTCTCCCGTCCATGCCGGGGCCTCAGTCCTTGTGTGGAGTCGGGGCCGGAACGTGAGGATTCCTCTCCAGTGTTGCCATGGATCTTGGGGTGCTTCTGAGTCTCCCCAGGGGAGTCAGGCCTCGTCTCGAGTGGGGGCATGCACGTGCGCTTTCCTCCCAAGCTGCAGCAGTAGTGTCACGCTTCCTGTCACGTGGATCAAGGGATCTGTGGCTTTCCCTCAAGGCTGTCCCTCGAGGCATTCCCACGAGGCTTTCCCACAGGGCTGTGCCACGTGCCACCTTGGTGTGAGTCGATCCTCGGCGTGAAAGACGAGCCGGTGAAGGGAAAAGAGGTTCCTCTGGAATGGACTGAGACATCTGGGGGACTCTTGGAATGGTGGCACGACCCTGGAGTTCCTCTCGCCGTTCCTGTTGAGAGGGCCTCCTCTTGAGATGCGACGGGAACGCCGGGAACTCTTTCCCGACGAAGCAGGGAAAGGATCCCTCATCTCGAGCTACGAGGCGGAAACGGGGCTCCTCTGGATGTGGGCGGGACCCTCGTGATTCCTCTCGAGTGGAGACGGGTATGTCGGGGAACTTCTTGACTTGCACCAAGGGTGTGAAGGACCCTTTCGAAGTTCCAGAGGTGAGGTGTGATCAGCCTCGAGACGCCTTAGCGGAAATGGGCCTCATCTCGCCTGGAGGGGAGAACCTCCTGGATTTTCTCGAGTTGCGGCAGGTCTTCTCGAGTTACGACGGGGACCTCAGGGACCCGCTCTGGTGGCCTCAGGAAAGGCCAGTCCCCATGCGAGTTGCTAGGGGACCTCTCGGGATTCCTCTCCCGTCCAGGCCGGGGCCTCAGTCCTTGTGTGGAGTCGGGGCCGGAACGTGAGCATTCCTCTCCAGTGTTGCCATGGATCTTGGGGTGCTTCTGAGTCTCCCCAGGGGAGTCAGGCCTCGTCTCGAGTGGGGGCATGCACGTGCGCTTTCCTCCCGAGCTGCAGCAGTAGTGTCACGCTTCCTGTCACGTGGATCAAGGGATCTGTGGCTTTCCCTCGAGGCTGTCCCTCGAGGCTTTCCCACGAGGCTTTCCCACAGGGCTGTGCCACGTGCCACCTTGGTGTGAGTCGATCCTCGGCGTGAAAGACGAGCCGGTGAAGGGAAAAGAGGTTCCTCTGGAATGGACTGAGACATCTGGGGGACTCTTGGAATGGTGGCACGACCCTGGAGTTCCTCTCGCCGTTCCTGTTGAGAGGGCCTCCTCTTGAGATGCGACGGGAACGCCGGGAACTCTTTCCCGACGAAGCAGGGAAAGGATCCCTCATCTCGAGCTACTAGGCGGAAACGGGGCTCGTCTGGATGTGGGCGGGACCCTCGTGATTCCTCTCGAGTGGAGACGGGTATGTCGGGGAACTTCTTGATTTGCAGCAAGGGTGTGAAGGATCCTTTCGAAGTTCCAGAGGTGAGGTGTGATCAGCCTCGAGACGCCTAAGCGTAAATGGGCCTCATCTCGCCTGGAGGGGAGAACCTCCTGGATTTTCTCGAGTTGCGGCAGGTCTTCTCGAGTTACGACGGGGACCTCAGGGACCCGCTCTGGTGGCCTCAGGAAAGGCCAGTCCCCATGCGAGTTGCTAGGGGACCTCTCGGGATTCCTCTCCCGTCCAGGCCGGGGCCTCAGTCCTTGTGTGGAGTCGGGGCCGGAACGTGAGGATTCCTCTCCAGTGTTGCCATGGATCTTGGGGTGCTTCTGAGTCTCCCCAGGGGAGTCAGGCCTCGTCTCGAGTGGGGGCATGCACGTGCGCTTTCCTCCCGAGCTGCAGCAGTAGTGTCACGCTTCCTGTCACGTGGATCAAGGGATCTGTGGCTTTCCCTCGAGGCTGTCCCTCGAGGCTTTCCCACGAGGCTTTCCCACAGGGCTGTGCCACGTGCCACCTTGGTGTGAGTCGATCCTCGGCATGAAAGACGAGCCGGTGAAGGGAAAAGAGGTTCCTCTGGAATGGACTGAGACATCTGGGGGACTCTTGGAATGGTGGCACGACCCTGGAGTTCCTCTCGCCGTTCCTGTTGAGAGGGCCTCCTCTTGAGATGCGACGGGAATGCCGGGAAATCTTTCCCGACGAAGCAGGGAAAGGATCCCTCATCTCGAGCTACGAGGCGGAAACGGGGCTCGTCTGGATGTGGGCGGGACCCTCGTGATTCCTCTCGAGTGGAGAAGGGTATGTCGGGGAACTTCTTGATTTGCAGCAAGGGTGTGAAGGACCCTTTCGAAGTTCCAGAGGGGAGGTGTGATCAGCCTCGAGACGCCTCAGCGGCACTGGGCCTCATCTCGCCTGGAGGGGAGAACCTCCTGGATTTTCTCGAGTTGCGGCAGGTCTTCTCGAGTTACGACGGGGACCTCAGGGACCCGCTCTGGTGGCCTCAGGAAAGGCCAGTCCCCATGCGAGTTGCTAGGGGACCTCTCGGGATTCCTCTCCCGTCCATGCCGGGGCCTCAGTCCTTGTGTGGAGTCGGGTCCGGAACCTGAGGATTCCTCTCCAGTGTTGCCATGGATCTTGGGGTGCTTCTGAGTCTCCCCAGGGGAGTCAGGCCTCGTCTCGAGTGGGGGCATGCACGTGCGCTTTCCTCCCGAGCTGCAGCAGTAGTGTCACGCTTCCTGTCACGTGGATCAAGGGATCTGTGGCTTTCCCTCGAGGCTGTCCCTCGAGGCTTTCCCACGAGGCTTTCCCACAGGGCTGTGCCGTGCCACCTTGGTGTGAGTCGATCCTCGGCGTGAAAGACGAGCCGGTGAAGGGAAAAGAGGTTCCTCTGAAATGGACTGAGACATCTGGGGGACTCTTGGAATGGTGGCACGACCCTGGAGTTCCTCTCGCCGTTCCTGTTGAGAGGGCCTCCTCTTGAGATGCGACGGGAACGCCGGGAACTCTTTCCCGACGAAGCAGGGAAAGGATCCCTCATCTCGAGCTACTAGGCGGAAACGGGGCTCGTCTGGATGTGGGCGGGACCATCGTGATTCCTCTCGAGTGGAGACGGGTATGTCGGGGAACTTCTTGATTTGCAGCAAGGGTGTGAAGGATCCTTTCGAAGTTCCAGAGGTGAGGTGTGATCAGCCTGGAGACGCCTCAGTGGAAATGGGCCTCATCTCGCCTGGAGGGGAGAACCTCCTGGATTTTCTCGAGTTGCGGCAGGTCTTCTCGAGTTACGACGGGGACCTCAGGGACCCGCTCTGGTGGCCTCAGGAAAGGCCAGTCCCCATGCGAGTTGCTAGGGGACCTCTCGGGATTCCTCTCCCGTCCAGGCCGGGGCCTCAGTCCTTGTGTGGAGTCGGGGCCGGAACGTGAGGATTCCTCTCCAGTGTTGCCATGGATCTTGGGGTGCTTCTGAGTCTCCCCAGGGGAGTCAGGCCTCGTCTCGAGTGGGGGCATGCACGTGCGCTTTCCTCCCGAGCTGCAGCAGTAGTGTCACGCTTCCTGTCACGTGGATCAAGGGATCTGTGGCATTCCCTCGAGGCTGTCCCTCGAGGCTTTCCCACGAGGCTTTCCCACAGGGCTGTGCCACGTGCCACCTTGGTGTGAGTCGATCCTCGGCGTGAAAGACGAGCCGGTGAAGGGAAAAGAGGTTCCTCTGGAATGGACTGAGACATCTGGGGGACTCTTGGAATGGTGGCACGACCCTGGAGTTCCTCTCGCCGTTCCTGTTGAGAGGGCCTCCTCTTGAGATGCGACGGGAACGCCGGGAACTCTTTCCCGACGAAGCAGGGAAAGGATCCCTCATCTCGAGCTACGAGGCGGAAACGGGGCTCCTCTGGATGTGGGCGGGACCCTCGTGATTCCTCTCGAGTGGGGACGGGTATGTCGGGGAACTTCTTGATTTGCACCAAGGGTGTGAAGGACCCTTTCGAAGTTCCAGAGGTGAGGTGTGATCAGCCTCGAGACGCCTCAGCGGAAATGGGCCTCATCTCGCCTGGAGGGGAGAACCTCCTGGATTTTCTCGAGTTGCGGCAGATCTTCTCGAGTTACGACGGGGACCGCAGGGACCCGCTCTGGTGGCCTCAGGAAAGGCCAGTCCCCATGCGAGTTGCTAGGGGACCTCTCGGGATTCCTCTCCCGTCCATGCCGGGGCCTCAGTCCTTGTGTGGAGTCGGGGCCGGAACCTGAGGATTCCTCTCCAGTGTTGCCATGGATCTTGGGGTGCTTCTGAGTCTCCCCAGGGGAGTCAGGCCTCGTCTCGAGTGGGGGCATGCACGTGCGCTTTCCTCCCGAGCTGCAGCAGTAGTGTCACGCTTCCTGTCACGTGGATCAAGGGATCTGTGGCTTTCCCTCGAGGCTGTCCCTCGAGGCTTTCCCACGAGGCTTTCCCACAGGGCTGTGCCACGTGCCACCTTGGTGTGAGTCGATCCTCGGCGCGAAAGACGAGCCGGTGAAGGGAAAAGAGGTTCCTCTGGAATGGACTGAGACATCTTGGGGACTCTTGGAATGGTGGCACGACCCTGGAGTTCCTCTCGCCGTTCCTGTTGAGAGGGCCTCCTCTTGAGATGCGACGGGAACGCCGGGAACTCTTTCCCGACGAAGCAGGGAAAGGATCCCTCATCTCGAGCTACGAGGCGGAAACGGGGCTCCTCTGGATGTGGGCGGGACCCTCGTGATTCCTCTCGAGTGGAGACGGGTATGTCGGGGAACTTCTTGATTTGCACCAAGGGTGTGAAGGACCCTTTCGAGTTCCAGAGGTGAGGTGTGATCAGCCTCGAGACGCCTCAGTGGAAATGGGCCTCATCTCGCCTGGAGGGGAAAACCTCCTGGATTTTCTCGAGTTGCGGCAGGTCTTCTCGAGTTACGACGGGGACCTCAGGGACCCGCTCTGGTGGCCTCAGGAAAGGCCAGTCCCCATGCGAGTTGCTAGGGGACCTCTCGGGATTCCTCTCCCATCCATGCCGGGGCCTCAGTCCTTGTGTGGAGTCGGGGCCGGAACCTGAGGATTCCTCTCCAGTGTTGCCATGGATCTTGGAGTGCTTCTGAGTCTCCCCAGGGGAGTCAGGCCTCGTCTCGAGTGGGGGCATGCACGTGCGCTTTCCTCCCGAGCTGCAGCAGTAGTGTCACGCTTCCTGTCACGTGGATCAAGGGATTTGTGGCTTTCCCTCGAGGCTGTCCCTCGAGTCTTTCCCACGAGGCTTTCCCACAGGGCTGTGCCACGTGCCACCTTGGTGTGAGTCGATCCTCGGCGTGAAAGACGAGCCGGTGAAGGGAAAAGAGGTTCCTCTGGAATGGACTGAGACATCTGGGGGACTCTTGGAATGGTGGCACGACCCTGGAGTTCCTCTCGCCGTTCCTGTAGAGAGGGCCTCCTCTTGAGATGCGACGGGAACGCCGGGAACTCTTTCCCGACGAAGCAGGGAAAGGATCCCTCATCTCGAGCTACGAGGCGGAAACGGGGCTCCTCTGGATGTGGGCGGGACCCTCGTGATTCCTCTCGAGTGGAGACGGGTATGTCGGGGAACTTCTTGATTTGCACCAAGGGTGTGAAGGACCCTTTCGAAGTTCCAGAGGGGAGGTGTGATCAGCCTCGAGACGTCTCAGCGGAAATGGGCCTCATCTCGCCTGGAGGGGAGAATCTCCTGGATTTTCTCGAGTTGCGGCAGGTCTTCTCGAGTTACGACGGGGACCTCAGGGACCCGCTCTGGTGGCCTCAGGAAAGGCCAGTCCCCATGCGAGTTGCTAGGGGACCTCTCGGGATTCCTCTCCCGTCCATGCCGGGGCCTCAGTCCTTGTGTGGAGTCGGGGCCGGAACCTGAGGATTCCTCTCCAGTGTTGCCATGGATCTTGGGGTGCTTCTGAGTCTCCCCAGGGGAGTCAGGCCTCGTCTCGAGTGGGGGCATGCACGTGCGCTTTCCTCCCGAGCTGCAGCAGTAGTGTCACGCTTCCTGTCACGTGGATCAAGGGATCTGTGGCTTTCCCTCGAGGCTGTCCCTCGAGGCTTTCCCACGAGGCTTTCCCACAGGGCTGTGCCACGTGCCACCTTGGTGTGAGTCGATCCTCGGCGTGAAAGACGAGCCGGTGAAGGGAAAAGAGGTTCCTCTGGAACGGACTGAGACATCTGGGGGACTCTTGGAATGGTGGCACGACCCTGGAGTTCCTCTCGCCGTTCCTGTTGAGAGGGCCTCCTCTTGAGATGCGACGGGAACGCCGGGAAATCTTTCCCGACGAAGCAGGGAAAGGATCCCTCATCTCGAGCTATGAGGCTGAAACGGGGCTCGTCTGGATGTGGGCGGGACCCTCGTGATTCCTCTCGAGTGGAGACGAGTATGTCGGGGAACTTCTTGATTTGCAGCAAGGGTGTGAAGGACCCTTTCGAAGTTCCAGAGGGGAGGTGTGATCAGCCTCGAGACGCCTCAGCGGAAATGGGCCTCATCTCGCCTGGAGGGGAGAACCTCCTGGATTTTCTCGAGTTGCGGCAGGTCTTCTCGAGTTACGACGGGGACCTCAGGGACCCGCTCTGGTGGCCTCAGGAAAGGCCAGTCCCCATGCGAGTTGCTAGGGGACCTCTCGGGATTCCTCTCCCGTCCAGGCCGGGGCCTCAGTCCTTGTGTGGAGTCGGGGCCGGAACGTGAGGATTCCTCTCCAGTGTTGCCATGGATCTTGGGGTGCTTCTGAGTCTCCCCAGGGGAGTCAGGCCTCGTCTCGAGTGGGGGCATGCACGTGCGCTTTCCTCCCGAGCTGCAGCAGTAGTGTCACGCTTCCTGTCACGTGGATCAAGGGATCTGTGGCTTTCCCTCGAGGCTGTCCCTCGAGGCTTTCCCACGAGGCTTTCCCACAGGGCTGTGCCACGTGCCACCTTCGTGTGAGTCGATCCTCGGCATGAAAGACGAGCCGGTGAAGGGAAAAGAGGTTCCTCTGGAACGGACTGAGACATCTGGGGGACTCTTGGAATGGTGGCACGACCCTGGAGTTCCTCTCGCCGTTCCTGTTGAGACGGCCTCCTCTTGAGATGCGACGGGAACGCCGGGAAATCTTTCCCGACGAAGCAGGGAAAGGATCCCTCATCTCGAGCTACGAGGCGGAAACGGGGCTCGTCTGGATGTGGGCGGGACCCTCGTGATTCCTCTCGAGTGGAGACGGGTATGTCGGGGAACTTCTTGATTTGCAGCAAGGGTGTGAAAGACCCTTTCGAAGTTCCAGAGGGGAGGTGTGATCAGCCTCGAGACGCCTCAGCGGAAATGGGCCTCATCTCGCCTGGAGGGGAGAACCTCCTGGATTTTCTCGAGTTGCGGCAGGTCTTCTCGAGTTACGACGGGGACCTCAGGGACCCGCTCTGGTGGCCTCAGGAAAGGCCAGTCCCCATGCGAGTTGCTAGGGGACCTCTCGGGATTCCTCTCCCGTCCAGGCCGGGGCCTCAGTCCTTGTGTGGAGTCGGGGCCGGAACGTGAGGATTCCTCTCCAGTGTTGCCATGGATATTGGGGTGCTTCTGAGTCTCCCCAGGGGAGTCAGGCCTCGTCTCGAGTGGGGGCATGCACGTGCGCTTTCCTCCCGAGCTGCAGCAGTAGTGTCACGCTTCCTGTCACGTGGATCAAGGGATCTGTGGCTTTCCCTCGAGGCTGTCCCTCGATGCTTTCCCACGAGGCTTTCCCACAGGGCTGTGCCACGTGCCACCTTGGTGTGAGTCGATCCTCGGCGTGAAAGACGAGCCGGTGAAGGGAAAAGAGGTTCCTCTGGAATGGACTGAGACATCTGGGGGACTCTTGGAATGGTGGCACGACCCTGGAGTTCCTCTCGCCGTTCCTGTTGAGAGGGCCTCCTCTTGAGATGCGACGGGAACGCCGGGAACTCTTTCCCGACGAAGCAGGGAAAGGATCCCTCATCTCGAGCTACGAGGCGGAAACGGGGCTCCTCTGGATGTGGGCGGGACCCTCGTGATTCCTCTCGAGTGGAGACGGGTATGTCGGGGAACTTCTTGATTTGCAGCAAGGGTGTGAAGGACCCTTTCGAAGTTCCAGAGGGGAGGTGTGATCAGCCTCGAGACGCCTCAGCGGCACTGGGCCTCATCTCGCCTGGAGGGGAGAACCTCCTGGATTTTCTCGAGTTGCGGCAGGTCTTCTCGAGTTACGACGGGGACCTCAGGGACCCGCTCTGGTGGCCTCAGGAAAGGCCAGTCCCCATGCGAGTTGCTAGGGGACCTCTCGGGATTCCTCTCCCGTCCATGCCGGGGCCTCAGTCCTTGTGTGGAGTCGGGTCCGGAACCTGAGGATTCCTCTCCAGTGTTGCCATGGATCTTGGGGTGCTTCTGAGTCTCCCCAGGGGAGTCAGGCCTCGTCTCGAGTGGGGGCATGCACGTGCGCTTTCCTCCCGAGCTGCAGCAGTAGTGTCACGCTTCCTGTCACGTGGATCAAGGGATCTGTGGCTTTCCCTCGAGGCTGTCCCTCGAGGCTTTCCCACGAGGCTTTCCCACAGGGCTGTGCCGTGCCACCTTGGTGTGAGTCGATCCTCGGCGTGAAAGACGAGCCGGTGAAGGGAAAAGAGGTTCCTCTGAAATGGACTGAGACATCTGGGGGACTCTTGGAATGGTGGCACGACCCTGGAGTTCCTCTCGCCGTTCCTGTTGAGAGGGCCTCCTCTTGAGATGCGACGGGAACGCCGGGAACTCTTTCCCGACGAAGCAGGGAAAGGATCCCTCATCTCGAGCTACTAGGCGGAAACGGGGCTCGTCTGGATGTGGGCGGGACCATCGTGATTCCTCTCGAGTGGAGACGGGTATGTCGGGGAACTTCTTGATTTGCAGCAAGGGTGTGAAGGATCCTTTCGAAGTTCCAGAGGTGAGGTGTGATCAGCCTGGAGACACCTCAGTGGAAATGGGCCTCATCTCGCCTGGAGGGGAGAACCTCCTGGATTTTCTCGAGTTGCGGCAGGTCTTCTCGAGTTACGACGGGGACCTCAGGGACCCGCTCTGGTGGCCTCAGGAAAGGCCAGTCCCCATGCGAGTTGCTAGGGGACCTCTCGGGATTCCTCTCCCGTCCAGGCCGGGGCCTCAGTCCTTGTGTGGAGTCGGGGCCGGAACGTGAGGATTCCTCTCCAGTGTTGCCATGGATCTTGGGGTGCTTCTGAGTCTCCCCAGGGGAGTCAGGCCTCGTCTCGAGTGGGGGCATGCACGTGCGCTTTCCTCCCGAGCTGCAGCAGTAGTGTCACGCTTCCTGTCACGTGGATCAAGGGATCTGTGGCTTTCCCTCGAGGCTGTCCCTCGAGGCTTTCCCACGAGGCTTTCCCACAGGGCTGTGCCACGTGCCACCTTGGTGTGAGTCGATCCTCGGCATGAAAGACGAGCCGGTGAAGGGAAAAGAGGTTCCTCTGGAATGGACTGAGACATCTGGGGGACTCTTGGAATGGTGGCACGACCCTGGAGTTCCTCTCGCCGTTCCTGTTGAGAGGGCCTCCTCTTGAGATGCGACGGGAATGCCGGGAAATCTTTCCCGACGAAGCAGGGAAAGGATCCCTCATCTCGAGCTACGAGGCGGAAACGGGGCTCGTCTGGATGTGGGCGGGACCCTCGTGATTCCTCTCGAGTGGAGAAGGGTATGTCGGGGAACTTCTTGATTTGCAGCAAGGGTGTGAAGGACCCTTTCGAAGTTCCAGAGGGGAGGTGTGATCAGCCTCGAGACGCCTCAGCGGCACTGGGCCTCATCTCGCCTGGAGGGGAGAACCTCCTGGATTTTCTCGAGTTGCGGCAGGTCTTCTCGAGTTACGACGGGGACCTCAGGGACCCGCTCTGGTGGCCTCAGGAAAGGCCAGTCCCCATGCGAGTTGCTAGGGGACCTCTCGGGATTCCTCTCCCGTCCATGCCGGGGCCTCAGTCCTTGTGTGGAGTCGGGTCCGGAACCTGAGGATTCCTCTCCAGTGTTGCCATGGATCTTGGGGTGCTTCTGAGTCTCCCCAGGGGAGTCAGGCCTCGTCTCGAGTGGGGGCATGCACGTGCGCTTTCCTCCCGAGCTGCAGCAGTAGTGTCACGCTTCCTGTCACGTGGATCAAGGGATCTGTGGCTTTCCCTCGAGGCTGTCCCTCGAGGCTTTCCCACGAGGCTTTCCCACAGGGCTGTGCCGTGCCACCTTGGTGTGAGTCGATCCTCGGCGTGAAAGACGAGCCGGTGAAGGGAAAAGAGGTTCCTCTGAAATGGACTGAGACATCTGGGGGACTCTTGGAATGGTGGCACGACCCTGGAGTTCCTCTCGCCGTTCCTGTTGAGAGGGCCTCCTCTTGAGATGCGACGGGAACGCCGGGAACTCTTTCCCGACGAAGCAGGGAAAGGATCCCTCATCTCGAGCTACTAGGCGGAAACGGGGCTCGTCTGGATGTGGGCGGGACCATCGTGATTCCTCTCGAGTGGAGACGGGTATGTCGGGGAACTTCTTGATTTGCAGCAAGGGTGTGAAGGATCCTTTCGAAGTTCCAGAGGTGAGGTGTGATCAGCCTGGAGACGCCTCAGTGGAAATGGGCCTCATCTCGCCTGGAGGGGAGAACCTCCTGGATTTTCTCGAGTTGCGGCAGGTCTTCTCGAGTTACGACGGGGACCTCAGGGACCCGCTCTGGTGGCCTCAGGAAAGGCCAGTCCCCATGCGAGTTGCTAGGGGACCTCTCGGGATTCCTCTCCCGTCCAGGCCGGGGCCTCAGTCCTTGTGTGGAGTCGGGGCCGGAACGTGAGGATTCCTCTCCAGTGTTGCCATGGATCTTGGGGTGCTTCTGAGTCTCCCCAGGGGAGTCAGGCCTCGTCTCGAGTGGGGGCATGCACGTGCGCTTTCCTCCCGAGCTGCAGCAGTAGTGTCACGCTTCCTGTCACGTGGATCAAGGGATCTGTGGCATTCCCTCGAGGCTGTCCCTCGAGGCTTTCCCACGAGGCTTTCCCACAGGGCTGTGCCACGTGCCACCTTGGTGTGAGTCGATCCTCGGCGTGAAAGACGAGCCGGTGAAGGGAAAAGAGGTTCCTCTGGAATGGACTGAGACATCTGGGGGACTCTTGGAATGGTGGCACGACCCTGGAGTTCCTCTCGCCGTTCCTGTTGAGAGGGCCTCCTCTTGAGATGCGACGGGAACGCCGGGAACTCTTTCCCGACGAAGCAGGGAAAGGATCCCTCATCTCGAGCTACGAGGCGGAAACGGGGCTCCTCTGGATGTGGGCGGGACCCTCGTGATTCCTCTCGAGTGGGGACGGGTATGTCGGGGAACTTCTTGATTTGCACCAAGGGTGTGAAGGACCCTTTCGAAGTTCCAGAGGTGAGGTGTGATCAGCCTCGAGACGCCTCAGCGGAAATGGGCCTCATCTCGCCTGGAGGGGAGAACCTCCTGGATTTTCTCGAGTTGCGGCAGATCTTCTCGAGTTACGACGGGGACCGCAGGGACCCGCTCTGGTGGCCTCAGGAAAGGCCAGTCCCCATGCGAGTTGCTAGGGGACCTCTCGGGATTCCTCTCCCGTCCATGCCGGGGCCTCAGTCCTTGTGTGGAGTCGGGGCCGGAACCTGAGGATTCCTCTCCAGTGTTGCCATGGATCTTGGGGTGCTTCTGAGTCTCCCCAGGGGAGTCAGGCCTCGTCTCGAGTGGGGGCATGCACGTGCGCTTTCCTCCCGAGCTGCAGCAGTAGTGTCACGCTTCCTGTCACGTGGATCAAGGGATCTGTGGCTTTCCCTCGAGGCTGTCCCTCGAGGCTTTCCCACGAGGCTTTCCCACAGGGCTGTGCCACGTGCCACCTTGGTGTGAGTCGATCCTCGGCGCGAAAGACGAGCCGGTGAAGGGAAAAGAGGTTCCTCTGGAATGGACTGAGACATCTTGGGGACTCTTGGAATGGTGGCACGACCCTGGAGTTCCTCTCGCCGTTCCTGTTGAGAGGGCCTCCTCTTGAGATGCGACGGGAACGCCGGGAACTCTTTCCCGACGAAGCAGGGAAAGGATCCCTCATCTCGAGCTACGAGGCGGAAACGGGGCTCCTCTGGATGTGGGCGGGACCCTCGTGATTCCTCTCGAGTGGAGACGGGTATGTCGGGGAACTTCTTGATTTGCACCAAGGGTGTGAAGGACCCTTTCGAGTTCCAGAGGTGAGGTGTGATCAGCCTCGAGACGCCTCAGTGGAAATGGGCCTCATCTCACCTGGAGGGGAAAACCTCCTGGATTTTCTCGAGTTGCGGCAGGTCTTCTCGAGTTACGACGGGGACCTCAGGGACCCGCTCTGGTGGCCTCAGGAAAGGCCAGTCCCCATGCGAGTTGCTAGGGGACCTCTCGGGATTCCTCTCCCATCCATGCCGGGGCCTCAGTCCTTGTGTGGAGTCGGGGCCGGAACCTGAGGATTCCTCTCCAGTGTTGCCATGGATCTTGGAGTGCTTCTGAGTCTCCCCAGGGGAGTCAGGCCTCGTCTCGAGTGGGGGCATGCACGTGCGCTTTCCTCCCGAGCTGCAGCAGTAGTGTCACGCTTCCTGTCACGTGGATCAAGGGATTTGTGGCTTTCCCTCGAGGCTGTCCCTCGAGTCTTTCCCACGAGGCTTTCCCACAGGGCTGTGCCACGTGCCACCTTGGTGTGAGTCGATCCTCGGCGTGAAAGACGAGCCGGTGAAGGGAAAAGAGGTTCCTCTGGAATGGACTGAGACATCTGGGGGACTCTTGGAATGGTGGCACGACCCTGGAGTTCCTCTCGCCGTTCCTGTAGAGAGGGCCTCCTCTTGAGATGCGACGGGAACGCCGGGAACTCTTTCCCGACGAAGCAGGGAAAGGATCCCTCATCTCGAGCTACGAGGCGGAAACGGGGCTCCTCTGGATGTGGGCGGGACCCTCGTGATTCCTCTCGAGTGGAGACGGGTATGTCGGGGAACTTCTTGATTTGCACCAAGGGTGTGAAGGACCCTTTCGAAGTTCCAGAGGGGAGGTGTGATCAGCCTCGAGACGTCTCAGCGGAAATGGGCCTCATCTCGCCTGGAGGGGAGAATCTCCTGGATTTTCTCGAGTTGCGGCAGGTCTTCTCGAGTTACGACGGGGACCTCAGGGACCCGCTCTGGTGGCCTCAGGAAAGGCCAGTCCCCATGCGAGTTGCTAGGGGACCTCTCGGGATTCCTCTCCCGTCCATGCCGGGGCCTCAGTCCTTGTGTGGAGTCGGGGCCGGAACCTGAGGATTCCTCTCCAGTGTTGCCATGGATCTTGGGGTGCTTCTGAGTCTCCCCAGGGGAGTCAGGCCTCGTCTCGAGTGGGGGCATGCACGTGCGCTTTCCTCCCGAGCTGCAGCAGTAGTGTCACGCTTCCTGTCACGTGGATCAAGGGATCTGTGGCTTTCCCTCGAGGCTGTCCCTCGAGGCTTTCCCACGAGGCTTTCCCACAGGGCTGTGCCACGTGCCACCTTGGTGTGAGTCGATCCTCGGCGTGAAAGACGAGCCGGTGAAGGGAAAAGAGGTTCCTCTGGAACGGACTGAGACATCTGGGGGACTCTTGGAATGGTGGCACGACCCTGGAGTTCCTCTCGCCGTTCCTGTTGAGAGGGCCTCCTCTTGAGATGCGACGGGAACGCCGGGAAATCTTTCCCGACGAAGCAGGGAAAGGATCCCTCATCTCGAGCTATGAGGCTGAAACGGGGCTCGTCTGGATGTGGGCGGGACCCTCGTGATTCCTCTCGAGTGGAGACGAGTATGTCGGGGAACTTCTTGATTTGCAGCAAGGGTGTGAAGGACCCTTTCGAAGTTCCAGAGGGGAGGTGTGATCAGCCTCGAGACGCCTCAGCGGAAATGGGCCTCATCTCGCCTGGAGGGGAGAACCTCCTGGATTTTCTCGAGTTGCGGCAGGTCTTCTCGAGTTACGACGGGGACCTCAGGGACCCGCTCTGGTGGCCTCAGGAAAGGCCAGTCCCCATGCGAGTTGCTAGGGGACCTCTCGGGATTCCTCTCCCGTCCAGGCCGGGGCCTCAGTCCTTGTGTGGAGTCGGGGCCGGAACGTGAGGATTCCTCTCCAGTGTTGCCATGGATCTTGGGGTGCTTCTGAGTCTCCCCAGGGGAGTCAGGCCTCGTCTCGAGTGGGGGCATGCACGTGCGCTTTCCTCCCGAGCTGCAGCAGTAGTGTCACGCTTCCTGTCACGTGGATCAAGGGATCTGTGGCTTTCCCTCGAGGCTGTCCCTCGAGGCTTTCCCACGAGGCTTTCCCACAGGGCTGTGCCACGTGCCACCTTCGTGTGAGTCGATCCTCGGCATGAAAGACGAGCCGGTGAAGGGAAAAGAGGTTCCTCTGGAACGGACTGAGACATCTGGGGGACTCTTGGAATGGTGGCACGACCCTGGAGTTCCTCTCGCCGTTCCTGTTGAGACGGCCTCCTCTTGAGATGCGACGGGAACGCCGGGAAATCTTTCCCGACGAAGCAGGGAAAGGATCCCTCATCTCGAGCTACGAGGCGGAAACGGGGCTCGTCTGGATGTGGGCGGGACCCTCGTGATTCCTCTCGAGTGGAGACGGGTATGTCGGGGAACTTCTTGATTTGCAGCAAGGGTGTGAAAGACCCTTTCGAAGTTCCAGAGGGGAGGTGTGATCAGCCTCGAGACGCCTCAGCGGAAATGGGCCTCATCTCGCCTGGAGGGGAGAACCTCCTGGATTTTCTCGAGTTGCGGCAGGTCTTCTCGAGTTACGACGGGGACCTCAGGGACCCGCTCTGGTGGCCTCAGGAAAGGCCAGTCCCCATGCGAGTTGCTAGGGGACCTCTCGGGATTCCTCTCCCGTCCAGGCCGGGGCCTCAGTCCTTGTGTGGAGTCGGGGCCGGAACGTGAGGATTCCTCTCCAGTGTTGCCATGGATATTGGGGTGCTTCTGAGTCTCCCCAGGGGAGTCAGGCCTCGTCTCGAGTGGGGGCATGCACGTGCGCTTTCCTCCCGAGCTGCAGCAGTAGTGTCACGCTTCCTGTCACGTGGATCAAGGGATCTGTGGCTTTCCCTCGAGGCTGTCCCTCGATGCTTTCCCACGAGGCTTTCCCACAGGGCTGTGCCACGTGCCACCTTGGTGTGAGTCGATCCTCGGCGTGAAAGACGAGCCGGTGAAGGGAAAAGAGGTTCCTCTGGAATGGACTGAGACATCTGGGGGACTCTTGGAATGGTGGCACGACCCTGGAGTTCCTCTCGCCGTTCCTGTTGAGAGGGCCTCCTCTTGAGATGCGACGGGAACGCCGGGAACTCTTTCCCGACGAAGCAGGGAAAGGATCCCTCATCTCGAGCTACGAGGCGGAAACGGGGCTCCTCTGGATGTGGGCGGGACCCTCGTGATTCCTCTCGAGTGGAGACGGGTATGTCGGGGAACTTCTTGATTTGCACCAAGGGTGTGAAGGACCCTTTCGAAGTTCCAGAGGGGAGGTGTGATCAGCCTCGAGACGCCTCAGCGGAAATGGGCCTCATCTCGCCTGGAGGGGAAAACCTCCTGGATTTTCTCGAGTTGCGGCAGGTCTTCTCGAGTTACGACGGGGACCTCAGGGACCCGCTCTGGTGGCCTCAGGAAAGGCCAGTCCCCATGCGAGTTGCTAGGGGACCTCTCGGGATTCCTCTCCCATCCATTGCGGGGCCTAAGTCCTTGTGTGGAGTCGGGGCCGGAACCTGAGGATTCCTCTCCAGTGTTGCCATGGATCTTGGAGTGCTTCTGAGTCTCCCCAGGGGAGTCAGGCCTCGTCTCGAGTGGGGGCATGCACGTGCGCTTTCCTCCCGAGCTGCAGCAGTAGTGTCACGCTTCCTGTCACGTGGATCAAGGGATCTGTGGCTTTCCCTCGAGGCTGTCCCTCGAGTCTTTCCCACGAGGCTTTCCCACAGGGCTGTGCCACGTGCCACCTTGTTGTGAGTCGATCCTCGGCGTGAAAGACGAGCCGGTGAAGGGAAAAGAGGTTCCTCTGGAATGGACTGAGACATCTGGGGGACTCTTGGAATGGTGGCACGACCCTGGAGTTCCTCTCGCCGTTCCTGTTGAGAGGGCCTCCTCTTGAGATGCGACGGGAACGCCGGGAAATCTTTCCCGACGAAGCAGGGAAAGGATCCCTCATCTCGAGCTACGAGGCGGAAACGGGGCTCGTCTGGATGTGGGCGGGACCCTCGTGATTCCTCTCGAGTGGAGACGGGTATGTCGGGGAACTTCTTGATTTGCAGCAAGGGTGTGAAGGACCCTTTCGAAGTTCCAGAGGGGAGGTGTGATCAGCCTCGAGACGCCTCAGCGGCACTGGGCCTCATCTCGCCTGGAGGGGAGAACCTCCTGGATTTTCTCGAGTTACGGCAGGTCTTCTCGAGTTACGACGGGGACCTCAGGGACCCGCTCTGGTGGCCTCAGGAAAGGCCAGTACCAATGCGAGTTGCTAGGGGACCTCTCGGGATTCCTCTCCCGTCCATGCCGGGGCCTCAGTCCTTGTGTGGAGTCGGGGCCGGAACCTGAGGATTGCTCTCCAGTGTTGTCATGGATCTTGGGGTGCTTCTGAGTCTCCCCAGGGGAGTCAGGCCTCGTCTCGAGTGGGGGCATGCACGTGCGCTTTCCTCCCGAGCTGCAGTAGTAGTGTCACGCTTCTTGTCACGTGGATCAAGGGATCTGTGGCTTTCCCTCGAGGCTGTCCCTCGAGGCTTTCCCACGAGGCTTTCCCACAGGGCTTTGCCACGTGCCACCTTGGTGTGAGTCGATCCTCGGCGTGAAAGACGAGCCGGTGAAGGGAAAAGAGGTTCCTCTGGAATGGACTGAGACATCTGGGGAACTCTTGGAATGGTGGCACGACCCTGGAGTTCCTCTCGCCATTCCTGTTGAGAGGGCCTCCTCTTGAGATGCGACGGGAACGCCGGGAACTCTTTCCCGACGAAGCAGGGAAAGGATCCCTCATCTCGAGCTATGAGGCGGAAACGGGGCTCCTCTGGATGTGGGCGGGACCCTCGTGATAACTCTCGAGTGGAGACGGCTAGGTCGGGGAACTTCTTGATTTGCACCAAGGGTGTGAAGGACCCTTTCGAAGTTCCAGAGGTGAGGTGTGATCAGCATCGAGACTCCTCAGCGGAAATGGGCCTCATCTCGCCTGGAGGGGAGAACCTCCTGGATTTTCTCGAGTTGCGGCAGGTCTTCTCGAGTTACGACGGTGACCACAGGGACCCGCTCTGGTGGCCACAGGAAAGGCCAGTCCCCATGCGTGTTGCTAGGTGACCTCTCCGGATTCCACTCCCGTCCATGCCGGGGCCTCAGTCCTTGTGTGGAGTCGGGGCCGGAACCTGAGGATTCCTCTCCAGTGTTGCCATGGATCTTGGGGTGCTTCTGAGTCTCCCCAGGGGAGTCAGGCCTCGTCTCGAGTGGTGGCATGCACGTGCGCTTTCCTCCCGAGCTGCAGCAGTAGTGTCACGCTTCTTGTCACGTGGATCAAGGGATCTGTGGCTTTCCCTCGAGGCTGTCCCTCGAGGCTTTCCCACGAGGCCTTCCCACAGGGCTTTGCCACGTGCCACCTTGGTGTGAGTCGATCCTCGGCGTGAAAGACGAGCCGATGAAGGGAAAAGAGGTTCCTCTGGAATGGACTGAGACATCTGGGGGACTCTTGGAATGGTTGCACGACCCTGGAGTTCCTCTCGCCCTTCCTGTTGAGAGGGCCTCCTGTTGAGATGCGACGGGAACGCCGGGAACTCTTTCCCGACGAAGCAGGGAAAGGATCCCTCATCTCGAGCTACGAGGCGGAAACGGGGCTCCTCTGGATGTGGGCGGGACCCTCGTGATTCCTATCGAGTGGAGACGGCTAGGTCGGGGAACTTCTTGATTTGCACCAAGCGTGTGAAGGAGCCTTTCGAAGTTCCAGAGGTGAGGTGTGATCAGCATCGAGACGCCTCAGCGGAAATGGGCCTCATCTCGCCTGGAGTGGAGAACCTCCTGGATTTTCTCGAGTTGCGGCAGGTCTTCTCGAGTTACGACGGGGACCACAGGGACCCGCTCTGGTGGCCACAGGAAAGGCCAGTCCCCATGCGTGTTGCTAGGGGACCTCTCGGGATTCCTCTCCCGTCCATGCCGGGGCCTCAGTCCTTGTGTGGAGTCGGGGCCGGAACCTGAGGATTCCTCTCCAGTGTTGACATGAATCTTGGGGTGCTTCTGAGTCTCCCCAGGGGAGTCAGGCCTCGTCTCGAGTGGGGGCATGCACGTGCGCTTTCCTCCCGAGCTGCAGCAGTAGTGTCACGCTTCCTGTCACGTGGATCAAGGGATCTCTGGCTTTCTCTCGAGGCTGTCCCTCGAGGCTTTCCCACGAGGCTTTCCCACAGGGCTGTGCCACGTGCCACCTTGGTGTGAGTCGATCCTCGGCGTGAAAGACGAGCCGGTGAAGGGAAAAGAGGTTCCTCTGGAATGGACTGAGACATCTGGGGAACTCTTGGAATGGTGGCACGACCCTGGAGTTCCTCTCGCCATTCCTTTTGAGGGGGCCTCCTCTTGAGATGCGACGGGAACGCCGGGAACTCTTTCCCGACGAAGCAGGGAAAGGATCCCTCATCTCGAGCTATGAGGTGGAAACGGGGCTCCTCTGGATGTGGGCGGGACCCTCGTGATAACTCTCGAGTGGAGACGGCTAGGTCGGGGAACTTCTTGATTTGCACCAAGGGTGTGAAGGACCCTTTCGAAGTTCCAAAGGTGAGGTGTGATCAGCATCGAGACGCCTCAGCGGAAATGGGCCTCATCTCGCCTGGAGGGGAGAACCTCCTGGATTTTCTTGAGTTGCGGCAGGTCTTCTCGAGTTACGACGGGGACCACAGGGACCCGCTCTGGTGGCCACAGGAAAGGCCAGTCCCCATGCGTGTTGCTAGGGGACCTCTCGGGATTCCTCTCCCGTCCATGCCGGGGCCTCAGTCCTTGTGTGGAGTCGGGGCCGGAACCTGAGGATTCCTCTCCAGTGTTGCCATGGATCTTGGGGTGCTTCTGAGTCTCCCCAGGGGAGTCAGGCCTCGTCTCGAGTGGGGGCATGCACGTGCGCTTTCCTCCCGAGCTGCAGCACTAGTGTCACGCTTCCTGTCACGTGGATCAAGGGATCTGTGGCTTTCCCTCGAGGCTGTCCCTCGAGGCTTTCCCACGAGGCTTTCCCACAGGGCTGTGCCACGTGCCACCTTGGTGTGAGTCGATCCTCGGCGTGAAAGACGAGCCGGTGAAGGGAAAAGAGGTTCCTCTGGAATGGACTGAGACATCTGGGGAACTCTTGGAATGGTGGCACGACCCTGGAGTTCCTCTCGCCGTTCCTGTTGAGAGGGCCTCCTCTTGAGATGCGACGGGAACGCCGGGAACTCTTTCCCGACGAAGCAGGGAAAGGATCCCTCATCTCGAGCTACGAGGCGGAAACGGGGCTCCTCTGGATGTGGGCGGGACCCTCGTGATTCCTCTCGAGTGGAGACGGCTAGGTCGGGGAACTACTTGATTTGCACCAAGGGTGTGAAGGACCCTTTCGAAGTTCCAGAGGTGAGGTGTGATCAGAATCGAGACTCCTCAGCGGAAATGGGCCTCATCTCGCCTGGAGGGGAGAACCTCCTGGATTTTCTCGAGTTGCGGCAGGTCTTCTCGAGTTACGACGGGGACCACAGGGACCCGCTCTGGTGGCCTCAGGAAAGGCCAGTCCCCATGCGTGTTGCTAGGGGATCTCTCGGGATTCCTCTCCCGTCCATGCCGGGGCCTCAGTCCTTGTGTGGAGTCGGGGCCGGAACCTGAGGATTCCTCTCCAGTGTTGACATGAATCTTGGGGTGCTTCTGAGTCTCCCCAGGGGAGTCAGGCCTCGTCTCGAGTGGGGGCATGCACGTGCGCTTTCCTCCCGAGCTGCAGCAGTAGTGTCACGCTTCCTGTCACGTGGATCAAGGGATCTCTGGCTTTCCCTCGAGGCTGTCCCTCGAGGCTTTCCCACGAGGCTTTCCCACAGGGCTGTGCCACGTGCCACCTTGGTGTGAGTCGATCCTCGGCGTGAAAGACGAGCCGGTGAAGGGAAAAGAGGTTCCTCTGGAATGGACTGAGACATCTGGGGAACTCTTGGAATGGTGGCACGACCCTGGAGTTCCTCTCGCCATTCCTTTTGAGGGGGCCTCCTCTTGAGATGCGACGGGAACGCCGGGAACTCTTTCCCGACGAAGCAGGGAAAGGAACCCTCTTCTCGAGCTATGAGGTGGAAACGGGGCTCCTCTGGATGTGGGCGGGACCCTCGTGATAACTCTCGAGTGGAGACGGCTAGGTCGGGGAACTTCTTGATTTGCACCAAGGGTGTGAAGGACCCTTTCGAAGTTCCAGAGGTGAGGTGTGATCAGCATCGAGACGCCTCAGCGGAAATGGGCCTCATCTCGCCTGGAGGGGAGAACCTCCTGGATTTTCTTGAGTTGCGGCAGGTCTTCTCGAGTTACGACGGGGACCACAGGGACCCGCTCTGGTGGCCTCAGGAAAGGCCAGTCCCCATGCGTGTTGCTAGGGGACCTCTCGGGATTCCTCTCCCGTCCATGCCGGGGCCTCAGTCCTTGTGTGGAGTCGGGGCCGGAACCTGAGGATTCCTCTCCAGTGTTGCCATGGATCTTGGGGTGCTTCTGAGTCTCCCCAGGGGAGTCAGGCCTCATCTCGATTGGGGGCATGCACGTGCGCTTTCCTCCCGAGCTGCAGCAGTAGTGTCACGCTTCCTGTCACGTGGATCAAGGGATCTCTGGCTTGTCCTCGAGGCTGTCCCTCGAGGCTTTCCCACGAGGCTTTCCCACAGGGCTGTGCCACGTGCCACCTTGGTGTGAGTCGATCCTCGGCGTGAAAGACGAGCCGGTGAAGGGAAAAGAGGTTCCTCTGGAATGGACTGAGACATCTGGGGGACTCTTGGAATGGTGGCACGACCCTGGAGTTCCTCTCGCCGTTCCTGTTGAGAGGGCCTCCTCTTGAGATGCGACGGGAACGCCGGGAACTCTTTCCCGACGAAGCAGGGAAAGGATCCCTCATCTCGAGCTACGAGGCGGAAACGGGGCTCCTCTGGATGTGGGCGGGACCCTCGTGATCCCTCTCGAGTGGAGACGGGTATGTCGGGGAACTTCTTGATTTGCACCAATGGTGTGAAGGAGCCTTTCGAAGTTCCAGAGGTGAGGTGTGATCAGCCTCGAGACGCCTCAGCGGAAATGGGCCTCATCTCGCCTGGAGGGGAGAACCTCCTGGATTTTCTCGAGTTGCGGCAGGTCTTCTCGAGTTACGACGGGGACCTCAGGGACCCGCTCTGGTGGCCTCAGGAAAGGCCAGTCCCCATGCGAGTTGCTAGGGGACCTCTCGGGATTCCTCTCCCGTCCATGCCGGGGCCTCAGTCCTTGCGTGGAGTCGGGGCCGGAACCTGAGGATTGCTCTCCAGTGTTGCCATGGAACTTGGGGTGCTTCTGAGTCTCCCCAGGGGAGTCAGGCCTCGTCTCGAGTGGGGGCATGCACGTGCGCTTTCCTCCCGAGCTGCAGCAGTAGTGTCACGCTTCCTGTCACGTGGATCAAGGGATCTCTGGCTTTCCCTCGAGGCTGTCCCTCGAGGCTTTCCCACGAGGCTTTCCCACAGGGCTGTGCCACGTGCCACCTTGGTGTGAGTCGATCCTCGGCGTGAAAGATGAGCCGGTGAAGGGAAAAGAGGTTCCTCTGGAATGGACTGAGACATCTGGGGGACTCTTGGAATGGTGGCACGACCCTGGAGTTCCTCTCGCCGTTCCTGTTGAGAGGGCCTCCTCTTGAGATGCGACGGGAACGCCGGGAACTCTTTCCCGACGAAGCAGGGAAAGGATCCCTCATCTCGAGCTACGAGGCGGAAACGGGGCTCCTCTGGATGTGGGCGGGACCCTCGTGATTCCTCTCGAGTGGAGACGGCTAGGTCGGGGAACTACTTGATTTGCACCAAGGGTGTGAAGGACCCTTTCGAAGTTCCAGAGGTGAGGTGTGATCAGCATCGAGACGCCTCAGCGGAAATGGGCCTCATCTCGCCTGGAGGGGAGAACCTCCTGGATTTTCTCGAGTTGCGGCAGGTCTTCTCGAGTTACGACGGGGACCACAGGGACCCGCTCTGGTGGCCACAGGAAAGGCCAGTCCCCATGCGTGTTGCTAGGGGACCTCTCGGGATTCCTCTCCCGTCCATGCCGGGGCCTCAGTCCTTGTGTGGAGTCGGGGCCGGAACCTGAGGATTCCTCTCCAGTGTTGCCATGAATCTTGGGGTGCTTCTGAGTCTCCCCAGGGGAGTCAGGCCTCGTCTCGAGTGGGGGCATGCATGTGCGCTTTCCTCCCGAGCTGCAGCAGTAGTGTCACGCTTCCTGTCACGTGGATCAAGGGATCTCTGGCTTTCCCTCGAGGCTGTCCCTCGAGGCTTTCCCACGAGGCTTTCCCACAGGGCTGTGCCACGTACCACCTTGGTGTGAGTCGATCCTCGGCGTGAAAGACGAGCCGGTGAAGGGAAAAGAGGTTCCTCTGGAATGGACTGAGACATCTGGGGGATTCTTGGAATGGTGGCACGACCCTGGAGTTCCTCTCGCCGTTCCTGTTGAGAGGGCCTCCTCTTGAGATGCGACGGGAACGCCGGGAACTCTTTCCCGACGAAGCAGGGAAAGGATCCCTCATCTCGAGCTACGAGGCGGAAACGGGGCTCCTCTGGATGTGGGCGGGACCCTCGTGATTCCTCTCGAGTGGAGACGGCTAGGTCGGGGAACTACTTGATTTGCACCAAGGGTGTGAAGGACCCTTTCGAAGTTCCAGAGGTGAGGTGTGATCAGCATCGAGACGCCTCAGCGGAAATGGGCCTCATCTCGCCTGGAGGGGAGAACCTCCTGGATTTTCTCGAGTTGCGGCAGGTCTTCTCGAGTTACGACGGGGACCACAGGGACCCGCTCTGGTGGCCACAGGAAAGGCCAGTCCCCATGCGTGTTGCTAGGGGACCTCTCGGGATTCCTCTCCCGTCCATGCCGGGGCCTCAGTCCTTGTGTGGAGTCGGGGCCGGAACCTGAGGATTCCTCTCCAGTGTTGCCATGAATCTTGGGGTGCTTCTGAGTCTCCCCAGGGGAGTCAGGCCTCGTCTCGAGTGGGGGCATGCATGTGCGCTTTCCTCCCGAGCTGCAGCAGTAGTGTCACGCTTCCTGTCACGTGGATCAAGGGATCTCTGGCTTTCCCTCGAGGCTGTCCCTCGAGGCTTTCCCACGAGGCTTTCCCACAGGGCTGTGCCACGTACCACCTTGGTGTGAGTCGATCCTCGGCGTGAAAGACGAGCCGGTGAAGGGAAAAGAGGTTCCTCTGGAATGGACTGAGACATCTGGGGGATTCTTGGAATGGTGGCACGACCCTGGAGTTCCTCTCGCCGTTCCTGTTGAGAGGGCCTCCTCTTGAGATGCGACGGGAACGCCGGGAACTCTTTCCCGACGAAGCAGGGAAAGGATCCCTCATCTCGAGCTACGAGGCGGAAACGGGGCTCCTCTGGATGTGGGCGGGACCCTCGTGATTCCTCTCGAGTGGAGACGGGTAAGTCGGGGAACTTCTTGATTTGCACCAAGGGTGTGAAGGACCCTTTGGAAGTTCAAGAGGTGAGGTGTGATCAGCCTCGAGACGCCTCAGCGGAAATGGGCCTCATCTCGCCTGGAGGGGAGAACCTCCTGGATTTTCTCGAGTTGCGGCAGGTCTTCTCGAGTTACGACGGGGACCTCAGGGACCCGCTCTGGTGGCCTCAGGAAAGGCCAGTCCCCATGCGAGTTGCTAGGGGACCTCTCGGGATTCCTCTCCCGTCCATGCCGGGGCCTCAGTCCTTGTGTGGAGTCGGGGCCGGAACCTGAGGATTCCTCTCCAGTGTTGCCATGGATCTTGGGGTGCTTCTGAGTCTCCCCAGGGGAGTCAGGCCTCGTCTCGAGTGGGGGCATGCACGTGCGCTTTCCTCCCGAGCTGCAGCACTAGTGTCACGCCTCCTGTCACGTGGATCAAGGGATCTGTGGCTTTCCCTCGAGGCTGTCCCTCGAGGCTTTCCCACGAGGCTTTCCCACAGGGCTGTGCCACGTGCCACCTTGGTGTGAGTCGATCCTCGGCGTGAAAGACGAGCCGGTGAAGGGAAAAGAGGTTCCTCCAGAATGGACTGAGACATCTGGGGGACTCTTGGAATGGTGGCACGACCCTGGAGTTCCTCTCGCCGTTCCTGTTGAGAGGGCCTCCTCTTGAGATGCGACGGGAACGCCGGGAACTCTTTCCCGACGAAGCAGGGAAAGGATCCCTCATCTCGAGCTACGAGGCGGAAACGGGGCTCCTCTGGATGTGGGCGGGACCCTCGTGATTCCTCTCGAGTGGAGACGGCTAGGTCGGGGAACTTCTTGATTTGCACCAAGGGTGTGAAGGACCCTTTCGAAGTTCCAGAGGTGAGGTGTGATCAGCCTCGAGACGCCTCAGCGGAAATGGGCCTCATCTCGCCTGGAGGGGAGAACCTCCTGGATTTTCTCGAGTTGCGGCAGGTCTTCTCGAGTTACGACGGGGACCACAGGGACCCGCTCTGGTGGCCTCAGGAAAGGCCAGTCCCCATGCGTGTTGCTAGGGGACCTCTCGGGATTCCTCTCCCGTCCATGCCGGGGCCTCAGTCCTTGCGTGGAGTCGGGGCCGGAACCTGAGGATTCCTCTCCAGTGTTGCCATGGATCTTGGGGTGCTTCTGAGTCTCCCCAGGGGAGTCAGGCCTCGTCTCGAGTGGGGGCATGCACGTGCGCTTTCCTCCCGAGCTGCAGCACTAGTGTCACGCTTCTTGTCACGTGGATCAAGGGATCTGTGGCGTTCCCTCGAGGCTGTCCCTCGAGGCTTTCACACGAGGCTTTCCCACAGGGCTGTGCCACGTGCCACCTTGGTGTGAGTCGATCCTCGGCGTGAAAGACGAGCCGGTGAAGGGAAAAGAGGTTCCTCTGGAATGGACTGAGACATCTGGGGGACTCTTGGAATGGTGGCACGACCCTGGAGTTCCTCTCGCCGTTCCTGTTGAGAGGGCCTCCTCTTGAGATGCGACGGGAACGCCGGGAACTCTTTCCCGACGAAGCAGGGAAAGGATCCCTCATCTCGAGCTACGAGGCGGAAACGGGGCTCCTCTGGATGTGGGCGGGACCCTCGTGATTCCTCTCGAGTGGAGACGGGTATGTCGGGGAACTTCTTGATTTGCACCAAGGGTGTGAAGGAGTCTTTCGAAGTTCCAGAGGTGAGGTGTGATCAGCCTCGAGACGCCTCAGCGGAAATGGGCCTCATCTCGCCTGGAGGGGAGAACCTCCTGGATTTTCTCGAGTTGCGGCAGGTCTTCTCGAGTTACGACGGGGACCTCAGGGACCCGCTCTGGTGGCCTCAGGAAAGGCCAGTCCCCATGCGAGTTGCTAGGGGACCTCTCGGGATTCCTCTCCCGTCCATGTCGGGGCCTCAGTCCTTGCGTGGAGTCGGGGCCGGAACCTGAGGATTGCTCTCCAGTGTTTCCATGGAACTTGGGGTGCTTCTGAGTCTCCCCAGGGGAGTCAGGACTCGTCTCGAGTGGGGGCATGCACGTGCGCTTTCCTCCCGAGCTGCAGCAGTAGTGTCACGCTTCCTGTCACGTGGATCAAGGGATCTCTGGCTTTCCCTCGAGGCTGTCCCTCGAGGATTTCCCACGAGGCTTTCCCACAGGGCTGTGCCACGTGCCACCTTGGTGTGAGTCGATCCTCGGCGTGAAAGACGAGCCGGTGAAGGGAAAAGTGGTTCCTCTGGAATGGACTGAGACATCTGGGGGACTCTTGGAATGGTGGCACGACCCTGGAGTTCCTCTCGCCGTTCCTGTTGAGAGGGCCTCCTCTTGAGATGCGACGGGAACGCCGGGAACTCTTTCCCGACGAAGCAGGGAAAGGATCCCTCATCTCGAGCTACGAGGCGGAAACGGGGCTCCTCTGGATGTGGGCGGGACCCTCGTGATTCCTCTCGAGTGGAGACGGCTAGGTCGGGGAACTTCTTGATTTGCACCAAGGGTGGGAAGGAGCCTTTCGAAGTTCCAGAGGTGAGGTGTGATCAGCCTCGAGACGCCTCAGCGGAAATGGGCCTCATCTCGCCTGGAGGGGAGAACCTCCTGGATTTTCTCGAGTTGCGGCAGGTCTTCTCGAGTTACAACGGGGACCTCAGGGACCCGCTCTGGTGGCCTCAGGAAAGGCCAGTCCCCATGCGAGTTGCTAGGGGACCGCTCGGGATTCCTCTCCCGTCCATGCCGGGGCCTCAGTCCTTGTGTGGATTCGGGGCCGGAACCTGAGGATTCCTCTCCAGTGTTGCCATGGATCTTGGGGTGCTTCTGAGTCTCCCCAGGGGAGTCAGGCCTCGTCTCGAGTGGGGGCATGCACGTGCGCTTTCCTCCCGAGCTGCAGCAGTAGTGTCACGCTTCCTGTCACGTGGATCAAGGGATCTGTGGCTTTCCCTCGAGGCTGTCCCTCGAGGCTTTCCCACGAGGCTTTCCCACAGGGCTGTGCCACGTGCCACCTTGGTGTGAGTCGATCCTCGGCGTGAAAGACGAGCCGGTGAAGGGAAAAGAGGTTCCTCTGGAATGGACTGAGACCTCTGGGGGACTCTTGGAATGGTGGCACGACCCTGGAGTTCCTCTCGCCGTTCCTGTTGAGAGGGCCTCCTCTTGAGATGCGACGGGAACGCCGGGAACTCTTTCCCGACGAAGCAGGGAAAGGATCCCTCATCTCGAGCTCCGAGGCGGAAACGGGGCTCCTCTGGATGTGGGCGGGACCCTCGTGATTCCTCTCGAGTGGAGACGGCTAGGTCGGGGAACTTCTTGATTTGCACCAAGGGGGTGAAGGACCCTTTCGAAGTTCCAGAGGTGAGGTGTGATCAGCCTCGAGACGCCTCAGCGGAAATGGGCCTCATCTCGCCTGGAGGGGAGAACCTCCTGGATTTTCTCGAGTTGCGGCAGGTCTTCTCGAGTTACGACGGGGACCTCAGGGACCCGCTCTGGTGGCCTCAGGAAAGGCCAGTCCCCATGCGAGTTGCTAGGGGACCTCTCGGGATTCCTCTCCCGTCCATGCCGGGGCCTCAGTCCTTGTGTGGAGTCGGGGCCGGAACCTGAGGATTCCTCTCCAGTGTTGCCATGGATCTTGGGGTGCTTCTGAGTCTCCCCAGGGGAGTCAGGCCTCGTCTCGAGTGGGGGCATGCACGTGCGCTTTCCTCCCGAGCTGCAGCAGTAGTGTCACGCTTCCTGTCACGTGGATCAAGGGATCTGTGGCTTTCCCTCGAGGCTGTCCCTCGAGGCTTTCCCACGAGGCTTTCCCACAGGGCTGTGCCACGTGCCACCTTGGTGTGAGTCGATCCTCGGCGTGAAAGACGAGCCGGTGAAGGGAAAAGAGGTTCCTCTGGAATGGACTGAGACATCTGGGGGACTCTTGGAATGGTGGCACGACCCTGGAGTTCCTCTCGCCGTTCCTGTTGAGAGGGCCTCCTCTTGAGATGCGACGGGAACGCCGGGAACTCTTTCCCGACGAATCAGGGAAAGGATCCCTCATCTCGAGCTACGAGGCGGAAACGGGGCTCCTCTTGATGTGGGCGGGACCCTCGTGATTCCTCTCGAGTGGAGACGGCTAGGTCGGGGAACTTCTTGATTTGCACCAAGGGTGTGAAGGACCCTTTCGAAGTTCCAGAGGTGAGGTGTGATCAGCCTCGAGACGCCTCAGCGGAAATGGGCCTCATCTCGCCTGGAGGGGAGAACCTCCTGGATTTTCTCGAGTTGCGGCAGGTCTTCTCGAGTTACGACGGGGACCTCAGGGACCCGCTCTGGTGGCCTCAGGAAAGGCCAGTCCCCATGCGAGTTGCTAGGGGACCTCTCGGGATTCCTCTCCCGTCCATGTCGGGGCCTCAGTCCTTGCGTGGAGTCGGGGCCGGAACCTGAGGATTGCTCTCCAGTGTTGCCATGGAACTTGGGGTGCTTCTGAGTCTCCCCAGGGGAGTCAGGACTCGTCTCGAGTGGGGGCATGCACGTGCGCTTTCCTCCCGAGCTGCAGCAGTAGTGTCACGCTTCCTGTCACGTGGATCAAGGGATCTCTGGCTTTCCCTCGAGGCTGTCCCTCGAGGATTTCCCACGAGGCTTTCCCACAGGGCTGTGCCACGTGCCACCTTGGTGTGAGTCGATCCTCGGCGTGAAAGACGAGCCGGTGAAGGGAAAAGTGGTTCCTCTGGAATGGACTGAGACATCTGGGGGACTCTTGGAATGGTGGCACGACCCTGGAGTTCCTCTCGCCGTTCCTGTTGAGAGGGCCTCCTCTTGAGATGCGACGGGAACGCCGGGAACTCTTTCCCGACGAAGCAGGGAAAGGATCCCTCATCTCGAGCTACGAGGCGGAAACGGGGCTCCTCTGGATGTGGGCGGGACCCTCGTGATTCCTCTCGAGTGGAGACGGCTAGGTCGGGGAACTTCTTGATTTGCACCAAGGGTGGGAAGGAGCCTTTCGAAGTTCCAGAGGTGAGGTGTGATCAGCCTCGAGACGCCTCAGCGGAAATGGGCCTCATCTCGCCTGGAGGGGAGAACCTCCTGGATTTTCTCGAGTTGCGGCAGGTCTTCTCGAGTTACAACGGGGACCTCAGGGACCCGCTCTGGTGGCCTCAGGAAAGGCCAGTCCCCATGCGAGTTGCTAGGGGACCGCTCGGGATTCCTCTCCCGTCCATGCCGGGGCCTCAGTCCTTGTGTGGATTCGGGGCCGGAACCTGAGGATTCCTCTCCAGTGTTGCCATGGATCTTGGGGTGCTTCTGAGTCTCCCCAGGGGAGTCAGGCCTCGTCTCGAGTGGGGGCATGCACGTGCGCTTTCCTCCCGAGCTGCAGCAGTAGTGTCACGCTTCCTGTCACGTGGATCAAGGGATCTGTGGCTTTCCCTCGAGGCTGTCCCTCGAGGCTTTCCCACGAGGCTTTCCCACAGGGCTGTGCCACGTGCCACCTTGGTGTGAGTCGATCCTCGGCGTGAAAGACGAGCCGGTGAAGGGAAAAGAGGTTCCTCTGGAATGGACTGAGACCTCTGGGGGACTCTTGGAATGGTGGCACGACCCTGGAGTTCCTCTCGCCGTTCCTGTTGAGAGGGCCTCCTCTTGAGATGCGACGGGAACGCCGGGAACTCTTTCCCGACGAAGCAGGGAAAGGATCCCTCATCTCGAGCTCCGAGGCGGAAACGGGGCTCCTCTGGATGTGGGCGGGACCCTCGTGATTCCTCTCGAGTGGAGACGGCTAGGTCGGGGAACTTCTTGATTTGCACCAAGGGGGTGAAGGACCCTTTCGAAGTTCCAGAGGTGAGGTGTGATCAGCCTCGAGACGCCTCAGCGGAAATGGGCCTCATCTCGCCTGGAGGGGAGAACCTCCTGGATTTTCTCGAGTTGCGGCAGGTCTTCTCGAGTTACGACGGGGACCTCAGGGACCCGCTCTGGTGGCCTCAGGAAAGGCCAGTCCCCATGCGAGTTGCTAGGGGACCTCTCGGGATTCCTCTCCCGTCCATGCCGGGGCCTCAGTCCTTGTGTGGAGTCGGGGCCGGAACCTGAGGATTCCTCTCCAGTGTTGCCATGGATCTTGGGGTGCTTCTGAGTCTCCCCAGGGGAGTCAGGCCTCGTCTCGAGTGGGGGCATGCACGTGCGCTTTCCTCCCGAGCTGCAGCAGTAGTGTCACGCTTCCTGTCACGTGGATCAAGGGATCTGTGGCTTTCCCTCGAGGCTGTCCCTCGAGGCTTTCCCACGAGGCTTTCCCACAGGGCTGTGCCACGTGCCACCTTGGTGTGAGTCGATCCTCGGCGTGAAAGACGAGCCGGTGAAGGGAAAAGAGGTTCCTCTGGAATGGACTGAGACATCTGGGGGACTCTTGGAATGGTGGCACGACCCTGGAGTTCCTCTCGCCGTTCCTGTTGAGAGGGCCTCCTCTTGAGATGCGACGGGAACGCCGGGAACTCTTTCCCGACGAATCAGGGAAAGGATCCCTCATCTCGAGCTACGAGGCGGAAACGGGGCTCCTCTGGATGTGGGCGGGACCCTCGTGATTCCTCTCGAGTGGAGACGGCTAGGTCGGGGAACTTCTTGATTTGCACCAAGGGTGTGAAGGACCCTTTCGAAGTTCCAGAGGTGAGGTGTGATCAGCCTCGAGACGCCTCAGCGGAAATGGGCCTCATCTCGCCTGGAGGGGAGAACCTCCTGGATTTTCTCGAGTTGCGGCAGGTCTTCTCGAGTTACGACGGGGACCTCAGGGACCCGCTCTGGTGGCCTCAGGAAAGGCCAGTCCCCATGCGAGTTGCTAGGGGACCTCTCGGGATTCCTCTCCCGTCCATGCCGGGGCCTCAGTCCTTGTGTGGAGTCGGGTCGGAACCTGAGGATTGCTCTCCAGTGTTGTCATGGATCTTGGGGTGCTTCTGAGTCTCCCCAGGGGAGTCAGGCCTCGTCTCGAGTGGGGGCATGCACGTGCGCTTTCCTCCCGAGCTGCAGCAGTAGTGTCACGCTTCCTGTCACGTGGATCAAGGGATCTGTGGCTTTCCCTCGAGGCTGTCCCTCGAGGCTTTCCCACGAGGCTTTCCCACAGGGCTGTGCCACGTGCCACCTTGGTGTGAGTCGATCCTCGGCGTGAAAGACGAGCCGGTGAAGGGAAAAGAGGTTCCTCTGGAATGGACTGAGACATCTGGGGGACTCTTGGAATGGTGGCACGACCCTGGAGTTCCTCTCGCCGTTCCTGTTGAGAGGGCCTCCTCTTGAGATGCGACAGGAACGCCGGGGACTCTTTCCCGACGAAGCAGGGAAAGGATCCCTCATCTCGAGCTACGAGGCGGACACGGGGCTCCTCTGGATGTGGGCGGGACCCTCGTGATTCCTCTCGAGTGGAGACGGCTAGGTCGGGGAACTTTTTGATTTGCACCAAGGGTGTGAATGAGCCTTTCGAAGTTCCGGAGGTGAGGTGTGATCAGCCTCGAGACGCCTCAGCGGAAATGGGCCTCATCTCGCCTGGAGGGGAGAACCTCCTGGATTTTCTCGAGTTGCGGCAGGTCTTCTCGAGTTACGACGGGGACCTCAGGGACCCGCTCTGGTGGCCTCAGGAAAGGCCAGTCCCCATGCGAGTTGCTAGGGGACCTCTCGGGATTCCTCTCCCGTCCATGCCGGGGCCTCAGTCCTTGTGTGGAGTCGGGGCCGGAACCTGAGGATTGCTCTCCAGTGTTGTCATGGATCTTGGGGTGCTTCTGAGTCTCCCCACGGGAGTCAGGCCTCGTCTCGAGTGGGGGCATGCACGTGCGCTTTCCTCCCGAGCTGCAGCAGTAGTGTCACGCTTCCTGTCACGTGGATCAAGGGATCTGTGGCTTTCCCTCGAGGCTGTCCCTCGAGGCTTTCCCACGAGGCTTTCCCACAGGGCTGTGCCACGTGCCACCTTGGTGTGAGTCGATCCTCGGTGTGAAGGACGAGCCGGTGAAGGGAAAAGAGGTTCCTCTGGAATGGACTGAGACATCTGGGGGACTCTTGGAATGGTGGCACGACCCTGGAGTTCCTCTCGCCGTTCCTGTTGAGAGGGCCTCCTCTTGAGATGCGACGGGAACGCCGGGAACTCTTTCCCGACGAAGCAGGGAAAGGATCCCTCATCTCGAGTTACGAGGCAGAAACGGGGCTCCTCTGGATGTGGGCGGGACCCTCGTGATTCCTCTCGAGTGGAGACGGCTATGTCGGGGAACTTCTTGATTTGCACCAAGGGTGTGAAGGACCCTTTCGAAGTTCCAGAGGTGAGGTGTGATCAGCCTCGAGACGCCTCAGCGGAAATGGGCCTCATCTCGCCTGGAGGGGAGAACCTCCTGGATTATCTCGAGTTGCGGCAGGTCTTCTCGAGTTACGAAGGGGACCTCAGGGACCCGCTCTGGTGGCCTCAGGAAAGGCCAGTCCCCATGCGTGTTGCTAGGGGACCTCTCGGGATTCCTCTCCCGTCCATGCCGGGGCCTCAGTCCTTGTGTGGAGTCGGGGCCGGAACCTGAGGATTCCTCTCCAGTGTTGCCATGGATCTTGGGGTGCTTCTGAGTCTCCCCAGGGGAGTCAGGCCTCGTCTCGAGTGGGGGCATGCACGTGCGCTTTCCTCCCGAGCTGCAGCAGTAGTGTCACGCTTCCTGTCACGTGGATCAAGGGATCTGTGGCTTTCCCTCGAGGCTGTCCCTCGAGGCTTTCCCACGAGGCTTTCCCACAGGGCTGTGCCACGTGCCACCTTGGTGTGAGTCGATCCTCGGCGTGAAAGACGAGCCGGTGAAGGGAAAAGAGGTTCCTCTGGAATGGACTGAGACATCTGGGGGACTCTTGGAATGGTGGCACGACCCTGGAGTTCCTCTCGCCGTTCCTGTTGAGAGGGCCTCCTCTTGAGATGCGACGGGAACGCCGGGAACTCTTTCCCGACGAAGCAGGGAAAGGATCCCTCATCTCGAGCTACGAGGCGGACACGGGGCTCCTCTGGATGTGGGCGGGACCCTCGTGATTCCTCTCGAGTGGAGACGGCTAGGTCGGGGAACTTCTTGATTTGCACCAAGGGTGTGAAGGAGCCTTTCGAAGTTCCAGAGGTGAGGTGTGATCAGCCTCGAGACGCCTCAGCGGAAATGGGCCTCATCTCGCCTGGAGGGGAGAACCTCCTGGATTATCTCGAGTTGCGGCAGGTCTTCTCGAGTTACGAAGGGGACCTCAGGGACCCGCTCTGGTGGCCTCAGGAAAGGCCAGTCCCCATGCGTGTTGCTAGGTGACCTCTCGGGATTCCTCTCCCGTCCATGCCGGGGCCTCAGTCCTTGTGTGGAGTCGGGGCCGGAACCTGAGGATTCCTCTCCAGTGTTGCCATGGATCTTGGGGTGCTTCTGAGTCTCCCCAGGGGAGTCAGGCCTCGTCTCGAGTGGGGGCATGCACGTGCGCTTTCCTCCCGTGCTGCAGCAGTAGTGTCACGCTTCCTGTCACGTGGATCAAGGGATCTGTGGCTTTCCCTCGAGGCTGTCCCTCGAGGCTTTCCCACGAGGCTTTCCCACAGGGCTGTGCCACGTGCCACCTTGGTGTGAGTCGATCCTCGGCGTGAAAGACGAGCCGGTGAAGGGAAAAGAGGTTCCTCTGGAATGGACTGAGACATCTGGGGGACTCTTGGAATGGTGGCACGACCCTGGAGTTCCTCTCGCCGTTCCTGTTGAGAGGGCCTCCTCTTGAGATGCGACGGGAACGCCGGGAACTCTTTCCCGACGAAGCAGGGAAAGGATCCCTCATCTCGAGCTCCGAGGCGGAAACGGGGCTCCTCTGGATGTGGGCGGGACCCTCGTGATTCCTCTCGAGAGGAGACGGGTATGTCGGGGAACTTCTTGATTTGCACCAAGGGTGTGAAGGACCCTTTCGAAGTTCCAGAGGTGAGGTGTGATCAGCCTCGAGACGCCTCAGCGGAAATGGGCCTCATCTCGCCTGGAGGGGAGAACCTCCTGGATTTTCTCGAGTTGCGGCAGGTCTTCTCGAGTTACGACGGGGACCTCAGGGACCCGCTCTGGTGGCCTCAGGAAAGGCCAGTCCCCATGCGAGTTGCTAGGGGACCTCTCGGGATTCCTCTCCCGTCCATTCCGGGGCCTCAGTCCTTGTGTGGAGTCGGGGCCGGAACCTGAGGATTGCTCTCCAGTGTTGTCATGGATCTTGGGGTGCTTCTGAGTCTCCCCAGGGGAGTCAGGCCTCGTCTCGAGTGGGGGCATGCACGTGCGCTTTCCTCCCGAGCTGCAGCAGTAGTGTCACGCTTCCTGTCACGTGGATCAAGGGATCTGTGGCTTTCCCTCGAGGCTGTCCCTCGAGGCTTTCCCACGAGGCTTTCCCACAGGGCTGTGCCACGTGCCACCTTGGTGTGAGTCGATCCTCGGCGTGAAAGACGAGCCGGTGAAGGGAAAAGAGGTTCCTCTGGAATGGACTGAGACATCTGGGGGACTCTTGGAATGGTGGCACGACCCTGGAGTTCCTCTTGCCGTTCCTGTTGAGAGGGCCTCCTCTTGAGATGCGACGGGAACGCCGGGGACTCTTTCCCGACGAAGCAGGGAAAGGATCCCTCATCTCGAGCTACGAGGCGGACACGGGGCTCCTCTGGATGTGGGCGGGACCCTCGTGATTCCTCTCGAGTGGAGACGGCTAGGTCAGGGAACTTCTTGATTTGCACCAAGGGTGTGAAGGAGCCTTTCGAAGTTCCAGAGGTGAGGTGTGATCAGCCTCGAGACGCCTCAGCGGAAATGGGCCTCATCTCGCCTGGAGGGGAGAACCTCCTGGATTTTCTCGAGTTGCAGCAGGTGTTCTCGAGTTACGACGGGGACCTCAGGGACCCGCTCTGGTGGCCTCAGGAAAGGCCAGTCCACATGCGAGTTTCTAGGGGACCTCTCGGGATTCCTCTCCCGTCCATGCCGGGGCCTCAGTCCTTGTGTGGAGTCGGGGCCGGAACCTGAGGATTGCTCTCCAGTGTTGTCATGGATCTTGGGGTGCTTCTGAGTCTCCCCAGGGGAGTCAGGCCTCGTCTCGAGTGGGGGCATGCACGTGCGCTTTCCTCCCGAGCTGCAGCAGTAGTGTCACGCTTCCTGTCACGTGGATCAAGGGATCTGTGGCTTTCCCTCGAGGCTGTCCCTCGAGGCTTTCCCACGAGGCTTTCCCACAGGGCTGTGCCACGTGCCACCTTGGTGTGAGTCGATCCTCGGCGTGAAGGACGAGCCGGTGAAGGGAAAAGAGGTTCCTCTGGAATGGACTGAGACATCTGGGGGACTCTTGGAATGGTGGCACGACCCTGGAGTTCCTCTCGCCGTTCCTGTTGAGAGGGCCTCCTCTTGAGATGCGACGGGAACGCCGGGAACTCTTTCCCGACGAAGCAGGGAAAGGATCCCTCATCTCGAGCTACGAGGCAGAAACGGGGCTCCTCTGGATGTGGGCGGGACCCTCGTGATTCCTCTCGAGTGGAGACGGCTAGGTCGGGGAACTTCTTGATTTGCACCAAGGGTGTGAAGGACCCTTTCGAAGTTCCAGAGGTGAGGTGTGATCAGCCTCGAGACGCCTCAGCGGAAATGGGCCTCATCTCGCCTGGAGGGGAGAACCTCCTGGATTTTCTCGAGTTGCGGCAGGTCTTCTCGAGTTACGAAGGGGACCTCAGGGACCCGCTCTGGTGGCCTCAGGAAAGGCCAGTCCCCATTCGTGTTGCTAGGGGACCTCTCGGGATTCCTCTCCCGTCCATGCCGGGGCCTCAGTCCTTGTGTGGAGTCGGGGCCGGAACCTGAGGATTCCTCTCCAGTGTTGCCATGGATCTTGGGGTGCTTCTGAGTCTCCCCAGGGGAGTCAGGCCTCGTCTCGAGTGGGGGCATGCACGTGCGCTTTCCTCCCGAGCTGCAGCAGTAGTGTCACGCTTCCTGTCACGTGGATCAAGGGATCTGTGGCTTTCCCTCGAGGCTGTCCCTCGAGGCTTTCCCACGAGGCTTTCCCACAGGGCTGTGCCACGTGCCACCTTGGTGTGAGTCGATCCTCGGCGTGAAAGACGAGCCGGTGAAGGGAAAAGAGGTTCCTCTGGAATGGACTGAGACATCTGGGGGACTCTTGGAATGGTGGCACGACCCTGGAGTTCCTCTCGCCGTTCCTGTTGAGAGGGCCTCCTCTTGAGATGCGACGGGAACGCCGGGAACTCTTTCCCGACGAAGCAGGGAAAGGATCCCTCATCTCGAGCTCCGAGGCGGAAACGGGGCTCCTCTGGATGTGGGCGGGACCCTCGTGATTCCTCTCGAGTGGAGACGGCTAGGTCGGGGAACTTCTTGATTTGCACCAAGGGTGTGAAGGAGCCTTTCGAAGTTCCAGAGGGGAGGTGTGATCAGCCTCGAGACGCCTCAGCGGAAATGGGCCTCATCTCGCCTGGAGGGGAGAACCTCCTGGATTTTCTCGAGTTGCGGCAGGTCTTCTCGAGTTACGACGGGGACCACAGGGACCCGCTCTGGTGGCCTCAGGAAAGGCCAGTCCCCATGTGAGTTGCTAGGGGACCTCTCGGGATTCCTCTCCCGTCCATGCCGGGGCCTCAGTCCTTGTGTGGAGTCGGGGCCGGAACCTGAGGATTCCTCTCCAGTGTTGCCATGGATCTTGGGGTGCTTCTGAGTCTCCCCAGGGGAGTCAGGCCTCGTCTCGAGTGGGGGCATGCACGTGCGCTTTCCTCCCGAGCTGCAGCAGTAGTTCACGCTTCCTGTCACGTGGATCAAGGGATCTGTGGCTTTCCCTCGAGGCTGTCCCTCGAGGCTTTCCCACGAGGCTTTCCCACAGGGCTGTGCCACGTGCCACCTTGGTGTGAGTCGATCCTCGGTGTGAAGGACGAGCCGGTGAAGGGAAAAGAGGTTCCTCTGGAATGGACTGAGACATCTGGGGGACTCCTGGAATGGTGGCACGACCCTGGAGTTCCTCTCGCCGTTCCTGTTGAGAGGGCCTCCTCTTGAGATGCGACGGGAACGCCGGGAACTCTTTCCCGACGAAGCAGGGAAAGGATCCCTCATCTCGAGCTACGAGGCGGAAACGGGGCTCCTCTGGATGTGGGCGGGACCCTCGTGATTCCTCTCGAGTGGAGAGGGCTAGGTCGGGGAACTTCTTGATTTGCACCAAGGGTGTGAAGGACCCTTTCGAAGTTCCAGAGGTGAGGTTTGATCAGCCTCGAGACGCCTCAGCGGAAATGGGCCTCATCTCGCCTGGAGGGGAGAACCTCCTGGATTTTCTCGAGTTGCGGCAGGTCTTCTCGAGTTACGACGGGGACCACAGGGACCCGCTCTGGTGGCCTCAGGAAAGGCCAGTCCCCATGCGTGTTGCTAGGGGACCTCTCGGGATTCCTCTCCCGTCCATGCCGGGGCCTCAGTCCTTGTGAGGAGTCGGGGCCGGAACCTGAGGATTCCTCTCCAGTGTTGCCATGGATCTTGGGGTGCTTCTGAGTCTCCCCAGGGGAGTCAGGCCTCGTCTCGAGTGGGGGCATGCACGTGCGCTTTCCTCCCGAGCTGCAGCAGTAGTGTCACGCTTCCTGTCACGTGGATCAAGGGATCTGTGGCTTTCCCTCGAGGCTGTCCCTCGAGGCTTTCCCACGAGGCTTTCCCACAGGGCTGTGCCACGTGCCACCTTGGTGTGAGTCGATCCTCGGCGTGAAAGACGAGCCGGTGAAGGGAAAAGAGGTTCCTCTGGAATGGACTGAGACATCTGGGGGACTCTTGGAATGGTGGCACGACCCTGGAGTTCCTCTCGCCGTTCCTGTTGAGAGGGCCTCCTCTTGAGATGCGACGGGAACGCCGGGAACTCTTTCCCGACGAAGCAGGGAAAGGATCCCTCATCTCGAGCTACGAGGCGGAAACGGGGCTCCTCTGGATGTGGGCGGGACCCTCGTGATCCCTCTCGAGTGGAGACGGGTATGTCGGGGAACTTCTTGATTTGCACCAAGGGTGTGAAGGACCCTTTCGAAGTTCCAGAGGTGAGGTGTGATCAGCCTCGAGACGCCTCAGCGGAAATGGGCCTCATCTCGCCTGGAGGGGAGAACCTCCTGGATTTTCTCGAGTTGCGGCAGGTCTTCTCGAGTTACGACGGGGACCTCAGGGACCCGCTCTGGTGGCCTCAGGAAAGGCCAGTCCCCATGCGAGTTGCTAGGGGACCTCTCGGGATTCCTCTCCCGTCCATGCCGGGGCCTCAGTCCTTGCGTGGAGTCGGGGCCGGAACCTGAGGATTGCTCTCCAGTGTTGCCATGGAACTTGGGGTGCTTCTGAGTCTCCCCAGGGGAGTCAGGCCTCGTCTCGAGTGGGGGCATGCACGTGCGCTTTCCTCCCGAGCTGCAGCAGTAGTGTCACGCTTCCTGTCACGTGGATCAAGGGATCTCTGGCTTTCCCTCGAGGCTGTCCCTCGAGGCTTTCCCACGAGGCTTTCCCACAGGGCTGTGCCACGTGCCACCTTGGTGTGAGTCGATCCTCGGCGTGAAAGATGAGCCGGTGAAGGGAAAAGAGGTTCCTCTGGAATGGACTGAGACATCTGGGGGACTCTTGGAATGGTGGCACGACCCTGGAGTTCCTCTCGCCGTTCCTGTTGAGAGGGCCTCCTCTTGAGATGCGACGGGAACGCCGGGAACTCTTTCCCGACGAAGCAGGGAAAGGATCCCTCATCTCGAGCTACGAGGCGGAAACGGGGCTCCTCTGGATGTGGGCGGGACCCTCGTGATTCCTCTCGAGTGGAGACGGCTAGGTCGGGGAACTACTTGATTTGCACCAAGGGTGTGAAGGACCCTTTCGAAGTTCCAGAGGTGAGGTGTGATCAGCATCGAGACGCCTCAGCGGAAATGGGCCTCATCTCGCCTGGAGGGGAGAACCTCCTGGATTTTCTCGAGTTGCGGCAGGTCTTCTCGAGTTACGACGGGGACCACAGGGACCCGCTCTGGTGGCCACAGGAAAGGCCAGTCCCCATGCGTGTTGCTAGGGGACCTCTCGGGATTCCTCTCCCGTCCATGCCGGGGCCTCAATCCTTGTGTGGAGTCGGGGCCGGAACCTGAGGATTCCTCTCCAGTGTTGCCATGAATCTTGGGGTGCTTCTGAGTCTCCCCAGGGGAGTCAGGCCTCGTCTCGAGTGGGGGCATGCATGTGCGCTTTCCTCCCGAGCTGCAGCAGTAGTGTCACGCTTCCTGTCACGTGGATCAAGGGATCTCTGGCTTTCCCTCGAGGCTGTCCCTCGAGGCTTTCCCACGAGGCTTTCCCACAGGGCTGTGCCACGTACCACCTTGGTGTGAGTCGATCCTCGGCGTGAAAGACGAGCCGGTGAAGGGAAAAGAGGTTCCTCTGGAATGGACTGAGACATCTGGGGGATTCTTGGAATGGTGGCACGACCCTGGAGTTCCTCTCGCCGTTCCTGTTGAGAGGGCCTCCTCTTGAGATGCGACGGGAACGCCGGGAACTCTTTCCCGACGAAGCAGGGAAAGGATCCCTCATCTCGAGCTACGAGGCGGAAACGGGGCTCCTCTGGATGTGGGCGGGACCCTCGTGATTCCTCTCGAGTGGAGACGGGTAAGTCGGGGAACTTCTTGATTTGCACCAAGGGTGTGAAGGACCCTTTGGAAGTTCAAGAGGTGAGGTGTGATCAGCCTCGAGACGCCTCAGCGGAAATGGGCCTCATCTCGCCTGGAGGGGAGAACCTCCTGGATTTTCTCGAGTTGCGGCAGGTCTTCTCGAGTTACGACGGGGACCTCAGGGACCCGCTCTGGTGGCCTCAGGAAAGGCCAGTCCCCATGCGAGTTGCTAGGGGACCTCTCGGGATTCCTCTCCCGTCCATGCCGGGGCCTCAGTCCTTGTGTGGAGTCGGGGCCGGAACCTGAGGATTCCTCTCCAGTGTTGCCATGGATCTTGGGGTGCTTCTGAGTCTCCCCAGGGGAGTCAGGCCTCGTCTCGAGTGGGGGCATGCACGTGCGCTTTCCTCCCGAGCTGCAGCACTAGTGTCACGCCTCCTGTCACGTGGATCAAGGGATCTGTGGCTTTCCCTCGAGGCTGTCCCTCGAGGCTTTCCCACGAGGCTTTCCCACAGGGCTGTGCCACGTGCCACCTTGGTGTGAGTCGATCCTCGGCGTGAAAGACGAGCCGGTGAAGGGAAAAGAGGTTCCTCCAGAATGGACTGAGACATCTGGGGGACTCTTGGAATGGTGGCACGACCCTGGAGTTCCTCTCGCCGTTCCTGTTGAGAGGGCCTCCTCTTGAGATGCGACGGGAACGCCGGGAACTCTTTCCCGACGAAGCAGGGAAAGGATCCCTCATCTCGAGCTACGAGGCGGAAACGGGGCTCCTCTGGATGTGGGCGGGACCGTCGTGATTCCTCTCGAGTGGAGACGGGTAGGTCGGGGAACTTCTTGATTTGCACCAAGGGTGTGAAGGACCCTTTCGAAGTTCCAGAGGTGAGGTGTGATCAGCCTCGAGACGCCTCAGCGGAAATGGGCCTCATCTCGCCTGGAGGGGAGAACCTCCTGGATTTTCTCGAGTTGCGGCAGGTCTTCTCGAGTTACGACGGGGACCACAGGGACCCGCTCTGGTGGCCTCAGGAAAGGCCAGTCCCCATGCGTGTTGCTAGGGGACCTCTCGGGATTCCTCTCCCGTCCATGCCGGGGCCTCAGTCCTTGCGTGGAGTCGGGGCCGGAACCTGAGGATTCCTCTCCAGTGTTGCCATGGATCTTGGGGTGCTTCTGAGTCTCCCCAGGGGAGTCAGGCCTCGTCTCGAGTGGGGGCATGCACGTGCGCTTTCCTCCCGAGCTGCAGCACTAGTGTCACGCTTCTTGTCACGTGGATCAAGGGATCTGTGGCGTTCCCTCGAGGCTGTCCCTCGAGGCTTTCACACGAGGCTTTCCCACAGGGCTGTGCCACGTGCCACCTTGGTGTGAGTCGATCCTCGGCGTGAAAGACGAGCCGGTGAAGGGAAAAGAGGTTCCTCTGGAATGGACTGAGACATCTGGGGGACTCTTGGAATGGTGGGACGACCCTGGAGTTCCTCTCGCCGTTCCTGTTGAGAGGGCCTCCTCTTGAGATGCGACGGGAACGCCGGGAACTCTTTCCCGACGAAGCAGGGAAAGGATCCCTCATCTCGAGCTACGAGGCGGAAACGGGGCTCCTCTGGATGTGGGCGGGACCCTCGTGATTCCTCTCGAGTGGAGACGGGTATGTCGGGGAACTTCTTGATTTGCACCAAGGGTGTGAAGGAGTCTTTCGAAGTTCCAGAGGTGAGGTGTGATCAGCCTCGAGACGCCTCAGCGGAAATGGGCCTCATCTCGCCTGGAGGGGAGAACCTCCTGGATTTTCTCGAGTTGCGGCAGGTCTTCTCGAGTTACGACGGGGACCTCAGGGACCCGCTCTGGTGGCCTCAGGAAAGGCCAGTCCCCATGCGAGTTGCTAGGGGACCTCTCGGGATTCCTCTCCCGTCCATGTCGGGGCCTCAGTCCTTGCGTGGAGTCGGGGCCGGAACCTGAGGATTGCTCTCCAGTGTTTCCATGGAACTTGGGGTGCTTCTGAGTCTCCCCAGGGGAGTCAGGACTCGTCTCGAGTGGGGGCATGCACGTGCGCTTTCCTCCCGAGCTGCAGCAGTAGTGTCACGCTTCCTGTCACGTGGATCAAGGGATCTCTGGCTTTCCCTCGAGGCTGTCCCTCGAGGATTTCCCACGAGGCTTTCCCACAGGGCTGTGCCACGTGCCACCTTGGTGTGAGTCGATCCTCGGCGTGAAAGACGAGCCGGTGAAGGGAAAAGTTTTTCCTCTGGAATGGACTGAGACATCTGGGGGACTCTTGGAATGGTGGCACGACCCTGGAGTTCCTCTCGCCGTTCCTGTTGAGAGGGCCTCCTCTTGAGATGCGACGGGAACGCCGGGAACTCTTTCCTGACGAAGCAGGGAAAGGATCCCTCATCTCGAGCTACGAGGCGGAAACGGGGCTCCTCTGGATGTGGGCGGGACCCTCGTGATTCCTCTCGAGTGGAGACGGCTAGGTCGGGGAACTTCTTGATTTGCACCAAGGGTGGGAAGGAGCCTTTCGAAGTTCCAGAGGTGAGGTGTGATCAGCCTCGAGACGCCTCAGCGGAAATGGGCCTCATCTCGCCTGGAGGGGAGAACCTCCTGGATTTTCTCGAGTTGCGGCAGGTCTTCTCGAGTTACAACGGGGACCTCAGGGACCCGCTCTGGTGGCCTCAGGAAAGGCCAGTCCCCATGCGAGTTGCTAGGGGACCGCTCGGGATTCCTCTCCCGTCCATGCCGGGGCCTCAGTCCTTGTGTGGATTCGGGGCCGGAACCTGAGGATTCCTCTCCAGTGTTGCCATGGATCTTGGGGTGCTTCTGAGTCTCCCCAGGGGAGTCAGGCCTCGTCTCGAGTGGGGGCATGCACGTGCGCTTTCCTCCCGAGCTGCAGCAGTAGTGTCACGCTTCCTGTCACGTGGATCAAGGGATCTGTGGCTTTCCCTCGAGGCTGTCCCTCGAGGCTTTCCCACGAGGCTTTCCCACAGGGCTGTGCCACGTGCCACCTTGGTGTGAGTCGATCCTCGGCGTGAAAGACGAGCCGGTGAAGGGAAAAGAGGTTCCTCTGGAATGGACTGAGACCTCTGGGGGACTCTTGGAATGGTGGCACGACCCTGGAGTTCCTCTCGCCGTTCCTGTTTAAAGGGCCTCCTCTTGAGATGCGACGGGAACGCCGGGAACTCTTTCCCGACGAAGCAGGGAAAGGATCCCTCATCTCGAGCTCCGAGGCGGAAACGGGGCTCCTCTGGATGTGGGCGGGACCCTCGTGATTCCTCTCGAGTGGAGACGGCTAGGTCGGGGAACTTCTTGATTTGCACCAAGGGGGTGAAGGACCCTTTCGAAGTTCCAGAGGTGAGGTGTGATCAGCCTCGAGACGCCTCAGCGGAAATGGGCCTCATCTCGCCTGGAGGGGAGAACCTCCTGGATTTTCTCGAGTTGCGGCAGGTCTTCTCGAGTTACGACGGGGACCTCAGGGACCCGCTCTGGTGGCCTCAGGAAAGGCCAGTCCCCATGCGAGTTGCTAGGGGACCTCTCGGGATTCCTCTCCCGTCCATGCCGGGGCCTCAGTCCTTGTGTGGAGTCGGGGCCGGAACCTGAGGATTCCTCTCCAGTGTTGCCATGGATCTTGGGGTGCTTCTGAGTCTCCCCAGGGGAGTCAGGCCTCGTCTCGAGTGGGGGCATGCACGTGCGCTTTCCTCCCGAGCTGCAGCAGTAGTGTCACGCTTCCTGTCACGTGGATCAAGGGATCTGTGGCTTTCCCTCGAGGCTGTCCCTCGAGGCTTTCCCACGAGGCTTTCCCACAGGGCTGTGCCACGTGCCACCTTGGTGTGAGTCGATCCTCGGCGTGAAAGACGAGCCGGTGAAGGGAAAAGAGGTTCCTCTGGAATGGACTGAGACATCTGGGGGACTCTTGGAATGGTGGCACGACCCTGGAGTTCCTCTCGCCGTTCCTGTTGAGAGGGCCTCCTCTTGAGATGCGACGGGAACGCCGGGAACTCTTTCCCGACGAATCAGGGAAAGGATCCCTCATCTCGAGCTACGAGGCGGAAACGGGGCTCCTCTGGATGTGGGCGGGACCCTCGTGATTCCTCTCGAGTGGAGACGGCTAGGTCGGGGAACTTCTTGATTTGCACCAAGGGTGTGAAGGACCCTTTCGAAGTTCCAGAGGTGAGGTGTGATCAGCCTCGAGACGCCTCAGCGGAAATGGGCCTCATCTCGCCTGGAGGGGAGAACCTCCTGGATTTTCTCGAGTTGCGGCAGGTCTTCTCGAGTTACGACGGGGACCTCAGGGACCCGCTCTGGTGGCCTCAGGAAAGGCCAGTCCCCATGCGAGTTGCTAGGGGACCTCTCGGGATTCCTCTCCCGTCCATGTCGGGGCCTCAGTCCTTGCGTGGAGTCGGGGCCGGAACCTGAGGATTGCTCTCCAGTGTTGCCATGGAACTTGGGGTGCTTCTGAGTCTCCCCAGGGGAGTCAGGACTCGTCTCGAGTGGGGGCATGCACGTGCGCTTTCCTCCCGAGCTGCAGCAGTAGTGTCACGCTTCCTGTCACGTGGATCAAGGGATCTGTGGCTTTCCCTCGAGGCTGTCCCTCGAGGATTTCCCACGAGGCTTTCCCACAGGGCTGTGCCACGTGCCACCTTGGTGTGAGTCGATCCTCGGCGTGAAAGACGAGCCGGTGAAGGGAAAAGTGGTTCCTCTGGAATGGACTGAGACATCTGGGGGACTCTTGGAATGGTGGCACGACCCTGGAGTTCCTCTCGCCGTTCCTGTTGAGAGGGCCTCCTCTTGAGATGCGACGGGAACGCCGGGAACTCTTTCCCGACGAAGCAGGGAAAGGATCCCTCATCTCGAGCTACGAGGCGGAAACGGGGCTCCTCTGGATGTGGGCGGGACCCTCGTGATTCCTCTCGAGTGGAGACGGCTAGGTCGGGGAACTTCTTGATTTGCACCAAGGGTGGGAAGGAGCCTTTCGAAGTTCCAGAGGTGAGGTGTGATCAGCCTCGAGACGCCTCAGCGGAAATGGGCCTCATCTCGCCTGGAGGGGAGAACCTCCTGGATTTTCTCGAGTTGCGGCAGGTCTTCTCGAGTTACAACGGGGACCTCAGGGACCCGCTCTGGTGGCCTCAGGAAAGGCCAGTCCCCATGCGAGTTGCTAGGGGACCGCTCGGGATTCCTCTCCCGTCCATGCCGGGGCCTCAGTCCTTGTGTGGATTCGGGGCCGGAACCTGAGGATTCCTCTCCAGTGTTGCCATGGATCTTGGGGTGCTTCTGAGTCTCCCCAGGGGAGTCAGGCCTCGTCTCGAGTGGGGGCATGCACGTGCGCTTTCCTCCCGAGCTGCAGCAGTAGTGTCACGCTTCCTGTCACGTGGATCAAGGGATCTGTGGCTTTCCCTCGAGGCTGTCCCTCGAGGCTTTCCCACGAGGCTTTCCCACAGGGCTGTGCCACGTGCCACCTTGGTGTGAGTCGATCCTCGGCGTGAAAGACGAGCCGGTGAAGGGAAAAGAGGTTCCTCTGGAATGGACTGAGACCTCTGGGGGACTCTTGGAATGGTGGCACGACCCTGGAGTTCCTCTCGCCGTTCCTGTTGAAAGGGCCTCCTCTTGAGATGCGACGGGAACGCCGGGAACTCTTTCCCGACGAAGCAGGGAAAGGATCCCTCATCTCGAGCTCCGAGGCGGAAACGGGGCTCCTCTGGATGTGGGCGGGACCCTCGTGATTCCTCTCGAGTGGAGACGGCTAGGTCGGGGAACTTCTTGATTTGCACCAAGGGGGTGAAGGACCCTTTCGAAGTTCCAGAGGTGAGGTGTGATCAGCCTCGAGACGCCTCAGCGGAAATGGGCCTCATCTCGCCTGGAGGGGAGAACCTCCTGGATTTTCTCGAGTTGCGGCAGGTCTTCTCGAGTTACGACGGGGACCTCAGGGACCCGCTCTGGTGGCCTCAGGAAAGGCCAGTCCCCATGCGAGTTGCTAGGGGACCTCTCGGGATTCCTCTCCCGTCCATGCCGGGGCCTCAGTCCTTGTGTGGAGTCGGGGCCGGAACCTGAGGATTCCTCTCCAGTGTTGCCATGGATCTTGGGGTGCTTCTGAGTCTCCCCAGGGGAGTCAGGCCTCGTCTCGAGTGGGGGCATGCACGTGCGCTTTCCTCCCGAGCTGCAGCAGTAGTGTCACGCTTCCTGTCACGTGGATCAAGGGATCTGTGGCTTTCCCTCGAGGCTGTCCCTCGAGGCTTTCCCACGAGGCTTTCCCACAGGGCTGTGCCACGTGCCACCTTGGTGTGAGTCGATCCTCGGCGTGAAAGACGAGCCGGTGAAGGGAAAAGAGGTTCCTCTGGAATGGACTGAGACATCTGGGGGACTCTTGGAATGGTGGCACGACCCTGGAGTTCCTCTCGCCGTTCCTGTTGAGAGGGCCTCCTCTTGAGATGCGACGGGAACGCCGGGAACTCTTTCCCGACGAATCAGGGAAAGGATCCCTCATCTCGAGCTACGAGGCGGAAACGGGGCTCCTCTGGATGTGGGCGGGACCCTCGTGATTCCTCTCGAGTGGAGACGGGTATGTCGGGGAACTTCTTGATTTGCACCAAGGGTGTGAAGGACCCTTTCGAAGTTCCAGAGGTGAGGTGTGATCAGCCTCGAGACGCCTCAGCGGAAATGGGCCTCATCTCGCCTGGAGGGGAGAACCTCCTGGATTTTCTCGAGTTGCGGCAGGTCTTCTCGAGTTACGACGGGGACCTCAGGGACCCGCTCTGGTGGCCTCAGGAAAGGCCAGTCCCCATGCGAGTTGCTAGGGGACCTCTCGGGATTCCTCTCCCGTCCATGCCGGGGCCTCAGTCCTTGTGTGGAGTCGGGGCCGGAACCTGAGGATTCCTCTCCAGTGTTGTCATGGATCTTGGGGTGCTTCTGAGTCTCCCCAGGGGAGTCAGGCCTCGTCTCGAGTGGGGGCATGCACGTGCGCTTTCCTCCCGAGCTGCAGCAGTAGTGTCACGCTTCCTGTCACGTGGATCAAGGGATCTGTGGCTTTCCCTCGAGGCTGTCCCTCGAGGCTTTCCCACGAGGCTTTCCCACAGGGCTGTGCCACGTGCCACCTTGGTGTGAGTCGATCCTCGGCGTGAAAGACGAGCCGGTGAAGGGAAAAGAGGTTCCTCTGGAATGGACTGAGACATCTGGGGGACTCTTGGAATGGTGGCACGACCCTGGAGTTCCTCTCGCCGTTCCTGTTGAGAGGGCCTCCTCTTGAGATGCGACAGGAACGCCGGGGACTCTTTCCCGACGAAGCAGGGAAAGGATCCCTCATCTCGAGCTACGAGGCGGACACGGGGCTCCTCTGGATGTGGGCGGGACCCTCGTGATTCCTCTCGAGTGGAGACGGCTAGGTCGGGGAACTTTTTGATTTGCACCAAGGGTGTGAATGAGCCTTTCGAAGTTCCGGAGGTGAGGTGTGATCAGCCTCGAGACGCCTCAGCGGAAATGGGCCTCATCTCGCCTGGAGGGGAGAACCTCCTGGATTTTCTCGAGTTGCGGCAGGTCTTCTCGAGTTACGACGGGGACCTCAGGGACCCGCTCTGGTGGCCTCAGGAAAGGCCAGTCCCCATGCGAGTTGCTAGGGGACCTCTCGGGATTCCTCTCCCGTCCATGCCGGGGCCTCAGTCCTTGTGTGGAGTCGGGGCCGGAACCTGAGGATTCCTCTCCAGTGTTGTCATGGATCTTGGGGTGCTTCTGAGTCTCCCCAGGGGAGTCAGGCCTCGTCTCGAGTGGGGGCATGCACGTGCGCTTTCCTCCCGAGCTGCAGCAGTAGTGTCACGCTTCCTGTCACGTGGATCAAGGGATCTGTGGCTTTCCCTCGAGGCTGTCCCTCGAGGCTTTCCCACGAGGCTTTCCCACAGGGCTGTGCCACGTGCCACCTTGGTGTGAGTCGATCCTCGGCGTGAAAGACGAGCCGGTGAAGGGAAAAGAGGTTCCTCTGGAATGGACTGAGACATCTGGGGGACTCTTGGAATGGTGGCACGACCCTGGAGTTCCTCTCGCCGTTCCTGTTGAGAGGGCCTCCTCTTGAGATGCGACAGGAACGCCGGGGACTCGTTCCCGACGAAGCAGGGAAAGGATCCCTCATCTCGAGCTACGAGGCGGACACGGGGCTCCTCTGGATGTGGGCGGGACCCTCGTGATTCCTCTCGAGTGGAGACGGCTAGGTCGGGGAACTTTTTGATTTGCACCAAGGGTGTGAATGAGCCTTTCGAAGTTCCGGAGGTGAGGTGTGATCAGCCTCGAGACGCCTCAGCGGAAATGGGCCTCATCTCGCCTGGAGGGGAGAACCTCCTGGATTTTCTCGAGTTGCGGCAGGTCTTCTCGAGTTACGACGGGGACCTCAGGGACCCGCTCTGGTGGCCTCAGGAAAGGCCAGTCCCCATGCGAGTTGCTAGGGGACCTCTCGGGATTCCTCTCCCGTCCATGCCGGGGCCTCAGTCCTTGTGTGGAGTCGGGGCCGGAACCTGAGGATTCCTCTCCAGTGTTGCCATGGATCTTGGGGTGCTTCTGAGTCTCCCCAGGGGAGTCAGGCCTCGTCTCGAGTGGGGGCATGCACGTGCGCTTTCCTCCCGAGCTGCAGCAGTAGTGTCACGCTTCCTGTCACGTGGATCAAGGGATCTGTGGCTTTCCCTCGAGGCTGTCCCTCGAGGCTTTCCCACGAGGCTTTCCCACAGGGCTGTGCCACGTGCCACCTTGGTGTGAGTCGATCCTCGGCGTGAAAGACGAGCCGGTGAAGGGAAAAGAGGTTCCTCTGGAATGGACTGAGACATCTGGGGGACTCTTGGAATGGTGGCACGACCCTGGAGTTCCTCTCGCCGTTCCTGTTGAGAGGGCCTCCTCTTGAGATGCGACGGGAACGCCGGGAACTCTTTCCCGACGAATCAGGGAAAGGATCCCTCATCTCGAGCTACGAGGCGGAAACGGGGCTCCTCTGGATGTGGGCGGGACCCTCGTGATTCCTCTCGAGTGGAGACGGCTAGGTCGGGGAACTTCTTGATTTGCACCAAGGGTGTGAAGGACCCTTTCGAAGTTCCAGAGGTGAGGTGTGATCAGCCTCGAGACGCCTCAGCGGAAATGGGCCTCATCTCGCCTGGAGGGGAGAACCTCCTGGATTTTCTCGAGTTGCGGCAGGTCTTCTCGAGTTACGACGGGGACCTCAGGGACCCGCTCTGGTGGCCTCAGGAAAGGCCAGTCCCCATGCGAGTTGCTAGGGGACCTCTCGGGATTCCTCTCCCGTCCATGTCGGGGCCTCAGTCCTTGCGTGGAGTCGGGGCCGGAACCTGAGGATTGCTCTCCAGTGTTGCCATGGAACTTGGGGTGCTTCTGAGTCTCCCCAGGGGAGTCAGGACTCGTCTCGAGTGGGGGCATGCACGTGCGCTTTCCTCCCGAGCTGCAGCAGTAGTGTCACGCTTCCTGTCACGTGGATCAAGGGATCTGTGGCTTTCCCTCGAGGCTGTCCCTCGAGGATTTCCCACGAGGCTTTCCCACAGGGCTGTGCCACGTGCCACCTTGGTGTGAGTCGATCCTCGGCGTGAAAGACGAGCCGGTGAAGGGAAAAGTGGTTCCTCTGGAATGGACTGAGACATCTGGGGGACTCTTGGAATGGTGGCACGACCCTGGAGTTCCTCTCGCCGTTCCTGTTGAGAGGGCCTCCTCTTGAGATGCGACGGGAACGCCGGGAACTCTTTCCCGACGAAGCAGGGAAAGGATCCCTCATCTCGAGCTACGAGGCGGAAACGGGGCTCCTCTGGATGTGGGCGGGACCCTCGTGATTCCTCTCGAGTGGAGACGGCTAGGTCGGGGAACTTCTTGATTTGCACCAAGGGTGGGAAGGAGCCTTTCGAAGTTCCAGAGGTGAGGTGTGATCAGCCTCGAGACGCCTCAGCGGAAATGGGCCTCATCTCGCCTGGAGGGGAGAACCTCCTGGATTTTCTCGAGTTGCGGCAGGTCTTCTCGAGTTACAACGGGGACCTCAGGGACCCGCTCTGGTGGCCTCAGGAAAGGCCAGTCCCCATGCGAGTTGCTAGGGGACCGCTCGGGATTCCTCTCCCGTCCATGCCGGGGCCTCAGTCCTTGTGTGGATTCGGGGCCGGAACCTGAGGATTCCTCTCCAGTGTTGCCATGGATCTTGGGGTGCTTCTGAGTCTCCCCAGGGGAGTCAGGCCTCGTCTCGAGTGGGGGCATGCACGTGCGCTTTCCTCCCGAGCTGCAGCAGTAGTGTCACGCTTCCTGTCACGTGGATCAAGGGATCTGTGGCTTTCCCTCGAGGCTGTCCCTCGAGGCTTTCCCACGAGGCTTTCCCACAGGGCTGTGCCACGTGCCACCTTGGTGTGAGTCGATCCTCGGCGTGAAAGACGAGCCGGTGAAGGGAAAAGAGGTTCCTCTGGAATGGACTGAGACCTCTGGGGGACTCTTGGAATGGTGGCACGACCCTGGAGTTCCTCTCGCCGTTCCTGTTGAAAGGGCCTCCTCTTGAGATGCGACGGGAACGCCGGGAACTCTTTCCCGACGAAGCAGGGAAAGGATCCCTCATCTCGAGCTCCGAGGCGGAAACGGGGCTCCTCTGGATGTGGGCGGGACCCTCGTGATTCCTCTCGAGTGGAGACGGCTAGGTCGGGGAACTTCTTGATTTGCACCAAGGGGGTGAAGGACCCTTTCGAAGTTCCAGAGGTGAGGTGTGATCAGCCTCGAGACGCCTCAGCGGAAATGGGCCTCATCTCGCCTGGAGGGGAGAACCTCCTGGATTTTCTCGAGTTGCGGCAGGTCTTCTCGAGTTACGACGGGGACCTCAGGGACCCGCTCTGGTGGCCTCAGGAAAGGCCAGTCCCCATGCGAGTTGCTAGGGGACCTCTCGGGATTCCTCTCCCGTCCATGCCGGGGCCTCAGTCCTTGTGTGGAGTCGGGGCCGGAACCTGAGGATTCCTCTCCAGTGTTGCCATGGATCTTGGGGTGCTTCTGAGTCTCCCCAGGGGAGTCAGGCCTCGTCTCGAGTGGGGGCATGCACGTGCGCTTTCCTCCCGAGCTGCAGCAGTAGTGTCACGCTTCCTGTCACGTGGATCAAGGGATCTGTGGCTTTCCCTCGAGGCTGTCCCTCGAGGCTTTCCCACGAGGCTTTCCCACAGGGCTGTGCCACGTGCCACCTTGGTGTGAGTCGATCCTCGGCGTGAAAGACGAGCCGGTGAAGGGAAAAGAGGTTCCTCTGGAATGGACTGAGACATCTGGGGGACTCTTGGAATGGTGGCACGACCCTGGAGTTCCTCTCGCCGTTCCTGTTGAGAGGGCCTCCTCTTGAGATGCGACGGGAACGCCGGGAACTCTTTCCCGACGAATCAGGGAAAGGATCCCTCATCTCGAGCTACGAGGCGGAAACGGGGCTCCTCTGGATGTGGGCGGGACCCTCGTGATTCCTCTCGAGTGGAGACGGCTAGGTCGGGGAACTTCTTGATTTGCACCAAGGGTGTGAAGGACCCTTTCGAAGTTCCAGAGGTGAGGTGTGATCAGCCTCGAGACGCCTCAGCGGAAATGGGCCTCATCTCGCCTGGAGGGGAGAACCTCCTGGATTTTCTCGAGTTGCGGCAGGTCTTCTCGAGTTACGACGGGGACCTCAGGGACCCGCTCTGGTGGCCTCAGGAAAGGCCAGTCCCCATGCGAGTTGCTAGGGGACCTCTCGGGATTCCTCTCCCGTCCATGCCGGGGCCTCAGTCCTTGTGTGGAGTCGGGGCCGGAACCTGAGGATTCCTCTCCAGTGTTGTCATGGATCTTGGGGTGCTTCTGAGTCTCCCCAGGGGAGTCAGGCCTCGTCTCGAGTGGGGGCATGCACGTGCGCTTTCCTCCCGAGCTGCAGCAGTAGTGTCACGCTTCCTGTCACGTGGATCAAGGGATCTGTGGCTTTCCCTCGAGGCTGTCCCTCGAGGCTTTCCCACGAGGCTTTCCCACAGGGCTGTGCCACGTGCCACCTTGGTGTGAGTCGATCCTCGGCGTGAAAGACGAGCCGGTGAAGGGAAAAGAGGTTCCTCTGGAATGGACTGAGACATCTGGGGGACTCTTGGAATGGTGGCACGACCCTGGAGTTCCTCTCGCCGTTCCTGTTGAGAGGGCCTCCTCTTGAGATGCGACAGGAACGCCGGGGACTCTTTCCCGACGAAGCAGGGAAAGGATCCCTCATCTCGAGCTACGAGGCGGACACGGGGCTCCTCTGGATGTGGGCGGGACCCTCGTGATTCCTCTCGAGTGGAGACGGCTAGGTCGGGGAACTTTTTGATTTGCACCAAGGGTGTGAATGAGCCTTTCGAAGTTCCGGAGGTGAGGTGTGATCAGCCTCGAGACGCCTCAGCGGAAATGGGCCTCATCTCGCCTGGAGGGGAGAACCTCCTGGATTTTCTCGAGTTGCGGCAGGTCTTCTCGAGTTACGACGGGGACCTCAGGGACCCGCTCTGGTGGCCTCAGGAAAGGCCAGTCCCCATGCGAGTTGCTAGGGGACCTCTCGGGATTCCTCTCCCGTCCATGCCGGGGCCTCAGTCCTTGTGTGGAGTCGGGGCCGGAACCTGAGGATTGCTCTCCAGTGTTGTCATGGATCTTGGGGTGCTTCTGAGTCTCCCCACGGGAGTCAGGCCTCGTCTCGAGTGGGGGCATGCACGTGCGCTTTCCTCCCGAGCTGCAGCAGTAGTGTCACGCTTCCTGTCACGTGGATCAAGGGATCTGTGGCTTTCCCTAGAGGCTGTCCCTCGAGGCTTTCCCACGAGGCTTTCCCACAGGGCTGTGCCACGTGCCACCTTGGTGTGAGTCGATCCTCGGTGTGAAGGACGAGCCGGTGAAGGGAAAAGAGGTTCCTCTGGAATGGACTGAGACATCTGGGGGACTCTTGGAATGGTGGCACGACCCTGGAGTTCCTCTCGCCGTTCCTGTTGAGAGGGCCTCCTCTTGAGATGCGACGGGAACGACGGGAACTCTTTCCCGACGAAGCAGGGAAAGGATCCCTCATCTCGAGTTACGAGGCAGAAACGGGGCTCCTCTGGATGTGGGCGGGACCCTCGTGATTCCTCTCGAGTGGAGACGGCTATGTCGGGGAACTTCTTGATTTGCACCAAGGGTGTGAAGGACCCTTTCGAAGTTCCAGAGGTGAGGTGTGATCAGCCTCGAGACGCCTCAGCGGAAATGGGCCTCATCTCGCCTGGAGGGGAGAACCTCCTGGATTATCTCGAGTTGCGGCAGGTCTTCTCGAGTTACGAAGGGGACCTCAGGGACCCGCTCTGGTGGCCTCAGGAAAGGCCAGTCCCCATGCGTGTTGCTAGGGGACCTCTCGGGATTCCTCTCCCGTCCATGCCGGGGCCTCAGTCCTTGTGTGGAGTCGGGGCCGGAACCTGAGGATTCCTCTCCAGTGTTGCCATGGATCTTGGGGTGCTTCTGAGTCTCCCCAGGGGAGTCAGGCCTCGTCTCGAGTGGGGGCATGCACGTGCGCTTTCCTCCCGAGCTGCAGCAGTAGTGTCACGCTTCCTGTCACGTGGATCAAGGGATCTGTGGCTTTCCCTCGAGGCTGTCCCTCGAGGCTTTCCCACGAGGCTTTCCCACAGGGCTGTGCCACGTGCCACCTTGGTGTGAGTCGATCCTCGGCGTGAAAGACGAGCCGGTGAAGGGAAAAGAGGTTCCTCTGGAATGGACTGAGACATCTGGGGGACTCTTGGAATGGTGGCACGACCCTGGAGTTCCTCTCGCCGTTCCTGTTGAGAGGGCCTCCTCTTGAGATGCGACGGGAACGCCGGGAACTCTTTCCCGACGAAGCAGGGAAAGGATCCCTCATCTCGAGCTACGAGGCGGACACGGGGCTCCTCTGGATGTGGGCGGGACCCTCGTGATTCCTCTCGAGTGGAGACGGCTAGGTCGGGGAACTTCTTGATTTGCACCAAGGGTGTGAAGGAGCCTTTCGAAGTTCCAGAGGTGAGGTGTGATCAGCCTCGAGACGCCTCAGCGGAAATGGGCCTCATCTCGCCTGGAGGGGAGAACCTCCTGGATTATCTCGAGTTGCGGCAGGTCTTCTCGAGTTACGAAGGGGACCTCAGGGACCCGCTCTGGTGGCCTCAGGAAAGGCCAGTCCCCATGCGTGTTGCTAGGTGACCTCTCGGGATTCCTCTCCCGTCCATGCCGGGGCCTCAGTCCTTGTGTGGAGTCGGGGCCGGAACCTGAGGATTCCTCTCCAGTGTTGCCATGGATCTTGGGGTGCTTCTGAGTCTCCCCAGGGGAGTCAGGCCTCGTCTCGAGTGGGGGCATGCACGTGCGCTTTCCTCCCGAGCTGCAGCAGTAGTGTCACGCTTCCTGTCACGTGGATCAAGGGATCTGTGGCTTTCCCTCGAGGCTGTCCCTCGAGGCTTTCCCACGAGGCTTTCCCACAGGGCTGTGCCACGTGCCACCTTGGTGTGAGTCGATCCTCGGCGTGAAAGACGAGCCGGTGAAGGGAAAAGAGGTTCCTCTGGAATGGACTGAGACATCTGGGGGACTCTTGGAATGGTGGCACGACCCTGGAGTTCCTCTCGCCGTTCCTGTTGAGAGGGCCTCCTCTTGAGATGCGACGGGAACGCCGGGAACTCTTTCCCGACGAAGCAGGGAAAGGATCCCTCATCTCGAGCTACGAGGCGGAAACGGGGCTCCTCTGGATGTGGGCGGGACCCTCGTGATTCCTCTCGAGTGGAGACGGGTATGTCGGGGAACTTCTTGATTTGCACCAAGGGTGTGAAGGACCCTTTCGAAGTTCCAGAGGTGAGGTGTGATCAGCCTCGAGACGCCTCAGCGGAAATGGGCCTCATCTCGCCTGGAGGGGAGAACCTCCTGGATTTTCTCGAGTTGCGGCAGGTCTTCTCGAGTTACGACGGGGACCTCAGGGACCCGCTCTGGTGGCCTCAGGAAAGGCCAGTCCCCATGCGAGTTGCTAGGGGACCTCTCGGGATTCCTCTCCCGTCCATTCCGGGGCCTCAGTCCTTGTGTGGAGTCGGGGCCGGAACCTGAGGATTGCTCTCCAGTGTTGTCATGGATCTTGGGGTGCTTCTGAGTCTCCCCAGGGGAGTCAGGCCTCGTCTCGAGTGGGGGCATGCACGTGCGCTTTCCTCCCGAGCTGCAGCAGTAGTGTCACGCTTCCTGTCACGTGGATCAAGGGATCTGTGGCTTTCCCTCGAGGCTGTCCCTCGAGGCTTTCCCACGAGGCTTTCCCACAGGGCTGTGCCACGTGCCACCTTGGTGTGAGTCGATCCTCGGCGTGAAAGACGAGCCGGTGAAGGGAAAAGAGGTTCCTCTGGAATGGACTGAGACATCTGGGGGACTCTTGGAATGGTGGCACGACCCTGGAGTTCCTCTCGCCGTTCCTGTTGAGAGGGCCTCCTCTTGAGATGCGACGGGAACGCCGGGGACTCTTTCCCGACGAAGCAGGGAAAGGATCCCTCATCTCGAGCTACGAGGCGGACACGGGGCTCCTCTGGATGTGGGCGGGACCCTCGTGATTCCTCTCGAGTGGAGACGGCTAGGTCAGGGAACTTCTTGATTTGCACCAAGGGTGTGAAGGAGCCTTTCGAAGTTCCAGAGGTGAGGTGTGATCAGCCTCGAGACGCCTCAGCGGAAATGGGCCTCATCTCGCCTGGAGGGGAGAACCTCCTGGATTTTCTCGAGTTGCAGCAGGTGTTCTCGAGTTACGACGGGGACCTCAGGGACCCGCTCTGGTGGCCTCAGGAAAGGCCAGTCCACATGCGAGTTTCTAGGGGACCTCTCGGGATTCCTCTCCCGTCCATGCCGGGGCCTCAGTCCTTGTGTGGAGTCGGGGCCGGAACCTGAGGATTGCTCTCCAGTGTTGTCATGGATCTTGGGGTGCTTCTGAGTCTCCCCAGGGGAGTCAGGCCTCGTCTCGAGTGGGGGCATGCACGTGCGCTTTCCTCCCGAGCTGCAGCAGTAGTGTCACGCTTCCTGTCACGTGGATCAAGGGATCTGTGGCTTTCCCTCGAGGCTGTCCCTCGAGGCTTTCCCACGAGGCTTTCCCACAGGGCTGTGCCACGTGCCACCTTGGTGTGAGTCGATCCTCGGCGTGAAGGACGAGCCGGTGAAGGGAAAAGAGGTTCCTCTGGAATGGACTGAGACATCTGGGGGACTCTTGGAATGGTGGCACGACCCTGGAGTTCCTCTCGCCGTTCCTGTTGAGAGGGCCTCCTCTTGAGATGCGACGGGAACGCCGGGAACTCTTTCCCGACGAAGCAGGGAAAGGATCCCTCATCTCGAGCTACGAGGCAGAAACGGGGCTCCTCTGGATGTGGGCGGGACCCTCGTGATTCCTCTCGAGTGGAGACGGCTAGGTCGGGGAACTTCTTGATTTGCACCAAGGGTGTGAAGGACCCTTTCGAAGTTCCAGAGGTGAGGTGTGATCAGCCTCGAGACGCCTCAGCGGAAATGGGCCTCATCTCGCCTGGAGGGGAGAACCTCCTGGATTTTCTCGAGTTGCGGCAGGTCTTCTCGAGTTACGACGGGGACCTCAGGGACCCGCTCTGGTGGCCTCAGGAAAGGCCAGTCCCCATTCGTGTTGCTAGGGGACCTCTCGGGATTCCTCTCCCGTCCATGCCGGGGCCTCAGTCCTTGTGTGGAGTCGGGGCCGGAACCTGAGGATTCCTCTCCAGTGTTGCCATGGATCTTGGGGTGCTTCTGAGTCTCCCCAGGGGAGTCAGGCCTCGTCTCGAGTGGGGGCATGCACGTGCGCTTTCCTCCCGAGCTGCAGCAGTAGTGTCACGCTTCCTGTCACGTGGATCAAGGGATCTGTGGCTTTCCCTCGAGGCTGTCCCTCGAGGCTTTCCCACGAGGCTTTCCCACAGGGCTGTGCCACGTGCCACCTTGGTGTGAGTCGATCCTCGGCGTGAAAGACGAGCCGGTGAAGGGAAAAGAGGTTCCTCTGGAATGGACTGAGACATCTGGGGGACTCTTGGAATGGTGGCACGACCCTGGAGTTCCTCTCGCCGTTCCTGTTGAGAGGGCCTCCTCTTGAGATGCGACGGGAACGCCGGGAACTCTTTCCCGACGAAGCAGGGAAAGGATCCCTCATCTCGAGCTCCGAGGCGGAAACGGGGCTCCTCTGGATGTGGGCGGGACCCTCGTGATTCCTCTCGAGTGGAGACGGCTAGGTCGGGGAACTTCTTGATTTGCACCAAGGGTGTGAAGGAGCCTTTCGAAGTTCCAGAGGGGAGGTGTGATCAGCCTCGAGACGCCTCAGCGGAAATGGGCCTCATCTCGCCTGGAGGGGAGAACCTCCTGGATTTTCTCGAGTTGCGGCAGGTCTTCTCGAGTTACGACGGGGACCACAGGGACCCGCTCTGGTGGCCTCAGGAAAGGCCAGTCCCCATGTGAGTTGCTAGGGGACCTCTCGGGATTCGTCTCCCGTCCATGCCGGGGCCTCAGTCCTTGTGTGGATTCGGGGCCGGAACCTGAGGATTCCTCTCCAGTGTTGCCATGGATCTTGGGGTGCTTCTGAGTCTCCCCAGGGGAGTCAGGCCTCGTCTCGAGTGGGGGCATGCACGTGCGCTTTCCTCCCGAGCTGCAGCAGTAGTTCACGCTTCCTGTCACGTGGATCAAGGGATCTGTGGCTTTCCCTCGAGGCTGTCCCTCGAGGCTTTCCCACGAGGCTTTCCCACAGGGCTGTGCCACGTGCCACCTTGGTGTGAGTCGATCCTCGGTGTGAAGGACGAGCCGGTGAAGGGAAAAGAGGTTCCTCTGGAATGGACTGAGACATCTGGGGGACTCCTGGAATGGTGGCACGACCCTGGAGTTCCTCTCGCCGTTCCTGTTGAGAGGGCCTCCTCTTGAGATGCGACGGGAACGCCGGGAACTCTTTCCCGACGAAGCAGGGAAAGGATCCCTCATCTCGAGCTACGAGGCGGAAACGGGGCTCCTCTGGATGTGGGCGGGACCCTCGTGATTCCTCTCGAGTGGAGACGGGTATGTCGGGGAACTTCTTGATTTGCACCAAGGGTGTGAAGGAGCCTTTCGAAGTTCCAGAGGTGAGGTGTGATCAGCCTCGAGACGCCTCAGCGGAAATGGGCCTCATCTCGCCTGGAGGGGAGAACCTCCTGGATTTTCTCGAGTTGCGGCAGGTCTTCTCGAGTTACGACGGGGACCTCAGGGACCCGCTCTGGTGGCCTCAGGAAAGGCCAGTCCCCATGCGAGTTTCTAGGGGACCTCTCGGGATTCCTCTCCCGTCCATGCCGGGGCCTCAGTCCTTGTGTGGAGTCGGGGCCGGAACCTGAGGATTCCTCTCCAGTGTTGCCATGGATCTTGGGGTGCTTCTGAGTCTCCCCAGGGGAGTCAGGCCTCGTCTCGAGTGGGGGCATGCACGTGCGCTTTCCTCCCGAGCTGCAGCAGTAGTGTCACGCTTCCTGTCACGTGGATCAAGGGATCTGTGGCTTTCCCTCGAGGCTGTCCCTCGAGGCTTTCCCACGAGGCTTTCCCACAGGTCTGTGCCACGTGCCACCTTGGTGTGAGTCGATCCTCGGCGTGAAAGACGAGCCGGTGAAGGGAAAAGAGGTTCCTCTGGAATGGACTGAGACATCTGGGGGACTCTTGGAATGGTGGCACGACCCTGGAGTTCCTCTCGCCGTTCCTGTTGAGAGGGCCTCCTCTTGAGATGCGACGGGAACGCCGGGAACTCTTTCCCGACGAAGCAGGGAAAGGATCCCTCATCTCGAGCTACGAGGCGGAAACGGGGCTCCTCTGGATGTGGGCGGGACCCTCGTGATTCCTCTCGAGTGGAGACGGGTATGTCGGGGAACTTCTTGATTTGCACCAAGGGTGTGAAGGAGCCTTTCGAAGTTCCAGAGGTGAGGTGTGATCAGCCTCGAGACGCCTCAGCGGAAATGAGCCTCATCTCGCCTGGAGGGGAGAACCTCCTGGATTTTCTCGAGTTGCGGCAGGTCTTCTCGAGTTACGACGGGGACCTCAGGGACCCGCTCTGGTGGCCTCAGGAAAGGCCAGTCCCCATGCGAGTTTCTAGGGGACCTCTCGGGATTCCTCTCCCGTCCATGCCGGGGCCTCAGTCCTTGTGTGGAGTCGGGGCCGGAACCTGAGGATTCCTCTCCAGTGTTGCCATGGATCTTGGGGTGCTTCTGAGTCTCCCCAGGGGAGTCAGGCCTCGTCTCGAGTGGGGGCATGCACGTGCGCTTTCCTCCCGAGCTGCAGCAGTAGTGTCACGCTTCCTGTCACGTGGATCAAGGGATCTGTGGCTTTCCCTCGAGGCTGTCCCTCGAGGCTTTCCCACGAGGCTTTCCCACAGGGCTGTGCCACGTGCCACCTTGGTGTGAGTCGATCCTCGGCGTGAAAGACGAGCCGGTGAAGGGAAAAGAGGTTCCTCTGGAATGGACTGAGACATCTGGGGGACTCTTGGAATGGTGGCACGACCCTGGAGTTCCTCTCGCCGTTCCTGTTGAGAGGGCCTCCTCTTGAGATGCGACGGGAACGCCGGGAACTCTTTCCCGACGAATCAGGGAAAGGATCCCTCATCTCGAGCTACGAGGCGGAAACGGGGCTCCTCTGGATGTGGGCGGGACCCTCGTGATTCCTCTCGAGTGGAGACGGCTAGGTCGGGGAACTTCTTGATTTGCACCAAGGGTGTGAAGGACCCTTTCGAAGTTCCAGAGGTGAGGTGTGATCAGCCTCGAGACGCCTCAGCGGAAATGGGCCTCATCTCGCCTGGAGGGGAGAACCTCCTGGATTTTCTCGAGTTGCGGCAGGTCTTCTCGAGTTACGACGGGGACCTCAGGGACCCGCTCTGGTGGCCTCAGGAAAGGCCAGTCCCCATGCGAGTTGCTAGGGGACCTCTCGGGATTCCTCTCCCGTCCATGCCGGGGCCTCAGTCCTTGTGTGGAGTCGGGGCCGGAACCTGAGGATTGCTCTCCAGTGTTGTCATGGATCTTGGGGTGCTTCTGAGTCTCCCCAGGGGAGTCAGGCCTCGTCTCGAGTGGGGGCATGCACGTGCGCTTTCCTCCCGAGCTGCAGCAGTAGTGTCACGCTTCCTGTCACGTGGATCAAGGGATCTGTGGCTTTCCCTCGAGGCTGTCCCTCGAGGCTTTCCCACGAGGCTTTCCCACAGGGCTGTGCCACGTGCCACCTTGGTGTGAGTCGATCCTCGGCGTGAAAGACGAGCCGGTGAAGGGAAAAGAGGTTCCTCTGGAATGGACTGAGACATCTGGGGGACTCTTGGAATGGTGGCACGACCCTGGAGTTCCTCTCGCCGTTCCTGTTGAGAGGGCCTCCTCTTGAGATGCGACAGGAACGCCGGGGACTCTTTCCCGACGAAGCAGGGAAAGGATCCCTCATCTCGAGCTACGAGGCGGACACGGGGCTCCTCTGGATGTGGGCGGGACCCTCGTGATTCCTCTCGAGTGGAGACGGCTAGGTCGGGGAACTTTTTGATTTGCACCAAGGGTGTGAATGAGCCTTTCGAAGTTCCGGAGGTGAGGTGTGATCAGCCTCGAGACGCCTCAGCGGAAATGGGCCTCATCTCGCCTGGAGGGGAGAACCTCCTGGATTTTCTCGAGTTGCGGCAGGTCTTCTCGAGTTACGACGGGGACCTCAGGGACCCGCTCTGGTGGCCTCAGGAAAGGCCAGTCCCCATGCGAGTTGCTAGGGGACCTCTCGGGATTCCTCTCCCGTCCATGCCGGGGCCTCAGTCCTTGTGTGGAGTCGGGGCCGGAACCTGAGGATTGCTCTCCAGTGTTGTCATGGATCTTGGGGTGCTTCTGAGTCTCCCCACGGGAGTCAGGCCTCGTCTCGAGTGGGGGCATGCACGTGCGCTTTCCTCCCGAGCTGCAGCAGTAGTGTCACGCTTCCTGTCACGTGGATCAAGGGATCTGTGGCTTTCCCTCGAGGCTGTCCCTCGAGGCTTTCCCACGAGGCTTTCCCACAGGGCTGTGCCACGTGCCACCTTGGTGTGAGTCGATCCTCGGTGTGAAGGACGAGCCGGTGAAGGGAAAAGAGGTTCCTCTGGAATGGACTGAGACATCTGGGGGACTCTTGGAATGGTGGCACGACCCTGGAGTTCCTCTCGCCGTTCCTGTTGAGAGGGCCTCCTCTTGAGATGCGACGGGAACGCCGGGAACTCTTTCCCGACGAAGCAGGGAAAGGATCCCTCATCTCGAGTTACGAGGCAGAAACGGGGCTCCTCTGGATGTGGGCGGGACCCTCGTGATTCCTCTCGAGTGGAGACGGCTATGTCGGGGAACTTCTTGATTTGCACCAAGGGTGTGAAGGACCCTTTCGAAGTTCCAGAGGTGAGGTGTGATCAGCCTCGAGACGCCTCAGCGGAAATGGGCCTCATCTCGCCTGGAGGGGAGAACCTCCTGGATTATCTCGAGTTGCGGCAGGTCTTCTCGAGTTACGAAGGGGACCTCAGGGACCCGCTCTGGTGGCCTCAGGAAAGGCCAGTCCCCATGCGTGTTGCTAGGGGACCTCTCGGGATTCCTCTCCCGTCCATGCCGGGGCCTCAGTCCTTGTGTGGAGTCGGGGCCGGAACCTGAGGATTCCTCTCCAGTGTTGCCATGGATCTTGGGGTGCTTCTGAGTCTCCCCAGGGGAGTCAGGCCTCGTCTCGAGTGGGGGCATGCACGTGCGCTTTCCTCCCGAGCTGCAGCAGTAGTGTCACGCTTCCTGTCACGTGGATCAAGGGATCTGTGGCTTTCCCTCGAGGCTGTCCCTCGAGGCTTTCCCACGAGGCTTTCCCACAGGGCTGTGCCACGTGCCACCTTGGTGTGAGTCGATCCTCGGCGTGAAAGACGAGCCGGTGAAGGGAAAAGAGGTTCCTCTGGAATGGACTGAGACATCTGGGGGACTCTTGGAATGGTGGCACGACCCTGGAGTTCCTCTCGCCGTTCCTGTTGAGAGGGCCTCCTCTTGAGATGCGACGGGAACGCCGGGAACTCTTTCCCGACGAAGCAGGGAAAGGATCCCTCATCTCGAGCTACGAGGCGGACACGGGGCTCCTCTGGATGTGGGCGGGACCCTCGTGATTCCTCTCGAGTGGAGACGGCTAGGTCGGGGAACTTCTTGATTTGCACCAAGGGTGTGAAGGAGCCTTTCGAAGTTCCAGAGGTGAGGTGTGATCAGCCTCGAGACGCTTCAGCGGAAATGGGCCTCATCTCGCCTGGAGGGGAGAACCTCCTGGATTATCTCGAGTTGCGGCAGGTCTTCTCGAGTTACGAAGGGGACCTCAGGGACCCGCTCTGGTGGCCTCAGGAAAGGCCAGTCCCCATGCGTGTTGCTAGGTGACCTCTCGGGATTCCTCTCCCGTCCATGCCGGGGCCTCAGTCCTTGTGTGGAGTCGGGGCCGGAACCTGAGGATTCCTCTCCAGTGTTGCCATGGATCTTGGGGTGCTTCTGAGTCTCCCCAGGGGAGTCAGGCCTCGTCTCGAGTGGGGGCATGCACGTGCGCTTTCCTCCCGAGCTGCAGCAGTAGTGTCACGCTTCCTGTCACGTGGATCAAGGGATCTGTGGCTTTCCCTCGAGGCTGTCCCTCGAGGCTTTCCCACGAGGCTTTCCCACAGGGCTGTGCCACGTGCCACCTTGGTGTGAGTCGATCCTCGGCGTGAAAGACGAGCCGGTGAAGGGAAAAGAGGTTCCTCTGGAATGGACTGAGACATCTGGGGGACTCTTGGAATGGTGGCACGACCCTGGAGTTCCTCTCGCCGTTCCTGTTGAGAGGGCCTCCTCTTGAGATGCGACGGGAACGCCGGGAACTCTTTCCCGACGAAGCAGGGAAAGGATCCCTCATCTCGAGCTACGAGGCGGAAACGGGGCTCCTCTGGATGTGGGCGGGACCCTCGTGATTCCTCTCGAGTGGAGACGGGTATGTCGGGGAACTTCTTGATTTGCACCAAGGGTGTGAAGGACCCTTTCGAAGTTCCAGAGGTGAGGTGTGATCAGCCTCGAGACGCCTCAGCGGAAATGGGCCTCATCTCGCCTGGAGGGGAGAACCTCCTGGATTTTCTCGAGTTGCGGCAGGTCTTCTCGAGTTACGACGGGGACCTCAGGGACCCGCTCTGGTGGCCTCAGGAAAGGCCAGTCCCCATGCGAGTTGCTAGGGGACCTCTCGGGATTCCTCTCCCGTCCATTCCGGGGCCTCAGTCCTTGTGTGGAGTCGGGGCCGGAACCTGAGGATTGCTCTCCAGTGTTGTCATGGATCTTGGGGTGCTTCTGAGTCTCCCCAGGGGAGTCAGGCCTCGTCTCGAGTGGGGGCATGCACGTGCGCTTTCCTCCCGAGCTGCAGCAGTAGTGTCACGCTTCCTGTCACGTGGATCAAGGGATCTGTGGCTTTCCCTCGAGGCTGTCCCTCGAGGCTTTCCCACGAGGCTTTCCCACAGGGCTGTGCCACGTGCCACCTTGGTGTGAGTCGATCCTCGGCGTGAAAGACGAGCCGGTGAAGGGAAAAGAGGTTCCTCTGGAATGGACTGAGACATCTGGGGGACTCTTGGAATGGTGGCACGACCCTGGAGTTCCTCTCGCCGTTCCTGTTGAGAGGGCCTCCTCTTGAGATGCGACGGGAACGCCGGGGACTCTTTCCCGACGAAGCAGGGAAAGGATCCCTCATCTCGAGCTACGAGGCGGACACGGGGCTCCTCTGGATGTGGGCGGGACCCTCGTGATTCCTCTCGAGTGGAGACGGGTATGTCGGGGAACTTCTTGATTTGCACCAAGGGTGTGAAGGAGCCTTTCGAAGTTCCAGAGGTGAGGTGTGATCAGCCTCGAGACGCCTCAGCGGAAATGGGCCTCATCTCGCCTGGAGGGGAGAACCTCCTGGATTTTCTCGAGTTGCGGCAGGTCTTCTCGAGTTACGACGGGGACCTCAGGGACCCGCTCTGGTGGCCTCAGGAAAGGCCAGTCCCCATGCGAGTTTCTAGGGGACCTCTCGGGATTCCTCTCCCGTCCATGCCGGGGCCTCAGTCCTTGTGTGGAGTCGGGGCCGGAACCTGAGGATTCCTCTCCAGTGTTGCCATGGATCTTGGGGTGCTTCTGAGTCTCCCCAGGGGAGTCAGGCCTCGTCTCGAGTGGGGGCATGCACGTGCGCTTTCCTCCCGAGCTGCAGCAGTAGTGTCACGCTTCCTGTCACGTGGATCAAGGGATCTGTGGCTTTCCCTCGAGGCTGTCCCTCGAGGCTTTCCCACGAGGCTTTCCCACAGGGCTGTGCCACGTGCCACCTTGGTGTGAGTCGATCCTCGGCGTGAAAGACGAGCCGGTGAAGGGAAAAGAGGTTCCTCTGGAATGGACTGAGACATCTGGGGGACTCTTGGAATGGTGGCACGACCCTGGAGTTCCTCTCGCCGTTCCTGTTGAGAGGGCCTCCTCTTGAGATGCGACGGGAACGCCGGGAACTCTTTCCCGACGAAGCAGGGAAAGGATCCCTCATCTCGAGCTACGAGGCGGAAACGGGGCTCCTCTGGATGTGGGCGGGACCCTCGTGATTCCTCTCGAGTGGAGACGGGTATGTCGGGGAACTTCTTGATTTGCACCAAGGGTGTGAAGGAGCCTTTCGAAGTTCCAGAGGTGAGGTGTGATCAGCCTCGAGACGCCTCAGCGGAAATGAGCCTCATCTCGCCTGGAGGGGAGAACCTCCTGGATTTTCTCGAGTTGCGGCAGGTCTTCTCGAGTTACGACGGGGACCTCAGGGACCCGCTCTGGTGGCCTCAGGAAAGGCCAGTACCCATGCGAGTTTCTAGGGGACCTCTCGGGATTCCTCTCCCGTCCATGCCGGGGCCTCAGTCCTTGTGTGGAGTCGGGGCCGGAACCTGAGGATTCCTCTCCAGTCTTGCCATGGATCTTGGGGTGCTTCTGAGTCTCCCCAGGGGAGTCAGGCCTCGTCTCGAGTGGGGGCATGCACGTGCGCTTTCCTCCCGAGCTGCAGCAGTAGTGTCACGCTTCCTGTCACGTGGATCAAGGGATCTGTGGCTTTCCCTCGAGGCTGTCCCTCGAGGCTTTCCCACGAGGCTTTCCCACAGGGCTGTGCCACGTGCCACCTTGGTGTGAGTCGATCCTCGGCGTGAAAGACGAGCCGGTGAAGGGAAAAGAGGTTCCTCTGGAATGGACTGAGACATCTGGGGGACTCTTGGAATGGTGGCACGACCCTGGAGTTCCTCTCGCCGTTCCTGTTGAGAGGGCCTCCTCTTGAGATGCGACGGGAACGCCGGGAACTCTTTCCCGACGAAGCAGGGAAAGGATCCCTCTTCTCGAGCTACGAGGCGGAAACGGGGCTCCTCTGGATGTGGGCGGGACCCTCGTGGTTCCTCTCGAGTGGAGACGGGTATGTCGGGGAACTTCTTGATTTGCACCAAGGGTGTGAAGGACCCTTTGGAAGTTCCAGAGGTGAGGTGTGATCAGCCTCGAGACGCCTCAGCGGAAATGGGCCTCATCTCGCCTGGAGGGGAGAACCTCCTGGATTTTCTCGAGTTGCGGCAGGTCTTCTCGAGTTACGACGGGGACCTCAGGGACCCGCTCTGGTGGCCTCAGGAAAGGCCAGTCCCCATGCGAGTTTCTAGGGGACCTCTCGGGATTTCTCTCCCGTCCATGCCGGGGCCTCAGTCCTTGTGTGGAGTCGGGGCCGGAACCTGAGGATTGCTCTCCAGTGGTGTCATGGATCTTGGGGTGCTTCTGAGTCTCCCCAGGGGAGTCAGGCCTCGTCTCGAGTGGGGGCATGCACGTGCGCTTTCCTCCCGAGCTGCAGCAGTAGTGTCACGCTTCCTGTCACGTGGATCATGGGATCTGTGGCTTTCCCTCGAGGCTGTCCCTCGAGGCTTTCCCACGAGGCTTTCCCACAGGGCTGTGCCACGTGCCACCTTGGTGTGAGTCGATCCTCGGTGTGAAGGACGAGCCGGTGAAGGGAAAAGAGGTTCCTCTGGAATGGACTGAGACATCTGGGGGACTCTTGGAATGGTGGCACGACCCTGGAGTTCCTCTCGCCGTTCCTGTTGAGAGGGCCTCCTCTTGAGATGCGACGGGAACGCCGGGAACTCTTTCCCGACGAAGCAGGGAAAGGATCCCTCATCTCGAGCTACGAGGCGGAAACGGGGCTCCTCTGGATGTGGGCGGGACCCTCGTGATTCCTCTCGAGTGGAGACGGCTAGGTCGGGGAACTTCTTGATTTGCACCAAGGGTGTGAAGGACCCTTTCGAAGTTCCAGAGGTGAGGTGTGATCAGCCTCGAGACGCCTCAGCGGAAATGGGCCTCATCTCGCCTGGAGGGGAGAACCTCCTGGATTTTCTCGAGTTGCGGCAGGTCTTCTCGAGTTACGACGGGGACCACAGGGACCCGCTCTGGTGGCCTCAGGAAAGGCCAGTCCCCATGCGTGTTGCTAGGGGACCACTCGGGATTCCTCTCCCGTCCATGCCGGGGCCTCAGTCCTTGTGTGGAGTCGGGGCCGGAACCTGAGGATTCCTCTCCAGTGTTGCCATGGATCTTGGGGTGCTTCTGAGTCTCCCCAGGGGAGTCAGGCCTCGTCTCGAGTGGGGGCATGCACGTGCGCTTTCCTCCCGAGCTGCAGCAGTAGTGTCACGCTTCCTGTCACGTGGATCAAGGGATCTGTGGCTTTCCCTCGAGGCTGTCCCTCGAGGCTTTCCCACGAGGCTTTCCCACAGGGCTGTGCCACGTGCCACCTTGGTGTGAGTCGATCCTCGGCGTGAAAGACGAGCCGGTGAAGGGAAAAGAGGTTCCTCTGGAATGGACTGAGACATCTGGGGGACTCTTGGAATGGTGGCACGACCCTGGAGTTCCTCTCGCCGTTCCTGTTGAGAGGGCCTCCTCTTGAGATGCGACGGGAACGCCGGGAACTCTTTCCCGACGAAGCAGGGAAAGGATCCCTCATCTCGAGCTACGAGGCGGAAACGGGGCTCCTCTGGATGTGGGCGGGACCCTCGTGATTCCTCTCGAGTGGAGACGGGTATGTCGGGGAACTTCTTGATTTGCACCAAGGGTGTGAAGGAGCCTTTCGAAGTTCCAGAGGTGAGGTGTGATCAGCCTCGAGACGCCTCAGCGGAAATGGGCCTCATCTCGCCTGGAGGGGAGAACCTCCTGGATTTTCTCGAGTTGCGGCAGGTCTTCTCGAGTTACGACGGGGACCTCAGGGACCCGCTCTGGTGGCCTCAGGAAAGGCCAGTCCCCATGCGAGTTTCTAGGGGACCTCTCGGGATTCCTCTCCCGTCCATGCCGGGGCCTCAGTCCTTGTGTGGAGTCGGGGCCGGAACCTGAGGATTCCTCTCCAGTGTTGCCATGGATCTTGGGGTGCTTCTGAGTCTCCCCAGGGGAGTCAGGCCTCGTCTCGAGTGGGGGCATGCACGTGCGCTTTCCTCCCGAGCTGCAGCAGTAGTGTCACGCTTCCTGTCACGTGGATCAAGGGATCTGTGGCTTTCCCTCGAGGCTGTCCCTCGAGGCTTTCCCACGAGGCTTTCCCACAGGGCTGTGCCACGTGCCACCTTGGTGTGAGTCGATCCTCGGCGTGAAAGACGAGCCGGTGAAGGGAAAAGAGGTTCCTCTGGAATGGACTGAGACATCTGGGGGACTCTTGGAATGGTGGCACGACCCTGGAGTTCCTCTCGCCGTTCCTGTTGAGAGGGCCTCCTCTTGAGATGCGACGGGAACGCCGGGAACTCTTTCCCGACGAAGCAGGGAAAGGATCCCTCTTCTCGAGCTACGAGGCGGAAACGGGGCTCCTCTGGATGTGGGGGGGACCCTCGTGGTTCCTCTCGAGTGGAGACGGGTATGTCGGGGAACTTCTTGATTTGCACCAAGGGTGTGAAGGAGCCTTTCGAAGTTCCAGAGGTGAGGTGTGATCAGCCTCGAGACGCCTCAGCGGAAATGGGCCTCATCTCGCCTGGAGGGGAGAACCTCCTGGATTTTCTCGAGTTGCGGCAGGTCTTCTCGAGTTACGACGGGGACCTCAGGGACCCGCTCTGGTGGCCTCAGGAAAGGCCAGTCCCCATGCGAGTTTCTAGGGGACCTCTCGGGATTTCTCTTCCGTCCATGCCGGGGCCTCAGTCCTTGTGTGGAGTCGGGGCCGGAACCTGAGGATTGCTCTCCAGTGGTGTCATGGATCTTGGGGTGCTTCTGAGTCTCCCCAGGGGAGTCAGGCCTCGTCTCGAGTGGGGGCATGCACGTGCGCTTTCCTCCCGAGCTGCAGCAGTAGTGTCACGCTTCCTGTCACGTGGATCAAGGGATCTGTGGCTTTCCCTCGAGGCTGTCCCTCGAGGCTTTCCCACGAGGCTTTCCCACAGGGCTGTGCCACGTGCCACCTTGGTGTGAGTCGATCCTCGGTGTGAAGGACGAGCCAGTGAAGGGAAAAGAGGTTCCTCTGGAATGGACTGAGACATCTGGGGGACTCTTGGAATGGTGGCACGACCCTGGAGTTCCTCTCGCCGTTCCTGTTGAGAGGGCCTCCTCTTGAGATGCGACGGGAACGCCGGGAACTCTTTCCCGACGAAGCAGGGAAAGGATCCCTCATCTCGAGCTACGAGGCGGAAACGGGGCTCCTCTGGATGTGGGCGGGACCCTCGTGATTCCTCTCGAGTGGAGACGGCTAGGTCGGGGAACTTCTTGATTTGCACCAAGGGTGTGAAGGACCCTTTCGAAGTTCCAGAGGTGAGGTTTGATCAGCCTCGAGACGCCTCAGCGGAAATGGGCCTCATCTCGCCTGGAGGGGAGAACCTCCTGGATTTTCTCGAGTTGCGGCAGGTCTTCTCGAGTTACGACGGGGACCACAGGGACCCGCTCTGGTGGCCTCAGGAAAGGCCAGTCCCCATGCGTGTTGCTAGGGGACCACTCGGGATTCCTCTCCCGTCCATGCCGGGGCCTCAGTCCTTGTGTGGAGTCGGGGCCGGAACCTGAGGATTCCTCTCCAGTGTTGCCATGGATCTTGGGGTGCTTCTGAGTCTCCCCAGGGGAGTCAGGCCTCGTCTCGAGTGGGGGCATGCACGTGCGCTTTCCTCCCGAGCTGCAGCAGTAGTGTCACGCTTCCTGTCACGTGGATCAAGGGATCTGTGGCTTTCCCTCGAGGCTGTCCCTCGAGGCTTTCCCACGAGGCTTTCCCACAGGGCTGTGCCACGTGCCACCTTGGTGTGAGTCGATCCTCGGCGTGAAAGACGAGCCGGTGAAGGGAAAAGAGGTTCCTCTGGAATGGACTGAGACATCTGGGGGACTCTTGGAATGGTGGCACGACCCTGGAGTTCCTCTCGCCGTTCCTGTTGAGAGGGCCTCCTCTTGAGATGCGACGGGAACGCCGGGAACTCTTTCCCGACGAAGCAGGGAAAGGATCCCTCATCTCGAGCTACGAGGCGGAAACGGGGCTCCTCTGGATGTGGGCGGGACCCTCGTGATTCCTCTCGAGTGGAGACGGGTATGTCGGGGAACTTCTTGATTTGCACCAAGGGTGTGAAGGAGCCTTTCGAAGTTCCAGAGGTGAGGTGTGATCAGCCTCGAGACGCCTCAGCGGAAATGGGCCTCATCTCGCCTGGAGGGGAGAACCTCCTGGATTTTCTCGAGTTGCGGCAGGTCTTCTCGAGTTACGACGGGGACCTCAGGGACCCGCTCTGGTGGCCTCAGGAAAGGCCAGTCCCCATGCGAGTTTCTAGGGGACCTCTCGGGATTCCTCTCCCGTCCATGCCGGGGCCTCAGTCCTTGTGTGGAGTCGGGGCCGGAACCTGAGGATTCCTCTCCAGTGTTGCCATGGATCTTGGGGTGCTTCTGAGTCTCCCCAGGGGAGTCAGGCCTCGTCTCGAGTGGGGGCATGCACGTGCGCTTTCCTCCCGAGCTGCAGCAGTAGTGTCACGCTTCCTGTCACGTGGATCAAGGGATCTGTGGCTTTCCCTCGAGGCTGTCCCTCGAGGCTTTCCCACGAGGCTTTCCCACAGGGCTGTGCCACGTGCCACCTTGGTGTGAGTCGATCCTCGGCGTGAAAGACGAGCCGGTGAAGGGAAAAGAGGTTCCTCTGGAATGGACTGAGACATCTGGGGGACTCTTGGAATGGTGGCACGACCCTGGAGTTCCTCTCGCCGTTCCTGTTGAGAGGGCCTCCTCTTGAGATGCGACGGGAACGCCGGGAACTCTTTCCCGACGAAGCAGGGAAAGGATCCCTCTTCTCGAGCTACGAGGCGGAAACGGGGCTCCTCTGGATGTGGGCGGGACCCTCGTGGTTCCTCTCGAGTGGAGACGGGTATGTCGGGGAACTTCTTGATTTGCACCAAGGGTGTGAAGGACCCTTTCGAAGTTCCAGAGGTGAGGTGTGATCAGCCTCGAGACGCCTCAGCGGAAATGGGCCTCATCTCGCCTGGAGGGGAGAACCTCCTGGATTTTCTCGAGTTGCGGCAGGTCTTCTCGAGTTACGACGGGGACCTCAGGGACCCGCTCTGGTGGCCTCAGGAAAGGCCAGTCCCCATGCGAGTTTCTAGGGGACCTCTCGGGATTTCTCTCCCGTCCATGCCGGGGCCTCAGTCCTTGTGTGGAGTCGGGGCCGGAACCTGAGGATTGCTCTCCAGTGGTGTCATGGATCTTGGGGTGCTTCTGAGTCTCCCCAGGGGAGTCAGGCCTCGTCTCGAGTGGGGGCATGCACGTGCGCTTTCCTCCCGAGCTGCAGCAGTAGTGTCACGCTTCCTGTCACGTGGATCAAGGGATCTGTGGCTTTCCCTCGAGGCTGTCCCTCGAGGCTTTCCCACGAGGCTTTCCCACAGGGCTGTGCCACGTGCCACCTTGGTGTGAGTCGATCCTCGGTGTGAAGGACGAGCCGGTGAAGGGAAAAGAGGTTCCTCTGGAATGGACTGAGACATCTGGGGGACTCTTGGAATGGTGGCACGACCCTGGAGTTCCTCTCGCCGTTCCTGTTGAGAGGGCCTCCTCTTGAGATGCGACGGGAACGCCGGGAACTCTTTCCCGACGAAGCAGGGAAAGGATCCCTCATCTCGAGCTACGAGGCGGAAACGGGGCTCCTCTGGATGTGGACGGGACCCTCGTGATTCCTCTCGAGTGGAGACGGCTAGGTCGGGGAACTTCTTGATTTGCACCAAGGGTGTGAAGGACCCTTTCGAAGTTCCAGAGGTGAGGTGTGATCAGCCTCGAGACGCCTCAGCGGAAATGGGCCTCATCTCGCCTGGAGGGGAGAACCTCCTGGATTTTCTCGAGTTGCGGCAGGTCTTCTCGAGTTACGACGGGGACCACAGGGACCCGCTCTGGTGGCCTCAGGAAAGGCCAGTCCCCATGCGTGTTGCTAGGGGACCACTCGGGATTCCTCTCCCGTCCATGCCGGGGCCTCAGTCCTTGTGTGGAGTCGGGGCCGGAACCTGATGATTCCTCTCCAGTGTTGCCATGGATCTTGGGGTGCTTCTGAGTCTCCCCAGGGGAGTCAGGCCTCGTCTCGAGTGGGGGCATGCACGTGCGCTTTCCTCCCGAGCTGCAGCAGTAGTGTCACGCTTCCTGTCACGTGGATCAAGGGATCTGTGGCTTTCCCTCGAGGCTGTCCCTCGAGGCTTTCCCACGAGGCTTTCCCACAGGGCTGTGCCACGTGCCACCTTGGTGTGAGTCGATCCTCGGCGTGAAAGACGAGCCGGTGAAGGGAAAAGAGGTTCCTCTGGAATGGACTGAGACATCTGGGGGACTCTTGGAATGGTGGCACGACCCTGGAGTTCCTCTCGCCGTTCCTGTTGAGAGGGCCTCCTCTTGAGATGCGACGGGAACGCCGGGAACTCTTTCCCGACGAAGCAGGGAAAGGATCCCTCATCTCGAGCTACGAGGCGGAAACGGGGCTCCTCTGGATGTGGGCGGGACCCTCGTGATTCCTCTCGAGTGGAGACGGGTATGTCGGGGAACTTCTTGATTTGCACCAAGGGTGTGAAGGAGCCTTTCGAAGTTCCAGAGGTGAGGTGTGATCAGCCTCGAGACGCCTCAGCGGAAATGGGCCTCATCTCGCCTGGAGGGGAGAACCTCCTGGATTTTCTCGAGTTGCGGCAGGTCTTCTCGAGTTACGACGGGGACCTCAGGGACCCGCTCTGGTGGCCTCAGGAAAGGCCAGTCCCCATGCGAGTTTCTAGGGGACCTCTCGGGATTCCTCTCCCGTCCATGCCGGGGCCTCAGTCCTTGTGTGGAGTCGGGGCCGGAACCTGAGGATTCCTCTCCAGTGTTGCCATGGATCTTGGGGTGCTTCTGAGTCTCCCCAGGGGAGTCAGGCCTCGTCTCGAGTGGGGGCATGCACGTGCGCTTTCCTCCCGAGCTGCAGCAGTAGTGTCACGCTTCCTGTCACGTGGATCAAGGGATCTGTGGCTTTCCCTCGAGGCTGTCCCTCGAGGCTTTCCCACGAGGCTTTCCCACAGGGCTGTGCCACGTGCCACCTTGGTGTGAGTCGATCCTCGGCGTGAAAGACGAGCCGGTGAAGGGAAAAGAGGTTCCTCTGGAATGGACTGAGACATCTGGGGGACTCTTGGAATGGTGGCACGACCCTGGAGTTCCTCTCGCCGTTCCTGTTGAGAGGGCCTCCTCTTGAGATGCGACGGGAACGCCGGGAACTCTTTCCCGACGAAGCAGGGAAAGGATCCCTCTTCTCGAGCTACGAGGCGGAAACGGGGCTCCTCTGGATGTGGGGGGGACCCTCGTGGTTCCTCTCGAGTGGAGACGGGTATGTCGGGGAACTTCTTGATTTGCACCAAGGGTGTGAAGGAGCCTTTCGAAGTTCCAGAGGTGAGGTGTGATCAGCCTCGAGACGCCTCAGCGGAAATGGGCCTCATCTCGCCTGGAGGGGAGAACCTCCTGGATTTTCTCGAGTTGCGGCAGGTCTTCTCGAGTTACGACGGGGACCTCAGGGACCCGCTCTGGTGGCCTCAGGAAAGGCCAGTCCCCATGCGAGTTTCTAGGGGACCTCTCGGGATTTCTCTTCCGTCCATGCCGGGGCCTCAGTCCTTGTGTGGAGTCGGGGCCGGAACCTGAGGATTGCTCTCCAGTGGTGTCATGGATCTTGGGGTGCTTCTGAGTCTCCCCAGGGGAGTCAGGCCTCGTCTCGAGTGGGGGCATGCACGTGCGCTTTCCTCCCGAGCTGCAGCAGTAGTGTCACGCTTCCTGTCACGTGGATCAAGGGATCTGTGGCTTTCCCTCGAGGCTGTCCCTCGAGGCTTTCCCACGAGGCTTTCCCACAGGGCTGTGCCACGTGCCACCTTGGTGTGAGTCGATCCTCGGTGTGAAGGACGAGCCAGTGAAGGGAAAAGAGGTTCCTCTGGAATGGACTGAGACATCTGGGGGACTCTTGGAATGGTGGCACGACCCTGGAGTTCCTCTCGCCGTTCCTGTTGAGAGGGCCTCCTCTTGAGATGCGACGGGAACGCCGGGAACTCTTTCCCGACGAAGCAGGGAAAGGATCCCTCATCTCGAGCTACGAGGCGGAAACGGGGCTCCTCTGGATGTGGGCGGGACCCTCGTGATTCCTCTCGAGTGGAGACGGCTAGGTCGGGGAACTTCTTGATTTGCACCAAGGGTGTGAAGGACCCTTTCGAAGTTCCAGAGGTGAGGTTTGATTAGCCTCGAGACGCCTCAGCGGAAATGGGCCTCATCTCGCCTGGAGGGGAGAACCTCCTGGATTTTCTCGAGTTGCGGCAGGTCTTCTCGAGTTACGACGGGGACCACAGGGACCCGCTCTGGTGGCCTCAGGAAAGGCCAATACCCATGCGAGTTGCTAGGGGACCACTCGGGATTCCTTCCCGTCCATGCCGGGGCCTCAGTCCTTGTGTGGAGTCGGGGCCAGAACCTGAGGATTCCTCTCCAGTGTTGCCGTGGATCTTGGGGTGCTTCTGAGTCTCCCCAGGGGAGTCAGGCCTCGTCTCGAGTGGGGGCATGCACGTGCGCTTTCCTCCCGAGCTGCAGCAGTAGTGTCACGCTTCCTGTCACGTGGATCAAGGGATCTGTGGCTTTCCCTCGAGGCTGTCCCTGGAGGCTTTCCCACGAGGCTTTCCCACAGGGCTGTGCCACGTGCCACCTTGGTGTGAGTCGATCCTCGGCGTGAAAGACGAGCCGGTGAAGGGAAAAGAGGTTCCTCTGGAATGGACTGAGACATCTGGGGGACTCTTGGAATGGTGGCACGACCCTGGAGTTCCTCTCGCCGTTCCTGTTGAGAGGGCCTCCTCTTGAGATGCGACGGGAACGCCGGGAACTCTTTCCCGACGAAGCAGGGAAAGGATCCCTCATCTCGAGCTACGAGGCGGAAACGGGGCTCCTCTGGATGTGGGCGGGACCCTCGTGATTCCTCTCCAGTGGAGACGGCTAGGTCGGGGAACTTCTTGATTTGCACCAAGGGTGTGAAGGACCCTTTCGAAGTTCCAGAGGTGAGGTGTGATCAGCCTCGAGACGCCTCAGCGGAAATGGGCCTCATCTCGCCTGGAGGGGAGAACCTCCTGGATTTTCTCGAGTTGCGGCAGGTCTTCTCGAGTTACGACGGGGACCTCAGGGACCCGCTCTGGTGGCCTCAGGAAAGGCCAGTCCCCATGCGAGTTGCTAGGGGACCGCTCGGGATTCCTCTCCCGTCCATGCTGGGGCCTCAGTCCTTGTGTGGAGTCGGGGCCGGAACCTGAGGATTCCTCTCCAGTGTTGCCATGGATCTTGGGGTGCTTCTGAGTCTCCCCAGGGGAGTCAGGCCTCGTCTCGAGTGGGGGCATGCACGTGCGCTTTCCTCCCGAGCTGCAGCAGTAGTGTAACGCTTCCTGTCACGTGGATCAAGGGATCTGTGGCTTTCCCTCGAGGCTGTCCTTCGAGGCTTTCCCACGAGGCTTTCCCACAGGGCTGTGCCACGTGCCACCTTGGTGTGAGTCGATCCTCGGCGTGAAAGACGAGCCGGTGAAGGGAAAAGAGGTTCCTCTGGAATGGACTGAGACATCTAGGGGACTCTTGGAATGGTGGCACGACCCTGGAGTTCCTCTCGCCGTTCCTGTTGAGAGGGCCTCCTCTTGAGATGCGACAGGAACGCCGGGAACTCTTTCCCGACGAAGCAGGGAAAGGATCCCTCATCTCGAGCTACGAGGCGGAAACGGGGCTCCTCTGGATGTGGGCGGGACCCTCGTGATTCCTCTCGAGTGGAGACGGGTATGTTGGGGAACTTCTTGATTTGCACCAAGGGTGTGAAGGAGCCTTTCGAAGTTCCAGAGGTGAGGTGTGATCAGCCTCGAGACGCCTCAGCGGAAATGGGCCTCATCTCGCCTGGAGGGGAGAACCTCCTGGATTTTCTCGAGTTGCGGCAGGTCTTCTCGAGTTACGACGGGGACCTCAGGGACCCGCTCTGGTGGCCTCAGGAAAGGCGAGTCCCCATGCGAGTTGCTAGGGGACCTCTCGGGATTCCTCTCCCGTCCATGCCGGGGCCTCAGTCCTTGTGTGGAGTCGGGGCCGGAACCTGAGGATTGCTCTCCAGTGTTGCCATGGATCTTGGGGTGCTTCAGAGTCTCCCCAGGGGAGTCAGGACTCGTCTCGAGTGTGGGCATGCACGTGCGCTTTCCTCCCGAGCTGCAGCAGTAGTGTCACGCTTCCTGTCACGTTGATCAAGGCATCTGTGGCTTTCCCTCGAGGCTGTCCCTCGAGGCTTTCCCACGAAGCTTTCCCACAGGGCTGTGCCACGTGCCACCTTGGTGTGAGTCGATCCTCGGCGTGAAAGACGAGCCGGTGAAGGGAAAAGAGGTTCCTCTGGAATGGACTGAGACATCTGGGGGACTCTTGGAATGGTGGCACGACCCTGGAGTTCCTCTCGCCGTTCCTGTTGAGAGGGCCTCCTCTTGAGATGCGACGGGAACGCCGGGAACTCTTTCCCGACGAAGCAGGGAAAGGATCCCTCATCTCGAGCTCCGAGGCGGAAACGGGGCTCCTCTGGATGTGGGCGGGACACTCGTGATTCCTCTCGAGTGGACACGGCTAGGTCGGGGAACTTCTTGATTTGCACCAAGGGTGTGAAGGACCCTTTCGAAGTTCCAGAGGTGAGGTGTGATCAGCCTCGAGACGCCTCAGCGGAAATGGGCCTCATCTCGCCTGGAGGGGAGAACCTCCTGGTTTTTCTCGAGTTGCGGCAGGTCTTCTCGAGTTACGACGGGGACCTCAGGGACCCGCTCTGGTGGCCTCAGGAAAGGCCAATCCCCATGCGAGTTGCTAGGGGACCTCTCGGGATTCCTCTCCCGTCCATGCCGGGGCCTCAGTCCTTGTGTGGAGTCGGGGCCAGAACCTGAGGATTCCTCTCCAGTGTTGCCATGGATCTTGGGGTGCTTCTGAGTCTCCCCAGGGGAGTCAGGCCTCGTCTCGAGTGGGGGCATGCACGTGCACTTTCCTCCCGAGCTGCAGCAGTAGTGTCACGCTTCCTGTCACGTGGATCAAGGGATCTGTGGCTTTCCCTCGAGGCTGTCCCTCGAGGCTTTCCCACGAGGCTTTCCCACAGGGCTGTGCCACGTGCCACCTTGGTGTGAGTCGATCCTGGGTGTGAAGGACGAGCCGGTGAAGGGAAAAGAGGTTCCTCTGGAATGGACTGAGACATCTGGGGGACTCTTGGAATGGTGGCACGTCCCTGGAGTTCCTCAGGCCGTTCCTGTTGAGAGGGCCTCCTCTTGAGATGCGACGGGAACGCCGGGAACTCTTTCCCGACGAAGCAGGGAAAGGATCCCTCATCTCGAGCTACGAGGCGGAAACGGGGCTCCTCTGGATGTGGGCGGGACCCTCGTGATTCCTCTCGAGTGGAGACGGGTATGTTGGGGAACTTCTTGATTTGCACCAAGGGTGTGAAGGAGCCTTTCGAAGTTCCAGAGGTGAGGTGTGATCAGCCTCGAGACGCCTCAGCGGAAATGGGCCTCATCTCGCCTGGAGGGGAGAACCTCCTGGATTTTCTCGAGTTGCGGCAGGTCTTCTCGAGTTACGACGGGGACCTCAGGGACCCGCTCTGGTGGCCTCAGGAAAGGCGAGTCCCCATGCGAGTTGCTAGGGGACCTCTCGGGATTCCTCTCCCGTCCATGCCGGGGCCTCAGTCCTTGTGTGGAGTCGGGGCCGGAACCTAAGGATTGCTCTCCAGTGTTGACATGGATCTTGGGGTGCTTCAGAGTCTCCCCAGGGGAGTCAGGCCTCGTCTCGAGTGGGGGCATGCACGTGCGCTTTCCTCCCGAGCTGCAGCAGTAGCGTCACGCTTCCTGTCACGTGGATCAAGGCATCTGTGGCTTTCCCTCGAGGCTGTCCCTCGAGGCTTTCCCACGAAGCTTTCCCACAGGGCTGTGCCACGTGCCACCTTGGTGTGAGTCGATCCTCGGCGTGAAAGACGAGCCGGTGAAGGGAAAAGAGGTTCCTCTGGAATGGACTGAGACATCTAGGGGACTCTTGGAATGGTGGCACGACCCTGGAGTTCCTCTCGCCGTTCCTGTTGAGAGGGCCTCCTCTTGAGAGGCGACGGGAACGCCGGGGACTCTTTCCCGACGAAGCAGGGAAAGGTCCCTCATCTCGAGCTACGAGGCGGAAACAGGGCTCCTCTGGATGTGTGCGGGACCCTCGTGATTCCTCTCGAGTGGAGACGCCTAGGTCGGGGAACTTCTTGATTTGCACCAAGGGTGTGAAGGACCCTTTCGAAGTTCCAGAGGTGAGGTGTGATCAGCCTCGAGACGCCTCAGCGGAAATGGGCCTCATCTCGCCTGGAGGGGAGAACCTCCTGGTTTTTCTCGAGTTGCGGCAGGTCTTCTCGAGTTACGACGGGGACCACAGGGACCCGCTCTGGTGGCCTCAGGAAAGGCCAGTCCCCATGCGAGTTGCTAGGGGACCTCTCGGGATTCCTCTCCCGTCCATGCCGGGGCCTCAGTCCTTGTGTGGATTCGGGGCCGCAACCTGAGGATTCCTCTCCAGTGTTGCCATGGATCTTGGGGTGCTTCTGAGTCTCCCCAGGGGAGTCAGGCCTCGTCTCGAGTGGGGGCATGCACGTGCGCTTTCCTCCCGAGCTGCAGCAGTTGTGTCACGCTTCCTGTCACGTGGATCAAGGGATCTGTGGCTTTCCCTCGAGGCTGTCCCTCGAGGCTTTCCCACGAGGCTTTCCCACAGGGCTGTTCCACGTGCCACCTTAGTGTGAGTCGATCCTCGGCGAGAAAGACGAGCCGGTGAAGGGAAAAGAGGTTCCTCTGGAATGGACTGAGACATCTGGGGGACTCTTGGAATGGTGGCACGACCCTGGAGTTCCTCTCGCCGTTCCTGTTGAGAGGGCCTCCTCTTGAGATGCGACGGGAACGCCGGGGACTCTTTCCCGACGAAGCAGGGAAAGGATCCCTCATCTCGACCTACGAGACGGAAACGGGGCTCCTCTGGATGTGGGCGGGACCCTCGTGATTCCTCTCGAGTGGAGACGGCTAGGTCGGGGAACTTCTTGATTTGCACCAAGGGTGTGAAGGAGCCTTTCGAAGTTCCAGAGGTGAGGTGTGATCAGCCTCGAGACGCCTCAGCGGAAATGGGCCTCATCTCGCCTGGAGGGGAGAACCTCCTGGATTTTCTCGAGTTGCGGCAGGTCTTCTCGAGTTACGACGGGGACCTCAGGGACCCGCTCTGGTGGCCTCATTAAAGGCCAGTCCCCATGCGAGTTGCTAGGGGACCGCTCGGGATTCCTCTCCCGTCCATGCCGGGGCCTCAGTCCTTGTGTGGAGTCGGGGCCGGAACCTGAGGATTGCTCTCCAGTGTTGCCATGGATCTTGGGGTGCTTCTGAGTCTCCCCAGGGGAGTCAGGCCTCGTCTCGAGTGGGGGCATGCACGTGCGCTTTCCTCCCGAGCTGCAGCAGGAGTGTCACGCTTCCTGTCACGTGGATCAAGGGATCTGTGGCTTTCCCTCGAGGCTGTCCCTCGAGGCTTTCCCACGAGGCTTTCCCACAGGGCTGTGCCACGTGCCACCTTGGTGTGAGTCGATCCTCGGCGTGAAAGACGAGCCGGTGAAGGGAAAAGAGGTTCCTCTGGAATGGACTGAGACATCTGGGGGACTCTTGGAATGGTGGCACGACCCTGGAGTTCCTCTCGCCGTTCCTGTTGAGAGGGCCTCCTCTTGAGAGGCGACGGGAACGCCGGGAACTCTTTCCCGACGAAGCAGGGAAAGGATCCCTCATCTCGAGCTACGAGGCAGAAACGGGGCTCCTCTGGATGTGGGCGGGACCCTCGTGATTCCTCTCGAGTGGAGACGGCTAGGTCGGGGAACTTCTTGATTTGCACCAAGGGTGTGAAGGACCCTTTCGAAGTTCCAGAGGTGAGGTGTGATCAGCCTCGAGACGCCTCAGCGGAAATGGGCCTCATCTCGCCTGGAGGGGAGAACCTCCTGGATTTTCTCGAGTTGCGGCAGGTCTTCTCGAGTTACGACGGGGACCTCAGGGACCCGCTCTGGTGGCCTCAGGAAAGGCCAGTCCCCATGCGAGTTGGTAGGGGACCTCTCGGGATTCCTCTCCCGTCCATGCCGGGGCCTCAGTCCTTGTGTGGAGTCGGGGCCGGAACCTGAGGATTCCTCTCCAGTGTTGCCATGGATCTTGGGGTGCTTCTGAGTCTCCCCAGGGGAGTCAGGCCTCGTCTCGAGTGGGGGCATGCACGTGCGCTTTCCTCCCGAACTGCAGCAGTAGTGGCACGCTTCCTGTCACGTGGATCAAGGGATCTGTGGCTTTCCCTCGAGGCTGTCCCTCGAGGCTTTCCCACAGGGCTGTGCCACGTGCCACCTTGGTGTGAGTCGATCCTCCGTGTGAAATACGAGCCGGTGAAGGGAAAAGAGGTTCCTCTGGAATGGACTGAGACATCTGGGGGACTCTTGGAATGGTGGCACGACCCTGGAGTTCCTCTCGCCGTTCCTGTTGAGAGGGCCTCCTCTTGACATGGGACGGGAACGCCGGGAACTCTTTCCCGACGAAGCAGGGAAAGGATCCCTCATCTCGAGCTACGAGGCAGAAACGGGGCTCCTCTGGATGTGGGCGGGACCCTCGTGATTCCTCTCGAGTGGAGACGGGTATGTCGGGGAACTTCTTGATTTGCACCAAGGGTTTGAGGACCCTTTCGAAGTTCCAGAGGTGAGGTGTGATCAGCCTCGAGGCGCCTCAGCGGAAATGGGCCTCATCTCGCCTGGAGGGGAGAACCTCCTGGATTTTCTCGAGTTGCGGCAGGTCTTCTCGAGTTACGACGGGGACCTCAGGGACCCGCTCTGGTGGCCTCAGGAAAGGCCAGTCCCCATGCGAGTTGCAAGGGGACCTCTCGGGATTCCTCTCCCGTCCATGCCGGGGCCTCAGTCCTTGTGTGGATTCGGGGCCGGAACCTGAGGAGTGCTCTCCAGTGTTGTCATGGATCTTGGGGTGCTTCTGAGTCTCCCCAGGGGAGTCAGGCCTCGTCTCGAGTGGGGGCATACACGTGCGCTTTCCTCCCGAGCTGCAGCAGTAGTGTCACGCTTCCTGTCACGTGGATCAAGGGATCTGTGGCTTTCCCTCGAGGCTGTCCCTCGAGGCTTTCCCACGAGGCTTTCCCACAGGGCTGTGCCACGTGCCACCTTGGTGTGAGTCGATCCTCGGCGTGAAAGACGAGCCGGTGAAGGGAAAAGAGGTTCCTCTGGAATGGACTGAGACATCTGGGGGACTCTTGGAATGGTGGCACGACCCTGGAGTTCCTCTCGCCGTTCCTGTTGAGAGGGCCTCCTCTTGAGATGCGACGGGAACGCCGGGAACTCTTTCCCGACGAAGCAGGGAAAGGATCCCTCATCTCGAGCTACGAGGCGGAAACGGGGCTCCTCTGGATGTGGGCGGGACCCTCGTGATTCCTCTCGAGTGGAGACGGGTATGTCGGGGAACTTCTTGATTTGCACCAAGGGTTTGAGGACCCTTTCGAAGTTCCAGTGGTGAGGTGTGATCAGCCTCGAGGCGCCTCAGCGGAAATGGGCCTCATCTCGCCTGGAGGGGAGAACCTCCTGGATTTTTTCGAGTTGCGGCAGGTCTTCTCGAGTTACGACGGGGACCTCAGGGACCCGCTCTGGTGGCCTCAGGAAAGGCCAGTCCCCATGCGAGTTGCAAGGGGACCGCTCGGGATTCCTCCCCCGTCCATGCCGGGGCCTCAGTCCTTGTGTGGAGTCGGGGCCGCAACCTGAGGATTGCTCTCCAGTGTTGCCATGGATCTTGGGGTGCTTCTGAGTCTCCCCAGGGGAGTCAGGCCTCGTCTCGAGTGGGGGCATGCACGTGCGCTTTCCTCCCGAGCTGCAGCAGTAGTGTCACGCTTCCTGTCACGTGGATCAAGGGATCTGTGGCTTTCCCTCGAGGCTGTCCCTCGAGGCTTTCCCACGAGGCTTTCCCACAGGGCTGTGCCACGTGCCACCTTGGTGTGAGTCGATCCTCGGCGTGAAAGACGAGCCGGTGAAGGGAAAAGAGGTTCCTCTGGAATGGACTGAGACATCTGGGGGACTCTTGGAATGGTGGCACGACCCTGGAGTTCCTCTCGCCGTTCCTGTTGAGAGGGCCTCCTCTTGAGATGCGACGGGAACGCCGGGAACTCTTTCCCGTCGAAGCAGGGAAAGGATCCCTCATCTCGAGCTACGAGGCGGAAACGGGGCTCCTCTGGATGTGGGCGGGACCCTCGTGATTCCTCTCGAGTGGAGACGGGTATGTCGGGGAACTTCTTGATTTGCACCAAGGGTGTGAAGGACCCTTTCGAAGTTCCAGAGGTGAGGTGTAATCAGCCTCGAGACGCCTCAGCGGAAATGGGCCTCATCTCGCCTGGAGGGGAGAACCTCCTGGAATTTCTCGAGTTGCGGCAGGTCTTCTCGAGTTACGACGGGGACCTCACGGACCCGCTCTGGTGGCCTCAGGAAAGGCCAGTCCCCATGCGAGTTGCTAGGGGACCGCTCGGGATTCCTCTCCCGTCCATGCCGGGGCCTCAGTCCTTGTGTGGAGTCGGGGCCGGAACCTGAGGATTCCTCTCCAGTGTTGCCATGGATCTTGGGGTGCTTCTGAGTCTCCCCAGGGGAGTCAGGCCACGTCTCGAGTGGAGTCATGCACGTGCGCTTTCCTCCCGAGCTGCAGCAGGAGTGTCACGCTTCCTGTCACGTGGATCAAGGGATCTGTGGCTTTCCCTCGAGGCTGTCCCTCGAGGCTTTCCCACGAGGCTTTCCCACAGGGCTGTGCCACGTGCCACCTTGGTGTGAGTCGATCCTCGGCGTGAAAGACGAGCCGGTGAAGGGAAAAGAGTTTCCTCTGGAATGGACTGAGACATCTGGGGGACTCTTGGAATGGTGGCACGACCCTGGAGTTCCTCTCGCCGTTCCTGTTGAGAGGGCCTCCTCTTGAGAGGCGACGGGAACGCCGGGAACTCTTTCCCGACGAAGCAGGGAAAGGATCCCTCATCTCGAGCTACGAGGCGGAAACGGGGCTCCTCTAGATGTGGGCGGGACCCTCGTGATTCCTCTCGAGTGGAGACGGCTAGGTCGGGGAACTTCTTGATTTGCACCAAGGGTGTGAAGGAGCCTTTCGAAGTTCCAGAGGTGAGGTGTGATCAGCCTCGAGACGCCTCAGCGGAAATGGGCCTCATCTCGCCTGGAGGGGAGAACCTCCTGGATTTTCTCGAGTTGCGGCAGGTCTTCTCGAGTTACGACGGGGACCTCAGGGACCCGCTCTGGTGGCCTCAGGAAAGGCCAGTCCCCATGCGAGTTGGTAGGGGACCTCTCGGGATTCCTCGCCCGTCCATGCCGGGGCCTCAGTCCTTGTGTGGAGTCGGGGCCGGAACCTGAGGATTCCTCTCCAGTGTTGCCATGGATCTTGGGGTGCTTCTGAGTCTCCCCAGGGGAGTCAGGCCTCGTCTCGAGTGGGGGCATGCACGTGCGCTTTCCTCCCGAACTGCAGCAGTAGTGGCACGCTTCCTGTCACGTGGATCAAGGGATCTGTGGCTTTCCCTCGAGGCTGTCCCTCGAGGCTTTCCCACGAGGCTTTCCCACAGGGCTGTGCCACGTGCCACCTTGGTGTGAGTCGATCCTCCGTGTGAAAGACGAGCCGGTGAAGGGAAAAGAGGTTCCTCTGGAATGGACTGAGACATCTGGGGGACTCTTGGAATGGTGGCACGACCCTGGAGTTCCTCTCGCCGTTCCTGTTGAGAGGGCCTCCTCTTGAGATGGGACGGGAACGCCGGGAACTCTTTCCCAACGAAGCAGGGAATGGATCCCTCATCTCGAGCTACGAGGCAGAAACGGGGCTCCTCTGGATGTGGGCGGGACCCTCGTGATTCCTCTCGAGTGGAGACGGGTATGTCGGGGAACTTCTTGATTTGCACCAAGGGTTTGAGGACCCTTTCGAAGTTCCAGAGGTGAGGTGTGATCAGCCTCGAGGCGCCTCAGCGGAAATGGGCCTCATCTCGCCTGGAGGGGAGAACCTCCTGGATTTTCTCGAGTTGCGGCAGGTCTTCTCGAGTTACGACGGGGACCTCAGGGACCCGCTCTGGTGGCCTCAGGAAAGGCCAGTCCCCATGCGAGTTGCTAGGGGACCTCTCGGGATTCCTCTCCCGTCCATGCCGGGGCCTCAGTCCTTGTGTGGAGTCGGGGCCGGAACCTGATGATTCCTCTCCAGTGTTGCCATGGATCTTGGGGTGCTTCTGAGTCTCCCCAGGGGAGTCAGGCCTCGTCTCGAGTGGGGGCATGCACGTGCGCTTTCCTCCCGAACTGCAGCAGTAGTGGCACGCTTCCTGTCACGTGGATCAAGGGATCTGTGGCTTTCCCTCGAGGCTGTCCCTCGAGGCTTTCCCACGAGGCTTTCCCACAGGGCTGTGCCACGTGCCACCTTGGTGTGAGTCGATCCTCCGTGTGAAAGACGAGCCGGTGAAGGGAAAAGAGGTTCCTCTGGAATGGACTGAGACATCTGGGGGACTCTTGGAATGGTGGCACGACCCTGGAGTTCCTCTCGCCGTTCCTGTTGAGAGGGCCTCCTCTTGAGATGGGACGGGAACGCCGGGAACTCTTTCCCGACGAAGCAGGGAATGGATCCCTCATCTCGAGCTACGAGGCAGAAACGGGGCTCCTCTGGATGTGGGCGGGACCCTCGTGATTCCTCTCGAGTGTAGACGGGTATGTCGGGGAACTTCTTGATTTGCACCAAGGGTTTGAGGACCCTTTCGAAGTTCCAGAGGTGAGGTGTGATCAGCCTCGAGGCGCCTCAGCGGAAATGGGCCTCATCTCGCCTGGAGGGGAGAACCTCCTGGATTTTCTCGAGTTGCGGCAGGTCTTCTCGAGTTACGACGGGGACCTCAGGGACCCGCTCTGGTGGCCTCAGGAAAGGCCAGTCCCCATGCGAGTTGCAAGGGGACCTCTCGGGATTCCTCTCCCGTCCATGCCGGGGCCTCAGTCCTTGTGTGGAGTCGGGGCCGGAACCTGAGGAGTGCTCTCCAGTGTTGTCATGGATCTTGGGGTGCTTCTGAGTCTCCCCAGGGGAGTCAGGCCTCGTCTCGAGTGGGGGCATACACGTGCGCTTTCCTCCCGAGCTGCAGCAGTAGTGTCACGCTTCCTGTCACGTGGATCAAGGGATCTGTGGCTTTCCCTCGAGGCTGTCCCTCGAGGCTTTCCCACGAGGCTTTCCCACAGGGCTGTGCCACGTGCCACCTTGGTGTGAGTCGATCCTCGGCGTGAAAGACGAGCCGGTGAAGGGAAAAGAGGTTCCTCTGGAATGGACTGAGACATCTAGGGGACTCTTGGAATGGTGGCACGACCCTGGAGTTCCTCTCGCCGTTCCTGTTGAGAGGGCCTCCTCTTGAGATGCGACTGGAACGCGGGAACTCTTTCCCGACGAAGCAGGGAAAGGATCCCTCATCTCGAGCTACGAGGCGGAAACGGGGCTCCTCTGGATGTGGGCGGGACCCTCGTGATTCCTCTCGAGTGGAGACGGCTAGGTCGGGGAACTTCTTGGTTTGCACCAAGGGTGTGAAGGACCCTTTCGAAGTTCCAGAGGTGAGGTGTGATCAGCCTCGAGACGCCTCAGCGGAAATGGGCCTCATCTCGCCTGGAGGGGAGAACCTCCTGGATTTTCTCGAGTTGCGGCAGGTCTTCTCGAGTTACGACGGGGACCTCAGGGACCCGCTCTGGTGGCCTCAGGAAAGGCGAGTCCCCATGCGAGTTGCTAGGGGACCTCTCGGGATTCCTCTCCCGTCCATGCCGGGGCCTCAGTCCTTGTGTGGAGTCGGGGCTGGAACCTAAGGATTGCTCTCCAGTGTTGACATGGATCTTGGGGTGCTTCAGAGGCTCCCCAGGGGAGTCAGGCCTCGTCTCGAGTGTGGGCATGCACGTGCGCTTTCCTCCCGAGCTGCAGCAGTAGTGTCACGCTTCCTGTCACGTGGATCAAGGCATCTGTGGCTTTCCCTCGAGGCTGTCCCTCGAGACTTTCCCACGAAGCTTTCCCACAGGGCTGTGCCAGGTGCCACCTTGGTGTGAGTCGATCCTCGGCGTGAAAGACGAGCCGGTGAAGGGAAAAGAGGTTCCTCTGGAATGGACTGAGACATCTGGGGGACTCTTGGAATGGTGGCACGACCCTGGAGTTCCTCTCGCCGTTCCTGTTGAGAGGGCCTCCTCTTGAGAGGTGACGGGAACGCCGGGGACTCTTTCCCGACGAAGCAGGGAAAGGTCCCTCATCTCGAGCTACGAGGCGGAAACGGGGCTCCTCTGGATGTGGGCGGGACCCTCGTGATTCCTCTCGAGTGGAGACGCCTAGGTCGGGGAACTTCTTGATTTGCACCAAGGGTGTGAAGGACCCTTTCGAAGTTCCAGAGGTGAGGTGTGATCAGCCTCGAGACGCCTCAGCGGAAATGGGCCTCATCTCGCCTGGAGGGGAGAACCTCCTGGTTTTTCTCGAGTTGCGGCAGGTCTTCTCGAGTTACGACGGGGACCACAGGGACCCGCTCTGGTGGCCTCAGGAAAGGCCAGTCCCCATGCGAGTTGCTAGGGGACCTCTCGGGATTCCTCTCCCGTCCATGCCGGGGCCTCAGTCCTTGTGTGGATTCGGGGCCGCAACCTGAGGATTCCTCTCCAGTGTTGCCATGGATCTTGGGGTGCTTCTGAGTCTCCCCAGGGGAGTCAGGCCTCGTCTCGAGTGGGGGCATGCACGTGCGCTTTCCTCCCGAGCTGCAGCAGTAGTGTCACGCTTCCTGTCACGTGGATCAAGGGATCTGTGGCTTTCCCTCGAGGCTGTCCCTCGAGGCTTTCCCATGAGGCTTTCCCACAGGGCTGTGCCACGTGCCACCTTGGTGTGAGTCGATCCTCGGCGTGAAAGACGAGCTGGTGAAGGGAAAAGAGGTTCCTCTGGAATGGACTGAGACATCTGGGGTACTCTTGGAATGGTGGCACGACCCTGGAGTTCCTCTCGCCGTTCCTGTTGAGAGGGCCTCCTCTTGAGATGCGACGGGAACGCCGGGGACTCTTTCCCGACGAAGCAGGGAAAGGATCCCTCATCTCGAGCTACGAGATGGAAACGGGGCTCCTCTGGATGTGGGCGGGACCCTCGTGATTCCTCTCGAGTGGAGACGGCTAGGTCGGGGAACTTCTTGATTTGCACCAAGGGTGTGAAGGACCCTTTCGAAGTTCCAGAGGTGAGGTGTGATCAGCCTCGAGACGCCTCAGCGGAAATGGGCCTCATCTCGCCTGGAGGGGAGAACCTCCTGGATTTTCTCGAGTTGCGGCAGGTCTTCTCGAGTTACGACGGGGACCTCAGGGACCCGCTCTGGTGGCCTCAGGAAAGGCCAGTCCCCATGCGAGTTGCTAGGGGACCTCTCGGGATTCCTCTCCCGTCCATGCCGGGGCCTCAGTCCTTGTGTGGAGTCGGGGCCGGAACCTGAGGATTCCTCTCCAGTGTTGCCATGGATCTTGGGGTGCTTCTGAGTCTCCCCAGGGGAGTCAGGCCTCGTCTCGAGTGGGGGCATGCACGTGCGCTTTCCTCCCGAACTGCAGCAGTAGTGGCACGCTTCCTGTCACGTGGATCAAGGGATCTGTGGCTTTCCCTCGAGGCTGTCCCTCGAGGCTTTCCCACGAGGCTTTCCCACAGGGCTGTGCCACGTGCCACCTTGGTGTGAGTCGATCCTCCGTGTGAAAGACGAGCCGGTGAAGGGAAAAGAGGTTCCTCTGGAATGGACTGAGACATCTGGGGGACTCTTGGAATGGTGGCACGACCCTGGAGTTCCTCTCGCCGTTCCTGTTGAGAGGGCCTCCTCTTGAGATGGGACGGGAACGCCGGGAACTCTTTCCCGACGAAGCAGGGAATGGATCCCTCATCTCGAGCTTCGAGGCAGAAACGGGGCTCCTCTGGATGTGGGCGGGACCCTCGTGATTCCTCTCGAGTGGAGACGGGTATGTCGGGGAACTTCTTGATTTGCACCAAGGGTTTGAGGACCCTTTCGAAGTTCCAGAGGTGATGTGCGATCAGCCTCGAGGCGCCTCAGCGGAAATGGGCCTCATCTCGCCTGGAGGGGAGAACCTCCTGGATTTTCTCGAGTTGCGGCAGGTCTTCTCGAGTTACGACGGGGACCTCAGGGACCCGCTCTGGTGGCCTCAGGAAAGGCCAGTCCCCATGCGAGTTGCAAGGGGACCTCTCGGGATTCCTCTCCCGTCCATGCCGGGGCCTCAGTCCTTGTGTGGAGTCGGGGCCGGAACCTGAGGAGTGCTCTCCAGTGTTGTCATGGATCTTGGGGTGCTTCTGAGTCTCCCCAGGGGAGTCAGGCCTCGTCTCGAGTGGGGGCATACACGTGCGCTTTCCTCCCGAGCTGCAGCAGTAGTGTCACGCTTCCTGTCACGTGGATCAAGGGATCTGTGGCTTTCCCTCGAGGCTGTCCCTCGAGGCTTTCCCACGAGGCTTTCCCACAGGGCTGTGCCACGTGCCACCTTGGTGTGAGTCGATCCTCGGCGTGAAAGACGAGCCGGTGAAGGGAAAAGAGGTTCCTCTGGAATGGACTGAAACATCTGGGGGACTCTTGGAATGGTGGCACGACCCTGGAGTTCCTCTCGCCGTTCCTGTGGAGAGGGCCTCCTCTTGAGATGCGACGGGAACGCCGGGAACTCTTTCCCGACGAAGCAGGGAAAGGATCCCTCATCTCGAGCTACGAGGCGGAAACGGGGCTCCTCTGGATGTGGGCGGGACCCTCGTGATTCCTCTCGAGTGGAGACGGGTATGTCGGGGAACTTCTTGATTTGCACCAAGGGTTTGAGGACCCTTTCGAAGTTCCAGAGGTGAGGTGTGATCAGCCTCGAGGCGCCTCAGCGGAAATGGGCCTCATCTCGCCTAGAGGGGAGAACCTCCTGGATTTTTTCGAGTTGCGGCAGGTCTTCTCGAGTTACGACGGGGACCTCAGGGACCCGCTCTGGTGGCCTCAGGAAAGGCCAGTCCCCATGCGAGTTGCAAGGGGACCGCTCGGGATTCCTCCCCCGTCCATGCCGGGGCCTCAGTCCTTGTGTGGAGTCGGGGCCGCAACCTGAGGATTGCTCTCCAGTGTTGCCATGGATCTTGGGGTGCTTCTGAGTCTCCCCAGGGGAGTCAGGCCTCGTCTCGAGTGGGGGCATGCACGTGCGCTTTCCTCCCGAGCTGCAGCAGTAGTGTCACGCTTCCTGTCACGTGGATCAAGGGATCTGTGGCTTTCCCTCGAGGCTGTCCCTCGAGGCTTTCCCACGAGGCTTTCCCACAGGGCTGTGCCACGTGCCACCTTTGTGTGAGTCGATCCTCGGCGTGAAAGACGAGCCGGTGAAGGGAAAAGAGGTTCCTCTGGAATGGACTGAGACATCTGGGGGACTCTTGGAATGGTGGCACGACCCTGGAGTTCCTCTCGCCGTTCCTGTTGAGAGGGCCTCCTCTTGAGATGCGACGGGAACGCCGGGAACTCTTTCCCGTCGAAGCAGGGAAAGGATCCCTCATCTCGAGCTACGAGGCGGAAACGGGGCTCCTCTGGATGTGGGCGGGACCCTCGTGATTCCTCTCGAGTGGAGACGGGTATGTCGGGGAACTTCTTGATTTGCACCAAGGGTGTGAAGGACCCTTTCGAAGTTCCAGAGGTGAGGTGTGATCAGCCTCGAGACGCCTCAGCGGAAATGGGCCTCATCTCGCCTGGAGGGGAGAACCTCCTGGATTTTCTCGAGTTGCGGCAGGTCTTCTCGAGTTACGACGGGGACCTCAGGGACCCGCTCTGGTGGCCTCAGGAAAGGCCAGTCCCCATGCGAGTTGCTAGGGGACCGCTCGGGATTCCTCTCCCGTCCATGCCGGGGCCTCAGTCCTTGTGTGGAGTCGGGGCCAGAATCTGAGGATTCCTCTCCAGTGTTGCCATGGATCTTGGGGTGCTTCTGAGTCTCCCCAGGGGAGTCAGGCCTCGTCTCGAGTGGGGGCATGCACGTGCGCTTTCCTCCCGAGCTGCAGCAGTAGTGTCACGCTTCCTGTCACGTGGATCAAGGGATCTGTGGCTTTCCCTCGAGGCTGTCCCTCGAGGCTTTCCCACGAGGCTTTCCCACAGGGCTGTGCCACGTGCCACCTTGGTGTGAGTCGATCCTCGGTGTGAAGGACGAGCCGGTGAAGGGAAAAGAGGTTCCTCTGGAATGGACTGAGACATCTGGGGGACTCTTGGAATGGTGGCACGACCCTGGAGTTCCTCTCGCCGTTCCTGTTGAGAGGGCCTCCTCTTGAGATGCGACGGGAACGCCGGGAACTCTTTCCCGACGAAGCAGGGAAAGGATCCCTCATCTCGAGCTACGAGGCGGAATCGGGGCTCCTCTGGATGTGGGCGGGACCCTCGTGATTCCTCTCGAGTGGAGACGGGTATGTCGGGGAACTTCTTGATTTGCACCAAGGGTGTGAAGGACCATTTCGAAGTTCCAGAGCTGAGGTGTGATCAGCCTCGAGACGCCTCAGCGGAAATGGGCCTCATCTCGCCTGGAGGGGAGAACCTCCTGGATTTTCTCGAGTTGCGGCAGGTCTTCTCGATTTACGACGGGGACCTCAGGGACCCGCTCTGGTGGCCTCAGGAAAGGCCAGTCCCCATGCGAGTTTCTAGGGGACCTCTCGGGATTTCTCTCCCGTCCATGCCGGGGCCTCAGTCCTTGTGTGGAGTCGGGGCCGGAACCTGAGGAGTGCTCTCCAGTGTTGTCATGGATCTTGGGGTGCTTCTGAGTCTCCCCAGGGGAGTCAGGCCTCGTCTCGAGTGGGGGCATGCACGTGCGCTTTCCTCCCGAGCTGCAGCAGTAGTGACACGCTTCCTGTCACGTGGATCAAGGGATCTGTGGCTTTCCCTCGAGGCTGTCCCTCGAGGCTTTCCCACGAGGCTTTCCCACAGGGCTGTGCCACGTGCCACCTTGGTGTGAGTCGATCCTCGGCGTGAAAGACGAGCCGGTGAAGGGAAAAGAGGTTCCTCTGGAATGGACTGAGACATCTGGGGGACTCTTGGAATGGTGGCACGACCCTGGAGTTCCTCTCGCCGTTCCTGTTGAGAGGGCCTCCTCTTGAGATGCGACGGGAACGCCGGGAACTCTTTCCCGACGAAGCAGGGAAAGGATCCCTCATCTCGAGCTCCGAGGCGGAAACGGGGCTCCTCTGGATGTGGGCGGGACCCTCGTGATTCCTCTCGAGTGGAGACGCCTAGGTCGGGGAACTTCTTGATTTGCACCAAGGGTGTGAAGGACCCTTTCGAAGTTCCACAGGTGAGGTGTGATCAGCCTCGAGACGCCTCAGCGGAAATGGGCCTCATCTCGCCTGGAGGGGAGAACCTCCTGGTTTTTCTCGAGTTGCGGCAGGTCTTCTCGAGTTACGACGGGGACCTCAGGGACCCGCTCTGGTGGCCTCAGGAAAGGCCAGTCCCCATGCGAGTTGCTAGGGGACCGCTCGGGATTCCTCTCCCGTCCATGCCGGGGCCTCAGTCCTTGTGTGGAGTCGGGGCCGGAACCTGAGGATTCCTCTCCAGTGTTGCCATGGATCTTGGGGTGCTTCTGAGTCTCCCCAGGGGAGTCAGGCCACGTCTCGAGTGGAGGCATGCACGTGCGCTTTCCTCCCGAGCTGCAGCAGTAGTGTCACGCTTCCTGTCACGTGGATCAAGGGATCTGTGGCTTTCCCTCGAGGCTGTCCCTCGAGGCTTTCCCACGAGGCTTTCCCACAGGGCTGTGCCACGTGCCACCTTGGAGTGAGTCGATCCTCGGCGTGAAAGACGAGCCGGTGAAGGGAAAAGAGGTTCCTCTGGAATGGACTGAGACATCTGGGGGACTCTTGGAATGGTGGCACGACCCTGGAGTTCCTCTCGCCGTTCCTGTTGAGAGGGCCTCCTCTTGAGAGGCGACGGGAACGCCGGGAACTCTTTCCCGACGAAGCAGGGAAAGGATCCCTCATTTCGAGCTACGAGGCGGAAACGGGGCTCCTCTGGATGTGGGCGGGACCCTCGTGATTCCTCTCGAGTGGAGACGGCTAGGTCGGGGAACTTCTTGATTTGCACCAAGGGTGTGAAGGAGCCTTTCGAAGTTCCAGAGGTGAGGTGTGATCAGCCTCGAGACGCCTCAGCGGAAATGGGCCTCATCTCGCCTGGAGGGGAGAACCTCCTGGATTTTCTCGAGTTGCGGCAGGTCTTCTCGAGTTACGACGGGGACCACAGGGACCCGGTCTGGTGGCCTCAGGAAAGGCCAGTCCCCATGCGTGTTGCTAGGGGACCTCTCGGGATTCCTCTCCCGTCCATGCCGGGGCCTCAGTCCTTGTGTGGAGTCGGGGCCGGAACCTGAGGATTGCTCTCCAGTGTTGCCATGGATCTTCGGGTGCTTCTGAGTCTCCCCAGGGGAGTCAGGCCTCGTCTCGAGTGGGGGCATGCACGTGCGCTTTCCTCCCGAGCTGCAGCAGTAGTGTCACGCTTCCTGTCACGTGGATCAAGGGATCTGTGGCTTTCCCTCGAGGCTGTCCCTCGAGGCTTTCCCACGAAGCTTTCCCACAGGGCTGTGCCACGTGCCACCTTGGTGTGAGTCGATCCTCGGCGTGAAAGACGAGCCGGTGAAGGGAAAAGAGGTTCCTCTGGAATGGACTGAGACATCTGGGGGACTCTTGGAATGGTGGCACGACCCTGGAGTTCCTCTCGCCGTTCCTGTTGAGAGGGCCTCCTCTTGAGAGGCGACGGGAACGCCGGGGACTCTTTCCCGACGAAGCAGGGAAAGGTCCCTCATCTCGAGCTACGAGGCGGAAACGGGGCTCCTCTGGATGTGTGCGGGACCCTCGTGATTCCTCTCGAGTGGAGACGGCTAGGTCGGGGAACTTCTTGATTTGCACCAAGGGTGTGAAGGACCCTTTCGAAGTTCCAGAGGTGAGGTGTGATCAGCCTCGAGACACCTCAGCGGAAATGGGCCTCATCTCGCCTGGAGGGGAGAACCTCCTGGTTTTTCTCGAGTTGCGGCAGGTCTTCTCGAGTTACGACGGGGACCACAGGGACCCGCTCAGGTGGCCTCAGGAAAGGCCAGTCCCTATGCGAGTTGCTAGGGGACCTCTCGGGATTCCTCTCCCGTCCATGCCGGGGCCTCAGTCCTTGTGTTGATTCGGGGCCGCAACCTGAGGATTCCTCTCCAGTGTTGCCATGGATCTTGGGGTGCTTCTGAGTCTCCCCAGGGGAATCAGGCCTCGTCTCGAGTGGGGGCATGCACGTGCGCTTTCCTCCCGAGCTGCAGCAGTAGTGTCACGCTTCCTGTCACGTGGATCAAGGGATCTGTGGCTTTCCCTCGAGGCTGTCCCTCGAGGCTTTCCCACGAGGCTTTCCCACAGGGCTGTGCCACGTGCCACCTTGGTGTGAGTCGATCCTCGGCGTGAAAGACGAGCCGGTGAAGGGAAAAGAGGTTCCTCTGGAATGGACTGAGACATCTGGGGGACTCTTGGAATGGTGGCACGACCCTGGAGTTCCTCTCGCCGTTCCTGTTGAGAGGGCCTCCTCTTGAGATGCGACGGGAACGCCGGGAACTCTTTCCCGACGAAGCAGGGAAAGGATCCCTCATCTCGAGCTCCGAGGCGGAAACGGGGCTCCTCTGGATGTGGGCGGAACCCTCGTGATTCCTCTCGAGTGGAGACGCCTAGGTCGGGGAACTTCTTGATTTGCACCAAGGGTGTGAAGGACCCTTTCGAAGTTCCAGAGGTGAGGTGTGATCAGCCTCGAGACGCCTCAGCGGAAATGGGCCTCATCTCGCCTGGAGGGGAGAACCTCCTGGTTTTTCTCGAGTTGCGGCAGGTCTTCTCGAGTTACGACGGGGACCTCAGGGACCCGCTCTGGTGGCCTCAGGAAAGGCCAGTCCCCATGGGAGTTGCTAGGGGACCGCTCGGGATTCCTCTCCCGTCCATGCCGGGGCCTCAGTCCTTGTGTGGAGTCGGGGCCGGAACCTGAGGATTCCTCTCCAGTGTTGCCATGGATCTTGGGGTGCTTCTGAGTCTCCCCAGGGGAGTCAGGCCACGTCTCGAGTGGAGGCATGCACGTGCGCTTTCCTCCCGAGCTGCAGCAGTAGTGTCACGCTTCCTGTCACGTGGATCAAGGGATCTGTGGCTTTCCCTCGAGGCTGTCCCTCGAGGCTTTCCCACGAGGCTTTCCCACAGGGCTGTGCCACGTGCCACCTTGGTGTGAGTCGATCCTCGGCGTGAAAGACGAGCCGGTGAAGGGAAAAGAGGTTCCTCTGGAATGGACTGAGACATCTGGGGGACTCTTGGAATGGTGGCACGACCTTGGAGTTCCTCTCGCCGTTCCTGTTGAGAGGGCCTCCTCTTGAGAGGCGACGGGAACGCCGGGAACTCTTTCCCGACGAAGCAGGGAAAGGATCCCTCATCTCGAGCTACGAGGCGGAAACGGGGCTCCTCTGGATGTGGGCGGGACCCTCGTGATTCCTCTCGAGTGGAGACGGCTAGGTCGGGGAACTTCTTGATTTGCACCAAGGGTGTGAAGGAGCCTTTCGAAGTTCCAGAGGTGAGGTGTGATCAGCCTCGAGACGCCTCAGCGGAAATGGGCCTCATCTCGCCTGGAGGGGAGAACCTCCTGGATTTTCTCGAGTTGCGGCAGGTCTTCTCGAGTTACGACGGGGACCACAGGGACCCGGTCTGGTGGCCTCAGGAAAGGCCAGTCCCCATGCGTGTTGCTAGGGGACCTCTCGGGATTCCTCTCCCGTCCATGCCGGGGCCTCAGTCCTTGTGTGGAGTCGGGGCCGGAACCTGAGGATTGCTCTCCAGTGTTGCCATGGATCTTGGGGTGCTTCTGAGTCTCCCCAGGGGAGTCAGGCCTCGTCTCGAGTTGGGGCATGCACGTGCGCTTTCCTCCCGAGCTGCAGCAGTAGTGTCACGCTTCCTGTCACGTGGATCAAGGGATCTGTGGCTTTCCCTCGAGGCTGTCCCTCGAGGCTTTCCCACGAGGCTTTCCCACAGGGCTGTGCCACGTGCCACCTTGGTGTGAGTCGATCCTCGGCGTGAAAGACGAGCCGGTGAAGGGAAAAGAGGTTCCTCTGGAATGGACTGAGACATCTGGGGGACTCTTGGAATGGTGGCACGACCCTGGAGTTCCTCTCGCCGTTCCTGTTGAGAGGGCCTCCTCTTGAGATGCGACGGGAACGCCGGGAACTGTTTCCCGATGAAGCAGGGAAAGGATCCCTCATCTCGAGCTACGAGGCGGAAACGGGGCTCCTCTGGATGTGGGCGGGACCCTCGTGATTCCTCTCGAGTGGAGACGGGTATGTCGGGGAACTTCTTGATTTGCACCAAGGGTGTGAAGGACCCTTTCGAAGTTCCAGAGGTGAGGTGTGATCAGCCTCGAGACGCCTCAGCGGAAATGGGCCTCATCTCGCCTGGAGGGGAGAACCTCCTGGATTTTCTCAAGTTGCGGCAGGTCTTCTCGAGTTACGACGGAGACCACAGGGACCCGCTCTGGTGGCCTCAGGAAAGGCCAGTCCCCATGCGAGTTGCTAGGGGACCTCTCGGGATTCCTCTCCCGTCCATGCCGGGGCCTCAGTCCTTGTGTGGAGTCGGGGCCGGAACCTGAGGATTCCTCTCCAGTGTTGCCATGGATCTTGGGGTGCTTCTGAGTCTCCCCAGGGGAGTCAGGCCACGTCTCGAGTGGAGGCATGCACGTGCGCTTTCCTCCCGTGCTGCAGCAGTAGTGTCACGCTTCCTGTCACGTGGATCAAGGGATCTGTGGCTTTCCCTCGAGGCTGTCCCTCGAGGCTTTCCCACGAGGCTTTCCCACAGGGCTGTGCCACGTGCCACCTTGGTGTGAGTCGATCCTCGGCGTGAAAGACGAGCCGGTGAAGGGAAAAGAGGTTCCTCTGGAATGGACTGAGACATCTAGGGGACTCTTGGAATGGTGGCACGACCCTGGAGTTCCTCTGGCCGTTCCTGTTGAGAGGGCCTCCTCTTGAGATGCGACTGGAACGCGGGAACTCTTTCCCGACGAAGCAGGGAAAGGATCCCTCATCTCGAGCTACGAGGCGGAAACGGGGCTCCTCTGGATGTGGGCGGGACCCTCGTGATTCCTCTCGAGTGGAGACGGCTAGGTCGGGGAACTTCTTGATTTGCACCAAGGGTGTGAAGGACCCTTTCGAAGTTCCAGAGGTGAGGTGTGATCAGCCTCGAGCCGCCTCAGCGGAAATGGGCCTCATCTCGCCTGGAGGGGAGAACCTCCTGGATTTTCTCGAGTTGCGGCAGGTCTTCTCGAGTTACGACGGGGACCTCAGGGACCCGCTCTGGTGGCCTCAGGAAAGGCCAGTCCCCATGCGAGTTGCTAGGGGACCTCTCGGGATTCCTCTCCCGTCCATGCCGGGGCCTCAGTCCTTGTGTGGAGTCGGGGCCGGAACCTAAGGATTGCTCTCCAGTGTTGACATGGATCTTGGGGTGCTTCAGAGGCTCCCCAGGGGAGTCAGGCCTCGTCTCGAGTGTGGGCATGCACGTGTGCTTTCCTCCCGAGCTGCAGCAGTAGTGTCACGCTTCCTGTCACGTGGATCAAGGCATCTGTGGCTTTCCCTCGAGGCTGTCCCTCGAGGCTTTCCCACGAAGCTTTCCCACAGGGCTGTGCCACGTGCCACCTTGGTGTGAGTCGATCCTCGGCGTGAAAGACGAGCCGGTGAAGGGAAAAGAGGTTCCTCTGGAATGGACTGAGACATCTGGGGGACTCTTGGAATGGTGGCACGACCCTGGAGTTCCTCTCGCCGTTCCTGTTGAGAGGGCCTCCTCTTGAGAGGCGACGGGAACGCCGGGGACTCTTTCCCGACGAAGCAGGGAAAGGTCCCTCATCTCGAGCTACGAGGCGGAAACGGGGCTCCTCTGGATGTGTGCGGGACCCTCGTGATTCCTCTCGAGTGGAGACGCCTAGGTCGGGGAACTTCTTGATTTGCACCAAGGGTGTGAAGGACCCTTTCGAAGTTCCAGAGGTGAGGTGTGATCAGCCTCGAGACGCCTCAGCGGAAATGGGCCTCATCTCGCCTGGAGGGGAGAACCTCCTGGTTTTTCTCGAGTTGCGGCAGGTCTTCTCGAGTTACGACGGGGACCACAGGGACCCGCTCTGGTGGCCTCAGGAAAGGCCAGTCCCCATGCGAGTTGCTAGGGGACCTCTCGGGATTCCTCTCCCGTCCATGCCGGGGCCTCAGTCCTTGTGTGGAGTCGGGGCCGGAACCTGAGGATTCCTCTCCAGTGTTGCCATGGATCTTGGGGTGCTTCTGAGTCTCCCCAGGGGAGTCAGGCCACGTCTCGAGTGGAGGCATGCACGTGCGCTTTCCTCCCGAGCTGCAGCAGTAGTGTCACGCTTCCTGTCACGTGGATCAAGGGATCTGTGGCTTTCCCTCGAGGCTGTCCCTCGAGGCTTTCCCACGAGGCTTTCCCACAGGGCTGTGCCACGTGCCACCTTGGTGTGAGTCGATCCTCGGCGTGAAAGACGAGCCGGTGAAGGGAAAAGAGGTTCCTCTGGAATGGACTGAGACATCTGGGGGACTCTTGGAATGGTGGCACGACCCTGGAGTTCCTCTCGCCGTTCCTGTTGAGAGGGCCTCCTCTTGAGAGGCGACGGGAACGCCGGGAACTCTTTCCCGACGAAGCAGGGAAAGGATCCCTCATCTCGAGCTACGAGGCGGAAACGGGGCTCCTCTGGATGTGGGCGGGACCCTCGTGATTCCTCTCGAGTGGAGACGGCTAGGTCGGGGAACTTCTTGATTTGCACCAAGGGTGTGAAGGAGCCTTTCGAAGTTCCAGAGGTGAGGTGTGATCAGCCTCGAGACGCCTCAGCGGAAATGGGCCTCATCTCGCCTGGAGGGGAGAACCTCCTGGATTTTCTCGAGTTGCGGCAAGTCTTCTCGAGTTACGACGGGGACCACAGGGACCCGGTCTGGTGGCCTCAGGAAAGGCCAGTCCCCATGCGTGTTGCTAGGGGACCTCTCGGGATTCCTCTCCCGTCCATGCCGGGGCCTCAGTCCTTGTGTGGAGTCGGGGCCGGAACCTGAGGATTGCTCTCCAGTGTTGCCATGGATCTTCGGGTGCTTCTGAGTCTCCCCAGGGGAGTCAGGCCTCGTCTCGAGTGGGGGCATGCACGTGCGATTTCCTCCCGAGCTGCAGCAGTAGTGTCACGCTTCCTGTCACGTGGATCAAGGGATCTGTGGCTTTCCCTCGAGGCTGTCCCTCGAGGCTTTCCCACGAAGCTTTCCCACAGGGCTGTGCCACGTGCCACCTTGGTGTGAGTCGATCCTCGGCGTGAAAGACGAGCCGGTGAAGGGAAAAGAGGTTCCTCTGGAATGGACTGAGACATCTGGGGGACTCTTGGAATGGTGGCACGACCCTGGAGTTCCTCTCGCCGTTCCTGTTGAGAGGGCCTCCTCTTGAGAGGCGACGGGAACGCCGGGGACTCTTTCCCGACGAAGCAGGGAAAGGTCCCTCATCTCGAGCTACGAGGCGGAAACGGGGCTCCTCTGGATGTGTGCGGGACCCTCGTGATTCCTCTCGAGTGGAGACGGCTAGGTCGGGGAACTTCTTGATTTGCACCAAGGGTGTGAAGGACCCTTTCGAAGTTCCAGAGGTGAGGTGTGATCAGCCTCGAGACGCCTCAGCGGAAATGGGCCTCATCTCGCCTGGAGGGGAGAACCTCCTGGTTTTTCTCGAGTTGCGGCAGGTCTTCTCGAGTTACGACGGGGACCACAGGGACCCGCTCTGGTGGCCTCAGGAAAGGCCAGTCCCTATGCGAGTTGCTAGGGGACCTCTCGGGATTCCTCTCCCGTCCATGCCGGGGCCTCAGTCCTTGTGTTGATTCGGGGCCGCAACCTGAGGATTCCTCTCCAGTGTTGCCATGGATCTTGGGGTGCTTCTGAGTCTCCCCAGGGGAATCAGGCCTCGTCTCGAGTGGGGGCATGCACGTGCGCTTTCCTCCCGAGCTGCAGCAGTAGTGTCACGCTTCCTGTCACGTGGATCAAGGGATCTGTGGCTTTCCCTCGAGGCTGTCCCTCGAGGCTTTCCCACGAGGCTTTCCCACAGGGCTGTGCCACGTGCCACCTTGGTGTGAGTCGATCCTCGGCGTGAAAGACGAGCCGGTGAAGGGAAAAGAGGTTCCTCTGGAATGGACTGAGACATCTGGGGGACTCTTGGAATGGTGGCACGACCCTGGAGTTCCTCTCGCCGTTCCTGTTGAGAGGGCCTCCTCTTGAGATGCGACGGGAACGCCGGGAACTCTTTCCCGACGAAGCAGGGAAAGGATCCCTCATCTCGAGCTCCGAGGCGGAAACGGGGCTCCTCTGGATGTGGGCGGAACCCTCGTGATTCCTCTCGAGTGGAGACGCCTAGGTCGGGGAACTTCTTGATTTGCACCAAGGGTGTGAAGGACCCTTTCGAAGTTCCAGAGGTGAGGTGTGATCAGCCTCGAGACGCCTCAGCGGAAATGGGCCTCATCTCGCCTGGAGGGGAGAACCTCCTGGTTTTTCTCGAGTTGCGGCAGGTCTTCTCGAGTTACGACGGGGACCTCAGGGACCCGCTCTGGTGGCCTCAGGAAAGGCCAGTCCCCATGGGAGTTGCTAGGGGACCGCTCGGGATTCCTCTCCCGTCCATGCCGGGGCCTCAGTCCTTGTGTGGAGTCGGGGCCGGAACCTGAGGATTCCTCTCCAGTGTTGCCATGGATCTTGGGGTGCTTCTGAGTCTCCCCAGGGGAGTCAGGCCACGTCTCGAGTGGAGGCATGCACGTGCGCTTTCCTCCCGAGCTGCAGCAGTAGTGTCACGCTTCCTGTCACGTGGATCAAGGGATCTGTGGCTTTCCCTCGAGGCTGTCCCTCGAGGCTTTCCCACGAGGCTTTCCCACAGGGCTGTGCCACGTGCCACCTTGGTGTGAGTCGATCCTCGGCGTGAAAGACGAGCCGGTGAAGGGAAAAGAGGTTCCTCTGGAATGGACTGAGACATCTGGGGGACTCTTGGAATGGTGGCACGACCCTGGAGTTCCTCTCGCCGTTCCTGTTGAGAGGGCCTCCTCTTGAGAGGCGACGGGAACGCCGGGAACTCTTTCCCGACGAAGCAGGGAAAGGATCCCTCATCTCGAGCTACGAGGCGGAAACGGGGCTCCTCTGGATGTGGGCGGGACCCTCGTGATTCCTCTCGAGTGGAGACGGCTAGGTCGGGGAACTTCTTGATTTGCACCAAGGGTGTGAAGGAGCCTTTCGAAGTTCCAGAGGTGAGGTGTGATCAGCCTAGAGACGCCTCAGCGGAAATGGGCCTCATCTCGCCTGGAGGGGAGAACCTCCTGGATTTTCTCGAGTTGCGGCAGGTCTTCTCGAGTTACGACGGGGACCACAGGGACCCGGTCTGGTGGCCTCAGGAAAGGCCAGTCCCCATGCGTGTTGCTAGGGGACCTCTCGGGATTCCTCTCCCGTCCATGCCGGGGCCTCAGTCCATGTGTGGAGTCGGGGCCGGAACCTGAGGATTGCTCTCCAGTGTTGCCATGGATCTTCGGGTGCTTCTGAGTCTCCCCAGGGGAGTCAGGCCTCGTCTCGAGTGGGGGCATGCACGTGCGCTTTCCTCCCGAGCTGCAGCAGTAGTGTCACGCTTCCTGTCACGTGGATCAAGGGATCTGTGGCTTTCCCTCGAGGCTGTCCCTCGAGGCTTTCCCACGAGGCTTTCCCACAGGGCTGTGCCACGTGCCACCTTGGTGTGAGTCGATCCTCGGCGTGAAAGACGAGCCGGTGAAGGGAAAAGAGGTTCCTCTGGAATGGACTGAGACATCTGGGGGACTCTTGGAATGGTGGCACGACCCTGGAGTTCCTCTCGCCGTTCCTGTTGAGAGGGCCTCCTCTTGAGATGCGACGGGAACGCCGGGAACTCTTTCCCGACGAAGCAGGGAAAGGATCCCTCATCTCGAGCTACGAGGCGGAAACGGGGCTCCTCTGGATGTGGGCGGGACCCTCGTGATTCCTCTCGAGTGGAGACGGGTATGTCGGGGAACTTCTTGATTTGCACCAAGGGTGTGAAGGACCCTTTCGAAGTTCCAGAGGTGAGGTGTGATCAGCCTCGAGACGCCTCAGCGGAAATGGGCCTCATCTCGCCTGGAGGGGAGAACCTCCTGGATTTTCTCAAGTTGCGGCAGGTCTTCTCGAGTTACGACGGAGACCACAGGGACCCGCTCTGGTGGCCTCAGGAAAGGCCAGTCCCCATGCGAGTTGCTAGGGGACCTCTCGGGATTCCTCTCCCGTCCATGCCGGGGCCTCAGTCCTTGTGTGGAGTCGGGGCCGGAACCTGAGGATTCCTCTCCAGTGTTGCCATGGATCTTGGGGTGCTTCTGAGTCTCCCCAGGGGAGTCAGGCCACGTCTCGAGTGGAGGCATGCACGTGCGCTTTCCTCCCGTGCTGCAGCAGTAGTGTCACGCTTCCTGTCACGTGGATCAAGGGATCTGTGGCTTTCCCTCGAGGCTGTCCCTCGAGGCTTTCCCACGAGGCTTTCCCACAGGGCTGTGCCACGTGCCACCTTGGTGTGAGTCGATCCTCGGCGTGAAAGACGAGCCGGTGAAGGGAAAAGAGGTTCCTCTGGAATGGACTGAGACATCTAGGGGACTCTTGGAATGGTGGCACGACCCTGGAGTTCCTCTAGCCGTTCCTGTTGAGAGGGCCTCCTCTTGAGATGCGACTGGAACGCGGGAACTCTTTCCCGACGAAGCAGGGAAAGGATCCCTCATCTCGAGCTACGAGGCGGAAACGGGGCTCCTCTGGATGTGGGCGGGACCCTCGTGATTCCTCTCGAGTGGAGACGGCTAGGTCGGGGAACTTCTTGATTTGCACCAAGGGTGTGAAGGACCCTTTCGAAGTTCCAGAGGTGAGGTGTGATCAGCCTCGAGCCGCCTCAGCGGAAATGGGCCTCATCTCGCCTGGAGGGGAGAACCTCCTGGATTTTCTCGAGTTGCGGCAGGTCTTCTCGAGTTACGACGGGGACCTCAGGGACCCGCTCTGGTGGCCTCAGGAAAGGCCAGTCCCCATGCGAGTTGCTAGGGGACCTCTCGGGATTCCTCTCCCGTCCATGCCGGGGCCTCAGTCCTTGTGTGGAGTCGGGGCCGGAACCTAAGGATTGCTCTCCAGTGTTGACATGGATCTTGGGGTGCTTCAGAGGCTCCCCAGGGGAGTCAGGCCTCGTCTCGAGTGTGGGCATGCACGTGCGCTTTCCTCCCGAGCTGCAGCAGTAGTGTCACGCTTCCTGTCACGTGGATCAAGGCATCTGTGGCTTTCCCTCGAGGCTGTCCCTCGAGGCTTTCCCACGAAGCTTTCCCACAGGGCTGTGCCACGTGCCACCTTGGTGTGAGTCGATCCTCGGCGTGAAAGACGAGCCGGTGAAGGGAAAAGAGGTTCCTCTGGAATGGACTGAGACATCTGGGGGACTCTTGGAATGGTGGCACGACCCTGGAGTTCCTCTCGCCGTTCCTGTTGAGAGGGCCTCCTCTTGAGAGGCGACGGGAACGCCGGGGACTCTTTCCCGACGAAGCAGGGAAAGGTCCCTCATCTCGAGCTACGAGGCGGAAACGGGGCTCCTCTGGATGTGTGCGGGACCCTCGTGATTCCTCTCGAGTGGAGACGCCTAGGTCGGGGAACTTCTTGATTTGCACCAAGGGTGTGAAGGACCCTTTCGAAGTTCCAGAGGTGAGGTGTGATCAGCCTCGAGACGCCTCAGCGGAAATGGGCCTCATCTCGCCTGGAGGGGAGAACCTCCTGGTTTTTCTCGAGTTGCGGCAGGTCTTCTCGAGTTACGACGGGGACCACAGGGACCCGCTCTGGTGGCCTCAGGAAAGGCCAGTCCCCATGCGAGTTGCTAGGGGACCTCTCGGGATTCCTCTCCCGTCCATGCCGGGGCCTCAGTCCTTGTGTGGATTCGGGGCCGCAACCTGAGGATTCCTCTCCAGTGTTGCCTTGGATCTTGGGGTGCTTCTGAGTCTCCCCAGGGGAGTCAGGCCTCGTCTCGAGTGGGGGCATGCACGTGCGCTTTCCTCCCGAGCTGCAGCAGTAGTGTCACGCTTCCTGTCACGTGGATCAAGGGATCTGTGGCTTTCCCTCGAGGCTGTCCCTCGAGGCTTTCCCACGAGGCTTTCCCACAGGGCTGTGCCACGTGCCACCTTAGTGTGAGTCGATCCTCGGCGTGAAAGACGAGCCGGTGAAGGGAAAAGAGGTTCCTCTGGAATGGACTGAGACATCTGGGGGACTCTTGGAATGGTGGCACGACCCTGGAGTTCCTCTCGCCGTTCCTGTTGAGAGGGCCTCCTCTTGAGATGCGACGGGAACGCCGGGGACTCTTTCCCGACGAAGCAGGGAAAGGATCCCTCATCTCGAGCTACGAGACGGAAACGGGGCTCCTCTGGATGTGGGCGGGACCCTCGTGATTCCTCTCGAGTGGAGACGGCTAGGTCGGGGAACTTCTTGATTTGCACCAAGGGTGTGAAGGACCCTTTCGAAGTTCCAGAGGTGAGGTGTGATCAGCCTCGAGACGCCTCAGCGGAAATGGGCCTCATCTCGCCTGGAGGGGAGAACCTCCTGGATTTTCTCGAGTTGCGGCAGGTCTTCTCGAGTTACGACGGGGACCTCAGGGACCCGCTCTGGTGGCCTCAGGAAAGGCCAGTCCCCATGTGGGTTGCTAGGGGACCGCTCGGGATTCCTCTCCCGTCCATGCCGGGGCCTCAGTCCTTGTGTGGAGTCGGGGCCGGAACCTGAGGATTCCTCTCCAGTGTTGCCATGGATCTTGGGGTGCTTCTGAGTCTCCCCAGGGGAGTCAGGCCTCGTCTCGAGTGGGGGCATGCACGTGCGCTTTCCTCCCGAGCTGCAGCAGTAGTGTCACGCTTCCTGTCACGTGGATCAAGGGATCTGTGGCTTTCCCTCGAGGCTGTCCCTCGAGGCTTTCCCACGAGGCTTTCCCACAGGGCTGTGCCACGTGCCACCTTGGTGTGAGTCGATCCTCGGCGTGAAAGACGAGCCGGTGAAGGGAAAAGAGGTTCCTCTGGAATGGACTGAGACATCTGGGGGACTCTTGGAATGGTGGCACGACCCTGGAGTTCCTCTCGCCGTTCCTGTTGAGAGGGCCTCCTCTTGAGATGCGACGGGAACGCCGGGAACTCTTTCCCGACGAAGCAGGGAAAGGATCCCTCATCTCGAGCTACGAGGCGGAAACGGGGCTCCTCTGGATGTGGGCGGGACCCTCGTGATTCCTCTCGAGTGGAGACGGCTAGGTCGGGGAACTTCTTGATTTGCACCAAGGGTGTGAAGGACCCTTTCGAAGTTCCAGAGGTGAGGTGTGATCAGCCTCGAGACGCCTCAGCGGAAATGGGCCTCATCTCGCCTGGAGGGGAGAACCTCCTGGTTTTTCTCGAGTTGCGGCAGGTCTTCTCGAGTTACGACGGGGACCACAGGGACCCGCTCTGGTGACCTCAGGAAAGGCCAGTCCCCATGCGAGTTGCTAGGGGACCTCTCGGGATTCCTCTCCCGTCCATGCCGGGGCCTCAGTCCTTGTGTTGATTCGGGGCCGCCACCTGAGGATTCCTCTCCAGTGTTGCCATGGATCTTGGGGTGCTTCTGAGTCTCCCCAGGGGAATCAGGCCTCGTCTCGAGTGGGGGCATGCACGTGCGCTTTCCTCCCGAGCTGCAGCAGTAGTGTCACGCTTCCTGTCACGTGGATCAAGGGATCTGTGGCTTTCCCTCGAGGCTGTCCCTCGAGGCTTTCCCACGAGGCTTTCCCACAGGGCTGTGCCACGTGCCACCTTGGTGTGAGTCGATCCTCGGCGTGAAAGACGAGCCGGTGAAGGGAAAAGAGGTTCCTCTGGAATGGACTGAGACATCTGGGGGACTCTTGGAATGGTGGCACGACCCTGGAGTTCCTCTCCCCGTTCCTGTTGAGAGGGCCTCCTCTTGAGATGCGACGGGAACGCCGGGAACTCTTTCCCGACGAAGCAGGGAAAGGATCCCTCATCTCGAGCTCCGAGGCGGAAACGGGGCTCCTCTGGATGTGGGCGGGACCCTCGTGATTCCTCTCGAGTGGAGACGCCTAGGTCGGGGAACTTCTTGATTTGCACCAAGGGTGTGAAGGACCCTTTCGAAGTTCCAGAGGTGAGGTGTGATCAGCCTCGAGACGTCTCAGCGGAAATGGGCCTCATCTCGCCTGGAGGGGAGAACCTCCTGGATTTTCTCGAGTTGCGGCAGGTCTTCTCGAGTTACGACGGGGACCTCAGGGACCCGCTCTGGTGGCCTCAGGAAAGGCCAGTCCCCATGCGAGTTGCTAGGGGACCTCTCGGGATTCCTCTCCCGTCCATGCCGGGGCCTCAGTCCTTGTGTGGAGTCGGGGCCGGAACCTGAGGATTCCTCTCCAGTGTTGCCATGGATCTTGGGGTGCTTCTGAGTCTCCCCAGGGGAGTCAGGCCTCGTCTCGAGTGGGGGCATGCACGTGCGCTTTCCTCCCGAGCTGCAGCAGTAGTGTCACGCTTCCTGTCACGTGGATCAAGGGATCTGTGGCTTTCCCTCGAGGCTGTCCCTCGAGGCTTTCCCACGAGGCTTTCCCACAGGGCTGTGCCACGTGCCACCTTGGTGTGAGTCGATCCTCGGCGTGAAAGACGAGCCGGTGAAGGGAAAAGAGGTTCCTCTGGAATGGACTGAGACATCTGGGGGACTCTTGGAATGGTGGCACGACCCTGGAGTTCCTCTCGCCGTTCCTGTTGAGAGGGCCTCCTCTTGAGATGCGACGGGAACGCCGGGAACTCTTTCCCGACGAAGCAGGGAAAGGATCCCTCATCTCGAGATACGAGGCGGAAACGGGGCTCGTCTGGATGTGGGCGGGACCCTCATGATTCCCCTCGAGTGGAGACGGGTATGTCGGGGAACTTCTTGATTTGCACCAAGGGTGTGAAGGAGCCTTTCGAAGTTCCAGAGGTGAGGTGTGATCAGCCTCGAGACGCCTCAGCGGAAATGGGCCTCATCTCGCCTGGAGGGGAGAACCTCCTGGATTTTCTCGAGTTGCGGCAGGTCTTCTCGAGTTACGACGGGGACCTCAGGGACCCGCTCTGGTGGCCTCAGGAAAGGCCAGTCCCCATGCGAGTTGCTAGGGGACCTCTCGGGATTCCTCTCCCGTCCATGCCGGGGCCTCAGTCCTTGTGTGGAGTCGGGGCCGGAACCTGAGGATTCCTCTCCAGTGTTGCCATGGATCTTGGGGTGCTTCTGAGTCTCCCCAGGGGAGTCAGGCCTCGTCTCGAGTGGGTGCATGCACGTGCGCTTTCCTCCCGAGCTGCAGCAGTAGTGTCACGCTTCCTGTCACGTGGATCAAGGGATCTGTGGCTTTCCCTCGAGGCTGTCCCTCGAGGCTTTCCCACGAGGCTTTCCCACAGGGCTGTGCCACGTGCCACCTTGGTGTGAGTCGATCCTCGGCGTGAAAGACGAGCCGGTGAAGGGAAAAGAGGTTCCTCTGGAATGGACTGAGACATCTGGGGGACTCTTGGAATGGTGGCACGACCCTGGAGTTCCTCTCGCCGTTCCTGTTGAGAGGGCCTCCTCTTGAGATGCGACGGGAACGCCGGGAACTCTTTCCCGAGGAAGCAGGGAAAGGATCCCTCATCTCGAGCTACGAGGCGGAAACAGGGCTCCTCTGGATGTGGGCGGGACCCTCGTGATTCCCCTCGAGTGGAGACGGGTATGTCGGGGAACTTCTTTATTTGCACCAAGGGTGTGAAGGACCCTTTCGAAGTTCCAGAGGTGAGGTGTGATCAGCCTCGAGACGCCTCAGCGGAAATGGGCCTCATCTCGCCTGGAGGGGAGAACCTCCTGGTTTTTCTCGAGTTGCGGCAGGTCTTCTCGAGTTACGACGGGGACCACAGGGACCCGCTCTGGTGGCCTCAGGAAAGGCCAGTCCCCATGCGAGTTGCTAGGGGACCTCTCGGGATTCCTCTCCCGTCCATGCCGGGGCCTCAGTCCTTGTGTGGATTCGGGGCCGCAACCTGAGGATTCCTCTCCAGTGTTGCCTTGGATCTTGGGGTGCTTCTGAGTCTCCCCAGGGGAGTCAGGCCTCGTCTCGAGTGGGGGCATGCACGTGCGCTTTCCTCCCGAGCTGCAGCAGTAGTGTCACGCTTCCTGTCACGTGGATCAAGGGATCTGTGGCTTTCCCTCGAGGCTGTCCCTCGAGGCTTTCCCACGAGGCTTTCCCACAGGGCTGTGCCACGTGCCACCTTAGTGTGAGTCGATCCTCGGCGTGAAAGACGAGCCGGTGAAGGGAAAAGAGGTTCCTCTGGAATGGACTGAGACATCTGGGGGACTCTTGGAATGGTGGCACGACCCTGGAGTTCCTCTCGCCGTTCCTGTTGAGAGGGCCTCCTCTTGAGATGCGACGGGAACGCCGGGGACTCTTTCCCGACGAAGCAGGGAAAGGATCCCTCATCTCGAGCTACGAGACGGAAACGGGGCTCCTCTGGATGTGGGCGGGACCCTCGTGATTCCTCTCGAGTGGAGACGGCTAGGTCGGGGAACTTCTTGATTTGCACCAAGGGTGTGAAGGACCCTTTCGAAGTTCCAGAGGTGAGGTGTGATCAGCCTCGAGACGCCTCAGCGGAAATGGGCCTCATCTCGCCTGGAGGGGAGAACCTCCTGGATTTTCTCGAGTTGCGGCAGGTCTTCTCGAGTTACGACGGGGACCTCAGGGACCCGCTCTGGTGGCCTCAGGAAAGGCCAGTCCCCATGTGGGTTGCTAGGGGACCGCTCGGGATTCCTCTCCCGTCCATGCCGGGGCCTCAGTCCTTGTGTGGAGTCGGGGCCGGAACCTGAGGATTCCTCTCCAGTGTTGCCATGGATCTTGGGGTGCTTCTGAGTCTCCCCAGGGGAGTCAGGCCTCGTCTCGAGTGGGGGCATGCACGTGCGCTTTCCTCCCGAGCTGCAGCAGTAGTGTCACGCTTCCTGTCACGTGGATCAAGGGATCTGTGGCTTTCCCTCGAGGCTGTCCCTCGAGGCTTTCCCACGAGGCTTTCCCACAGGGCTGTGCCACGTGCCACCTTGGTGTGAGTCGATCCTCGGCGTGAAAGACGAGCCGGTGAAGGGAAAAGAGGTTCCTCTGGAATGGACTGAGACATCTGGGGGACTCTTGGAATGGTGGCACGACCCTGGAGTTCCTCTCGCCGTTCCTGTTGAGAGGGCCTCCTCTTGAGATGCGACGGGAACGCCGGGAACTCTTTCCCGACGAAGCAGGGAAAGGATCCCTCATCTCGAGCTACGAGGCGGAAACGGGGCTCCTCTGGATGTGGGCGGGACCCTCGTGATTCCTCTCGAGTGGAGACGGCTAGGTCGGGGAACTTCTTGATTTGCACCAAGGGTGTGAAGGACCCTTTCGAAGTTCCAGAGGTGAGGTGTGATCAGCCTCGAGACGCCTCAGCGGAAATGGGCCTCATCTCGCCTGGAGGGGAGAACCTCCTGGTTTTTCTCGAGTTGCGGCAGGTCTTCTCGAGTTACGACGGGGACCACAGGGACCCGCTCTGGTGACCTCAGGAAAGGCCAGTCCCCATGCGAGTTGCTAGGGGACCTCTCGGGATTCCTCTCCCGTCCATGCCGGGGCCTCAGTCCTTGTGTTGATTCGGGGCCGCCACCTGAGGATTCCTCTCCAGTGTTGCCATGGATCTTGGGGTGCTTCTGAGTCTCCCCAGGGGAATCAGGCCTCGTCTCGAGTGGGGGCATGCACGTGCGCTTTCCTCCCGAGCTGCAGCAGTAGTGTCACGCTTCCTGTCACGTGGATCAAGGGATCTGTGGCTTTCCCTCGAGGCTGTCCCTCGAGGCTTTCCCACGAGGCTTTCCCACAGGGCTGTGCCACGTGCCACCTTGGTGTGAGTCGATCCTCGGCGTGAAAGACGAGCCGGTGAAGGGAAAAGAGGTTCCTCTGGAATGGACTGAGACATCTGGGGGACTCTTGGAATGGTGGCACGACCCTGGAGTTCCTCTCCCCGTTCCTGTTGAGAGGGCCTCCTCTTGAGATGCGACGGGAACGCCGGGAACTCTTTCCCGACGAAGCAGGGAAAGGATCCCTCATCTCGAGCTCCGAGGCGGAAACGGGGCTCCTCTGGATGTGGGCGGGACCCTCGTGATTCCTCTCGAGTGGAGACGCCTAGGTCGGGGAACTTCTTGATTTGCACCAAGGGTGTGAAGGACCCTTTCGAAGTTCCAGAGGTGAGGTGTGATCAGCCTCGAGACGCCTCAGCGGAAATGGGCCTCATCTCGCCTGGAGGGGAGAACCTCCTGGATTTTCTCGAGTTGCGGCAGGTCTTCTCGAGTTACGACGGGGACCTCAGGGACCCGCTCTGGTGGCCTCAGGAAAGGCCAGTCCCCATGCGAGTTGCTAGGGGACCTCTCGGGATTCCTCTCCCGTCCATGCCGGGGCCTCAGTCCTTGTGTGGAGTCGGGGCCGGAACCTGAGGATTCCTCTCCAGTGTTGCCATGGTTCTTGGGGTGCTTCTGAGTCTCCCCAGGGGAGTCAGGCCTCGTCTCGAGTGGGGGCATGCACGTGCGCTTTCCTCCCGAGCTGCAGCAGTAGTGTCACGCTTCCTGTCACGTGGATCAAGGGATCTGTGGCTTTCCCTCGAGGCTGTCCCTCGAGGCTTTCCCACGAGGCTTTCCCACAGGGCTGTGCCACGTGCCACCTTGGTGTGAGTCGATCCTCGGCGTGAAAGACGAGCCGGTGAAGGGAAAAGAGGTTCCTCTGGAATGGACTGAGACATCTGGGGGACTCTTGGAATGGTGGCACGACCCTGGAGTTCCTCTCGCCGTTCCTGTTGAGAGGGCCTCCTCTTGAGATGCGACGGGAACGCCGGGAACTCTTTCCCGACGAAGCAGGGAAAGGATCCCTCATCTCGAGATACGAGGCGGAAACGGGGCTCGTCTGGATGTGGGCGGGACCCTCATGATTCCCCTCGAGTGGAGACGGGTATGTCGGGGAACTTCTTGATTTGCACCAAGGGTGTGAAGGAGCCTTTCGAAGTTCCAGAGGTGAGGTGTGATCAGCCTCGAGACGCCTCAGCGGAAATGGGCCTCATCTCGCCTGGAGGGGAGAACCTCCTGGATTTTCTCGAGTTGCGGCAGGTCTTCTCGAGTTACGACGGGGACCTCAGGGACCCGCTCTGGTGGCCTCAGGAAAGGCCAGTCCCCATGCGAGTTGCTAGGGGACCTCTCGGGATTCCTCTCCCGTCCATGCCGGGGCCTCAGTCCTTGTGTGGAGTCGGGGCCGGAACCTGAGGATTCCTCTCCAGTGTTGCCATGGATCTTGGGGTGCTTCTGAGTCTCCCCAGGGGAGTCAGGCCTCGTCTCGAGTGGGTGCATGCACGTGCGCTTTCCTCCCGAGCTGCAGCAGTAGTGTCACGCTTCCTGTCACGTGGATCAAGGGATCTGTGGCTTTCCCTCGAGGCTGTCCCTCGAGGCTTTCCCACGAGGCTTTCCCACAGGGCTGTGCCACGTGCCACCTTGGTGTGAGTCGATCCTCGGCGTGAAAGACGAGCCGGTGAAGGGAAAAGAGGTTCCTCTGGAATGGACTGAGACATCTGGGGGACTCTTGGAATGGTGGCACGACCCTGGAGTTCCTCTCGCCGTTCCTGTTGAGAGGGCCTCCTCTTGAGATGCGACGGGAACGCCGGGAACTCTTTCCCGACGAAGCAGGGAAAGGATCCCTCATCTCGAGCTACGAGGCGGAAACAGGGCTCCTCTGGATGTGGGCGGGACCCTCGTGATTCCCCTCGAGTGGAGACGGGTATGTCGGGGAACTTCTTTATTTGCACCAAGGGTGTGAAGGAGCCTTTCGAAGTTCCAGAGGTGAGGTGTGATCAGCCTCGAGACGCCTCAGCGGAAATGGGCCTCATCTCGCCTGGAGGGGAGAACCTCCTGGATTTTCTCGAGTTGCGGCAGGTCTTCTCGAGTTACGACAGGGACCTCAGGGACCCGCTCTGGTGGCCTCAGGAAAGGCCAGTCCCCATGCGAGTTGCTAGGGGACCTCTCGGGATTCCTCTCCCGTCCATGCCGGGGCCTCAGTCCTTGTGTGGAGTCGGGGCCGGAACCTGAGGATTCCTCTCCAGTGTTGCCATGGATCTTGGGGTGCTTCTGAGTCTCCCCAGGGGAGTCAGTCCTCGTCTCGAGTGGGGGCATGCACGTGCGCTTTCCTCCCGAGCTGCAGCAGTAGTGTCACGCTTCCTGTCACGTGGATCAAGGGATCTGTGGCTTTCCCTCGAGGCTGTCCCTCGAGGCTTTCCCACGAGGCTTTCCCACAGGGCTGTGCCACGTGCCACCTTGGTGTGAGTCGATCCTCGGCGTGAAAGACGAGCCGGTGAAGGGAAAAGAGGTTCCTCTGGAATGGACTGAGACATCTGGGGGACTCTTGGAATGGTGGCACGACCCTGGAGTTCCTCTCGCCGTTCCTGTTGAGAGGGCCTCCTCTTGAGATGCGACGGGAACGCCGGGAACTCTTTCCCGACGAAGCAGGGAAAGGATCCCTCATCTCGAGATACGAGGCGGAAACGGGGCTCGTCTGGATGTGGGCGGGACCCTCATGATTCCCCTCGATGGAGACGGGTATGTCGGGGAACTTCTTGATTTGCACCAAGGGTGTGAAGGAGCCTTTCGAAGTTCCAGAGGTGAGGTGTGATCAGCCTCGAGACGCCTCAGCGGAAATGGGCCTCATCTCGCCTGGAGGGGAGAACCTCCTGGATTTTCTCGAGTTGCAGCAGGTCTTCTCGAGTTACGACGGGGACCTCAGGGACCCGCTCTGGTGGCCTCAGGAAAGGCCAGTCCCCATGCGAGTTGCTAGGGGACCTCTCGGGATTCCTCTCCCGTCCATGCCGGGGCCTCAGTCCTTGTGTGGAGTCGGGGCCGGAACCTGAGGATTCCTCTCCAGTGTTGCCATGGATCTTGGGGTGCTTCTGAGTCTCCCCAGGGGAGTCAGGCCTCGTCTCGAGTGGGGGCATGCACGTGCGCTTTCCTCCCGAGCTGCAGCAGTAGTGTCACGCTTCCTGTCACGTGGATCAAGGGATCTGTGGCTTTCCCTCGAGGCTGTCCCTTGAGGCTTTCCCACGAATCTTTCCCACAGGGCTGTGCCACGTGCCACCTTGGTGTGAGTCGATCCTCGGCGTGAAAGACGAGCCGGTGAAGGGAAAAGAGGTTCCTCTGGAATGGACTGAGACATCTGGGGGACTCTTGGAATGGTGGCACGACCCTGGAGTTCCTCCCGCCGTTCCTGTTGAGAGGGCTTCCTCTTGAGATGCGTCGGGAACGCCGGGAACTCTTTACTGACGAAGCAGGGAAAGGATCCCTCATCGAGCTATGAGGCCGAAACGGGGCTCCTCTGGATGTGGGTGGGACCCTCGTGATTCCTCTCGAGTGGAGAGGGCTAGGTCGGGGAACTTCTTGATTTGCACCAAGGGTGTGAAGGACCCTTTCGAAGTTCCAGAGGTGAGGTGTGATCAGCCTCGAGACGCCTCAGCGGAAATGGGCCTCATCTCGCCTAGAGGGGAGAACCTCCTGGATTTTCTCGAGTTGCGGCAGGTCTTCTCGAGTTACGTCGGGTACCTCAGGGACCCGCTCTGGTGGCCTCAGGAAAGGCCAGTCCCCATGCGAGTTGCTAGGGGACCTCTCGGGATTCCTCTCCCGTCCATGCCGGGGCCTCAGTCCTTGTGTGGAGTCGGGGCCGGAACCTGAGGATTCCTCTCCAGTGTTGCCATGGATCTTGGGGTGCTTCTGAGTCTCCCCAGGGGAGTCAGGCCTCGTCTCGAGTGGGGGCATGCACGTGCGCTTTCCTCCCGAGCTGCAGCAGTAGTGTCACGCTTCCTGTCACGTGGATCAAGGGATCTGTGGCTTTCCCTCGAGGCTGTCCCTCGAGGCTTTCCCACGAGGCTTTCCCACAGGGCTGTGCCACGTGCCACCTTGGTGTGAGTCGATCCTCGGCGTGAAAGACGAGCCGGTGAAGGGAAAAGAGGTTCCTCTGGAATGGACTGAGACATCTGGGGGACTCTTGGAATGGTGGTACGACCCTGGAGTTCCTCTCGCCGTTCCTGTTGAGAGGGCCTCCTCTTGAGATGCGACAGGAACGCCGGGAACTCTTTCCCGACGAAGCAGGGAAAGGATCCCTCATCTCGAGCTACGAGGCGGAAACGGGGCTCCTCTGGATGTGGGCGGGACCCTCGTGAATCCTCTCGAGTGGAGACGGCTAGGTCGGGGAACTTCTTGATTTGCCCCAAGGGTGTGAAGGAGCCTTTCGAAGTTCCAGAGGTGAGGTGTGATCAGCCTCGAGACGCCTCAGCGGAAATGGGTCTCATCTCGCCTGGAGGGGAGAACCTCCTGGATTTTCTCGAGTTGCGGCAGGTCTTCTCGAGTTACGACGGGGACCACAGGGACCCGCTCTGGTGGAATCAGGAAAGGCCAGTCCCCATGCGAGTTGCTAGGGGACCTCTCGGGATTCCTCTCCCGTCCATGCCGGGGCCTCAGTCCTTGTGTGGAGTCGGGGCCGGAACCTGAGGATTCCTCTACAGTGTTGCCATGGATCTTGGGGTGCTTCTGAGTCTCCCCAGGGGAGTCAGGCCTCGTCTCGAGTGGGGGCATGCACGTGCGCTTTCCTCCCGAGCTGCAGCAGTAGTGTCACGCTTCCTGTCACGTGGATCAAGGGATCTGTGGCTTTCCCTCGAGGCTGTCCCTCGAGGCTTTCCCACGAGGCTTTCCCACAGGGCTGTGCCACGTGCCACCTTGGTGTGAGTCGATCCTCGGCGTGAAAGACGAGCCGGTGAAGGGAAAAGAGGTTCCTCTGGAATGGACTGAGACATCTGGGGGACTCTTGGAATGGTGGTACGACCCTGGAGTTCCTCTCGCCGTTCCTGTTGAGAGGGCCTCCTCTTGAGATGCGACAGGAACGCCGGGAACTCTTTCCCGACGAAGCAGGGAAAGGATCCCTCATCTCGAGCTACGAGGCGGAAACGGGGCTCCTCTGGATGTGGGCGGGACCCTCGTGAATCCTCTCGAGTGGAGACGGCTAGGTCGGGGAACTTCTTGATTTGCCCCAAGGGTGTGAAGGAGCCTTTCGAAGTTCCAGAGGTGAGGTGTGATCAGCCTCGAGACGCCTCAGCGGAAATGGGTCTCATCTCGCCTGGAGGGGAGAACCTCCTGGATTTTCTCGAGTTGCGGCAGGTCTTCTCGAGTTACGACGGGGACCACAGGGACCCGCTCTGGTGGAATCAGGAAAGGCCAGTCCCCATGCGAGTTGCTAGGGGACCTCTCGTGATTCCTCTCCCGTCCATGCCGGGGCCTCAGTCCTTGTGTGGAGTCGGGGCCGGAACCTGAGGATTCCTCTACAGTGTTGCCATGGATCTTGGGGTGCTTCTGAGTCTCCCCAGGGGAGTCAGGCCTCGTCTCGAGTGGGGGCATGCACGTGCGCTTTCCTCCCGAGCTGCAGCAGTAGTGTCACGCATACTGTCACGTGGATCAAGGGATCTGTGGCTTTCCCTCGAGGCTGTCCCTCGAGGCTTTCCCACGAGGCTTTCCCACAGGGCTGTGCCACGTGCCACCTTGGTGTGAGTCGATCCTCGCCGTGAAAGACGAGCCGGTGAAGGGAAAAGAGGTTCCTCTGGAATGGACTGAGACATCTGGGGGACTCTTGGAATGGTGGCACGACCCTGGAGTTCCTCTCGCCGTTCCTGTTGAGAGGGCCTCCTCTTGAGATGCGACGGGAACGCCGGGAACTCTTTCCCGACGAAGCAGGGAAAGGATCCCTCATCTCGACCTACGAGGCGGAAACGGGGCTCCTCTGGATGTGGGCGGGACCCTCGTGATTCCTCTCGAGTGGAGACGGGTATGTCGGGGAACTTCTTGATTTGCACCAAGGGTGTGAAGGAGCCTTTCGAAGTTCCAGAGGTGAGGTGTGATCAGCCTCGAGACGCCTCAGCAGAAATGGGCCTCATCTCGCCTGGACGGGAGAACCTCCTGGATTTTCTCGAGTTGCGGCAGGTCTTCTCGAGTTACGACGGGGACCTCAGGGACCCGCTCTGGTGGCCTCAGGAAAGGCCAGTCCCCATGCGAGTTGCTAGGGGACCTCTCGGGATTCCTCTCCCGTCCATGCCGGGGCCTCAGTCCTTGTGTGGAGTCGGGGCTGGAACCTGAGGATTCCTCTCCAGTGTTGCCATGGATCTTGGGGTGCTTCTGAGTCTCCCCAGGGGAGTCAGGCCTCGTCTCGAGTGGGGGCATGCACGTGCGCTTTCCTCCCGAGCTGCAGCAGTAGTGTCACGCTTCCTGTCACGTGGATCAAGGGATCTGTGGCTTTCCCTCGAGGCTGTCCCTCGAGGCTTTCCCACGAGGCTTTGCCACAGGGCTGTGCCACGTGCCACCTTGGTGTGAGTCGATCCTCGGCGTGAAAGACGAGCCGGTGAAGGGAAAAGAGGTTCCTCTGGAATGGACTGAGACATCTGGGGGACTCTTGGAATGGTGGCACGACCCTGGAGTTCCTCTCGCCGTTCCTGTTGAGAGGGCCTCCTCTTGAGATGCGACGGGAACGCCGGGAACTCTTTCCCGACGAAGCAGGGAAAGGATCCCTCATCTCGAGCTACGAGGCGGAAACGGGGCTCCTCTGGATGTGGGCGGGACCCTCGTGATTCCTCTCGAGTGGAGACGGCTAGGTCAGGGAACTTCTTGATTTGCACCAAGGGTGTGAAGGACCCTTTCGAAGTTCCAGAGGTGAGGTGTGATCAGCTTCGAGACGCCTCAGCGGAAATGGGCCTCATCTCGCCTGGAGGGGAGAACCTCCTGGATTTTCTCCAGTTGCGGCATGTCTTCTCGAGTTACGACGGGGACCTAAGGGACCCGCTGTGGTGGCCTCAGGAAAGGCCAGTCCCCATGCGAGTTGCTAGGGGACTTCTCGGGATTCCTCTCCCGTCCATGCCGGGGCCTCACTCCTTTTGTGGAGTCGGGTCCGAACCTGAGGAATCCTCTCCAGTGTTGCCATGGATCTTGGGGTGCTTCTGAGTCTCCCCAGGGGAGTCAGGCCTCGTCTCGAGTGGGGGCATGCACGTGCGCTTTCTTCCCGAGCTGCAGCAGTAGTGTCACGCTTCCTGTCACGTGGATCAAGGGATATGTGGCTTTCCCTCGAGGCTGTCCCACAGGGCTGTGCCACGTGCCACCTTGGTGTGAGTCGATCCTCGGCGTGAAAGACGAGCCGGTGAAGGGAAAAGAGGTTCCTCTGGAATGGACTGAGACATCTGGGGGACTCTTGGTATGGTGGCACGACCCTGGAGTTCCTCTCGCCGCTCCTGTTGAGAGGGCCTCCTCTTGAGATGCGACGGGAATGCCGGGAACTCTTTCCCGACGAAGCAGGGAAAGGATCCCTCATCTCGAGCTACGAGGCGGAAACGGGGCTCATCTGGATGTGGGCGGGACCCTCGTGATTCCTCTCGAGTGGAGACGGCTAGGTCGGGGAACTTCTTGATTTCCACCAAGGATGTGAAGGACCCTTTTGAAGTTCCAGAGGTGAGGTGTGATCAGCCTCGAGACGCCTCAGCGGAAATGGGCCTCATCTCGCCTGGAGGGGAGAACCTCCTGGATTTTCTCGAGTTGCGGCAGGTCTTCTCGGGTTACGACGGGGACCTCAGGGACCCGCTCTGGTGGCCTCAGGAAAGGCCAGTCCCCATGCGAGTTGCTAGGGGACCTCTCGGGATTCCTCTCCCGTCCATGCCGGGGCCTCAGTCCTTGTGTGGAGTCGGGGCCGGAACCTGAGGATTCCTCTCCAGTGTTGCCATGGATCTTGGGGTGCTTCTGAGTCTCCCCAGGGGAGTCAGGCCTCGTCTCGAGTGGGGGCCTGCGCGTGCGCGTTCCTCCCGAGCTGCAGCAGTAGTGTCACGCTTCCTGTCACGTGGATCAAGGGATCTGTGGCTTTCCCTGGAGGCTGTCCCTCGAGGCTTTCCCATGAGGCTTTCCCACAGGGCTGTGCCACGTGCCACCTTGGTGTGAGTCGATCCTCGGCGTGAAAGACGAGCCGGTGAAGGGAAAAGAGGTTCCTCTGGAATGGACTGAGATATCTGGGGGACTCTTGGAATGGTGGCACCACCCTGGAGTTCCTCTCGCCGTTCCAGTTGAGAGGGCCTCCCCTTGAGATGCGACGGGAACGGCGGGAACTCTTTCCCGACGAAGCAGGGAAAGGATCCCTCATCTCGAGCTACGAGGCGGAAACGGGGCTCCTCTGGATGTGGGCTGGACCCTCGTGTTTCCTCTCGAGTGGAGACGGCTACGTCGGGGAACTTCTTGTTTTGCACCAAGGGTGTGAAGGAGCCTTTCGAAGTTCCAGAGGTGAGGTGTGATCAGCCTCGAGACGCCTCAGCGGAAATGGGCCTCATCTCGCCTGGAGGGGAGAACCTCCTGGATTTTCTCGAGTTGCGGCAGGTCTTCTCGAGTTACGACGGGGACCTCAGGGACCCGCTCTGGTGGCCTCAGGAAAGGCCAGTCCCCATGCGAGTTGCTAGGGGACCTCTCGGGATTCCTCTCCCGTCCATGCCGGGGCCTCAGTCCTTGTGTGGAGTCGGGGCGGAACCTGAGGATTCCTCTCCAGTGTTGCCATGGATCTTGGGGTGCTTCTGAGTCTCCCCAGGGGAGTCAGGCCTCGTCTCGAGTGGGGGCATTCACGTGCGCTTTCCTCCCGAGATGCAGCAGTAGTGTCACGCTTCCTGTCACGTGGATCAAGGGATCTGTGGCTTTCCCTCGAGGCTGTCCCTCGAGGCTTTCCCACGAGGCTTTCCCACAGGGCTGTGCCACGTGCCACCTTGGTGTGAGTCGATCCTCGGCGTGAAAGACGAGCCGGTGAAGGGAAAAGAGGTTCCTCTGGAATGGACTGAGACATCTGGGGGACTCTTGGAATGGTGGCACGACCCTGGAGTTCCTCTCGCCGTTCCTGTTGAGAGGGCCTCCTCTTGAGATGCGACGGGAACGCCGGGAACTCTTTCCCGACGAAGCAGGGAAAGGATCCCTCATCTCGAGCTACGAGGCGGAAACGGGGCTCCTCTGGATGTGGGCGGGACCCTCGTGATTCCTCTCGAGTGGAGACGGCTAGGTCAGGGAACTTCTTGATTTGCACCAAGGGTGTGAAGGATCCTTTCGAAGTTCCAGAGGTGAGGTGTGATCAGCCTCGCGACGCCTCAGCGGAAATGGGCCTCATCTCGCCTGGAGGGGAGAACCTCCTGGATTTTCTCGAGTTGCGGCAGGTCTTCTCGAGTTACGACGGGGACCTCAGGGACCCGCTCTGGTGACCTCAGCAAAGTCCAGTCCCCGTGCGAGTTGCTAGGGGACCTCTCGGGATTCCTCTCCCGACCATGCCGGGGCCTAAGACCTTGTGTTGAGTCGGGGCCGAACCTGAGGATTCCTCTCCAGTGTTGCCATGGATCTTGGGTGCTTCTGAGTCTCCCGAGGGGAGTCAGGCCTCGTCTCGAATGGGGTCATGCACGTGCGCTTCCCTCCCGACCTGCAGCAGTAGTGTCACGCTTCCTGTCACGTGGATCAAGGGATCTGTGGCTTTCCCTCGAGGCTGTCCCTCGAGGTTTACCCACGAGGCTTTCCCACAGGGCTGTGCCACCTGCCACCTTGGTGTGAGTCGATCCTCGGCGTGAAAGACGAGCCGGTGAAGGGAAAAGAGGTTCCTCTGGAATGGACTGAGACATCTGGGGGCCTCTTGGAATGCTGGCACGACCATGGAGTTCCTCTCGAGCTCCTGTTCAGAGGGCCTCCTCTTCAGACGCGACGGGAACGCCGGGAACTCTTTCCCGACGAAGCAGGGAAAGGATCCCTCATCTCGAGCTACGAGGCGGAAACGGGGCTCCTCTGGATGTGGGAGGGACCCTCGTGATTCCTCTCGAGTGGAGACGGGTATGTCGGGGAACTTCTTGATTTGCACCAAGGGTGTGAAGGACCCTTTCGAAGTTCCAGAGGTGAGGTGTGATCAGCCTCGAGACGCCTCAGCGGAAATGGGCCTCATCTCGCCTGGAGGGGAGAACCTCCTGGATTTTCTCGAGTGGCGGCAGGTCTTCTCAAGTTACGACGGGGACCTCAGGGACCCGCTCTGGTGGCCTCAGGAAAGGCCAGTCCCCATGCGAGTTGCTATGGGACCTCTCGGGATTCCTCTCCCGTCCATGCCGGGGCCTCAGTCCTTGTGTGGAGTCGGGGCCGGAACCTGAGGATTCCTCTCCAGTGTTGCCATGGATCTAGGGGTGCTTTTGATTCTCCCCAGGGGAGTCAGGCCTCGTCTCGAGTGGGGGCATGCACGTGTGCTTTCCTCCCGAGCTGCAGCAGTAGTGTCACGCTTCCTGTCACGTGGTTCAAGGGATCTGTGGCTTTCCCTCGAGGCTGTCCCTCGAGGTTTTCCCACGAGGCTTTGCCACAGGGCTGTGCCACGTGCCACCTTGGTGTGAGTCGATCCTCGGCGTGAAAGACGAGCCGGTGAAGGGAAAAGAGGTTCCTCTGGAATGGACTGAGACATCTGGGGGACTCTTGGAATGCTGGTAAGACCATGGAGTTCCTCTCGCCGCTCCTGTTGAAAGGGCCTCCTCTTGAGATGCGACGGGAACGCCGGGAACTCTTTGCCGACGAAGCAGGGAAAGGATCCCTCATCTCGAGCTACGAGGCGGAAACGGGGCTCCTCTGGATGTGGGCGGGACCCTCGTGATTCCTCTCGAGTGGAGACGGCTAGGTCGGGGAACTTCTTGATTTGCACCAAGGGTGTGAAGGACCCTTTCGAAGTTCCAGATGTGAGGTGTGATCAGCCTCGAGACGCCTCAGCGGAAATGGGCCTCATCTCGCCTGGAGGGGAGAACCTCCTGGATTTTCTCGAGCTGCGGCAGGTCTTCTCGAGTTACGACGGGGACCTCAGGGACCCGCTCTGGTGGCCTCAGGAAAGGCCAGTCCCCATGCGAGTTGCTAGGGGACCTCTCGGGATTCCTCTCCCGTCCATGCCGGGTCCTCAGTCCTTGTGTGGAGTCGGGGCCGGAACCTGAGGATTCCTCTCCAGTGTTGCCATGGATCTTGGGGTGCTTCTGAGTCTCCCCAGGGGAGTCAGGCCTCGTCTCGAGTGGGGGCATGCACGTGCGCTTTCCTCCCGAGCTGCAGCAGTAGTGTCACGCTTACTGTCACGTGGATCAAGGGATCTGTGGCTTTCCCTCGAGGCTGTCCCTCGAGGCTTTCCCACGAGGCTTTCCCACAGGGCTGTGCCACGTGCCACCTTGGTGTGAGTCGATCCTCGGCGTGAAAGACCAGCCGGTGAAGGGAAAAGAGGTTCCTCTGGAATGGACTGAGACATCTGGGGGACTCTTGGAATGGTGGCACGACCCTGGAGTTCCTCTCGCCGTTCCTGTTGAGAGGGCCTCCCCTTGAGATGCGACGGGAACGCCGGGAACTCTCTCCCGAAGAAGCAGGGAAAGGATCCCTCATCTCGAGCTACGAGGCGGAAACGGGGCTCCTCTGGATGTGGGCGGGACCCTCGTGATTCCTCTCGAGTGGAGACGACTATGTCGGGGAACTTCTTGATTTGTACCAAGGGTGTGAAGGAGCCTTTCGAAGTTCCAGAGGTGAGGTGTGATCAGCCTCGAGACGCCTCAGCGGAAATGGGCCTCATCTCGCCTGGAGGGGAGAACCTCCTGGATTTTCTCTAGTTGCGGCAGGTCCTCTCGAGTTACGACGGGGACCTCAGGGACCCGCTCTGGTGGCCTCAGGAAAGGCCAGTCCCCATGCGAGTTGCTAGGGGACCTCTCGGGATTCCTCTCCCGTCCGCGCCGGGGCCTCAGTCCTTGTGTGGAGTCGGGGCCGGAACCTGAGGATTCCTCTAAAGTGTTGCCATGGATCTTGGGGTGCTTCTGAGTCTCCCCAGGGGAGTCAGGCCTCGTCTCGAGTGGGGGCATGCACGTGCGCTTTCCTCCCGAGCTGCAGCAGTAGTGTCACGCTTCCTGTCACGTGGATCAAGGGATCTGTGGCTTTCCCTCGAGGCTGTCCCTCGAGGCTTTCCCACGAGGCTTTCCCACAGGGCTGTGCCACGTGCCACCTTGGTGTGAGTCGATCCTCGGCGTGAAAGACGAGCCGGTGAAGGGAAAAGAGGTTCCTCTGGAATGGACTGAGACATCTAGGGGACTCTTGGAATGCTGGTACGACCATGGAGTTCCTCTCGCCGCTCCTGTTGAAAGGGCCTCCACTTGAGATGCGACGGGAACGCCGGGAACACTTTCCCGACGAAGCAGGGAAAGGATCCCTCATCTCGAGCTACGAGGCGGAAACGGGGCTCCTCTGGATGTGGGCGGGACCCTCGTGATTCCTCTCGAGTGGAGACGTTTATGTCGGGGAACTTCTTGATTTGCACCAAGGGTGTGAAGGACGGTTTCGAAGTTCCAGAGGTGAGGTGTGATCACCCTCGAGACGCCTCAGCGGAAATGGGCCTCATCTCGCCTGGAGGGGAGAACCTCCTGGATTTTCTCGAGTTGCGGCAGGTCTTCTCGAGTTACGACGGTGACCTCAGGGACCCGCTATGGTGGCCTCAGGAAAGGCCAGTCCCCATGCGAGTTGCTAGGGGACCTCTCGGGATTCCTCTCCCGTCCATGCCGGGGCCTCAGTCCTTGTGTGGAGTCGGGGCCGGAACCTGAGGATTCCTCTCCAGTGTTGCCATGGATCTTGGGGTGCTTCTGAGTCTCCCCAGGGGAGTCAGGCCTCGTCTCGAGTGGGGGCATGCACGTGCGCTTTCCTCCCGAGGTGCAGCAGTAGTGTCACGCTTCCTGTCACGTGGATCAAGGGATCTGTGGCTTTCCCTCAAGGCTGTCCCTCGAGGCATTCCCACGAGGTTTCCCACAGGGCTGTGCCACGTGCCACCTTGGTGTGAGTCGATCCTCGGCGTGAAAGACGAGCCGGTGAAGGGAAAAGAGGTTCCTCTGGAATGGACTGAGACATCTGGGGGACTCTTGGAATGGTGGCACGACCCTGGAGTTCCTCTCGCCGTTCATATTGAGAGGGCCTCCTCTTGAGATGCGACGGGAACGCCGGGAACTCTTTCCCGACGAAGCAGGGAAAGGATCCCTCATCTCGAGCTACGAGGCGGAAACGGGGCTCCTCTGGATGTGGGCGGGACCCTCGTGATTCCTCTCGAGTGGAGACGGCTAGGTCGGGGAACTTCTTGATTTGCACCAAGGGTGTGAAGGACCCTTTCGAAGTTCCAGATGTGAGGTGTGATCAGCCTCGAGACGCCTCAGCGGAAATGGGCCTCATCTCGCCTGGAGGGGAGAACCTCCTGGATTTTCTCGAGCTGCGGCAGGTCTTCTCGAGTTACGACGGGGACCTCAGGGACCCGCTCTGGTGGCCTCAGGAAAGGCCAGTCCCCATGCGAGTTGCTAGGGGACCTCTCGGGATTCCTCTCCCGTCCATGCCGGGGCCTCAGTCCTTGTGTGGAGTCGGAGCCGGAACCTGAGGATTCCTCTCCAGTGTTGCCATGGATCTTGGGGTGCTTCTGAGTCTCCCCAGGGGAGTCAGGCCTCGTCTCGAGTGGGGGCATGCACGTGCGCTTTCCTCCCGAGCTGCAGCAGTAGTGTCACGCTTACTGTCACGTGGATCAAGGGATCTGTGGCTTTCCCTCGAGGCTGTCCCTCGAGGCTTTCCCACGAGGCTTTCCCACAGGGCTGTGCCACGTGCCACCTTGGTGTGAGTCGATCCTCGGCGTGAAAGACCAGCCGGTGAAGGGAAAAGAGGTTCCTCTGGAATGGACTGAGACATCTGGGGGACTCTTGGAATGGTGGCACGACCCTGGAGTTCCTCTCGCCGTTCCTGTTGAGAGGGCCTCCCCTTGAGATGCGACGGGAACGCCGGGAACTCTCTCCCGAAGAAGCAGGGAAAGGATCCCTCATCTCGAGCTACGAAGCGGAAACGGGGCTCCTCTGGATGTGGGCGGGACCCTCGTGATTCCTCTCGAGTGGAGACGACTATGTCGGGGAACTTCTTGATTTGTACCAAGGGTGTGAAGGAGCCTTTCGAAGTTCCAGAGGTGAGGTGTGATCAGCCTCGAGACGCCTCAGCGGAAATGGGCCTCATCTCGCCTGGAGGGGAGAACCTCCTGGATTTTCTCTAGTTGCGGCAGGTCTTCTCGAGTTACGACGGGGACCTCAGGGACCCGCTCTGGTGGCCTCAGGAAAGGCCAGTCCCCATGCGAGTTGCTAGGGGACCTCTCGGGATTCCTCTCCCGTCCGCGCCGGGGCCTCAGTCCTTGTGTGGAGTCGGGGCCGGATCCTGAGGATTCCTCTAAAGTGTTGCCATGGATCTTGGGGTGCTTCTGAGTCTCCCCAGGGGAGTCAGGCCTCGTCTCGAGTGGGGGCATGCACGTGCGCTTTCCTCCCGAGCTGCAGCAGTAGTGTCACGCTTCCTGTCACGTGGATCAAGGGATCTGTGGCTTTCCCTCGAGGCTGTCCCTCGAGGCTTTCCCACGAGGCTTTCCCACAGGGCTGTGCCACGTGCCACCTTGGTGTGAGTCGATCCTCGGCGTGAAAGACGAGCCGGTGAAGGGAAAAGAGGTTCCTCTGGAATGGACTGAGACATCTAGGGGACTCTTGGAATGCTGGTACGACCATGGAGTTCCTCTCGCCGCTCCTGTTGAAAGGGCCTCCACTTGAGATGCGACGGGAACGCCGGGAACACTTTCCCGACGAAGCAGGGAAAGGATCCCTCATCTCGAGCTACGAGGCGGAAACGGGGCTCCTCTGGATGTGGGCGGGACCATCGTGATTCCTCTCGAGTGGAGACGTTTATGTCGGGGAACTTCTTGATTTGCACCAAGGGTGTGAAGGACGGTTTCGAAGTTCCAGAGGTGAGGTGTGATCACCCTCGAGACGCCTCAGCGGAAATGGGCCTCATCTCGCCTGGAGGGGAGAACCTCCTGGATTTTCTCGAGTTGCGGCAGGTCTTCTCGAGTTACGACGGTGACCTCAGGGACCCGCTATGGTGGCCTCAGGAAAGGCCAGTCCCCATGCGAGTTGCTAGGGGACCTCTCGGGATTCCTCTCCCGTCCATGCCGGGGCCTCAGTCCTTGTGTGGAGTCGGGGCCTGAACCTGAGGATTCCTCTCCAGTGTTGCCATGGATCTAGGGGTGCTTTTGATTCTCTCCAGGGGAGTCAGGCCTCGTCTCGAGTGGGGGCATGCACGTGTGCTTTCCTCCCGAGCTGCAGCAGTAGTGTCACGCTTCCTGTCACGTGGTTCAAGGGATCTGTGGCTTTCCCTCGAGGCTGTCCCTCGAGGTTTTCCCACGAGGCTTTGCCACAGGGCTGTGCCACGTGCCACCTTGGTGTGAGTCGATCTTCGGCGTGAAAGACGAGCCGGTGAAGGGAAAAGAGGTTCCTCTGGAATGGACTGAGATATCTGGGGGACTCTTGGAATGCTGGCACGAACATGGAGTTCCTCTCGCCGCGCCTGTTCAGAGGGCCTCCTCTTGAGAGGCGACGGGAACGCCGGGAACTCTTTCCCGAAGAAGCAGGGAAAGGTTCCCTCATCTCGAGCTACGAGGCGGAAACGGGGTCCTCTGGATGTGGGCGGGACCCTCGTGATTCCTCTCGAGTGGAGACGGGTATGTCGGGGAACTTCTTGATTTGCACCAAGGGTGTGAAGGACCCTTTCGAAGTTCCAGAGGTTTGGGGTGATCAGCCTCGAGACGCCTCAGCGGAAATGGGCCTCATCTCGCCTGGAGGGGAGAACCTCCTGGATTTTCTCGAGTTGCGGCAGGTCTTCTCGATTTACGACGGGGACCTCAGGGATCCGCTCTGGTGGCCTCAGGAAAGGCCAGTCCCCATGCGAGTTGCTAGGGGACCTCTCGGGATTCCTCTCCCGTCCTTGCCGGGGCCTCAGTCCTTGTGTGGATTCGGGGCCGGAACCTGAGGATTCCTCTCCAGTGTTGCCATGGATCTAGGGGTGCTTCTGATTCTCCCCAGGGGAATCAGGCCTCGTCTCGAGTGGGGGCATGCACGTGCGCTTTCCTCCCGAGCTGCAGCAGTAGTGTCACGCTTCCTGTCACGTGGATCAAGGGATCTGTGGCTTTCCCTCGAGGCTGTCCCTCGAGGTTTTCCCACGAGGCTTTCCCACAGGGCTGTGCCACGTGCCACCTTCTTGTGAGTCGATTCTCGGCGTGAAAGACGAGCCGGTGAAGGGAAAAGAGGTTCCTCTGGAATGGACTGAGACATCTGGGGGACTCTTGGAATGCTGGTACGACCATGGAGTTCCTCTCGCCGCTCCTGTTGAAAGGGCCTCCTCTTGAGATGCGACGGGAACGCCGGGAACTCTTTCCCGACGAAGCAGGGAAAGGATACCTCATCTCGAGCTACGAGGCGGAAACGGGGCTCCTCTGGATGTGGGCGGGACCATCGTGATTCCTCTCGAGTGGAGACGTTTATGTCGGGGAACTTCTTGATTTGCACCAAGTGTGTGAAGGACGGTTTCGAAGTTCCAGAGGTGAGGTGTGATCACCCTCGAGACGCCTCAGCGGAAATGGGCCTCATCTCGCCTGGAGGGGAGAACCTCCTGGATTTTCTCGAGTTGCGGCAGGTCTTCTCGAGTTACGACGGTGACCTCAGGGACCCGCTATGGTGGCCTCAGGAAAGGCCAGTCCCCATGCGAGTTGCTAGGGGACCTCTCGGGATTCCTCTCCCGTCCATGCCGGGGCCTCAGTCCTTGTGTGGAGTCGGGGCCGGAACCTGAGGATTCCTCTCCAGTGTTGCCATGGATCTAGGGGTGCTTTTGATTCTCCCCACGGGAGTCAGGCCTCGTCTCGAGTGGGGGCATGCACGTGTGCTTTCCTCCCGAGCTGCAGCAGTAGTGTCACGCTTCCTGTCACGTGGTTCAAGGGATCTGTGGCTTTCCCTCGAGGCTGTCCCTCGAGGTTTTCCCACGAGGCTTTGCCACAGGGCTGTGCCACGTGCCACCTTGGTGTGAGTCGATCTTCGGCGTGAAAGACGAGCCGGTGAAGGGAAAAGAGGTTCCTCTGGAGTGGACTGAGATATCTGGGGGACTCTTGGAATGCTGGCACGAACATGGAGTTCCTCTCGCCGCGCCTGTTCAGAGGGCCTCCTCTTGAGAGGCGACGGGAACGCCGGGAACTCTTTCCCGAAGAAGCAGGGAAAGGTTCCCTCATCTCGAGCTACGAGGCGGAAACGGGGTCCTCTGGATGTGGGCGGGACCCTCGTGATTCCTCTCGAGTGGAGACGGGTATGTCGGGGAACTTCTTGATTTGCACCAAGGGTGTGAAGGACCCTTTCGAAGTTCCAGAGGTTTGGGGTGATCAGCCTCGAGACGCCTCAGCGGAAATGGGCCTCATCTCGCCTGGAGGGGAGAACCTCCTGGATTTTCTCGAGTTGCGGCAGGTCTTCTCGAGTTACGACGGGGACCTCAGGGACCCGCTCTGGTGGCCTCAGGAAAGGCCAGTCCCCATGCGAGTTGCTAGGGGACCTCTCGGGATTCCTCTCCCGTCCTTGCCGGGGCCTCAGTCCTTGTGTGGATTCGGGGCCGGAACCTGAGGATTCCTCTACAGTGTTGCCATGGATCTTGGGGTGCTTCTGAGTCTCCCCAGGGGAGTCAGGCCTCATCTCGGTTGGGGGCATGCACGTGCGCTTTCCTCCCGAGCTGCAGCAGTAGTGTCACGCTTCCTGTCACGTGGATCAAGGGATCTGTGGCTTTCCCTCGAGGCTGTCCCTCGAGGTTTTCCCACGAGGCTTTCCCACAGGGCTGTGCCACGTGCCACCTTCTTGTGAGTCGATTCTCGGCGTGAAAGACGAGCCGGTGAAGGGAAAAGAGGTTATTCTGGAATGGACTGAGACATCTGGGGGACTCTTGGAATGCTGGTACGACCATGGAGTTCCTCTCGCCGCTCCTGTTGAAAGGGCCTCCTCTTGAGATGCGACGGGAACGCCGGGAACTCTTTCCCGAAGAAGCAGGGAAAGGATCCCTCATCTCGAGCTACGAGGCGGAAACGGGGCTCCTCTGGATGTGGGCGGGACCATCGTGATTCCTCTCGAGTGGAGACGTTTATGTCGGGGAACTTCTTGATTTGCACCAAGTGTGTGAAGGACGGTTTCGAAGTTCCAGAGGTGAGGTGTGATCAGCCTCGAGACGCCTCAGTGGAAATGGGCCTCATCTCGCCTGGAGGGGCGAACCTCCTGGATTTTCTCCAGTTGCGGCAGGTCTTCTCGAGTTACGACGGGGACCTCAGGGACCCGCTCTGGTGGCCTCAGGAAAGGCCAGTCCCCATGCGAGTTGCTAGGGGACCGCTCGGAATTCCTCTCCCGTCCATGCCGGGGCCTCAGTCCTTGTGTGGAGTCGGGGCCGGAACCTGAGGATTCCTCTCCAGTGTTGCCATGGATCTTGGGGTGCTTCTGAGTCTCCCCAGGGGAGTCAGGCCTCGTCTCGAGTGGGGGCATGCACGTGCGCTTTCCTCCCGAGGTGCAGCAGTAGTGTCACGCTTCCTGTCACGTGGATCAAGGGATCTGTGGCTTTCCCTCAAGGCTGTCCCTCGAGGCATTCCCACGAGGTTTCCCACAGGGCTGTGCCACGTGCCACCTTGGTGTGAGTCGATCCTCGGCGTGAAAGACGAGCCGGTGAAGGGAAAAGAGGTTCCTCTGGAATGGACTGAGACATCTGGGGGACTCTTGGAATGGTGGCACGACCCTGGAGTTCCTCTCGCCGTTCCTGTTGAGAGGGCCTCCTCTTGAGATGCGACGGGAACGCCGGGAACTCTTTCCCGACGAAGCAGGGAAAGGATCCCTCATCTCGAGCTACGAGGCGGAAACGGGGCTCCTCTGGATGTGGGCGGGACCATCGTGATTCCTCTCGAGTGGAGACGTTTATGTCGGGGAACTTCTTGATTTGCACCAAGTGTGTGAAGGACGGTTTCGAAGTTCCAGAGGTGAGGTGTGATCACCCTCGAGACGCCTCAGCGGAAATGGGCCTCATCTCGCCTGGAGGGGAGAACCTCCTGGATTTTCTCGAGTTGCGGCAGGTCTTCTCGAGTTACGACGGTGACCTCAGGGACCCGCTATGGTGGCCTCAGGAAAGGCCAGTCCCCATGCGAGTTGCTAGGGGACCTCTCGGGATTCCTCTCCCGTCCATGCCGGGGCCTCAGTCCTTGTGTGGAGTCGGGGCCGGAACCTGAGGATTCCTCTCCAGTGTTGCCATGGATCTAGGGGTGCTTTTGATTCTCCCCAGGGGAGTCAGGCCTCGTCTCGAGTGGGGGCATGCACGTGTGCTTTCCTCCAGAGCTGCAGCAGTAGTGTCACGCTTCCTGTCACGTGGATCAAGGGATCTGTAGCTTTCCCTCGAGGCTGTCCCTCGAGGTTTTCCCACGAGGCTTTGCCACAGGGCTGTGCCACGTGCCACCTTGGTGTGAGTCGATCCTCGGCGTGAAAGACGAGCCGGTGAAGGGAAAAGAGGTTCCTCTGGAATGGACTGAGACATCTGGGGGACTCTTGGAATGGTGGCACGACCCTGGAGTTCCTCTCTCCGTTCCTGTTGAGAGGGCCTCCTCTTGAGATGCGACGGGAACGCCGGGAACTCTTTCCCGACGAAGCAGGGAAATGATCCCTCATCTCGAGCTACGAGGCGGAAACGGGGCTCCTCTGGATGTGGGCGGGACCCTCGTGATTCCTCTCGAGTGGGACGGCTAGGTCGGGGAACTTCTTGATTTGCACCAAGGGTGTGAAGGACCCTTTCGAAGTTCCAGAGGTGAGGTGTGATCAGCCTCGAGACGCCTCAGCGGAAATGGGCCTCATCTCGCCTGGAGGGGAGAACCTCCTGGATTTTCTCCAGTTGCGGCAGGTCTTCTCGAGTTACGACGGGGACCTCAGGGACCCGCTCTGGTGGCCTCAGGAAAGGCCAGTCCCCATGCGAGTTGCTAGGGGACCTCTCGGGATTCCTCTCCCGTCCATGCCGGGGCCTCAATCCTTGTGTGGAGTCGGGGCCGGAACCTGAGGATTCCTCTCCAGTGTTGCCATGGATCTAGGGGTGCTTTTGATTCTCCCCAGGGGAGTCAGGCCTCGTCTCGAGTGGGGGCATGCACGTGTGCTTTCCTCCCGAGCTGCAGCAGTAGTGTCACGCTTCCTGTCACGTGGATCAAGGGATCTGTGGCTTTCCCTCGAGGCTGTCATTCGAGGTTTTCCCACGAGGCTTTGCCACAGGGCTGTGCCACGTGCCACCTTGGTGTGAGTCGATCCTCGGCGTGAAAGACGAGCCGGTGAAGGGAAAAGAGGTTCCTCTGGAATGGACTGAGACATCTGGGGGACTCTTGGAATGGTGGCACGACCCTGGAGTTCCTCTCGCCGTTCCTGTTGAGAGGGCCTCCTCTTGAGATGCGACGGGAACGCCGGGAACTCTTTCCCGACGAAGTAGGGAAAGGATCCCTCATCTCGAGCTACGAGGCGGAAACGGGGCTCCTCTGGATGTGGGCGGGACCCTCGTGATTCCTCTCGAGTGGAGACGGGTATGTCGGGGAACTTCTTGATTTGCACCAAGGGTGTGAAGCACCCTTTCGAAGTTCCAGAGGTGAGGTGTGATCAGCCTCGAGACGCCTCAGTGGAAATGGGCCTCATCTCGCCTGGAGGGGCGAACCTCCTGGATTTTCTCCAGTTGCGGCAGGTCTTCTCGAGTTACGACGGGGACCTCAGGGACCCGCTCTGGTGGCCTCAGGAAAGGCCAGTCCCCATGCGAGTTGCTAGGGGACCGCTCGGAATTCCTCTCCCGTCCATGCCGGGGCCTCAGTCCTTGTGTGGAGTCGGGGCCGGAACCTGAGGATTCCTCTCCAGTGTTGCCATGGATCTTGGGGTGCTTCTGAGTCTCCCCAGGGGAGTCAGGCCTCGTCTCGAGTGGGGGCATGCACGTGCGCTTTCCTCCCGAGGTGCAGCAGTAGTGTCACGCTTCCTGTCACGTGGATCAAGGGATCTGTGGCTTTCCCTCAAGGCTGTCCCTCGAGGCATTCCCACGAGGTTTCCCACAGGGCTGTGCCACGTGCCACCTTGGTGTGAGTCGATCCTCGGCGTGAAAGACGAGCCGGTGAAGGGAAAAGAGGTTCCTCTGGAATGGACTGAGACATCTGGGGGACTCTTGGAATGGTGGCACGACCCTGGAGTTCCTCTCGCCGTTCCTGTTGAGAGGGCCTCCTCTTGAGATGCGACGGGAACGCCGGGAACTCTTTCCCGACGAAGCAGGGAAAGGATCCCTCATCTCGAGCTACGAGGCGGAAACGGGGCTCCTCTGGATGTGGGCGGGACCCTCGTGATTCCTCTCGAGTGGGACGGCTAGGTCGGGGAACTTCTTGATTTGCACCAAGGGTGTGAAGGACCCTTTCGAAGTTCCAGAGGTGAGGTGTGATCAGCCTCGAGACGCCTCAGCGGAAATGGGCCTCATCTCGCCTGGAGGGGAGAACCTCCTGGATTTTCTCGAGTTGCGGCAGGTCTTCTCGAGTTACGACGGGGACCTCAGGGACCCGCTCTGGTGGCCTCAGGAAAGGCCAGTCCCCATGCGAGTTGCTAGGGGACCTCTCGGGATTCCTCTCCCGTCCATGCCGGGGCCTCAGTCCTTGTGTGGAGTCGGGGCCGGAACCTGAGGATTCCTCTCCAGTGTTGCCATGGATCTTGGGGTGCTTCTGAGTCGCCCCAGGGGAGTCAGGCCTCGTCTCGAGTGGGGGCATGCACGTGCGCTTTCCTCCCGAGGTGCAGCAGTAGTGTCACGCTTCCTGTCACGTGGATCAAGGGATCTGTGGCTTTCCCTCAAGGCTGTCCCTCGAGGCATTCCCACGAGGTTTCCCACAGGGCTGTGCCACGTGCCACCTTGGTGTGAGTCGATCCTCGGCGTGAAAGACGAGCCGGTGAAGGGAAAAGAGGTTCCTCTGGAATGGACTGAGACATCTGGGGGACTCTTGGAATGGTGGCACGACCCTGGAGTTCCTCTCGCCGTTCCTGTTGAGAGGGCCTCCTCTTGAGATGCGACGGGAACGCCGGGAACTCTTTCCCGACGAAGTAGGGAAAGGATCCCTCATCTCGAGCTACGAGGCGGAAACGGGGCTCCTCTGGATGTGGGCGGGACCCTCGTGATTCCTCTCGAGTGGAGACGGCTAGGTCGGGGAACTTCTTGATTTGCACCAAGGGTGTGAAGGACCCTTTCGAAGTTCCAGATGTGAGGTGTGATCAGCCTCGAGACGCCTCAGCGGAAATGGGCCTCATCTCGCCTGGAGGGGAGAACCTCCTGGATTTTCTCGAGCTGCGGCAGGTCTTCTCGAGTTACGACGGGGACCTCAGGGACCCGCTCTGGTGGCCTCAGGAAAGGCCAGTCCCCATGCGAGTTGCTAGGGGACCTCTCGGGATTCCTCTCCCGTCCATGCCGGGGCCTCAGTCCTTGTGTGGAGTCGGGGCCGGAACCTGAGGATTCCTCTCCAGTGTTGCCATGGATCTTGGGGTGCTTCTGAGTCTCCCCAGGGGAGTCAGGCCTCGTCTCGAGTGGGGGCATGCACGTGCGCTTTCCTCCCGAGCTGCAGCAGTAGTGTCACGCTTCCTGTCACGTGGATCAAGGGATCTGTGGCTTTCCCTCGAGGCTGTCCCTCGAGGCTTTCCCACGAGGCTTTCCCACAGGGCTGTGCCACGTGCCACCTTGGCGTGAGTCGATTCTCGGCGTGAAAGACGAGCCGGTGAAGGGAAAAGAGGTTCCTCTGGAATGGACTGAGACATCTGGGGGACTCTTGGAATGGTGGCACGACCCTGGAGTTCCTCTCGCCGTTCCTGTTGAGAGGGCCTCCTCTTGAGATGCGACGGGAACGCCGGGAACTCTTTCCCGACGAAGCAGGGAAAGGATCCCTCATCTCGAGCTACGAGGCGGAAACGGGGCTCCTCTGGATGTGGGTGGGACCCTCGTGATTCCTCTCGATTGGAGACGGCTAGGTCGGGGAACTTCTTGATTTGCACCAAGGGTGTGAAGGACCCTTTCGAAGTTCCAGAGGTGAGGTGTGATCAGCCTCAAGACGCCTCAGCGGAAATGGGCCTCATCTCGCCTGGACGGGAGAACCCCCTGGATTTTCTCTAGTTGCGGCAGGTGTTCTCGAGTTACAACGGAGACCTCAGGGACCCGCTCTGGTGACCTCAGGAAAGGCCAGTCCCCATGCGAGTTGCTAGGGGACCGCTCGGGATTCCTCTCCCGTCCATGCCGGGGCCTCAGTCCTTGTGTGGAGTCGGGGCCGGAACCTGAGGATTCCTCTCCAGTGTTTCCATGGATCTTGGGGTGCTTCTGAGTCTCCCCAGGGGAGTCAGGCCTCGTCTCGAGTGGGGGCATGCACGTGCGCATTCCTCCCGAGCTGCAGCAGTATTGTCACGCTTCCTGTCACGTGGATCAAGGGATCTGTGGCTTTCCCTCGAGGCTGTCCCTCGAGGCTTTCCCACAAGGCTTTCCCACAGGACTGTGCCACGTGCCACCTTGTTGTGAGTCGATCCTCGGCGTGAAAGACGAGCCGGTGAAGGGAAAAGAGGTTCCTCTGGAATGGACTGAGACATCTGGGGGACTCTTGGAATGGTGGCACGACCCTGGAGTTCCTCTCGCCGTTCCTGTTGAGAGGGCCTCCTCTTGAGATGCGACGGGAACGCCGGGAACTCTTTCCCGAAGAAGCAGGGAAAGGATCCCTCATCTCGAGCTACGAGGCGGAAACGGGGCTCCTCTGGATGTGGGCGGGACCCTCGTGATTCCTCTCGAGTGGAGACGGGTATGTCGGGGAACTTCTTGATTTGCACCAAGGGTGTGAAGGAGCCTTTCGAAGTTCCAGAGGTGAGGTGTGATCAGCCTCGAGACGCCTCAGCGGAAATGGGCCTCATCTCGCCTGGAGGGGAGAACCTCCTGGATTTTCTCGAGTTGCGGCAGGTCTTCTCGAGTTACGACGGGGACCTCAGGGACCCGCTCTGGTGGCCTCAGGAAAGGCCAGTCCCCATGCGAGTTGCTAGGGGACCTCTCGGGATTCCTCTCCCGTCCATGCCGGGGCCTCAGTCCTTGTGTGGAGTCGGGGCCGGAACCTGAGGATTCCTCTCCAGTGTTGCCATGGATCTTGGGGTGCTTCTGAGTCTCCCCAGGGGAGTCAGGCCTCGTCTCGAGTTGGGGCATGCACGTGCGCTTTCCTCCCGAGCTGCAGCAGTAGTGACACGCTTCCTGTCACGTGGATCAAGGGATCTGTGGCTTTCCCTCGAGGCTGTCCCACAGGGCTGTGCCACGTGCCACCTTGGTGTGAGTCGATCCTCGGCGTGAAAGACGAGCCGGTGAAGGGAAAAGAGTTTCCTCTGGAATGGACTGAGACATCTGGGGGACTCTTGGAATGCTGGCACGACCATGGATTTACTCTCAACGCTCCTGTTGAGAGGGCCTCCTCTTGAGATGCGACGGGAATGCCGGGAACTCTTTCCCGACGAAGCAGGGAAAGGATCCCTCATCTCGAGCTTCGAGGCGGAAACGGGGCTCCTCTGGATGTGGGCGGGACCCGCGTGATTCCTCTCGAGTGGAGACGGGTATGTCTGGGAACTTCTTGGTTTGCACCAAGGGTGTGAAGGACCCTTTCGAAGTTCCAGAGGTGAGGTGTGATCATCCACGAGATGCCTCAGCGGAAATGGGCCTCATCTCGCCTGGAGGGGAGAACCTCCTGGATTTTCTCGAGTTGCGGCAGGTCTTCTCGAGTTACGACGGGGACCACAGGGACCAGATCTGGTGGCCTCAGGAAAGGCCAGTCCCCATGCGAGTTGCTAGGGGACCTCTCGGGATTCCTCTGCCGCCCATGCCGGGGCCTAAGACCTTGTGTGGAGTCGGGGCCGAACCTGAGGATTCCTCTCCAGTGTTGCCATGGATCTTGGGGTGCTTCTGAGTCTCCCGAGGGGAGTCAGGCCTCGTCTCGAATGGGGGCATGCATGTGCGCTTCCCTCCCGAGCTGCAGCAGTAGTGTCACGCTTCCTGTCACGTGGATCAAGGGATCTGTGGCTTTCCCTCGAGGCTGTCCCTCGAGGTTTACCCACGAGGCTTTCCCACAGGGCTGTGCCACGTGCCACCTTGTTGTGAGTCGATCCTCGCCGTGAAAGACGAGCCGGTGAAGGGAAAAGAGGTTCCTCTGGAATGGACTGAGACATCTGGGGGACTCTTGGAATGTTGGCACGACCATGGAGTTCCTCTCGCCGCTCCTGTTGAGAGGGCCTCCTCTTGAGATGCGACGGGAACGCCGGGAACTCTTTCCCGACGAAGCAGGGAAAGGATCCCTCATCTCGAGCTACGAGGCGGAAACGGGGCTCCTCTGGATGTGGGCGGGACCCTCGTGATTCCTCTCGAGTGGAGACGGGTATGTCGGGGAACTTCTTCATTTGCACCAAGGGTGTGAAGGACCCTTTCGAAGTTCCAGAGGTGAGGTGTGATCACCCTCGAGACGCCTCAGCAGAAATGGGCCTCATCTCGCCTGCAGGGGAGAACCTCCTGGATTTTCTCGAGTTGCGGCAGGTCTTCTCGAGTTACGACGGGGACCTCAGGGACCCGCTATGGTGGCCTCAGGAAAGGCCCGTCCCCATGCGAGTTGCTAGGGGACCTCTCGGGATTCCTCTCCCGTCCATGCCGGGGCCTCAGTCCTTGTGTGGAGTCGGGGCCGGAACCTGAGGATTCCTCTCCAGTGTTGCCATGGATCTAGGGGTGCTTTTGATTCTCCCCAGGGGAGTCAGGCCTCGTCTCGAGTGGGGGCATGCACGTGTGCTTTCCTCCCGAGCTGCAGCAGTAGTGTCACGCTTCCTGTCACGTGGATCAAGGGATCTGTGGCTTTCCCTCGAGGCTGTCCCTCGAGGTTTTCCCACGAGGCTTTGCCACAGGGCTGTGCCACGTGCCACCTTGGTGTGAGTCGATCCTCGGCGTGAAAGACGAGCCGGTGAAGGGAAAAGAGGTTCCTCTGGAATGGATTGAGACATCTGGGGGACTCTTGGAATGGTGGCACGACCCTGGAGTTCCTCTCGCAGTTCCTGTTGAGAGGGCCTCCTCTTGAGATGCGACGGGAACGCCGGGAACTCTTTCCCGACGAAGCAGGGAAAGGATCCCTCATCTCGAGCTACGAGGCGGAAACGGGGCTCCTCTGGATGTGGGCGGGACCCTCGTGATTCCTCTCGAGTGGAGACGGCTAGGTCGGGGAACTTCTTGAATTGCACCAAGGGTGTGAAGGAGCCTTTCGAAGTTCCAGAGGTGAGGTGTGATCAGCCTCGAGACGCCTCAGCGGAAATGGGCCTCATCTCGCCTGGAGGGGAGAACCTCCTGGATTTTCTCGAGTTGCGGCAGGTCTTCTCGAGTTATGACGGGGACCTCAGGGACCTGCTCTGGTGGCCTCAGGAAAGGCCAGTCCCCATGCGAGTTGCTAGGGGGCCTCTCGGGATTCCTCTCCCGTCCGCGCCGGGGCCTCAGTCCTTGTGTGGAGTCGGGGCCGGAACCTGAGGATTCCTCTCCAGTGTTGCCATGGATCTTGGGGTGCTTCTGAGTCTCCCCAGGGGAGTCAGGCCTCGTCTCGAGTGGGGACATGCACGTGCGCTTTCCTCCCAAGCTGCAGCAGCAGTGTCACGCTTCCTGTCACGTGGATCAAGGGATCTGTGGCTTTCCCTCGAGGCTGTCCCTCGAGGCTTTCCCACGAGGCTTTCCCACAGGGCTGTGCCACGTGCCACCTTGGCGTGAGTCGATCCTCGGCGTGAAAGACGAGCCGGTGAAGGGAAAAGAGGTTCCTCTGGAATGGACTGAGACATCTGGGGGACTCTTGGAATGGTGGCACGACCCTGGAGTTCCTCTCGCCGTTCCTGTTGAGAGGGCCTCCTCTTGAGATGCGACGGGAACGCCGGGAACTCTTTCCCGACGAAGCAGGGAAAGGATCCCTCATCTCGAGATACGAGGCGGAAACGGGGCTCCTCTGGATGTGGGTGGGACCCTCGTGATTCCTCTCGACTGGAGACGGCTAGGTCGGGGAACTTCTTGATTTGCACCAAGGGTGTGAAGGACCCTTTCGAAGTTCCAGAGGTGAGGTGTGATCAGCCTCAAGACGCCTCAGCGGAAATGGGCCTCATCTCGCCTGGAGGGGAGAACCTCCTGGATTTTCTCTTGTTGCGGCAGGTGTTCTCGAGTTACGACGGAGACATCAGGGACCCGCTCTGGTGACCTCAGGAAAGGCCAGTCCCCATGCGAGTTGCTAGGGGACCTCTCGGGATTCCTCTCCCGTCCATGCCGGGGCCTCAGTCCTTTTGTGGAGTCGGGGCCGAACCTGAGGATTCCTCTCCAGTGTTGCCATGGATCTTGGGGTGCTTCTGAGTCTCCCCAGGGGAGTCAGGCCTCGTCTCGAGTGGGGGCATGCACGTGCCCTTTCCTCCCGAGCTGCAGCAGTAGTGTCACGCTTCCTGTCACGTGGATCAAGGGATCTGTGGCTTTCCCTCGAGGCTGTCCCTAGAGGCTTTCCCACGAGGCTTTCCCACAGGGCTGTGCCACGTGCCACCTTGGCGTGAGTCGTACCTCGGCGTGAAAGGGGAGCCGGTGAAGGGAAAAGAGGTTCCTCTGGAATGGACTGAGACATCTGGGGGACTCTTGGAATGGTGGCACGACACTGGAGTTCCTCTCGCCGTTCCTGTTGAGAGGGCTTCCTCTTAGGATGCGACGGGAACGCCGGGAACTCTTTCCCGAAGAAGAAGGGAAAGGATCCCTCATCTCGAGCTACGAGGCGGAAACGGGGCTCCTCTGGATGTGGGCGGGACCCTCGTGATTCCCCTCGAGTGGAGACGGGTATGTCGGGGAACTTCTTGATTTGCACCAAGGGTGTGAAGGAGCCTTTCGAAGTTCCAGAGGTGAGGTGTGATCAGCCTCGAGACGCCTCAGAGGAAATGGGCCTCATCTCGCCTGGAGGGGAGAACCTCCTGGATTTTCTCGAGTTGCGGCAGGTCTTCTCGAGTTACGACGGGGACCTCAGGGACCCGCTCTGGTGGCCTCAGGAAAGTCCGGTCCCCATGCGAGTTGCTAGGGGGCCTCTCGGGATTCCTCTCCCGTCCATGCCGGGGCGTCAGTCCTTGTGTGGATTCGGGGCCGGAACCTGAGGATTCCTCTCCAGTGTTGCCATGGATATTGGGGTGCTTCTAAGTCTCCCCAGGGGAGTCAGGCCTCGTCTCGATTGGGGGCATGCACGTGCGCTTTCCTCCCGAGCTTCAGCAGTAGTGTCACGCTTCCTGTCACGTGGATCAAGGGATCTGTGGCTTTCCCTCGAGGCTGTCCCTCGAGGCTTTCCCACGAGGTTTTCCCACAGGGCTGTGCCACGTGCCACCTTGGTGTGAGTCGATCCTCGGCGTGAAAGACGAGCCGGTGAAGGGAAAAGAGGTTCCTCTGGAATGGACTGAGACATCTGGGGGACTCTTGGAATGGTGGCACGACCCTGGAGTTCCTCTCGCCGTTCCTGTTGAGAGGGCCTCCTCTTGAGATGCGACGGGAACGCCGGGAACTCTTTCCCGACGAAGCAGGGAAAGGATCCCTCATCTCGAGCTACGAGGCGGAAACGGGGCTCCTCTGGATGTGGGCGGGACCCTCGTGATTCCTCTCGAGTGGAGACGGGTATGTCGGGGAACTTCTTGATTTGCACCAAGGGTGTGAAGGACCCTTTCGAAGTTCCAGAGGTGAGGTGTGATCAGCCTCGAGACGCCTCAGCGGAAATGGACCTCATCTCGCCTGGAGGGGAGAACGTCCTGGATTTTCTCTAGTTGCGGCAGGTGTTCTCGAGTTACGACGGGGTCCTCAGGGACTCACTCTGGTGGCCTCAGGAAAGGCCAGTCCCCATGCGAGTTGCTAGGGGACCGCTCGGGATTCCTCTCCCGTCCATGCCGGGGCCTCAGTCCTTGTGTGGAGTCGGGGCCAGAACCTGAGGTTTCCTCTCCAGTGTTGCCATGGACCTTGGGGTGCTTCTGAGTCTCCACAGGGGAGTCAGGCCTCGTCTCGTGTGGGGGCATGCACGTGCGCTTCCCTCCCGAGCTGCAGCAGTAGTGTCACGCTTCCTGTCACGTGGATCAAGGGATCTGTGGCTTTCCCTCGAGGCTGTCCCTCGAGGCTTTCCCACGAGGCTTTCCCACAGGGCTGTGCCACGTGCCACCTTGGTGTGAGTCGATCCTCGGCGTGAAAGACGAGCCGGTGAAGGGAAAAGAGGTTCCTCTGGAATGGACTGAGACATCTGGGGGACTCTTGGAATGGTGGCACGACCCTGGAGTTCCTCTCGCCGTTCCTGTTGAGAGGGCCTCCTCTTGAGATGCGACGGGAATGCCGGAACTCTTTCCCGAAGAAGCAGGGAAAGGATCCCTCATCTCGAGCTACGAGGCGGAAACGGGGCTCCTCTGGATGTGGGCGGGACCCTCGTGATTCCTCTCGAGTGGAGACGGGTATGTCGGGGAACTTCTTGATTTGAACCAAGGGTGTGAAGGAGCCTTTCGAAGTTCCAGAGGTGAGGTGTGATCAGCCTCGAGTCGCCTCAGCGGAAATGGGCCTCATCTCGCCTGGAGGGGAGAACCTCCTGGATTTTCTCGAGTTGCGGCAGGTCTTCTCGAGTTACGACGGGGACCTCAGGGACCCGCTCTGGTGGCCTCAGGAAAGGCCAGTCCCCATGCGAGTTGCTAGGGGACCTCTCGGGATTCCTCTCCCGTCCATGCCGGGGCCTCAGTCCTTGTGTGGAGTCGGGGCCGGAACCTGAGGATTCCTCTCCAGTGTTGCCATGGATCTTGGGGTGCTTCTGAGTCTCCCCAGGGGAGTCAGGCCTCGTCTCGAGTGGGGGCATGCACGTGCGCTTTCCTCCCGAGCTGCAGCAGTAGTGACACGCTTCCTGTCACGTGGATCAAGGGATCTGTGGCTTTCCCTCGAGGCTGTCCCTCGAGGCTTTCCCACGAGGCTTTCCCACAGGGCTGTGCCACGTGCCACCTTGGTGTGAGTCGATCCTCGGCGTGAAAGACGAGCCGGTGAAGGGAAAAGAGGTTCCTCTGGAATGGACTGAGACATCTTAGGGACTCTTGGAATGGTGGCACGACCCTGGAGTTCCTCTCGCCGTTCCTGTTGAGAGGGCCTCCTCTTGAGATGCGACGGGAACGCCGGGAACTCTTTCCCGAAGAAGCAGGGAAAGGATCCCTCATCTCGAGCTACGAGGCGGAAACGGGGCTCCTCTGGATGTGGGCGGGACCCTCGTGATTCCTCTCGAGTGGAGACGGGTATGTCGGGGAACTTCTTGATTTGCACCAAGGGTGTGAAGGAGCCTTTCGAAGTTCCAGAGGTGAGGTGTGATCAGCCTGGAGACGCCTCAGAGGAAATGGGCCTCATCTCGCCTGGAGGGGAGAACCTCCTGGATTTTCTCGAGTTGCGGCAGGTCTTCTCGAGTTACGACGGGGACCTCAGGGACCCGCTCTGGTGGCCTCAGGAAAGGCCAGTCCCCATGCGAGTTGCTAGGGGACCTCTCGGGATTCCTCTCCCGTCCATGCCGGGGCCTCAGTCCTTGTGTGGAGTCGGGGCCGGAACCTGAGGATTCCTCTCCAGTTTTGCCATGGGTCTTGGGGTGCTTCTGAGTCTCCCCAGGGGAGTCAGGCCTCGTCTCGAGTTGGGGCATGCACCTGCGCTTTCCTCCCGAGCTGCAGCAGTAGTGACACGCTTCCTGTCACGTGGATCAAGGGATCTGTGGCTTTCCCTCGAGGCTGTCCCTCGAGGCTTTCCCACGAGGCTTTCCCACAGGGCTGTGCCACGTGCCACCTTGGTGTGAGTCGATCCTCGGCGTGAAAGACGAGCCGGTGAAGGGAAAAGAGGTTCCTCTGGAATGGACTGAGACATCTGGGGGACTCTTGGAATGGTGGCACGACCCTGGAGTTCCTCTCACCGCTCCTGTTGAGAGGGCCTCCTCTTGAGATGCGACGGGAACACCGGGAAATCTTTCCCGACGAAGCAGGGAAAGGATCCCTCATCTCGAGCTACGAGGCGGAAACGGGGCTCCTCTGGATGTGGGCGGGACCCTCGTGATTCCTCTCGAGTGGAGACGGCTAGGTCGGGGAACTTCTTGATTTCCACCAAGGATGTGAAGGACCCTTTTGAAGTTCCAGAGGTGAGGTGTGATCAGCCTCGAGACGCCTCAGCGGAAATGGGCCTCATCTCGCCTGGAGGGTAGAACCTCCTGGATTTTCTCGAGTTGCGGCAGGTCTTCTCGAGTTACGACGGGGACCTCAGGGACCCGCTCTGGTGGCCTCAGGAAAGGCCAGTCCCCATGCGAGTTGCTAGGGGACCTCTCGGGATTCCTCTCCCGTCCATGCCGGGGCCTCAGTCCTTGTGTGGAGTCGGGGCGGAACCTGAGGATTCCTCTCCAGTGTTGCCATGGATCTTGGGGTGCTTCTGAGTCTCCCCAGGGGAGTCAGGCCTCGTCTCGAGTGGGGGCATGCACGTGCGCATTCCTCCCGAGCTGCAGCAGTAGTGTCACGCTTCCTGTCACGTGGATCAAGGGATCTGTGGCTTTCCCTCGAGGCTGTCCCTCGAGGCTTTCCCACGAGGCTTTCCCACAGGGCTGTGCCACGTGCCACCTTGGTGTGAGTCGATCCTCGGCGTGAAAGACGAGCCGGTGAAGGGAAAAGAGGTTCCTCTGGAATGGACTGAGACATCTGGGGGACTCTTGGAATGGTGGCAAGACCCTGGAGTTCCTCTCGCCGTTCCTGTTGAGAGGGCCTCCTCTTGAGATGCGACGGGAACGCCGGGAAATCTTTCCCGACGAAGCAGGGAAAGGATCCCTCATCTCGAGCTACGAGGCGGAAACGGGGCTCCTCTGGATGTGGGCGGGACCCTCGTGATTCCTCTCGAGTGGAGACGGCTAGGTCAGGGAACTTCTTGATTTGCACCAAGGGTGTGAAGGACCCTTTCGAAGTTCCAGAGGTGAGGTGTGATCAGCTTCGAGACGCCTCAGCGGAAATGGGCCTCATCTCGCCTGGAGGGGAGAACCTCCTGGATATTATCGAGTTGCGGCAGGTCTTCTCGAGTTACGACGGGGACCTCAGGGACCCGCTCTGTTGGCCTCAGGAAAGGCCAGTCCCAATGCGAGTTGCTAGGGGAACTCTCGGGATTCCTCTCCCGTCCATGCCGGGGCCTCAGGCCTTTTGTGGAGTCGGGGCCGAACCTGAGGATTCCTCTCCAGTGTTGCCATGGATCTTGGGGTGCCTCTGAGTCTCCCCAGGGGAGTCAGGCCTCGTCTCGAGTGGGGGCATGCACGTGCGCTTTCCTCCCGAGCTGCAGCAGTAGTGTCACGCTTCCTGTCACGTGGATCAAGGGATCTGTAGCTTTCCCTCGAGGCTGTCCCACAGGGCTGTGGCACGTGCCACCTTGGTGTGAGTCGATCCTCGGCGTGAAAGACGAGCCGGTGAAGGAAAAAGAGTTTCCTCTGGAATGGACTGAGACATCTGGGGGACTCTTGGAATGCTGGCACGACCATGGAGTTCCTCTCGCCGCTCCTGTTGAGAGGGCCTCCTCTTGAGATGCGACGGGAACGCCGGGAACTCTTTCCCGACGAAGCAGGGAAAGGATCCCTCATCTCGAGCTACGAGGCGGAAACGGGGCTCCTCTGGATGTGGGCGGGACCCTCGTGATTCCTCTCGAGTGGAGACGGGTATGTCGGGGAACTTCTTCATTTGCACCAAGGGTGTGAAGGACCCTTTCGAAGTTCCAGAGGTGAGGTGTGATCAGCCTCGGGACGCCTCAGCGGAAATGGGCCTCATCTCGCCTGGAGGGGAGAACCTCCTGGATTTTCTCGAGTTGCGGCAGGTCTTCTCGAGTTACGACGGGGACCTCAGGGATCCGCTCTGCTGGCCTCAGGAAAGGCCAGTCCCCATGCGAGTTGCTAGGGGACCTCTCGGTATTCCTCTCCCGTCCATGCCGGGGTCTCAGTCCTTGTGTGGAGTCGGGGCGGGAACCTGAGGATTCCTCTCCAGTGTTGCCATGGATCTTGGGGTGCTTCTGAGTCTCCCCAGGGGAGTCAGGCCTCGTCTCGAGTGGGGGCATGCACGTGCCCTTTCCTCCCGAGCTGCAGCAGTAGTGTCACGCTTCCTGTCACGTGGATCAAGGGATCTGTGGCTTTCCCTCGAGGCTGTCCCTCGAGGCTTTCCCACGAGGCTTTCCCACAGGGCTGTGCCACGTGCCACCTTGGCGTGAGTCGTACCTCGGCGTGAAAGGGGAGCCGGTGAAGGGAAAAGAGGTTCCTCTGGAATGGACTGAGACATCTGGGGGACTCTTGGAATGGTGGCACGACCCTGGAGTTCCTCTCGCCGTTCCTGTTGAGAGGGCTTCCTGTTAGGATGCGACGGGAACGCCGGGAACTCTTTCCCGACGAAGAAGGGAAAGGATCCCTCATCTCGAGCTACGAGGCGGAAACGGGGCTCCTCTGGATGTGGGCGGGACCCTCGTGATTCCCCTCGAGTGGAGACGGGTATGTCGGGGAACTTCTTGATTTGCATCAAGGGTGTGAAGGAGCCTTTCGAAGTTCCAGAGGTGAGGTGTGATCAGCCTCGAGACGCCTCAGAGGAAATGGGCCTCATCTCGCCTGGAGGGGAGAACCTCCTGGATTTTCTCGAGTTGCGGCAGGTCTTCTCGAGTTACGACGGGGACCTCAGGGACCCGCTCTGGTGGCCTCAGGAAAGTCTGGTCCCCATGCGAGTTGCTAGGGGGCCTCTCGGGATTCCTCTCCCGTCCATGCCGCGCCCTCAGTACTTGTGTGGAGTCGGGGCCGGAACCTGAGGATTCCTCTCCAGTGTTGCCATGGATCTTGGGGTGCTTCTGAGTCTCCCCAGGGGAGTCAGGCCTCATCTCGGTTGGGGGCATGCACGTGCGCTTTCCTCCCGAGCTGCAGCAGTAGTGTCACGCTTCCTGTCACGTGGATCAAGGGATCTGTGGCTTTCCCTCGAGGCTGTCCCTCGAGGCTTTCCCACGAGGCTTTCCCACAGGGCTGTGCCACGTGCCACCTTGGTGTGAGTCGATCCTCGGCGTGAAAGACGAGCCGGTGAAGGGAAAAGAGGTTCCTCTGGAATGGACTGAGACATCTGGGGGACTCTTGGAATGCTGGCACGACCCTGGAGTTCCTCTCGCCGTTCCTGTTGAGAGGGCCTCCTCTTGAGATGCGACGGGAATGCCGGAAATCTTTCCCGAAGAAGCAGGGAAAGGATCCCTCATCTCGAGCTACGAGGCGGAAACGGGGCTCCTCTGGATGTGGGCGGGACCCTCGTGATTCCTCTGGAGTGGAGACGGGTATGTCGGGGAACTTCTTGATTTGAACCAAGGGTGTGAAGGAGCCTTTCGAAGTTCCAGAGGTGAGGTGTGATCAGCCTCGAGACGCCTCAGCGGAAATGGGCCTCATCTCGCCTGGAGGGGAGAACCTCCTGGATTTTCTCGAGTTGCGGCAGGTCTTCTCGAGTTACGACGGGGACCTCAGGGACCCGCTCTGGTGGCCTCAGGAAAGGCCAGTCCCCATGCGAGTTGCTAGGGGACCTCTCGGGATTCCTCTCCCGTCCATGCCGGGGCCTCAGTCCTTGTGTGGAGTCGGGGCCGGAACCTGAGGATTCCTCTCCAGTGTTGCCATGGATCTTGGGGTGCTTCTGAGTCTCCCCAGGGGAGTCAGGCCTCGTCTCGAGTGGGGGCATGCACGTGCGCTTTCCTCCCGAGCTGCAGCAGTAGTGACACGCTTCCTGTCACGTGGATCAAGGGATCTGTGGCTTTCCCTCGAGGCTGTCCCTCGAGGCTTTCCCACGAGGCTTTCCCACAGGGCTGTGCTACGTGCCACCTTGGTGTGAGTCGATCCTCGGCGTGAAAGACGAGCCGGTGAAGGGAAAAGAGGTTCCTCTGGAATGGACTGAGACATCTTAGGGACTCTTGGAATGGTGGCACGACCCTGGAGTTCCTCTCGCCGTTCCTGTTGAGAGGGCCTCCTCTTGAGATGCGACGGGAACGCCGGGAACTCTTTCCCGAAGATGCAGGGAAAGGATCCCTCATCTCGAGCTACGAGGCGGAAACGGGGCTCCTCTGGATGTGGGCGGGACCCTCGTGATTCCTCTCGAGTGGAGACGGGTATGTCGGGGAACTTCTTGATTTGCACCAAGGGTGTGAAGCCTTTCGAAGTTCCAGAGGTGAGGTGTGATCAGCCTCGAGACGCCTCAGAGGAAATGGGCCTCATCTCGCCTGGAGGGGAGAACCTCCTGGATTTTCTCGAGTTGCGGCAGGTCTTCTCGAGTTACGACGGGGACCTCAGGGACCCGCTCTGGTGGCCTCAGGAAAGGCCAGTCCCCATGCGAGTTGCTAGGGGACCTCTCGGGATTCCTCTCCCGTCCATGCCGGGGCCTCAGTCCTTGTGTGGAGTCGGGGCCGGAACCTGAGGATTCCTCTCCAGTGTTGCCATGGATCTTGGGGTGCTTCTGAGTCTCCCCAGGGGAGTCAGGCCTCGTCTCGAGTTGGGGCATGCACCTGCGCTTTCCTCCCGAGCTGCAGCAGTAGTGACACGCTTCCTGTCACGTGGATCAAGGGATCTGTGGCTTTCCCTCGAGGCTGTCCCTCGAGGCTTTCCCACGAGGCTTTCCCACAGGGCTGTGCCACGTGCCACCTTGGTGTGAGTCGATCCTCGGCGTGAAAGACGAGCCGGTGAAGGGAAAAGAGGTTCCTCTGGAATGGACTGAGACATCTGGGGGACTCTTGGAATGGTGGCACGACCCTGGAGTTCCTCTCGCCGCTCCTGTTGAGAGGGCCTCCTCTTGAGATGCGACGGGAACGCCGGGAACTCTTTCCCGACGAAGCAGGGAAAGGATCCCTCATCTCGAGCTACGAGGCGGAAACGGGGCTCCTCTGGATGTGGGCGGGACCCTCGTGATTCCTCTCGAGTGGAGACGGCTAGGTCGGGGAACTTCTTGATTTCCACCAAGGATGTGAAGGACCCTTTTGAAGTTCCAGAGGTGAGGTGTGATCAGCCTCGAGACGCCTCAGCGGAAATGGGCCTCATCTCGCCTGGAGGGTAGAACCTCCTGGATTTTCTCGAGTTGCGGCAGGTCTTCTCGAGTTACGACGGGGACCTCAGGGACCCGCTCTGGTGGCCTCAGGAAAGGCCAGTCCCCATGCGAGTTGCTAGGGGACCTCTCGGGATTCCTCTCCCGTCCATGCCGGGGCCTCAGTCCTTGTGTGGAGTCGGGGCGGAACCTGAGGATTCCTCTCCAGTGTTGCCATGGATCTTGGGGTGCTTCTGAGTCTCCCCAGGGGAGTCAGGCCTCGTCTCCAGTGGGGGCATGCACGTGCGCATTCCTCCCGAGCTGCAGCAGTAGTGTCACGCTTCCTGTCACGTGGATCAAGGGATCTGTGGCTTTCCCTCGAGGCTGTCCCTCGAGGCTTTCCCACGAGGCTTTCCCACAGGGCTGTGCCACGTGCCACCTTGGTGTGAGTCGATCCTCGGCGTGAAAGACGAGCCGGTGAAGGGAAAAGAGGTTCCTCTGGAATGGACTGAGACATCTGGGGGACTCTTGGAATGGTGGCAAGACCCTGGAGTTCCTCTCGCCGTTCCTGTTGAGAGGGCCTCCTCTTGAGATGCGACGGGAACGCCGGGAAATCTTTCCCGACGAAGCAGGGAAAGGATCCCTCATCTCGAGCTACGAGGCGGAAACGGGGCTCCTCTGGATGTGGGCGGGACCCTCGTGATTCCTCTCGAGTGGAGACGGCTAGGTCAGGGAACTTCTTGATTTGCACCAAGGGTGTGAAGGACCCTTTCGAAGTTCCAGAGGTGAGGTGTGATCAGCTTCGAGACGCCTCAGCGGAAATGGGCCTCATCTCGCCTGGAGGGGAGAACCTCCTGGATATTATCGAGTTGCGGCAGGTCTTCTCGAGTTACGACGGGGACCTCAGGGACCCGCTCTGTTGGCCTCAGGAAAGGCCAGTCCCCATGCGAGTTGCTAGGGGAACTCTCGGGATTCCTCTCCCGTCCATGCCGGGGCCTCAGTCCTTTTGTGGAGTCGGGGCCGAACCTGAGGATTCCTCTCCAGTGTTGCCATGGATCTTGGGGTGCTTCTGAGTCTCCCCAGGGGAGTCAGGCCTCGTCTCGAGTGGGGGCATGCACGTGCGCTTTCCTCCCGAGCTGCAGCAGTAGTGTCACGCTTCCTGTCACGTGGATCAAGGGATCTGTGGCTTTCCCTCGAGGCTGTCCCTCGAGTCTTTCCCACGAGGTTTTCCCACAGGGCTGTGCCACGTGCCACCTTGGTGTGAGTCGATCCTCGGCGTGAAAGACGAGCCGGTGAAGGGAAAATAGGTTCCTCTGGAATGGACTGAGACATCTGGGGGACTCTTGGAATGGTGGCACGACCCTGGAGTTCCTCTCGCCGTTCCTGTTGAGAGGGCCTCCTCTTGAGATGCGACGGGAACGCCGGGAACTCTTTCCCGACGAAGCAGGGAAAGGATCCCACATCTCGAGCTACGAGGCGGAAACGGGGCTCCTCTGGATGTGGGTGGGACCCTCGTGATTCCTCTCGAGTGGAGACGGGTATGTCGGGGAACTTCTTGATTTGCACCAAGGGTGTGAAGGACCCTTTCGGAGTTCCAGAGGTGAGGTGTGATCAGCCTCGAGACGGCTCAGCGGAAATGGGCCTCATCTCGCCTGGAGGGGAGAACCTCCTGGATTTTCTCTAGTTGCGGCAGGTCTTCTCGAGTTACGACGGGGACCTCTGGGACCCGCTCTGGTGGCCTCAGAAAAGACCAGTCCCCATGCGAGTTGCTAGGGGACCTCTCGGGATTCCTCTCCCGTCCATGCCGGGGCCTCAGTCCTTGTGTGGTGTTGGGGCCGGAACCTGAGGATTCCTCTCCAGTGTTGCAATGGATATTGGGATGCTTCTGAGCCTCCCCAGGGGAGTCAGTCCTCGTCTCGAGTGGGGGCATGCACGTGCGCTTTCCTCCCGAGCTGCAGCCGTAGTGTCACACTTCCTGTCACGTGGATTAAGGGATCTGTGGCTTTCCCTCGAGGCTGTCCCTCGAGGCCCCAGGGGAGTCAGTCCTCGTCTCGAGTGGGGGCATGCACGTGCGCTTTCCTCCCGAGCTGCAGCAGTAGTGACACGCTTCCTGTCACGTGGATCAAGGGATCTGTGGCTTTCCCTCGAGGCTGTCCCTCGAGGCTTTCCCACGAGGCTTTCCCACAGGCTGTGCTACGTGCCACCTTGGTGTGAGTCGATCCTCGGCGTGAAAGACGAGCCGGTGAAGGGAAAAGAGGTTCCTCTGGAATGGACTGAGACATCTTAGGGACTCTTGGAATGGTGGCACGACCCTGGAGTTCCTCTCGCCGTTCCTGTTGAGAGGGCCTCCTCTTGAGATGCGACGGGAACGCCGGGAACTCTTTCCCGAAGATGCAGGGAAAGGATCCCTCATCTCGAGCTACGAGGCGGAAACGGGGCTCCTCTGGATGTGGGCGGGACCCTCGTGATTCCTCTCGAGTGGAGACGGGTATGTCGGGGAACTTCTTGATTTGCACCAAGGGTGTGAAGGAGCCTTTCGAAGTTCCAGAGGTGAGGTGTGATCAGCCTCGAGACGCCTCAGAGGAAATGGGCCTCATCTCGCCTGGAGGGGAGAACCTCCTGGATTTTCTCGAGTTGCGGCAGGTCTTCTCGAGTTACGACGGGGACCTCAGGGACCCGCTCTGGTGGCCTCAGGAAAGGCCAGTCCCCATGCGAGTTGCTAGGGGACCTCTCGGGATTCCTCTCCCGTCCATGCCGGGGCCTCAGTCCTTGTGTGGAGTCGGGGCCGGAACCTGAGGATTCCTCTCCAGTGTTGCCATGGATCTTGGGGTGCTTCTGAGTCTCCCCAGGGGAGTCAGGCCTCGTCTCGAGTTGGGGCATGCACCTGCGCTTTCCTCCCGAGCTGCAGCAGTAGTGACACGCTTCCTGTCACGTGGATCAAGGGATCTGTGGCTTTCCCTCGAGGCTGTCCCTCGAGGCTTTCCCACGAGGCTTTCCCACAGGGCTGTGCCACGTGCCACCTTGGTGTGAGTCGATCCTCGGCGTGAAAGACGAGCCGGTGAAGGGAAAAGAGGTTCCTCTGGAATGGACTGAGACATCTGGGGGACTCTTGGAATGGTGGCACGACCCTGGAGTTCCTCTCGCCGCTCCTGTTGAGAGGGCCTCCTCTTGAGATGCGACGGGAACGCCGGGAACTCTTTCCCGACGAAGCAGGGAAAGGATCCCTCATCTCGAGCTACGAGGCGGAAACGGGGCTCCTCTGGATGTGGGCGGGACCCTCGTGATTCCTCTCGAGTGGAGACGGCTAGGTCGGGGAACTTCTTGATTTCCACCAAGGATGTGAAGGACCCTTTTGAAGTTCCAGAGGTGAGGTGTGATCAGCCTCGAGACGCCTCAGCGGAAATGGGCCTCATCTCGCCTGGAGGGTAGAACCTCCTGGATTTTCTCGAGTTGCGGCAGGTCTTCTCGAGTTACGACGGGGACCTCAGGGACCCGCTCTGGTGGCCTCAGGAAAGGCCAGTCCCCATGCGAGTTGCTAGGGGACCTCTCGGGATTCCTCTCCCGTCCATGCCGGGGCCTCAGTCCTTGTGTGGAGTCGGGGCGGAACCTGAGGATTCCTCTCCAGTGTTGCCACGGATCTTGGGGTGCTTCTGAGTCTCCCCAGGGGAGTCAGGCCTCGTCTCCAGTGGGGGCATGCACGTGCGCATTCCTCCCGAGCTGCAGCAGTAGTGTCACGCTTCCTGTCACGTGGATCAAGGGATCTGTGGCTTTCCCTCGAGGCTGTCCCTCGAGGCTTTCCCACGAGGCTTTCCCACAGGGCTGTGCCACGTGCCACCTTGGTGTGAGTCGATCCTCGGCGTGAAAGACGAGCCGGTGAAGGGAAAAGAGGTTCCTCTGGAATGGACTGAGACATCTGGGGGACTCTTGGAATGGTGGCAAGACCCTGGAGTTCCTCTCGCCGTTCCTGTTGAGAGGGCCTCCTCTTGAGATGCGACGGGAACGCCGGGAAATCTTTCCCGACGAAGCAGGGAAAGGATCCCTCATCTCGAGCTACGAGGCGGAAACGGGGCTCCTCTGGATGTGGGCGGGACCCTCGTGATTCCTCTCGAGTGGAGACGGCTAGGTCAGGGAACTTCTTGATTTGCACCAAGGGTGTGAAGGACCCTTTCGAAGTTCCAGAGGTGAGGTGTGATCAGCTTCGAGACGCCTCAGCGGAAATGGGCCTCATCTCGCCTGGAGGGGAGAACCTCCTGGATATTATCGAGTTGCGGCAGGTCTTCTCGAGTTACGACGGGGACCTCAGGGACCCGCTCTGTTGGCCTCAGGAAAGGCCAGTCCCCATGCGAGTTGCTAGGGGAACTCTCGGGATTCCTCTCCCGTCCATGCCGGGGCCTCAGTCCTTTTGTGGAGTCGGGGCCGAACCTGAGGATTCCTCTCCAGTGTTGCCATGGATCTTGGGGTGCTTCTGAGTCTCCCCAGGGGAGTCAGGCCTCGTCTCGAGTGGGGGCATGCACGTGCGCTTTCCTCCCGAGCTGCAGCAGTAGTGTCACGCTTCCTGTCACGTGGATCAAGGGATCTGTGGCTTTCCCTCGAGGCTGTCCCTCGAGGCTTTCCCACGAGGTTTTCCCACAGGGCTGTGCCACGTGCCACCTTGGTGTGAGTCGATCCTCGGCGTGAAAGACGAGCCGGTGAAGGGAAAATAGGTTCCTCTGGAATGGACTGAGACATCTGGGGGACTCTTGGAATGGTGGCACGACCCTGGAGTTCCTCTCGCCGTTCCTGTTGAGAGGGCCTCCTCTTGAGATGCGACGGGAACGCCGGGAACTCTTTCCCGACGAAGCAGGGAAAGGATCCCACATCTCGAGCTACGAGGCGGAAACGGGGCTCCTCTGGATGTGGGTGGGACCCTCGTGATTCCTCTCGAGTGGAGACGGGTATGTCGGGGAACTTCTTGATTTGCACCAAGGGTGTGAAGGACCCTTTCGGAGTTCCAGAGGTGAGGTGGGATCAGCCTCGAGACGGCTCAGCGGAAATGGGCCTCATCTCGCCTGGAGGGGAGAACCTCCTGGATTTTCTCTAGTTGCGGCAGGTCTTTTCGAGTTACGACGGGGACCTCTGGGACCCGCTCTGGTGGCCTCAGAAAAGACCAGTCCCCATGCGAGTTGCTAGGGGACCTCTCGGGATTCCGCTCCCGTCCATGCCGGGGCCTCAGTCCTTGTGTGGTGTTGGGGCCGGAACCTGAGGATTCCTCTCCAGTGTTGCAATGGATATTGGGATGCTTCTGAGCCTCCCCAGGGGAGTCAGTCCTCGTCTCGAGTGGGGGCATGCACGTGCGCTTTCCTCCCGAGCTGCAGCCGTAGTGTCACACTTCCTGTCACGTGGATTAAGGGATCTGTGGCTTTCCCTCGAGGCTGTCCCTCGAGGCCCCAGGGGAGTCAGTCCTCGTCTCGAGTGGGGGCATGCACGTGCGCTTTCCTCCCGAGCAGCAGCCGCAGTGTCACACTTCCTGTCACGTGGATTAAGGGATCTGTGGCTTTCCCTCGAGGCTGTCCCTCGAGGCTTTCCCACGAGGCTTTCCCACAGGGCTGTGCCACGTGCCACCTTGGTGTGAGTCGATCCTCGGCGTGAAAGACGAGCCTGTGAAGGGGAAAGAGGTTCCTCTGGAATGGACTGAGACATCTGGGGGACTCTTGGAATGGTGGCACGACCCTGGAGTTCCTCTCGCCGCTCCTGTTGAGAGGGCCTCCTCTTGAGATGCGACGGGAACGCCGGGAACTCTTTCCCGACGAAGCAGGGAAAGGATCCCTCATCTCGAGCTACGAGGCGGAAACGGGGCTCCTCTGGATGTGGGCGGGAACCTCGTGATTCCTCTCGAGTGGAGACGGCTAGGTCGGGGAACTTCTTGATTTCCACCAAGGATGTGAAGGACCCTTTTGAAGTTCCAGAGGTGAGGTGTGATCAGCCTCGAGACGCCTCATCGGAAATGGGCCTCATCTCGCCTGGAGGGAAGAACCTCCGGGATTTTCTCTAGTTGCGGCAGGTCTTCTCGAGTTACGACGCGGACCTCAGGGACCCGCTCTGGTGGCCTCAGGAAAGGCCAGTCCCCATGCGAGTTGCTAGGGGACCGCTCGGGATTCCTCTCCCGTCCATGCCGGGGCCTCAGTCCTTGTGTGGAGTCGGGGCCGGAACCTGAGGATTCCTCTCCAGTGTTGCCATGGATCTTGGGGTGCTTCTGAGTCTCCCCAGGGGAGTCAGGCCTCGTCTCGAGTGGGGGCATGCACGTGCGCATTCCTCCCGAGCTGCAGCAGTAGTGTCACGCTTCCTGTCACGTGGATCAAGGGATCTGTGGCTTTCCCTCGAGGCTGTCCCTCGAGGCTTTCCCACGAGGCTTTCCCACAGGGCTGTGCCACGTGCCACCTTGGTGTGAGTCGATCCTCGGCATGAAAGACGAGCCGGTGAAGGGAAAAGAGGTTCCTCTGGAATGGACTGAGACATCTGGGGGACTCTTGGAATGGTGGCACGACCCTGGAGTTCCTCTCGCCGTTCCTGTTGAGAGGGCCTCCTCTTGAGATGCGACGGGAACGCCGGGAACTCTTTCCCGAAGAAGCAGGGAAAGGATCCCTCATCTCGAGCTACGAGGCGGAAACGGGGCTCCTCTGGATGTGGGCGGGACCCTCGTGATTCCTCTCGAGTGGAGACGGGTATGTCGGGGAACTTCTTGATTTGCACCAAGGGTGTGAAGGAGCCTTTCGAAGTTCCAGAGGCGAGGTGTGATCAGCCTCGAGACGCCTCAGCGGAAATGGGCCTCATCTCGCCTGGAGGGGAGAACCTCCTGGATTTTCTCGAGTTGCGGCAGGTCTTCTCGAGTTACGACGGGGACCTCAGGGACCCGCTCTGGTGGCCTCAGGAAAGGCCAGTCCCCATGCGAGTTGCTAGGGGACCTCTCGGGATTACTCTCCCGTCCATGCCGGGGCCTCAGTCCTTGTGTGGAGTCGGGGCCGGAACCTGAGGATTCCTCTCCAGTGTTGCCATGGATCTTGGGGTGCTTCTGAGTCTCCCCAGGGGAGTCAGGCCTCGTCTCGAGTTGGGGCATGCACGTGCGCTTTCCTCCCGAGCTGCAGCAGTAGTGACACGCTTCCTGTCACGTGGATCAAGGGATCTGTGGCTTTCCCTCGAGGCTGTCCCTCGAGGCTTTCCCACGAGGCTTTCCCACAGGGCTGTGCCACGTGCCACCTTGGTGTGAGTCGATCCTCGGCGTGAAAGACGAGCCGGTGAAGGGAAAAGAGGTTCCTCTGGAATGGACTGAGACATCTGGGGGACTCTTGGAATGGTGGCACGACCCTGGAGTTCCTCTCGCCGCTCCTGTTGAGAGGGCCTCCTCTTGAGATGCGACGGGAACGCCGGGAACTCTTTCCTGATGAAGCAGGGAAAGGATCCCTCATCTCGAGCTACGAGGCGGAAACGGGGCTCCTCTGGATGTGGGCGGGAACCTCGTGATTCCTCTCGACTGGAGACGGCTAGGTCGGGGAACTTCTTGATTTCCACCAAGGATGTGAAGGACCCTTTTGAAGTTCCAGAGGTGAGGTGTGATCAGCCTCGAGACGCCTCAGAGGAAATGGGCCTCATCTCGCCTGGAGGGGAGAACCTCCTGGATTTTCTCGAGTTGCGGCAGGTCTTCTCGAGTTACGACGGGGACCTCAGGGACCCGCTCTGGTGGCCTCAGGAAAGGCCAGTCCCCATGCGAGTTGCTAGGGGACCTCTCGGGATTCCTCTCCCGTCCATGCCGGGGCCTCAGTCCTTGTGTGGAGTCGGGGCGGAACCTGAGGATTCCTCTCCAGTGTTGCCATGGATCTTGGGGTGCTTCTGAGTCTCCCCAGGGAAGTCAGGCCTCGTCTCGAGTGGGGGCATGCACGTGCGCATTCCTCCCGAGCTGCAGCAGTAGTGTCACGCTTCCTGTCACGTGGATCAAGGGATCTGTGGATTTCCCTCGAGGCTGTCCCTCGAGGCTTTCCCACGAGGTTTTCCCACAGGGCTGTGCCACGTGCCACCTTGGTGTGAGTCGATCCTCGGCGTGAAAGACGAGCCGGTGAAGGGAAAAGAGGTTCCTCTGGAATGGACTGAGACATCTGGGGGACTCTTGGAATGGTGGCACGACCCTGGAGTTCCTCTCGCCGTTCCTGTTGAGAGGGCCTCCTCTTGAGATGCGACGGGAACGCCGGGAACTCTTTCCCGACGAAGCAGGGAAAGGATCCCACATCTCGAGCTACGAGGCGGAAACGGGGCTCCTCTGGATGTGGGTGGGACCCTCGTGATTCCTCTCGAGTGGAGACGGGTATGTCGGGGAACTTCTTGATTTGCACCAAGGGTGTGAAGGACCCTTTCGGAGTTCCAGAGGTGAGGTGTGATCAGCCTCGAGACGCCTCAGGGGAAATGGGCCTCATCTCGCCTGGAGGGGAGAACCTCCTGGATTTTCTCTAGTTGCGGCAGGTGTTCTCGAGTTACGACGGGGACCTCAGGGACTCGCTCTGGTGGCCTCAGGAAAGGCCAGTCCCCATGCGAGTTGCTAGGGGACCGCTCGGGATTCCTCTCCCGTCCATGCCGGGGCCTCAGTCCTTGTGTGGAGTTGGGGCCGGAACCTGAGGATTCCTCTCCAGTGTTGCCATGGATCTTGGGGTGCTTCTGAGTCTCCCCAGGGGAGTCAGGCCTCGTCTCGAGTGGGGGCATGCACGTGCGCTTCCCTCCCGAGCTGCAGCAGTAGGGTCACGCTTCCTGTCACGTGGATCAAGGGATCTGTGGCTTTCCCTCGAGGCTGTCCCTCGAGGCTTTCCCACGAGGCTTTCCCACAGGGCTGTGCCACGTGCCACCTTGGTGTGAGTCGATCCTCGGCGTGAAAGACGAGCCGGTGAAGGGAAAAGAGTTTCCTCTGGAATGGACTGAGACATCTGGGGGACTCTTGGAATGCTGGCACGACCATGGAGTTCCTCTCGCCGCTCCTGTTGAGAGGGCCTCCTCTTGAGATGCGACGGGAACGCCGGGAACTCTTTCCCGAAGAAGCAGGGAAAGGATCCCTCATCTCGAGCTTCGAGGCGGAAACGGGGCTCCTCTGGATGTGGGCGGGACCCGCGTGATTCCTCTCGAGTGGAGACGGGTATGTCTGGGAACTTCTTGGTTTGCACCAAGGGTGTGAAGGGCCCTTTCGAAGTTCCAGAGGTGAGGTGTGATCATCCACGAGATGCCTCAGCGGAAATGGGCCTCATCTCGCCTGGAGGGGAGAACCTCCTGGATTTTCTCGAGTTGCGGCAGGTCTTCTCGAGTTACGACGGGGACCACAGGGACCCGATCTGGTGGCCTCAGGAAAGGCCAGTCCCCATGCGAGTTGCTAGGGGACCTCTCGGGATTCCTCTCCCGTCCATGCCGGGGCCTAAGACCTTGTGTGGAGTCGGGGCGGAACCTGAGGATTCCTCTCCAGTGTTGCCATGGATCTAGGGGTGCTTCTGAGTCTCCCGAGGGGAGTCAGGCCTCGTCTCGAATGGGGGCATGCATGTGCGCTTCCCTCCCGAACTGCAGCAGTAGTGTCACGCTCCCTGTCACGTGGATCAAGGGATCTGTGGCTTTCCCTCGAGGCTGTCCCTCGAGGTTTTGCCACGAGGCTTTCCCACAGGGCTGTGCCACGTGCCACCTTGTTGTGAGTCGATCCTCGGCGTGAAAGACGAGCCGGTGAAGGGAAAAGAGGTTCCTCTGGAATGGACTGAGACTTCTGGGGGACTCTTGGAATGCTGGCACGACCATGGAGTTCCTCTCGCCGTTCCTGTTGAGAGGGCCTCCTCTTGAGATGCGACGGGAACGCCGGGAACTCTTTCCCGACGAAGCAGGGAAAGGATCCCTCATCTTGAGCTACGAGGCGGAAACGGGGCTCCTCTGGATGTGGGCGGGACCCTCGTGATTCCTCTCGAGTGGAGACGGGTATGTCGGGGAACTTCTTGATTTGCACCAAGGGTGTGAAGGACCCTTTCGAAGTTCCAGAAGTGAGGTGTGATTAGCCTCGAGACGCCTCAGCGGAAATGGGCCTCATCTCGCCTGGAGGGGAGAACCTCCTGGATTTTCTCGAGTTGCGGCAGGTCTTCTCGAGTTACGACGGGGACCTCAGGGATCCGCTCTGCTGGCCTCAGGAAAGGCCAGTCCCCATGAGAGTTGCTAGGGGACCTCTCGGGATTCCTCTCCCGTCCATACCGGGGTCTCAGTCCTTGTGTGGAGTCGGGGCCGGAACCTGAGGATTCCTCTCCAGTGTTGCCATGGATCTTGGGGTGCTTCTGAGTCTCCCCAGGGGAGTCAGGCCTCGTCTCGAGTGGGGGCATGCACGTGCCCTTTCCTCCCGAGCTTCAGCAGCAGTGTCATGCTTCCTGTCACGTGGATCAAGGGATCTGTGGCTTTCCCACAAGGCTGTCCCTCGAGGCTTTCCCACGAGGCTTTCCCACAGGGCTATGCCACGTGCCACCTTGGTGTGAGTCGATCCTCGGCGTGAAAGGCGAGCCGGTGAAGGGAAAAGCGGTTCCTCTGGAATGGACTGAGACATCTGGGGGACTCTTGGAATGGTGGCACGACCCTGGAGTTCCTCTCGCCGTTCCAGTTGAGAGGGCCTCTTCTTGAGTTGCGACGGGAACTCTGGGAATTCTTTCCCGACGAAGCAGGGAAAGGATCCCTCATCTCGAGCTACGAGGCGGAAACGGGGCTCCTCTGGATGTGGGCGGGACCCTCGTGATTCCTCTCGAGTGGAGACGGCTAGGTCAGGGAACTTCTTGATTTGCACCAAGGGTGTGAAGGACCCTTTCGAAGTTCCAGAGGTGAGGTGTGATCAGCTTCGAGACGCCTCAGCGGAAATGGGCCTCATCTCGCCTGGAGGGGAGAACCTCCTGGATATTATCGAGTTGCGGCAGGTCTTCTTGAGTTACGACGGGGACCTCAGGGACCCGCTCTGTTGGCCTCAGGAAAGGCCAGTCCCCATGCGAGTTGCTAGGGGACCTCTCGGGATTCCTCTCCCGTCCATGCTGGGGCCTCAGTCCTTGTGTGGAGTCAGGGCCGGAACCTGAGGATTCCTCTCCAGTGTTGCCATGGATCTTGGGGTGCTTCTGAGTCTCCCCAGGGGAGTCAGGCCTCGTCTCGATTGAGGGCATGCATGTGCGCTTTCCTCCCGAGCTGCAGCAGTAGTGTCACGCTTCCTGTCACGTGGATCAAGGGATCTGTGGCTTTCCCTCGAGGCTGTCCCACAGGGCTGTGCCACGTGCCACCTTGGTGTGAGTCGATCCTCGGCGTGAAAGACGAGCCGGTGAAGGGAAAAGAGTTTCCTCTGGAATGGACTGAGACATCTGGGGGACTCTTGGAATGCTGGCACGACCATGGAGTTCCTCTCGCCGCTCCTGTTGAGAGGGCCTCCTCTTGAGATGCGACGGGAACGCCGGGAACTCTTTCCCGACGAAGCAGGGAAAGGATCCCTCATCTCGAGCTTCGAGGCGGAAACGGGGCTCCTCTGGATGTGGGCGGGACCCGCGTGATTCCTCTCGAGTGGAGACGGGTATGTCTGGGAACTTCTTGGTTTGCACCAAGGGTGTGAAGGACCCTTTCGAAGTTCCATAGGTGAGGTGTGATCATCCACGAGATGCCTCAGCGGAAATGGGCCTCATCTCGCCTGGAGGGGAGAACCTCCTGGTTTTTCTCGAGTTGCGGCAGGTCTTCTCGAGTTACGACGGGGACCACAGGGACCCGCTCTGGTGGCCTCAGGAAAGGCCAGTCCCCATGCGAGTTGCTAGGGGACCTCTCGGGATTCCTCTCCCGTCCATGCCGGGGCCTAAGACCTTGTGTGGAGTCGGGGCCGAACCTGAGGATTCCTCTCCAGTGTTGCCATGGATCTTGGGGTGCTTCTAAGTCTCCCGAGGGGAGTCAGGCCTCGTCTCGAATGGGGGCATGCATGTGCGCTTCCCTCCCGAGCTGCAGCAGTAGTGTCACGCTTCCTGTCACGTGGATCAAGGGATCTGTGGCTTTCCCTCGAGGCTGTCCCTCGAGGTTTACCCACGAGGCTTTCCCACAGGGCTGTGCCACGTGCCACCTTGTTGTGAGTCGATCCTCGGCGTGAAAGACGAGCCGGTGAAGGGAAAAGAGGTTCCTCTGGAATGGACTGAGACATCTGGGGGACTCTTGGAATGCTGGCACGACCATGGAGTTCCTCTCGCCGCTCCTGTTGAGAGGGCCTCCTCTTGAGATGCGACGGGAACGCCGGGAACTCTTTCCCGACGAAGCAGGGAAAGGATCCCTCATCTCGAGCTTCGAGGCGGAAACGGGGCTCCTCTGGATGTGGGCGGGACCCGCGTGATTCCTCTCGAGTGGAGACGGGTATGTCTGGGAACTTCTTGGTTTGCACCAAGGGTGTGAAGGACCCTTTCGAAGTTCCAGAGGTGAGGTGTGATCATCCACGAGATGCCTCAGCGGAAATGGGCCTCATCTCGCCTGGAGGGGAGAACCTCCTGGTTTTTCTCGAGTTGCGGCAGGTCTTCTCGAGTTACGACGGGGACCACAGGGACCCGATCTGGTGGCCTCAGGAAAGGCCAGTCCCCATGCGAGTTGCTAGGGGACCTCTCGGGATTCCTCTCCCGTCCATGCCGGGGCCTAAGACCTTGTGTGGAGTCGGGGCCGAACCTGAGGATTCCTCTCCAGTGTTGCCATGGATCTTGGGGTGCTTCTAAGTCTCCCGAGGGGAGTCAGGCCTCGTCTCGAATGGGGGCATGCATGTGCGCTTCCCTCCCGAGCTGCAGCAGTAGTGTCACGCTTCCTGTCACGTGGATCAAGGGATCTGTGGCTTTCCCTCGAGGCTGTCCCTCGAGGTTTACCCACGAGGCTTTCCCACAGGGCTGTGCCACGTGCCACCTTGTTGTGAGTCGATCCTCGGCGTGAAAGACGAGCCGGTGAAGGGAAAAGAGGTTCCTCTGGAATGGACTGAGACATCTGGGGGACTCTTGGAATGCTGGCACGACCATGGAGTTCCTCTCGCCGCTCCTGTTGAGAGGGCCTCCTCTTGAGATGCGACGGGAACGCCGGGAACTCTTTCCCGACGAAGCAGGGAGAGGATCCCTCATCTCGAGCTTCGAGGCGGAAACGGGGCTCCTCTGGATGTGGGCGGGACCCGCGTGATTCCTCTCGAGTGGAGACGGGTATGTCTGGGAACTTCTTGGTTTGCACCAAGGGTGTGAAGGACCCTTTCGAAGTTCCAGAGGTGAGGTGTGATCATCCACGAGATGCCTCAGCGGAAATGGGCCTCATCTCGCCTGGAGGGGAGAACCTCCTGGATTTTCTCGAGTTGCGGCAGGTCTTCTCGAGTTACGACGGGGACCACAGGGACCCGATCTGGTGGCCTCAGGAAAGGCCAGTCCCCATGCGAGTTGCTAGGGGACCTCTCGGGATTCCTCTCCCGTCCATGCCGGGGCCTAAGACCTTGTGTGGAGTCGGGGCCGAACCTGAGGATTCCTCTCCAGTGTTGACATGGATCTTGGGGTGCTTCTAAGTCTCCCGAGGGGAGTCAGGCCTCGTCTCGAATGGGGGCATGCATGTGCCCTTCCCTCCCGAGCTGCAGCAGTAGTGTCACGCTTCCTGTCACGTGGATCAAGGGATCTGTGGCTTTCCCTCGAGGCTGTTCCTCGAGGTTTACCCACGAGGCTTTCCCACAGGGCTGTGCCACGTGCCACCTTGTTGTGAGTCGATCCTCGGCGTGAAAGACGAGCCGGTGAAGGGAAAAGAGGTTCCTCTGGAATGGACTGAGACATCTGGGGGACTCTTGGAATGCTGGCACGACCATGGAGTTCCTCTCGCCGCTCCTGTTGAGAGGGCCTCCTCTTGAGAAGCGACGGGAACGCCGGGAACTCTTTCCCGACGAAGCAGGGAAAGGATCCCTCATCTCGAGCTACGAGGCGGAAACGGGGCTCCTCTGGATGTGGGCGGGACCCTCGTGATTCCTCTCGAGTGGAGACGGGTATGTCGGGGAACTTCTTGATTTGCACCAAGGGTGTGAAGGAGCCTTTCGAAGTTCCAGAAGTGAGGTGTGATTAGCCTCGAGACGGCTCAGCGGAAATGGGCCTCATCTCGCCTGGAGGGGAGAACCTCCTGGATTTTCTCGAGTTGCGGCAGGTCTTCTCGAGTTACGACGGGGACCTCAGGGATCCGCTCTGCTGGCCTCAGGAAAGGCCAGTCCCCATGCGAGTTGCTAGGGGACCTCTCGGGATTCCTCTCCCGTCCATGCCGGGGTCTCAGTCCTTGTGTGGAGTCGGGGCCGGAACCTGAGGATTCCTCTCCAGTGTTTCCATGGATCTTGGGGTGCTTCTGAGTCTCCCCAGGGGAGTCAGGCCTCGTCTCGAGTGGGGGCATGCACGTGCCCTTTCCTCCCGAGCTGCAGCAGTAGTGTCACGCTTCCTGTCACGTGGATCAAGGGATCTGTGGCTTTCCCTCGAGGCTGACCCTAGAGGCTTTCCCACGAGGCTTTCCCACAGGGCTGTGCCACGTGCCACCTTGGTGTGAGTCGATCCTCGTCGTGAAAGATGAGCCGGTGTAGGGAAAAGAGGTTCCTCTGGAATGGACTGAGATATCTAGGGGACTCTTGGAATGGTGGCACGCCCCTGGAGTTCCTCTCGCCGTTCCTGTTGAGAGGGCCTCCTCTTGAGATGCGACGGGAACGCCGGGAACTCTTTCCCGACGAAGCAGGGAAAGGATCCCTCACCTCGTGCTACGAGGCGGAAACGGGGCTCCTCTGGATGTGGGCGGGACCCTCGTGATTCCTCTCGAGTGGAGACGGGTATGTCGGGGAACTTCTTGATTTGCACCAAAGGTGTGAAGGACCCTTTCGAAGTTCCAGAGGTGAGGTGTGATCAGCCTCGAGACGCCTCAGCAGAAATGGGCCTCATCTCGCCTGGAGGGGAGAACCTCCTGGATATTCTCGAGTTGCGGCAGGTCTTCTCGAGTTACGACGGGGACCTAAGGGACCCGCTATGGTGGCCTCAGGAAAGGCCAGTCCCCATGCGAGTTGCTAGGGGACCACTCGGGATTCCTCTCCCGTCCGTGCCGGGGCCTCAGTCCTTGTGTGGAGTCGGGGCCGGAACCTGAGGATTCCTCTCCAGTGTTGCCATGGATCTAGGGGTGCTTCTGAGTCTCCCCAGGGGAGTCAGGCCTCGTCTCGAGTGGGGGCATGCACGTGCGCTTTCCTCCCGAGCTGCAGCAGTAGTGTCACGCTTCCTGTCACGTGGATCAAGGGATCTGTGGCTTTCCCTCGAGGCTGTCCCTCGAGGTTTTCCCACGAGGCTTTCCCACAGGGCTGTGCCACGTGCCACCTTGTTGTGAGTCGATCCTCGGCGTGAAAGACGAGCCGGTGAAGGGAAAAGAGGTTCCTCTGGAATGGACTGAGACATCTGGGGGACTCTTGGAATGCTGGCACGACCATGGAGTTCCTCTCGCCGTTCCTGTTGAGAGGGCCTCCGCTTGAGATGCGACGGGAACGCCGGGAACTCTTTCCCGACGAAGCAGGGAAAGGATCCCTCATCTTGAGCTACGAGGCGGAAACGGGGCTCCTCTGGATGTGGCCGGGACCCTCGTGATTCCTCTCGAGTGGAGACGGGTATTTCGGGGAACTTCTTGATTTGCACCAAGGGTGTGAAGGAGCCTTTCGAAGTTCCAGAGGTGAGGTGTGATCAGCCTCGAGACGCCTCAGCGGAAATGGGCCTCATCTCGCCTGGAGGGGAGAACCTCCTGGATTTTCTCGAGTTGCGGCAGGTCTTCTCAAGTTACCACGGGGACCTCAGGGACCCGCTCTGGTGGCCTCAGGAAAGCCAGTCGCCGTGCGAGTTGCTAGCGGCCATCTCGGGATTCCTCTCCCGTCCATGCCGGGGCCTAAGACCTTGTGTGGAGTCGGGGCCGGAACCAGAGGATTCCTCTCCAGTGTTGCCATGGATCTTGGGGTGCCTCAGAGTCTCCCCAGGGGAGTCAGGCCTCGTCTCGAGTGGGGGCATGCACGTGCGTTTTCCTCCCGAGCTGCAGCAGTAGTGTCACGCTTCCTGTGATGTGGATCAAGGGATCTGTGGTTTCCCTCGAGGCTTTCGCTCGAGGCTTTCACACAAGGCTTTCCCACAGGGCTGTGCCACGTGCCACCTTGGTGTGAGTCGATCCTCGGCGTGAAAGGGGAGCCGGTGAAGGGAAAAGAGGTTCCTCTGGAATGGACTGAGACATCTGGGGGACTCTTGGAATGGTGGCACGACCCTGGAGTTCCTCTCGCCGTTCCTGTTGAGAGGGCTTCCTCTTAGGATGCGACGGGAACGCCGGGAACTCTTTCCCGAAGAAGAAGGGAAAGGATCCCTCATCTCGAGCTACGAGGCGGAAACGGGGCTCCTCTGGATGTGGGCGGGACCCTCGTGATTCCCCTCGAGTGGAGACGGGTATGTCGGGGAACTTCTTGATTTGCACCAAGGGTGTGAAGGAGCCTTTCGAAGTTCCAGAGGTGAGGTGTGATCAGCTTCGAGACGCCTCAGCGGAAATGGGCCTCATCTCGCCTGGAGGGGAGAACCTCCTGGATATTATCGAGTTGCGGCAGGTCTTCTCGAGTTACGACGGGGACCTCAGGGACCCGCTCTGGTGGCCTCAGGAAAGGCCAGTCCCCATGCGAGTTGCTAGGGGACCTCTCGGGATTCCTCTCCCGTCCATGCCGGGGCCTCAGTCCTTGTGTGGAGTCGGGGCCGGAACCTGAGGATTCCTCTCCAGTGTTGCCATGGATCTTGGGGTGCTTCTGAGTCTCCCCAGGGGAGTCAGGCCTCGTCTCGAGTGGGGGCATGCACGTGCGCTTTCCTCCCGAGCTGCAGCAGTAGTGTCACGCTTCCTGTCACGTGGATCAAGGGATCTGTGGCTTTCCCTCGAGGCTGTCCCACAGGGCTGTGCCACGTGCCACCTTGGTGTGAGTCGATCCTCGGCGTGAAAGACGAGCCGGTGAAGGGAAAAGAGTTTCCTCTGGAATGGACTGAGACATCTGGGGGACTCTTGGAATGCTGGCACGACCATGGAGTTCCTCTCGCCGCTCCTGTTGAGAGGGCCTCCTCTTGAGATGCGACGGGAACGCCGGGAACTCTTTCCCGACGAAGCAGGGAAAGGATCCCTCATCTCGAGCTTCGAGGCGGAAACGGGGCTCCTCTGGATGTGGGCGGGACCCGCGTGATTCCTCTCGAGTGGAGACGGGTATGTCTGGGAACTTCTTGGTTTGCACCAAGGGTGTGAAGGACCCTTTCGAAGTTCCATAGGTGAGGTGTGATCATCCACGAGATGCCTCAGCGGAAATGGGCCTCATCTCGCCTGGAGGGGAGAACCTCCTGGATTTTCTCGAGTTGCGGCAGGTCTTTTCGAGTTACGACGGGGACCACAGGGACCCGATCTGGTGGCCTCAGGAAAGGCCAGTCCCCATGCGAGTTTCTAGGGGACCTCTCGGGATTCCTCTCCCGTCCATGCCGGGGCCTAAGACCTTGTGTGGAGTCGGGGCCGAACCTGAGGATTCCTCTCCAGTGTTGCCATGGATCTTGGGGTGCTTCTAAGTCTCCCGAGGGGAGTCAGGCCTCGTCTCGAATGGGGGCATGCATGTGCGCTTTCCTCCCGAGCTTCAGCAGTAGTGTCACGCTTCCTGTCACGTGGATCAAGGGATCTGTGGCTTTCCCTCGAGGCTGTCCCTCGAGGTTTACCCACGAGGCTTTCCCACAGGGCTGTGCCACGTGCCACCTTGTTGTAAGTCGATCCTCGGCGTGAAAGACGAGCCGGTGAAGGGAAAAGAGGTTCCTCTGGAATGGACTGAGACATCTGGGGGACTCTTGGAATGCTGGCACGACCATGGAGTTCCTCTCGCCGCTCCTGTTGAGAGGGCCTCCTCTTGAGATGCGACGGGAACGCCGGGAACTCTTTCCCGACGAAGCAGGGAAAGGATCCCTCATCTCGAGCTTCGAGGCGGAAACGGGGCTCCTCTGGATGTGGGCGGGACCCGCGTGATTCCTCTCGAGTGGAGACGGGTATGTCTGGGAACTTCTTGGTTTGCACCAAGGGTGTGAAGGACCCTTTCGAAGTTCCAGAGGTGAGGTGTGATCATCCACGAGATGCCTCAGCGGAAATGGGCCTCATCTCGCCTGGAGGGGAGAACCTCCTGGATTTTCTCGAGTTGCGGCAGGTCTTCTCGAGTTACGACGGGGACCACAGGGACCCGATCTGGTGGCCTCAGGAAAGGCCAGTCCCCATGCGAGTTGCTAGGGGACCTCTCGGGATTCCTCTCCCGTCCATGACGGGGCCTAAGACCTTGTGTGGAGTCGGGGCCGAACCTGAGGATTCCTCTCCAGTGTTGCCATGGATCTTGGGGTGCTTCTAAGTCTCCCGAGGGGAGTCAGGCCTCGTCTCGAATGGGGGCATGCACGTGCCCTTTCCTCCCGAGCTGCAGCAGTAGTGTCACGCTTCCTGTCACGTGGATCAAGGGATCTGTGGCTTTCCCTCGAGGCTGTCCCTAGAGGCTTTCCCACGAGGCTTTCCCACAGGGCTGTGCCACGTGCCACCTTGTTGTGAGTCGATCCTCGGCGTGAAAGACGAGCCGGTGAAGGGAAAAGAGGTTCCTCTGGAATGGACTGAGACATCTGGGGGACTCTTGGAATGCTGGCACGACCACGGAGTTCCTCTCCCCGCTCCTGTTCAGAGGGCCTCCACTTGAGATGCGACGGGAACGCCGGGAACTCTTTCCCGACGAAGCAGGGAAAGGATCCCTCACCTCGAGCTACGAGGCGGAAACGGGGCTCCTCTGGATGTGGGCGGGACCCTCGTGATTCCTCTCGAGTGGAGACGGGTATGTCGGGGAACTTCTTGATTTGCACCAAGGGTGTGAAGGACCCTTTCGAAGTTCCAGAGGTGAGGTGTGATCAGCCTCGAGACGCCTCAGCGGAAATGGGCCTCATCTCGCCTGGAGGGGAGAACCTCCTGGATATTCTCGAGTTGCGGCAGGTCTTCTCGAGTTACGACGGGGACCTAAGGGACCCGCTATGGTGGCCTCAGGAAAGGCCAGTCCCCATGCGAGTTGCTAGGGGACCACTCGGGATTCCTCTCCCGTCCGTGCCGGGGCCTCAGTCCTTGTGTGGAGTCGGGGCCGGAACCTGAGGATTCCTCTCCAGTGTTGCCATGGATCTAGGGGTGCTTCTGAGTCTCCCCAGGGGAGTCAGGCCTCGTCTCGTGTGGGGGCATGCACGTGCGCTTTCCTCCCGAGCTGCAGCAGTAGTGTCACGCTTCCTGTCACGTGGATCAAGGGATCTGTGGCTTTCCCTCGAGGCTGTCCCACAGGGCTGTGCCACGTGCCACCTTGGTGTGAGTCGATCCTCGGCGTGAAAGACGAGCCGGTGAAGGGAAAAGAGTTTCCTCTGGAATGGACTGAGACATCTGGGGGACTCTTGGAATGCTGGCACGACCATGGAGTTCCTCTCGCCGCTCCTGTTGAGAGGGCCTCCTCTTGAGATGCGACGGGAACGCCGGGAACTCTTTCCCGACGAAGCAGGGAAAGGATCCCTCATCTCGAGCTTCGAGGCGGAAACGGCGCTCCTCTGGATGTGGGCGGGACCCGCGTGATTCCTCTCGAGTGGAGACGGGTATGTCTGGGAACTTCTTGGTTTGCACCAAGGGTGTGAAGGACCCTTTCGAAGTTCCATAGGTGAGGTGTGATCATCCACGAGATGCCTCAGCGGAAATGGGCCTCATCTCGCCTGGAGGGGAGAACCTCCTGGATTTTCTCGAGTTGCGGCAGGTCTTTTCGAGTTACGACGGGGACCACAGGGACCCGATCTGGTGGCCTCAGGAAAGGCCAGTCCCCATGCGAGTTGCTAGGGGACCTCTCGGGATTCCTCTCCCGTCCATGCCGGGGCCTAAGACCTTGTGTGGAGTCGGGGCCGAACCTGAGGATTCCTCTCCAGTGTTGCCATGGATCTTGGGGTGCTTCTAAGTCTCCCGAGGGGAGTCAGGCCTCGTCTCGAATGGGGGCATACATGTGCGCTTTCCTCCCGAGCTTCAGCAGTAGTGTCACGCTTCCTGTCACGTGGATCAAGGGATCTGTGGCTTTCCCTCGAGGCTGTCCCTCGAGGTTTACCCACGAGGCTTTCCCACAGGGCTGTGCCACGTGCCACCTTGTTGTAAGTCGATCCTCGGCGTGAAAGACGAGCCGGTGAAGGGAAAAGAGGTTCCTCTGGAATGGACTGAGACATCTGGGGGACTCTTGGAATGCTGGCACGACCATGGAGTTCCTCTCGCCGCTCCTGTTGAGAGGGCCTCCTCTTGAGATGCGACGGGAACGCCGGGAACTCTTTCCCGACGAAGCAGGGAAAGGATCCCTCATCTCGAGCTTCGAGGCGGAAACGGGGCTCCTCTGGATGTGGGCGGGACCCGCGTGATTCCTCTCGAGTGGAGACGGGTATGTCTGGGAACTTCTTGGTTTGCACCAAGGGTGTGAAGGACCCTTTCGAAGTTCCAGAGGTGAGGTGTGATCATCCACGAGATGCCTCAGCGGAAATGGGCCTCATCTCGCCTGGAGGGGAGAACCTCCTGGATTTTCTCGAGTTGCGGCAGGTCTTCTCGAGTTACGACGGGGACCACAGGGACCCGATCTGGTGGCCTCAGGAAAGGCCAGTCCCCATGCGAGTTGCTAGGGGACCTCTCGGGATTCCTCTCCCGTCCATGCCGGGGCCTAAGACCTTGTGTGGAGTCGGGGCCGAACCTGAGGATTCCTCTCCAGTGTTGCCATGGATCTTGGGGTGCTTCTAAGTCTCCCGAGGGGAGTCAGGCCTCGTCTCGAATGGGGGCATGCATGTGCGCTTCCCTCCCGAGCTGCAGCAGTAGTGTCACGCTTCCTGCCACGTGGATCAAGGGATCTGTGGCTTTCCCTCGAGGCTGTCCCTCGAGGTTTACCCACGAGGCTTTCCCACAGGGCTGTGCCACGTGCCACCTTGTTGTGAGTCGATCCTCGGCGTGAAAGACGAGCCGGTGAAGGGAAAAGAGGTTCCTCTGGAATGGACTGAGACATCTGGGGGACTCTTGGAATGCTGGCACGACCATGGAGTTCCTCTCGCCGCTCCTGTTGAGAGGGCCTCCTCTTGAGATGCGACGGGAACGCCGGGAACTCTTTCCCGACGAAGCAGGGAAAGGATCCCTCATCTCGAGCTACGAGGCGGAAACGGGGCTCCTCTGGATGTGGGCGGGACCCTCGTGATTCCTCTCGAGTGGAGACGGGTATGTCGGGGAACTTCCTCATTTGCACCAAGGGTGTGAAGGACCCTTTCGAAGTTCCAGAGGTGAGGTGTGATCAGCCTCGAGACGCCTCAGCGGAAATGGGCCTCATCTCGCCTGGAGGGGAGAACCTCCTGGATTTTCTCGAGTTGCGGCAGGTCTTCTCGAGTTACGATGGGGACCTAAGGGACCCGCTATGGTGGCCTCAGGAAAGGCCAGTCCCCATGCGAGTTGCTAGGGGACCACTCGGGTTCCTCCCCCGTCCCTGCCGGGGCCTCAGTCCTTGTGTGGAGTCGGGGCCGGAACCTGAGGATTCCTCTCCAGTGTTGCCATGGATCTAGGGGTGCTTCTGAGTATCCCCAGGGGAGTCAGGCCTCGTCTCGAGTGGGGGCATGCACGTGCGCTTTCCTCCCGAGCTGCAGCAGTAGTGTCACGCTTCCTGTCACGTGGATCAAGGGATCTGTGGCTTTCCCTCGAGGCTGTCCCTCGAGGTTTTCCCACGAGGCTTTCCCACAGGGCTGTGCCACGTGCCACCTTGTTGTGAGTCGATCCTCGGCGTGAAAGACGAGCCGGTGAAGGGAAAAGAGGTTCCTCTGGAATGGACTGAGACATCTGGGGGATTCTTGGAATGCTGGCACGACCATGGAGTTCCTCTCGCCGCTCCTGTTGAGAGGGCCTCCTCTTGAGATGCGACGGGAACGCCGGGAACTCTTTCCCGACGAAGCAGGGAAAGGATCCCTCATCTTGAGCTACGAGGCGGAAACGGGGCTCCTCTGGATGTGGGCGGGACCCTCGTGATTCCTCTCGAGTGGAGACGGGTATGTCGGGGAACTTCTTGATTTGCACCAAGAGTGTGAAGGACCCTTTCGAAGTTCCAGAAGTGAGGTGTGATTAGCCTCGAGACGCCTCAGCGGAAATGGGCCTCATCTCGCCTGGAGGGGAGAACCTCCTGGATTTTCTCGAGTTGCGGCAGGTCTTCTCGAGTTACGACGGGGACCTCAGGGATCCGCTCTGCTGGCCTCAGGAAAGGCCAGTCCCCATGCGAGTTGCTAGGGGACCTCTCGGGATTCCTCTCCCGTCCATGCCGGGGTCTCAGTCCTTGTGTGGAGTCGGGGCCGGAACCTGAGGATTCCTCTCCAGTGTTGCCATGGATCTTGGGGTGCTTCTGAGTCTCCCCAGGGGATTCAGGCCTCGTCTCGAGTGGGGGCATGCACGTGCCCTTTCCTCCCGAGCTGCAGCAGTAGTGTCACGCTTCCTGTCACGTGGATCAAGGGATCTGTGGCTTTCCCTCGAGGCTGTCCCTAGAGGCTTTCCCACGAGGCTTTCCCACAGGGCTGTGCCACGTGCCACCTTGGCGTGAGTCGTACCTCGTCGTGAAAGATGAGCCGGTGTAGGGAAAAGAGGTTCCTCTGGAATGGACTGAGATATCTAGGGGACTCTTGGAATGGTGGCACGCCCCTGGAGTTCCTCTCGCCGTTCCTGTTGAGAGGGCCTCCTCTTGAGATGCGACGGGAACGCCGGGAACTCTTTCCCGACGAAGCAGGGAAAGGATCCCTCACCTCGAGCTACGAGGCGGAAACGGGGCTCCTCTGGATGTGGGCGGGACCCTCGTGATTCCTCTCGAGTGGAGACGGGTATGTCGGGGAACTTCTTGATTTGCACCAAGGGTGTGAAGGACCCTTTCGAAGTTCCAGAGGTGAGGTGTGATCAGCCTCGAGACGCCTCAGCGGAAATGGGCCTCATCTCGCCTGGAGGGGAGAACCTCCTGGATATTCTCGAGTTGCGGCAGGTCTTCTCGAGTTACGACGGGGACCTAAGGGACCCGCTATGGTGGCCTCAGGAAAGGCCAGTCCCCATGCGAGTTGCTAGGGGACCACTCGGGATTCCTCTCCCGTCCGTGCCGGGGCCTCAGTCCTTGTGTGGAGTCGGGGCCGGAACCTGAGGATTCCTCTCCAGTGTTGCCATGGATCTAGGGGTGCTTCTGAGTCTCCCCAGGGGAGTCAGGCCTCGTCTCGAGTGGGGGCATGCACGTGCGCTTTCCTCCCGAGCTGCAGCAGTAGTGTCACGCTTCCTGTCACGTGGATCAAGGGATCTGTGGCTTTCCCTCGAGGCTGTCCCTCGAGGTTTTCCCACGAGGCTTTCCCACAGGGCAGTGCCACGTGCCACCTTGTTGTGAGTCGATCCTCGGCGTGAAAGACGAGCCGGTGAAGGGAAAAGAGGTTCCTCTGGAATGGACTGAGACATCTGGGGGACTCTTGGAATGCTGGCACGACCATGGAGTTCCTCTCGCCGTTCCTGTTGAGAGGGCCTCCGCTTGAGATGCGACGGGAACGCCGGGAACTCTTTCCCGACGAAGCAGGGAAAGGATCCCTCATCTTGAGCTACGAGGCGGAAACGGGGCTCCTCTGGATGTGGCCGGGACGCTCGTGATTCCTCTCGAGTGGAGACGGGTATGTCGGGGAATTTCTTGATTTGCACCAAGGGTGTGAAGGAGCCTTTCGAAGTTCCAGAGGTGAGGTGTGATCAGCCTCGAGACGCCTCAGCGGAAATGGGCCTCATCTCGCCTGGAGGGGAGAACCTCCTGGATTTTCTCGAGTTGCGACAGGTCTTCTCAAGTTACGACGGGGACCTCAGGGACCCGCTCTGGTGGCCTCAGGAAAGCCAGTCGCCGTGCGAGTTGCTAGCGGCCATCTCGGGATTCCTCTCCCGTCCATGCCGGGGCCTAAGACCTTGTGTGGAGTCGGGGCCGGAACCAGAGGATTCCTCTCCAGTGTTGCCATGGATCTTGGGGTGCTTCTGAGTCTCCCCAGGGGAGTCAGGCCTCGTCTCGATTGAGGGCATGCATGTGCGCTTTCCTCCCGAGCTTCAGCAGCAGTGTCACGCTTCCTGTCACGTGGATCAAGGGATCTGTGGCTTTCCCACGAGGCTGTCCCTCGAGGCTTTCCCACGAGGCTTTCCCACAGGGCTATGCCACGTGCCACCTTGGTGTGAGTCGATCCTCGGCGTGAAAGGCGAGCCGGTGAAGGGAAAAGCGGTTCCTCTGGAATGGACTGAAACATCTGGGGGACTCTTGGAATGGTGGCACGACCCTGGAGTTCCTCTCGCCGTTCCAGTTGAGAGGGCCTCTTCTTGAGTTGCGACGGGAACTCTGGGAATTCTTTCCCGACGAAGCAGGGAAAGGATCCCTCATCTCGAGCTACGAGGCGGAAACGGGGCTCCTCTGGATGTGGGCGGGACCCTCGTGATTCCTCTCGAGTGGAGACGGCTAGGTCAGGGAACTTCTTGATTTGCACCAAGGGTGTGAAGGAGCCTTTCGAAGTTCCAGAGGTGAGGTGTGATCAGCTTCGAGACGCCTCAGCGGAAATGGGCCTCATCTCGCCTGGAGGGGAGAACCTCCTGGATATTATCGAGTTGCGGCAGGTCTTCTCGAGTTACGACGGGGACCTCAGGGACCCGCTCTGGTGGCCTCAGGAAAGGCCAGTCCCCATGCGAGTTGCTAGGGGACCTCTCGGGATTCCTCTCCCATCCATGCCGGGCCCTCAGTCCTTGTGTGGAGTCGGGGCCGGAACCTGAGGATTCCTCTCCAGTGTTGCCATGGATCTTGGGGTGCTTCTGAGTCTCCCCTGGGGAGTCAGGCCACGTCTCGAGTGGGGGCATGCACGTGCGCTTTCCTCCCGAGCTGCAGCATTAGTGTCACGCTTCCTGTCACGTGGATCAAGGGATCTGTGGCTTTCCCTCGAGGCTGTCCCTAGAGGCTTTCCCACGAGGCTTTCCCATAGGGCTGTGCCACGTGCCACCTTGTTGTGAGTCGATCCTCGGCGTGAAAGACGAGCCGGTGAAGGGAAAAGAGGTTCCTCTGGAATGGACTGAGACATCTGGGGGACTCTTGGAATGCTGGCACGACCACGGAGTTCCTCTCCCCGCTCCTGTTCAGAGGGCCTCCACTTGAGATGCGACGGGAACGCCGGGAACTCTTTCCCGACGAAGCAGGGAAAGGATCCCTCACCTCGAGCTACGAGGCGGAAACGGGGCTCCTCTGGATGTGGGCGGGACCCTCGTGATTCCTCTCGAGTGGAGACGGGTATGTCGGGGAACTTCTTGATTTGCACCAAGGGTGTGAAGGAGCCTTTCGAAGTTCCAGAGGTGAGGTGTGATCAGCCTCGAGACGCCTCAGCGGAAATGGGCCTCATCTCGCCTGGAGGGGAGAACCTCCTGGCTTTTCTCGAGTTGCGGCAGGTCTTCTCGAGTTACGACGGGCACCTAAGGGACCCGCTATGGTGGCCTCAGGAAAGGCCAGTCCCCATGCGAGTTGCTAGGGGACCACTCGGGATTCCTCTCCCGTCCGTGCCGGGGCCTCAGTCCTTGTGTGGAGTCGGGGCCGGAACCTGAGGATTCCTCTCCAGTGTTGCCATGGATCTAGGGGTGATTCTGAGTCTCCCCAGGGGAGTCAGGCCTCGTCTCGAGTGGGGGCATGCACGTGCGCTTTCCTCCCGAGCTGCAGCAGTAGTGTCACGCTTCCTGTCACGTGGATCAAGGGATCTGTGGCTTTCCCTCGAGGCTGTCCCTCGAGGTTTTCCCACGAGGATTTCCCACAGGGCTGTGCCACGGGCCACCTTGGTGTGAGTCTATCCTCGGCGTGAAAGGGGAGCCGGTGAAGGGAAAAGAGGTTCCTCTGGAATGGACTGAGACATCTGGGGGACTCTTGGAATGGTGGCACGACCCTGGAGTTCCTCTCGCCGTTCCAGTTGAGAGGGCCTCTTCTTGAGTTGCGACGGGAACTCTGGGAATTCTTTCCCGACGAAGCAGGGAAAGGATCCCTCATCTCGAGCTACGAGGCGGAAACGGGGCTCCTCTGGATGTGGGCGGGACCCTCGTGATTCCTCTCGAGTGGAGACGGCTAGGTCAGGGAACTTCTTGATTTGCACCAAGGGTGTGAAGGACCCTTTCGAAGTTCCAGAGGTGAGGTGTGATCAGCTTCGAGACGCCTCAGCGGAAATGGGCCTCATCTCGCCTGGAGGGGAGAACCTCCTGGATATTATCGAGTTGCGGCAGGTCTTCTTGAGTTACGACGGGGACCTCAGGGACCCGCTCTGGTGGCCTCAGGAAAGGCCAGTCCCCATGCGAGTTGCTAGGGGACCTCTCGGGATTCCTCTCCCGTCCATGCCGGGGCCTCAGTCCTTGTGTGGAGTCGGGGCCGGAACCTGAGGATTCCTCTCCAGTGTTGCCATGGATCTTGGGGTGCTTCTGAGTCTCCCCAGGGGAGTCAGGCCTCGTCTCGAGTGGGGGCATGCACGTGCGCTTTCCTCCCGAGCTGCAGCAGTAGTGTCACGCTTCCTGTCACGTGGATCAAGGGATCTGTGGCTTTCCCTCGAGGCTGTCCCACAGGGCTGTGCCACGTGCCACCTTGGTGTGAGTCGATCCTCGGCGTGAAAGACGAGCCGGTGAAGGGAAAAGAGTTTCCTCTGGAATGGACTGAGACATCTGGGGGACTCTTGGAATGCTGGCACGACCATGGAGTTCCTCTCGCCGCTCCTGTTGAGAGGGCCTCCTCTTGAGATGCGACGGGAACGCCGGGAACTCTTTCCCGACGAAGCAGGGAAAGGATCCCTCATCTCGAGCTTCGAGGCGGAAACGGGGCTCCTCTGGATGTGAGCGGGACCCGCGTGATTCCTCTCGAGTGGAGACGGGTATGTCTGGGAACTTCTTGGTTTGCACCAAGGGTGTGAAGGACCCTTTCGAAGTTCCATAGGTGAGGTGTGATCATCCACGAGATGCCTCAGCGGAAATGGGCCTCATCTCGCCTGGAGGGGAGAACCTCCTGGATTTTCTCGAGTTGCGGCAGGTCTTCTCGAGTTACGACGGGGACCACAGGGACCCGATCTGGTGGCCTCAGGAAAGGCCAGTCCCCATGCGAGTTGCTAGGGGACCTCTCGGGATTCCTCTCCCGTCCATGCCGGGGCCTAAGACCTTGTGTGGAGTCGGGGCCGAACCTGAGGATTCCTCTCCAGTGTTGCCATGGATCTTGGGGTGCTTCTAAGTCTCCCGAGGGGAGTCAGGCCTCGTCTCGAATGGGGGCATGCATGTGCGCTTCCCTCCCGAGCTGCAGCAGTAGTGTCACGCTTCCTGTCACGTGGATCAAGGGATCTGTGGCTTTCCCTCGAGGCTGTCCCTCGAGGTTTACCCACGAGGCTTTCCCACAGGGCTGTGCCACGTGCCACCTTGTTGTGAGCCGATCCTCGGCGTGAAAGACGAGCCGGTGAAGGGAAAAGAGGTTCCTCTGGAATGGACTGAGACATCTGGGGGACTCTTGGAATGCTGGCACGACCATGGAGTTCCTCTCGCCGCTCCTGTTGAGAGGGCCTCCTCTTGAGATGCGACGGGAACGCCGGGAACTCTTTCCCGACGAAGCAGGGAAAGGATCCCTCATCTCGAGCTTCGAGGCGGAAACGGGGCTCCTCTGGATGTGGGCGGGACCCGCGTGATTCCTCTCGAGTGGAGACGGGTATGTCTGGGAACTTCTTGGTTTGCACCAAGGGTGTGAAGGACCCTTTCGAAGTTCCAGAGGTGAGGTGTGATCAGCCTCGAGACGCCTCAGCGGAAATGGGCCTCATCTCGCCTGGAGGGGAGAACCTCCTGGATTTTCTCGAGTTGCGGCAGGTCTTCTCGAGTTACGATGGGGACCTAAGGGACCCGCTATGGTGGCCTCAGGAAAGGCCAGTCCCCATGCGAGTTGCTAGGGGACCACTCGGGATTCCTCTCCCGTCCCTGCCGGGGCCTCAGTCCTTCTGTGGAGTCGGGGCCAGAACCTGAGGATTCCTCTCCAGTGTTGCCATGGATCTAGGGGTGCTTCTGAGTCTCCCCAGGGGAGTCAGGCCTCGTCTCGAGTGGGGGCATGCACGTGCGCTTTCCTCCCGAGCTGCAGCAGTAGTGTCACGCTTCCTGTCACGTGGATCAAGGGATCTGTGGCTTTCCCTCGAGGCTGTCCCTCGAGGTTTTCCCACGAGGCTTTCCCACAGGGCTGTGCCACGTGCCACCTTGTTGTGAGTCGATCCTCGGCGTGAAAGACGAGCCGGTGAAGGGAAAAGAGGTTCCTCTGGAATGGACTGAGACATCTGGGGGACTCTTGGAATGCTGGCACGACCATGGAGTTCCTCTCGCCGCTCCTGTTGAGAGGGCCTCCTCTTGAGATGCGACGGGAACGCCGGGAACTCTTTCCCGACGAAGCAGGGAAAGGATCCCTCATCTTGAGCTACGAGGCGGAAACGGGGCTCCTCTGGATGTGGGCGGGACCCTCGTGATTCCTCTCGAGTGGAGACGGGTATGTCGGGGAACTTCTTGATTTGCACCAAGGGTGTGAAGGACCCTTTCGAAGTTCCAGAAGTGAGGTGTGATTAGCCTCGAGACGCCTCAGCGGAAATGGGCCTCATCTCGCCTAGAGGGGAGAACCTCCTGGATTTTCTCGAGTTGCGGCAGGTCTTCTCGAGTTACGACGGGGACCTCAGGGATCCGCTCTGCTGGCCTCAGGAAAGGCCAGTCCCCATGCGAGTTGCTAGGGGACCTCTCGGGATTCCTCTCCCGTCCATGCCGGGGTCTCAGTCCTTGTGTGGAGTCGGGGCCGGAACCTGAGGATTCCTCTCCAGTGTTGCCATGGATCTTGGGGTGCTTCTGAGTCTCCCCAGGGGAGTCAGGCCTCGTCTCGAGTGGGGGCATGCACGTGCCCTTTCCTCCCGAGCTGCAGCAGTAGTGTCACGCTTCCTGTCACGTGGATCAAGGGATCTGTGGCTTTCCCTCGAGGCTGTCCCTAGAGGCTTTCCCACGAGGCTTTCCCACAGGGCTGTGCCACGTGCAACCTTGGCGTGAGTCGTACCTCGTCGTGAAAGATGAGCCGGTGTAGGGAAAAGAGGTTCCTCTGGAATGGACTGAGATATCTAGGGGACTCTTGGAATGGTGGCACGCCCCTGGAGTTCCTCTCGCCGTTCCTGTTGAGAGGGCCTCCTCTTGAGATGCGACGGGAACGCCGGGAACTCTTTCCCGACGAAGCAGGGAAAGGATCCCTCACCTCGAGCTACGAGGCGGAAACGGGGCTCCTCTGGATGTGGGCTTGACCCTCGTGATTCCTCTCGAGTGGAGACGGGTATGTCGGGGAACTTCTTGATTTGCACCAAGGGTGTGAAGGACCCTTTCGAAGTTCCAGAGGTGAGGTGTGATCAGCCTCGAGACGCCTCAGCGGAAATGGGCCTCATCTCGCCTGGAGGGGAGAACCTCCTGGATATTCTCGAGTTGCGGCAGGTCTTCTCGAGTTACGACGGGGACCTAAGGGACCCGCTATGGTGGCCTCAGGAAAGGCCAGTCCCCATGCGAGTTGCTAGGGGACCACTCGGGATTCCTCTCCCGTCCGTGCCGGGGCCTCAGTCCTTGTGTGGAGTCGGGGCCGGAACCTGAGGATTCCTCTCCAGTGTTGCCATGGATCTAGGGGTGCTTCTGAGTCTCCCCAGGGGAGTCAGGCCTCGTCTCGAGTGGGGGCATGCACGTGCGCTTTCCTCCCGTGCTGCAGCAGTAGTGTCACGCTTCCAGTCACGTGGATCAAGGGATCTGTGGCTTTCCCTCGAGGCTGTCCCTCGAGGTTTTCCCACGAGGCTTTCCCTCAGGGCTGTGCCACGTGCCACCTTGTTGTGAGTCGATCCTCGGCGTGAAAGACGAGCCGGTGAAGGGAAAAGAGGTTCCTCTGGAATGGACTGAGACATCTGGGGGACTCTTGGAATGCTGGCACGACCATGGAGTTCCTCTCGCCGTTCCTGTTGAGAGGGCCTCTGCTTGAGATGCGACGGGAACGCCGGGAACTCTTTCCCGACGAAGCAGGGAAAGGATCCCTCATCTTGAGCTACGAGGCGGAAACGGGGCTCCTCTGGATGGGGCCGGGACCCTCGTGATTCCTCTCGAGTGGAGACGGGTATGTCGGGGAACTTCTTGATTTGCACCAAGGGTGTGAAGGAGCCTTTCGAAGTTCCAGAGGTGAGGTGTGATCAGCCTCGAGACGCCTCAGCGGAAATGGGCCTCATCTCGCCTGGAGGGGAGAACCTCCTGGATTTTCTCGAGTTGCGGCAGGTCTTCTCAAGTTACGACGGGGACCTCAGGGACCCGCTCTGGTGGCCTCAGGAAAGCCAGTCGCCGTGCGAGTTGCTAGCGGCCATCTCGGGATTCCTCTCCCGTCCATGCCGGGGCCTAAGACCTTGTGTGGAGTCGGGGCCGGAACCAGAGGATTCCTCTCCAGTGTTGCCATGGATCTTGGGGTGCTTCTGAGTCTCCCCAGGGGAGTCAGGCCTCGTCTCGATTGAGGGCATGCATGTGCGCTTTCCTCCCGAGCTTCAGCAGCAGTGTCACGCTTCCTGTCACGTGGATCAAGGGATCTGTGGCTTTCCCACGAGGCTGTCCCTCGAGGCTTTCCCACGAGGCTTTCCCACAGGGCTATGCCACGTGCCACCTTGGTGTGAGTCGATCCTCGGCGTGAAAGACGAGCCGGTGAAGGGAAAAGCGGTTCCTCTGGAATGGACTGAAACATCTGGGGGACTCTTGGAATGGTGGCACGACCCTGGAGTTCCTCTCGCCGCTCCTGTTGAGAGGGCCTCCTCTTGAGATGCGACGGGAACGCCGGGAACTCTTTCCCGACGAAGCAGGGAAAGGATCCCTCATCTCGAGCTTCGAGGCGGAAACGGGGCTCCTCTGGATGTGGGCGGGACCCGCGTGATTCCTCTCGAGTGGAGACGGCTAGGTCAGGGAACTTCTTGGTTTGCACCAAGGGTGTGAAGGACCCTTTCGAAGTTCCAGAGGTGAGGTGTGATCATCCACGAGATGCCTCAGTGGAAATGGGCCTCATCTCGCCTGGAGGGGAGAACCTCCTGGATTTTCTCGAGTTGCGGCAGGTCTTCTCGAGTTACGACGGGGACCACAGGGACCCGCTCTGGTGGCCTCAGGAAAGGCCAGTCCCCATGCGAGTTGCTAGGGGACCTCTCGGGATTCCTCTCCCGTCCATGCCGGGGCCTAAGACCTTGTGTGGAGTCGGGGCCGAACCTGAGGATTCCTCTCCAGTGTTGCCATGGATCTTGGGGTGCTTCTAAGTCTTCCGAGGGGAGTCAGGCCTCGTCTCGAGTGGGGGCATGCATGTGCGCTTCCCTCCCGAGCTGCAGCAGTAGTGTCACGCTTCCTGTCACGTGGATCAAGGGATCTGTGGCTTTCCCTCGAGGCTGTCCCTCGAGGTTTACCCACGAGGCTTTCCCACAGGGCTGTGCCACGTGCCACCTTGTTGTGAGTCGATCCTCGGCGTGAAAGACGAGCCGGTGAAGGGAAAAGAGGTTCCTCTGGAATGGACTGAGACATCTGGGGGACTCTTGGAATGCTGGCACGACCACGGAGTTCCTCTCGCCGCTCCTGTTGAGAGGGCCTCCTCTTGAGATGCGACGGGAACGCCGGGAACTCTTTCCCGACGAAGCAGGGAAAGGATCCCTCATCTCGAGCTTCGAGGTGGAAACGGGGCTCCTCTGGATGTGGGCGGGACCCGCGTGATTCCTCTCGAGTGGAGACGGGTATGTCTGGGAACTTCTTGGTTTGCACCAAGGGTGTGAAGGACCCTTTCGAAGTTCCAGAGGTGAGGTGTGATCAGCCTCGAGACGCCTCAGCGGAAATGGGCCTCATCTCGCCTGGAGGGGAGAACCTCCTGGATTTTCTCGAGTTGCGGCAGGTCTTCTCGAGTTACGATGGGGACCTAAGGGACCCGCTATGGTGGCCTCAGGAAAGGCCAGTCCCCATGCGAGTTGCTAGGGGACCACTCGGGATTCCTCTCCCGTCCCTGCCGGGGCCTCAGTCCTTGTGTGGAGTCGTGGCCAGAACCTGAGGATTCCTCTCCAGTGTTGCCATGGATCTAGGGGTGCTTCTGAGTATCCCCAGGGGAGTCAGGCCTCGTCTCGAGTGGGGGCATGCACGTGCGCTTTCCTCCCGAGCTGCAGCAGTAGTGTCACGCTTCCTGTCACGTGGATCAAGGGATCTGTGGCTTTCCCTCGAGGCTGTCCCTCGAGGTTTTCCCACGAGGCTTTCCCACAGGGCTGTGCCACGTGCCACCTTGTTGTGAGTCGATCCTCGGCGTGAAAGACGAGCCGGTGAAGGGAAAAGAGGTTCCTCTGGAATGGACTGAGACATCTGGGGGACTCTTGGAATGCTGGCACGACCATGGAGTTCCTCTCGCCGCTCCTGTTGAGAGGGCCTCCTCTTGAGATGCGACGGGAACGCCGGGAACTCTTTCCCGACGAAGCAGGGAAAGGATCCCTCATCTTGAGCTACGAGGCGGAAACGGGGCTCCTCTGGATGTGGGCGGGACCCTCGTGATTCCTCTCGAGTGGAGACGGGTATGTCGGGGAACTTCTTGATTTGCACCAAGGGTGTGAAGGACCCTTTCGAAGTTCCAGAAGTGAGGTGTGATTAGCCTCGAGACGCCTCAGCGGAAATGGGCCTCATCTCGCCTGGAGGGGAGAACCTCCTGGATTTTCTCGAGTTGCGGCAGGTCTTCTCGAGTTACGACGGGGACCTCAGGGATCCGCTCTGCTGGCCTCAGGAAAGGCCAGTCCCCATGCGAGTTGCTAGGGGACCTCTAGGGATTCCTCTCCCGTCCATGCCGGGGTCTCAGTCCTTGTGTGGAGTCGGGGCCGGAACCTGAGGATTCCTCTCCAGTGTTGCCATGGATCTTGGGGTGCTTCTGAGTCTCCCCAGGGGAGTCAGGCCTCGTCTCGAGTGGGGGCATGCACGTGCCCTTTCCTCCCGAGCTGCAGCAGTAGTGTCACGCTTCCTGTCACGTGGATCAAGGGATCTGTGGCTTTCCCTCGAGGCTGTCCCTCGAGGCTTTCCCACGAGGCTTTCCCACAGGGCTGTGCCACGTGCCACCTTGGCGTGAGTCGTACCTCGTCGTGAAAGATGAGCCGGTGTAGGGAAAAGAGGTTCCTCTGGAATGGACTGAGATATCTAGGGGACTCTTGGAATGGTGGCACGCCCCTGGAGTTCCTCTCGCCGTTCCTGTTGAGAGGGCCTCCTCTTGAGATGCGACGGGAACGCCGGGAACTCTTTCCCGACGAAGCAGGGAAAGGATCCCTCACCTCGAGCTACGAGGCGGAAACGGGGCTCCTCTGGATGTGGGCGGGACCCTCGTGATTCCTCTCGAGTGGAGACGGGTATGTCGGGGAACTTCTTGATTTGCACCAAGGGTGTGAAGGACCCTTTCGAAGTTCCAGAGGTGAGGTGTGATCAGCCTCGAGACGCCTCAGCGGAAATGGGCCTCATCTCGCCTGGAGGGGAGAACCTCCTGGATATTCTCGAGTTGCGGCAGGTCTTCTCGAGTTACGACGGGGACCTAAGGGACCCGCTATGGTGGCCTCAGGAAAGGCCAGTCCCCATGCGAGTTGCTAGGGGACCACTCGGGATTCCTCTCCCGTCCGTGCCGGGGCCTCAGTCCTTGTGTGGAGTCGGGGCTGGAACCTGAGGATTCCTCTCCAGTGTTGCCATGGATCTAGGGGTGCTTCTGAGTCTCCCCAGGGGAGTCAGGCCTCGTCTCGAGTGGGGGCATGCACGTGCGCTTTCCTCCCGAGCTGCAGCAGTAGTGTCACGCTTCCTGTCACGTGGATCAAGGGATCTGTGGCTTTCCCTCGAGGCTGTCCCTCGAGGTTTTCCCACGAGGCTTTCCCACAGGGCTGTGCCACGTGCCACCTTGTTGTGAGTCGATCCTCGGCGTGAAAGACGAGCCGGTGAAGGGAAAAGAGGTTCCTCTGGAATGGACTGAGACATCTGGGGGACTCTTGGAATGCTGGCACGACCATGGAGTTCCTCTCGCCGTTCCTGTTGAGAGGGCCTCTGCTTGAGATGCGACGGGAACGCCGGGAACTCTTTCCCGACGAAGCAGGGAAAGGATCCCTCATCTTGAGCTACGAGGCGGAAACGGGGCTCCTCTGGATGTGGCCGGGACCCTCGTGATTCCTCTCGAGTGGAGACGGGTATGTCGGGGAACTTCTTGATTTGCACCAAGGGTGTGAAGGAGCCTTTCGAAGTTCCAGAGGTGAGGTGTGATCAGCCTCGAGACGCCTCAGCGGAAATGGGCCTCATCTCGCCTGGAGGGGAGAACCTCCTGGATTTTCTCGAGTTGCGGCAGGTCTTCTCAAGTTACGACGGGGACCTCAGGGACCCGCTCTGGTGGCCTCAGGAAAGCCAGTCGCCGTGCGAGTTGCTAGCGGCCATCTCGGGATTCCTCTCCCGTCCATGCCGGGGCCTAAGACCTTGTGTGGAGTCGGGGCCGGAACCAGAGGATTCCTCTCCAGTGTTGCCATGGATCTTGGGGTGCTTCTGAGTCTCCCCAGGGGAGTCAGGCCTCGTCTCGATTGAGGGCATGCATGTGCGCTTTCCTCCCGAGCTTCAGCAGCAGTGTCACGCTTCCTGTCACGTGGATCAAGGGATCTGTGGCTTTCCCACGAGGCTGTCCCTCGAGGCTTTCCCACGAGGCTTTCCCACAGGGCTATGCCACGTGCCACCTTGGTGTGAGTCGATCCTCGGCGTGAAAGGCGAGCCGGTGAAGGGAAAAGCGGTTCCTCTGGAATGGACTGAAACATCTGCGGGACTCTTGGAATGGTGGCACGACCCTGGAGTTCCTCTCGCCGTTCCAGTTGAGAGGGCCTCTTCTTGAGTTGCGACGGGAACTCTGGGAATTCTTTCCCGACGAAGCAGGGAAAGGATCCCTCATCTCGAGCTACGAGGCGGAAACGGGGCTCCTCTGGATGTGGGCGGGACCCTCGTGATTCCTCTCGAGTGGAGACGGCTAGGTCAGGGAACTTCTTGATTTGCACCAAGGGTGTGAAGGAGCCTTTCGAAGTTCCAGAGGTGAGGTGTGATCAGCTTCGAGACGCCTCAGCGGAAATGGGCCTCATCTCGCCTGGAGGGGAGAACCTCCTGGATATTATCGAGTTGCGGCAGGTCTTCTCGAGTTACGACGGGGACCTCAGGGACCCGCTCTGGTGGCCTCAGGAAAGGCCAGTCCCCATGCGAGTTGCTAGGGGACCTCTCGGGATTCCTCTCCCGTCCATGCCGGGCCCTCAGTCCTTGTGTGGAGTCGGGGCCGGAACCTGAGGATTCCTCTCCAGTGTTGCCATGGATCTTGGGGTGCTTCTGAGTCTCCCCAGGGGAGTCAGGCCACGTCTCGAGTGGGGGCATGCACGTGCGCTTTCCTCCCGAGCTGCAGCAGTAGTGTCACGCTTCCTGTCACGTAGATCAAGGGATCTGTGGCTTTCCCTCGAGGCTGTCCCTAGAGGCTTTCCCACGAGGCTTTCCCACAGGGCTGTGCCACGTGCCACCTTGTTGTGAGTCGATCCTCGGCGTGAAAGACGAGCCGGTGAAGGGAAAAGAGGTTCCTCTGGAATGGACTGAGACATCTGGGGGACTCTTGGAATGCTGGCACGACCACGGAGTTCCTCTCCCCGCTCCTGTTCAGAGGGCCTCCACTTGAGATGCGACGGGAACGCCGGGAACTCTTTCCCGACGAAGAAGGGAAAGGATCCCTCATCTCGAGCTACGAGGCGGAAACGGGGCTCCTCTGGATGTGGGCGGGACCCTCGTGATTCCCCTCGAGTGGAGACAGGTATGTCGGGGAACTTCTTGATTTGCACCAAGGGTGTGAAGGAGCCTTTCGAAGTTCCAGAGGTGAGGTGTGATCAGCCTCGAGACGCCTCAGAGGAAATGGGCCTCATCTCGCCTGGAGGGGAGAACCTCCTGGATTTTCTCGAGTTGCGGCAGGTCTTCTCGAGTTACGACGGGGACCTCAGGGACCCGCTCTGGTGGCCTCAGGAAAGTCCGGTCCCCATGCGAGTTGCTAGGGGGCCTCTCGGGATTCCTCTCCCGTCCATGCCGGGGCGTCAGTCCTTGTGTGGAGTCGGGGCCGGAACCTGAGGATTCCTCTCCAGTGTTGCCATGGATATTGGGGTGCTTCTAAGTCTCCCCAGGGGAGTCAGGCCTCGTCTCGATTGAGGGCATGCATGTGCGCTTTCCTCCCGAGCTTCAGCAGCAGTGTCACGCTTCCTGTCACGTGGATCAAGGGATCTGTGGCTTTCCCACGAGGCTGTCCCTCGAGGCTTTCCCACGAGGCTTTCCCACATGGCTATGCCACGTGCCACCTTGGTGTGAGTCGATCCTCGGCGTGAAAGGCGAGCCGGTGAAGGGAAAAGCGGTTCCTCTGGAATGGACTGAGACATCTGGGGGACTCTTGGAATGGTGGCACGACCCTGGAGTTCCTCTCGCCGTTCCTGTTGAGAGGGCCTCTTCTTGAGTTGCGACGGGAACTCTGGGAATTCTTTCCCGACGAAGCAGGGAAAGGATCCCTCATCTCGAGCTACGAGGCGGAAACGGGGCTCCTCTGGATGTGGGCGGGACCCTCGTGATTCCTCTCGAGTGGAGACGGCTAGGTCAGGGAACTTCTTGATTTGCACCAAGGGTGTGAAGGACCCTTTCGAAGTTCCAGAGGTGAGGTGTGATCAGCTTCGAGACGCCTCAGCGGAAATGGGCCTCATCTCGCCTGGAGGGGAGAACCTCCTGGATATTATCGAGTTGCGGCAGGTCTTCTTGAGTTACGACGGGGACCTCAGGGACCCGCTCTGGTGGCCTCAGGAAAGGCCAGTCCCCATGCGAGTTGCTAGGGGACCTCTCGGGATTCCTCTCCCGTCCATGCCGGGGCCTCAGTCCTTGTGTGGAGTCGGGGCCGGAACCTGAGGATTCCTCTCCAGTGTTGCCATGGATCTTGGGGTGCTTCTGAGTCTCCCCAGGGGAGTCAGGCCTCGTCTCGAGTGGGGGCATGCACGTGCGCTTTCCTCCCGAGCTGCAGCAGTAGTGTCACGCTTCCTGTCACGTGGATCAAGGGATCTGTGGCTTTCCCTCGAGGCTGTCCCACAGGGCTGTGCCACGTGCCACCTTGGTGTGAGTCGATCCTCGGCGTGAAAGACGAGCCGGTGAAGGGAAAAGAGTTTCCTCTGGAATGGACTGAGACATCTGGGGGACTCTTGGAATGCTGGCACGACCATGGAGTTCCTCTCGCCGCTCCTGTTGAGAGGGCCTCCTCTTGAGATGCGACGGGAACGCCGGGAACTCTTTCCCGACGAAGCAGGGAAAGGATCCCTCATCTCGAGCTTCGAGGTGGAAACGGGGCTCCTCTGGATGTGGGCGGGACCCGCGTGATTCCTCTCGAGTGGATACGGGTATGTCTGGGAACTTCTTGGTTTGCACCAAGGGTGTGAAGGACCCTTTCGAAGTTCCATAGGTGAGGTGTGATCATCCACGAGATGCCTCAGCGGAAATGGGCCTCATCTCGCCTGGAGGGGAGAACCTCCTGGATTTTCTCGAGTTGCGGCAGGTCTTCTCGAGTTACGACGGGGACCTAAGGGACCCGCTATGGTGGCCTCAGGAAAGGCCAGTCCCCATGCGAGTTGCTAGGGGACCACTCGGGATTCCTCTCCCGTCCGTGCCGGGGCCTCAGTCCTTGTGTGGAGTCGGGGCTGGAACCTGAGGATTCCTCTCCAGTGTTGCCATGGATCTAGGGGTGCTTCTGAGTCTCCCCAGGGGAGTCAGGCCTCGTCTCGAGTGGGGGCATGCACGTGCGCTTTCCTCCCGAGCTGCAGCAGTAGTGTCACGCTTCCTGTCACGTGGATCAAGGGATCTGTGGCTTTCCCTCGAGGCTGTCCCTCGAGGTTTTCCCACGAGGCTTTCCCACAGGGCTGTGCCACGTGCCACCTTGTTGTGAGTCGATCCTCGGCGTGAAAGACGAGCCGGTGAAGGGAAAAGAGGTTCCTCTGGAATGGACTGAGACATCTGGGGGACTCTTGGAATGCTGGCACGACCATGGAGTTCCTCTCGCCGTTCCTGTTGAGAGGGCCTCTGCTTGAGATGCGACGGGAACGCCGGGAACTCTTTCCCGACGAAGCAGGGAAAGGATCCCTCATCTTGAGCTACGAGGCGGAAACGGGGCTCCTCTGGATGTGGCCGGGACCCTCGTGATTCCTCTCGAGTGGAGACGGGTATGTCGGGGAACTTCTTGATTTGCACCAAGGGTGTGAAGGACCCTTTCGAAGTTCCAGAGGTGAGGTGTGATCAGCCTCGAGACGCCTCAGCGGAAATGGGCCTCATCTCGCCTGGAGGGGAGAACCTCCTGGATTTTCTCGAGTTGCGGCAGGTCTTCTCAAGTTACGACGGGGACCTCAGGGACCCGCTCTGGTGGCCTCAGGAAAGCCAGTCGCCGTGCGAGTTGCTAGCGGCCATCTCGGGATTCCTCTCCCGTCCATGCCGGGGCCTAAGACCTTGTGTGGAGTCGGGGCCGGAACCAGAGGATTCCTCTCCAGTGTTGCCATGGATCTTGGGGTGCTTCTGAGTCTCCCCAGGGGAGTCAGGCCTCGTCTCGATTGAGGGCATGCATGTGCGCTTTCCTCCCGAGCTTCAGCAGCAGTGTCACGCTTCCTGTCACGTGGATCAAGGGATCTGTGGCTTTCCCACGAGGCTGTCCCTCGAGGCTTTCCCACGAGGCTTTCCCACAGGGCTATGCCACGTGCCACCTTGGTGTGAGTCGATCCTCGGCGTGAAAGGCGAGCCGGTGAAGGGAAAAGCGGTTCCTCTGGAATGGACTGAAACATCTGCGGGACTCTTGGAATGGTGGCACGACCCTGGAGTTCCTCTCGCCGTTCCAGTTGAGAGGGCCTCTTCTTGAGTTGCGACGGGAACTCTGGGAATTCTTTCCCGACGAAGCAGGGAAAGGATCCCTCATCTCGAGCTACGAGGCGGAAACGGGGCTCCTCTGGATGTGGGCGGGACCCTCGTGATTCCTCTCGAGTGGAGACGGCTAGGTCAGGGAACTTCTTGATTTGCACCAAGGGTGTGAAGGAGCCTTTCGAAGTTCCAGAGGTGAGGTGTGATCAGCTTCGAGACGCCTCAGCGGAAATGGGCCTCATCTCGCCTGGAGGGGAGAACCTCCTGGATATTATCGAGTTGCGGCAGGTCTTCTCGAGTTACGACGGGGACCTCAGGGACCCGCTCTGGTGGCCTCAGGAAAGGCCAGTCCCCATGCGAGTTGCTAGGGGACCTCTCGGGATTCCTCTCCCGTCCATGCCGGGCCCTCAGTCCTTGTGTGGAGTCGGGGCCGGAACCTGAGGATTCCTCTCCAGTGTTGCCATGGATCTTGGGGTGCTTCTGAGTCTCCCCAGGGGAGTCAGGCCTCGTCTCGAGTGGGGGCATGCACGTGCGCTTTCCTCCCGAGCTGCAGCAGTAGTGTCACGCTTCCTGTCACGTGGATCAAGGGATCTGTGGCTTTCCCTCGAGGCTGTCCCTAGAGGCTTTCCCACGAGGCTTTCCCACAGGGCTGTGCCACGTGCCACCTTGTTGTGAGTCGATCCTCGGCGTGAAAGACGAGCCGGTGAAGGGAAAAGAGGTTCCTCTGGAATGGACTGAGACATCTGGGGGACTCTTGGAATGCTGGCACGACCACGGAGTTCCTCTCCCCGCTCCTGTTCAGAGGGCCTCCACTTGAGATGCGACGGGAACGCCGGGAACTCTTTCCCGACGAAGAAGGGAAAGGATCCCTCATCTCGAGCTACGAGGCGGAAACGGGGCTCCTCTGGATGTGGGCGGGACCCTCGTGATTCCCCTCGAGTGGAGACAGGTATGTCGGGGAACTTCTTGATTTGCACCAAGGGTGTGAAGGAGCCTTTCGAAGTTCCTGAGGTGAGGTGTGATCAGCCTCGAGACGCCTCAGAGGAAATGGGCCTCATCTCGCCTGGAGGGGAGAACCTCCTGGATTTTCTCGAGTTGCGGCAGGTCTTCTCGAGTTACGACGGGGACCTCAGGGACCCGCTCTGGTGGCCTCAGGAAAGTCCGGTCCCCATGCGAGTTGCTAGGGGGCCTCTCGGGATTCCTCTCCCGTCCATGCCGGGGCGTCAGTCCTTGTGTGGAGTCGGGGCCGGAACCTGAGGATTCCTCTCCAGTGTTGCCATGGATATTGGGGTGCTTCTAAGTCTCCCCAGGGGAGTCAGGCCTCGTCTCGATTGAGGGCATGCATGTGCGCTTTCCTCCCGAGCTTCAGCAGCAGTGTCACGCTTCCTGTCACGTGGATCAAGGGATCTGTGGCTTTCCCACGAGGCTGTCCCTCGAGGCTTTCCCACGAGGCTTTCCCACATGGCTATGCCACGTGCCACCTTGGTGTGAGTCGATCCTCGGCGTGAAAGGCGAGCCGGTGAAGGGAAAAGCGGTTCCTCTGGAATGGACTGAGACATCTGCGGGACTCTTGGAATGGTGGCACGACCCTGGAGTTCCTCTCGCCGTTCCTGTTGAGAGGGCCTCTTCTTGAGTTGCGACGGGAACTCTGGGAATTCTTTCCCGACGAAGCAGGGAAAGGATCCCTCATCTCGAGCTACGAGGCGGAAACGGGGCTCCTCTGGATGTGGGCGGGAACCTCGTGATTCCTCTCGAGTGGAGACGGCTAGGTCAGGGAACTTCTTGATTTGCACCAAGGGTGTGAAGGACCCTTTCGAAGTTCCAGAGGTGAGGTGTGATCAGCTTCGAGACGCCTCAGCGGAAATGGGCCTCATCTCGCCTGGAGGGGAGAACCTCCTGGATATTATCGAGTTGCGGCAGGTCTTCTTGAGTTACGACGGGGACCTCAGGGACCCGCTCTGGTGGCCTCAGGAAAGGCCAGTCCCCATGCGAGTTGCTAGGGGACCTCTCGGGATTCCTCTCCCGTCCATGCCGGGGCCTCAGTCCTTGTGTGGAGTCGGGGACGGAACCTGAGGATTCCTCTCCAGTGTTGCCATGGATCTTGGGGTGCTTCTGAGTCTCCCCAGGGGAGTCAGGCCTCGTCTCGAGTGGGGGCATGCACGTGCGCTTTCCTCCCGAGCTGCAGCAGTAGTGTCACGCTTCCTGTCACGTGGATCAAGGGATCTGTGGCTTTCCCTCGAGGCTGTCCCACAGGGCTGTGCCACGTGCCACCTTGGTGTGAGTCGATCCTCGGCGTGAAAGACGAGCCGGTGAAGGGAAAAGAGTTTCCTCTGGAATGGACTGAGACATCTGGGGGACTCTTGGAATGCTGGCACGACCATGGAGTTCCTCTCGCCGCTCCTGTTGAGAGGGCCTCCTCTTGAGATGCGACGGGAACGCCGGGAACTCTTTCCCGACGAAGCAGGGAAAGGATCCCTCATCTCGAGCTTCGAGGTGGAAACGGGGCTCCTCTGGATGTGGGCGGGACCCGCGTGATTCCTCTCGAGTGGATACGGGTATGTCTGGGAACTTCTTGGTTTGCACCAAGGGTGTGAAGGACCCTTTCGAAGTTCCATAGGTGAGGTGTGATCATCCACGAGATGCCTCAGCGGAAATGGGCCTCATCTCGCCTGGAGGGGAGAACCTCCTGGATTTTCTCGAGTTGCGGCAGGTCTTCTCGAGTTACGACGGGGACCTCAGGGACCCGCTCTGGTGGCCTCAGGAAAGGCCAGTCCCCATGCGAGTTGCTAGGGGACCTCTCGGGATTCCTCTCCCGTCCATGCCGGGGCCTCAGTCCTTGTGTGGAGTCGGGGCCGGAACCTGAGGATTCCTCTCCAGTGTTGCCATGGATCTCGGGGTGCTTCTGAGTCTCCCCAGGGGAGTCAGGCCTCGTCTCGAGTGGGGGCATGCACGTGCGCTTTCCTCCCGAGCTGCAGCAGTAGTGTCACGCTTCCTGTCACGTGGATCAAGGGATCTGTGGCTTTCCCTCGAGGCTGTCCCTCGAGGCTTTCCCACGAGGCTTTCCCACAGGGCTGTGCCACGTGCCACCTTGGTGTGAGTCGATCCTCGGCGTGAAAGACGAGCCGGTGAAGGGAAAAGAGGTTCCTCTGGAATGGACTGAGACATCTGCGGGACTCTTGGAATGGTGGCACGACCCTGGAGTTCCTCTCGCCGTTCCTGTTGAGAGGGCCTCCTCTTGAGATGCGACGGGAACGCCGGGAACTCTTTCCCGACGAAGCAGGGAAAGGATCCCTCATCTCGAGCTACGAGGCGGAAACGGGGCTCCTCTGGATGTGGGCGGGACCCTCGTGATTCCTCTCGAGTGGAGACGGGTATGTCGGGGAACTTCTTGATTTGCACCAAGGGTGTGAAGGACCCTTTCGAAGTTCCAGAGGGGAGGTGTGATCAGCCTCGAGACGCCTCAGCGGAAATGGGCCTCATCTCGCCTGGAGGGGAGAACCTCCTGGATTTTCTCGAGTTGCGGCAGGTCTTCTCGAGTTACGACGGGGACCTCAGGGACCCGCTCTGGTGGCCTCAGAAAGGCCAGTCCCCATGCGAGTTGCTAGGGGACCTCTCGGGATTCCTCTCCCGTCCATGCCGGGGCCTCAGTCCTTGTGTGGAGTCGGGGCCGGAACCTGAGGATTCCTCTCCAGTGTTGCCATGGATCTTGGGCTGCTTCTGAGTCTCCCCAGGGGAGTCAGGCCTCGTCTCGAGTGGGGGCATGCACGTGCGCTTTCCTCCCGAGCTGCAGCAGTAGTGTCACGCTTCCTGTCACGTGGATCAAGGGATCTGTGGCTTTCCCTCGAGGCTGTCCCTCGAGGCTTTCCCACGAGGCTTTCCCACAGGGCTGTGCCACGTGCCACCTTGGTGTGAGTCGATCCTCGGCGTGAAAGACGAGCCGGTGAAGGGAAAAGAGGTTCCTCTGAAATGGACTGAGACATCTGCGGGACTCTTGGAATGGTGGCACGACCCTGGAGTTCCTCTAGCCGTTCCTGTTGAGAGGGCCTCCTCTTGAGATGCGACGGGAACGCCGGGAACTCTTTCCCGACGAAGCAGGGAAAGGATCCCTCATCTCGAGCTACGAGGCGGAAACGGGGCTCCTCTGGATGTGGGCGGGACCCTCGTGATTCCTCTCGAGTGGAGACGGCTAGGTCGGGGAACTTCTTGATTTGCACCAAGGGTGTGAAGGACCCTTTGGAAGTTCCAGAGGTGAGGTGTGATCAGCCTCGAGACGCCTCAGCGGAAATGGGCCTCATCTCGCCTGGAGGGGAGAACCTCCTGGATTTTCTCGAGTTGCGGCAGGTCTTCTCGAGTTACGACGGGGACCTCAGGGACCCGCTCTGGTGGCCTCAGGAAAGGCCAGTCCCCATGCGAGTTGCTAGGGGACCTCTCGGGATTCCTCTCCCGTCCATGCCGGGGCCTCAGTCCTTGTGTGGAGTCGGGGCCGGAACCTGAGGATTCCTCTCCAGTGTTGCCATGGATCTCGGGGTGCTTCTGAGTCTCCCCAGGGGAGTCAGGCCTCGTCTCGAGTGGGGGCATGCACGTGCGCTTTCCTCCCGAGCTGCAGCAGTAGTGTCACGCTTCCTGTCACGTGGATCAAGGGATCTGTGGCTTTCCCTCGAGGCTGTCCCTCGAGGCTTTCCCACGAGGCTTTCCCACAGGGCTGTGCCACGTGCCACCTTGGTGTGAGTCGATCCTCGGCGTGAAAGACGAGCCGGTGAAGGGAAAAGAGGTTCCTCTGGAATGGACTGAGACATCTGCGGGACTCTTGGAATGGTGGCACGACCCTGGAGTTCCTCTCGCCGTTCCTGTTGAGAGGGCCTCCTCTTGAGATGCGACGGGAACGCCGGGAACTCTTTCCCGACGAAGCAGGGAAAGGATCCCTCATCTCGAGCTACGAGGCGGAAACGGGGCTCCTCTGGATGTGGGCGGGACCCTCGTGATTCCTCTCGAGTGGAGACGGGTATGTCGGGGAACTTCTTGATTTGCACCAAGGGTGTGAAGGACCCTTTCGAAGTTCCAGAGGGGAGGTGTGATCAGCCTCGAGACGCCTCAGCGGAAATGGGCCTCATCTCGCCTGGAGGGGAGAACCTCCTGGATTTTCTCGAGTTGCGGCAGGTCTTCTCGAGTTACGACGGGGACCTCAGGGACCCGCTCTGGTGGCCTCAGAAAGGCCAGTCCCCATGCGAGTTGCTAGGGGACCTCTCGGGATTCCTCTCCCGTCCATGCCGGGGCCTCAGTCCTTGTGTGGAGTCGGGGCCGGAACCTGAGGATTCCTCTCCAGTGTTGCCATGGATCTTGGGCTGCTTCTGAGTCTCCCCAGGGGAGTCAGGCCTCGTCTCGAGTGGGGGCATGCACGTGCGCTTTCCTCCCGAGCTGCAGCAGTAGTGTCACGCTTCCTGTCACGTGGATCAAGGGATCTGTGGCTTTCCCTCGAGGCTGTCCCTCGAGGCTTTCCCACGAGGCTTTCCCACAGGGCTGTGCCACGTGCCACCTTGGTGTGAGTCGATCCTCGGCGTGAAAGACGAGCCGGTGAAGGGAAAAGAGGTTCCTCTGAAATGGACTGAGACATCTGCGGGACTCTTGGAATGGTGGCACGACCCTGGAGTTCCTCTAGCCGTTCCTGTTGAGAGGGCCTCCTCTTGAGATGCGACGGGAACGCCGGGAACTCTTTCCCGACGAAGCAGGGAAAGGATCCCTCATCTCGAGCTACGAGGCGGAAACGGGGCTCCTCTGGATGTGGGCGGGACCCTCGTGATTCCTCTCGAGTGGAGACGGCTAGGTCGGGGAACTTCTTTATTTGCACCAAGGGTGTGAAGGACCCTTTGGAAGTTCCAGAGGTGAGGTGTGATCAGCCTCGAGACGCCTCAGCGGAAATGGGCCTCATCTCGCCTGGAGGGGAGAACCTCCTGGATTTTCTCGAGTTGCGGCAGGTCTTCTCGAGTTACGACGGGGACCTCAGGGACCCGCTCTGGTGGCCTCAGGAAAGGCCAGTCCCCATGCGAGTTGCTAGGGGACCTCTCGGGATTCCTCTCCCGTCCATGCCGGGGCCTCAGTCCTTGTGTGGAGTCGGGGCCGGAACCTGAGGATTCCTCTCCAGTGTTGCCATGGATCTCGGGGTGCTTCTGAGTCTCCCCAGGGGAGTCAGGCCTCGTCTCGAGTGGGGGCATGCACGTGCGCTTTCCTCCCGAGCTGCAGCAGTAGTGTCACGCTTCCTGTCACGTGGATCAAGGGATCTGTGGCTTTCCCTCGAGGCTGTCCCTCGAGGCTTTCCCACGAGGCTTTCCCACAGGGCTGTGCCACGTGCCACCTTGGTGTGAGTCGATCCTCGGCGTGAAAGACGAGCCGGTGAAGGGAAAAGAGGTTCCTCTGGAATGGACTGAGACATCTGCGGGACTCTTGGAATGGTGGCACGACCCTGGAGTTCCTCTCGCCGTTCCTGTTGAGAGGGCCTCCTCTTGAGATGCGACGGGAACGCCGGGAACTCTTTCCCGACGAAGCAGGGAAAGGATCCCTCATCTCGAGCTACGAGGCGGAAACGGGGCTCCTCTGGATGTGGGCGGGACCCTCGTGATTCCTCTCGAGTGGAGACGGGTATGTCGGGGAACTTCTTGATTTGCACCAAGGGTGTGAAGGACCCTTTCGAAGTTCCAGAGGTGAGGTGTGATCAGCCTCGAGACGCCTCAGCGGAAATGGGCCTCATCTCGCCTGGAGGGGAGAACCTCCTGGATTTTCTCGAGTTGCGGCAGGTCTTCTCGAGTTACGATGGGGACCTCAGGGACCCGCTCTGGTGGCCTCAGGAAAGGCCAGTCCCCATGCGAGTTGCTAGGGGACCTCTCGGGATTCCTCTCCCGTCCATGCCGGGGCCTCAGTCCTTGTGTGGAGTCGGGGCCGGAACCTGAGGATTCCTCTCCAGTGTTGCCATGGATCTTGGGCTGCTTCTGAGTCTCCCCAGGGGAGTCAGGCCTCGTCTCGAGTGGGGGCATGCACGTGCGCTTTCCTCCCGAGCTGCAGCAGTAGTGTCACGCTTCCTGTCACGTGGATCAAGGGATCTGTGGCTTTCCCTCGAGGCTGTCCCTCGAGGCTTTCCCACGAGGCTTTCCCACAGGGCTGTGCCACGTGCCACCTTGGTGTGAGTCGATCCTCGGCGTGAAAGACGAGCCGGTGAAGGGAAAAGAGGTTCCTCTGGAATGGCCTGAGACATCTGGGGGACTCTTGAATTGGTGGCACGACCGTGGAGTTCCTCTCGCCGTTCCTGTTGAGAGGGCCTCCTCTTGAGATGCGACGGGAACGCCGGGAACTCTTTCCCGACGAAGCAGGGAAAGGATCCCTCATCTCGAGCTACGAGGCGGAAACGGGGCTCCTCTGGATGTGGGCGGGACCCTCGTGATTCCTCTCGAGTGGAGACGGGTATGTCGGGGAACTTCTTGATTTGCACCAAGGGTGTGAAGGACCCTTTGGAAGTTCCAGAGGGGAGGTGTGATCAGCCTCGAGACGCCTCAGCGGAAATGGGCCTCATCTCGCCTGGAGGGGAGAACCTCCTGGATTTTCTCGAGTTGCGGCAGGTCTTCTCGAGTTACGACGGGGACCTCAGGGACCCGCTCTGGTGGCCTCAGAAAGGCCAGTCCCCATGCGAGTTGCTAGGGGACCTCTCGGGATTCCTCTCCCGTCCATGCCGGGGCCTCAGTCCTTGTGTGGAGTCGGGGCCGGAACCTGAGGATTCCTCTCCAGTGTTGCCATGGATCTTGGGCTGCTTCTGAGTCTCCCCAGGGGAGTCAGGCCTCGTCTCGAGTGGGGGCATGCACGTGCGCTTTCCTCCCGAGCTGCAGCAGTAGTGTCACGCTTCCTGTCACGTGGATCAAGGGATCTGTGGCTTTCCCTCGAGGCTGTCCCTCGAGGCTTTCCCACGAGGCTTTCCCACAGGGCTGTGCCACGTGCCACCTTGGTGTGAGTCGATCCTCGGCGTGAAAGACGAGCCGGTGAAGGGAAAAGAGGTTCCTCTGAAATGGACTGAGACATCTGCGGGACTCTTGGAATGGTGGCACGACCCTGGAGTTCCTCTAGCCGTTCCTGTTGAGAGGGCCTCCTCTTGAGATGCGACGGGAACGCCGGGAACTCTTTCCCGACGAAGCAGGGAAAGGATCCCTCATCTCGAGCTACGAGGCGGAAACGGGGCTCCTCTGGATGTGGGCGGGACCCTCGTGATTCCTCTCGAGTGGAGACGGCTAGGTCGGGGAACTTCTTTATTTGCACCAAGGGTGTGAAGGACCCTTTGGAAGTTCCAGAGGTGAGGTGTGATCAGCCTCGAGACGCCTCAGCGGAAATGGGCCTCATCTCGCCTGGAGGGGAGAACCTCCTGGATTTTCTCGAGTTGCGGCAGGTCTTCTCGAGTTACGACGGGGACCTCAGGGACCCGCTCTGGTGGCCTCAGGAAAGGCCAGTCCCCATGCGAGTTGCTAGGGGACCTCTCGGGATTCCTCTCCCGTCCATGCCGGGGCCTCAGTCCTTGTGTGGAGTCGGGGCCGGAACCTGAGGATTCCTCTCCAGTGTTGCCATGGATCTCGGGGTGCTTCTGAGTCTCCCCAGGGGAGTCAGGCCTCGTCTCGAGTGGGGGCATGCACGTGCGCTTTCCTCCCGAGCTGCAGCAGTAGTGTCACGCTTCCTGTCACGTGGATCAAGGGATCTGTGGCTTTCCCTCGAGGCTGTCCCTCGAGGCTTTCCCACGAGGCTTTCCCACAGGGCTGTGCCACGTGCCACCTTGGTGTGAGTCGATCCTCGGCGTGCGTGAAAGACGAGCCGGTGAAGGGAAAAGAGGTTCCTCTGGAATGGACTGAGACATCTGCGGGACTCTTGGAATGGTGGCACGACCCTGGAGTTCCTCTCGCCGTTCCTGTTGAGAGGGCCTCCTCTTGAGATGCGACGGGAACGCCGGGAACTCTTTCCCGACGAAGCAGGGAAAGGATCCCTCATCTCGAGCTACGAGGCGGAAACGGGGCTCCTCTGGATGTGGGCGGGACCCTCGTGATTCCTCTCGAGTGGAGACGGGTATGTCGGGGAACTTCTTGATTTGCACCAAGGGTGTGAAGGACCCTTTCGAAGTTCCAGAGGTGAGGTGTGATCAGCCTCGAGACGCCTCAGCGGAAATGGGCCTCATCTCGCCTGGAGGGGAGAACCTCCTGGATTTTCTCGAGTTGCGGCAGGTCTTCTCGAGTTACGATGGGGACCTCAGGGACCCGCTCTGGTGGCCTCAGGAAAGGCCAGTCCCCATGCGAGTTGCTAGGGGACCTCTCGGGATTCCTCTCCCGTCCATGCCGGGGCCTCAGTCCTTGTGTGGAGTCGGGGCCGGAACCTGAGGATTCCTCTCCAGTGTTGCCATGGATCTTGGGCTGCTTCTGAGTCTCCCCAGGGGAGTCAGGCCTCGTCTCGAGTGGGGGCATGCACGTGCGCTTTCCTCCCGAGCTGCAGCAGTAGTGTCACGCTTCCTGTCACGTGGATCAAGGGATCTGTGGCTTTCCCTCGAGGCTGTCCCTCGAGGCTTTCCCACGAGGCTTTCCCACAGGGCTGTGCCACGTGCCACCTTGGTGTGAGTCGATCCTCGGCGTGAAAGACGAGCCGGTGAAGGGAAAAGAGGTTCCTCTGGAATGGCCTGAGACATCTGGGGGACTCTTGAATTGGTGGCACGACCGTGGAGTTCCTCTCGCCGTTCCTGTTGAGAGGGCCTCCTCTTGAGATGCGACGGGAACGCCGGGAACTCTTTCCCGACGAAGCAGGGAAAGGATCCCTCATCTCGAGCTACGAGGCGGAAACGGGGCTCCTCTGGATGTGGGCGGGACCCTCGTGATTCCTCTCGAGTGGAGACGGGTATGTCGGGGAACTTCTTGATTTGCACCAAGGGTGTGAAGGACCCTTTGGAAGTTCCAGAGGGGAGGTGTGATCAGCCTCGAGACGCCTCAGCGGAAATGGGCCTCATCTCGCCTGGAGGGGAGAACCTCCTGGATTTTCTCGAGTTGCGGCAGGTCTTCTCGAGTTACGACGGGGACCTCAGGGACCCGCTCTGGTGGCCTCAGGAAAGGCCAGTCCCCATGCGAGTTGCTAGGGGACCTCTCGGGATTCCTCTCCCGTCCATGCCGGGGCCTCAGTCCTTGTGTGGAGTCGGGGCCGGAACCTGAGGATTCCTCTCCAGTGTTGCCATGGATCTCGGGGTGCTTCTGAGTCTCCCCAGGGGAGTCAGGCCTCGTCTCGAGTGGGGGCATGCACGTGCGCTTTCCTCCCGAGCTGCAGCAGTAGTGTCACGCTTCCTGTCACGTGGATCAAGGGATCTGTGGCTTTCCCTCGAGGCTGTCCCTCGAGGCTTTCCCACGAGGCTTTCCCACAGGGCTGTGCCACGTGCCACCTTGGTGTGAGTCGATCCTCGGCGTGAAAGACGAGCCGGTGAAGGGAAAAGAGGTTCCTCTGGAATGGACTGAGACATCTGCGGGACTCTTGGAATGGTGGCACGACCCTGGAGTTCCTCTCGCCGTTCCTGTTGAGAGGGCCTCCTCTTGAGATGCGACGGGAACGCCGGGAACTCTTTCCCGACGAAGCAGGGAAAGGATCCCTCATCTCGAGCTACGAGGCGGAAACGGGGCTCCTCTGGATGTGGGCGGGACCCTCGTGATTCCTCTCGAGTGGAGACGGGTATGTCGGGGAACTTCTTGATTTGCACCAAGGGTGTGAAGGACCCTTTCGAAGTTCCAGAGGGGAGGTGTGATCAGCCTCGAGACGCCTCAGCGGAAATGGGCCTCATCTCGCCTGGAGGGGAGAACCTCCTGGATTTTCTCGAGTTGCGGCAGGTCTTCTCGAGTTACGACGGGGACCTCAGGGACCCGCTCTGGTGGCCTCAGGAAAGGCCAGACCCCATGCGAGTTGCTAGGGGACCTTTCGGGATTCCTCTCCCGTCCATGCCGGGGCCTCAGTCCTTGTGTGGAGTCGGGGCCGGAACCTGAGGATTCCTCTCCAGTGTTGCCATGGGTCTTGGGGTGCTTCTGAGTCTCCCCAGGGGAGTCAGGCCTCGTCTCGAGTGGGGGCATGCACGTGCGCTTTCCTCCCGAGCTGCAGCAGTAGTGTCACGCTTCCTGTCACGTGGATCAAGGGATCTGTGGCTTTCCCTCGAGGCTGTCCCTCGAGGCTTTCCCACGAGGCTTTCCCACAGGGCTGTGCCACGTGCCACCTTGGTGTGAGTCGGTCCTCGGCGTGAAAGACGAGCCCGTGAAGGGAAAAGAGGTTAATCTGGAATGGACTGAGACATCTGGGGGACTCTTGGAATGGTGGCACGACACTGGAGTTCCTCTCGCCGTTCCTGTTGAGAGGACCTCCTCTTGAGATGCGACGGGAACGCCGGGAACTCTTTCCCGACGAAGCAGGGAAAGGATCCCTCATCTCGAGCTACGAGGCGGAAACGGGGCTCCTCTGGATGTGGGCGGGACCCTCGTGATTCCTCTCGAGTGGAGACGGGTATGTCGGGGAACTTCTTGATTTGCACCAAGGGTGTGAAGGACCCTTTCGAAGTTCCAGAGGGGAGGTGTGATCAGCCTCGAGACGCCTCAGCGGAAATGGGCCTCATCTCGCCTGGAGGGGAGAACCTCCTGGATTTTCTCGAGTTGCGGCAGGTCTTCTCGAGTTACGACGGGGACCTCAGGGACCCGCTCTGGTGGCCTCAGGAAAGGCCAGTCCCCATGCGAGTTGCTAGGGGACCTCTCGGGATTCCTCTCCCGTCCATGCCGGGGCCTCAGTCCTTGTGTGGAGTCGGGGCCGGAACCTGAGGATTCCTCTCCAGTGTTGCCATGGATCTCGGGGTGCTTCTGAGTCTCCCCAGGGGAGTCAGGCCTCGTCTCGAGTGGGGGCATGCACGTGCGCTTTCCTCCCGAGCTGCAGCAGTAGTGTCACGCTTCCTGTCACGTGGATCAAGGGATCTGTGGCTTTCCCTCGAGGCTGTCCCTCGAGGCTTTCCCACGAGGCTTTCCCACAGGGCTGTGCCACGTGCCACCTTGGTGTGAGTCGATCCTCGGCGTGAAAGACGAGCCGGTGAAGGGAAAAGAGGTTCCTCTGGAATGGACTGAGACATCTGGGGGACTCTTGAATTGGTGGCACGACCGTGGAGTTCCTCTCGCCGTTCCTGTTGAGAGGGCCTCCTCTTGAGATGCGACGGGAACGCCGGGAACTCTTTCCCGACGAAGCAGGGAAAGGATCCCTCATCTCGAGCTACGAGGCGGAAACGGGGCTCCTCTGGATGTGGGCGGGACCCTCGTGATTCCTCTCGAGTGGAGACGGGTATGTCGGGGAACTTCTTGATTTGCACCAAGGGTGTGAAGGACCCTTTCGAAGTTCCAGAGGGGAGGTGTGATCAGCCTCGAGACGCCTCAGCGGAAATGGGCCTCATCTCGCCTGGAGGGGAGAACCTCCTGGATTTTCTCGAGTTGCGGCAGGTCTTCTCGAGTTACGACGGGGACCTCAGGGACCCGCTCTGGTGGCCTCAGAAAGGCCAGTCCCCATGCGAGTTGCTAGGGGACCTCTCGGGATTCCTCTCCCGTCCATGCCGGGGCCTCAGTCCTTGTGTGGAGTCGGGGCCGGAACCTGAGGATTCCTCTCCAGTGTTGCCATGGATCTTGGGCTGCTTCTGAGTCTCCCCAGGGGAGTCAGGCCTCGTCTCGAGTGGGGGCATGCACGTGCGCTTTCCTCCCGAGCTGCAGCAGTAGTGTCACGCTTCCTGTCACGTGGATCAAGGGATCTGTGGCTTTCCCTCGAGGCTGTCCCTCGAGGCTTTCCCACGAGGCTTTCCCACAGGGCTGTGCCACGTGCCACCTTGGTGTGAGTCGATCCTCGGCGTGAAAGACGAGCCGGTGAAGGGAAAAGAGGTTCCTCTGGAATGGACTGAGACATCTGCGGGACTCTTGGAATGGTGGCACGACCCTGGAGTTCCTCTAGCCGTTCCTGTTGAGAGGGCCTCCTCTTGAGATGCGACGGGAACGCCGGGAACTCTTTCCCGACGAAGCAGGGAAAGGATCCCTCATCTCGAGCTACGAGGCGGAAACGGGGCTCCTCTGGATGTGGGCGGGACCCTCGTGATTCCTCTCGAGTGGAGACGGCTAGGTCGGGGAACTTCTTGATTTGCACCAAGGGTGTGAAGGACCCTTTGGAAGTTCCAGAGGTGAGGTGTGATCAGCCTCGAGACGCCTCAGCGGAAATGGGCCTCATCTCGCCTGGAGGGGAGAACCTCCTGGATTTTCTCGAGTTGCGGCAGGTCTTCTCGAGTTACGACGGGGACCTCAGGGACCCGCTCTGGTGGCCTCAGGAAAGGCCAGTCCCCATGCGAGTTGCTAGGGGACCTCTCGGGATTCCTCTCCCGTCCATGCCGGGGCCTCAGTCCTTGTGTGGAGTCGGGGCCGGAACCTGAGGATTCCTCTCCAGTGTTGCCATGGATCTCGGGGTGCTTCTGAGTCTCCCCAGGGGAGTCAGGCCTCGTCTCGAGTGGGGGCATGCACGTGCGCTTTCCTCCCGAGCTGCAGCAGTAGTGTCACGCTTCCTGTCACGTGGATCAAGGGATCTGTGGCTTTCCCTCGAGGCTGTCCCTCGAGGCTTTCCCACGAGGCTTTCCCACAGGGCTGTGCCACGTGCCACCTTGGTGTGAGTCGATCCTCGGCGTGAAAGACGAGCCGGTGAAGGGAAAAGAGGTTCCTCTGGAATGGACTGAGACATCTGCGGGACTCTTGGAATGGTGGCACGACCCTGGAGTTCCTCTCGCCGTTCCTGTTGAGAGGGCCTCCTCTTGAGATGCGACGGGAACGCCGGGAACTCTTTCCCGACGAAGCAGGGAAAGGATCCCTCATCTCGAGCTACGAGGCGGAAACGGGGCTCCTCTGGATGTGGGCGGGACCCTCGTGATTCCTCTCGAGTGGAGACGGGTATGTCGGGGAACTTCTTGATTTGCACCAAGGGTGTGAAGGACCCTTTCGAAGTTCCAGAGGGGAGGTGTGATCAGCCTCGAGACGCCTCAGCGGAAATGGGCCTCATCTCGCCTGGAGGGGAGAACCTCCTGGATTTTCTCGAGTTGCGGCAGGTCTTCTCGAGTTACGATGGGGACCTCAGGGACCCGCTCTGGTGGCCTCAGGAAAGGCCAGTCCCCATGCGAGTTGCTAGGGGACCTCTCGGGATTCCTCTCCCGTCCATGCCGGGGCCTCAGTCCTTGTGTGGAGTCGGGGCCGGAACCTGAGGATTCCTCTCCAGTGTTGCCATGGATCTTGGGCTGCTTCTGAGTCTCCCCAGGGGAGTCAGGCCTCGTCTCGAGTGGGGGCATGCACGTGCGCTTTCCTCCCGAGCTGCAGCAGTAGTGTCACGCTTCCTGTCACGTGGATCAAGGGATCTGTGGCTTTCCCTCGAGGCTGTCCCTCGAGGCTTTCCCACGAGGCTTTCCCACAGGGCTGTGCCACGTGCCACCTTAGTGTGAGTCGATCCTCGGCGTGAAAGACGAGCCGGTGAAGGGAAAAGAGGTTCCTCTGGAATGGACTGAGACATCTGGGGGACTCTTGAATTGGTGGCATGACCGTGGAGTTCCTCTCGCCGTTCCTGTTGAGAGGGCCTCCTCTTGAGATGCGACGGGAACGCCGGGAACTCTTTCCCGACGAAGCAGGGAAAGGATCCCTCATCTCGAGCTACGAGGCGGAAACGGGGCTCCTCTGGATGTGGGCGGGACCCTCGTGATTCCTCTCGAGTGGAGACGGGTATGTCGGGGAACTTCTTGATTTGCACCAAGGGTGTGAAGGACCCTTTGGAAGTTCCAGAGGGGAGGTGTGATCAGCCTCGAGACGCCTCAGCGGAAATGGGCCTCATCTCGCCTGGAGGGGAGAACCTCCTGGATTTTCTCGAGTTGCGGCAGGTCTTCTCGAGTTACGACGGGGACCTCAGGGACCCGCTCTGGTGGCCTCAGGAAAGGCCAGTCCCCATGCGAGTTGCTAGGGGACCTCTCGGGATTCCTCTCCCGTCCATGCCGGGGCCTCAGTCCTTGTGTGGAGTCGGGGCCGGAACCTGAGGATTCCTCTCCAGTGTTGCCATGGATCTTGGGCTGCTTCTGAGTCTCCCCAGGGGAGTCAGGCGTCGTCTCGAGTGGGGGCATGCACGTGCGCTTTCCTCCCGAGCTGCAGCAGTAGTGTCACGCTTCCTGTCACGTGGATCAAGGGATCTGTGGCTTTCCCTCGAGGCTGTCCCTCGAGGCTTTCCCACGAGGCTTTCCCACAGGGCTGTGCCACGTGCCACCTTGGTGTGAGTCGATCCTCGGCGTGAAAGACGAGCCGGTGAAGGGAAAAGAGGTTCCTCTGGAATGGACTGAGACATCTGCGGGTCTCTTGGAATGGTGGCACGACCCTGGAGTTCCTCTCGCCGTTCCTGTTGAGAGGGCCTCCTCTTGAGATGCGACGGGAACGCCGGGAACTCTTTCCCGACGAAGCAGGGAAAGGATCCCTCATCTCGAGCTACGAGGCGGAAACGGGGCTCCTCTGGATGTGGGCGGGACCCTCGTGATTCCTCTCGAGTGGAGACGGGTATGTCGGGGAACTTCTTGATTTGCACCAAGGGTGTGAAGGACCCTTTCGAAGTTCCAGAGGGGAGGTGTGATCAGCCTCGAGACGCCTCAGCGGAAATGGGCCTCATCTCGCCTGGAGGGGAGAACCTCCTGGATTTTCTCGAGTTGCGGCAGGTCTTCTCGAGTTACGACGGGGACCTCAGGGACCCGCTCTGGTGGCCTCAGGAAAGGCCAGACCCCATGCGAGTTGCTAGGGGACCTTTCGGGATTCCTCTCCCGTCCATGCCGGGGCCTCAGTCCTTGTGTGGAGTCGGGGCCGGAACCTGAGGATTCCTCTCCAGTGTTGCCATGGGTCTTGGGGTGCTTCTGAGTCTCCCCAGGGGAGTCAGGCCTCGTCTCGAGTGGGGGCATGCACGTGCGCTTTCCTCCCGAGCTGCAGCAGTAGTGTCACGCTTCCTGTCACGTGGATCAAGGGATCTGTGGCTTTCCCTCGAGGCTGTCCCTCGAGGCTTTCCCACGAGGCTTTCCCACAGGGCTGTGCCACGTGCCACCTTGGTGTGAGTCGGTCCTCGGCGTGAAAGACGAGCCGGTGAAGGGAAAAGAGGTTAATCTGGAATGGACTGAGACATCTGGGGGACTCTTGGAATGGTGGCACGACACTGGAGTTCCTCTCGCCGTTCCTGTTGAGAGGACCTCCTCTTGAGATGCGACGGGAACGCCGGGAACTCTTTCCCGACGAAGCAGGGAAAGGATCCCTCATCTCGAGCTACGAGGCGGAAACGGGGCTCCTCTGGATGTGGGCGGGACCCTCGTGATTCCTCTCGAGTGGAGACGGGTATGTCGGGGAACTTCTTGATTTGCACCAAGGGTGTGAAGGACCCTTTCGAAGTTCCAGAGGGGAGGTGTGATCAGCCTCGAGACGCCTCAGCGGAAATGGGCCTCATCTCGCCTGGAGGGGAGAACCTCCTGGATTTTCTCGAGTTGCGGCAGGTCTTCTCGAGTTACGACGGGGACCTCAGGGACCCGCTCTGGTGGCCTCAGGAAAGGCCAGTCCCCATGCGAGTTGCTAGGGGACCTCTCGGGATTCCTCTCCCGTCCATGCCGGGGCCTCAGTCCTTGTGTGGAGTCGGGGCCGGAACCTGAGGATTCCTCTCCAGTGTTGCCATGGATCTTGGGCTGCTTCTGAGTCTCCCCAGGGGAGTCAGGCCTCGTCTCGAGTGGGGGCATGCACGTGCGCTTTCCTCCCGAGCTGCAGCAGTAGTGTCACGCTTCCTGTCACGTGGATCAAGGGATCTGTGGCTTTCCCTCGAGGCTGTCCCTCGAGGCTTTCCCACGAGGCTTTCCCACAGGGCTGTGCCACGTGCCACCTTGGTGTGAGTCGATCCTCGGCGTGAAAGACGAGCCGGTGAAGGGAAAAGAGGTTCCTCTGGAATGGACTGAGACATCTGGGGGACTCTTGAATTGGTGGCACGACCGTGGAGTTCCTCTCGCCGTTCCTGTTGAGAGGGCCTCCTCTTGAGATGCGACGGGAACGCCGGGAACTCTTTCCCGACGAAGCAGGGAAAGGATCCCTCATCTCGAGCTACGAGGCGGAAACGGGGCTCCTCTGGATGTGGGCGGGACCCTCGTGATTCCTCTCGAGTGGAGACGGGTATGTCGGGGAACTTCTTGATTTGCACCAAGGGTGTGAAGGACCCTTTCGAAGTTCCAGAGGGGAGGTGTGATCAGCCTCGAGACGCCTCAGCGGAAATGGGCCTCATCTCGCCTGGAGGGGAGAACCTCCTGGATTTTCTCGAGTTGCGGCAGGTCTTCTCGAGTTACGACGGGGACCTCAGGGACCCGCTCTGGTGGCCTCAGAAAGGCCAGTCCCCATGCGAGTTGCTAGGGGACCTCTCGGGATTCCTCTCCCGTCCATGCCGGGGCCTCAGTCCTTGTGTGGAGTCGGGGCCGGAACCTGAGGATTCCTCTCCAGTGTTGCCATGGATCTTGGGCTGCTTCTGAGTCTCCCCAGGGGAGTCAGGCCTCGTCTCGAGTGGGGGCATGCACGTGCGCTTTCCTCCCGAGCTGCAGCAGTAGTGTCACGCTTCCTGTCACGTGGATCAAGGGATCTGTGGCTTTCCCTCGAGGCTGTCCCTCGAGGCTTTCCCACGAGGCTTTCCCACAGGGCTGTGCCACGTGCCACCTTGGTGTGAGTCGATCCTCGGCGTGAAAGACGAGCCGGTGAAGGGAAAAGAGGTTCCTCTGGAATGGACTGAGACATCTGGGGGACTCTTGAATTGGTGGCACGACCGTGGAGTTCCTCTCGCCGTTCCTGTTGAGAGGGCCTCCTCTTGAGATGCGACGGGAACGCCGGGAACTCTTTCCCGACGAAGCAGGGAAAGGATCCCTCATCTCGAGCTACGAGGCGGAAACGGGGCTCCTCTGGATGTGGGCGGGACCCTCGTGATTCCTCTCGAGTGGAGACGGGTATGTCGGGGAACTTCTTGATTTGCACCAAGGGTGTGAAGGACCCTTTGGAAGTTCCAGAGGGGAGGTGTGATCAGCCTCGAGACGCCTCAGCGGAAATGGGCCTCATCTCGCCTGGAGGGGAGAACCTCCTGGATTTTCTCGAGTTGCGGCAGGTCTTCTCGAGTTACGACGGGGACCTCAGGGACCCGCTCTGGTGGCCTCAGGAAAGGCCAGTCCCCATGCGAGTTGCTAGGGGACCTCTCGGGATTCCTCTCCCGTCCATGCCGGGGCCTCAGTCCTTGTGTGGAGTCGGGGCCGGAACCTGAGGATTCCTCTCCAGTGTTGCCATGGATCTTGGGCTGCTTCTGAGTCTCCCCAGGGGAGTCAGGCGTCGTCTCGAGTGGGGGCATGCACGTGCGCTTTCCTCCCGAGCTGCAGCAGTAGTGTCACGCTTCCTGTCACGTGGATCAAGGGATCTGTGGCTTTCCCTCGAGGCTGTCCCTCGAGGCTTTCCCACGAGGCTTTCCCACAGGGCTGTGCCACGTGCCACCTTGGTGTGAGTCGATCCTCGGCGTGAAAGACGAGCCGGTGAAGGGAAAAGAGGTTCCTCTGGAATGGACTGAGACATCTGGGGGACTCTTGAATTGGTGGCACGACCCTGGAGTTCCTCTCGCCGTTCCTGTTGAGAGGGCCTCCTCTTGAGATGCGACGGGAACGCCGGGAACTCTTTCCCGACGAAGCAGGGAAAGGATCCCTCATCTCGAGCTACGAGGCGGAAACGGGGCTCCTCTGGATGTGGGCGGGACCCTCGTGATTCCTCTCGAGTGGAGACGGGTATGTCGGGGAACTTCTTGATTTGCACCAAGGGTGTGAAGGACCCTTTCGAAGTTCCAGAGGGGAGGTGTGATCAGCCTCGAGACGCCTCAGCGGAAATGGGCCTCATCTCGCCTGGAGGGGAGAACCTCCTGGATTTTCTCGAGTTGTGGCAGGTCTTCTCGAGTTACGACGGGGACCTCAGGGACCCGCTCTGGTGGCCTCAGGAAAGGCCAGTCCCCATGCGAGTTGCTAGGGGACCTCTCGGGGTTCCTCTCCCGTCCATGCCGGGGCCTCAGTCCTTGTGTGGAGTCGGGGCCGGAAACTGAGGATTCCTCTCCAGTGTTGCCATGGATCTCGGGGTGCTTCTGAGTCTCCCCAGGGGAGTCAGGCCTCGTCTCGAGTGGGGGCATGCACGTGCGCTTTCCTCCCGAGCTGCAGCAGTAGTGTCACGCTTCCTGTCACGTGGATCAAGGGATCTGTGGCTTTCCCTCGAGGCTGTCCCTCGAGGCTTTCCCACGAGGCTTTCCCACAGGGCTGTGCCACGTGCCACCTTGGTGTGAGTCGATCCTCGGCGTGAAAGACGAGCCGGTGAAGGGAAAAGAGGTTCCTCTGGAATGGACTGAGACATCTGCGGGACTCTTGGAATGGTGGCACGACCCTGGAGTTCCTCTCGCCGTTCCTGTTGAGAGGGCCTCCTCTTGAGATGCGACGGGAACGCCGGGAACTCTTTCCCGACGAAGCAGGGAAAGGATCCCTCACCTCGAGCTACGAGGCGGAAACGGGGCTCCTCTGGATGTGGGCGGGATCCTCGTGATTCCTCTCGAGTGGAGACGGGTATGTCGGGGAACTTCTTGATTTGCACCAAGGGTGTGAAGGACCCTTTCGAAGTTCCAGAGGGGAGGTGTGATCAGCCTCGAGACGCCTCAGCGGAAATGGGCCTCATCTCGCCTGGAGGGGAGAACCTCCTGGATTTTCTCGAGTTGCGGCAGGTCTTCTCGAGTTACGACGGGGACCTCAGGGACCCGCTCTGGTGGCCTCAGGAAAGGCCAGTCCCCATGCGAGTTGCTAGGGGACCTCTCGGGATTCCTCTCCCGTCCATGCCGGGGCCTCAGTCCTTGTGTGGAGTCGGGGCCGGAACCTGAGGATTCCTCTCCAGTGTTGCCATGGATCTTGGGCTGCTTCTGAGTCTCCCCAGGGGAGTCAGGCCTCGTCTCGAGTGGGGGCATTCACGTGCGCTTTCCTCCCGAGCTGCAGCAGTAGTGTCACGCTTCCTGTCACGTGGATCAAGGGATCTGTGGCTTTCCCTCGAGGCTGTCCCTCGAGGCTTTCCCACGAGGCTTTCCCACAGGGCTGTGCCACGTGCCACCTTGGTGTGAGTCGATCCTCGGCGTGAAAGACGAGCCGGTGAAGGGAAAAGAGGTTCCTCTGGAATGGACTGAGACATCTGCGGGACTCTTGGAATGGTGGCACGACCCTGGAGTTCCTCTCGCCGTTCCTGTTGAGAGGGCCTCCTCTTGAGATGCGACGGGAACGCCGGGAACTCTTTCCCGACGAAGCAGGGAAAGGATCCCTCATCTCGAGCTACGAGGCGGAAACGGGGCTCCTCTGGATGTGGGCGGGACCCTCGTGATTCCTCTCGAGTGGAGACGGGTATGTCGGGGAACTTCTTGATTTGCACCAAGGGTGTGAAGGACCCTTTCGAAGTTCCAGAGGTGAGGTGTGATCAGCCTCGAGACGCCTCAGCGGAAATGGGCCTCATCTCGCCTGGAGGGGAGAACCTCCTGGATTTTCTCGAGTTGCGGCAGGTCTTCTCGAGTTACGACGGGGACCTCAGGGACCCGCTCTGGTGGCCTCAGGAAAGGCCAGTCCCCATGCGAGTTGCTAGGGGACCTCTCGGGATTCCTCTCCCGTCCATGCCGGGGCCTCAGTCCTTGTGTGGAGTCGGGGCCGGAACCTGAGGATTCCTCTCCAGTGTTGCCATGGATCTTGGGCTGCTTCTGAGTCTCCCCAGAGGAGTCAGGCGTCGTCTCGAGTGGGGGCATGCACGTGCGCTTTCCTCCCGAGCTGCAGCAGTAGTGTCACGCTTCCTGTCACGTGGATCAAGGGATCTGTGGCTTTCCCTCGAGGCTGTCCCTCGAGGCTTTCCCACGAGGCTTTCCCACAGGGCTGTGCCACGTGCCACCTTGGTGTGAGTCGATCCTCGGCGTGAAAGACGAGCCGGTGAAGGGAAAAGAGGTTCCTCTGGAATGGACTGAGACATCTGCGGGACTCTTGGAATGGTGGCACGACCCTGGAGTTCCTCTCGCCGTTCCTGTTGAGAGGGCCTCCTCTTGAGATGCGACGGGAACGCCGGGAACTCTTTCCCGACGAAACAGGGAAAGGATCCCTCATCTCGAGCTACGAGGCGGAAACGGGGCTCCTCTGGATGTGGGCGGGACCCTCGTGATTCCTCTCGAGTGGAGACGGGTATGTCGGGGAACTTCTTGATTTGCACCAAGGGTGTGAAGGACCCTTTCGAAGTTCCAGAGGTGAGGTGTGATCAGCCTCGAGACGCCTCAGCGGAAATGGGCCTCATCTCGCCTGGAGGGGAGAACCTCCTGGATTTTCTCGAGTTGCGGCAGGTCTTCTCGAGTTACGACGGGGACCTCAGGGACCCGCTCTGGTGGCCTCAGGAAAGGCCAGTCCCCATGCGAGTTGCTAGGGGACCTCTCGGGATTCCTCTCCCGTCCATGCCGGGGCCTCAGTCCTTGTGTGGAGTCGGGGCCGGAACCTGAGGATTCCTCTCCAGTGTTGCCATGGATCTTGGGCTGCTTCTGAGTCTCCCCAGAGGAGTCAGGCGTCGTCTCGAGTGGGGGCATGCACGTGCGCTTTCCTCCCGAGCTGCAGCAGTAGTGTCACGCTTCCTGTCACGTGGATCAAGGGATCTGTGGCTTTCCCTCGAGGCTGTCCCTCGAGGCTTTCCCACGAGGCTTTCCCACAGGGCTGTGCCACGTGCCACCTTGGTGTGAGTCGATCCTCGGCGTGAAAGACGAGCCGGTGAAGGGAAAAGAGGTTCCTCTGGAATGGACTGAGACATCTGCGGGACTCTTGGAATGGTGGCACGACCCTGGAGTTCCTCTCGCCGTTCCTGTTGAGAGGGCCTCCTCTTGAGATGCGACGGGAACGCCGGGAACTCTTTCCCGACGAAGCAGGGAAAGGATCCCTCATCTCGAGCTACGAGGCGGAAACGGGGCTCCTCTGGATGTGGGCGGGACCCTCGTGATTCCTCTCGAGTGGAGACGGGTATGTCGGGGAACTTCTTGATTTGCACCAAGGGTGTGAAGGACCCTTTCGAAGTTCCAGAGGTGAGGTGTGATCAGCCTCGAGACGCCTCAGCGGAAATGGGCCTCATCTCGCCTGGAGGGGAGAACCTCCTGGATTTTCTCGAGTTGCGGCAGGTCTTCTCGAGTTACGACGGGGACCTCAGGGACCCGCTCTGGTGGCCTCAGGAAAGGCCAGTCCCCATGCTAGTTGCTAGGGGACCTCTCGGGATTCCTCTCCCGTCCATGCCGGGGCCTCAGTCCTTGTGTGGAGTCGGGGCCGGAACCTGAGGATTCCTCTCCAGTGTTGCCATGGATCTTGGGCTGCTTCTGAGTCTCCCCAGGGGAGTCAGGCCTCGTCTCGAGTGGGGGCATGCACGTGCGCTTTCCTCCCGAGCTGCAGCAGTAGTGTCACGCTTCCTGTCACGTGGATCAAGGGATCTGTGGCTTTCCCTCGAGGCTGTCCCTCGAGGCTTTCCCACGAGGCTTTCCCACAGGGCTGTGCCACGTGCCACCTTGGTGTGAGTCGATCCTCGGCGTGAAAGACGAGCCGGTGAAGGGAAAAGAGGTTCCTCTGGAATGGACTGAGACATCTGCGGGACTCTTGGAATGGTGGCACGACCCTGGAGTTCCTCTCGCCGTTCCTGTTGAGAGGGCCTCCTCTTGAGATGCGACGGGAACGCCGGGAACTCTTTCCCGACGAAGCAGGGAAAGGATCCCTCATCTCGAGCTACGAGGCGGAAACGGGGCTCCTCTGGATGTGGGCGGGACCCTCGTGATTCCTCTCGAGTGGAGACGGGTATGTCGGGGAACTTCTTGATTTGCACCAAGGGTGTGAAGGACCCTTTCGAAGTTCCAGAGGTGAGGTGTGATCAGCCTCGAGACGCCTCAGCGGAAATGGGCCTCATCTCGCCTGGAGGGGAGAACCTCCTGGATTTTCTCGAGTTGCGGCAGGTCTTCTCGAGTTACGACGGGGACCTCAGGGACCCGCTCTGGTGGCCTCAGGAAAGGCCAGTCCCCATGCGAGTTGCTAGGGGACCTCTCGGGATTCCTCTCCCGTCCATGCCGGGGCCTCAGTCCTTGTGTGGAGTCGGGGCCGGAACCTGAGGATTCCTCTCCAGTGTTGCCATGGATCTTGGGGTGCTTCTGAGTCTCCCCAGAGGAGTCAGGCGTCGTCTCGAGTGGGGGCATGCACGTGCGCTTTCCTCCCGAGCTGCAGCAGTAGTGTCACGCTTCCTGTCACGTGGATCAAGGGATCTGTGGCTTTCCCTCGAGGCTGTCCCTCGAGGCTTTCCCACGAGGCTTTCCCACAGGGCTGTGCCACGTGCCACCTTGGTGTGAGTCGATCCTCGGCGTGAAAGACGAGCCGGTGAAGGGAAAAGAGGTTCCTCTGGAATGGACTGAGACATCTGGGGGACTCTTGGAATGGTGGCACGACCCTGGAGTTCCTCTCGCCGTTCCTGTTGAGAGGGCCTCCTCTTGAGATGCGACGGGAACGCCGGGAACTCTTTCCCGAAGAAGCAGGGAAAGGATCCCTCATCTCGAGCTACGAGGCGGAAACGGGGCTCCTCTGGATGTGGGCGGGACCCTCGTGATTCCTCTCGAGTGGAGACGGGTATGTCGGGGAACTTCTTGATTTGCACCAAGGGTGTGAAGGACCCTTTCGAAGTTCCAGAGGGGAGGTGTGATCAGCCTCGAGACGCCTCAGCGGAAATGGGCCTCATCTCGCCTGGAGGGGAGAACCTCCTGGATTTTCTCGAGTTGCGGCAGGTCTTCTCGAGTTACGACGGGGACCTCAGGGACCCGCTCTGGTGGCCTCAGGAAAGGCCAGTCCCCATGCGAGTTGCTAGGGGACCTCTCGGGATTCCTCTCCCGTCCATGCCGGGGCCTCAGTCCTTGTGTGGAGTCGGGGCCGGAACCTGAGGATTCCTCTCCAGTGTTGCCATGGATCTTGGGCTGCTTCTGAGTCTCCCCAGGGGAGTCAGGCGTCGTCTCGAGTGGGGGCATGCACGTGCGCTTTCCTCCCGAGCTGCAGCAGTAGTGTCACGCTTCCTGTCACGTGGATCAAGGGATCTGTGGCTTTCCCTCGAGGCTGTCCCTCGAGGCTTTCCCACGAGGCTTTCCCACAGGGCTGTGCCACGTGCCACCTTGGTGTGAGTCGATCCTCGGCGTGAAAGACGAGCCGGTGAAGGGAAAAGAGGTTCCTCTGGAATGGACTGAGACATCTGCGGGACTCTTGGAATGGTGGCACAACCCTGGAGTTCCTCTCGCCGTTCCTGTTGAGAGGGCCTCCTCTTGAGATGCGACGGGAACGCCGGGAACTCTTTCCCGACGAAGCAGGGAAAGGATCCCTCATCTCGAGCTACGAGGCGGAAACGGGGCTCCTCTGGATGTGGGCGGGACCCTCGTGATTCCTCTCGAGTGGAGACGGGTATGTCGGGGAACTTCTTGATTTGCACCAAGGGTGTGAAGTACCCTTTGGAAGTTCCAGAGGTGAGGTGTGATCAGCCTCGAGACGCCTCAGCGGAAATGGGCCTCATCTCGCCTGGAGGGGAGAACCTCCTGGATTTTCTCGAGTTGCGGCAGGTCTTCTCGAGTTACGACGGGGACCTCAGGGACCCGCTCTGGTGGCCTCAGGAAAGGCCAGACCCCACGCGAGTTGCTAGGGGACCTTTCGGGATTCCTCTCCCGTCCATGCCGGGGCCTCAGTCCTTGTGTGGAGTCGGGGCCGGAACCTGAGGATTCCTCTCCAGTGTTGCCATGGGTCTTGGGGTGCTTCTGAGTCTCCCCAGGGGAGTCAGGCCTCGTCTCGAGTGGGGGCATGCACGTGCGCTTTCCTCCCGAGCTGCAGCAGTAGTGTCACGCTTCCTGTCACGTGGATCAAGGGATCTGTGGCTTTCCCTCGAGGCTGTCCCTCGAGGCTTTCCCACGAGGCTTTCCCACAGGGCTGTGCCACGTGCCACCTTGGTGTGAGTCGGTCCTCGGCGTGAAAGACGAGCCGGTGAAGGGAAAAGAGGTTCCTCTGGAATGGACTGAGACATCTGCGGGACTCTTGGAATGGTGGCACGACCCTGGAGTTCCTCTCGCCGTTCCTGTTGAGAGGGCCTCCTCTTGAGATGCGACGGGAACGCCGGGAACTCTTTCCCGACGAAGCAGGGAAAGGATCCCTCATCTCGAGCTACGAGGCGGAAACGGGGCTCCTCTGGATGTGGGCGGGACCCTCGTGATTCCTCTCGAGTGGAGACGGGTATGTCGGGGAACTTCTTGATTTGCACCAAGGGTGTGAAGGACCCTTTCGAAGTTCCAGAGGGGAGGTGTGATCAGCCTCGAGACGCCTCAGCGGAAATGGGCCTCATCTCGCCTGGAGGGGAGAACCTCCTGGATTTTCTCGAGTTGCGGCAGGTCTTCTCGAGTTACGATGGGGACCTCAGGGACCCGCTCTGGTGGCCTCAGGAAAGGCCAGTCCCCATGCGAGTTGCTAGGGGACCTCTCGGGATTCCTCTCCCGTCCATGCCGGGGCCTCAGTCCTTGTGTGGAGTCGGGGCCGGAACCTGAGGATTCCTCTCCAGTGTTGCCATGGATCTTGGGCTGATTCTGAGTCTCCCCAGGGGAGTCAGGCCTCGTCTCGAGTGGGGGCATGCACGTGCGCTTTCCTCCCGAGCTGCAGCAGTAGTGTCACGCTTCCTGTCACGTGGATCAAGGGATCTGTGGCTTTCCCTCGAGGCTGTCCCTCGAGGCTTTCCCACGAGGCTTTCCCACAGGGCTGTGCCACGTGCCACCTTGGTGTGAGTCGATCCTCGGCGTGAAAGACGAGCCGGTGAAGGGAAAAGAGGTTCCTCTGGAATGGACTGAGACATCTGGGGGACTCTTGAATTGGTGGCACGACCGTGGAGTTCCTCTCGCCGTTCCTGTTGAGAGGGCCTCCTCTTGAGATGCGACGGGAACGCCGGGAACTCTTTCCCGACGAAGCAGGGAAAGGATCCCTCATCTCGAGCTACGAGGCGGAAACGGGGCTCCTCTGGATGTGGGCGGGACCCTCGTGATTCCTCTCGAGTGGAGACGGCTAGGTCGGGGAACTTCTTCATTTGCACCAAGGGTGTGAAGGACCCTTTCGAAGTTCCAGAGGGGAGGTGTGATCAGCCTCGAGACGCCTCAGCGGAAATGGGCCTCATCTCGCCTGGAGGGGAGAACCTCCTGGATTTTCTCGAGTTGCGGCAGGTCTTCTCGAGTTACGATGGGGACCTCAGGGACCCGCTCTGGTGGCCTCAGGAAAGGCCAGTCCCCATGCGAGTTGCTAGGGGACCTCTCGGGATTCCTCTCCCGTCCATGCCGGGGCCTCAGTCCTTGTGTGGAGTCGGGGCCGGAACCTGAGGATTCCTCTCCAGTGTTGCCATGGATCCTGGGCTGCTTCTGAGTCTCCCCAGGGGAGTCAGGCCTCGTCTCGAGTGGGGGCATGCACGTGCGCTTTCCTCCCGAGCTGCAGCAGTAGTGTCACGCTTCCTGTCACGTGGATCAAGGGATCTGTGGCTTTCCCTCGAGGCTGTCCCTCGAGGCTTTCCCACGAGGCTTTCCCATAGGGCTGTGCCACGTGCCACCTTGGTGTGAGTCGATCCTCGGTGTGAATGACGAGCCGGTGAAGGGAAAAGAGGTTCCTCTGGAATGGACTGAGACATCTGCGGGACTCTTGGAATGGTGGCACGACCCTGGAGTTCCTCTCGCCGTTCCTGTTGAGAGGGCCTCCTCTTGAGATGCGACGGGAACGCCGGGAACTCTTTCCCGACGAAGCAGGGAAAGGATCCCTCATCTCGAGCTACGAGGCGGAAACGGGGCTCCTCTGGATGTGGGCGGGACCCTCGTGATTCCTCTCGAGTGGAGACGGGTATGTCGGGGAACTTCTTGATTTGCACCAAGGGTGTGAAGGACCCTTTCGAAGTTCCAGAGGTGAGGTGTGATCAGCCTCGAGACGCCTCAGCGGAAATGGGCCTCATCTCGCCTGGAGGGGAGAACCTCCTGGATTTTCTCGAGTTGCGGCAGGTCTTCTCGAGTTACGACGGGGACCTCAAGGACCCGCTCTGGTGGCCTCAGGAAAGGCCAGTCCCCATGCGAGTTGCTAGGGGACCTCTCGGGATTCCTCTCCCGTCCATGCCGGGGCCTCAGTCCTTCTGTGGAGTCGGGGCCGGAACCTGAGGATTCCTCTCCAGTGTTGCCATGGATCTTGGGCTGCTTCTGAGTCTCCCCAGGGGAGTCAGGCCTCGTCTCGAGTGGGGGCATGCACGTGCGCTTTCCTCCCGAGCTGCAGCAGTAGTGTCACGCTTCCTGTCACGTGGATCAAGGGATCTGTGGCTTTCCCTCGAGGCTGTCCCTCGAGGCTTTCCCACGAGGCTTTCCCACAGGGCTGTGCCACGTGCCACCTTGGTGGGAGTCGATCCTCGGCGTGAAAGACGAGCCGGTGAAGGGAAAAGAGGTTCCTCTGGAATGGACTGAGACATCTGCGGGACTCTTGGAATGGTGGCACGACCCTGGAGTTCCTCTCGCCGTTCCTGTTGAGAGGGCCTCCTCTTGAGATGCGACGGGAACGCCGGGAACTCTTTCCCGACGAAGCAGGGAAAGGATCCCTCATCTCGAGCTACGAGGCGGAAACGGGGCTCCTCTGGATGTGGGCGGGACCCTCGTGATTCCTCTCGAGTGGAGACGGGTATGTCGGGGAACTTCTTGATTTGCACCAAGGGTGTGAAGGACCCTTTCGAAGTTCCAGAGGGGAGGTGTGATCAGCCTCGAGACGCCTCAGCGGAAATGGGCCTCATCTCGCCTGGAGGGGAGAACCTCCTGGATTTTCTCGAGTTGCGGCAGGTCTTCTCGAGTTACGATGGGGACCTCAGGGACCCGCTCTGGTGGCCTCAGGAAAGGCCAGTCCCCATGCGAGTTGCTAGGGGACCTCTCGGGATTCCTCTCCCGTCCATGCCGGGGCCTCAGTCCTTGTGTGGAGTCGGGGCCGGAACCTGAGGATTCCTCTCCAGTGTTGCCATGGATCTCGGGGTGCTTCTGAGTCTCCACAGGGGAGTCAGCCCTCGTCTCGAGTGGGGGCATGCACGTGCGCTTTCCTCCCGAGCTGCAGCAGTAGTGTCACGCTTCCTGTCATGTGGATCAAGGGATCTGTGGCTTTCCCTCGAGGCTGTCCCTCGAGGCTTTCCCACGAGGCTTTCCCACAGGGCTGTGCCACGTGCCACCTTGGTGTGAGTCGATCCTCGGCGTGAAAGACGAGCCGGTGAAGGGAAAAGAGGTTCCTCTGGAATGGACTGAGACATCTGGGGGACTCTTGGAATGGTGGCACGACCCTGGAGTTCCTCTCGCCGTTCCTGTTGAGAGGGCCTCCTCTTGAGATGCGACGGGAACGCCGGGAACTCTTTCCGGAAGAAGCAGGGAAAGGATCCCTCATCTCGAGCTACGAGGCCGAAACGGGGCTCCTCTGGATGTGGGCGGGACCCTCGTGATTCCTCTCGAGTGGAGACGGCTAGGTCGGGGAACTTCTGGATTTGCACCAAGGGTGTGAAGGACCCTTTGGAAGTTCCAGAGGTGAGGTGTGATCAGCCTCGAGACGCCTCAGCGGAAATGGGCCTCATCTCGCCTGGAGGGGAGAACCTCCTGGATTTTCTCGAGTTGCGGCAGGTCTTCTCGAGTTACGTCGGGGACCTCAGGGACCCGCTCTGGTGGCCTCAGGAAAGGCCAGTCCCCATGCGAGTTGCTAGGGGACCTCTCGGGATTCCTCTCCCGTCCATGCCGGGGCCTCAGTCCTTGTGTGGAGTCGGGGCCGGAACCTGAGGATTCCTCTCCAGTGTTGCCATGGATCTCGGGGTGCTTCTGAGTCTCCCCAGGGGAGTCAGGCCTCGTCTCGAGTGGGGGCATGCACGTGCGCTTTCCTCCCGAGCTGCAGCAGTAGTGTCACGCTTCCTGTCACGTGGATCAAGGGATCTGTGGCTTTCCCTCGAGGCTGTCCCTCGAGGCTTTCCCACGAGGCTTTCCCACAGGGCTGTGCCACGTGCCACCTTGGTGTGAGTCGATCCTCGGCGTGAAAGACGAGCCGGTGAAGGGAAAAGAGGTTCCTCTGGAATGGACTCAGACATCTGGGAGACTCTTGGAATGGTGGCACGACCCTGGAGTTCCTCTCGCCGTTCCTGTTGAGAGGGCCTCCTCTTGAGATGCGACGGGAACGCCGGGAACTCTTTCCCGACGAAGCAGGGAAAGGATCCCTCATCTCGAGCTACGAGGCGGAAACGGGGCTCCTCTGGATGTGGGCGGGACCGTCGTGATTCCTCTCGAGTGGAGACGGGTATGTCGGGGAACTTCTTGATTTGCACCAAGGGTGTGAAGGACCCTTTCGAAGTTCCAGAGGGGAGGTGTGATCAGCCTCGAGACGCCTCAGCGGAAATGGGCCTCATCTCGCCTAGAGGGGAGAACTTCCTGGATTTTCTCGAGTTGCGGCAGGTCTACTCGAGTTACGACGGGGACCTCAGGGACTCGCTCTGGTGGCCTCAGGAAAGGCCAGTCCCCATGCGAGTTGCTAGGGGACCTCTCGGGATTCCTCTCCCGTCCATGCCGGGGCCTCAGTCCTTGTGTGGAGTCGGGGCCGGAACCTGAGGATTCCTCTCCAGTGTTGCCATGGATCTTGGGGTGCTTCTGAGTCTCCCCAGGGGAGTCAGGCCTCGTCTCGGGAGGGGGCATGCACGTGCGCTTTCCTCCCGAGCTGCAGCAGTAGTGTCACGCTTCCTGTCACGTGGATCAAGGGATCTGTGGCTTTCCTTCGAGGCTGTCCCTCGAGGCTTTCCCACGAGGCTTTCCCACAGGGCTGTGCCACGTGCCACCTTGGTGTGAGTCGATCCTCGGCGTGAAAGACGAGCCGGTGAAGGGAAAAGAGGTTCCTCTGGAATGGACTGAGACATCTGGGGGACTCTTGGAATGGTGGCACGACCCTGGAGTTCCTCTCGCCGTTCCTGTTGAGAGGGCCTCCTCTTGAGATGCGACGGGAACGCCGGGAACTATTTCCTGACGAAGCAGGGAAAGGATCCCTCATCTCGAGCTACGAGGCGGAAACGGGGCTCCTCTGGATGTGGGCGGGACCCTCGTGATTCCTCTCGAGTGGAGACGGCTAGGTCGGGGAACTTCTGGATTTGCACCAAGGGTGTGAAGGACCCTTTGGAAGTTCCAGAGGTGAGGTGTGATCAGCCTCGAGACGCCTCAGCGGAAATGGGCCTCATCTCGCCTGGAGGGGAGAACCTCCTGGATTTTCTCGAGTTGCGGCAGGTCTTCTCGAGTTACGACGGGGACCTCAGGGACCCGCTCTGGTGGCCTCAGGAAAGGAGAGTCCCCATGCGAGTTGCTAGGGGACCTCTCGGGATTCCTCTCCCGTCCATGCCGGGGCCTCAGTCCTTGTGTGGAGTCGGGGCCGGAACCTGAGGATTCCTCTCCAGTGTTGCCATGGATCTCGGGGTGCTTCTGAGTCTCCCCAGGGGAGTCAGGCCTCGTCTCGAGTGGGGGCATGCACGTGCGCTTTCCTCCCGAGCTGCAGCAGTAGTGTCACGCTTCCTGTCACGTGGATCAAGGGATCTGTGGCTTTCCCTCGAGGCTGTCCCTCGAGGCTTTCCCACGAGGCTTTCCCACAGGGCTGTGCCACGTGCCACCTTGGTGTGAGTCGATCCTCGGCGTGAAATACGAGCCGGTGAAGGGAAAAGAGGTTCCTCTGGAATGGACTGAGACATCTGGGGGACTCTTGGAATGGTGGCACGACCCTGGAGTTCCTCTCGCCATTCCTGTTGAGAGGGCCTCCTCTTGAGATGCGACGGGAACGCCGGGAACTCTTTCCCGACGAAGCAGGGAAAGGATCCCTCATCTCGAGCTACGAGGCGGAAACGGGGCTCCTCTGGATGTGGGCGGGACCCTCGTGATTCCTCTCGAGTGGAGACGGCTAGGTCGGGGAACTTCTTGATTTGCACCAAGGGTGTGAAGGACCCTTTCGAAGTTCCAGAGGGGAGGTGTGATCAGCCTCGAGACGCCTCAGCGGAAATGGGCCTCATCTCGCCTGGAGGGGAGAACCCCCTGGATTTTCTCCAGTTGCGGCAGGTCTTCTCGAGTTACAACGGGGACCTCAGGGACCCGCTCTGGTGGCCTCAGGAAAGGCCAGTCCCCATGCGAGTTGCTAGGGGACCTCTCGGGATTCCTCTCCCGTCCATGCCGGGGCCTCAGTCCTTGTGTGGAGTCGGGGCCGGAACCTGAGGATTCCTCTCCAGTGTTGCCATGGATCATGGGGTGCTTCTGAGTCTCCCCAGGGGAGTCAGGGCTCGTCTCGGGTGGGGGCATGCACGTGCGCTTTCCTCCCGAGCTGCAGCAGTAGTGTCACGCTTCCTGTCACGTGGATCAAGGGATCTGTGGCTTTCCCTCGAGGCTGTCCCTCGAGGCTTTCCCACGAGGCTTTCCCACAGGGCTGTGCCACGTGCCACCTTGGTATGAGTCGATCCACGGCGTGAAAGACGAGCCGGTGAAGGGAAAAGTGGTTCCTCTGGAATGGACTGAGACATCTGGGGGACTCTTGGAATGGTGGCACGACCCTGGAGTTCCTCTCGCCGTTCCTGTTGAGAGGGCCTCCTCTTGAGATGCGACGGGAACGCCGGGAACTCTTTCCCGACGAAGCAGGGAAAGGATCCCTCATCTCGAGCTACGAGGCGGAAACGGGGCTCCTCTGGATGTGGGCGGGACCCTCGTGATTCCTCTCGAGTCGAGACGGCTAGGTCGGGGAACTTCTGGATTTGCACCAAGGGTGTGAAGGACCCTTTCGAAGTTCCAGAGGTGAGGTGTGATCAGCCTCGAGACGCCTCAGCGGAAATGGGCCTCATCTCGCCTGGAGGGGAGAACCTCCTGGATTTTCTCGAGTTGCAGCAGGTCTTCTCGGGTTACGACAGGGACCTCAGGGACCCGCTCTGGTGGCCTCAGGAAAGGAGAGTCCCCATGCGAGTTGCTAGGGTACCTCTCGGGATTCCTCTCCCGTCCATGCCGGGGCCTCAGTCCTTGTGTGGAGTCGGGGCCGGAACCTGAGGATTCCTCTCCAGTGTTGCCATGGATCTCGGGGTGCTTCTGAGTCTCCCCAGGGGGGTCAGCCCTCGTCTCGAGTGGGGGCATGCACGTGCGCTTTCCTCCCGAGCTGCAGCAGTAGTGTCACGCTTCCTGTCATGTGGATCAAGGGATCTGTGGCTTTCCCTCGAGGCTGTCCCTCGAGGCTTTCCCACGAGGCTTTCCCACAGGGCTGTGCCACGTGCCACCTTGGTGTGAGTCGATCCTCGGCGTGAAAGACGAGCCGGTGAAGGGAAAAGAGGTTCCTCTGGAATGGACTGAGACATCTGGGGGACTCTTGGAATGGTGGCACGACCCTGGAGTTCCTCTCGCCGTTCCTGTTGAGAGGGCCTCCTCTTGAGATGCGACGGGAACGCCGGGAACTCTTTCCGGACGAAGCAGGGAAAGGATCCCTCATCTCGAGCTACGAGGCCGAAACGGGGCTCCTCTGGATGTGGGCGGGACCCTCGTGATTCCTCTCGAGTGGAGACGGCTAGGTCGGGGAACTTCTGGATTTGCACCAAGGGTGTGAAGGACCCTTTCGAAGTTCCAGAGGGGAGGTGTGATCAGCCTCGAGACGCCTCAGTGGAAATGGGCCTCATCTCGCCTGGAGGGGAGAACCTCCTGGATTTTCTCGAGTTGCGGCAGGTCTTCTCGAGTTACGACGGGGACCTCAGGGACCCGCTCTGGTGGCCTCAGGAAAGGCCAGTCCCCATGCGAGTTGCTAGAGGACCTCTCCGGATTCCTCTCCCGTCCATGCTGGGGCCTCAGTCCTTGTGTGGAGTCGGGGCCGGAACTTGAGGATTCCTCTCCAGTGTTGCCATGGATCTTGGGGTGCTTCTGAGTCTCCCCAGGGGAGTCAGGCCTCGTCTCGAGTGGGGGCATGCACGTGCGCTTTCCTCCCGAGCTGCAGCAGTAGTGTCACGCTTCCTGTCACGTGGATCAAGGGATCTGTGGCTTTCCCTCGAGGCTGTCCCTCGAGGCTTTCCCACGAGGCTTTCCCACAGGGCTGTGCCACGTGCCACCTTGGTGGGAGTCGATCCTCGGCGTGAAAGACGAGCCGGTGAAGGGAAAAGAGGTTCCTCTGGAATGGACTGAGACATCTGGGGGACTCTTGGAATGGTGGCACGACCCTGGAGTTCCCCTCGCCGTTCCCGTTGAGAGGGCCTCCTCTTGAGATGCGACGGGAACGCCGGGAACTCTTTCCCGACGAAGCAGGGAAAGGATCCCTCATCTCGAGCTACGAGGCGGAAACGGGGCTCCTCTGGATGTGGGCGGGACCCTCGTGATTCCTCTCGAGTGGAGATGGCTAGGTCGGGGAACTTCTTGATTTGCGCCAAGGGTGTGAAGGACCCTTTCAAAGTTCCAGAGGTGAGGTGTGATCAGCCTCGAGACGCCTCAGCGGACATGGGCCTCATCTCGCCTGGAGGGGAGAACCTCCTGGATTTTCTCCAGTTGCGGCAGGTCTTCTCGAGTTACGACGGGGACCTCAGGGACCCGCTCTGGTGGCCTCAGGAAAGGCCAGTCCCCATGCGAGTTGCTAGGGGACCTCTCGGGATTCCTCTCCCGTCCATGCCGGGGCCTCAGTCCTTGTGTGGAGTCGGGGCCGGAACCTGAGGATTCCTCTCCAGTGTTGCCATGGATCTCGGGGTGCTTCTGAGTCTCCCCAGGGGAGTCAGGCCTCGTCTCGAGTGGGGGCATGCACGTGCGCTTTCCTCCCGAGCTGCAGCAGTAGTGTCACGCTTCCTGTCACGTGGATCAAGGGATCTGTGGCTTTCCCTCGAGGCTGTCCCTCGAGGCTTTCCCACGAGGCTTTCCCACAGGGCTGTGCCACGTGCCACCTTGGTGTGAGTCGATCCTCGGCGTGAAAGACGAGCCGGTGAAGGGAAAAGAGGTTCCTCTGGAATGGACTGAGACATCTGGGGGACTCTTGGAATGGTGGCATGACCCTGGAGTTCCTCTCGCCGTTCCTGTTGAGAGGGCCTCCTCTTGAGATGCGACGGGAACGCCGGGAACTATTTCCTGACGAAGCAGGGAAAGGATCCCTCATCTCGAGCTACGAGGCGGAAACGGGGCTCCTCTGGATGTGGGCGGGACCCTCGTGATTCCTCTCGAGTGGAGACGTCTAGGTCGGGGAACTTCTGGATTTGCACCAAGGGTGTGAAGGACCCTTTCGAAGTTCCAGAGGTGAGGTGTGATCAGCCTCGAGACGCCTCAGCGGAAATGGGCCTCATCTCGCCTGGAGGGGAGAACCTCCTGGATTTTCTCGAGTTGCGGCAGGTCTTCTCGAGTTACGACGGGGACCTCAGGGACCCGCTCTGGTGGCCTCAGGAAAGGAGAGTCCCCATGCGAGTTGCTAGGGGACCTCTCGGGATTCCTCTCCCGTCCATGCCGGGGCCTCAGTCCTTGTGTGGAGTCGGGGCCGGAACCTGAGGATTCCTCTCCAGTGTTGCCATGGATCTCGGGGTGCTTCTGAGTCTCCCCAGGGGAGTCAGGCCTCGTCTCGAGTGGGGGCATGCACGTGCGCTTTCCTCCCGAGCTGCAGCAGTAGTGTCACGCTTCCTGTCACGTGGATCAAGGGATCTGTGGCTTTCCCTCGAGGCTGTCCCTCGAGGCTTTCCCACGAGGCTTTCCCACAGGGCTGTGCCACGTGCCACCTTGGTGTGAGTCGATCCTCGGCGTGAAAGACGAGCCGGTGAAGGGAAAAGAGGTTCCTCTGGAATGGACTGAGACATCTGGGGGACTCTTGGAATGGTGGCACGACCCTGGAGTTCCTCTCGCCATTCCTGTTGAGAGGGCCTCCTCTTGAGATGCGACGGGAACGCCGGGAACTCTTTCCCGACGAAGCAGGGAAAGGATCCCTCTTCTCGAGCTACGAGGCGGAAACGGGGCTCCTCTGGATGTGGGCGGGACCCTCGTGATTCCTCTCGAGTGGAGACGGCTAGGTCGGGGAACTTCTTCATTTGCACCAAGGGTGTGAAGGACCCTTTCGAAGTTCCAGAGGGGAGGTGTGATCAGCCTCGAGACGCCTCAGCGGAAATGGGCCTCATCTCGCCTGGAGGGGAGAACCCCCTGGATTTTCTCCAGTTGCGGCAGGTCTTCTCGAGTTACAACGGGGACCTCAGGGACCCGCTCTGGTGGCCTCAGGAAAGGCCAGTCCCCATGCGAGTTGCTAGGGGACCTCTCGGGATTCCTCTCCCGTCCATGCCGGGGCCTCAGTCCTTGTGTGGAGTCGGGGCCGGAACCTGAGGATTCCTCTCCAGTGTTGCCATATATCATGGGGTGCTTCTGAGTCTCCCCAGGGGAGTCAGGGCTCGTCTCGGGTGGGGGCATGCACGTGCGCTTTCCTCCCGAGCTGCAGCAGTAGTGTCACGCTTCCTGTCACGTGGATCAAGGGATCTGTGGCTTTCCCTCGAGGCTGTCCCTCGAGGCTTTCCCACGAGGCTTTCCCACAGGGCTGTGCCACGTGCCACCTTGGTATGAGTCGATCCACGGCGTGAAAGACGAGCCGGTGAAGGGAAAAGAGGTTCCTCTGGAATGGACTGAGACATCTGGGGGACTCTTGGAATGGTGGCACGACCCTGGAGTTCCTCTCGCCGTTCCTGTTGAGAGGGCCTCCTCTTGAGATGCGACGGGAACGCCGGGAACTCTTTCCCGACGAAGCAGGGAAAGGATCCCTCATCTCGAGCTACGAGGCGGAAACGGGGCTCCTCTGGATGTGGGCGGGACCCTCGTGATTCCTCTCGAGTGGAGACGGCTAGGTCGGGGAACTTCTGGATTTGCACCAAGGGTGTGAAGGACCCTTTCGAAGTTCCAGAGGTGAGGTGTGATCAGTCTCGAGACGCCTCAGCGGAAATGGGCCTCATCTCGCCTGGAGGGGAGAACCTCCTGGATTTTCTCGAGTTGCAGCAGGTCTTCTCGGGTTACGACGGGGACCTCAGGGACCCGCTCTGGTGGCCTCAGGAAAGGAGAGTCCCCATGCGAGTTGCTAGGGGACCTCTCGGGATTCCTCTCCCGTCCATGCCGGGGCCTCAGTCCTTGTGTGGAGTCGGGGCCGGAACCTGAGGATTCCTCTCCAGTGTTGCCATGGATCTCGGGGTGCTTCTGAGTCTCCCCAGGGGAGTCAGCCCTCGTCTCGAGTGGGGGCATGCACGTGCGCTTTCCTCCCGAGCTGCAGCAGTAGTGTCACGCTTCCTGTCATGTGGATCAAGGGATCTGTGGCTTTCCCTCGAGGCTGTCCCTCGAGGCTTTCATACGAGGCTTTCCCACAGGGCTGTGCCACGTGCCACCTTGGTGTGAGTCGATCCTCGGCGTGAAAGACGAGCCGGTGAAGGGAAAAGAGGTTCCTCTGGAATGGACTGAGACATCTGCGGGACTCTTGGAATGGTGGCACGACCCTGGAGTTCCTCTCGCCGTTCCTGTTGAGAGGGCCTCCTCTTGAGATGCGACGGGAACGCCGGGAACTCTTTCCGGACGAAGCAGGGAAAGGATCCCTCATCTCGAGCTACGAGGCCGAAACGGGGCTCCTCTGGATGTGTGCGGGACCCTCGTGATTCCTCTCGAGTGGAGACGGCTAGGTCGGGGAACTTCTGGATTTGCACCAAGGGTGTGAAGGACCCTTTCGAAGTTCCAGAGGGGAGGTGTGATCAGCCTCGAGACGCCTCAGCGGAAATGGGCCTCATCTCGCCTGGAGGGGAGAACCTCCTGGATTTTCTCGAGTTGCGGCAGGTCTTCTCGAGTTACGACGGGGACCTCAGGGACCCGCTCTGGTGGCCTCAGGAAAGGAGAGTCCCCATGCGAGTTGCTAGGGTACCTCTCCGGATTCCTCTCCCGTCCATGCTGGGGCCTCAGTCCTTGTGTGGAGTCGGGGCCGGAACCTGAGGATTCCTCTCCAGTGTTGCCATGGATCTTGGGGTGCTTCTGAGTCTCCCCAGGGGAGTCAGGCCTCGTCTCGAGTGGGGGCATGCACGTGCGCTTTCCTCCCGAGCTGCAGCAGTAGTGTCACGCTTCCTGTCACGTGGATCAAGGGATCTGTGGCTTTCCCTCGAGGCTGTCCCTCGAGGCTTTCCCACGAGGCTTTCCCACAGGGCTGTGCCACGTGCCACCTTGGTGGGAGTCGATCCTCGGCGTGAAAGACGAGCCGGTGAAGGGAAAAGAGGTTCCTCTGGAATGGACTGAGACATCTGGGGGACTCTTGGAATGGTGGCACGACCCTGGAGTTCCCCTCGCCGTTCCTGTTGAGAGGGCCTCCTCTTGAGATGCGACGGGAACGCCGGGAACTCTTTCCCGACGAAGCAGGGAAAGGATCCCTCATCTCGAGCTACGAGGCGGAAACGGGGCTCCTCTGGATGTGGGCGGGACCCTCGTGATTCCTCTCGAGTGGAGATGGCTAGGTCGGGGAACTTCTTGATTTGCGCCAAGGGTGTGAAGGACCCTTTCAAAGTTCCAGAGGTGAGGTGTGATCAGCCTCGAGACGCCTCAGCGGACATGGGCCTCATCTCGCCTGGAGGGGAGAACCTCCTGGATTTTCTCCAGTTGCGGCAGGTCTTCTCGAGTTACGACGGGGACCTCAGGGACCCGCTCTGGTGGCCTCAGGAAAGGCCAGTCCCCATGCGAGTTGCTAGGGGACCTCTCGGGATTCCTCTCCCGTCCATGCCGGGGCCTCAGTCCTTGTGTGGAGTCGGGGCCGGAACCTGAGGATTCCTCTCCAGTGTTGCCATGGATCTCGGGGTGCTTCTGAGTCTCCCCAGGGGAGTCAGGCCTCGTCTCGAGTGGGGGCATGCACGTGCGCTTTCCTCCCGAGCTGCAGCAGTAGTGTCACGTTTCCTGTCACGTGGATCAAGGGATCTGTGGCTTTCCCTCGAGGCTGTCCCTCGAGGCTTTCCCACGAGGCTTTCCCACAGGGCTGTGCCACGTGCCACCTTGGTGTGAGTCGATCCTCGGCGTGAAAGACGAGCCGGTGAAGGGAAAAGAGGTTCCTCTGGAATGGACTGAGACATCTGGGGGACTCTTGGAATGGTGGCACGACCCTGGAGTTCCTCTCCCCGTTCCTGTTGAGAGGGCCTCCTCTTGAGATGCGACGGGAATGCCGGGAACTCTTTCCCGACGAAGCAGGGAAAGGATCCCTCATCTCGAGCTACGAGGCGGAAACGGGGCTCCTCTGGATGTGGGCGGGACCCTCGTGATTCCTCTCGAGTGGAGACGGCTAGGTCGGGGAACTTCTGGATTTGCACCAAGGGTGTGAAGGACCCTTTCGAAGTTCCAGAGGGGAGGTGTGATCAGCCTCGAGACGCCTCAGCGGAAATGGGCCTCATCTCGCCTGGAGGGGAGAACCTCCTGGATTTTCTCGAGTTGCGGCAGGTCTTCTCGAGTTACGACGGGGACCTCAGGGACCCGCTCTTGTGGCCTCAGGAAAGGCCAGTCCCCATGCGAGTTGCTAGGGGACCTCTCCGGATTCCTCTCCCGTCCATGCTGGGGCCTCAGTCCTTGTGTGGAGTCGGGGCCGGAACCTGAGGATTCCTCTCCAGTGTTGCCATGGATCTTGGGGTGCTTCTGAGTCTCCCCAGGGGAGTCAGGCCTCGTCTCGAGTGGGGGCATGCACGTGCGCTTTCCTCCCGAGCTGCAGCAGTAGTGTCACGCTTCCTTTCACGTGGATCAAGGGATCTGTGGCTTTCCCTCGAGGCTGTCCCTCGAGGCTTTCCCACGAGGCTTTCCCACAGGGCTGTGCCACGTGCCACCTTGGTGTGAGTCGATCCTCAGCGTGAAAGACGAGCCGGTGAAGGGAAAAGAGGTTCCTCTGGAATGGACTGAGACATCTGGGGGACTCTTGGAATGGTGGCACGACCCTGGAGTTCCTCTCGCCGTTCCTGTTGAGAGGGCCTCCTCTTGAGATGCGACGGGAACGCCGGGAACTCTTTCCCGACGAAGCAGGGAAAGGATCCCTCATCTCGACCTACGAGGCGGAAACGGGGCTCCTCTGGATGTGGGCGGGACCGTCGTGATTCCTCTCGAGTGGAGACGGGTATGTCGGGGAACTTCTTGATTTGCACCAAGGGTGTGAAGGACCCTTTGGAAGTTCCAGAGGGGAGGTGTGATCAGCCTCGAGACGCCTCATCGGAAATGGGCCTCATCTCGCCTGGAGGGGAGAACCTCCTGGATTTTCTCGAGTTGCGGCAGGTCTTCTCGAGTTACGACGGGGACCTCAGGGACCCGCTCTGGTGGCCTCAGGAAAGGCCAGTCCCCATGCGAGTTGCTAGGGGACCTCACGGGATTCCTCTCCCGTCCATGCCGGGGCCTCAGTCCTTGTGTGTAGTCGGGGCCGGAACCTGAGGATTCCTCTCCAGTGTTGCCATGGATCTTGGGGTGCTTCTGAGTCTCCCCAGGGGAGTCAGGCCTCGTCTCGAGTGGGGGCATGCACGTGCGCTTTCCTCCCGAGCTGCAGCAGTAGTGTCACGCTTCCTGTCACGTGGATCAAGGGATCTGTGGCTTTCCCTCGAGGCTGTCCCTTGAGGCTTTCCCACGAGGCTTTCCCACAGGGCTGTGCCACGTGCCACCTTGGTGTGAGTCGATCCTCGGCGTGAAAGACGAGCTGGTGAAGGGAAAAGAGGTTCCTCTGGAATGGACTGAGACATCTGGGGGACTCTTGGAATGATGGCTCGACCCTGGAGTTCCTCTCGCCGTTCCTGTTGAGAGGGCCTCCTCTTGAGATGCGACGGGAACGCCGGGAACTCTTTCCCGAAGAAACAGGGAGAGGATCCCTCATCTCGAGCTACGAGGCGGAAACAGGGCTCCTCTGGATGTGGGCGGGACCCTCGTGATTCCTCTCGAGTGGAGACGGCTAGGTCGGGGAACTTCTTGATTTGCACCAAGGGTGTGAAGGAGCCTTTCGAAGTTTCAGAGGTGAGGTGTGATCAGCCTCGAGACGCCTCAGCGGAAATGGGCCTCATCTCGCCTGGAGGGGAGAACCTCCTGGATTTTCTCGAGTTGCGGCAGGTCTTCTCGAGTTACGACGGGGACCTCAGGGACCCTCTCTGGTGGCCTCAGGAAAGGCCAATCCCCATGCGAGTTGCTAGGGGACCTCTCGGGATTCCTCTCCCGTCCATGCCGGGGCCTCAGTCCTTGTGTGGAGTCGGGGCCGGAACCTGAGGATTCCTCTCCAGTGTTGCCATGGATCTCGGGGTGCTTCTGAGTCTCCCCAGGGGAGTCAGGCCTCGTCTCGGGAGGGGGCATGCACGTGCGCTTTCCTCCCGAGCTGCAGCAGTAGTGTCACGCTTCCTGTCACGTGGATCAAGGGATCTGTGGCTTTCCCTCGAGGCTGTCCCTCGAGGCTTTCCCACGAGGCTTTCCCACAGGGCTGTGCCACGTGCCACCTTGGTGTGAGTCGATCCTCGGCGTGAAATACGAGCCGGTGAAGGGAAAAGAGGTTCCTCTGGAATGGACTGAGACATCTGGGGGACTCTTGGAATGTTGGCACGACCCTGGAGTTCCTCTCGCCGTTCCTGTTGAGAGGGCCTCCTCTTGCGATGCGACGGGAACGCCGGGAACTCTTTCCCGACGAAGCAGGGAAAGGATCCCTCATCTCGAGCTACGAGGCGGAAACGGGGCTCCTCTGGATGTGGGCGGGACCGTCGTGATTCCTCTCGAGTGGAGACGGGTATGTCGGGGAACTTCTTGATTTGCACCAAGGGTGTGAAGTACCCTTTCGAAGTTCCAGAGGTGAGGTGTGATCAGCCTCGAGACGCCTCAGCGGAAATGGGCCTCATCTCGCCTGGAGGGGAGAACGTCCTGGATTTTCTCGAGTTGCGGCAGGTCTTCTCGAGTTACGACGGGGACCTCAGGGACTCGCTCTGGTGGCCTCAGGAAAGGCCAGTCCCCATGCGAGTTGCTAGGGGACCTCTCGGGATTCCTCTCCCGTCCATGCCGGGGCCTCAGTCCTTGTGTGGAGTCGGGGCCGGAACCTGAGGATTCCTCTCCAGTGTTGCCATGGATCTTGGGGTGCTTCTGAGTCTCCCCAGGGGAGTCAGGCCTCGTCTCGAGTGGGGGCATGCACGTGCGCTTTCCTCCCGAGCTGCAGCAGTAGTGTCACGCTTCCTGTCATGTGGATCAAGGGATCTGTGGCTTTCCCTCGAGGCTGTCCCTCGAGGCTTTCCCACGAGGCTTTCCAACAGGGCTGTGCCACGTGCCACCTTGGTGTGAGTCGATCCTCAGCGTGAAAGACGAGCCGGTGAAGGGAAAAGAGGTTCCTCTGGAATGGACTGAGACATCTGGGGGAATCTTGGAATGGTGGCACGACCCTGGAGTTCCTCTCGCCGTTCCTGTTGAGAGGGCCTCCTCTTGAGATGCGACGGGAACGCCGGGAACTCTTTCCCGACGAAGCAGGGAAAGGATCCCTCATCTCGAGCTACGAGGCGGAAACGGGGCTCCTCTGGATGTGGGCGGGACCCTCGTGATTCCTCTCGAGTGGAGACGGCTAGGTCGGGGAACTTCTTGATTTGCACCAAGGGTGTGAAGGACCCTTTCGAAGTTCCAGAGGTGAGGTGTGATCAGCCTCGAGACGCCTCAGCGGAAATGGGCCTCATCTCGCCTGGAGGGGAGAACCTCCTGGATTTTCTCGAGTTGCGGCAGGTCTTCTCGAGTTACGACGGGGACCTCAGGGACCCGCTCTGGTGGCCTCAGGAAAGGCCAGTCCCCATGCGAGTTGCTAGGGGACCTCACGGGATTCCTCTCCCGTCCATGCCGGGGCCTCAGTCCTTGTGTGGAGTCGGGGCCGAAACCTGAGGATTCCTCTCCAGTGTTGCCATGGATCTTGGGGTGCTTCTGAGTCTCCCCAGGGGAGTCAGGCCTCGTCTCGAGTGGGGGCATGCACGTGCGCTTTCCTCCCGAGCTGCAGCAGTAGTGTCACGCTTCCTGTCACGTGGATCAAGGGATCTGTGGCTTTCCCTCGAGGCTGTCCCTCGAGGCTTTCCCACGAGGCTTTCCCACAGGGCTGTGCCACGTGCCACCTTGGTGTGAGTCGATCCTCGGCGTGAAAGACGAGCCGGTGAAGGGAAAAGAGGTTCCTCTGGAATGGACTGAGACATCTGGGGGACTCTTGGAATGGTGGCACGACCCTGGAGTTCCTCTCGCCGTTCCTGTTGAGAGGGCCTCCTCTTGAGATGCGACGGGAACGCCGGGAACTCTTTCCCGACGAAGCAGGGAAAGGATCCCTCATCTCGAGCTACGAGGCCGAAACGGGGCTCCTCTGGATGTGGGCGGGACCCTCGTGATTCCTCTCGAGTGGAGACGGGTATGTCGGGGAACTTCTTGATTTGCACCAAGGGTGTGAAGGACACTTTCGAAGTTCCAGAGGGGAGGTGTGATCAGCCTCGAGACGCCTCAGCGGAAATGGGCCTCATCTCGCCTGGAGGGGAGAACCTCCTGGATTTTCTCGAGTTGCGGCAGGTCTTCTCGAGTTACGACGGGGACCTCAGGGACCCGCTCTGGTGGCCTCAGGAAAGGCCAGTCCCCATGCGAGTTGCTAGGGGACCTCTCGGGATTCCTCTCCCGTCCATGCCGGGGCCTCAGTCCTTGTGTGGAGTCGGGGCCGGAACCTGAGGATTCCTCTCCAGTGTTGCCATGGATCTTGGGGTGCTTCTGAGTCTCCCCAGGGGAGTCAGGCCTCGTCTCGAGTGGGGGCATGCACGTGCGCTGTCCTCCCGAGCTGCAGCAGTAGTGTCACGCTTCCTGTCACGTGGATCAAGGGATCTGTGGCTTTCCCTCGAGGCTGTCCCTCGAGGCTTTCCCACGAGGCTTTCCCACAGGGCTGTGCCACGTGCCACCTTGGTGTGAGTCGATCCTCGGCGTGAAAGACGAGCTGGTGAAGGGAAAAGAGGTTCCTCTGGAATGGACTGAGACATCTGGGGGACTCTTGGAATGATGGCTCGACCCTGGAGTTCCTCTCGCCGTTCCTGTTGAGAGGGCCTCCTCTTGAGATGCGACGGGAACGCCGGGAACTCTTTCCCGAAGAAACAGGGAGAGGATCCCTCATCTCGAGCTACGAGGCGGAAACAGGGCTCCTCTGGATGTGGGCGGGACCCTCGTGATTCCTCTCGAGTGGAGACGGCTAGGTCGGGGAACTTCTTGATTTGCACCAAGGGTGTGAAGGAGCCTTTCGAAGTTTCAGAGGTGAGGTGTGATCAGCCTCGAGACGCCTCAGCGGAAATGGGCCTCATCTCGCCTGGAGGGGAGAACCTCCTGGATTTTCTCGAGTTGCGGCAGGTCTTCTCGAGTTACGACGGGGACCTCAGGGACCCTCTCTGGTGGCCTCAGGAAAGGCCAATCCCCATGCGAGTTGCTAGGGGACCTCTCGGGATTCCTCTCCCGTCCATGCCGGGGCCTCAGTCCTTGTGTGGAGTCGGGGCCGGAACCTGAGGATTCCTCTCCAGTGTTGCCATGGATCTCGGGGTGCTTCTGAGTCTCCCCAGGGGAGTCAGGCCTCGTCTCGGGAGGGGGCATGCACGTGCGCTTTCCTCCCGAGCTGCAGCAGTAGTGTCACGCTTCCTGTCACGTGGATCAAGGGATCTGTGGCTTTCCCTCGAGGCTGTCCCTCGAGGCTTTCCCACGAGGCTTTCCCACAGGGCTGTGCCACGTGCCACCTTGGTGTGAGTCGATCCTCGGCGTGAAATACGAGCCGGTGAAGGGAAAAGAGGTTCCTCTGGAATGGACTGAGACATCTGGGGGACTCTTGGAATGTTGGCACGACCCTGGAGTTCCTCTCGCCGTTCCTGTTGAGAGGGCCTCCTCTTGCGATGCGACGGGAACGCCGGGAACTCTTTCCCGACGAAGCAGGGAAAGGATCCCTCATCTCGAGCTACGAGGCGGAAACGGGGCTCCTCTGGATGTGGGCGGGACCGTCGTGATTCCTCTCGAGTGGAGACGGGTATGTCGGGGAACTTCTTGATTTGCACCAAGGGTGTGAAGTACCCTTTCGAAGTTCCAGAGGTGAGGTGTGATCAGCCTCGAGACGCCTCAGCGGAAATGGGCCTCATCTCGCCTGGAGGGGAGAACGTCCTGGATTTTCTCGAGTTGCGGCAGGTCTTCTCGAGTTACGACGGGGACCTCAGGGACTCGCTCTGGTGGCCTCAGGAAAGGCCAGTCCCCATGCGAGTTGCTAGGGGACCTCTCGGGATTCCTCTCCCGTCCATGCCGGGGCCTCAGTCCTTGTGTGGAGTCGGGGCCGGAACCTGAGGATTCCTCTCCAGTGTTGCCATGGATCTTGGGGTGCTTCTGAGTCTCCCCAGGGGAGTCAGGCCTCGTCTCGAGTGGGGGCATGCACGTGCGCTTTCCTCCCGAGCTGCAGCAGTAGTGTCACGCTTCCTGTCATGTGGATCAAGGGATCTGTGGCTTTCCCTCGAGGCTGTCCCTCGAGGCTTTCCCACGAGGCTTTCCAACAGGGCTGTGCCACGTGCCACCTTGGTGTGAGTCGATCCTCAGCGTGAAAGACGAGCCGGTGAAGGGAAAAGAGGTTCCTCTGGAATGGACTGAGACATCTGGGGGAATCTTGGAATGGTGGCACGACCCTGGAGTTCCTCTCGCCGTTCCTGTTGAGAGGGCCTCCTCTTGAGATGCGACGGGAACGCCGGGAACTCTTTCCCGACGAAGCAGGGAAAGGATCCCTCATCTCGAGCTACGAGGCGGAAACGGGGCTCCTCTGGATGTGGGCGGGACCCTCGTGATTCCTCTCGAGTGGAGACGGCTAGGTCGGGGAACTTCTTGATTTGCACCAAGGGTGTGAAGGACCCTTTCGAAGTTCCAGAGGTGAGGTGTGATCAGCCTCGAGACGCCTCAGCGGAAATGGGCCTCATCTCGCCTGGAGGGGAGAACCTCCTGGATTTTCTCGAGTTGCGGCAGGTCTTCTCGAGTTACGACGGGGACCTCAGGGACCCGCTCTGGTGGCCTCAGGAAAGGCCAGTCCCCATGCGAGTTGCTAGGGGACCTCACGGGATTCCTCTCCCGTCCATGCCGGGGCCTCAGTCCTTGTGTGGAGTCGGGGCCGAAACCTGAGGATTCCTCTCCAGTGTTGCCATGGATCTTGGGGTGCTTCTGAGTCTCCCCAGGGGAGTCAGGCCTCGTCTCGAGTGGGGGCATGCACGTGCGCTTTCCTCCCGAGCTGCAGCAGTAGTGTCACGCTTCCTGTCACGTGGATCAAGGGATCTGTGGCTTTCCCTCGAGGCTGTCCCTCGAGGCTTTCCCACGAGGCTTTCCCACAGGGCTGTGCCACGTGACACCTTGGTGGGAGTCGACCCTCGGCGTGAAAGACGAGCCGGTGAAGGGAAAAGAGGTTCCTCTGGAATGGACTGAGACATCTGGGGGACTCTTGGAATGGTGGCACGACCCTGGAGTTCCTCTCGCCGTTCCTGTTGAGAGGGCCTCCTCTTGAGATGCGACGGGAACGCCGGGAACTCTTTCCCGACGAAGCAGGGAAAGGATCCCTCACCTCGAGCTACGAGGCGGAAACGGGGCTCCTCTGGATGTGGGCGGGACCCTCGTGATTCCTCTCGAGTGGAGACGGGTATGTCGGGGAACTTCTTGATTTGCACCAAGGGTGTGAAGGACCCTTTGGAAGTTCCAGAGGGGAGGTGTGATCAGCCTCGAGACGCCTCATCGGAAATGGGCCTCATCTCGCCTGGAGGGGAGAACCTCCTGGATTTTCTCGAGTTGCGGCAGGTCTTCTCGAGTTACGACGGGGACCTCAGGGACCCGCTCTGGTATCCTCACGAAAGGCCAGTACCCATGCGAGTTGCTAGGGGACCTCTCGGGATTCCTCTCCGGTCCATGTCGGGGCCTCAGTCCTTGTGTGGAGTCGGGGCCGGAACCTGAGGATTCCTCTCCAGTGTTGCCATGGATCTTGGGGTGCTTCTGAGTCTCCCCAGGGGAGTCAGGCCTCGTCTCGGGAGGGGGCATGCACGTGCGCTTTCCTACCGAGCTGCAACAGTAGTGTCACGCTTCCTGTCACGTGGATCAAGGGATCTGTGGCTTTCCCTCGAGGCTGTCCCTCGAGGCTTTCCCACGAGGCTTTCCCACAGGGCTGTGCCACGTGCCACCTTGGTGTGAGTCGATCCTCGGCGTGAAAGACGAGCCGGTGAAGGGAAAAGAGGTTCCTCTGGAATGGACTGAGACATCTGGGGGACTCTTGGAATGGTGGCACGACCCTGGAGTTCCTCTCGCCGTTTCTGTTGAGAGGGCCTCCTCTTGAGATGCGACGGGAACGCCGGGAACTCTTTCCCGACGAAGCAGGGAAAGGATACCTCATCTCGAGCTACGAGGCGGAAACGGGGCTCCTCTGGATGTGGGCGGGACCCTCGTGATTCCTCTCGAGTGGAGACGGCTAGGTCGGGGAACTTCTTGATTTGCACCAAGGGTGTGAAGGACCCTTTCGAAGTTCCAGAGGGGAGGTGTGATCAGCCTCGAGACGCCTCAGCGGAAATGGGCCTCATCTCGCCTGGAGGGGAGAACCTCCTGGATTTTCTCGAGTTGCGGCAGGTCTTCTCGAGTTACGACGGGGACCTCAGGGACCCGCTCTGGTGGCCTCAGGAAAGGCCAGTCCCCATGCGAGTTGCTAGGGGACCTCTCGGGATTCCTCTCCCGTCCATGCCGGGGCCTCAGTCCTTGTGTGGAGTCGGGGCCGGAACCTGAGGATTCCTCTCCAGTGTTGCCATGGATCTTGTGGTGCTTCTGAGTCTCCCCAGGGGAGTCAGGCCTCGTCTCGGGAGGGGGCATGCACGTGCGCTTTCCTACCGAGCTGCAACAGTAGTGTCACGCTTCCTGTCACGTGGATCAAGGGATCTGTGGCTTTCCCTCGAGGCTGTCCCTCGAGGCTTTCCCACGAGGCTTTCCCACAGGGCTGTGCCACGTGCCACCTTGGTGGGAGTCGATCCTCGGCGTGAAAGACGAGCCGGTGAAGGGAAAAGAGGTTCCTCTGGAATGGACTGAGACATCTGGGGGACTCTTGGAATGGTGGCACGACCCTGGAGTTCCTCTCGCCGTTCCTGTTGAGAGGGCCTCCTCTTGAGATGCGACGGGAACGCCGGGAACTCTTTCCCGACGAAGCAGGGAAAGGATCCCTCATCTCGAGCTACGAGGCGGAAACGGGGCTCCTCTGGATGTGGGCGGGACCCTCGTCATTCCTCTCGAGTGGAGACGGGTATGTCGGGGAACTTCTTGATTTGCACCAAGGGTGTGAAGGACCCTTTCGAAGTTCCAGAGGGGAGGTGTGATCAGCCTCGAGACGCCTCAGCGGAAATGGGCCTCATCTCGCCTGGAGGGGAGAACCTCCTGGATTTTCTCGAGTTGCGGCAGGTCTTCTCGAGTTACGACGGGGACCTCAGGGACCCGCTCTGGTGGCCTCACGAAAGGCCAGTCCCCATGCGAGTTGCTAGGGGACCTCTCGGGATTCCTCTCCCGTCCATGCCGGGGCCTCAGTCCTTGTGTGGAGTCGGGGCCGGAACCTGAGGATTCCTCTCCAGTGTTGCCATGGATCTTGGGGTGCTTCTGAGTCTCCCCAGGGGAGTCAGGCCTCGTCTCGAGTGGGGGCATGCACGTGCGCTTTCCTCCCGAGCTGCAGCAGTAGTGTCACGCTTCCTGTCACGTGGATCAAGGGATCTGTGGCTTTCCCTCGAGGCTGTCCCTCGAGGCTTTCCCACGAGGCTTTCCCACAGGGCTGTGCCACGTGACACCTTGGTGGGAGTCGACCCTCGGCGTGAAAGACGAGCCGGTGAAGGGAAAAGAGGTTCCTCTGGAATGGACTGAGACATCTGGGGGACTCTTGGAATGGTGGCACGACCCTGGAGTTCCTCTCGCCGTTCCTGTTGAGAGGGCCTCCTCTTGAGATGCGACGGGAACGCCGGGAACTCTTTCCCGACGAAGCAGGGAAAGGATCCCTCACCTCGAGCTACGAGGCGGAAACGGGGCTCCTCTGGATGTGGGCGGGACCCTCGTGATTCCTCTCGAGTGGAGACGGGTATGTCGGGGAACTTCTTGATTTGCACCAAGGGTGTGAAGGACCCTTTGGAAGTTCCAGAGGGGAGGTGTGATCAGCCTCGAGACGCCTCATCGGAAATGGGCCTCATCTCGCCTGGAGGGGAGAACCTCCTGGATTTTCTCGAGTTGCGGCAGGTCTTCTCGAGTTACGACGGGGACCTCAGGGACCCGCTCTGGTATCCTCACGAAAGGCCAGTACCCATGCGAGTTGCTAGGGGACCTCTCGGGATTCCTCTCCGGTCCATGTCGGGGCCTCAGTCCTTGTGTGGAGTCGGGGCCGGAACCTGAGGATTCCTCTCCAGTGTTGCCATGGATCTTGGGGTGCTTCTGAGTCTCCCCAGGGGAGTCAGGCCTCGTCTCGGGAGGGGGCATGCACGTGCGCTTTCCTACCGAGCTGCAACAGTAGTGTCACGCTTCCTGTCACGTGGATCAAGGGATCTGTGGCTTTCCCTCGAGGCTGTCCCTCGAGGCTTTCCCACGAGGCTTTCCCACAGGGCTGTGCCACGTGCCACCTTGGTGTGAGTCGATCCTCGGCGTGAAAGACGAGCCGGTGAAGGGAAAAGAGGTTCCTCTGGAATGGACTGAGACATCTGGGGGACTCTTGGAATGGTGGCACGACCCTGGAGTTCCTCTCGCCGTTTCTGTTGAGAGGGCCTCCTCTTGAGATGCGACGGGAACGCCGGGAACTCTTTCCCGACGAAGCAGGGAAAGGATACCTCATCTCGAGCTACGAGGCGGAAACGGGGCTCCTCTGGATGTGGGCGGGACCCTCGTGATTCCTCTCGAGTGGAGACGGCTAGGTCGGGGAACTTCTTGATTTGCACCAAGGGTGTGAAGGACCCTTTCGAAGTTCCAGAGGGGAGGTGTGATCAGCCTCGAGACGCCTCAGCGGAAATGGGCCTCATCTCGCCTGGAGGGGAGAACCTCCTGGATTTTCTCGAGTTGCGGCAGGTCTTCTCGAGTTACGACGGGGACCTCAGGGACCCGCTCTGGTGGCCTCAGGAAAGGCCAGTCCCCATGCGAGTTGCTAGGGGACCTCTCGGGATTCCTCTCCCGTCCATGCCGGGGCCTCAGTCCTTGTGTGGAGTCGGGGCCGGAACCTGAGGATTCCTCTCCAGTGTTGCCATGGATCTTGTGGTGCTTCTGAGTCTCCCCAGGGGAGTCAGGCCTCGTCTCGGGAGGGGGCATGCACGTGCGCTTTCCTACCGAGCTGCAACAGTAGTGTCACGCTTCCTGTCACGTGGATCAAGGGATCTGTGGCTTTCCCTCGAGGCTGTCCCTCGAGGCTTTCCCACGAGGCTTTCCCACAGGGCTGTGCCACGTGCCACCTTGGTGGGAGTCGATCCTCGGCGTGAAAGACGAGCCGGTGAAGGGAAAAGAGGTTCCTCTGGAATGGACTGAGACATCTGGGGGACTCTTGGAATGGTGGCACGACCCTGGAGTTCCTCTCGCCGTTCCTGTTGAGAGGGCCTCCTCTTGAGATGCGACGGGAACGCCGGGAACTCTTTCCCGACGAAGCAGGGAAAGGATCCCTCATCTCGAGCTACGAGGCGGAAACGGGGCTCCTCTGGATGTGGGCGGGACCCTCGTCATTCCTCTCGAGTGGAGACGGGTATGTCGGGGAACTTCTTGATTTGCACCAAGGGTGTGAAGGACCCTTTCGAAGTTCCAGAGGGGAGGTGTGATCAGCCTCGAGACGCCTCAGCGGAAATGGGCCTCATCTCGCCTGGAGGGGAGAACCTCCTGGATTTTCTCGAGTTGCGGCAGGTCTTCTCGAGTTACGACGGGGACCTCAGGGACCCGCTCTGGTGGCCTCACGAAAGGCCAGTCCCCATGCGAGTTGCTAGGGGACCTCTCGGGATTCCTCTCCCGTCCATGCCGGGGCCTCAGTCCTTGTGTGGAGTCGGGGCCGGAACCTGAGGATTCCTCTCCAGTGTTGCCATGGATCTTGGGGTGCTTCTGAGTCTCCCCAGGGGAGTCAGGCCTCGTCTCGAGTGGGGGCATGCACGTGCGCTTTCCTCCCGAGCTGCAGCAGTAGTGTCACGCTTCCTGTCACGTGGATCAAGGGATCTGTGGCTTTCCCTCGAGGCTGTCCCTCGAGGCTTTCCCACGAGGCTTTCCCACAGGGCTGTGCCACGTGCCACCTTGGTGTGAGTCGATCCTCGGCGTGAAAGACGAGCCGGTGAAGGGAAAAGAGGTTCCTCTGGAATGGACTGAGACATCTGGGGGACTCTTGGAATGGTGGCACGACCCTGGAGTTCCTCTCGCCGTTCCTGTTGAGAGGGCCTTCTCTTGAGATGCGACGGGAACGCCGGGAACTCTTTCCCGACGAAGCAGGGAAAGGATCCCTCATCTCGAGCTACGAGGCGGAAACGGGGCTCCTCTGGATGTGGGCGGGACCCTCGTGATTCCTCTCGAGTGGAGACGGGTATGTCGGGGAACTTCTTGATTTGCACCAAGGGTGTGAAGGACCCTTTCGAAGTTCCAGAGGGTAGGTGTGATCAGCCTCGAGACGCCTCAGCGGAAATGGGCCTCATCTCGCCTGGAGGGGAGAACCTCCTGGATTTTCTCGAGTTGCGGCAGGTCTTCTCGAGTTACGACGGGGACCTCAGGGACCCGCTCTGGTGGCCTCAGGAAAGGCCAGTCCCCATGCGAGTTGCTAGGGGACCTCTCGGGATTCCTCTCCCGTCCATGCCGGGGCCTCAGTCCTTGTGTGTAGTCGGGGCCGGAACCTGAGGGTTCCTCTCCAGTGTTGCCATGGATCTTGGGCTGCTTCTGAGTCTCCCCAGGGGAGTCAGGCCTCGTCTCGAGTGGGGGCATGCACGTGCGCTTTCCTCCCGAGCTGCAGCAGTAGTGTCACGCTTCCTGTCACGTGGATCAAGGGATCTGTGGCTTTCCGTCGAGGCTGTCCCTCGAGGCTTTCCCACGAGGCTTTCCCACAGGGCTGGGCCACGTGCCACCTTGGTGTGAGTCGATCCTCGGCATGAAAGACGAGCCGGTGAAGGAATAGAGGTTCCTCTGGAATGGACTGAGACATCTGGGGGACTCTTGGAAAGGTGGCACGACCCTGGAGTTCCTCTCGCCGTTCCTGTTGAGAGGGCCTCCTCTTGAGATGCGACGGGAACGCCGGGAACTCTTTCCCGACGAAGCAGGGACAGGATCCCTCATCTCGAGCTACGAGGCGGAAACGGGGCTCCTCTGGATGTGGGCGGGACCCTCGTGATTCCTCTCGAGTGGAGACGGCTAGGTCGGGGAACTTCTTGATTTGCACCAAGGGTGTGAAGGACCCTTTCGAAGTTCCAGAGGTGAGGTGTCATCAGCCTCGAGACGCCTCAGCGGAAATGGGCCTCATCTCGCCTGGAGGGGAGAACCTCCTGGATTTTCTCGAGTTGCGGCAGGTCTTCTCGAGTTACGACGGGGACCTCAGGGACCCGCTCTGGTGGCCTCAGGAAAGGCCAGTCCCCATGCGAGTTGCTAGGTGACCTCTCGGGATTCCTCTCCCGTCCATGCGGGGGCCTCAGTCCTTGTGTGGAGTCGGGGCCGGAACCTGAGGATTCCTCTCCAGTGTTGCCATGGATCTTGGGGTGCTTCTGAGTCTCCCCAGGGGAGTCAGGCCTCGTCTCGAGTGGGGGCATGCACAAGCGCTTTGCTCCCGAGCTGCAGCAGTAGTGTCACGCTTCCTGTCACGTGGATCAAGGGATCTGTGGCTTTCCCTCGAGGCTGTCCCTCGAGGCTTTCCCACGAGGCTTTCCCACAGGGCTGTGCCACGTGCCACCTTGGTGTGAGTCGACCCTCGGCGTGAAAGACGAGCCGGTGAAGGGAAAAGAGGTTCCTCTGGAATGGACTGAGACATCTGGGGGACTCTTGGAATGGTGGCACGACCCTGGAGTTCCTCTCGCCATTCCTGTTGAGAGGGCCTCCTCTTGAGATGCGACGGGAACGCCGGGAACTCTTTCCCGACGAAGCAGGGACAGGATCCCTCATCTCGAGCTACGAGGCCGAAACGGGGATCCTCTGGATGTGGGCGGGACCCTCGTGATTCCTCTCGAGTGGAGACGGCTAGGTCGGGGAACTTCTTGATTTGCACCAAGGGTGTGAAGGACCCTTTCGAAGTTCCAGAGGTGAGGTGTGATCAGCCTCAAGACGCCTCAGCGGAAATGGGCCTCATCTCGCCTGGAGGGGAGAACCTCCTGGATTTTCTCGAGTTGCGGCAGGTCTTCTCGAGTTACGACGGGGACCTCAGGGACCCGCTCTGGTGGCCTCAGGAAAGGCCAGTCACCATGGGAGTTGCTAGGGGGCCTCTCGGGATTCCTCTCCCGTCCATGCCGGGGCCTCAGTCCTTGTGTGGAGTCGGGGCTGGAACCTGAGGATTTCTCTCCAGTGTTGCCATGGATCTTGGGGTGCTTCTGAGTCTCCCCAGGGGAGTCAGGCCTCGTCTCGAGTGGGGGCATGCACGTGCGCTTTCCTCCCGAGCTGCAGCAGTAGTTTCACGCTTCCTGTCACGTGGATCAAGGGATCTGTGGCTTTCCCTCGAGGCTGTCCCTCGAGGCTTTCCCACGAGGCTTTCCCACAGGGCTGTGCCACGTGCCACCTTGGTGTGAGTCGATCCTCGGCGTGAAAGACGAGCCGGTGAAGGGAAAAGAGGTTCCTCTGGAATGGACTGAGACATCTGGGGGACTCTTGGAATGGTGGCACGACCCTGGAGTTCCTCTCGCCGCTCCTGTTGAGAGGACCTCCTCTTGAGATGCGACGGGAACGCCGGGAACTCTTTCCCGACGAAGCAGGGACAGGATCCCTCATCTCGAGCTACGAGGCGGAAACGGGGCTCCTCTGGATGTGGGCGGGACCCTCGTGATTCCTCTCGAGTGGAGACGGCTAGGTCGGGGAACTTCTTGATTTGCACCAAGGGTGTGAAGGACCCTTTCGAAGTTCCAGAGGTGAGGTGTGATCAGCCTCGAGACGCCTCAGCGGAAATGGGCCTCATCTCGCCTGGAGGGGAGAACCTCCTGGATTTTCTCGAGTTGCGGCAGGTCTTCTCGAGTTACGACGGGGACCTCAGGGACCCGCTCTGGTGGCCTCAGGAAAGGCCAGACCCCATGCGAGTTGCTAGGGGACCTTTCGGGATTCCTCTCCCGTCCATGCCGGGGCCTCAGTCCTTGTGTGGAGTCGGGGCCGGAACCTGAGGATTCCTCTCCAGTGTTGCCATGGATCTTGGGGTGCTTCTGAGTCTCCCCAGGGGAGTCAGGCCTCATCTCGAGTGGGGGCATGCACGTGCGCTTTCCTCCCGAGCTGCAGCAGTAGTGTCACGCTTCCTGTCACGTGGATCAAGGGATCTGTGGCTTTCCCTCGAGGCTGTCCCTCGAGGCTTTCCCACGTGGCTTTTCCACAGGGCTGTGCCACGTGCCACCTTGGTGTGAGTCGATCCTCGGCGTGAAAGACGAGCCGGTGAAGGGAAAAGAGGTTCCTCTGGAATGGACTGAGACATCTGGGGGACTCTTGGAATGGTGGCACGACACTGGAGTTCCTCTCGCCGTTCCTGTTGAGAGGACCTCCTCTTGAGATGCGACGGGAACGCCGGGAACTCTTTCCCGACGAAGCAGGGACAGGATCCCTCATCTCGAGCTACGAGGCCGAAACGGGGCTCCTCTGGATGTGGGCGGGACCCTCGTGATTCCTCTCGAGTGGAGACGGCTAGGTCGGGGAACTTCTTGATTTGCACCAAGGGTGTGAAGGACCCTTTCGAAGTTCCAGAGGTGAGGTGTGATCAGCCTCGAGACGCCTCAGCGGAAATGGGCCTCATCTCGCCTGGAGGGGAGAACCTCCTGGATTTTCTCGAGTTGCGGCAGGTCTTCTCGAGTTACGACGGGGACCTCAGGGACCCGCTCTGGTGGCCTCAGGAAAGGCCAGTCCCGATGCGAGTTGCTAGGTGACCTCTCGGGATTCCTCTCCCGTCCATGCGGGGGCCTCAGTCCTTGTGTGGAGTCGGGGCCGGAACCTGAGGATTCCTCTCCAGTGTTGCCATGGATCTTGGGGTGCTTCTGAGTCTCCCCAGGGGAGTCAGGCCTCGTCTCGAGTGGGGGCATGCACGTGCGCTTTGCTCCCGAGCTGCAGCAGTAGTGTCACGCTTCCTGTCACGTGGATCAAGGGATCTGTGGCTTTCCCTCGAGGCTGTCCCTCGAGGCTTTCCCACGAGGCTTTCCCACAGGGCTGTGCCACGTGCCACCTTGGTGTGAGTCGACCCTCGGCGTGAAAGACGAGCCGGTGAAGGGAAAAGAGGTTCCTCTGGAATGGACTGAGACATCTGGGGGACTCTTGGAATGGTGGCACGACCCTGGAGTTCCTCTCGCCATTCCTGTTGAGAGGGCCTCCTCTTGAGATGCGACGGGAACGCCGGGAACTCTTTCCCGACGAAGCAGGGACAGGATCCCTCATCTCGAGCTACGAGGCCGAAACGGGGCTCCTCTGGATGTGGGCGGGACCCTCGTGATTCCTCTCGAGTGGAGACGGCTAGGTCGGGGAACTTCTTGATTTGCACCAAGGGTGTGAAGGACCCTTTCGAAGTTCCAGAGGTGAGGTGTGATCAGCCTCAAGACGCCTCAGCGGAAATGGGCCTCATCTCGCCTGGAGGGGAGAACCTCCTGGATTTTCTCGAGTTGCGGCAGGTCTTCTCGAGTTACGACGGGGACCTCAGGGACCCGCTCTGGTGGCCTCAGGAAAGGCCAGTCACCATGGGAGTTGCTAGGGGGCCTCTCGGGATTCCTCTCCCGTCCATGCCGGGGCCTCAGTCCTTGTGTGGAGTCGGGGCTGGAACCTGAGGATTTCTCTCCAGTGTTGCCATGGATCTTGGGGTGCTTCTGAGTCTCCCCAGGGGAGTCAGGCCTCGTCTCGAGTGGGGGCATGCACGTGCGCTTTCCTCCCGAGCTGCAGCAGTAGTTTCACGCTTCCTGTCACGTGGATCAAGGGATCTGTGGCTTTCCCTCGAGGCTGTCCCTCGAGGCTTTCCCACGAGGCTTTCCCACAGGGCTGTGCCACGTGCCACCTTGGTGTGAGTCGATCCTCGGCGTGAAAGACGAGCCGGTGAAGGGAAAAGAGGTTCCTCTGGAATGGACTGAGACATCTGGGGGACTCTTGGAATGGTGGCACGACCCTGGAGTTCCTCTCGCCGCTCCTGTTGAGAGGACCTCCTCTTGAGATGCGACGGGAACGCCGGGAACTCTTTCCCGACGAAGCAGGGAAAGGATCCCTCATCTCGAGCTACGAGGCGGAAACGGGGCTCCTCTGGATGTGGGCGGGACCCTCGTGATTCCTCTCGAGTGGAGACGGCTAGGTCGGGCAACTTCTTGATTTGCACCAGGGTGTGAAGGACCCTTTCAAAGTTCCAGAGGTGAGGTGTGATCAGCCTCGAGACGCCTCAGCGGAAATGGGCCTCATCTCGCCTGGAGGGGAGAACCTCCTGGATTTTCTCGAGTTGCGGCAGGTCTTCTCGAGTTACGACGGGGACCTCAGGGACCCGCTCTGGTGGCCTCAGGAAAGGCCAGTCCCCATGCGAGTTGCTAGGGGGCCTCTCGGGATTCCTCTCCCGTCCATGCCGGGGCCTCAGTCCTTGTGTGGAGTCGGGGCCGGAACCTGAGGATTCCTCTCCAGTGTTGCCATGGATCTTGGGGTGCTTCTGAGTCTCCCCAGGGGAGTCAGGCCTCGTCTCGAGTGGGGGCATGCACGTGCGCTTTCCTCCCGAGCTGCAGCAGTAGTGTCACGCTTCCTGTCACGTGGATCAAGGGACCTGTGGCTTTCCCTCGAGGCTGTCCCTCGAGGCTTTCCCACGAGGCTTTCCCACAGGGCTGTGCCACGTGCCACCTTGGTGTGAGTCGATCCTCGGCGTGAAAGACGAGCCGGTGAAGGGAAAAGAGGTTCCTCTGGAATGGACTGAGACATCTGGGGGACTCTTGGAATGGTGGCACGACCCTGGAGTTCCTCTCGCCGTTCCTGTTGAGAGGGCCTCCTCTTGAGATGCGACGGGAACGCCGGGGACTCTTTCCCGACGAAGCAGGGAAAGGATCCCTCATCTCGAGCTACGAGGCGGAAACGGGGCTCCTCTGGATGTGGGCGGGACCCTCGTGATTCCTCTCGAGTGGAGACGGGTAGGTCGGGGAACTTCTTGATTTGCACCAAGGGTGTGAAGGACCCTTTGGAAGTTCCAGAGGTGAGGTGTGATCAGCCTCGAGACGCCTCAGCGGAAATGGGCCTCATCTCGCCTGGAGGGGAGAACCTCCTGGATTTTCTCGAGTTGCGGCAGGTCTTCTCGAGTTACGACGGGGACCTCAGGGACCCGCTCTGGTGGCCTCAGGAAAGGCCAGTCCCCATGCGAGTTGCTAGGGGACCTCTCGGGATTCCTCTCCCGTCCATGCCGGGGCCTCAGTCCTTGTGTGGAGTCGGGGCCGGAACCTGAGGATTCCTCTCCAGTGTTGCCATGGATCTTGGGCTGCTTCTGAGTCTCCCCAGGGGAGTCAGGCCTCGTCTCGAGTGGGGGCATGCACGTGCGCTTTCCTCCCGTACTGCAGCAGTAGTGTCACGCTTCCTGTCACGTGGATCAAGGGATCTGTGGCTTTCCCTCGAGGCTGTCCCTCGAGGCTTTCCCACGAGGCTTTCCCACAGGGCTGTGCCACGTGCCACCTTGGTGTGAGTCGATCCTCGGCGTGAAAGACGAGCCTGTGAAGGGAAAAGAGGTTCCTCTGGAATGGACTGAGACATCTGGGGGACTCTTGAATTGGTGGCACGACCCTGGAGTTCCTCTCGCCGTTCCTGTTGAGAGGGCCTCCTCTTGAGATGCGACGGGAACGCCGGGAACTCTTTCCCGACGAAGCAGGGAAAGGATCCCTCATCTCGAGCTACGAGGCGGAAACGGGGCTCCTCTGGATGTTGGCGGGACCCTCGTGATTCCTCTCGAGTGGAGACGGGTATGTCGGGGAACTTCTGGATTTGCACCAAGGGTGTGAAGGACCCTTTCGAAGTTCCAGAGGGGAGGTGTGATCAGCCTCGAGACGCCTCAGCGGAAATGGGCCTCATCTCGCCTGGAGGGGAGAACCTCCTGGATTTTCTCGAGTTGCGGCAGGTCTTCTCGAGTTACGACGGGGACCTCAGGGACCCGCTCTGGTGGCCTCAGGAAAGGCCAGTCCCCATGCGAGTTGCTAGGGGACCTCTCGGGATTCCTCTCCCGTCCATGCCGGGGCCTCAGTCCTTGTGTGGAGTCGGGGCCGGAACCTGAGGATTCCTCTCCAGTGTTGCCATGGATCTTGGGGTGCTTCTGAGTCTCCCCAGGGGAGTCAGGCCTCGTCTCGAGTGGGGGCATGCACGTGCGCTTTCCTCCCGAGCTGCAGCAGTAGTGTCACGCTTCCTGTCACGTGGATCAAGGGATCTGTGGCTTTCCCTCGAGGCTGTCCCTCGAGGCTTTCCCACGAGGCTTTCCCACAGGGCTGTGCCACGTGCCACCTTGGTGTGAGTCGATCCTCGGCGTGAAATACGAGCCGGTGAAGGGAAAAGAGGTTCCTCTGGAATGGACTGAGACATCTGGGGGACTCTTGGAATGGTGGCACGACCCTGGAGTTCCTCTCGCCGTTCCTGTTGAGAGGGCCTCCTCTTGAGATGCGACGGGAACGCCGGGAACTCTTTCCCGACGAAGCAGGGAAAGGATCCCTCATCTCGAGCTACGAGGCGGAAACGGGGCTCCTCTGGATGTGGGCGGGACCCTCGTGATTCCTCTCGAGTGGAGACGGCTATGTCGGGGAAATTCTTGATTTGCACCAAGGGTGTGAAGGAGCCTTTCGAAGTTCCAGAGGGGAGGTGTGATCAGCCTCGAGACGCCTCAGCGGAAATGGGCCTCATCTCGCCTGGAGGGGAGAACCTCCTGGATTTTCTCGAGTTGCGGCAGGTCTTCTCGAGTTACGACGGGGACCTCAGGGACCCGCTCTGGTGGCCTCAGGAAAGGCCAGTCCCCATGCGAGTTGCTAGGGGACCTATCGGGATTCCTCTCCCGTCCATGCCGGGGCCTCAGTCCTTGTGTGGAGTCGGGGCCGGAACCTGAGGATTCCTCTCCAGTGTTGCCATGGATCTTGGGCTGCTTCTGAGTCTCCCCAGGGGAGTCAGGCCTCGTCTCGAGTGGGGGCATGCACGTGCGCTTTCCTCCCGAGCTGCAGCAGTAGTGTCACGCTTCCTGTCACGTGGATCAAGGGATCTGTGGCTATCCCTCGAGGCTGTCCCTCGAGGCTTTCCCACGAGGCTTTCCCACAGGGCTGTGCCACGTGCCACCTTGGTGTGAGTCGATCCTCGGCGTGAAAGACGAGTCGGTGAAGGGAAAAGAGGTTCCTCTGGAATGGACTGAGACATCTGGGGGACTCTTGGAATGGTGGCACGACCCTGGAGTTCCTCTCGCCGTTCCTGTTGAGAGGGCCTCCTCTTGAGATGAGACGGGAACGCCGGGAACTCTTTCCCGACGAAGCAGGGAAAGGATCCCTCATCTCGAGCTACGAGGCGGAAACGGGGCTCCTCTGGATGTGGGCGGGACCCTGGTGATTCCTCTCGAGTGGAGACGGCTATGTCGGGGAAATTCTTGATTTGCACCAAGGGTGTGAAGGAGCCTTTCGAAGTTCCAGAGGGGAGGTGTGATCAGCCTCGAGACGCCTCAGCGGAAATGGGCCTCATCTCGCCTGGAGGAGAGCACCTCCTGGATTTTCTCGAGTTGCGGCAGGTCTTCTCGAGTTACGACGGGGACCTCAGGGACCCGCTCTGGTGGCCTCAGGAAAGGCCAGTCCCCATGCGAGTTGCTAGGGGACCTCTCGGGATTCCTCTCCCGTCCATGCCGGGGCCTCAGTCCTTGTGTGGAGTCGGGGCCGGAACCTGAGGATTCCTCTCCAGTGTTGCCATGGATCTTGGGGTGCTTCTGAGTCTCCCCAGGGGAGTCAGGCCTCGTCTCGAGTGGGGGCATGCACGTGCGCTTTCCTCCCGAGCTGCAGCAGTAGTGTCACGCTTCCTGTCACGTGGATCAAGGGATCTGTGGCTTTCCCTCGAGGCTGTCCATCGAGGCTTTCCCACGAGGCTTTCCCACAGGGCTGTGCCACGTGCCACCTTGGTGTGAGTCGATCCTCGGCGTGAAAGACGAGCCAGTGAAGGGAAAAGAGGTTCCTCTGGAATGGACTGAGACATCTGAGGAACTCTTGGAATGGTGGCACGACCCTGGAGTTCCTCTCGCCGTTCCTGTTGAGAGGGCCTCCTCTTGAGATGCGACGGGAACGCCGAGAATTCTTTCCCGACGAAGCAGGGAAAGGATCCCTCATCTCGAGCTACGAGGCGGAAACGGGGCTCCTCTGGATGTGGGCGGGACCCTCGTGATTCCTCTCGAGTGGAGACGGCTATGTCGGGGAAATTCTTGATTTGCACCAAGGGTGTGAAGGAGCCTTTCGAAGTTCCAGAGGGGAGGTGTGATCAGCCTCGAGACGCCTCAGCGGAAATGGGCCTCATCTCGCCTGGAGGGGAGAACCTCCTGGATTTTCTCGAGTTGCGGCAGGTCTTCTCGAGTTACGACGGGGACCTCAGGGACCCGCTCTGGTGGCCTCAGGAAAGGCCAGTCACCATGGGAGTTGCTAGGGGGCCTCTCGGGATTCCTCTCCCGTCCATGCCGGGGCCTCAGTCCTTGTGTGGAGTCGGGGCCGGAACCTGAGGATTTCTCTCCAGTGTTGCCATGGATCTTGGGGTGCTTCTGAGTCTCCCCAGGGGAGTCAGGCCTCGTCTCGAGTGGGGGCATGCACGTGCGCTTTCCTCCCGAGCTGCAGCAGTAGTTTCACGCTTCCTGTCACGTGGATCAAGGGATCTGTGGCTTTCCCTCGAGGCTGTCCCTCGAGGCTTTCCCACGAGGCTTTCCCACAGGGCTGTGCCACGTGCCACCTTGGTGTGAGTCGATCCTCGGCGTGAAATACGAGCCGGTGAAGGGAAAAGAGGTTCCTCTGGAATGGACTGAGACATCTGGGGGACTCTTGGAATGGTGGCACGACCCTGGAGTTCCTCTCGCCGCTCCTGTTGAGAGGACCTCCACTTGAGATGCGACGGGAACGCCGGGAACTCTTTCCCGACGAAGCAGGGACAGGATCCCTCAACTCGAGCTACGAGGCCGAAACGGGGCTCCTCTGGATGTGGGCGGGACCCTCGTGATTCCTCTCGAGTGGAGACGGCTAGGTCGGGGAACTTCTTGATTTGCACCAAGGGTGTGAAGGACCCTTTCAAAGTTCCAGAGGTGAGGTGTGATCAGCCTCAAGACGCCTCAGCGGAAATGGGCCTCATCTCGCCTGGAGGGGAGAACCTCCTGGATTTTCTCGAGTTGCGGCAGGTCTTCTCGAGTTACGACGGGGACCTCAGGGACCCGCTCTGGTGGCCTCAGGAAAGGCCAGTCACCATGGGAGTTGCTAGGGGGCCTCTCGGGATTCCTCTCCCGTCCATGCCGGGGCCTCAGTCCTTGTGTGGGGTCGGGGCCGGAACCTGAGGATTTCTCTCCAGTGTTGCCATGGATCTTGGGGTGCTTCTGAGTCTCCCCAGGGGAGTCAGGCCTCGTCTCGAGTGGGGGCATGCACGTGCGCTTTCCTCCCGAGCTGCAGCAGTAGTGTCACGCTTCCTGTCACGTGGATCAAGGGATCTGTGGCTTTCCCTCGAGGCTGTCCCTCGAGGCTTTCCCACGAGGCTTTCCCACAGGGCTGTGCCACGTGCCACCTTGGTGTGAGTCGATCCTCGGCGTGAAAGACGAGCCGGTGAAGGGAAAAGAGGTTCCTCTGGAATGGACTGAGACATCTGGGGGACTCTTGGAATGGTGGCACGACCCTGGAGTTCCTCTCGCCGTTCCTGTTGAGAGGGCCTCCTCTTGAGATGCGACGGGAACGCCGGGAACTCTTTCCCGACGAAGCAGGGAAAGGATCCCTCATCTCGAGCTACGAGGCGGAAACGGGGCTCCTCTGGATGTGGGCGGGACCCTCGTGATTCCTCTCGAGTGGAGACGGCTAGGTCGGGGAACTTCTTGATTTGCACCAAGGGTGTGAAGGACCCTTTCGAAGTTCCAGAGGTGAGGTGTGATCAGCCTCGAGACGCCTCAGCGGAAATGGGCCTCATCTCGCCTGGAGGGGAGAACCTCCTGGATTTTCTCGAGTTGCGGCAGGTCTTCTCGAGTTACGACGGGGACCTCAGGGACCCGCTCTGGTGGCCTCAGGAAAGGCCAGACCCCATGCGAGTTGCTAGGGGACCTTTCGGGATTGCTCTCCCGTCCATGCGGGGGCCTCAGTCCTTGTGTGGAGTCGGGGCCGGAACCTGAGGATTCCTCTCCAGTGTTGCCATGGATCTTGGGGTGCTTCTGAGTCTCCCCAGGGGAGTCAGGCCTCGTCTCGAGTGGGGGCATGCACGTGCGCTTTCCTCCCGAGCTGCAGCAGTAGTGTCACGCTTCCTGTCACGTGGATCAAGGGATCTGTGGCTTTCCCTCGAGGCTGTCCCTCGAGGCTTTCCCACGTGGCTTTTCCACAGGGCTGTGCCACGTGCCACCTTGGTGTGAGTCGATCCTCGGCGTGAAAGACGAGCCGGTGAAGGGAAAAGAGGTTCCTCTGGAATGGACTGAGACATCTGGGGGACTCTTGGAATGGTGGCACGACACTGGAGTTCCTCTCGCCGTTCCTGTTGAGAGGACCTCCTCTTGAGATGCGACGGGAACGCCGGGAACTCTTTCCCAACGAAGCAGGGAAAGGATCCCTCATCTCGAGCTACGAGGCGGAAACGGGGCTCCTCTGGATGTGGGCGGTACCCTCGTGATTCCTCTCGAGTGGAGACGGGTATGTCGGGGAACTTCTTGATTTGCACCAAGGGTGTGAAGGACCCTTTCGAAGTTCCAGAGGTGAGGTGTGATCAGCCTCGAGACGCCTCAGCGGAAATGGGCCTCATCTCGCCTGGAGGGGAGAACCTCCTGGATTTTCTCGAGTTGCAGCAGGTCTTCTCGAGTTATGACGGGGACCTCAGGGACCCGCTCTGGTGGCCTCAGGAAAGGCCAGTCCCCATGCGAGTTGCTAGGGGACCTCTCGGGATTCCTCTCCCATCCATGCCGGGGCCTCAGTCCTTGTGTGGAGTCGGGGCCGGAACCTGAGGATTCCTCTCCACTGTTGCCATGGATCTTGGGGTGCTTCTGAGTCTCCCCAGGGGAGTCAGGCGTCGTCTCGAGTGGGGGCATGCACGTGCGCTTTCCTCCCAAGCTGCAGCAGTAGTGTCACGCTTCCTGTCACGTGGATCAAGGGATCTGTGGCTTTCCCTCGAGGCTGTCCCTCGAGGCTTTCCCACGAGGCTTTCCCACAGGGCTGTGCCACGTGCCACCTTGGTGTGAGTCGATCCTCGGCGTGAAAGACGAGCCGGTGAAGGGAAAAGAGGTTCCTCTGGAATGGACTGAGACATCTGGGGGACTCTTGGAATGGTGGCACGACCCTGGAGTTCCTCTCGCCGTTCCTGTTGAGAGGGCCTCCTCTTGAGATGCGACGGGAACGCCGGGGACTCTTTCCCGACGAAGCAGGGAAAGGATCCCTCATCTCGAGCTACGAGGCGGAAACGGGGCTCCTCTGGATGTGGGCGGGACCCTCGTGATTCCTCTCGAGTGGAGACGGGTAGGTCGGGGAACTTCTTGATTTGCACCAAGGGTGTGAAGGACCCTTTGGAAGTTCCAGAGGTGAGGTGTGATCAGCCTCGAGACGCCTCAGCGGAAATGGGCCTCATCTCGCCTGGAGGGGAGAACCTCCTGGATTTTCTCGAGTTGCGACAGGTCTTCTCGAGTTACGACGGGGACCTCAGGGACCCGCTCTGGTGGCCTCAGAAAGGCCAGTCCCCATGCGAGTTGCTAGGGGACCTCTCGGGATTCCTCTCCCGTCCATGCCGGGGCCTCAGTCCTTGTGTGGAGTCGGGGCCAGAACCTGAGGATTCCTCTCCAGTGTTGCCATGGAACTTGGGGTGCTTCTGAGTCTCCCCAGGGGAGTCAGGCCTCGTCTCGAGTGGGGGCATGCACGTGCGCTTTCCTCCCGAGCTGCAGCAGTAGTGTCACGCTTCCTGTCACGTGGATCAAGGGATCTGTGGCTTTCCCTCGAGGCTGTCCCTCGAGGCTTTCCCACGAGGCTTTCCCACAGGGCTGTGCCACGTGCCACCTTGGTGGGAGTCGATCCTCGGCGTGAAAGACAAGCCGGTGAAGGGAAAAGAGGTTCCTCTGGAATGGACTGAGACAGCTGGGGGACTCTTGGAATGGTGGCACGACCCTGGAGTTCCTCTCGCCGTTCCTGTTGAGAGGGCCTCCTCTTGAGATGCGACGGGAACGCCGGGAACTCTTTCCCAACGAAGCAGGGAAAGGATCCCTCATCTCGAGCTACGAGGCGGAAACGGGTCTCCTCTGGATGTGGGCGGGACCCTCGTGATTCCTCTCGAGTGGAGATGGGTATGTCGGGGAACTTCTTGATTTGCACCAAGGGTGTGAAGGACCCTTTCGAAGTTCCAGAGGGGAGGTGTGATCAGCCTCGAGACGCCTCAGCGGAAATGGGCCTCATCTCGCCTGGAGGGGAGAACCTCCTGGATTTTCTCGAGTTGCGGCAGGTCTTCTCGAGTTACGACGGGGACCTCAGGGACCCGCTCTGGTGGCCTCAGGAAAGGCCAGTCCCCATGCGAGTTGCTAGGGGACCTCTCGGGATTCCTCTCCCGTCCATGCCGGGGCCTCAGTCCTTGTGTGGAGTCGGGGCCGGAACCTGAGGATTCCTCTCCAGTGTTGCCATGGATCTTGGGGTGCTTCTGAGTCTCCCCAGGGGAGTCAGGCCTCGTCTCGAGTGGGGGCATGCACGTGCGCTTTCCTCCCGAGCTGCAGCAGAAGTGTCACGCTTCCTGTCACGTGGATCAAGGGATCTGTGGCTTTCCCTCGAGGCTGTCCCTCGAGGCTTTCCCACGAGGCTTTCCCACAGGGCTGTGCCACGTGCCACCTTGGTGTGAGTCGATCCTCGGCGTGAAAGACGAGCCGGTGAAGGGAAAAGAGGTTCCTCTGGAATGGACTGAGACAGCTGGGGGACTCTTGGAATGGTGGCACGACCCTGGAGTTCCTCTCGCCGTTCCTGTTGAGAGGACCTCCTCTTGAGATGCGACGGGAACGCCGGGAACTCTTTCCCGACGAAGCAGGGAAAGGATCCCTCATCTCGAGCTACGAGGCGGAAATGGGGCTCCTCTGGATGTGGGCGGGACCCTCGTGATTCCTCTCGAGTGGAGACGGGTATGTCGGGGAACTTCTTGATTTGCACCAAGGGTGTGAAGGAGCCTTTCGAAGTTCCAGAGGGGAGGTGTGATCAGCCTCGAGACGCCTCAGCGGAAATGGGCCTCATCTCGCCTGGAGGGGAGAACCTCCTGGATTTTCTCGAGTTGCGGCAGGTCTTCTCGAGTTACGACGGGGACCTCAGGGACCCGCTCTGGTGGCCTCAGGAAAGGCCAGTCCCCATGCGAGTTGCTAGGGGGCCTCTCGGGATTCCTCTCCCGTCCATGCCGGGGCCTCAGTCCTTGTGTGGAGTCGGGGCCGGAACCTGAGGATTCCTCTCCAGTGTTGCCATGGATCTTGGGGTGCTTCTGAGTCTCCCCAGGGGAGTCAGGCCTCGTCTCGAGTGGGGGCATGCACGTGCGCTTTCCTCCCGAGCTGCAGCAGTAGTGTCACGCTTCCTGTCACGTGGATCAAGGGACCTGTGGCTTTCCCTCGAGGCTGTCCCTCGAGGCTTTCCCACGAGGCTTTCCCACAGGGCTGTGCCACGTGCCACCTTGGTGTGAGTCGATCCTCGGCGTGAAAGACGAGCCGGTGAAGGGAAAAGAGGTTCCTCTGGAATGGACTGAGACATCTGGGGGACTCTTGGAATGGTGGCACGACCCTGGAGTTCCTCTCGCCGTTCCTGTTGAGAGGGCCTCCTCTTGAGATGCGACGGGAACGCCGGGAACTCTTTCCCGACGAAGCAGGGAAAGGATCCCTCATCTCGAGCTACGAGGCGGAAACGGGGCTCCTCTGGATGTGGGCGGGACCCTCGTGATTCCTCTCGAGTGGAGACGGCTAGGTCGGGGAACTTCTTGATTTGCACCAAGGGTGTGAAGGACCCTTTCGAAGTTCCAGAGGTGAGGTGTGATCAGCCTCGAGACGCCTCAGCGGAAATGGGCCTCATCTCGCCTGGAGGGGAGAACCTCCTGGATTTTCTCGAGTTGCGGCAGGTCTTCTCGAGTTACGACGGGGACCTCAGGGACCCGCTCTGGTGGCCTCAGGAAAGGCCAGACCCCATGCGAGTTGCTAGGGGACCTTTTGGGATTCCTCTCCGGTCCATGCGGGGGCCTCAGTCCTTGTGTGGAGTCGGGGCCGGAACCTGAGGATTCCTCTCCAGTGTTGCCATGGATTTTGGGGTGCTTCTGAGTCTCCCCAGGGGAGTCAGGCGTCGTCTCGAGTGGGGGCATGCACGTGCGCTTTCCTCCCGAGCTGCAGCAGTAGTGTCACGCTTCCTGTCACGTGGATCAAGGGATCTGTGGCTTTCCCTCGAGGCTGTCCCTCGAGGCTTTCCCACGAGGCTTTCCCACAGGGCTGTGCCACGTGGCACCTTGGTGTGAGTCGATCCTCGGCGTGAAAGACGAGCCGGTGAAGGGAAAAGAGGTTCCTCTGGAATGGACTGAGACATCTGGGGGACTCTTGGAATGGTGGCACGACCCTGGAGTTCCTCTCGCCGTTCCTGTTGAGAGGGCCTCCTCTTGAGATGCGACGGGAACGCCGGGGACTCTTTCCCGACGAAGCAGGGAAAGGATCCCTCATCTCGAGCTACGAGGCGGAAACGGGGCTCCTCTGGATGTGGGCGGGACCCTCGTGATTCCTCTCGAGTGGAGACGGGTAGGTCGGGGAACTTCTTGATTTGCACCAAGGGTGTGAAGGACCCTTTGGAAGTTCCAGAGGTGAGGTGTGATCAGCCTCGAGACGCCTCAGCGGAAATGGGCCTCATCTCGCCTGGAGGGGAGAACCTCCTGGATTTTCTCGAGTTGCAGCAGGTCTTCTCGAGTTACGACGGGGACCTCAGGGACCCGCTCTGGTGGCCTCAGGAAAGGCCAGTCCCCATGCGAGTTGCTAGGGGACCTCTCGGGATTCCTCTCCCGTCCATGCCGGGGCCTCAGTCCTTGTGTGGAGTCGGGGCCGGAACCTGAGGATTCCTCTCCAGTGTTGCCATGGATCTTGGGGTGCTTCTGAGTCTCCCCAGGGGAGTCAGGCCTCGTCTCGAGTGGGGGCATGCACGTGCGCTTTCCTCCCGAGCTGCAGCAGAAGTGTCACGCTTCCTGTCACATGGATCAAGGGATCTGTGGCTTTCCCTCGAGGCTGTCCCTCGAGGCTTTCCCACGAGGCTTTCCCACAGGGCTGTGCCACGTGCCACCTTGGTGTGAGTCGATCCTCGGCGTGAAATACGAGCCGGTGAAGGGAAAAGAGGTTCCTCTGGAATGGACTGAGACATCTGGGGGACTCTTGGAATGGTGGCACGACCCTGGAGTTCCTCTCGCCGTTCCTGTTGAGAGGGCCTCCTCTTGAGATGCGACGGGAACGCCGAGAACTCTTTCCCGACGAAGCAGGGAAAGGATCCCTCATCTCGAGCTACGAGGCGGAAACGGGGCTCCTCTGGATGTGGGCGGGACCCTCGTGATTCCTCTCGAGTGGAGACGGCTATGTCGGGGAAATTCTTGATTTGCACCAAGGGTGTGAAGGAGCCTTTCGAAGTTCCAGAGGGGAGGTGTGATCAGCCTCGAGACGCCTCAGCGGAAATGGGCCTCATCTCGCCTGGAGGGGAGAACCTCCTGGATTTTCTCGAGTTGCGGCAGGTCTTCTCGAGTTACGACGGGGACCTCAGGGACCCGCTCTGGTGGCCTCAGGAAAGGCCAGTCCCCATGCGAGTTGCTAGGGGACCTCTCGGGATTCCTCTCCCGTCCATGCCGGGGCCTCAGTCCTTGTGTGGAGTCGGGGCCGGAACCTGAGGATTCCTCTCCAGTGTTGCCATGGATCTCGGGGTGCTTCTGAGTCTCCCCAGGGGAGTCAGGCCTCGTCTCGAGTGGGGGCATGCACGTGCGCTTTCCTCCCGAGCTGCAGCAGTAGTGTCACGCTTCCTGTCACGTGGATCAAGGGATCTGTGGCTTTCCCTCGAGGCTGTCCCTCGAGGCTTTCCCACGAGGCTTTCCCACAGGGCTGTGCCACGTGCCACCTTGGTGTGAGTCGATCCTCGGCGTGAAAGACGAGTCGGTGAAGGGAAAAGAGGTTCCTCTGGAATGGACTGAGACATCTGGGGGACTCTTGGAATGGTGGCACGACCCTGGAGTTCCTCTCGCCGTTCCTGTTGAGAGGGCCTCCTCTTGAGATGCGACGGGAACGCCGGGAACTCTTTCCCGACGAAGCAGGGAAAGGATCCCTCATCTCGAGCTACGAGGCGGAAACGGGGCTCCTCTGGATGTGGGCGGGACCCTCGTGATTCCTCTCGAGTGGAGACGGGTAGGTCGGGGAACTTCTTGATTTGCACCAAGGGTGTGAAGGACCCTTTGGAAGTTCCAGAGGTGAGGTGTGATCAGCCTCGAGACGCCTCAGCGGAAATGGGCCTCATCTCGCCTGGAGGGGAGAACCTCCTGGATTTTCTCGAGTTGCGGCAGGTCTTCTCGAGTTACGACGGGGACCTCAGGGACCCGCTCTGGTGGCCTCAGGAAAGGCCAGACCCCATGCGAGTTGCTAGGGGACCTTTCGGGATTCCTCTCCCGTCCATGCGGGGGCCTCAGTCCTTGTGTGGAGTCGGGGCCGGAACCTGAGGATTCCTCTCCAGTGTTGCCATGGATCTTGGGGTGCTTCTGAGTCTCCCCAGGGTAGTCAGGCCTCGTCTCGAGTGGGGGCATGCACGTGCGCTTTCCTCCCGAGCTGCAGCAGTAGTGTCACGCTTCCTGTCACGTGGATCAAGGGATCTGTGGCTTTCCCTCGAGGCTGTCCCTCGAGGCTTTCCCACGTGGCTTTTCCACAGGGCTGTGCCACGTGCCACCTTGGTGTGAGTCGATCCTCGGCGTGAAAGACGAGCCGGTGAAGGGAAAAGAGGTTCCTCTGGAATGGACTGAGACATCTGGGGGACTCTTGGAATGGTGGCACGACACTGGAGTTCCTCTCGCCGTTCCTGTTGAGAGGACCTCCTCTTGAGATGCGACGGGAACGCCGGGAACTCTTTCCCGACGAAGCAGGGAAAGGATCCCTCATCTCGAGCTACGAGGCGGAAACGGGGCTCCTCTGGATGTGGGCAGGACCCTCGTGATTCCTCTCGAGTGGAGACGGGTATGTCGGGGAACTTCTTGATTTGCACCAAGGGTGTGAAGGACCCTTTCGAAGTTCCAGAGGTGAGGTGTGATCAGCCTCGAGACGCCTCAGCGGAAATGGGCCTCATCTCGCCTGGAGGGGAGAACCTCCTGGATTTTCTCAAGTTGCAGCAGGTCTTCTCGAGTTACGACGGGGACCTCAGGGACCCGCTCTGGTGGCCTCAGGAAAGGCCAGTCCCCATGCGAGTTGCTAGGGGACCTCTCGGGATTCCTCTCCCGTCCATGCCGGGGCCTCAGTCCTTGTGTGGAGTCGGGGCCGGAACCTGAGGATTCCTCTCCAGTGTTGCCATGGATCTCGGGGTGCTTCTGAGTCTCCCCAGGGGAGTCAGGCCTCGTCTCGAGTGGGGGCATGCACGTGCGCTTTCCTCCCGAGCTGCAGCAGTAGTGTCACGCTTCCTGTCACGTGGATCAAGGGATCTGTGGCTATCCCTCGAGGCTGTCCCTCGAGGCTTTCCCACGAGGCTTTCCCACAGGGCTGTGCCACGTGCCACCTTGGTGTGAGTCGATCCTCGGCGTGAAAGACGAGTCGGTGAAGGGAAAAGAGGTTCCTCTGGAATGGACTGAGACATCTGGGGGACTCTTGGAATGGTGGCACGACCCTGGAGTTCCTCTCGCCGTTCCTGTTGAGAGGGCCTCCTCTTGAGATGCGACGGGAACGCCGGGAACTCTTTCCCGACGAAGCAGGGAAAGGATCCCTCATCTCGAGCTACGAGGCGGAAACGGGGCTCCTCTGGATGTGGGCGGGACCCTCGTGATTCCTCTCGAGTGGAGATGGCTAGGTCGGGGAACTTCTTGATTTGCACCAAGGGTGTGAAGGACCCTTTCGAAGTTCCAGAGGTGAGGTGTGATCAGCCTCGAGACGCCTCAGCATAAATGGGCCTCATCTCGCCTGGAGGGGAGAACCTCCTGGATTTTCTCGAGTTGCGGCAGGTCTTCTCGAGTTACGACGGGGACCTCAGGGACCCGCTCTGGTGGCCTCAGGAAAGGCCAGACCCCATGCGAGTTGCTAGGGGACCTTTCGGGATTCCTCTCCCGTCCATGCGGGGGCCTCAGTCCTTGTGTGGAGTCGGGGCCGGAACCTGAGGATTCCTCTCCAGTGTTGCCATGGATCTTGGGGTGCTTCTGAGTCTCCCCAGGGGAGTCAGGCCTCGTCTCGAGTGGGGGCATGCACGTGCGCTTTCCTCCCGAGCTGCAGCAGTAGTGTCATGCTTCCTGTCACGTGGATCAAGGGATCTGTGGCTTTCCCTCGAGGCTGTCCCTCGAGGCTTTCCCACGTGGCTTTTCCACAGGGCTGTGCCACGTGCCACCTTGGTGTGAGTCGATCCTCGGCGTGAAAGACGAGCCGGTGAAGGGAAAAGAGGTTCCTCTGGAATGGACTGAGACATCTGGGGGACTCTTGGAATGGTGGCACGACACTGGAGTTCCTCTCGCCGTTCCTGTTGAGAGGACCTCCTCTTGAGATGCGACGGGAACGCCGGGAACTCTTTCCCGACGAAGCAGGGAAAGGATCCCTCATCTCGAGCTACGAGGCGGAAACGGGGCTCCTCTGCATGTGGGCGGTACCCTCGTGATTCCTCTCGAGTGGAGACGGGTATGTCGGGGAACTTCTTGATTTGCACCAAGGGTGTGAAGGACCCTTTCGAAGTTCCAGAGGTGAGGTGTGATCAGCCTCGAGACGCCTCAGCGGAAATGGGCCTCATCTCGCCTGGAGGGGAGAACCTCCTGGATTTTCTCGAGTTGCAGCAGGTCTTCTCGAGTTACGACGGGGACCTCAGGGACCCGCTCTGGTGGCCTCAGGAAAGGCCAGTCCCCATGCGAGTTGCTAGGGGACCTCTCGGGATTCCTCTCCCGTCCATGCCGGGGCCTCAGTCCTTGTGTGGAGTCGGGGCCGGAACCTGAGGATTCCTCTCCAGTGTTGCCATGGATCTTGGGGTGCTTCTGAGTCTCCCCAGGGGAGTCAGGCCTCGTCTCGAGTGGGGGCATGCACGTGCGCTTTCCTCCCGAGCTGCAGCAGAAGTGTCACGCTTCCTGTCACGTGGATCAAGGGATCTGTGGCTTTCCCTCGAGGCTGTCCCTCGAGGCTTTCCCACGAGGCTTTCCCACAGGGCTGTGCCACGTGCCACCTTGGTGTGAGTCGATCCTCGGCGTGAAATACGAGCCGGTGAAGGGAAAAGAGGTTCCTCTGGAATGGACTGAGACATCTGGGGGACTCTTGGAATGGTGGCACGACCCTGGAGTTCCTCTCGCCGTTCCTGTTGAGAGGGCCTCCTCTTGAGATGCGACGGGAACGCCGGGAACTCTTTCCCGACGAAGCAGGGAAAGGATCCCTCATCTCGAGCTACGAGGCGGAAACGGGGCTCCTCTGGATGTGGGCGGGACCCTCGTGATTCCTCTCGAGTGGAGATGGCTAGGTCGGGGAACTTCTTGATTTGCACCAAGGGTGTGAAGGACCCTTTCGAAGTTCCAGAGGTGAGGTGTGATCAGCCTCGAGACGCCTCAGCATAAATGGGCCTCATCTCGCCTGGAGGGGAGAACCTCCTGGATTTTCTCGAGTTGCGGCAGGTCTTCTCGAGTTACGACGGGGACCTCAGGGACCCGCTCTGGTGGCCTCAGGAAAGGCCAGACCCCATGCGAGTTGCTAGGGGACCTTTCGGGATTCCTCTCCCGTCCATGCGGGGGCCTCAGTCCTTGTGTGGAGTCGGGGCCGGAACCTGAGGATTCCTCTCCAGTGTTGCCATGGATCTTGGGGTGCTTCTGAGTCTCCCCAGGGGAGTCAGGCCTCGTCTCGAGTGGGGGCATGCACGTGCGCTTTCCTCCCGAGCTGCAGCAGTAGTGTCATGCTTCCTGTCACGTGGATCAAGGGATCTGTGGCTTTCCCTCGAGGCTGTCCCTCGAGGCTTTCCCACGTGGCTTTTCCACAGGGCTGTGCCACGTGCCACCTTGGTGTGAGTCGATCCTCGGCGTGAAAGACGAGCCGGTGAAGGGAAAAGAGGTTCCTCTGGAATGGACTGAGACATCTGGGGGACTCTTGGAATGGTGGCACGACACTGGAGTTCCTCTCGCCGTTCCTGTTGAGAGGACCTCCTCTTGAGATGCGACGGGAACGCCGGGAACTCTTTCCCGACGAAGCAGGGAAAGGATCCCTCATCTCGAGCTACGAGGCGGAAACGGGGCTCCTCTGCATGTGGGCGGTACCCTCGTGATTCCTCTCGAGTGGAGACGGGTATGTCGGGGAACTTCTTGATTTGCACCAAGGGTGTGAAGGACCCTTTCGAAGTTCCAGAGGTGAGGTGTGATCAGCCTCGAGACGCCTCAGCGGAAATGGGCCTCATCTCGCCTGGAGGGGAGAACCTCCTGGATTTTCTCGAGTTGCAGCAGGTCTTCTCGAGTTACGACGGGGACCTCAGGGACCCGCTCTGGTGGCCTCAGGAAAGGCCAGTCCCCATGCGAGTTGCTAGGGGACCTCTCGGGATTCCTCTCCCGTCCATGCCGGGGCCTCAGTCCTTGTGTGGAGTCGGGGCCGGAACCTGAGGATTCCTCTCCAGTGTTGCCATGGATCTTGGGGTGCTTCTGAGTCTCCCCAGGGGAGTCAGGCCTCGTCTCGAGTGGGGGCATGCACGTGCGCTTTCCTCCCGAGCTGCAGCAGAAGTGTCACGCTTCCTGTCACGTGGATCAAGGGATCTGTGGCTTTCCCTCGAGGCTGTCCCTCGAGGCTTTCCCACGAGGCTTTCCCACAGGGCTGTGCCACGTGCCACCTTGGTGTGAGTCGATCCTCGGCGTGAAATACGAGCCGGTGAAGGGAAAAGAGGTTCCTCTGGAATGGACTGAGACATCTGGGGGACTCTTGGAATGGTGGCACGACCCTGGAGTTCCTCTCGCCGTTCCTGTTGAGAGGGCCTCCTCTTGAGATGCGACGGGAACGCCGGGAACTCTTTCCCGACGAAGCAGGGAAAGGATCCCTCATCTCGAGCTACGAGGCGGAAACGGGGCTCCTCTGGATGTGGGCGGGACCCTCGTGATTCCTCTCGAGTGGAGACGGCTATGTCGGGGAACTTCTTGATTTGCACCAAGGGTGTGAAGGAGCCTTTCGAAGTTCCAGAGGGGAGGTGTGATCAGCCTCGAGACGCCTCAGCGGAAATGGGCCTCATCTCGCCTGGAGGGGAGAACCTCCTGGATTTTCTCGAGTTGCGGCAGGTCTTCTCGAGTTACGACGGGGACCTCAGGGACCCGCTCTGGTGGCCTCAGGAAAGGCCAGTCCCCATGCGAGTTGCTAGGGGACCTCTCGGGATTCCTCTCCCGTCCATGCCGGGGCCTCAGTCCTTGTGTGGAGTCGGGGCCGGAACCTGAGGATTCCTCTCCAGTGTTGCCATGGATCTTGGGGTGCTTCTGAGTCTCCCCAGGGGAGTCAGGCCTCGTCTCGAGTGGGGGCATGCACGTGCGCTTTCCTCCCGAGCTGCAGCAGTAGTGTCACGCTTCCTGTCACGTGGATCAAGGGATCTGTGGCTATCCCTCGAGGCTGTCCCTCGAGGCTTTCCCACGAGGCTTTCCCACAGGGCTGTGCCACGTGCCACCTTGGTGTGAGTCGATCCTCGGCGTGAAAGACGAGCCGGTGAAGGGAAAAGAGGTTCCTCTGGAATGGACTGAGACATCTGGGGGACTCTTGGAATGGTGGCACGACCCTGGAGTTCCTCTCGCCGTTCCTGTTGAGAGGGCCTCCTCTTGAGATGCGACGGGAACGCCGGGAACTCTTTCCCGACGAAGCAGGGAAAGGATCCCTCATCTCGAGCTACGAGGCGGAAACGGGGCTCCTCTGGATGTGGGCGGGACCCTCGTGATTCCTCTCGAGTGGAGACGGCTAGGTCGGGGAACTTCTTGATTTGCACCAAGGGTGTGAAGGACCCTTTCGAAGTTCCAGAGGTGAGGTGTGATCAGCCTCGAGACGCCTCAGCGGAAATGGGCCTCATCTCGCCTGGAGGGGAGAACCTCCTGGATTTTCTCGAGTTGCGGCAGGTCTTCTCGAGTTACGACGGGGACCTCAGGGACCCGCTCTGGTGGCCTCAGGAAAGGCCAGACCCCATGCGAGTTGCTAGGGGACCTTTCGGGATTCCTCTCCCGTCCATGCGGGGGCCTCAGTCCTTGTGTGGAGTCGGGGCCGGAACCTGAGGATTCCTCTCCAGTGTTGCCATGGATCTTGGGGTGCTTCTGAGTCTCCCCAGGGGAGTCAGGCCTCGTCTCGAGTGGGGGCATGCACGTGCGCTTTCCTCCCGAGCTGCAGCAGTAGTGTCACGCTTCCTGTCACGTGGATCAAGGGATCTGTGGCTTTCCCTCGAGGCTGTTCCTCGAGGCTTTCCCACGTGGCTTTTCCACAGGGCTGTGCCACGTGCCACCTTGGTGTGAGTCGATCCTCGGCGTGAAAGACGAGCCGGTGAAGGGAAAAGAGGTTCCTCTGGAATGGACTGAGACATCTGGGGGACTCTTGGAATGGTGGCACGACACTGGAGTTCCTCTCGCCGTTCCTGTTGAGAGGACCTCCTCTTGAGATGCGACGGGAACGCCGGGAACTCTTTCCCGACGAAGCAGGGAAAGGATCCCTCATCTCGAGCTACGAGGCGGAAACGGGGCTCCTCTGGATGTGGGCGGTACCCTCGTGATTCCTCTCGAGTGGAGACGGGTATGTCGGGGAACTTCTTGATTTGCACCAAGGGTGTGAAGGACCCTTTCGAAGTTCCAGAGGTGAGGTGTGATCAGCCTCGAGACGCCTCAGCGGAAATGGGCCTCATCTCGCCTGGAGGGGAGAACCTCCTGGATTTTCTCGAGTTGCAGCAGGTCTTCTCGAGTTACGACGGGGACCTCAGGGACCCGCTCTGGTGGCCTCAGGAAAGGCCAGTCCCCATGCGAGTTGCTAGGGGCCTCTCGGGATTCCTCTCCCGTCCATGCCGGGGCCTCAGTCCTTGTGTGGAGTCGGGGCCGGAACCTGAGGATTCCTCTCCAGTGTTGCCATGGATCTTGGGCTGCTTCTGAGTCTCCCCAGGGGAGTCAGGCCTCGTCTCGAGTGGGGGCATGCACGTGCGCTTTCCTCCCGAGCTGCAGCAGTAGTGTCACGCTTCCTGTCACGTGGATCAAGGGATCTGTGGCTTTCCCTCGAGGCTGTCCCTCGAGGCTTTCCCACGAGGCTTTCCCACAGGGCTGTGCCACGTGCCACCTTGGTGTGAGTCGATCCTCGGCGTGAAAGACGAGCCGGTGAAGGGAAAAGAGGTTCCTCTGGAATGGACTGAGACATCTGGGGGACTCTTGAATTGGTGGCACGACCCTGGAGTTCCTCTCGCCGTTCCTGTTGAGAGGGCCTCCTCTTGAGATGCGACGGGAACGCCGGGAACTCTTTCCCGACGAAGCAGGGAAAGGATCCCTCATCTCGAGCTACGAGGCGGAAACGGGGCTCCTCTGGATGTGGGCGGGACCCTCGTGATTCCTCTCGAGTGGAGACGGGTATGTCGGGGAACTTCTTGATTTGCACCAAGGGTGTGAAGGAGCCTTTCGAAGTTCCAGAGGGGAGGTGTGATCAGCCTCGAGACGCCTCAGCGGAAATGGGCCTCATCTCGCCTGGAAGGGAGAACCTCCTGGATTTTCTCGAGTTGCGGCAGGTCTTCTCGAGTTACGACGGGGACCTCAGGGACCCGCTCTGGTGGCCTCAGGAAAGGCCAGTCCCCATGCGAGTTGCTAGGGGGCCTCTCGGGATTCCTCTCCCGTCCATGCCAGGGCCTCAGTCCTTGTGTGGATTCGGGGCCGGAACCTGAGGATTCCTCTCCAGTGTTGCCATGGATCTTGGGGTGCTTCTGAGTCTCCCCAGGGGAGTCAGGCCTCGTCTCGAGTGGGGGCATGCACGTGCGCTTTCCTCCCGAGCTGCAGCAGTAGTGTCACGCTTCCTGTCACGTGGATCAAGGGACCTGTGGCTTTCCCTCGAGGCTGTCCCTCGAGGCTTTCCCACGAGGCTTTCCCACAGGGCTGTGCCACGTGCCACCTTGGTGTGAGTCGATCCTCGGCGTGAAAGACGAGCCGGTGAAGGGAAAAGAGGTTCCTCTGGAATGGACTGAGACATCTTGGGGACTCTTGGAATGGTGGCACGACCCTGGAGTTCCTCTCGCCGTTCCTGTTGAGAGGGCCTCCTCTTGAGATGCGACGGGAACGCCGGGAACTCTTTCCCGACGAAGCAGGGAAAGGATCCCTCATCTCGAGCTACGAGGCGGAAACGGGGCTCCTCTGGATGTGGGCGGGACCCTCGTGATTCCTCTCGAGTGGAGACGGCTAGGTCGGGGAACTTCTTGATTTGCACCAAGGGTGTGAAGGACCCTTTCGAAGTTCCAGAGGTGAGGTGTGATCAGCCTCGAGACGCCTCAGCGGAAATGGGCCTCATCTCGCCTGGAGGGGAGAACCTCCTGGATTTTCTCGAGTTGCGGCAGGTCTTCTCGAGTTACGACGGGGACCTCAGGGACCCGCTCTGGTGGCCTCAGGAAAGGCCAGACCCCATGCGAGTTGCTAGGGGACCTTTCGGGATTCCTCTCCCGTCCATGCGGGGGCCTCAGTCCTTGTGTGGAGTCGGGGCCGGAACCTGAGGATTCCTCTCCAGTGTTGCCATGGATTTTGGGGTGCTTCTGAGTCTCCCCAGGGGAGTCAGGCGTCGTCTCGAGTGGGGGCATGCACGTGCGCTTTCCTCCCGAGCTGCAGCAGTAGTGTCACGCTTCCTGTCACGTGGATCAAGGGATCTGTGGCTTTCCCTCGAGGCTGTCCCTCGAGGCTTTCCCACGAGGCTTTCCCACAGGGCTGTGCCACGTGCCACCTTGGTGTGAGTCGATCCTCGGCGTGAAAGACGAGCCGGTGAAGGGAAAAGAGGTTCCTCTGGAATGGACTGAGACATCTGGGGGACTCTTGGAATGGTGGCACGACCCTGGAGTTCCTCTCGCCGTTCCTGTTGAGAGGGCCTCCTCTTGAGATGCGACGGGAACGCCGGGGACTCTTTCCCGACGAAGCAGGGAAAGGATCGCTCATCTCGAGCTACGAGGCGGAAACGGGGCTCCTCTGGATGTGGGCGGGACCCTCGTGATTCCTCTCGAGTGGAGACGGGTAGGTCGGGGAACTTCTTGATTTGCACCAAGGGTGTGAGGACCCTTTGGAAGTTCCAGAGGTGAGGTGTGATCAGCCTCGAGACGCCTCAGCGGAAATGGGCCTCATCTCGCCTGGAGGGGAGAACCTCCTGGATTTTCTCGAGTTGCGACAGGTCTTCTCGAGTTACGACGGGGACCTCAGGGACCCGCTCTGGTGGCCTCAGAAAGGCCAGTCCCCATGCGAGTTGCTAGGGGACCTCTCGGGATTCCTCTCCCGTCCATGCCGCGGCCTCAGTCCTTGTGTGGAGTCGGGGCCGGAACCTGAGGATTCCTCTCCAGTGTTGCCATGGATCTTGGGGTGCTTCTGAGTCTCCCCAGGGGAGTCAGGCCTCGTCTCGAGTGGGGGCATGCACGTGCGCTTTCCTCCCGAGCTGCAGCAGTAGTGTCACGCTTCCTGTCACGTGGATCAAGGGATCTGTGGCTTTCCCTAGAGGCTGTCCCTCGAGGCTTTCCCACGAGGCTTTCCCACAGGGCTGTGCCACGTGCCACCTTGGTGTGAGTCGATCCTCGGCGTGAAAGACGAGCCGGTGAAGGGAAAAGAGGTTCCTCTGGAATGGACTGAGACAGCTGGGGGACTCTTGGAATGGTGGCACGACCCTGGAGTTCCTCTCGCCGTTCCTGTTGAGAGGACCTCCTCTTGAGATGCGACGGGAACGCCGGGAACTCTTTCCCGACGAAGCAGGGAAAGGATCCCTCATCTCGAGCTACGAGGCGGAAACGGGGCTCCTCTGGATGTGGGCGGGACCCTCGTGATTCCTCTCGAGTGGAGACGGGTATGTCGGGGAACTTCTTGATTTGCACCAAGGGTGTGAAGGACCCTTTTGAAGTTCCAGAGGGGAGGTGTGATCAGCCTCGAAACGCCTCAGCGGAAATGGGCCTCATCTCGCCTGGAGGGGAGAACCTCCTGGATTTTCTCGAGTTGCGGCAGGTCTTCTCGAGTTACGACGGGGACCTCAGGGACCCGCTCTGGTGGCCTCAGGAAAGGCCAGTCCCCATGCGAGTTGCTAGGGGACCTCTCGGGATTCCTCTCCCGTCCATGCCGGGGCCTCAGTCCTTGTGTGGAGTCGGGGCCGGAACCTGAGGATTCCTCTCCAGTGTTGCCATGGATCTTGGGCTGCTTCTGAGTCTCCCCAGGGGAGTCAGGCCTCGTCTCGAGTGGGGGCATGCACGTGCGCTTTCCTCCCGAGCTGCAGCAGTAGTGTCACGCTTCCTGTCACGTGGATCAAGGGATCTGTGGCTTTCCCTCGAGGCTGTCCCTCGAGGCTTTCCCACGAGGCTTTCCCACAGGGCTGTGCCACGTGCCACCTTGGTGTGAGTCGATCCTCGGCGTGAAAGACGAGCCGGTGAAGGGAAAAGAGGTTCCTCTGGAATGGACTGAGACATCTGGGGGACTCTTGAATTGGTGGCACGACCCTGGAGTTCCTCTCGCCGTTCCTGTTGAGAGGGCCTCCTCTTGAGATGCGACGGGAACGCCGGGAACTCTTTCCCGACGAAGCAGGGAAAGGATCCCTCATCTCGAGCTACGAGGCGGAAACGGGGCTCCTCTGGATGTGGGCGGGACCCTCGTGATTCCTCTCGAGTGGAGACGGGTATGTCGGGGAACTTCTTGATTTGCACCAAGGGTGTGAAGGACCCTTTCGAAGTTCCAGAGGGGAGGTGTGATCATCCTCGAGACGCCTCAGCGGAAATGGGCCTCATCTCGCCTGGAGGGGAGAACCTCCTGGATTTTCTCGAGTTGCGGCAGGTCTTCTCGAGTTACGACGGGGTCCTCAGGGACCCGCTCTGGTGGCCTCAGGAAAGGCCAGTCCCCATGCGAGTTGCTAGGGGACCTCTCGGGATTCCTCTCCCGTCCATGCCGGGGCCTCAGTCCTTGTGTGGAGTCGGGGCCGGAACCTGAGGATTCCTCTCCAGTGTTGCCATGGATCTTGGGGTGCTTCTGAGTCTCCCCAGGGGAGTCAGGCCTCGTCTCGAGTGGGTGCATGCACGTGCGCTTTCCTCCCGAGCTGCAGCAGAAGTGTCACGCTTCCTGTCACGTGGATCAAGGGATCTGTGGCTTTCCCTCGAGGCTGTCCCTCGAGGCTTTCCCACGAGGCTTTCCCACAGGGCTGTGCCACGTGCCACCTTGGTGTGAGTCGATCCTCGGCGTGAAATACGAGCCGGTGAAGGGAAAAGAGGTTCCTCTGGAATGGACTGAGACATCTGGGGGACTCTTGGAATGGTGGCACGACCCTGGAGTTCCTCTCGCCGTTCCTGTTGAGAGGGCCTCCTCTTGAGATGCGACGGGAACGCCGGGAACTCTTTCCCGACGAAGCAGGGAAAGGATCCCTCATCTCGAGCTACGAGGCGGAAACGGGGCTCCTCTGGATGTGGGCGGGACCCTCGTGATTCCTCTCGAGTGGAGACGGCTAGGTCGGGGAAATTCTTGATTTGCACCAAGGGTGTGAAGGAGCCTTTCGAAGTTCCAGAGGGGAGGTGTGATCAGCCTCGAGACGCCTCAGCGGAAATGGGCCTCATCTCGCCTGGAGGGGAGAACCTCCTGGATTTTCTCGAGTTGCGGCAGGTCTTCTCGAGTTACGACGGGGACCTCAGGGACCCGCTCTGGTGGCCTCAGGAAAGGCCAGTCCCCATGCGAGTTGCTAGGGGACCTCTCGGGATTCCTCTCCCGTCCATGCCGGGGCCTCAGTCCTTGTGTGGAGTCGGGGCCGGAACCTGAGGATTCCTCTCCAGTGTTGCCATGGATCTCGGGGTGCTTCTGAGTCTCCCCAGGGGAGTCAGGCCTCGTCTCGAGTGGGGGCATGCACGTGCGCTTTCCTCCCGAGCTGCAGCAGTAGTGTCACGCTTCCTGTCACGTGGATCAAGGGATCTGTGGCTATCCCTCGAGGCTGTCCCTCGAGGCTTTCCCACGAGGCTTTCCCACAGGGCTGTGCCACGTGCCACCTTGGTGTGAGTCGATCCTCGGCGTGAAAGACGAGTCGGTGAAGGGAAAAGAGGTTCCTCTGGAATGGACTGAGACATCTGGGGGACTCTTGGAATGGTGGCACGACCCTGGAGTTCCTCTCGCCGTTCCTGTTGAGAGGGCCTCCTCTTGAGATGAGACGGGAATGCCGGGAACTCTTTCCCGATGAAGCAGGGAAAGGATCCCTCATCTCGAGCTACGAGGCGGAAACGGGGCTCCTCTGGATGTGGGCGGGACCCTCGTGATTCCTCTCGAGTGGAGACGGCTATGTCGGGGAAATTCTTGATTTGCACCAAGGGTGTGAAGGAGCCTTTCGAAGTTCCAGAGGGGAGGTGTGATCAGCCTCGAGACGCCTCAGCGGAAATGGGCCTCATCTCGCCTGGAGGGGAGAACCTCCTGGATTTTC